>NC_045775.1:74440305-75805305 GCF_008692025.1 Phocoena sinus
GCAAGTAAGGTGCTCCTAAGTGGTTCTCAAAGTGAGGTCCCAGTTATAGTCACATTTGTATCACGAATGAACTTGTGAGGAATGCAGATTCTCAGACCACATCCCAACCTTTGGAAACCCTGTGGGGAGGGCCCAGCTATCTGTCTTTAACAAGTCTTCCTATTGATTCTTATGTACTTTCAAGTTTGAGAAACACTACCTTAGAGGCCTAGAAGTTTAACTATGACTTCCCACCTTCCCAAGTCATTTAAAACAAATTCGTTTTCACTTGACATTTTTACTCAGACCTGACAAGGAATCTCCTTTCCATAGCATCAAACGTGGCATCACTCAGAAACAAAAAGAATTTGTTACCCTTTAAAGACAAAGACTTGAGCACTTGAGAATACAGATATACACACTGGAGAAAAAGTGTAAAAAAGAATTTTACACATTTGGAAAAATTTTAAGAAAGAAATAGCTTTGTCATATGGGCTTTATTTTTTGAAATGAAACTGACACATAGGATTGTGTGTACACAGTGGAGGCCTCATAATTCCTGTACTAATTTTATTGAACTAACAGCTCTATTGTTTACCCCTAAGGGAAAAAGGAGTTTGGGAGATTTCACATATTAAAGGATGTCTTTATTTGAATAGAAACAAACAAACAAACAAAAAATAAAACATAGGAAGGCAGGGAGATATGCTTGTAAGGAGGTAGTCAGCAAATTTCTATGTGATTAACTCCAAAACTGCACATACTCTGACTAGATTTCATGGCTATAGATCTTTCCAAAAACAAAAGACTGGGTTTTTCTCATAACCACCAGTTACGTTGATTTGTTTTGTACAAAAAGTCTAAGCCCTTAACAAAGCAGCAAAGAGCCAAATAAACCTAATAAAAAACAGACATCTTGATTTTCTACTAAAAGTCATTATAGTAAATAATTAAATACAGTTTATTTGCTGAGCTATTAGTATCAATGGTGCTTTAGGGAAACAGTGCATTTCATAATGTGTTGTTTGGGTTTGTGTTGCAAATAGCCAGTTGAATATTGATAATCAAAAATAGAATCTCAATTTTCTGTGACATGTGAGGAAAATCTTCCAGAACTCAAGCACAATATCTATAGCTAAATTGCAGAGACACCAGAAAACAAAGACAGAGATATATATTTTTAATCTCTTATGCCTCTTTGGTCATATAGAAGGTTAATCACAGAAAAAAAATTGAATGAAGTCATTTGACTTTTTTCAAAGTATATTTCCCATCTGACTCACTGGGAAGTTTAAATTTCACCAAAAAAGCTTTGTTTTTTAAGTTATATCATAACCTCTCTCCCCTTCAGTGGTCTCACTTTAATTAATTGAATGTCATGACTCATTTATGAAAAAGTTTGAACTCATCAACTGAGGACAACAGGTTTGCATAAAGTGTTGTCAGGAAGATACCTACCTTCTTGTGAGGATGCCACAGAGTTCGGGGAAAAGTAGACATGTGACGTCTTGTGCTACTGCTCATTTCTCCCTGTATACAGTGATAAGCAGAATGATATGATCTAATAAGGAAGAAAAGAAAATATTTTTTAATTAAAAAGCAGCAAGTGTATACACCTTTGACTTATAAACATGCTAAGAATCACATTTCCATACACAGGGTAATTCTCAAAAGTATTCAAGAAGTAGTTCTAGCTGACCTAATTTAACATCAGTTGTTCCACTAGTAAGGCTTGTGAGGACTGGTGAGTGATCAGGAGAAGTAGACCTACGCCTTGACCACATTGAGGGAACTTAACCTAACATTTGAGAGACAAAAATCTGCATGTATGAATCTTAGTTTAACTTATCACTTAGGCTATATCTGAAATTTAAAAATGCACAAATAGAATTAAAAGGAGGTAGTTTATCAGGGGACAAACAATAGGAAACTGCAGCTAAAGCAAGAGTGTTAGATTCAGACCCTGTGTTCAAAACCAGCTTGACCAGTTACTTGTATATGACTGAAGGTTTCATGTATTCGCTCAGTGTCTCCATTCCCTAATTTGTACATAGAAATAATAGTAATACTACTCATCCTTCAAATTATTTTGTGATGATTAAAGAAGATAATTTTTATAAACTCATCTAGAATGTAACATGTTCAAAATGAATCTCAGTTTGAGATTGGGCAGATGAAGTAAGTTTAAAGAAATTGTCTATCAATCTTTGCAGAGTGGAAGAATCTGGAATAACTTTTTGGACCAACTGGTCCTTAAGACAGAATCAGAGGGAATAGAAGGTTTGGAATGAAGGAGAAGAAGAAGAAATAAAACAGTGCACAGAGGTGGGAATTGATATAACAAGGAGACCACATATTCCCAATGGGAAATGTGTTTCTTTTCTTTCCCAGCTTTTTTAATTATTGGAAAATAAACCAGCAGGTTTATGGTAGGAGGCAGAGTTAATCCCCTTTTTGTTGGTGAAGGGATTTCCTTCAGCATTTTTAGACAGGCAGTGCTTTACCATGTTGAGAAGCAGAACATGGTAGAGTTACCTGTTAAGGCTCTGGAATCAAATCAAGTTGGCTCTGGGATCTAGCTGTCTTTTCTTAGCTGGGTGACTCTTAGCCAATTGCTTGGTGTCTCTGTGTCTCAGCTTACCAATGTATGATATGAAGATAAGTATACTCACTCAGAATAACTTAGACAATATCTCTTATAATGCAATAATTAAAATAATCTAATTGATACTTGGTAACTTTTCAATAAATGTTACTGTTTCATTTTTATTAGAATTATTATTATATGAATGAATGAGCTATTGAATCCCCTTGGAACAAAAGCATTGCATAAAAATTTAGGCCCAGAGATATTTTTTTATTCCCAGAGTAGCTGAATTGAATAAAGATACATGACACAAAAGGAGTCTCAGGTCCTATATGGACATCTGTTCTCTTTTGAACAACTACCCTGTCTGGTAATTCACTATTTCCCAAGCTGGATTACAGTGACATGATTGATACTGAATTATACATTACATTTGGAGGAGACTCTCATCTTTTTCTTCTTTTTTTCTTTTTCAGTCTTTAATACCTATGTATCCTAGTTGATTTTTGCATAAATGGAGTTGTAATGCTTCTATTATCCTAGCTGAGCTCTTCCTGAATATCAAAATAAAGATCCCACTTTGCAAAGTTTTGTAACAAGACTATTTAAATATTTTAAACTATAAAAATTGAAGTGTGTTACAGCATTGTTCCTTGGGGAGCAGACTCTGAGATAAAGGCAGGAAGTTGATCGGGGGTGCTCCTGGAAAAACCACCTGGGAAGGGAAATGAAAGAATTGGGTTTGCTCAAAGGGAAAAGATGGACCAAACCAAATAGACAATTAAAGCCAAAATGGTCCTTCAGAATTTCCCATTTTTGGCATGAAAAGGCAAGAATTTTTTCTCCCACATTGACCAGTCGTTAATTATAGCCTATCCTTAGGGAGAGGCTGTTACCTTGAGGAAGGCAACTGTCCTCGGCCAAATGATTCCCAAAGCCATGTTCACTCAGCACTTCCAGCTGCTGGGGAGATTAAGCCTACGGTCCTACAGAGGGATCTTGCCAGCATGCATCACAGAATGAAAGGGAAAATATCTACATCTAATCTCATATATATGAATATATATATAGTATATATAATATACTATATATATATATATATATACATGTGTGCATATACATAATATATAAATATAGGTATTTCTTTTGGCAGAACCTTGATCTTTAGCAGGGGCTGCAATATTATAAAGTATTCCAGTTGAATGTTATTTTTTCCCAACTTAGATGAGAAATCTTGGTCACATAAGCTGATAAATGAATGTTAGGAAGAGTCAAAGACCACAGCTACACTACATCTTCTTTTCTCTTATGGCTTTTTATACAGTAAAATTTTTTTAAGACCTAATAAGAACTGAGGTATCTTTCACTATTCTGCCACCACCCACCCTGACTAGCCTTGCTGAAAAGAAAAGAAGAGAAGAGAAAGAAGAGAAGGAGAAGAAAGGAACGAAAGGGAAGGGAAGGGAAAGGGAAAGGAAAGAAAATTAGCAGGGGAGGGGAGGGGAGGGGAGGGGAGAGGTGGGAAGGAAACAACACTGAAGAAGAAAGGAAAAGAAAAGAAAGGAAAGGAAAAGAAAGGAAAGGAAAAGAAAAGTTAACCAGAGACATTGAAATACTTGTGACCTATTTAATGCAATTATATTAAACCCAGTATTTACCCCCATAACAACAAAAAATAAATTGAAAAATGGTTTGTTCTAGAAGAGTGAAGAGATCATATGAATATAGCAATGGAACCTACTTGGACTGGCAAGATTACGATTACATTTGGGAAAATTCACCAGGCTCCATAGACAGCCTATGACACTGCATTCAAAAGACCCAGTAAGCCCAGGGCTGATTCATACAGCAATCAATACTGCAGAGTAAAATATGGCAGAGTGGGTACTGAAGCATCAATCTAATTTGGAAGCCAAGTAGGGTTTCTATTAGAATGAGGGCTTGCCTCTGTGACAGTACTGTGGGAATTACATCATGATCGGAAATTGATGGGCATGGGTCACACAGCAAGATGTTTCCTTGTTATTCTTCCTGTGATTTTTAGTCTGCTAAGATGCAGCAGGCAAGAAAAAAAAAGGTTGAGTTTTAAATTTCTAAGCTTGGGAGTGGATTATGACAGGATATCAAGATGTCCAAGATGTACTAGTCAGACCAATGAACCAGGAGAGAGAGATTTGGGAGATAAGATTGGGAAGGAAAAAAAAAAAAAAAAAAAAAACCTTAGGGAAAGAACTAGAGCTAAGAGGAATAAATTTACTGGTAAACCAAGGAGAAATAAAGAACTGTTGTATTTATTCATGAAAAAGGAGTCTAGGTATGTTAAACAGTCCAATTTCTCTTATTTTTAGTTGGTTTGGAATCTCTAAATAACTCATACTGTCATTTTAAATGGTAGCAAGAATATACTAACTCTATGTGCTGTATTCATTCTCTAATAATTTCAGTCAGATGCATGGGAAGATGGACTAAGTGTGGATGGATTGTTTTTTTCAAGAAATGGGAAATCCTCATAGGAGCAACCTTTGAATGAAAATCTATCTGTGTGGGTAGACACCATGACACTTGAATATACTCAGACAATAGTTTGCATCTTCTTTCTTGCTTGTTATTTTCTTCAGCTGAAAGCACACCATTTTATATGTTTAAGCTCTTCTTGTGGACCCAAGAATCAGATCAAAAAATTATGTAATAATTTCCCTTCTTATGAGTTTGGTATGTTTGACCATAGTAGGGTAAAGTTCTTCAAGGTATGATTCAGGTTACAAAGGCTCAAAATCATAACGTTTTGGAGACTAGGAAACTGATGGTTTTGATTGATTCTTGCCCTTTTTTTTTCTAAAATTTTATATGAAAAAATAAAAAGATGATGATTAAAACTTTTAATTTTCATATATTAATTTTTTTTTCTTCTATGGACAGCAACATAAGTGATTTCCTAAGCAGCACAAAATATGTTTTTCAGAAGAGAAAAAAATAATATTTTCTCAGTGTAATAGTGGCTTGTACTCAGCCATTTACCCCCACTTTGTTAGACAGATCTATAATCAGTAGTAGTGAGCACTTGGCTATTTCTCTGCTTCAAAGCAAATGTAAAATCTTTCATCCTCCCCCGGTTGAAACAGTGTCATTTATCATTAAGTGAAACACTGTACAATGAAGATGGTTTCAGTTTAGCCTTTTCTCACCTTTTAACCTCCCAATGTGAAACATGCCCATTTATCATGAAGAGAAACATTGCACTGAAAGTGGTTTTAATTTAAAAACTTTTTGTTTCTAAAGTAGCAGAGCTTCAAAACTTAATCATGGAGATAGGAAAGTTCAAAACAGAAATTTCTTATTTGAAATTTGCTTCCACTTATAGGAGAACAAAATTATATCCTAAAACATCCTCTTCTCTGTTAATAGCTGGGTATATAATAGCTGGGTGAATAGCTGGGTGTATAATAGCTGGATTAATAGCTGGGTATATGATATTTGTTCATATGCTGTTTGTTCAAGTACTTTAATTATGGTGCAGCCTACGTACAGTTGGGTTTGAACTGTTACAGGGCAAAATTAAGGAAGGCATTAGGCAGAAAGTTTTAAAAGCTAAGTTCCAAACTACTCTGCAGAGAAGAGTTGTATATAATGAAACAATGGAAGTAAGTGAGACTTAGGAGGTTTTGCATTTGTGAAAATGGGGACAGAGGAGTATTTTTTTTAATTAATTAATTTATTTATTTTTGGCTGTGTTCGGTCTTCGATTCTGTGCTAGAGCTTTCTCTAATTGTGGCAAGCGGGGGCCACTCTTCATCGCGGTGCACAGGCCTCTTTCTATCGCGGCCTCTCTTTGTGGAGCACAGGCTCCAGACGCGCAGGCTCAGTAATTGTGGCTCACGGGCCCAGTTGCTCTGTGGCATGTGGGATCTTCCCAGACCAGGGCTCGAACCTGTGTCCCCTGCATTGGCAGGCAGATTCTCAACCACTGCGCCACCAAGGAAGCCCCAGAGGAGTATTTTTGTAATCATCTTGGGTAGGTTTGAGAGTCTGAAAAAAAAAAAGGAAAAAGAAAACTCTTCCCACGTTTGCTAGAGGCATTTTGGAACAAATTGTGCAAGATATTTATGAGAGTAGGTGTACACCTCCTGAAATCCCACATTCTCATGGTTTTGTGTAATATCCAATAGGTAAAACAAAGTTGCAGGTAAGGGAGAGCTTCCTTTGTTCCTGCCCTTATACAACTAAACATTTCCAGAAGTAATGTGATACCAAGGGAAGAGTGGTTTTCCCCACTAGAAAATTATGTCAGAAATTTTAATGGGCATGTGTCTTTAAAAGAGCCCCTTAGATCAGTGGTTCTAAACCTTAGCATGCATCAGAATCACGTGCAGGGCTTGTTTAACCAGAGATACTCTGGGAGAAACAAGCTACCATGTTGTGAGCATCCCTATGGAGAGACCACGGACTGACTGTACCTTCCTAAGAGAACTTGAGTCAGACCCCCACATCTAAGCCACTCTCACATTCCCAGCCCTTAGAAACTGTGTAAGATAGTAAATGTATAGTAAGATGCTCGGTTTGGGTAAATGTTGCTACACCAAATAGATAACTAATACAATTTGTGAATGATGCTCTGTATATAAAACTGCTAAGTGAGAAGTTGTAGACCAAGGGTCAGAGCAAAGTGAAATTAAATCCTCAACACTAATATATGAGCTAATGAGGAAAGTCACCGGATGAAGTAACTTTTCATGATTGGAACATTGCATGGGCTGGTCTGAAAAAAGAAAAGGATCAATGGCAAGAGGAGAAGTTTCAAATGAGATTAGGTCAAAGCTATGACTCTGGTTCCTCCATGGAAAAAAAGTTTCATCTATATACTACATACAGTCTGAAAATTGATAACATATATAGTCTTATTTATAATTTTAATATAAATGTTTGTAAATGTCTATATTCTAGTCTACAGAACTTACTTAAAGATACATGTCAAATTCAAAACAATTATTTTATAAACCTGCATATGTAATATTCTAGACACTGACTTCAATTACTATGATTGAGTATATAGTTATCTCTATGAAATAAAGTTAATGATACCAATAAACAAGGATATCAAATATGTTTCAAGTCATAAACCATTTCTAAGCATCTCATAGAAGCTCTGTGGATCACTATGGTAAGAACTCTGATCCCACAACCAGACTTAGTGAGGGAAATGTGATGATCATCTACAAATGTTTGTCTTGGACTTGGCGTGGATAGAGTTTTGGCATTTCAACAGAGGAATCAAACCAGTACGTAAAGATGGAATCTTGTTTCCCAGAGCAGATGAAATAAATAAGAAGCACTTGTACATTTGTTTACTTATTTGTTTTTGGTGAGGCGAGTTTAATGCAATTTGATTTACATCAATTCTACTCCTCAGAAACAACTACCATTGAAATGACCCTTTGTTAGAAAGAGGGATAACATAAACCCCTTGAAATCTTGGATAGTTTTTCTGAAAATTCAAATATCTTTAAAAACTTGGCCTCCTGCAAGTAATACTACAACACATCTTTTTGGGAATAAATCAAACCAATATGCACTCAAAAAAAAAAATTGCAGTAAAGCCAAGTTCCTTCCTCCCTCACATAATTATACTCTGTTCCAACCACTTCAAATATCAAATCTAAGGTTAACATAGAGACTGGCATTGAACAGGCAGCGTGAAGTATAGGTCAAATGATTTCTGTCTAAAGTCAGCTCTAAAACATCTGTTCTCATACTCAGGAACTCATATCAACTGTGGTTCTCATAATTAATTTTAAGAACAAATTATATTACTTATCTATATTTACACCTAAGAATGCTTTAGTTGATTTTTTTTTCTGTCATCGAATGGATCTGAATTTGACTGCAATGTTATTTTTTTTTACTTTATTGTATTTGCATGCTAAAGATGTACCATATAACAATTCATAATACTAATAGTAATCTAATACGAATCTGTGAGTCTACTTTTCTGACAAGAGTATATGTGTAATATCCTAAATCACCTTGCTATTTCCATTTAGTCAGAATAGAGAAGTAAACCAGGGAATGTTACAGTGTACAAAAGGATTAGGAACACTACAGAAGAGTTGTGTCCTTTGTGGTCTAAGCATTCTAGGCCACAACTAGGAGTATGGAATTAATGTGTAAGAAGTGCTAACCCTAAATTCCATATATGAGTTTCCTAGAGTTGTTTAAAAAAGTACCACAAACTGAACAACAGAAATTCATCATCTCAAAATTCTAGAGGCTAGAAGTCTGAAATTAATGTATCAGCAGTGCTGTTTCCTTTTGAGGGCTGTGAGGGAGAATCTGTTCCATGCCTTTCCCTAGCTTCTGCTGGTTTTCTGGCAATCTTTGGCATTTCTTGGCTTTCAGAAGCATCATCTGACATCTGCTTTCATCTTCACATGGCATTCTCATGTGTTTGTGTCTGTGTCCAAATTTCACCTTTTTATAGAGATGTCAGTCTTAATGAATATGGGCCTATCTTAATGACTTCGTCTTAACTAACTGCATCTCCAGCTACCTTATTTCCAAATAAGGTCACATCCTGGGATAATGGGGATTGGGCCTTCAGCATATGAATTTGTGGAGGGAGTATATAATTGAACCCATAATATCACAATATCCAAGGTAGAAGGTTAAATAAATGCCAATCTCATCTGAACTAGTAGATGTTCACAGCTAGAAGATTTGTTCTGAAACACAAAGATATGAACTCCTGGGAAATTTTTTGAATTTTGAGCCAAACGAGGTGCCCTGTAACAGACAAAGCTGGGACTCAGAGAAGTGTAGGTACAGCGTCCGGCTCTCCCAGTAAAAGTGGTTTGTCAAGGTCTTAGAAGATATTCAAGCAAATCTGTCACAGGCCTAGTCCCACTTAAAAACAAGAACTGTAGCTAGCTTTTGCAAATAATCATACTCATTAGGAATATAGCCAATTTTAGCAATGACTTGGTAATACTAGATACCAAAGTAAGAACAGCTTTCCTAATTCCAAATCTCATCCACTCGAGGAAGCAATATTCCCTGATAAAAGTGCCCACAAAACTTCATACTGCTTTACATAAGGTCTGCACCAATTTACATTTCAGCCAACAGTGCACGAGGGATCCCTTTACTCCATATCCTTGCCAACACTTGTTTCTTGACTTTTTGATAATAGTCATTCTGGCAGATGAGGTGGTATCTCATTATGGTTTTGACTTTCATTTCCCTCATAATTAGTGATGTTGAGCAGCTTTTCATGTGTCTGTTAGCCATCTGTATGTCTTCTTTGTAAAAATATCTACTCAGGGGCTTCCTTGGTGGCACAGTGGTTGAGAGTCTGCCTGCCGATGCACAGGACACGGGTTTGTGCCCCGGTCTGGTAAGATCCCACATGCCACGGAGCGGCTGGGCCTGTGAGCCATGGCTGCTGACCCTGTGCATTCAGAGCCTGTGCTCTGCAACGGGAGAGGCCACAGTGGTGAGAGGCCCACTTACGGCAAAAAAAAAAAAAAAAAAAAAGTCTACTCAGGCAATCTGCTCATTTTTTATTTTTTTTAATATTGAGTTTTACAGCTTCATATATTTTAGATATCAAGCCCTTATCAGATACATTGTTTGCAAATTTCTTCTCTCATTCGGTAAGTTGCCTTTTTGTTTTGTTGGTGGTTTCCTTTGCTGTGCAAAAGCTTTTTAGTTTGACATAGTCACATTTGTTTATTTTTGCTTTTATTTCCCTTGCCTGAGGAGACATATCCAAAAAAAATATTGCTAAGACCAACGCCAAAGAGATCACTTCTTATGTTTTCTTCTAGGAGTTTTACGGTTTCATGTCTTTCATTTAAATTTTTAATCCATTTTGATTTTATTTTTGTATATGGTGTAAGAAAGTGGCCCAGTTTCATTTTATATGTAGCTGTCCAGTTTTCTCAACATCACTTATTGAAGAGTCTGTCTTTTCCTTATTGTGTATTCTTGCCTCTTTTCTCATAGATTAACTGACTATATGAATATGTATGAATACGGGTTTATTTCTGGACTCTCTATTCTATTCCATTGATCTATGTAACTGTTTCTATGAGTACTATACTGTTTTGATTGCTATAGTTTTGTAGTATAGTCTGAAGTCAGAGAGTGTGATGCCTCTAGGTCTGTTCTTCTTTCTCTAGATTACTTTGACTATTTGGGGTCTTGTGTGAGATTGCATTGGAAGGCCAAGTGGTGACAAGGCTCCAGAGTTTGGGATATAGAAAGTCATGAGCCCATGTAGGGTTATTTAGGATATGTCTAAAAACATAACCATAGGCTATATTTAACACGTTTGTTTGCATAAAAACATTTTCCTCAAAATAAAAAAAAAATTGTTCCTGGTAATATGGCTGCATAACAAGGTATTCCAGCCTTAACAACATTCATACTATACTCACAGGTTCTTTGGTTTAGTAATTTAGAAAGAGCAAAGCAGAAATGATTTGTCTCTGTGCCATAGTATCTGGAGCCTGGAGTGGGAAGAACTAAAAGCTGGGTTGACTCAACATCAGGAGAACAGAATCATCTGAATGTTCATTCACTCACATACCTGGAACCTTGAATGAGAAAACGCAGAAACTAAGTGTTCAAACTGAAGAGTCTACGTGCAGCTTCCCATGTGGCTCAGCTTACAACCCAGCAGCCTCAGGGCTAGGCAGAATTTTTAGATGTTGTTCAGGGTTCCATCCATGATTGGTCAGCAAGCAATGCAAAGAGCTGCATGGTCTTTTCTGACAAAGATTCAGACGTTACTCGGTATCATTTCCACAGCATTGTATTTGTTATAAGAAAGTCACTAGCCTACTCAAATTCAAGAGGAGACAGAGACCACATCTCTTGATGGAAATAGTATCACATGAGCTAGGAGATAATGTTGTGGTCATTGTTGAAAAGTACAATCTGACACAGAAGGTTTATTTTGTCCAAACTATAACTTTAGAATAATGTTAACCAGCATGCATTTAATCAGCTTACTAAGCTCTGTGTTAAGAGTTATCAGATTCAAATCAAGAATACTGCATAGTCTTTGTCTTCATGAAGTACACAATCCAAATAAACATAAAACACAGCTGTAACATTTTAACATGATTTTCTTCTTGCTAAAGGTCTGTAGATATCCATTGATGGGGCTCAGACAAAGATTGAATGGTTACAGAAGGTTTGTGGGAGATAAGCCTTCAACTAGGTTTGCAGGAGGAGTAATCTATTCAGTTCAACAGAGAGTCCTAGTATGGGACAAAAGCAAATAAGACAAAACCTCTTCTCTCAAAAGAAATAAAAGGCAAGTCAACTGCACAAACTGGGAATATGAAAGGAGATATAAAATAATAGTAGGGAGAATACAAAAGGGTTTATGAAGATGATACCATGTGAGATTAACTTAGAAAGTGCAGAATGTTTGAGATATAAAAGAGGAATGTGGAAGTTCGTGATTTTCTAGGTAAGGTTATTCAGAAATACTTATGTAGTCTAATGTGGCAAGAATATATAATGGGTTTAGTAAAAGAGTGAAAGGCTCACAAAGTGGTGAGTCTTATACTTTTCTTAAGGTTATGTGAACTCTGGTTGACCAGTGTGTGCATGTGAAAAGGAGGGTGACATGATTGGTGGTGAGTTTCAAGAAGTTGGTTCACTCTGGGAGAAATGAAGGATGGAGGGGAATAGAAGAAAGTTGAAAGCAACAAAATCCATCTGGAGTCCCTTTCAGTGGTTGGAATTCTTGTTTATTTTTGATTCTAGTCAAGTCAGCTTCACAACCAGTAGTTATGCATAAAAATGTTCCACAAAGCATCATATTTGATAAAGAAACAATCAACTGTTGAGAATCTTTCTTCTCTGATATGTTTTTATGTATTTTCTTATGTTTCGTCAGTGGATTAGAACAAATGTTGTTATCCATGTATTTTGGAATTGGCATGAATTTTAAAATTGAAGTAATTCATAATAAATAGCATGCATTGAAACATGTTGAAACTTTTACTCAATTTCCATAGTCTCACCCATTCTGCATTGTGGAATCCCACTGTTCCCTCAAGATATCTTGGATATTCTATGTGACACAGGAACATCTAACTTAGAATCTGAGTGAGGGTACCATTGTCAATCTACATAAAAAATATCATAATCATATTCTATTATAGATTATATTATATGCCTTTTATGCATAATTACATATCTTGTATATTAAAGAATATACATATATAAACATTTTCAAATCAATAAGCTTAAATTCTCCATTATTTTTAAAGAATATATGTTGACACCAATTCTAGGATTTTCTTCCTGTGCCCTACAGGATAATCTTCCAAACTCTCAGGGGTGCATGAATCTCACTTTGGAGATCCCTGGTGTAAGCCTATGGAAATAAAGTTGTTAAGGAGAGGATACAGAAAGGAAAGAACGAATACAAAACAGACAGAATGGAACTGGCATCTCACTGAATATGGCATTTTAGCAGTTCTTTTTGAGAACTCTCATTAGGGTAATAATATATTCTTCTTGTGATATCTTGGCTGTTTTTGGCATAAAACAACTGCAATTAACAACATGAACATCAAAAGTACTATCCTGGTGCTTGAAACATACTGCTTAAACCCATATGTATCCCCTTCAATATGAAATCAAATCTACACACATTGTCAAGGCAATATTCACTAATAAGTGAATGCATCAGGTTACAGAAGAAGCTATCCAAAATAAAGATTCAATTCAGGTAGTAGAATGTGCACAAAATCAGTAGCATTTTGTATAATTTCTACCATACTAAAGAATTACTTTTCAAGGAAGAAAGGATGCCAAAACAGTTGTTTGTTGAAAGACCCTCTTAAGCTAAGTGCTAAGTGTAATTCATTCAAACACTTTTCAGTATTCACCTTTTTCAGCTTATCTCATCTAAATAATCAACAGTCATTATATCAGAAGACAAATGTGTCCATCAAATGGGTACTGAAATTAAAATGGAAGAGCAGATAAATGTCATACATTTGTATGGGCCAATCTTCAGGCCTAGGACACAATATAGTCAGGAGAGAATCTAGAGTGGGAGAGAGGCACTGTAAGAGTACACAGTGGAGAAGAGGACTGGTTACCAGGTTTATCCCTGAACATGGTGAGGTAGAACTTCTTTAATACAGCATTATCCTCCTTAATTCACCAATGAGCTTCATAAAAGTCAGAAATAGTATGTATCTCTATCATCTTGTTTCCTGCTCCAAATGGGTTTTCTTAACACTGGCAAGTTCCTATCCAGTCTTACTTATCTAATAGCCCCTATTTTGAATAAGGGATACCTAGCTAAAGCCACTGTTTTCCTTAAGGGCCAAGGACTTTCCTTCTGTATAATCTCCATCTAGGGACTGCTTAAATCTCTTCATTTAATCTCTACCTACTGTCACCTGTGACATATGTGTGGTCTACACTTTTAACTCTCTATTTTGCTTCAGATTACAGATCCTTTATGATCCTGGACTCATGTTACTAGCTTTTGCTTTTCTGAATGTTTTGTTTTGTGTATGTTGAAACTATTACTTGCTTTTCTGTCCCTGACCTAAATCTAGTGCCCTTTCTGGTATTCTTTAGCAAATGTTATTTGCCTAATGAAATCTGCTATATCCCTCTCCAAAGAGTGTTTCAAACTTTACAGGTAGAGAACTAGTGTTCTTGATTTTAAGGTACAGGTCAGGAAACTACAGCCCATGGGCCAAATCTAATTCAATGTCTATTTTTGTACAAAAAGTTTTATTGGAACAACCAATACTTATTGGTTTAAGTATTGCCTACATTTGCATTTGCACTACAGCAGAGCAGAGAAGTTGCAAAAGAAACCATATAACACACATAGCCTGAAATATTTACTATCAAGCCCTTTACAGAAGAAGTTTGCCAATTTCTGAGTTAGGGGCTTATGGAAACAAGGAGGCCATTTGCCTAATACAAATAGATGGTATTAAAATTCTTGAGAAGAAACAGAGGAAGTGAAGGTAACTAGTAAATCCTGTTGAATTTCTTGTTATTCCCACACAATATGCTTATGATGTTAAATTTTTTTAAACCCCACAGTATCTAAGAATGTTGAATGTGCCTTACCAGGTACCTAAATTAAGGGAAAAATTCTAGAATAAAAATGAAAAGATTTGCTTATAGCTTCCTCTTAGCAAGAATTCAAATCTTCCTTAACAAAGACCTCTGAGCCCCACAGTCTCTGATTCAAACCAAACTCAAACTTTCTTTTTTTTCTTTTATTTTCATGGCCAGAAATATGAGGGGGAAAATCAGAATCATCTGGAAGAGACCACTGGTGCTGTTTATGGTTAGTTTATCTCCCCTCTTCTCTAGAGTCTGGTCATTTTTGCTTTTTTTGTACAATAATTACTTTCACCCTAAGGTCTTTTTGTCCCCTGTGGCTTTGAGAAATGAGGCATTTTTGAAAACACAGAAGACCGATTGTTCTGGACAACACAGCCAACTTTCTACCTCTTTCCCATATGATTACTTTGGAGATGAGTTTGAGAACCTGTCATGGCTCTTTCTGGAATGCATGGTATCTTACTGCCTTTACATTGTTATATTGTTTCTTTATTTAAAAATTAACTTAGCTTAGGCATGGAAAATACAGACATATTATATTGAAGTTATTGTTGTATGCCACTATTTTTACCCCCGAATAAGTTAACATAATTTGATGAGAATTATGTTATATATGTGTTTCAGTTACATGGCTGGTTTTCCACTCCAGCAAGATAAGAGAGAGACCAAACGGACTGCTAAAGAGGGACAGAAACCACCCTAAAATATAGAAGACCTCTTTGTTCTGGGCATCTTTTTAAATGAGAGGCAAGAGGAGCTTGATTTAAAGACCCTGGGGCTGTGTTGTCCAAAATATTACGTACATTATCTCCACAGGTAAGAAAATTTGAATGAAGAGAACGTGGAACATGGGTTAAAACTAGGAATAAAGTTTATATCCTCAGAATACTCACCAAGTTTTTTTTCTCGTTAGGCAGAGTCCAGTCTTATGAGAAAGAATCAAGAACATATTACATGAGAGAAAGAATCTACAAACAACAAGTAAAAACTGAAGACATTGGCTCTGGACTCATCCTTTTATAGCCTTTTAGAATATTAGCCACTGTTCAACTGGAGATTAGTGCTGAAAAAACACCAAAACACTATAGCTCAATCTCATCACTGAACCCAGGGCTTTATAAAATTCTGGGCAACTTTCATTGGGCATAAATTACTATTTGATGATGATTATGATGATGATGATGATGATAATGATGATGACAGCAACTTTCTTTTGATGTAGGATGGATCTCTTCGGTTCTTGCCTCTATGTTGCTGAGGCTCCAGTAGCCAGGAATCTTAGTTGCAGATGATAAAATCCACTGTAGACAACTTTATGAGAAAGGAATTTATTGAGGGATATAGAGAATTCAAAGAATCATTAGAGGCATTCCAAGAGAAAGACCTCAGGCAAGGTTGCTGCTATCTCTACCATGATTAGGGAGCTCTGGATCAGAAAGCTACTTACATAGCTACTGTTTCCAGACCTGAATTCTCTCTTCCATCCTCAGGAAGCTACAAGAACAGGAAGTCACATTTGCTTTTGCTGGATGCAGTTCCAGTGCTGCCTCTCTTGTGGTCAGAAAGTTATGGAATCAGGGATTTGTCTCCCCAGTGGTTGGCTATAGAATATGCTGCCTTTGCTAAACCCAAACCAGCAAAAATGACTGTCCTTGGTCTAGCTTACTTTCTCATGTTACTCCATTCTGATTTAAGTCTTATGTGTGTTCATTTGATTGGTAGAAGATAAACTATAACTATCTTGTCCCTAAAAGCATGAAGCAAATGAGGTTGGGCAATGCTTTTTTTGTGTGTGTTTTGTTTTGAATTCTACATT
Source organism: Phocoena sinus (assembly GCF_008692025.1). Classification (NCBI taxonomy): domain Eukaryota; kingdom Metazoa; phylum Chordata; class Mammalia; order Artiodactyla; family Phocoenidae; genus Phocoena; species Phocoena sinus. The sequence goes on from NC_045775.1 coordinate 74,456,808, forward strand.
GCAGTAGCAATATTTAGACATAGAAAATTATCAAAATGTGGAAAGTGTGACATAAATGCATCCTTAATGGAGATAGAGAACACTGGATTGGGTTGGGGTTGGCCAAATAAGTTCTGATATTACTTATCAGAACAGAACTGGGAAATTACAAGGAAAAATGAGTCATAAACCTTGCAAACTAGTCACTATGAGATCTGTCCATTTGATTTTTAATGTTATTGCTAAAAATATAAGTTAAAATAATTTCTTGAATAAAAACGTTCAACACTCTCAGTTTTTCATTGGCTTTAGCATTGTAGAGACAGCTTGTATACACATGAAACCATATTGAGTATCTTAGGAAAGCACATAGTGAAAAAGAAAAAAAATAGTTTTAATTTAACTAGATGTTAAACAATTTTAACTAGATGCAAGAAAAAGCAAACAAAAAAACTCTACGCCTTCTTTCCCTGTAGAAGATTCAAACAAAATTCTGCTTAATAATTATTATTGAGTTACTGTTATCAAGTTAAAAATAACTAAATATTTTTGGCAAGTGGTCTTGGTGGCAAAAGTGGGAAAACATAGGGTTTATCTCTAGTTCCTCGAATCCTGGATTCCCCTTTCATTACATATAAAGAACAAATGTCCAAATACTTTAATCCTTACCGCAGAAAGTTTTCACACTCTACAATCTTCTCTGATCATCCAGAATGTTCCAAGCCAGAGTTTTCCAATAGAATTTTCTTGTGTTGATGGGATGATGAAAATGTTCTGTATTCTGTCTTGTTCAATACAAAAATAACCAAGAGCACCATGAGGCCACTGATTGCTTGAAATGTAGGTAGAGTGACTAAAGAACTGACATTTTAAATTTTATTTAGGCTTTAGCCTACTCACAATGAATGCAGCCAAGCCAGATAAACTTCCTGTCAATATTTACCCTTGCCTTCATCCAATATGAAAACTGGAAGAATGGCTTTTGCTGACATAAATGGTTAATTGTCCTGAGACCTCATGGGGTGGATGGGGGAGGGTAGGAAAAACCCTGGGTTTCCCATTGGTGCTAAAATGCTTCTCCCTTAGTAGTCAGATTCTAATTTCAGCTTTGGCTTCTTTGGTTCCTCCTGTACCCCTTTTAGTGGTGCAAACTGCAGCTGCAAATGTTTCTGGATCATTGTCCGCCCAGTCCTGCCTGTATGTAAGTTATTCACAGAAAACTTCATAATTGAACTTTAGGGAGCTCCCTCCTTCATTTTTAGGTCTCAAAGTTTCTTCTCAGTTCAGAGGATATTTTTCAATATCTCCACCTTCCAACAAATTTCCTCTGTGCTGAGCCCCACTCATACAGAGGCTATGGCAGAGAATGAAGCACAGAGACAATAAATAAACAACTAAACATGTAACAGGACAAGAAATAATAAGTCCTGTAAAGAAATGTGGTGCAAGGTGATTTTATAAAGGTCGTCATGAGAGAGAATATTTTGTAAATCTAAATATATACAAAACCAAGCATGCCTCTAATTATCTGATATCAAGTAAAGTGTGGGAGACATTTTAACTTTCCTAGTTCTATCTAGACATATAATACAAGAGATTTCTGTCTATTGTAATGATGTAGATTAAATTATCTGGGAAATCTGCAGCAATAAAACACCTAAAAATGCAGATAATTGATATATAGATTATTATAAATATATCTCTTAAACATAGGAGAGTTTTTAGTATTGGATATCTTCTGGGGTAAAGATGTTAGCCAAAACTTGAGTCTTTGTAAGTGAATTTAGATGGCAGTGGGCCACTTCCTGATGACAGGGTCCTAGAGCTTTGGTCTTAATGGTCATTGATTTGATGAACATTCATCACTATAAGGAAAGATACAAAGGCTTGATCCCATACAGGAAAGGATATGATACCTGAAACTCCACTAAAAAGTGAATGCTCATGAAAGACATGAGCCACTGCGAGTGGAAAAATCATTACCAGTGCAGACAGTTAGGAAATCTATGTCTTGCTTGGCTCCGGGTACAAGGACTCAAAATTTCCCTGTAGACTCTATAATACTGGGTCAGCCCTTATGTGGATTTAGGGCCTAAATTTACACTGTATACATCATCCAAAACTTAAAGTGGACAAAATGTCAGAGTCAAAGTCAAATCTTCTCTGGAAGAACACAGCCTCAATATAGACCTCAGAGAGCTCCACAGATAAAATTCTAGTGGATATGAAAGTTAAACACACACATGTAATAAAGCCAGGCATCAAAATTAAGAATAATTATAAAATATAAAATGTAAATACCATACATAGGACTTCAGAAATTTACATTGAAAGATATAAAATATCAAAAAGCATACTAAGGGAAGAGCTTCAAGTTGGAGGAAGAGTAAGACGTGAAGATCACCTTCCTCTTCACAAACACATCAGAAATACATCTACATGTGGAACAACTACAGAACACCTACTGAACACTGGCAGAAGACCTCAGACCTCCCAAAAGACAAGAAATTCCCCACATACCTGGGTAGGGAAAAAGAAAAAACAGAGACAAAGAATAGGGATGGGACCTGCACCAATGGGAGGGAGCTGTGAAGGAAGAAAGGTTTCCACACACTAGGAAGCCCCTTCGCGGGCAGAGACTGGGGGTGGCGGAGGGGAGGAGCTTCGGAGCCACGGAGGCGAGCACAGCAACAGGGATGCGGAGGGCAAAGTGGAGAGATTCCCGCACAGAAGATTGGTGCTGACCAGCACTCATCAGCCTGAGAGGATTGTCTGCTCACCTGCCAGGACAGGTGGGGGCTGGGAGCAGAGGCTCAGCCTTCGGAGGTCAGATCCCAGGGAGAGGACTGGGGTTGGCTGCGTGAACACAGCCTGAAGGGGGTTAGTGCACCACAGCTAGCCAGGAGGGAGTCTGGGAAAAATTCTGGAGCTGCCGAAGAGGCAAGAGACTTTATCTTCCCTCTTTGTTTCCTGGTGCACAAGAAGAGGGGATTAAAAGCACTGCTTAAAGGAGCTCCAGAGACGGTCTCAAGCCGTGGCTATCAGCACGGACCCCAGAGACGGAATTGGAATGCTAAGGCTGCTGCTGCAGCCACCAAGAAGCCTGTGAGCAAGCACAGGTCACTCTCCACACTTCCTCTCCCGGGAGCCTGTACAGCCCGCCACTGCCAGGGTCCCGTGATCCAGGGACAACTTCCCCAGAAAAACGCACGGTGCCCCTCAGGCTGGTGCAATGGCCTCTGAGGCCGCAGTCTCACCCCGTTTCGGGACCCCTCCCTCCCCCCGGCCTGATTGAGCCAGAGCCCCTGAATCAGCTGCTCCTTTAACCTCGTCCTGTCTGAGAGAAGAACAGATGCCCTCAGGCGACCTACACGCAGAAGTGCGACCGAATGCAAAGCTGAATCCCGGGAGCTGTGCGAACAAAGAGAAAGGGAAATTTCTCCCAGCAGCCTCAGGAGCAGCAGATTAAATCTCCACAATCAACTTGATATACCTTGCATCTGTGTAATACCTGAATAGACAACGAATCATCCCAAATTGAGGAGGTGGACTTTGGGAGCAAAAATATATATAATTTTCCCCCTTTTTCTCTTTTTGTGAGTGTGTACATATATGCTTCTGTGTGATTTTGTCTGTATAACTTTGCTTTTACCATCTATCCTAGGGTTCTGTCTGTCCGGTTTTTTTTTGTTTGTTTGTTTTTACTACTCAAAAACTTTTTTTTCTTAATAATTATTTTTTAGTTTTGATTTTAATAACTTTATTTTATTTTATCTTCTTCTTCCTTTCTTTCTTTTTATTTTTCTCCCTTTATTCTGAGCCATGGGGAGGACAGGCTCTTGGTGCTCCAGCCAGGGATCAGGGCTGTGCCACTGAGGTGGGAGAGACAAGTTCAGGACACTAGACCACAAGACACCTCCCAGCTCCATGTAAAATCAAACAGTGAAAATCTCCCAGAGATTGCAATCTCAACGCCAAGACCCAGCTCCACTCAACGACCACAAGCTACTGTGCAGGACACCCTATGCCAAACAACTAGCACGACAGGAACACAACCCCATCCACTAGCACAGAGGCTGCCTAAAATCATAATAAGGCCACAGACAGCTGAAAACACACCACCAGACATGTACCTGGCAACCAGAAAGATAAGATCCAGCCTCATCCACCAGAACACAGGCATTAGTCCCACTAGTCCCCCTCCACCAGGAAGCCTAAACAACGCACTGAATGAACCTTAGCCACTGGGGACAGGCACCAAAGACAATGGAAACTATGAACCTGCAGCATGCGAGAAGGAGACCCCAAACACAGTAAGTTAAGCAAAATGAGAAGACAGAGAAACAAACAGCAAATGAAAGAGCAAGGCAAAAATCCACCAGACTTAACAAATGAAGAGGAAATAGGCAGTCTACCTGAAAAAGAATTCAGAATAATGATAGTAAAGATGATCCAAAAATCATGGAAATAGAATTAAGAAAATACAAGAAACGTTTAACAAGGACCTAGAAGAAATAAAAAGCAAACAGAGATGAACAACACAATAAATGAAATTAAAAAATTCTCTAGAAGGGATCAATAGCAGAATAACTAAGGCAGAAGAACGGATAAGTGACTGGGAAGATAAAATAGTGGAAATAACTACTGCAGAGCAGAATAAAGAAAAAACAGTGAAAAGAATTGAGGACAGTCTCAGAAACCACTGTGACAACATTAAATGAAACAACATTCAAATTATAGGGGTCCCAGAAGGAGAAGCAAAAAAGAAAGGGACTGAGAAATTATTTGAAGAGATTATAGTTGAAAACTTCCCTAATATGGGAAAGAGAATAGTTAATCAAGTCCAGGAAGCACAGAGAGTGCCATACAGGATAAATCCAAGGAGAAACACACCAAGACACATATTAATCAAGCTATCAAAAATTAAATGCAAAGAACAAATATTAAAAGCAGCAAGGGAAAAACAACAAGTAACACATAAGAAAATCCCCATAAGGTTAACAGCTGATCTTTCAGCAGAAGCTCTGAAAGTCAGAAGGGAGTGGCAGGACATATTTAAAGTGATGTAAGAGAGAAGTCTACAATCTAGATTACTCTACACAGCCAGGATCTCATTCAGATTTGATGGAGAAATTAAAACCTTTACATGCAAGCAAAAGCTAAGAGAATTGAGCACCACCAAACCAGCTTTACAACATATGATAAAGGAACTTCTCTAGGCAGGAAACACAAGAGATAGAAAATCCCTACAGTAATAAGCCCAAAACAATTAAGAAAATGGTAATAATAACATACATACAGATAATTACCTTAAATGTAAATGGATTAAATGCTCCAACCAAAAGTCATAGACTAGCTGAATGGATACAAAAACAAGACCTGTGTATATGCTGTCTATAAGAGACCCACTTCAGACCTAGGGATACATACAGACTGAAAGTGAGGGGATGGAAAAATATATTCCATGCAAATGGAAATCAAAAGAAAGCTGGAGTCACAATTCTCATAACAGAAAAAATAAACTTTAAAAAAAAAGACTATTACAAGAGACAAAGAAGGACACTACACAATGATCAAGGGATCAATCCAAGAAGAAAATATAACAATTGTAAATATTTATGCACCCAACATAGGAGCACCTCAATGCATAAGGCAAATACTAGTAGCCCAATACAAATACATGGAGGCTAAACAACACACTACTTAATAACCAAGAGATCACTGAACCAATCAAAGAGGAAATCAAAAAATACCTAGAGGGCTTCCCTGGTGGTGCTGTGGTTGAGAGTCCACCTGCCGATGCAGGGGACATGGGTTCGTGCCCCGATCTGGGAAGAGCCCACATGACGCAGAGCAGCTGGGCCTGTGAGCTATGGCTGCTGAGCCTGCACATACAGAGCCTGTGTTCCACAGTAGGAGAGGCCAAAACAGTGAGAGACCCATGTACCGCAAAAAAAAAAAAAAAAAAAAAAAAAACTAGAAACAAATGACAATGAAAACACAATGACCCAAAACCTATGGAATGCAGAAAAAGCACTTCTAAGAGGGAAGTTTATAGCTATACAAGCCTACCTTAAGAAACAATAAACATCTCAAATGAACAACCTAAACTTACAACTAAAACAATTAGAGAAAGAACAAAAATCCCCAAAGTTAGCAGAAGGAAAGAAATCATAAAGATCAGATCAGAAATACATGCAAAAGAAATGAAGGAAACAATAGCAAAGATCAATAAAACTAAAAGCTGGTTCCTTGAGAAGATAAACAAAATTGATAAATCATTAACAAGAATCATCAAGAAAAAAGGGAAAAGACTCACATCAATAGAATCAGAAATGAAAAAGAAGTAACAGCTGACACTGCTGAAATACAATGGATCATGAGAGATTACTACAAGCAAGTATATGCAAATAAAATGGACAACCTGGAAGAAATGGACAAATTCTTAGAAATGCACAACCTTCTGAGACTGAACCAGGAAGAAATAGAAAATATGAATAGACTAATGACAAGCACTGAAATTGAAACTGTGATTAAAACTGTTCCAACAAACAAAAGTCCAGGACCAGATGGCTTCACAGGTGAATTCTATCAAACATTTAGAGAAGAGCTAACACCTATCCTTCTCAAACTCTTCCAAAATATAGCAGAGGAAGGAACACTCCCAAACTCATTCTAAGAGACCATCATCACTCTGATACCAAAACCAAACAAAGATGTCACAAAGAAAGAAAACTACAGGCTAATATCACTGGTGAACATAGATGTAAAAATCCTCAACAAAATACTAGCAAGCAGAATCCAACAGCACATTGAAAGGATCATACATTATGATCAAGTGGAGTTTATCCCAGGAATGCAAGGATTCTTCAATATATGCAAATCAATCAACGTGATACACCATATTAATAAATGGAAGGAGAAAAAACATTTGATCATCTCAATAGATGCAGAGAAAGCTTTTGACAAAATTCAACACCCATTTATGATAAAAACCCTGCAGAAAGTAGGCATAGAGGGAACTTGCCTCAACATAATAAAGGCCATATATGACAAACCGCCAGCCAACATCGTCCTCAATGGTGAAAAACTGAAAGCATTTCCACTAAGATCAGGAACAAGACAAGGTTGCCCACTCTCACCACTCTTATTCAACATAGTTTTGGAAGTTTTAGCCATAGCAATCAGAGAAGAAAAGGAAATAAAAGGAATCCAAATCAGAAAAGAAGAAGTAAAGCTGTCACTGTTGGCAGATGACATGATACTATACATAGAGAATCCTAAAGATGATACCAGAAAACTACTAGAGCTAATCAATGAATTTGGTAAAGTAGCAGGACACAAAATTAATGCACAGAAATATCTGGCATTCCTATAAACTAATGATGAAAAATCTGAAAGTGAAATTAAGAAAACACTCCAATTTACCATTGCAACAAAAAGAATAAAATATCTTGGAATAAAGCTACCTAAGGAGACAAAAGACCTGTATGTAGAAAATTATAAGGCACTGATGAAATAATTTAAAGATGATACAAATAGATGGAGAGATATACCATGTTCTTGGATTGCAAGAATCAACATTGTGCAAATGACTCTACTACCCAAAGCAATCTACAGATTCAATGCAATCCCTATCAAACTACCACTGGCATTTTTCACAGAACTAGAACAAAAAATTTCACAATTTGTATGGAAACACAAAAGAACCCGAATAGCCAAAACAATCTTGAGAAAGAAAAATGGAGCTGGCAGAATCAGACTCCCTGACTTCAGACTATACTACAAAGCTACTGTAATCAACACAGTATGGTACTGGCACAAAAACAGAAAGATAGATCAATGGAAGAGGCTTTCTAGAAAGCCCAGGAATAAAGCCACATGTCTTATCTTTGATAAGGTCATCTTATCTTTGATAAAGGTGGCAAGAATATAAAGTGTAGAAAAGTCAGCCTCTTCAATAAGTGGTGCTGGGAAACTGGACAGGTACATGTAAAACAATGAATTTAGAACAATCCCTAACACCATACACAAAAATAAACTCAAAATGGATTAAAGACCTAAAGGTAAGGCCAGACACCATCAAACTCTTAGAGGAAAATGTAGACAGAACACTATGACATAAATCACAGCAAGATCCATTTTGACCCACCTCCTAGAAAAATGGAAATAAAAAGGAAAATAAACAAATGGTACCTAATGAAACTTAAGACCTTTGGCACAGCAAAGGAAATTATAAACAAGATGAAAAGACAACCCCTCAGAATGGGAGAAAATATTTGCAAATGAAGTAACTGACAAAGGATTAATCTCCAAAACATACAAGCAACTCATGCAGCTCAATATCAAAAAAACAAACAACCCAATCCAAAAATGGGCAGAAGACCTAAATAGACATTTATCCAAAGAAGATATACAGATTGCCAACAAACACATGAAAGAATGCTCAACATCATTAATCATTAGAGAAATGTAAATCAAAACTATAATGAAATATCATCTCATACCTGTCAGAATGGCTGTCCTCAAAAAATCTATAAACAATAAATGCTGGAGAGGGTGTGGAGCAAAGGGAACCCTCATGCACTGTTAGTGGGAACATCAATTGATACAGCCACTATGGAGAACAGTATGGAGGTTCCTTAAAAAACTAAAAATAGAACTACCACATGACCTAGCAATCTCACTACTGGGCATGTACCCTGAGAAAACCATAATTCAAAAAGAGTCATGTACCACAATGTTCATTGCAGCTCTATTTACAATAGCCAGGACATGGAAGCAGCCTAAGTGTCCATTAACAGATGAAAGGATAAAGAAGATTTGGCGGGCTTCCCTGGTGGTGCAGTGGTTGAGAGTGCGCCTGCCGATGTGGGGGACACGGGTTCGTGCCCCGGTCCGGGAAGATCCCACATGCCGCGGAGCGGTTGGGCCCGTGAGCCATGGCCGCTGAGCCTGCGCGTCCGGAGCCTGTGCTCTGCAACGGGAGAGGCCACAACAGTGAGAGGCCCGCGTACCACAAAAAAAAAAAAAAAAAAAAAAAAGAAGATTTGGCACATATATACAATGGAATATTTCTAAGCCATAAAAAGGAATGAAACTGAGTCATTTGTAGTGAGCTGGATGGACCTAGAGACTGTTATACAGAGTGAAGTAAGTCAGAAAGAGAAAAACAAATACCATATGCTAACACATACATATGGGACCTAAATTAAAAAAAGAAAGAAAATGGTTAGAAGAACTTAGGGGCAAGATGGGAATAAAGATTCAGACCTACTAGAGAATGGACTTGTGGATACAGGGAGGGGGAAGGGTAAGCTGGGACAAAATGAGAGAGCGCATGAACATAGATACACTACCAAACGTAAAACAGATAGCTAGTGGGAAGCAGCCACATAGCACAGTGAGATCAGCTCAGTGCTTTGTGACCACCTAGAGGGTGGGATAGGGAGTGTGGGCAGGAGGGAGATGCAAGAGGAAAGTATATGGGGACATATGTATATGTATAACTGATTCATTTTGTTATAAAGCAGATACTGACACACCATTGTACTCTAATAAAGATGTCAAAAACAAAAAACAAAACTACAACAAAAAAGCATGCTAAGTATGATTAAATAAATAACAGTGGTAATTGAAAACATAAGTAGAATCTATAAAAATAATATGGCATGCTTAAAAAGAACGAAATAGAAATTTTAGGAACCCTTAGTAAGTTCCACAAAAATTTTTTAAAAATATATTGGGATTTTGATTGTGAGGTGCATTACATTTATTGAAAATTATAGTGACTGCCATTTCAATCTTTCCACAGAGAAACAAAAATTTCTTACTGGATAATATTTCTGGTTAGTTTTATTCCAAGATATATTTTGGACCTTGACATGATTACTAATGGACTCCCTTTCCATTGCATTTTCTAACTGCTTGCATATAGGAAAGTGATTGATTTTTTATAAGATCCTATCATTATAATCTTATTTTTTCTAATACTTTTGCAATTGATTCTCTGTCAGTCAAAACATCTATAAGTAATGGTAGTTTTGCTCCTCCTTTCCAGTACATAATTCTTTTTGTTTTTCATCTTGCACTGGTTAGGAATCTAACAGCATTCAACAGTAGTACTGAATGTGGACATCTAAATCTTTTTCCTAAATTCACGGGAATATGTCTAATTTTTCATTCATAAGTTTAAGGTTGGCAGAATGTTTCTAGTACAGGGTTCAGCAAATCCATGTGCCAAATACCCAGTAGTCTGTTTTATTAAATAAAATTTCACTGGAAAACAGCCATACCTACACTTTTCCACATATGGGTGCTTTCAAGCTCCAATGGTGAGCAGAGTTGAGTACAGATTGCAAAGCTAAAACTATTTCACTATTTGGCCCTTTGCCAAAGAAAATCGCCAAAAAATACAAAGAAATTATATATATATATATATATATATGCCAGATTTACAAAGAAATTATACATCTATAATTTCTTTGTAAATCTAGCATATTATGAGCTTTTAAAACAAATTAAATGTTGAACTACATCAAATACTTACGTTCAACAATTGAGATGTTTGCTTTATGCTTTAATCTCTTAATATAACATGTTTCATAAATTATAATATTGAAGTACCATTTTATCACTAGGATAATCTCTATTTGTTCATGATATCATATTATAATACACTGAAATTTTTAATTTGAAAATACTGTAATTGTTATATCTGCACCTCTAAAAATAATATTGTTTTATGCATTTTGTATGCTATGTATGTATCTCATTTTAATATCATTACACTTGTCGCATGGGGAGAATAGTGAAATCACGACTAGTTAATATGTCACATTAAATAAATATTTTATTCTGAGATGGTTTAATTAAAAAATGATCCTGAAATTATGCAAGCCTAGTGAGTTTTTTGCAGTATTTTTGGCATCTATTTTCAATTTATTCCAACATATTTGCTCTATTAGCATGTTCAACAGCTCTTGAGTGACTTTTTATTTTTTCTAAAATATATTTATTTCATCCAGCTTTGCAGTTTTATCAATAAATAATTTTATATAGCAATGGTCATCTATTGACAAGACACTGCCTCTAGCAGTGTATGAGGATATTTGTTTCCTCCCATTCTGCTTAACCCTAATAGATGTTATTGCCAATTAAGAAATAAATGACACTCTAATAGTTTCAAATGGTATGTCATTGTTTCAGCAATGTGCATTTCCCTGAACCTGAGAGAGTAAACACATACATGTAATTGGAGTTCCTTTTCTTTGCACATTTTATTTATATCCTTGAAGTACTTTTCCTTTTTTTTTTTTTTTTTTGCAGTATGCGGGCCTCTCACCGCTGTGGCCTCTCCTGTTGCAGAGCACAGGCCTTGGACGGGCAGGCCCAGCAGCCATGGCCCACGGGCGCAGCCGCTCCGCCACACGTGGGATCCTCTGGGACCGGGGCACGAACCTGCGCCCCCCGCATCGGCAGGCGGACCCCCAACCACTGAGCCACCAGGGAAGCCCTACTTTTCCTTTTGAGTTATCTTTTTTCTTATTGATTTGTACGTATCTTTTGTATAATCTGTAGACTATCACTTTGTCGATTATAGTATTGCAATTATAATAATTATAGTATTCTTCCAGAGTGTGGTTTGTCTTTTAAGTTGGTTTATAGTTTGTGTGTAGGTGTATAGAAGTAACAAGATCAAGGTCCCTCATCCCCAACTGTGAATTGGCAATTCCTAACTTTACCCAGGAAGTCTAATTTTTACCTTCTGCAACAAACAATTTACTGAGGTTTGGTCCCAGAAGTTGCGTGAACGTCGAGGTTCAGGATCCTGTACCTGTGTCCACCTCCTACTCTTTGTAGCTTCAGGTTTCAACCACAACTTAACATGGGAGATTCTCTTACTTTCCACTTTCATCTCTGTAAATTCTCTTTTCTTTTCTTTAATTTGGCTATTTTTTAAAAATTTGAAACATTCAATATATCAGTTTTAATACTTGCAGTAGAATGTAAAAGTTTCAAAATATCACACTTCTGTTTTTGTCTTAATTCTTTAATTCTACTTTATTTTCTAATGCATATATATATTATATACATATAACGTATATAGTGTATGTATGTCTGTTCACCCTTAGCTTATATTTTGGGGTGAAGTGGGGGTTGGGGAAATTCAATTAATTTAATTTAGTTAGTCTTAATTTCTAATAAATGCAATTAAGACTAATCTTCCCCTCTGAGTATCTCTTTGGCTATATCATTAAGGATGGTATATCTAGTGGTTTTTTTTTTTTTGTCCTTCCTTTATGAATAGCCTAATTTTAACCTTGATTTTAAATGTTAGTGTACTTTAAAAATACAAGAGATTAGTTTTGACTATACTCTTAGTTTAAGTTCTGTCTTTATTGTGTTTTTGTAAGATATCATATCAAGTGAATTCTACTTTAGGCAGTTATTGGGTTAATGTGTACGCTTGTGTGCATGTACATGCACGTTCTCAAACATGTGTGTGCTTTCTTGTAAATGCCTTCTTCTATTGAATACAACCCCCCACAAAGACACATATGCACACAGGCTGAGCCTCAGAAGACCACAGATATCTGAGTTGTTCTAGGTATGAGAATTGGCAAGAGGTGCTTTTTTCTGGCAAGGAATGCAAAGAATACACACAAAATTAAGGCTACAAGATAACACAAAGAGCAAAATTCCCAAGGTTCTTTTTTCCCCCTTTCACAGAAGTGAGTTTTGATGTACTGCCACATCAGAAGAGCCCAGATCATGGACTTGCTGCTTTTTGCCCTCTATAAGCAGTGAAGAGTTGTGGTCTTATTTTTCAATCTAGTCACTATTATTTTTTTCCTTCAAATATTACTTATACCCTTAATTATGCAATTTATTTTGAAAATATTACTTATATATGTCCATATGCATTTTAGACTATGGCAAAGTCAATGCCCATTTACATAAATCAATTTTTACTTCCCAGTATCATTAAACAGCTTGTAGTTAACCAACTCTCCTGCTGAGAAAAACCAGAATTTTAGGTAAAATACAAAGTCACCATGAGGTTGCTGAAGCAATGAGGATGAGGGAGCCAAGATTCTTTATAAATATAACCAGAAAGATGTCAGCTGATGGTCTGCATCTGCTTGTTTCCTAGGGCCATTTGCCAATTTTGGATGGAGGGCAAGAGCCCAAACATAAGTGGTGTTCGTGGTCAGAGGGCTGCTTCTGGGAGAGTGACAAAACATCTGACCAACTGCCTGTCTTGTGGAGCTTATGAGAGAATATTGTAGTCGCGGGTAGCCAACTTGTCTTATTTCTGGATATAATTAAAATGGATACAGTTAAAATGTAAGGAAGTTTAAATGGGAGCAAACAATATGATTTCTCTATAAAACAAATATGAAATATGACATACAAATATATATATGAATAAAATAAAGGTAAAGATTGACACCATTTATTTTTCTTGCTTTTCTATTATTTTCTCTGTGAACAAATGTGGGTATGCAAACAAAAACACCTTGAATCTGAATTGAGATCCTCTATAGCAAGGGTTAAAGTTACTTCAATGGGCAGACTGAGTGGTAGAAATCAGAGTTCTAGTAAAGATGAATAGAGTATGTTTTTTTTTTCAACCTCAAATTATCCATATCAACTTACTGAGATGTAAACACCCTTTAAAAAGCCTCAGTAGGTGCAGGTGTTGACTTGGGTCTTAAGAGTGATTGTAAATATTTTAAGAGCACAGTTAAGTACATCAAAATGATACCAGTCTCTTGGTTAGTATCTGTTAAGCCCTTATAAAGAAAGTAGCGTATTGTGAAATGTTTCTGAATTTCACATAGAGGGTGTTTCTCTATTTTGTTTATTATTCTAATTCTATAGTTCTGGCAGACTGGGAGGTCTAACTAGTTTATTATCTTTAGTGTTCTTCATAACTATCTGAATAAAGCATGTTTTAATATCCTTCTGTCAAAATCACAACTGATTTTCATTTAAATTATTTTTTAAGATAAAGCACAATGTTAAATCAATTGAAGAAACAGTAGTGGCCTCAAGCTGTGGTATATTATTAGATTTTTAACACATCAAATGATTGAAAAATGTAGAGCATCATTTTAAAGATGTTAATCACCATTAGCCTTTGGCAGTGAAGGGATGCAGCTTTGCTGTGCCTCTTCCAAACATGTTTAACCGTGCCTAACACATTCATAGCTCCAGTTATCCCATAAAAGAGAACTTCAATAATATATGTGTATCATATCACCCAAGTAATTCAATTTAACTTTACAGATTTTACATTATCTTTTCTCTTCCGATATCTCATAGCACCCATCTAAGATAATAAGAATCTTTTGTAGCCTGTTGGGCGGGGTGACCCTTGGGAATGCCAGGCTTCCTCACAATATTTCACCCTTAAAAATAAAAGGGTCTACTTTGTTTTATGTCATATGTGCATTTTGCTGCAATCTCTATCCTCTACTCATCTGAAACAATCTGTTCAGTTAACATGACTTTTGAAAATAATGATTCACAATGGTTATGCAGACTTACAAACAGCACTGAAAGGGGCTTGCTCTGAGAGCAGCTAAATGGCCAGGGTCTCTAATCTGCATGACCAGCTGAATATAGTGCACTAAGGAGGTTTTATCTCCATGTCTCTGCCCAGGAAAGGGGCTTAGGCATGAATAATAAGTGAAGCCCTTGAATCCAAGGAGGTGGTTGAAGGTCATTATGTTTCCTGAACCACTGAACATAACATAATTATTTCTGGATTTTGAATTTTGTTGATCCATCAGGACTATTTGAAGTTTCAGAGCAACAAGTCTGACCATACCCAGATACACACAAGTTTCACATCTAATTATACCCATGTGTCTATATAGTAAGAGTGATAGTTGTATTACTCATCTTCTTCTATTTTTCTAATTGAGTTTTTGATTATATATATATATATATATATATATATATACATATGTATATGTCTGTCACTATAATTATAGATGTTTATTTTCTTTACATTTCTTAAGTTCTTCAAAGTTGATATATTGCTATATCTTTCTAATGGAATTTATCTTTTATCAATCATAATTATCTCTCCTTGTTCCATTAAATTCTTTCTGACATATTTTCTTTTGTGTTGTATTGATAGGTTCTCTCCCACTTTATTTTGTCATAATGTGTGTGGTGCATCATCAATCTTTTTATTTTCAAGTTTTGGGCATCTTTCTGTTTCAGCTGTGTTTCTCATAAATAGCTGGAATTTTTAAAATTTCCCCCAACCTTTTTATGATGATAGTAACAATAAGAGCTAATATTATTGTTCTCTTACTATGTCCAGGAGCTGTTCTAAGTGCTTTAAACATAGAAAAGATTGAATTCCCAGAATCATTTTAAAAGGTAGTTACTAATCCCACTTTACAGGTGGGACAGCTCTCTCCCAGATGGTGGAGAGAACACTCCTATTCAGCATCCTGGCTCCAGAGTCCACAGTTTAACCACTCACTGTCCCTCTTCATGTTTTGGGCTTTTTTAATTTTTTCATGTACTACATTTAATGGGGAAAGAGAGAAGACATATCAGAGAATATTAATGTCTTATCCTAATTGATATAATTTATTAGAACATATTTAGCTACATGTTATGGCTTGGGAGAAGCTGCCATACCACTTTTACAGTCCATCAGGAAGTTAGGGGTGGAAACGTATTTAATATAACAAAGTGAGATTTGTGGCAGTCTAGAATTGAATACTGAATTATTTCCTATACACTAGGCATGCTGTGAAACTCAGAGATGGAGGGCATCATGAATAGCTTTATTTTAGGTATATTGAAAAATAGTCATGTATTCAACTTACAGTTACCCTCATACACATTTTTCTTTGCCATGCCAGATAGTTACGTCTTTTTCAGTAGACTAATTTAGAAGTACATATGCATTAATAGATATAGAAATGGACAGAGATGTCGAAGGGGAGACAGACTCAACTTCTTTTTTCTCAGCAGCAGCTGTGACCCGAACATGTGTGTTGACTTGTTTAGTCACCATAACTATCCTGAAGTCAAAGGAGAAAAAGGAGGTAAAACAAATATTTATTAACCACTTTTGTACCAGGTGGTACCCTTTTCACTCGTTCATGCATGTCTGAATATATGTGTATATAAATGCTGATACTGAGTAGGACCCTGTGGGGTTCCCGGGCACAAAACCCTTTCTGTGTCACCCATTTCTTGATTAGAGGAAATAGGCTTCATTCAGCAACCACGACCGACCTTCCCTGAGTTCCTATGAGCAGGTTCAAACAGTTGCTAATTAGGGAAGGGACACTTTTATATTCCCTTTTATATTCAGATCCAAATATCCTTCCTCCCTAGAGGTAACCACTATTATAAAAGTGATATGTGTCTTTGCAGTAAATGTTTTCATAGTATGTTACATTTGCATATATCCATAAACAAAATTTATTGCTGTTTGGCTAGTCATTAAATCTACATTAAATCTATCATGCTCTATATATCACTCTAGATCTTTCCTATTTATTCCAACATAAGGTATATTTATTATTTAGTTGAGTTGCTCTGTGGTTTTACACCCTATGAATATATCATAATATGATCAGCTGTTAGTGATTACAAATAATTCTTCAATTAGATTATATTTTCCTTGTGCAAGTAAAAGTCTTCCTATGTTAAATTCTGAGATGACATTTCTGTTTATCTGCAAATTGACTTGATATCACAAATTATTTTTTCTCCAAAGTCACTTAAACTATCAGCAGTTTCTGCAAGTTACCATTTCCCTAAATCCTTGCCCACTGTAAGATCGGTCTTTAATTTTTCTATATCACTTTTTGAATTAAATGGTTAAATTCCATGGAAATTCCTGCTACAGCTGTGATTAAAATAGCACTGAATTTTTAGATTAATTTGTAGGAAAATGATACCTTCGTAGTATTGAGCCTTTATAGCCAAGTACATGTGTCTCATAATTATTTAGATTTTTCTTCCATGCCCATCAGTAATATTTTGAAAATATCTCCATAAGGTTATTGCATATGTATTCTATATTCAATTCACGTAAGTACAGTTTATAAAATATATAAATATATATGATGTTTTAAAAAAATTGCCACTATGTTGTAATTGTTGAAATTGTTCAGCTATATTTCTGAACTCTCTTTCTAGTTATAATTGTTTGTGTATTATCTCATACTTTCTACACCAACAATCCTAGTATTTATGTTATGTTACTATATTTTTATAATTCTTATACTTCATTTCATTTCCTTTTTCTATTTAATAATAGAATCTCAAGTTGCTTAATAATGGAGAACTCATTTCTGCCTTTTTTTTTTCTTATCTTAAAAGGTACACATCCGATGTCTTATAATTTGAAAAAATTTTTTAAGGGGGTAAGTAGACACTTTGTTAGATTAAGGAAGTTTCCTTCTATTCATAGTTTAATACAAATTTTTAAAATTATTTTTAATTATGAATGAGTTTGAATCGGGTGGATACAATTTATTTTTCCATCAAATTGTTTTTATCCATTACTATGTTAATATAACAAATTATATTTTAGATGATTTTTGAATTTTACTGAATACTGTTTTTCCTCCATCAAATTAGGTTTTTATCTGTTACTTTGTTAATACAGTTTAATTATATTATATGATTTATTAGGTTCCTTATCTTTATTATGTTAATATAATAAATTACATTGCTAGATTCTGGGATAAATCCAATTTATTCCACCTATTTTTAGTAAAGTACAGTGCAAATTGTGTTTGTAAGTAATTTATTTAGGAATTTGTTATCATATATATGCTTATACTTTTCTTAGGTTATCCTGTCCAGTCATCAAGGTTGTCTAACCACACACAGTGATTTAGGTACATATCCTTTCCTTTCTAGTCTGTAACCATTTGTATTTGAAAGAAATGTATGTTCTTGAAAGTTTATAAAAACTGACCATCTGACCTGAGTGTATTTTGGGGGTAGGAGAGTCTATTCTTGATGACTGCTTTAATTTACTTTATTTTGGTTGGCTTATTCCATTTTTTACTATTGCTTTCTCTCAATACATTTCTTTAATCAAACGTTGTTATCTTTGAGACACCCTCCTGATCATACTTTATCGTCTGGAGATAATCCAGCCTGGTGTTTCTATAGTTCTGCTGCCTCCCTTTCATTCTAGGATGTCCCATTCTGCTCATCTTAAAAATCATCCTCCCTCTTCTCCTTCTTGAATGCCCAGTCTCAGGGATTGCAGGTCTTCCTCTTTGTTAATTTGTCCCTGATTTTTTTAGAAGCCATTCAAAAGTATCTAGAGGCAGGGAATTAACAGTTTTGAAATTTTTGTGAGATTGAATATCTTTATTCTATTATCTCCTTCGAGAGATGATTTGGGTACAAATTCTAGTTTGAAAACCATTTCTTCTCAAAATTGTGAGAAAATTTCTTGTATTTCAGATCCACTGTTATTTCTATAAAGCTCAATGACATTTTCATCTCTTCTTCTATATATGTGATATGTGTTTTGCCCCTCTCTGAAAGGTTTTAGAGTTTTTTCTTTACTTTGATATTCTAAACAATCATTATGACGGGTTTCTTGTAGGGAGGGTTTTTTTTTTTTTTTCCACTTGTTCGGATAAGCACTTCATGCACCATTTTGTCTTAAAACATTTTCAGTTCTGGAAATTTTTTTCTGACTACTGTTCATCTTTTCTTTCCCTTTGCTTTTCTCTGATTTTACTGGAATGCTTATTGATACTGTGTTGGACCTCCTGGTTTGATATGCTTAATGTTTAAACAATTTTTTACTTCATTTAACATCCAGCCCTTCATCTTCCTGTGTTGCCTACTGTAATAGCTCATCAACATTTTTTCCACATTTCTAATTTACTTTTTTAATTGAAGTATTGAAGTATAGCTGATTTAATGTTTCAGGTATACAGCTAAGTGATTCTTTATATATATATATATATATATATATATATATTCACACACACATATATATGTATATATATATATTCTTTTTCAGATCCTTTTACAATATAGGTTATTACAAGATATTAAATATTGTTCCCTGTGGTATATATAGTAGGTCCTTTTTGTTGATCTATTTTTTATGTAATAATGTGTATCTGTTAATCCCAAGCTCCTAATTTATTCTTCCCTTTCTTGCTTACTGCTTTAGTAACCATAACGTCATTTTCTGTTTGTGAGTTTCTGCTTTGTAAATAAGTTCATTTGTATCATTTTTTAAAATTCTACATTTGTCTTTTTCTATCTGACTTACTTCACTTAGTATGATAACCTCTTTATCCATCCATGTTGCTGTAAATGACATTATTTAATTCTTTTTATGGCTGAGTAATATTCCATTGTGTATATATATTATATACCACATCTTCTTTATCCATTCATCTGTCAATTGATATTTAGGTTGCATCCATGTCTTGGCTATTGAAAATAGTGCTGCTATGAATTTGGGGTGCATGCATCTTTTTGAATTAGTGTTTTCATCTTTTCCAGATATATGTCCAGGGGTGGGATTGCTGGATCATATGGTAACTTTATTTTTATGTTTTTAAGGAACTTCCATACTGTTCTCCATAGTGGTGCACCAGCTTACATTCCCACCAATAGTGTAGGAGGATTCCCTTTCTCCACACCTTCTCCAGCATTTAATATTTGTAGACGTTTTAATGATGGCCATTCTGACTGATGTGAGGTGATACCTCATTGTAGTTTTGGTTTTCATTTCTCTAATAATTAGTGATATTGAGTATCTTTGAATGTGTCCATTGGTCATCTGTATGTCTTCTTTGAAGAAATGTTTGTTTAGGTCTTCTGCCCATTTTTTGATTGGGTTGTTTGTTTGTTTGTTTGTTTGTTTGTTTTTGATATAGAGCTGTATGAACTCTTTGTATATTTTGGAGATTAGTCCCTTGTCAGGCATTGTTTGAAAATATTTTCTCCCATTCCATAGGTTGTCTTTTAGTTCTGTTTATGATTTCCTTTGCTGTGCAAAAACTTTTAAGTTTAGTTAGGTCCTGTTTATTTTTATTTTGCTTTTCATTACTCTAGGAGACAGATCCAAAAGAAATTATTGCTGCAATTTATATCACATAGTGTCCTGCCTATATTTCCACTAGGAATTTTATAGTATCCTGTCTTACATTTACATCTTAAATCCATTTTGAGTTTATTTTTTTATATGGAGTTAGAGAACGTTCTAATTTCATTCTTTTACATGTAAGTGTCCAGTTTTCCCAGGACCCCTTATTGAAGATACTGTTTTTCTCCATTGTATATTTTTGCCTTTTTTGTTATAGATTAATTGACCATAAGTTTGTGCGTTTATTTCTGTGCTTTCTATCTTGTCCCACTGATCTATATGTCTATTTTTGTGCCAGCACCATACTGTTTTGATTATAGTAGCTTTGTAGTATAGTCTGAAGTCAGGGAGTGTGATTCCTCCAGCTCTGTTATTCTTTCTCAAGATTGTTTTAGCTAATCAGAGTATTTTGTGTTTCCATACACATTGAAAAATGTTTTGTTCTAGTTCTGTGAAGAATGTCATTGGTAATTTGATAGGGATTGCATTGAATCTGTAGATTATTGCGGATAATATGGTCATTTTAACAATATTTATTCTTCTGATCCAAGAAAATGATACAGTAAGTCCCCTACACACAAACAAGTTCCATTCTGAAAGCGCATTTGTAAGTCCAATTTTTTTGTAAGTCCAACAACGTTGGCCTAGGTACCCAACTAACACAACTGGCTATACAGTACTGTACTGTAATAGGTTTATAATACTTTTCACACAAATAATAAAAAAGAAACAAACAAACACAAAAAATAAAGAAAACATTTTTAATCCTACAGTACAGTACCTTGAAAAGTACAGCTACATCACAGCTGCTTTTATGTTTGCTTCCAGAAATCCTGGGCTTGAAATAAAAGTACTGTACTACTGTACTCTATACATACTCTACAGTTAAGTACACAAAAGCACAATCATTTGTAAAGGATGCACACATATGACAATGTACTGTCAGATATGTGAACTAACTTATGTGATTGGTCATGCAAACACAAGTTCACATCTTTGGAAAAGTTTGCAAACTTGAATGTCTGTATGTAGGGGGCTTACTGTATATCTTTCCGTCTGTTTGTGTTGTCTTTGGTTTCTTTCATCAGCATTTTATAGTTTTCAGAGTACAGATCTTTTGCCTGCTTAGGTAGGTTTATTCTTACATATATTATTCTTTTTGATGAGATGGTAAATGGAATTATTTGCTTAATTTCTCTTTCTGATATTTTATTTTTAGAGTATAGAAATGCAACAGATTTATTCATGTATATTAATTTAGTATCCTGCAATTTTACCAAATTCATTAATGAGCTCTAGTAGTTTTCTGGTAGAATCTTTAGGATTTTCTATATATAGTATCATGTCATCTGCAAACAGTGACAGTTTTATTTCTTCTTTTCCAATTTGGATTCCTTTTATTTCCTTTTCTTCTCTGATTGCTATGGCTAGGACTTCCAAAACTATGTTGAATAAAAATGACGAGAGGCATCCTTGTCTTCTTCCTGATCTTAAAGGGAATGTTTACAGCTTTTCACTGTTGAATATAATGTTAGCTGTGGGTTTGTCATATATGGCCTTTATTATGTTAAGGTATGTTCCCTTTATACCCACTTTCTGGAGAGGTTTTATCATAAATGGATGTTGAATTTTATCAAAAGTTTTTTTCTGCATCAATGGAGATAGTTATGTTTTTTATAGTTCAATAAAAGAATCAGTGTATCACATTAATTGATTTGTAGATATTGAAAAATACTTGCATCCCTGGGACAAATCCCACTTGATCATATTATGTGATCTGTTTAATGTACTGGTGGATTCAGTTTCCTAATATTTTGTTGAGGATTTTTGCATCTATATTCATTAGTGATATTGGTCAGTAATTTTCTTTTTTTGTAGTATCTTTGTCTGGTTTTGGTATCAGGGTGACGGTGGTCTCATAGAATGAGTTTGGGAGTGTTCCTTCCTCTGCAATTTTTTGGAAGAGTTTGAGAAGGATGGGTGTTAGTTCTTCTCTAAATGTTTGATAGAATTCACCTGTGAAGCCATCTGGTCCTGGACTTTTGTTTGTTGGGGGTTTTTTAATTACTGATTTAATTTTAGTACTGATAATTGGTCTGCTCATATTTTCTACTTCTTCTGGGTTCAGTCTTGGGGGATTGCACCATTCTAAGAATTTGTCCATTTCTTCTAGGTTGTCCATTTTATTGGCTTAGAGCTGCTTATAGTAGTCTCATGATCCTTTGTATTTCTGTGGTGTTGGTTATAACTCCTCCTTTTAAATTTCTGATTTTATTGATTTGGGCCCTCACCTTTTTTTTTTCTTGATGAGCCTGGCTCAAGATTTATCAATTTTGTTTATCTTTTCAAAGAAACAGCTTTTGGTTTCATTAATTAAAAAAAAAAAAACTCTTCTTCATTTATTTCTGCTCTGACCTTTATGATTTCTTTCCTTCTACTAACTTTAGGTTTTGTTTGTTCTTCTTTCTCTAGTTGCTTTAAGAGTAAGGTTAGGTTTTTTTATTTGAGATTTTTCTTTTTCCTGAGGTAAGCTTGAATCACTATACTCTTCACTCTTAGAACTGCTTTTGACCTATGGCCATATCACCGTGAAAGCATCCAATCTCATCTGATCTTGGAAGCTAAACAGGGTAAGGCCTGGTTAGTACTTGGATGGAAGAATTGCTTTTGTTGCATCCCATAGGTTTTGGATCCTCATGTTTTCATTTTCATTTTTCTCTAGGTATTTTTTGACTTCCTCTTTGATTTCTTTGATCCATTGGTTGTTTAGTAGCATATGGTTTAGCCTCCATAAGTTTGTGTTTTTCTGCAGTTCTTTATTCCTAGAGTTAAGTTCTAGTCTCATAGCATTCTGGTCAGAAAAGACACTTGATATGACTTCAGTTTTCTTAAGTTTACCAAGGCTTAATTTGTGGCCTAGGATTTGATCTATCCTGGAGACTGTTCCAAGTGCACTTGAAAATAATGTGTATTCTACTTCTTTCAGGTGGAATGCTCTATAAATATCAATTAAATCTGTTTGGTCTAATGAGTTATTTAAGGCCTGTGTTTCCTTGTTGATTTTCTGTCTGAATGAACTCTTCATTGATGTAAATGGGGTGTTAAAGTCCCCTACTATTATTGCACTGCTGTCAATTACTCCTTTTATGTATGTTAATATTTGCCTTACATATTAGGTGCTCCTGTGTTAGGTGCATACATATTTACAATTGTTATATCTTCTTCTTGGATTGATCCCTTGATCATTGTGTAGAGTCCTTTGTCTCTTGTAAGAGTCTTTATTTTAAAGTCTATTTGTCTGATATAAGTATTGCTACTTTGGCTTTCTTTTGATTTCCAATTGTGTGGAATACCTGTTTCCAGCCCGCCACTTTCCACTTACTAAATCTGAAGTAAGTCTTTTGTAGGCAGGATATATAAAGATCTTATTTTGTTATCAATTTAGCCAGCCTGTGTCTTTTGGTAGGAGCATTTAGTCCATATACATTTGAGGTAATTTTTGCCAGCCACCAGGAGAGTTCATGAAGATGAATACTCCCCAACATGTCCTCCACAAGTGTCTATGTCCCTAAGGTGAGCCACAGCCACCCCCTGCCTCCCCTGGAGACTCTCCAACACCAGCAGGTAGGTCTGGCTCAGGCTTCTATGAATTTACTGCCTTTGCCCTTGGTCCTGATGTGTGTGAGACTTTGTATTTGTCCTTTAAGAGTGAAGTCTCTATTTCCCCAAGTCCCATAAAGCTCCTGCAATTAAGTTCTGCTGGCCTTCCAAGCCAAATGGTCTGGGAGCGCATCTTCCTGATGCTAGACCCACATGCTGGGGAGCCAGACATGGGACTCAGAACTCTCATCCCTGAGGGAGAACATCCACAATATAATTATTCTCCAGTTTGTGGGTCACCCTCCTTGGGAGTATGGGATTTGATTATCCCTCCTACCCATCTCATTGTGGTTTGTTCTTTATGTCTTTAGTTGTAGAAGACCTTTGCTGGTAGGTCCCAGTCTTTTTCATCAATGGTTGTTCTGTAGATAGTTGTGATTTTCATGTGCTCAGGAGGTGAGCTCAGGTTCTTTCTACTCTACCATCTTGGTCACTCTCCCTCTAATTTATTTTTTTTACATCAGTTCTCTTTTTTATTCCTTTGAATAGCAAGTCCTTTTAATATGTGTTCCCTTTCTAATTTCATCTTATTTTTTTCATCAATGAAATATATTTTATACCTCAGTATATTAAAATATGTATTAAAGTTTTCTTCTAGTCTCTGATATATTTATATTTTTCAAAGTTTCTGATTATAAGATTTGTTTTGGCCTCTACCTTTCATGTTAGCATCTTTGTTCAACTGCCTCAAATGTCTGGTGGATTCTTTATTTTTACCCTTTCTTCCTTTATTTATTTCATTTATATATAATAAGAGTATACTTTTTTTAAAAAAGGGAAAACACTTGGTGTTGGGCAGTGTCTTTCTGACAGACAGGCTTAAATGTAGAGTGGGCACTGACATGGTTCCCAACCACTTTTTTAAAGGACCACTAAATCTAAGATGAGTAACCATTTACTTTTGGAATGGCAATTTACTCCTCGCATCATCCTCCAAATTCTACCAGTGTATGGTGTGGGGATGAGGTTTTAAAGTAAAGAGTTGGTGGTATTGGAAGCATAACTACTATTATTCTATAAAGTGAGCTGAGAAATTTTGACTTCTACCTAATTTCCAACTGACAATCTCCATATGTGAATGTGCCTGTGAAAATATTAACAGTAGCTTGGAAGATATATCTAATAGTTTTGAAAATTTTGTATAAACTTGATTTAGATACACAAGCCACTAAAACATCATGTTGTTTTGTTTTATGTTATAATTATAGCTACCGAATGAAGTTATACTAGTTATCTCCTGTTTGTAAGATATATTTAATATGATTAATCATTAATTATTAATTATAAGTTATATTTTCTAAATTTAATTAAATGTGGAAAATGCCCAATCTTTATGGATAAACTATCACCATGAGAGTATTGCATAAATGAATATGACTGCAACGCTGACCATGTAGAAAACACAGTCTTGACCTCTTTCTCCCTCCTATCTATTATTCCAAACACAAACTAAGGAAAACTTTACTTGGGGACCAGAGTTTCTCTAGGCAGCTACTAATTTCGTATTATTAGTGTCTCTGCTGTTATATCCACCACAGTTTGGAGGCAACCTTCCCAGATGGGTATTCCTTCAATTACTTATTTCATTTATCACTAATATCTACTCTTAATCTGTCAGTGTTTGCCTCTGGATTTGGAGTCTCTCCATGGTTTTGCCAGTTCTTGCACATAGAGCACCCTTCAGGATCTGGGCTGGGCTATGGTACTTATTGAAACTTGCCTATCATGATTCAATCCATATTCTATTTTCCAGAAACTTGTCAAATCTCTAATCCACTGATATCTTCTCTTCCTGTAATTATCACAATTATGAATGTACTTTAATTTTTCTTTCAGTTCAATTTTTGACCACTGGAGGAAGACAAGGTATGGATGTGCTCTTTTTCCCACCCTAAACTGGAAGCTTTGACAGAAAATGTTGTACACAATGCCTTAGGAAAACTAATGGATAACTTTCTTTGATGTTTATAAAAGCCTCCTCTACTTGAAGGTCATATATTCATAATAGCCTTCATTTTTTAATGTATTTACTTTTAACATTTGACTGGCATAAGACATTTGAAATATATTTTAGTATAATCTAAGAGGTGATGATCTAAATTTTGGTTTACAAATAGATAAGAAACTGTTCCAAGATCTTTTATAGAATAACTCAACCTTTCTCATATTAACTGGATAAACATGTTTTAAATATAATCCATTCAATTTCAGACTATTTTATGTCACTTAACTGATCTTTTATCTTGCATTATGTTATCTGGTTTTAATTACTTTAGATTTATAACATGTATTAATATTGGTATAACCATGGTTCAGACATCTTAAGTCAATGCACAAGTGTCTTTCTTATAGGTGTTTTTATCCTACATCATTCACATATTCTGTATTGTGTGTCATGCTGATTTGGACACTTGAAAGAAACTGTTTAAAGAAGCAGTGTGATAAAAAAGATCTTAGACAGCACCCAAATGCAATTGCAGTCTTTCAGTGGGGAAAAGACAGAATGTCAGGTAATATGACTTAGTGAACATTCTGGTCAGTTACTAAATCCATGAACTCCTGACTCCACTCCAGGCACTCTATCACTTCATGCAACCTGGTCTATTCACCACTTTCCTCCAAGTGTGTCCTAAAACCTTGAAAGAGATTATTTCCTAAGTACATCTCTCTGTTTCTCTCCAGGCACTTCAGGAAAATACACAGAGAATGAAAGCCCATTTTTTGCACAGCTTTCACTAACCAAGAGCTCTACTTCAAGGAGAAAAATTGGAGACTACCAGATATTATGGGTCTACATGTTGAATTCCTTGTTAGTGATTAAGCAGAGAGCATTAAGGATCATTTAACAGATAATATTTTTCACTTAATGCACTGAAGATAATTGACAGCTCATACTAACAGCATCATTTAGAACACCCGGGTCTTTTCTCTAACTGTACAAATAGGATTCTTATGAATTGAAAACCTAGGGGTGAGCGGTGGGCAGAGGATAGTTTTCATCTCGTAACAAAGAGAATACAGTCTTCAAAGGGAAACCATTTTAATTATCATTTTATTTAAAATGATAAATTTGGCTGGACTATAAATTTACATCCAATTGTAGTCAGCCTCCAAATAAATGTTTACCCTCTCCATCACACAGAAACTGCATGCTTTTATTAACCCCAGGAAATAACACTGTCGGAGACAAAAATTTGCACTATTGACTCCTACTCTGTTTCCAAATAAATTGTGATTACAATGTATTTCATTGGCTAGAAGATGTCGCCAACCATTAGAAATACCATTATTTTATGTATTGCTAAGAAAGAAAAAGCTTTTTATAAAACTTTCATATGTCATCAACTTTAAGATGCATCTAAAATTCAGATAAATCAAAACCTTAAAATTGATGAAAAATGTTAAGACAAAGAAGTAAACCATTTGGGGGCCAAAATAACCCCTTTATTATTGGTGAAGCTGTTATGAGATTTCTTAATACTGAATCCCAGAAATAGCAGATTTCTATCCAGCAGAGCCTAGTGCTGCAGGCCTCCCCATGCAGCAGTCCTATATCACTGAAGGGGAGAACAGAATGTGTACTTCTTGTAGGCAATTCACTTATAATAGGAAAGAGAGAGAACTGAGTGGTGCTATACACACCTAATTTCTTCTCCCTAACTCACCAAATAGATGTCACTCCACCTCCTCCACAAAGTGAGAAGGATGCATATGGCTGTCCCTGAGTTCCTCTTCGGGAAAGGAATCATAACTCGTCAGGTGGTGGGAGGAAACATCCCCTTCATAAGAGATATGTGTAACATCTAATAATAAAAATACCTCTTTTTATTTTCTTTATGCAACTCTCTAATAATAAACATAAGAAATTTATACCTCTCCAAAAGGAGAAGATGACCGAGACAGGGTCACACCAATACCTGATAACAAAACTTGAACCAGAAACTCATTTATTCCCCTAAATGGCTTAAGCTACCCAAGGTCCCTGTAGTTTCCAAACCAAGAAGAGTTGAAACATCCACTTGTTCTGCACCTCATTTTCCAGGTGTTGCTGATTATCTGCCCATAAGAAAAGCATTGCTTCACAGGCGCCACAGAGAAGTGAGAGTGGAGGACAGAAATCCAGCTTAATTGGCATTTCCATTTTGCATTGCTTTGTGTTTATCCTCCCCTGTTTGCATTAGCCTCTCATGTCTTGTCTTAGATCCCAGGTTGTTCTTTTACTCAAACATCTTTTATTGGAGTTTCATGCTTATTGGAGTTTCATGCTTATAGTTGTCAGCTGATCCTGTAACTGGCTCCTATACTACTTTGAATCCTAAAAATCAGTATAAATAATACTTTATATGGACTGAAAACTCCCTCAGCTTAAGAACCAATAGAAGAGGGTTTTATACTTGTCTACAATCTTATCTGTAAAAGGAAGATGTCAGCCACTAGAGACTTCTGACATTTCTTCTTACTTTTTATTTCACTTTGCTTTTTTGTTACTATGGTGAATATTATTGCAGAACTTCATGTCCTGCACTATAGGACAAAAGTAGACCACCATCCTAATTATTTCTATTGTGCTCAAATCCTTAGACACTTGAAATCAACTTGCAAAATTAAAGTAAAAAAAGCATAAAACTTCTGAAATAATTTATTGAAAATTATTTTAAATAATAAGAGATGACACGTAATAATGTGCAATTATTTATCAAATAAAAATCATAAATTCTCCATACAGGATTTCAGAAAGATAGTCTACTATGGCTGGAAAGATGGGGAACAACTCCTGATAGGAGGAACATTTGAACCAGGAAGCTAAATATGAATATGAAGTAGAAAGCTAGCCTGGGTGGAGGAGGTTGATGAGGGAATTTCATAGGTTGAGGACCAAGGATTTTCCCTTTCTTCCATCGAAGATCTGCAGCTTTCCTGGGACCTGCCTTCTTGCTTTTGTGTCTCATTTTTCCCATTTACTAAATATGAGAATATGAGACTGTTACTTGACTTCTGTGTATTTCAGTTTCCTCATCTGTAAAAGGACTATCTGTAGGGCTTTTTCAGGGCTATTGGGAAGATTAAATGAATTCATCCAAGCAAAGTGCTAAAAAGGATGATTCTTAGAGTAGCAGCACTCAGTAAGGCATTGTTGTTTTTTTAATTTTTTAAATTTTTTTTACATCTTTATTGGAGTATAATTGCTTTACAATGATGTGTTAGTTTCTGCTTTATAACAAAGTGAATCAGTTATACATATACATATGTTCCCATATTTCTTCCCTCTTACGTCTCCCTCCCTCTCACCCTCCCTATCCCACCCCTCCAGGCAGTCACAAAGCACCAAGCTGATCTCCCTGTGCTATGCGGCTGCTTCCCACTAGCTATCTACCTTACGTTTGGTAGTGTATATACGTCCATGCCTCTCTCGCTTTGTCACAGCTCACCCTTCCCCCTCCCCATATCCTCAAGTCTATTCTCTAGTAGGTCTGTATCTTTATTCCTCTCTTACCCCTAGGTTCTTCATGACATTTTTTTTTCTTAAATTCCATATATATGTGTTAGCATATGGTATTTGTCTTTCTCTTTCTGACTTACTTCACTCTGTATGACAGACTCTAGGTCTATCCACCTCATTACAAATAGCTCAATTTTGCTTCTTTTTATGGCTGAGTAATATTCCATTGTATATATGTGCCACATCTTCTTTATCCATTCATCCGATGATGGGCACTTAGGTTGTTTCCATCTCCAGGCTATTGTAAATAGAGCTGCAATGAACATTTTGGTGCATGACTCTTTTTGAATTATGGTTTTCTCAGGGTATATGCCCAGTAGTGGGATTGCTGGGTCATATGGTAGTTATTAAACTTATATTACCTAGGTAGTTAAACTCTACTCATCTTCAGATCTAAGCTTAAAAGTCAATTCTTAAAAAGTTTATTCAACTGTTGTCAATTTTAGTACTTATTATTTTTGTTTTTACATTTATTTTTATAATTCCTTGATTAATGCCTATCTCTTCTACTTTATTTAGGCCAAGAATAGGAACTGAATATGCTTTTAGCTCAAAAAATATTTTCTCAGTTTCTGCAAAGTGACACACAAATCCCTACAATGCCAATAAAGCCATATGCAAAGAAGTTGCCACCTCCTGCCCACCTATAACCCCTCTTCTATGACCATTCTTATCTCTTCTATGCCCATTCTTGCTCCCTCCACTGCTCAAAGGGCCATCTGCTGGAACTTGAACATGGCAGGTAAACTTCCACCACAGGATACTTCTCCTGGCTCTTCCCTCAGCCTGCAAATGCTCTTCCTCCAGATCTCCAAATTGTTCACTCCATTACCTTCTTGGGAATTTATTCAAATGTCACCTTCCCAGTGAGGCCTTCAACTAGTCACTTTATTCTAAAAATGGAACCTAAAAATCTCCCTATCATCTCCCTTTCATGCTTTTTGTTTGTTTGTTTAGTAACATTTATCCTTAGTAATATAAGTTTAATTAATTATTGTCTGTTCAGTCTTCCTCATTAGATACCATATCCCATGACAGCAAGAAAATTTGTCTGCTTGTGGTATCCCCAGTATCTAAACTGTCCCTGATATATGGTACATGCTTAATAAATATTTGAAGAATTATGTAAGATAGTACTGTGTGATTGAACTAACTAGCAGTTCCGTAGGTCCTTAACATTCTTTCACAAATTGAATGAATCAAATTGAATACACTAATTGAATTGAATGACTTGAACTGGACTCATGAATGGTTTGTTGAATTCATGAACTGGATGAATTGAAAGAATTAAATAAATGAATTGATTTGAATCTTCAAGAATATTAAGGATTTGGATATGTGGAAATAAGAGAGGAAATTTACTGTAAAGAAAATTAGACAGAATTATTGACAGAAGATCTAAGTTTGCACTGCAACATATTTTTGGTGCAGCTGTAGGAAAGGACATTAACATCTCCAAGCTTCATATTCTCACTCACACCTAATTGTCTTAGAAATCAAATAAGCAAGTAAATGTCAAAGCACTCTATGCTTTACTAGTAGTTATTGTTAACAACACCTGTCCCCTTTATTTAAAGCTCTTCCTCATTGGAGTTTTAGGGTAACATACAAAATATATTGGTATACAAAATCTCAGATGATGTAATTATTTTTGCAAACCTCCCACCCTTGTAATAACTAACTTTACAAGCAATACATGTCTGATACCTAGTTCTATTAATATTGTAAAAAACCTTCCTGTTTTATCACTCTTCACTACCCTTTACGTGATGTTTAATTTTATGTGTCAATTTGCCTGAATCATAGGATACCAAGATATTTGGCTAAACATTACTTTTGGGTGTGTCTGTGGGAGTATTTCCATATGATATTTAGCATTTGAATCAGTAGTCTGAGTACATCAGATTGACCACCCTTTCATGGGTGGGCATCATCCAATCTGTTGAGGGTCTGAATAGAATAAGAAGGTGAAGAAATGAGGATTTGTTCTCTCTGTCTGACTCTTGAGCTGGGACACTCACTGGTCTTTTCTGGCCCTTATACCAGGACTTATACCATCAATTCTCTCACTTCTCTTGGGTCTTAGGCCTCCAGAGTTGGACTGCAACTTATAACGCCAGATATTTTGGGTCTCTTGTTTGCAGACAGCAGATTGTGGGACTTCTCAGCCTCCAAAATCACATGAGCCAATACTCTATAACAAATCAATCTCTTCATAAATATATCTATCTATTTATCTAGGGCTATATCTATTTATTTATTGATCTACACTCCATTCGTTCTCTTTCTCTGGAGAACCATAATTTACACTGTCATCATATAAAAACCTACAACCTATGAAAAGCAGATGGAGGAGCAAATCTGCAAAGCTGCCAAAGGAACCCATGAGAAGAGGCTGGCCTTTAAAGACTAATCTAGTCCTTAATTCTCATTCAAAGTTTTTATTATTTGTGACATATAGCTCCCACCTGTGAAATACTGAAACAAACAAACAAAAATTTTCAGTATCTACAGACATCTTAAAGGATATTTTGGGGAACCATCCTTATATTGTCAAATGGGAAGATGATGATGATGATGATGATGATGATGATAATTAATAATAATAATAATAATAATAATAATACATAGGGAGAATGGAAAGTAAAATGAAATAAGAAAAGAAAAAAATGCAGATTATTCCTGGGTGGACTTTATCAGTAGTGAAGGATATTAGGAGTCTATAACAGTACCTAATCATGGTATACTGACAGAACAGAGACTAGCACAGGATTGATTCCAGACAACAGCACCATCAAGTGAAAAAAAAATGAAATTGGAAGAAATAAATAAATGGCAACATAATATATACTATTTTTGTGGATTGGAATACTCAGTGTTGTTAACATGTCAATTCTCCACAAATTACCTATAAATTAAAATTATTTCTGCGAATTCCCTGGGGATCCAGTGGTTAGTACTCTGCCAAGGGTACAGGTTCCATCTCTGAGCAGGGAACTCAGATCCTGCAAGCCATATGGCGTGGCCAAAATACAAAACAATAACAACAACAAAAATAATGCCCAGTCAAAATCCTAGAAGGATGTTTTAAAAGTATTGAGAAGCAGATTATAAAATTAACATGTAAAGATAAAGAAAATAGAATAACCAAAACATTTTGAAGTAAGTGGAATAAACCTGCAGGACTCACACAGTACCTTCAAGATTTACTATAAAATTTCAATAATCAAGACAGTATATTATAGGTGAAAGGGATGACATTCAGATCAATGGAACAGAAAAGAGATCCTTGAAATAGACCCAATCAAATATGGCTACTTAACTTTTGGTAAGTGTACAAAGGCAATTTGAAGAAGAGAAAAAAATCTGTGTAACAGATGACTGAATGATAGAACATCCACATGTAAAAAATGAAACAATTTATACCTCACAGCGTATATAATAAAAATACATCAAAGCCTATCATATGCTTAAGTATAAAATGGAATACTATTGTAAAATATTTAGAAAAAAATAAGAGAAAATATTTGTGATACTGGTTAAGCAATGAGTTCTTAGGTAGAACATCAATAGCATGAGCTGTGAAAGTAAAAAACATGATACATCAGAATTCATCAGAATTAAAAACTGTTACTCTGTAGAAGACACCATTAAGAGAAAGAAGCACTATTAAAACTGAAAAATAAAAAAAACACAGCCCAATTAAAAAAAGGAAAAAATTAAGGTGTATAGTTGGAAACAATATACAATGAGTCTGAAACATTTTAAAGTGCCAAAAAGTAAGAAAATTCTTAAAAAATAATTAAAAACATGTTGATGAGGGTATGTCAAAAGGGCAAAGGAGCCAACAGAAAGAGCTCCCAATGGCCAAAGCTGGAAAAATTTGAGCAAAAAAATAAATCAAGTAGTATTGGATTATAACCCAAAATATAAAATAAAATTCATGATATCCATGTACCCATACTGGAATAAACAAATGATTAAATAAATTAATAAATGGTAGAGAAGAGAAAATCTCTCATGCAGAAAAAATCCAAATAATTTATATAGATGCTCTGACCTCAGGGAAGTGAGCATAATTCTTCACTCCTTAAGTCTGAGCTGTGCATAGTGACTTTCTTCCAAAGAATACAGTGTAGAAAGGCAGAGTGTGGGAGAATAACTTTACATCGGAGAAGACTGACAAACACAACCTTAGCTGGGTGATCAAGGTCAATATGAACAGTCATGAATCAAGGTGATGGCATATACACTTGGTATGATTTGATGAAATCAGCACTTTACCTCTGTGGTCTTCCTCCCCAAAACCCATAAACCCAGACTTATCCTAAGCAAAACATCAGAAAAAATTCCAAAAGACGGGTATCTTACCAAATATGTGACCAGTATTCCCCAAACTGTCAAGATATCAAGATATCAATCACAAGGAAATTCTGAAAAACTGTCACAGCCAGAGGAAGCTAGGAAGACATGATAATTAAATGCAACGTGTTGTTCTAGATGGGATCCTGTAACAGAAAAATGACATTAGATTAAAAACTAAGAAAATCATAAAGTATGGTCTCAGTTAATAACAATACAAAAATATCAGTTTGTTAAGTGTAAGAGGTGTACTATACTAATCTAAGATGTTAATAATTGGGGAAACTAGGTGTAGGGCATAGGGAAGCTCCCAATACTACCTTCTGAATTTTTCTACACATCAAAAACTCTTCTCAAAAATAAAGCCTATTTTGAAAACATAAGCAAAATATATAAATAGACATTTTACCCAAAAATATATATGGATGGCAATTAAGCAATTGAAAAGATTCCTAATATTAATTATTAAGAAAATGAAAATTAAGATCACAGTAATATACTACTAGGTGCCTATAAGAATAGCAAAGAGAGAAGAGACAGAGATGGAGGAAAAGAAAAAGAGAAAAGAAAAGGAAAGAACAGGATGGGATAGCATAGTATGGAAAGAAAAGGAAAGGGAGGGGAAAATGAGGGGAGGGGAAGGGAGGGGAGGGAAGGGGAGGGAAGGGAAGAAAAAATCTGACAGTATCAAAAATTGTGTTGGTGGCGGAGCAACTGGAACTTTCATACATTGTTAGTAAGAAATCAAAATAACACAACCACTCTGGCTATTTACAGTTTCCTATAAAATTAAAAACACTTTTACCATATGATTCAGCAAGCAAACATAGCTACTGAACCAAAAGATAAGAAAACTTACATTTGCATGGAAACCTGTATATTAATATTTACAGAAGCTTTATACATAATTGGTAAAATTGGAAACAACCCAAAATACCCTTTAATTGGTGATGAATAAACTAATGGTATGTCCATACGAAAGAATACTACTCATAGTAAAAAGAAAATACTACTGATATGCACACCAACATGGGTAAGTCAAATGCATTCTACTAAATGGAATAAGACAAACTCAAAGGGCTTCATAATATGGAGAGAAAAGTTGACTACAAAGGGGTATCACAAGATAATTTGGGGGGGTGGGTTGTGGAACAGTTCTACATCTTGATTGTGTGGTGGTAGTTGTACAATTCTAGGCATTTACAAAACTATACACCAAAAAAGTAATATTTATTTTATGCAAATTAAAAACTAAAAAGCAAAAACAACAAAACATTGGAGTTTCATAATTCTCATGACAGCTCCCATTTGTTTTACTTAAAAAATGGGCACAATTTAGAAATAAAATGACCCTGATGTGAATAAATCAACAAGTCTCTGAACACCGTATTTCCTTGGAATGCAAAACTCTCTCCTCTGCTTTTTAACATAATGATGGACTATGTACACATTAAGAACTCATAGCATTGCATATTTAATGAACTTACCCTTTTAATCAATATCTGGACTTTTGAAAAATTATAGAACAACAACCTCTTTTTGATGTTTATATTCTTAGGCAAATGAAAAATAGTTCTAAATGGAAGAAATCTTGTGAGTGTTCTATTTATTTACTGTCTTATGCAAGTATAAATGTATTCTGCTCAGACACTCCTGAGTCCCTGACCACATTAAACCATATGTTTAAGTAAATACTACATTGTGCTAATTTTCCTCATTCTTAGTTTTTCTATGGATATTTCTTCCTGAGCTGATGTAGAAACAATATTTAACCTCTTTGTCTTTCAGAAAAATAATATCTATTGGTTATCCCAATACTACACAGTGTGCCATTGACAACTTCTCTGAATTTCAGTCCCTTTCCAAATGCAAAACCTTGAAAATCCAATTAGAACTAGAGATTATGCTAAATTGATCTCAATTATGAGAGGTAAAACTGTAATCAGACTTTTAAATTAACCAGAAAATGAGGCCTAGTGAACTCAGAAATCACTCAGTTTACCAAGGATGATAGAGATTTGTTACTGATCTACCTAAAAGTTGCAACATGATTGGGATGGGTAAAAAAGTACCCTAATTTGTTCTGAGATTCTTTACTTGGTCCTGGAAAGCTCTCTGGTTTCCTACCTGCTTATATAAATCCTACAATTCTCAGGGGGACTTGATACATCTAGGGTACGTGCTAGTTCCTCTAGTGGATGCTGGCTCCATGCCAGAGATGGCTAGTCATTCAAAACACTTCTTTCCCCCCTTTTTCCTTGTCAAGTGAAGTCAAATTTAAGATGAGTTGCCCACTACGTGACATAAAGACTGCATTTCCCAGTCTTCTTTGTAGCTAGTCATGGACTTGGGGCTAATTTAGAATAGTGGATTTTGAGATTCCTTAGGGAAACAGTTGTAAAGAGGCTGGCATATCCTTTCTCTGTTCTTTCCCCTTTCTGATGGCTGGATTCTGGACGTGATGACTAGAGCTTAAATAGCCATCTTGAGCTATGAGTAGGATGCCCACACTAAATATGACAGGACAACAAAATAAGTGTTCAGCAAACTTTTTCTGTGAAAGTCCAGATATTTTGGGGTTTGCAGGCCACTCTGTTTTTGTGTTTATTCAACTCTGCCATGTAATACCTAAGCTCCTTTAAAATGTATGTAAAAGAACAGGAATGGCTAGGTACCAATAAAATTTAACTGACAGATAAATGGAACTGCAGGCAATAGTTTGTTGACCTCTGAAATAGAAGCCTGATTGCTAAAATAGGAGAATGTTATCTGAACCCCAGATATACCACAGTAATTTTTATAAGAGAAAAATATATTTCTCTATCATTAAAGATACTTTTTTTCAAGTTTTCTATTACATTTGGTCAAAATGAATCCCAACTGGGAATGTAAAATGGTTTAAATCTGTGGAAAATAGTTTGGCAGCTTCTCAAAAAGGAAGACAGAGAATTACCATATGACCCAGCAATTTCACTTCCAGGTATACACCAAAAAGAATTGAAAGTGAGGACTCAAACTAATACTTACACACAAAGTACACATTGATGGCCATGAAAGTATAAATGGAAAAAAAAAATGTGGTATATACTCACCATGGAGTATTATTTAACCATAAAAAGGAATTATACATGCTACAATATGGATTCACCTCAAAAACATTATTCTAAGTGAAAAAGGCTAGACACAAAACGTCACATATTATATAATTCCATTTATATGAAATGTACATAATAGGTAAATCCAAAAGAAGATTGGTGGCTTCTAGGGATTGGGGAAAGGGGGAATGGGGCATTTCACAGATATGGAGTTATATTTTGGAGTGATGGAAATGTTTTAGAGCTAGACAGAGGTGGTGCCACAGATTTGTTCATTTTAAAATTAACTTAAAAAAAAAAAGCAGAAAAGGCCTTTGCTGTGGAGGGCAGCTCTTAGGCATGGGTGAGGTTTAGGCAGTGGGTGGGACCTATGCTTAGAACTTACAGAGCTGGAAAAGGCCCTGCAGGGGTAGGCAGTGGGGTTCAGGCTCAACAGTACAGAAGAGGCCCAGTCTTGCCTCTGGTCTCAGAGGGCAGGTGCATCAGTCTGGGAGCCCAGCAGGTTTCCCAGGCCTGAGTGGGCAGAGCAAATAACTTCCACTCCTCTCCCACTCCTCCAGTCCTCGAGGACACCTCGAGAAAGTCTAAGGCCAGAAAGAAGTGGCAAGATATATTTAAAGTGATGAAAGGGAAAAACCTACAACCAAGATTACTCTAACCAGCAAGGATCTCATTCAGATTCGACAGAGAAATCAAAAGTCTTACAGACAAGCAAAAGTTAAGAGAATGCATCACCACCAAACCAGCTTTACAACAAATGCTAAAGGAACTTCTCTAGGCAGGAAATACAAGAGAAGGAAAAGACCTACAAAAACAAACCCAAAACAATTAAGAAAATGGTAATATGAACATACACATCAATGATGACCTTAAATGTAAATGGATTAAATGCCCCAAACAAGAGACACAGGCTGGCTGAATGGATATACAAACAAGACCCATATATATGCTGTCTACAAGAGACCCACTTCAGACCTAGGGATACATACAGACTGAAATTGAGGGGATAGAAAAGGATATTCCATGCAAAAGGAAATCAAAAGAAAGCTGGAGTAGCAATACTCATATGAGACAAAATAGACATTAAAATAAAGACTATTACAAGAGACAAGGAAAGACACTATATAATGATCAATGGATCAATCCAAGAAGATATAACAAATGTAAATATCTATGCACCCAACATAGGAGCACCCCAATCCATAAGGCAAATGCTAACAACCATAAAAGGGGAAATGGACAGTAACACAATAATAGTAGGTGACTTTAACACCCCACTTACACCAATGGACAGATCATTCAAACAGGTAACAAATAAGGAAACACAAGCTTTATATAACACAAGAAACCAGATAGATTTAACTGATATTTATAGAACATTCCACCTGAAAGTGGCAGAATACACTTTCTCCTCAAGTGCACACAGAACATTCTCCAGGATAGATCACAACTTGGGTCACAAATCAAGCCTCAGGAAATTTAGGAAAATTGAAATTGTATCAAGCATCTTTTCTGACCACAACACTATGAGACTGGAAATCAATTACAAGAAAAAAAAAAACTGTAAATAACACAAATAAAAGGATGCTAAACAGTGTGTTACTAAAAACCAAGAGGTCACTGAAGAAATTAAAAACATGCATAAAAACAAATGACAATGAAAACATGACAACCCAAAACCTACAGGATTCAGCAAAAGCAGTTCTAAGAGGGAAGTTTATAGCAATTCAATCTCACCTCAAGAAAGAAGAAAAATCTCAAATAAACAATCTAACCCAACACCCTACAACTAGAGAAAGAAGAACAAAGAAGACCCAAAGTTAGTAAAAGGAAAGAAATCATAATGTTCAGAGCAGAAGTAGATGAAATAGAACTGAAGAAAACAATAGTAAAGATCAATAAAACTAAAAGTTGGTTCTTTGAGAAGATAAACAAAATTGACAAACCCTTAGCCAGACTCATCATAAAAATAGTGAGAAGACACAAATCAATAAAATTAGAAATGAAAAAGAAGAAATCACAAAGGACACCACAGAAATAAAACAAATTATAAGAGACCACTACAAACAACTATGTGTCAATAAAATGGACAACCATGAAGAAATGGACAAATTCTTGGAAAGGTACAATTTTCCAAGACTGATCCAGGAAGAATTAGAAAACATAAACAGATCTATCACAAGTAATGAAGTTGAAACTGTAATTAAAAATCTTCCAACAGATAAAAGTCCAGGAACAGATGGCTTCACAGGTGAATTCTATCAAACATTTAGAGAAGAACTAACACTGATTGTTCTCGACCTCTTCCAAAAAATTACAGAGGGAGGAACACTCCCAAATTTATTCTACAAGGCTACCATCTCCCTGATACCAAAACCAGAAAAAGATATCATAAAAAAGAAAACTATAGACCAAAATCAATGATAAGCATAGATGCAAAAATCCTCAGCAAAATACTAGCAAACAGAATCCAACATCATATTAAAAGGATCATACACCATGATCAAGTAGAATTTATCCCAGGAATGCAAGGATTCTTCAATATACACAAATCAATCAATCTGATACACTATATTAACAAATTAAGCAATAAAAACCATATGATAATTTCAAAAGATGCAGAAAAAGCTTTCAACAAAATTCAACACCCATTTATGATAAAAACTCTCCAAAAAAGGAGCATAGATGGAACCTACCTCACCATAATAAAGCCCATATATCACAAACTCACAGCAAACAGCATACTCAACGGTGAAAAACTGAAAGCATTTCCTCTAAGATCAGGTACAAGACAAGGATGTCCACTCTTGCCACTCTTTTTCAACACAGTTATAGAAGTCCTAGCCATGACAATCAGAAAAGAAAAAGAAATAAAAGGAATATAAATTGGAAAAGAAGAAGTAAAACTGTCACTGTTTGCAGATGACGTGACACTATACATAGAAAATCCTAAAGATGCCACCAGAAAACTACTAGAAATAATCAATGAATTTGGTAAATTTGCAGGATACAAAATTAATGCACAGAAATCTCTGGCATTTCTATGAACTAACAATGAAAAATCAGAAAGAGAAATTAAGGAAACAATCCCATTTACCATTGCAACAAAATGAGTAAAATACCTAGGAATAAATCTACCTAAGGAGGTAAAAGACTTGTACTCAGAAAACTGTAAAACTCTGATGAAAAAATCAAAGATGACATAAACGGATGGAGAAATATACCATGTTCTTGACTGGAAGAATCAGTATTGTGAAAATGACTAAACTACCCAAAGCAATCTACAGATTCAATGCAATCCCTATCAAACTACTGATGGCATTCTTCACAGAATTAGAACAAAAAATTTTGTTGTATGGAAACACAAAAGCAATTTTTTTTTTTGGTATGCGGACCTCTCACTGTTGTGACCTCTCCCGTTGCAGAGCACAGCCTTCGGATGCGCAGGCTCAGCGACCATGGCACACAGGCCCAGCCACTCTGTGACATTTGGGATTTTCCCAGACTCGGGCACAAACCCGTGTCCCCTGCATCGGCAGGCGGACTCTCAACCACTGTGCCACCAGGGAAGCCCACAAAATCAATCTTGAGAAAGAAAAATGGAGCTGGAGGAATCAGGCTTCCTGACTTCAAACTGTATGACAAAGCTACAGTAATCAAGGCAGTATGGTACTGGCACAAAAACAGAAATATAGATCAATAGGATAGAAAGCCCAGAGATAAACCCATGCACATATGGGCACCTAATTTACAACAAAGGAGGCAAGAACATACAATGGAGAAAAGACTGCATCTTCAATAAGTGGTGCTGGAACAACTGGACAGCTACATATAAAGGAATGAAATTAGAACACTACCTAACCCATACACAGAAATAAACTCAGAATGCCTTAAAGACCTAAATGTAAGACCAGACACTATAAAACTCTTAGAGGAAAACAGGAAAAACACTCTTTGGTATAAACCACAACAAGATCATTTTTGACCCACCACCTAGAGTAATGAAAATAAAAGCAAAAATTGAAAAATGGGACCTAAAGAAATTTTAAAACTTTTGCACAGCAAAGGAAACCATAAGCAAGACAAAAAGACAACCCTCAGAATGGGAGAAAATATTTGCAAATGAAACAACGGGCAAAGGATTAATCTCCAAAA
The DNA here is from genome assembly GCF_008692025.1 of Phocoena sinus. NCBI lineage: Eukaryota > Metazoa > Chordata > Mammalia > Artiodactyla > Phocoenidae > Phocoena > Phocoena sinus. Next base: position 74,497,684 of record NC_045775.1, read on the forward strand.
TATACAAACAGCTCATGGAGCTCAGTATAAAAAAAACAAAAAAAAACAATTAAAAAATGGATGGAAGACCTAAATAGACATTTCACCAAAGAAGGCATACAGATGGCCAAGAGGCCTATGAAAATATGCTCAACATCACTAATCGTTAGAGAAATGCAAATCATAGCTACAATGAGGTATCACCTCACACTAGTCAGAATGGCCATTATCAAAAAATCTAGAGATAATAAATGCTGGAGGGGGTGTGGTGAAAACAGAACCCTCCTGCCCCTGTTGGTGGGAATGTAAATGATACAATCACTATGGAGAAGAACATGGAAGTTCCTTGAAAATCTAAAACTAGAACTACAATACAGCCCAGCAATCCCACTACTGGGTATATACCCTGAGAAAACCATAATTCAAAAAAGAGACATGTAGTTCATGACAGCACTATTTACAATAGCCAGGACGTGGGAGCAACCTAAATGTCCATCAAGAGATGAATGGATAAAGAAGATGTGGCACATATATACAATGGAATATTACTCAGCCATAAAAAGAAATGAAATTGAGTTATTTGTAGTGAGGTGGATGGACCTAGAGTTTGTCATACAGAGTGAAGTAAGTCAGAAAGAGAAAAACAAATACCGTATGCTAACGCATATATATGGAATCTAAAAAAAATAAATGGTACTGATGAACCTAGTGACAGGGCGGGAATAAATACATAGATTTAGAGAATGGACTTGGTGACACAGTGGGGCGAGGGGGAAGCTGGGGTGAAGTGAGAGTAGCACTGACATATATACACTACCAAATGTAAAATAGATAGCTAGTGGGAAGCAGCCGCATAGCACAGGGAGATCAGATTAGTACTTTGTGACAACCTAGAGGGCTGGGATATGGACGGTGGGAGGGAGGCTCAAGAGGGAGAGCATATGGAGATATATGTATGCATATGGCTGCTTCACTTTGTTGTACAACAGAAACTAACACAACGTTGTGAAGCAATTATATTCCAATAAAGAAGTATAAATAAATAAATAAACTTTTTAAATTAATAAATAAATAAAATTAACTTTAAAAACTTTAAAATCAACTTTAATTCATTTAAATTAACCACTCTAAACTACCACATTAATTTAATGTAGTATGAATTTTATCTCAATTAAAAAAAAGCAAAAAGAATGAATTCTAAATAATACACTCTACATGGCCGCTAAGTGTTCTCACATCAGTTACTTTAATTATGTTTAGTTAATTAAAATAAGGCTGTTTCATGTAACCATATTTTGTACCCTTGTTTCCTGTCTCTGCAATGTCTTACCTGCCAGGTATGCCTGGAACACATGTTTTCTCTTCTATCCAGCTCCACAATGTCTTACATGTCCTTTTAACAACACTAACCTACTTTCTTCAGGTAAAATTATATGGTTCTTCATTTTCACATTGTGCTATCATTATCTTTTTACATGATATCTCTCATGTTAAACTGGGGACTCACAATAGTAAGAAGAATGGCTTTGTAAATCTATGTATTGCTGGCATCTGTGGGTGCTGGGTTATAGTGGAAGCAGGATAATATTTGTTGAATTGATGAGTGAAGCCATGCACCCACACACACTTTGTTTTGTTGTTTTGTTACAGACTAACCTAAATAGAAGAAATATGTGTGTTAACAATTGTAGTTAGGAATGGCCTAAGAAAAGAGTCCTAAAAGAGGAATTCAGAGCTGTCCAGGGGACAAAGAAACACTACTACTAATGTTAAGTCCACTACAGGTAACCTATGGCTCACAGGAATTGCTGTAATGTCACAGGCTACTGGGAGGTTTAAAAGGAAGTTGTCTATTGCAGCCTGCAACTGATGCACTGGAAAAAGACAATGAAAAGCTGAGGGTGATGAATCACAGATTTAAGGTTAGATGTGAAAGCCAGAGGGACTCCTAGGCAGCACATCAAGAACCTCATATTCTGAACTTATGGGCCAGAAAAAACTGAGATCTTGAACTGAATTATAAGGGCAATAGTACATTACAGAAGATTGAATTATCCACTCCAGCATGTCTGATATGCCAAGGTCAGGACCATGGCTGGTTAGGAGTGGAACCCTGAGACTATGGCTGGATGCAAACATCTGGGTTGATGCACTCAAGAACAATGAGATTCACCTGAACCCTCTGGGATACGTCTGCAGTATCTCATTTATCCCTGTCAAAGACTAGACTTAGTAAGAAATCGTTGATATGCTAACATTATATTATGATGTACATTTAACATCCAGATAAGGACTCTGAGAGTTGGTGGTTCAAGTTCTGCTAGAACAGTTTTTGAAAACCCATTTTCAGTGAAGTGGTAATTCCAGGACTGCTGTGATAGAAAATGAAGAAGGAGATTAAGAGGCTCAGAGAAGTGACATGCTAGAGTGACAACACTGCATGTTTCCAGAAAACCCACCCACGTGAAAAGACACTGAAGATACTCCATTTACTAAGCTGGCAAGCTTGCACTGCCGAGGGTGCCAAAATCACATCTCAGTAGTGGTGGCTCTCTGTAAACCAGGGCTGATGTCAGGATATGCAGTTACAGAAATGGGTTCATTGATGGCAATGGAGATAAGATATCTCCATGATAATGGAAGTCAGATGGCATTCTTAATTGTCACTTCAAAATCTCTGACAAATCAGATCATTGCTTCTTGAAAGAAGTCCAAACTTGGCTAAAGAAGCTGGTGAATATTATATATCATTAAACTCTTACACTCGTCACGTTTTTTCTAAATGAGTTTTCTTTTTTCTTTTAAATTATGATTGTTTTTACTCCCCATCTGGTCTAGATATAGGAAAATGAACAAAGCACATCACTCAAAGATCTTGGACTTGGATTTGTACAAAAAATAGTATTGTCTCTTTGAGAAGATAAGATGAGTAGAGCTTTAGTGGTATGTGAAGTAGTTATATCATTTTAGATGTTATTTTTAAATGAGTCTTATGGAAACAAGGGCATTTAATCTTTGTGTTACCAAGGAAGACATGAATATACTGAATACTGGTGGTATCGTCTTCTGTCTGGCATGCTTTCTACCTTCTTCTGATAACAGTGCCTTGATCTTCCATTGTAGAATGACCATTACTTCAGTTTCATTTCTGGGGTTATGGATGGGGCAGATCCTATCCCCATTTGTAGAGCTGGGTGTGATAGAGACTTGACTGTTCTTCCCATGTATATTCCACATGATCCAGTGGAAATATAAAATCTCAGTCAAGGATGGTTTTTACTGGGATTATTACAGACATAGCTTTTAACTGTGGTTGCTGAGAAACATCATTTGAGGAGAGTCTGAAAAAGGATGAAAACCAGCAAGGTAAAGCCTAGAGAAGGATAGTTGAGAATGCCTTCTATTATTAGGGCACTATTTGAGCATCTAGAACCAGCTATGACTGCATTTAGTCTTCTCTGGAGTTAAAAGTAGAGCTAACCAATAAATTATCTACTTAGTTTAAGCTCTTTTGTAATGGATAACATTAAAATGCAACCAAAAATCTTGACTACTATGTTACCTCATCTTTATTTCTTATGCCATATACTGCATATTTTTGAATCATTTTGAATATACCTAGAATATGGTTCTAATAGTATTTCTTTTATAGAGATTATTATTTTTAAATAGATGTGTATTTTTCTTCATTTTTAGAATTCATATTCTGCTTTTCTGGAACACAGATTTTTTTTTTTTTTTTTTTTTTTCAGTACGGGGCCTTTCACTCTTGTGGCCTCTCCTGTTGCAGAGCACAGGCTCCGGATGCACAGGCTCAGCAGCCATGGATCACGGACCCAGCCACTCCGCGGCATGTGGGGTCTTCCCAGACTGGGGCATGAACCCGTGTCCCTTGCATGGCAGGCGGACTCTCAACCACTGCGCCACCAGGGAAGCCCCAGATTCTTTTTGTAATTCATACACTGCTTCTATTCTCCTCTTGCTCTCCTGTTCTCTCTCACTTTCTCAAATCATCCTTAATTGGGTTAAACCTTTGCTAAGAAAATAAGATTGTTGTATTCTCCTGGGATCCCCTCCCTTTCCATTTTGTTGCTATAAAAACACTCATATCTCAAATAGGTGGGCAGACTGTTAGAAATTTAAATAAACAATTCAGTGATCCAGTAGCCTAAGGGAAGTTAGGAGAGAGCCAGGTCCTTGGTAAATGCTGGAAATAATACTCTTTCCACTGTAGTGTCTTACCTGTTTTTGATAAAAGAACTTCACTAGAGGCCAAATATCCTTTTAATTTGGCCTCTGTTCCATGCCAGAGGAATGGAACAATCCCCTACAATCTATCTCTTAGACACATTTTGGCAATGCCAAGAGATTCCCACTGATGCTGCCCACCTGTTTAGTGAATATTTCCAGGTACACTGACTGGTCTTTACTTCTTTCACTCACCAATGGAAATCTCAGTTTTTCCAATGCTATTACTTTCTAATGTTGCTAAGCTGTTGCCACATAGACATGTCCGATTACTGGGAACTGTTGTTGCTCTTTCCTGCTTATATTTCCATTTCTTCCCCCAATTTTGAAGAGGAGTGCACCAAAATGGACACTTCACTTTAATTCCTGGTCATATTTTATGTCAATGTCAACTCTTGGTATCTTCTTTCAGTAGTGTCCTATTAATATTATATTTAACAGAAAATGTTCCAGAAACGTTGCATGTGGAAAGCATCTTTCCCAAATTCCCAAGACAGTTTCAGGACACCTCTTCTCCATTTATAAATTTGGTTTTTCAATTTGGTTGGTAAGGCCACTGTGTGCATTTTAAAGTTTGTATTTGATTTCATATCATATTTAGATGTTCCAATTCACAAACAAAATATTATTGAGCACTAGGGAATAACACTAACATTTTCTGAATTCACTCATATTTAATAATTCAGAATGATCTTTTATTTTCATTCAATTGGCCATCTTGATCTGTTACTTAAATTGCCTCTCTGATTTAGGTTTTGACTTTTAATCTTGTTAAAATGTTAGTCTTGGCTTGTCTCACCAACAAAATATTACCACTTTCTCCAAACTGTTGCTGTTGTGAAATTGTATTCTAATATCCTTGCCAGAATAACTTCACTAAGTATAACTTTCATCAATATAACAATTGTCTTTCTCAAATATCTTCAGTGATTCCCTCTTACCCATAAAACAAAAAACTCTTAAGTATGTTTTATTAACTTCTCTAACCTCCTCTAAGTTTTTGTATCAAATAAAATGCTTAAAATATTACAAAATTTAATTCTTCACCAATAATCTTTTTTTGGGGGGAGGGTTAATTCAAACAGAAAGTCACAAAAATTACAATCATCCTCATCAGTTCACTCAGTCCCATGTAATTAATTCTTTTTTTTTTTATCTTGATCTTTTGTTAGCACTTTTACCAGTTCATCAGTTTTTCATTAGAGTTCTGAAAATGCTTATTCATTGAGTTCAGCAGCACAGTCAGTTAACAGAAACCTGTACTTGTCACAGTCTTTTCCATGAATTCCTTGAAGATGAAACCCTCTTCTAGGAATATATTTGCAAAAGCATCAGAGTACACCCAGAACTGCCTGTAAATGACAAAAGACTTAAAAATGACCATGGTTAAGATTTGATGATAGGTCATAATAATGCAATTGACAAGGAAATTTAGTTATTTCTGAGATGTACATTTTAAAGTAATAACTAGAATTATGACTTATAACATTATACCAGAACATATAAGATTTTTAGAAATTTCATGTAATGTCTGAAACATTTATGTTAACATATTTCCATAAAAATAACCCAATGAAAGTTTAGTATTAGTTCTTTTGTTTGTTTGTTTTTTTATACTGCAGGTTCTTATTAGTCATCAATTTTATACACATCAGTGTATACATGTCAATCCCAATTGCCCAATTCAGCACACCATCATCCCCACCCCATTGCAGTTTCCCCCCCTTGGTGTCCATATGTCTGTTCTCTACATCTGTGTCTCAACTTCTGACCTGCAAACCGACTCATCTGTACCATTTTTCTAGGTTCCACATACACACGTTAATATATGATATTTGTTTTTCTCTTTTTGACTTACTTCACTCTGTATGACAGTCTCTAGATCAATCCACGTCTCAACAAATGACTCAATTTAATTCCTTTTTATGGCTGAGTAATATTGCATTGTATATATGTACCACAACTTCTTTGTCCATTCATCAGTCAATGGGCATTTAGGTTGCTTCCATGACCTGGCTATTGTAAATAGTGCTGCAATGAATATTGGGGTGCATGTGTCCTTTCTTTTTTTTTTTTTTTTTTGCAGTACGTGGACCTCTCACTGTTGTGGTCTTTCCTGTTGTGGAGCACAGGCTCAGGATGTGCAGGCTCAGCGGCCATGGCTCACGGGCCCAGCCGCTCCACAGCATGTGGGATCTTCCCGGACCGGGGCACAAACCCATGTCCCCTGCATTGGCAGGTGGACTCTCAACTACTGCGCCACCAGGGAAGCCCGCATCTGTCTTTCTGAATTATGGTTTTCTCTGGGTATGTGCCCAGTAGTGGGATTGCTTAGTCATATGGTAAATCTATTTTTAGTTTTTTAAGCAACCTACATACTGTTTTCCATAGTGACTGCATCAATTTACATTCCCCCCAACAGTGCAAGAGGGTTCCCTTTTCTCCACACCCTCTCCAGAATTTGTTGTTTTTAGATTTTCTGATGATATGCATTTTAACTGGTGTGAGGTGTTACCTCATTGTAGGTTTGATTTGCATTTCTCTAATAATTAGTGATGTTGAGCAGCTTTTCATGTGCTTCTTGGCCATCTGTATGTCTTCTTTGGAGAAATGTCTATTTAGGTCTTCTGCCCATTTTTGGATTGGGTTGTTTGTTTCTTAATGTTGACCTGCATGAGCTGCTTATATATTTTGGAGACTAATCCTTTGTCCATTGATTCGTTCACAAATATTTTCTCCCATTCTGCGGGGTGTATTTTCATCTTGTTTATGGTTTCCTTTGCTGTGCCAAAGCTTTGAAGTTTCATTAGGTCCCATTTGTTTATTTTTGTTTTTATTTCCATTACTCTAGGAGGTGGATCAAAAAAGATTTTGCTGTGATTTATGTCAAAGAGTGCTCTTCCTATGTTTTCCTCTAAGAGTTTTATAGTGTCCAGTCTTACATTTAGGTCTCAAATCCATTTTGAGTTTATTTTTGTGTATGGTGTTAGGGAGTGCTCTAATTTCATTCTTTTACATGGAGCTGTCCAGTTTTCCCAGCACCACTTACTGAAGAGACTGTCTTTTCTCCATTGTATATCTTTGCCTCTTTGGTCATAGATTAGTTGACAATAGGTGCGTGGGTTTATCTCTGGGCTTTCTATCTTGTTCCATTGATCTATGTTTCTGTTTTTGTGTCAGTACCATATTGTCTTGATTACTGTAGCTTTGTAGTATAGTCTGAAGTCAGGGACTCTGATTCCTCCAGCTCCGTGTTTTTCCCCTCAAGACTGCTTTGGCTATTTGGGGTCTTTTGTGTCTCCATACAAATTTTAAGATGGCTTCTTCTATTTCTGTAAAAAAATGCCATTGGTAATTTGATAGGGATTGCATTGAATCTGTAGATTGCTTTGAGTAGTATAGTCATTTTCACAATATTGAATCTTCCAATCCAAGAACATGGTATATCTCTCCATCTGTTGGTATCATCTTTAATTTCTTTCATCAGTGTCTTATAGTTTTCTGCATACAGGTCTTTTGTCTCCCTGGGTAGGTTTATTCCTAGGTATTTTATTCTTTTTGTTGCAATGGTAAATGGGAGTGTTTCCCTAATTTCTCTTTCAGATTTTTCATCATTAGTGTACAGGAATACAAGAAATTTCTTGCAGGATAATTTTGTATTCTGAAACTTTACCAAATTCACTGATTAGCCCTAGTAGTTTTCTGGTGACATTTTTAGGATTCTCTATGTATAGTATCATGTCATCTGCAAACAGTGACAGTTTTACTTCTTTTTTTCCAACTTGTATTCCTTTTATTTCTTTTTCTTCTCTGATTGCCATGGCTAGGACTTCCAAAATTGTGTTGAATGATAGTGGTGAGAGTGGACATACTTGTCTCGTTAGAGGAAATGCTTTCAGCTTTTCACCATTGAGAATGATGTCTGCTGTCTGTTTGTCGTATATGACTTTTATTATGTTGAGGTAGGTTCCCTCTATGCCCACTTTCTCAAGAGTTTTTATCATAAATGGGTGTTGCATTTTGTCAAAAGCTTTTTCTGCCTCTATTGAGATGATCATATGTTTTTATTCTTCAATTTGGTAATATCATGTATCACATTGATTGACTTGCGTATATTAAAGAATCCTTGCATCCCTGGGATAAATCCCACTTGATGGTGATGTATGATCCTTTTAATGTGTTGTTGGATTCTGTTTGCTAACATTTTGTTGAGGATTTTTGCATCTATATTCATCAGTGATATTGGTCAGTCGTTTTCTTTTTTTGTAGTAAATTTGTCTGGTTTTGGTATCAGGGTGATGGTGGCCTCACAGAATGAGTTTGGGAGTGTTCTTTCCTCTGCAATTTTTTGGAAGAGTTTGAGAAGGATGGGTGTTAGCTCTTCTCTAAATGTTTGATAGAATTCACCAGTGAAGCAATCTGGTCCTGGACTGTTCTTTGTTAGATGACTTTTAATCGCAGTTTCAATTTTATTACTTGTGATTGGTCTGTTCATATTTTTTGGTTCTTCCTTGTTCCATTTTGGAAGATTATACTGTTCTAAGAATTTATCCATTTCTTCCAGGTTGTCCATTTTATTGGCATAGAGTTGCTTGTAGTAGTATCTAAGGATGCTTTGTATTTCTGTGGTGTCTGTTGTAACTTCTCCTTTTTCATTTCTAATTTTATTGATTTGAGTCCTCTCCCTCTTTTACTTGATGAGTCTGAGTAATGGTTTATCAATTTTGTTTATCTTCTCAAAGAACCAGCTTTTAGTTTTATTGATCTTTGCTATTGTTTTCTTTGCTTCTATTTCATTTATTTCTGCTCTGATCTTTATGATTTCTTTCCTTCTGCTAACATTGAGTTTTGTTTATTCTTCTTTCTCTAGTTGCTTTAGGTGTAATGTTCGATTGTTTACTTGAGATTTTTCTTGTTTCTTGAGGTAGGCTTATATAGCTATAAACTTCCCTTTTAGAACTGCTTTTGCTGCATCCCATAAGTTTTGGATCATCGTGTTTTCATTGTCATTTGTCTCTAGGTATTTTTTGATTTTCTCTTTGATTTCTTCAGTGATCTCTTGGTTATTTAGTAACATATTGTTTAGCCTTCATGTGTTTGTGTTTTTTACGTTTTTTGTCCCCTGTAATTAATTTCTGATCTCATAGTGTTGTGGTCAGAAAAAATGCTTGATATGATTTAAATTTTCTTAAATGTACTGAGGCTTGTCTTGTGACCCAAGATGTGATCTATCCTGGAGAATGTTCCTTGTGCACTTGAGATGAAAGTGTAATCTGCTGTTTAAGGATGGAATTTCCTATAAATATCAATTAAATCTAGCTGGTCTACTAAGTCATTTAAAGCTTCTGTTTCCTTATTTATTTTCATTTTGGATGATCTGTCCATTAGTGTGAGGTGTTAAAGTCCCTCACTATTATTGTGTTACTATCAAGTTCCTCTTTTATAGCTGTTGATAGTTGCCTTATGTATTGAGGTGTTCCTATGTTGGATGCATATATATTTATAATTGTTTTATCTTCTTCTTGGATTGGTCCCTTGATCATTATGTTGTGTTCTTCCTTGTCTCTTGTAACATTCTTTATTTTAACGTCTATTTTATCTGATATGAGTATTGCTGCTCCAGCTTTCTTTTGATTTCCATTTGCATGGAATATCTTTTTCATCCCCTCACTTTCAGTCTGTATGTGTCCCTAGGTCTGAAGTGGGTCTCTTGTAGACAGCGTATATATGGGTCTTGTTTTTTTATCCATTCAGCAAGCCTTTGTCTTTTGGTTGTAGCATTTAATCCATTCACTTTTAAGGTAATTATAGATACATATGTTCCTATGACCATTTTCTTAATTGTTTTGGGTTTGTTTTTGTAGGTATTTTTCTTCTCTTGTGTTTCCTACTTAGATAATTTCCTTTAGCATTTGTTTTAGAGCTGGTTTGGTGGTGCTGAATTCTCTTAGCTTTTGCTTGTCTGTAAAGCTTTTGATTTCCCCATTGAATCTGAATGAGACCCTTGCCGGGTAGAGTAATCTTGTTGTAGGTTCTTCCCCTTCATCATTTTAAGTATATCATGCCACTCCTTTATGGCTTGTAGAGTTTCTGCTGAGAAATCAGCTGTTAACCTTATGGGAGGTCCCTTGTGTGTTATTTGTCATTTTTCCCTTGCTGCTTTCAATAATTTTTCTTTGTCTTTAATTTTTGCCCATTTGTTTACTATGTGTCTCGGCATGTTTCTCCTTGGGTTTATCCTGTATGGAACTCACTGTGCTTCCTGGAATTGGGTGGCTATTTCCATTCCCATGATAGAGAAGTTTTCGACTATAATCTCTTCAAATATTTTCTCTGGTCCTTTCTCTCTCTCTTCTCCTTCTGAGACCCCTATAATGTGACTGTTGTTGCATTTAACATTGTCCCAGAGGTCTCTCAGTCTGTATTCACTTCTTTTCATTCTTTTTTCTTTAGTCTGTTCCGATGCAGTGAATTCCACCATTCTGTCTTCCAGCTCAGTTATCCATTCTTCTGCCTCAGGTATTCTGCTATTGATTCCTTCTTGTGTAGTTTTCATTTCAGCTATTGTATTGTTCATCTCTGTTGAGATGTTTGTCCTTTAATTCTTCTAGGTCTTCGTTAAACACTTCTTTTATCTTCTCGATCTGTGCCTCTATTCTTTTTCCGAGGTCCTGGATCATCTTAACTATTATTATTCTGAATTCTTTTTCTGGAAGGTTGCCTATCTCCACTTCATTTAGTTGTTTCTCTGGGGTTTTATCTTGCTCCTTCATCTGGTATATATCCCTCTGCCTCTTCATCTTGTCTGTCTTTCTGTGAATGTGGTTTTTATTCCACAGGCTGCAGGATTGTAGTTCTTCTTGCTTCTGCTGTCTGCCCTCTGGTGGATGAGGCTATCTAAGAGGCTTGATGGGAGGGACTGGTGGTGGGTGGAGCTCACTGTTGCTCTGGTGGGCAGAGCTCAGTAAAACTTTAATCCACTTGACTGTTGATGGGTGGGGCTGGGTTCCCTCTCTGTTTGTTGTTTGGCCTGAGGCAACCCAACACTGGAGCCTACCTGGGCTCTTTGGTGGGGCTAATGACAGACTCTGGGAGGGCTCACACCAAGGATTACTTCCCAGAACTTCTGCTGCCAGTGTCCTTGTCCCCACGGTGAAAGAGAGCCACCCCCCCCCTGCAGGAGACCCTCCAACACTAGCAGGTAGGTCTGGTTCAGTCTCCCATGGGATCATTGCTCTTTCCCCTGCGTCCCGATGCACACACTACTTTGTGTGTGCCCTCTAAGAGTGGAGTCTCTGTTACCCACAGTCCTGTGGAAACCCTGCAATCAATTACCACTAGGCTTCAAAATCTGATTCTCTAGGAATTTCTCCTCCTGTTGCCAGACCCCCAAGTTGGAAAGCCTGATGTTGGTCTCAGAACCTTCACTCCAGTGGGTGACCTTTTGTGGTCTAAGTGTTCTCCAGTCTGTGAGTCACCCACCCACCAGTTATGGGATTTGATTTTCCTGGACTGTGTCCCTCCTACCATCTCACTGTGGCTTCTCCTTTGCCTTTGGTGTGGGGTATCTTTTTTGGTTAGTTCCAGTGTCTTGCTGTCGATGATTGTCCAGCAGCTAGTTGTGATTCTGGTGTTCTCGCAAGAGGGAGTGAGAGCACGTCCTTCTACTCTGCCATCTTTGTTCCTGTATTGCTATTATTTAAACAATTATCTGGAAGGTGTTCATGTCTCAGCTCTACATCATTGGAACATCTTCATCAGTTCTGAAGCCTGGAAGTCCAAGATCATCCTGCCAGCATAGTAGTCATGTTCCGGTGAAGACCCTCTTCTGGATTGCAGACAGCCGACATCTCAGTGTGTCCTCACACTGTGGAAGAGCTTCACCAAGAATCTTAAAGGAGAAGAAAAGGAAATGGTACATTGAAATCTCAAGTAGAATTGGGATGCTTAAAAATTTCCCAGAATGTATCCAACTTCCTTTGAGTGTGTTGTATGTTTTCTCTACAATCTATCCCTTAGACTCTTGACCCTATGTTTTTGAGAATGACAATGTTTTATTTACAAAAAAGGAATAATATTCCCTCTCTGTCAATTACTCTTTCTTTTCTTTCAATACTCAGCACTCAGTTTAACCATCTATTACTTTGTGAAACCTTTCATTCTCCCACCACAGGAAGGATTCAATGATCTGTTATCTCTCTTTCTTTTCACTATAACACTCTGTCTTTAATTCCATCATACCGTGTACCACATTGTAGTTACTGTCGATTTACTTGTCTGACTTCCCCACAAACATGAATGCAAGGAATATCTTTTATCTCCATGTCCATCCTAAATACTAGAGTTCCTGGTAATAGGTGTGTGTTGCATGAAGGCTCAAAGGAAGAAATTAAGTAATTGCTTTGCATTGGCAGTCTGATAAGTGAGACTTCATGAAAGTGAGTGGAAAGTAAAGAGAAAAAGAATATAATTATGAAATATCCTGAAAAAAGGGTTTCAGTCTTGACACAGTCTCTATTACATCCTTGACTATTAAACAATACTGAACCATAGGCTTGGTGAAACTGGAAGAAAGATCAGGTCATCCTGGTAAAGGTAGTGAATGAACATGCAGACATTCCTAGGGTTGAAAAGGAAGTTACATCAATTCCAGGATAAAGAACTCAATCGGAAGTGGATATGTGTACAGTAGGATTGTTTTTAAGTGCTGAAACATTATCCAAGGAAACAGTAATAGATGTGAAAATTGTGTTTATAATCACAGAGGACTGCTAAGTGTCAGAGGCTTCATAGCTAAGGAAGAAAAATGTGAAGCTAATTATTATTTTAAGTATGTTATTCTCACTTCTACAAAAACAGGAGGCAGTATTATCTGCAATCAACTCAGGAACAATTACAGCTTGGCAAGAGTGAACATAAGCAGCTGGAGGTGGTCGTGAAACACAGCGATCAAGCTAATGGATCCACAGGAAACCCTAAGGGCTTGAATGAGATGGAGAAAAGAGAGCACAAGGGACTGATCAGGGACATGGCAGTGAAATCATGAGGATAAATGAGAATCAGTTTAGTGGGGGACAGAAAGGTCAAAGGCTTTCAAATAAAAGCAAAGGCAAAGGATAAGAGAGATGAATTAATATGTACCTTGAGATTTAGAGTTCAGTTAACACTGGTCCAGATGCTAGTTGACTAAGGTTTTAATTTCAGTTGCACCACTGGAATCTCATGTGAGTTTGACAAGTCAGTGGCCTTCTTTGCTCTTGGGTCTTTTTATATGTAAAATTAAAATGTTTGACTAGATGACAGCTAAATCTTTACTACATGAGAGTTTTCTTGTCTGACTATTCCTCAGTTACATGACACGATGATTTTCTCAATTTCTATGGGTGCTACACCCAATTGCACTTCCTGGCACATAGCAGATTTTGAATAGGGGTTATCAAGTAAAGAATATGACAAATAATTAGTTTTCTTCTCTATATTTGGAAGTTAATAACCATAAGGTTATATGTATGATTGGCCCTCTGTTTAGTATGGTTTAAAGGGAAATGGAAAATCCTTCCTACCCCAACTAAGAGCTCAGAGAAGCTATTCTTTAAAGAGCTGGGGGTGAGAGAGTTGGCTGGAAACTTCTTAAACCAATGACCATATAAAGAAACTTACTGCACCATCACCCTACAGCTGGTAAACAAATGACACTCTGGCTGGTAACAAAAGTTGGTACAAGGGGTTAACTTAGTACAAGCTTCTTGCTAGACATGTATATATAGGGATAGGAAAGCATTAGAGCAGGGAAAGCAGTATCTTAGTCCTATTGTTACCAAAGAGCCTAGAATTAGTTTTTATCCTTTTAAGCACCATTAATAAAATGGTGCTCTGAGTCTTATTCTGCAACTGGTCTGCAGTTCTCTCTCAGCCACATCAGACATGCTTTACTTTTTGTAATACCATCCAAATTTTAGCTTAATTTTAAACTTTTATCATTGTTATTACCTTAATATTTGAATGTAATAATAAATAGTAGGCATCATACACAGTGTCTAATACTTGGTAGTCATTCAATAAATGATAAGTACTATTTGAAGGGATATATAATTATCAAGGATTTTTTTTCAAAAAAGGAAATTAAGTTTCAGAGGAATTGAAGTATACTTTATGTTACTAATGTTCTGACTTCTCCACAAATGTTTTATATTTGCATAAGTGTATACCAAATAGTATACAAAATGAGAAATGTCCTTTAAGTATCTTGATAAACTTTATCAATAATTTTATGTCACTATTTGAGGCTAAAATGTTATATCAGTTGCAAAGTCTAAATTATTACCCACCTTTTCACTACCATACCCCATGGTAAATCTCAGCTTGAATTTCACAGAAGACAAGAGAGATGAATTAAGTCCATCTTTCCTCCCAGTTCTATAAAGAAAGTCCCCTATTCCATGGGAAGGTGGGAGAAGGAATTTGAATGGCATCTTTGTTGGTGGAAAAGGGCATGATCTTGGTGCTTGTACATAATTCTTTGTAAGTGGCCTCCTTGTCACTTCACTGTTTTTTGCTGATGCATCCTATGCAGATTTGCAAGATTAATCGCCCCAAACACAGTTTGTGCCTTAAGTCCTTCTGATCAAAATCTTCAGTAGCTCCACAAAGCTGACAGTGTAATATGTTAACTCATAGAATTAAAGACTGACTCTGAGTTAACTATCCTCAGGGATCTATTCACCTCACCAATTATTTGACACACGAATCTGTATGTGTGTTTATCCCATTTTCTGGCCTCCACTGAAATACTTCCAGGGGCGGGAAACCTTATACCTACTTTGTTTAAACTCTATTTTGTTCCTTAGAATGTCCTCATATTTGATAAAAAAAATAATCTGTCTCATTGCTGCTACTCAAGAGTCAGGCAAAATAAATCAAATTCTTTTTTGTATATAATAGATCAATATTCTGGACCACACAGACCTTCTAAACCTTTCTCCTTTTAGTTCAGACATTTCTCCCTTCAATTTTTACTTCTGCAGTCCTTAGTCACACTTCAAAACTTGCTCTAATGTGGCTCTTTCCATAATCTTCTATTTCCTTCTCTCAGAAAGAAGGATTTTTTCCCTTCTCTGTACCCTGTGAATATAGCACTTCAATTTATTGATTGCTCTCCTATGCTGCTTATTACTTTATCCTTTACTTATAGAAATATTTTACAAAATTTGATCCATGTAACAATATTCTCACAAGTTGTCATAGGGGTTATGTGGGAAAAAATACATAAAACAATAAACATTTATTTTCTACTCATGAAATGGATCCTAGTTACATAGGATCCTTAGATTACTCAGAGGAGTTTCAGTTTGTGAATTTTCAAGGGTGAGTGAGAAGTATGGTGTGTATTTTTATAAACTAATTTGACCATAGAACTCTGGGTTTCATAAAATTGGATTTCTCATGGCTGATTCTTTGTGATATGTTGACTAATAATTATTTATAACAATGTCTCATCTCTTTTACTATAATAAGAAGTTCTTAATAGCCTTGTACAGGTCTTATATATCTTTGTTACTGTCACAGGGACTTACTGCCAAGTATACAGTAGGTATCAGAAATGATCAAATGATCAAGTGAATTAACAAATCAGTAGGCTACAGATGAATTTCCCATCCTTGTTGGGAAGGAAGAGGAACTGACTGGCCTCTAACCAGGGTCTGGAAACTAAGTCAAGACAACATTTAAAAATATAAATAAATAACTTAAAAAAAAAAACCATATTGTAAAAACCAACTCTAGGGCTTCCCTGGTGGCGCAGTGGTTGAGAGTCCGCCTGCCGATGCAGGGGACATGGGATCGTGCCCCGGTCCGGGAAGATCTCACATGCCGCGGAGCGGCTGGGCCCATGAGCCATGGCTGCTGAGCCTGCACGTCTGGAACCTGTGCTCCGCAACGGGAGAGGCCACAACAGTGAGAATCCCACGTACCGCAAAAACAAACAAACATATAAAAAACTCTAAAATTTCATTGTTGTCTTTAAACAATGAACATTATCTCCTGCTTATGTAACTGTGGTTTAGCTGGAGTAGTTCTGCTGATCTTGGCCAAGCTCTGCTTGGCTTGGTTCCCTGGCATCAGTTTACTTCAGGTCTGCTCCTTACATGTTTCATTCTTTGAGAACCTGAAGGACACGTGGGCATGTTTTTCTCCTGGCAATAGCAGAAGCATGAGAGAGAAGATCCAATCATGTAAGTATATCTGAAGACACTGTTTGCATCATATCTGATTAGTCCAAAGCAGTTATGCAGCCAAACCCAAAGTCAAAGTGTAGAAGTGTGCATATCCTGTCTCTGATGGGAAGAATTGAAAAATCACATGGAAAAAATGTCTGGATACAGGTAGGGTGAGGAGCTGGGAACCATAATTTAATCTACTGCAGATACAAAAGTGACAAGGGGAAGGCAAAGAGATTGAAGTTACAATTGGTGATCGATGACAAGGATGAGGACAGAGTAGGGAGATGCAGTTCACCAGATGATGTTCATGCAGAAGCCCCCATGGAGGACTTTAGATTCTCCTGAGGACACATACCGTCCAGCACTTAGCATCCTACATGACCTTCCAAATATGAGCTTCCTGATGCCCTGTCATACTTAAGACCTGGCATTGTTATCTTTCTTGTGTGTCCTGAGGAATGGTTTCAAGCATGGCCTTTCTGTTTCCATGTTTCTAAATGTATCTTTTCTTATTAAAGAGCATGGTTGATACAACCCTGAGATTCTATATTTGAGCTTGAATTCCAAGTCCTTCTTTTGAGTAAGAAGGATGATGGAATAGAGAAAGGAATCACATTTCTGTGTCACTTTTCTCTATCTCTTCCTTTGTATTCCCTCTTCATTACTCTTCTTTCTGTCATCAGTGCTACTAGCCATCCCCACTTCTCCTTCCTGTCAATTTATTCCCCTTTCCTTTCACCTTTTCTTTTTCCCTTTCTCATTTTTCATGCTTCTGTTCTGCCACATCATTCTTTACCTCTTTCCCTATCTTTTCCTATGTCCTTGCCTCTTCATCCATTCCATTCTAGCTCACTTCCCAATATTTTTTCCAACTCCTTTTATTTTATCTTACCTTTTCCCTTCCTACTTCCTAAAGGGCCCCTTAAAAAGTCAAGTTAATGGGAGAAAAACATTAGAGTTGCTTTTAACTTTGCCATTTTCTGTCATTATAAATGCTTAAAGGATTTTTTGTGGGACAGTTCTTATTTCCCCAAACTCTCCAGTCTCTGTCCAACTCTGGCCACTCATCGTCAAGAGAAATGACTGTCGCTGTCACTGCTGCCTAACCAGATGGCAGGTCTGTCAGCTGCTGCTACTGCAGGGAACATTTTAAATCACTGTGAACTTTAAAGTATGTGGCTGGGGAGAAAGGCTCAAAACAATCCTAATTTCCCAGGTGAGTGTTGGCGTCACAGAAAAAAAAGATCAAACAAAAGTGATTATGACCTGAACTTGTCTTCAGGGCCAGGTTGTGGAGTATCACCATATCTTCAGAAAAAAAGCTTAACTCTCACCACCACCATTCTGGTGGCGTCCTTGCAGAAAAAAAAAACAAACAAGCTTTTATTATTCCCTTGGACCAGGCACCTTTCTTATTTAATCTCACAGGCAAGCTACATATTTTTTCTGCTATAACAGAGCCCTGTAATTACTGTTATTAATCTTAAAATCATGGGCTCTAATTTCAAAGCCTTCTTGTAACCTGAAAGTCTTTCAAAACATAATGGTGCAAAAAAATAAATCACCCTTTCCAAGTGACATCTTTGCTTGGTAAATGCCAGCATGAGGAAGGATATAAACATATTCCCCAAACAAGTACCATAAACTGGGAAATGACACAATATCAACCATAAACATGTCTTTGCCACAGCTTTGCTTGAACACGTTCTCACTCACGAAATGGAGAGAAGCCTTTCAAATTGTATTTCAAAAAGAAAAAAAAATCAATACACCTACAGAAACTCTACTTGGCTGGAAAAATTTCAGCCATGTCTATTGCATTCCCAGTGGCACTCTGTTCCCTCCTTTATCACTCCCACTTCTTTCCAGTCACTGTTCAATCACTGGGATGAGACAAGCACCCCTCGGTTCCAATCAATAGAATATGAGCCTTCCTGAAGAAAAGCAAACCTTTCTTTCTAAAGGATTTTACTTCCTGGCTGTTTGTCCTGCTCCATGTAAAGGGATGACAATCCTTCACATATACATGGCATATGAACAAGTGCACCTGTGTCTGAGTATGTGTATTAAAGTACACTCTAGAAGTATAGTAGATATTGAGCCACTATCAATCACCAATGTCACTTAGTAAACTAACTTATTTAATTAGATGTATCAAAGATTGCTAAGGGAATAGGAGAAGTAGCAGACAAATATTCAAAAGGGGGAGGCAAGGAAGAAATCTGGAAAATGGGAGGCGACCCTGACATGAAAAGGAGTAGAGCAAAACTCATCGGAGGATGAGGGTCCAGCGATCTCACATGATTTTCTCACATTTCAGCTCCCTGATGAGTCATCTTGCTTGTCTGCCTTAGCTGACTACCTTGAATGTGATTCCTTGCCAGCATACATTCCATTTCAAATTGGGACACTATGTTTTCTGTATTTTGAGTATGCCCATTCGTTACTTCTTACCCCACCAGAGGCAGCCTTCATTTATTGCTAACAGTCTGGGTTGTGATAGTACGCATTCACATCTTGATTAGAAAATTCATGACGAAGAGGCAGTAGGACAACGACACTGGAAATGACAGAGCAGAGCTCTCAAACTCTCCAAAACCAATATGCTGTGCACTTACTGACTGTAATACACTGCCTACCACCTAATACTTACCGGGGAATGATAAAATGCTGAAATATTCAATACACAGTATTGTGTCTGATGCTGGTGGGGAAGGAGGAAAGCTGGAAAATCAGTTGGATCAGCTGTTTGGGACTTGGGTTGATATGTTGATATCTTGAAGTCTTTATTAAAAATAACTGAGAAAGAAGACTCCTGAGTTATTATTTGTAGTGAGTTAATATTGATACAGATTAAGATTACTGTCTAGCATTTAACAAGCACTATATGAGTGTTTGCTTAAAAAATAAGGGTATGTTTTTCTGGAGCAAGTGCAAACACAGGCACCAACGTAAGGTACAACCATTTGGAACACCCATCACTGACAGGGGAAGGAAGGAATAGACATAGGCAAAGGGAAGAATGTGTCATGAATCAAGAAAGCAGTTTATAATTTGATAATACATGATTGCTAATTATTCAATTCTAAGGTTAAATGTTGGTGTATTTAAACGGATAATAGATTGATATAAGAAATGAAATGATTATAGTATTTCTTTGGGAATAATTTTTCTCACAGCATATATAAAACCAAAATGTGATAAACAGTTTTGCAGTTAAAGAAAGTTTAATAATATTTTAGAGTCATTTTGTTTGTACCCTAGATAATAAGCATGAGATTTAGTTTGGGATTGTCTGATTTCCTTGTCTACCTGCAGCAAATCTTAGCTAACTAGATATGTTAATTTAGTCTTTTCATTTATCTTGTAATTTAGGTTAATATTAAAGTTCTCATTTATAATCTCATACATTAAATTTCCTCACCTCAGTTCAAGTTCTTTTCTTTTTTTCTAATTTTCCACACTGAATTTTCTTTGAGAATTTTTTAACTGCTGAGCTGAGAGAAACAGATAATTTTTCTATATTTGTTCTAGTGAGCAATGTCATCTTTTCTCTATTCTATCAATTTGATGTCTCATTTCTTTTCTCGAACTAAAGTCCTTTTACTTTTTGGTAGATATTCCATTTTTATTTGTTGCGGGCTTAAACAATACCATTTGCTCAAAATTTTCTTTATTTTATTTTTATTTTCCCAAAAGAATTAGCCTAGTATGGCAGATAAAGCCCAAATTTTGACATCCAATTAACTCTGAGTCTTAGTTCTGCTGCTTACTAAGTGTGAGCTCTTAGATATTACATCACTAAATTTTGTTCAACTTATCTGTAAAAATGAACAGACACAATGCCTGTCCTTCCAAGCTTATGAGATTTGTGACAAAAATAAATAAATACGTGAAAATGTATTACAAACTATCAAGAGAATGGCACCCCATATGTACACAATCAAATATCAGCTATATATTTCTGATTTTCAAATAATTTAATGAATATATTTTATACATAATTATTTTTATTGACTCAGAAGGCATTTAAACTCTCAATTTTATTACCATTATTATGATCATCGAAGTCAACATGTTGCATATATTCAAAATTAAATTTATTTTTCAACAATGCATTTTCCCATGTTATGTGATACATAACTGATATAGTCATAGATCATCAGAGTTTCAGGATGTGAAATCAGGTAGAAACTGGTACTCGGTTTTACAGGAGAAAAGAAAACTAAACTCACTGAGGCCAAAATAGTTGCCAAAGCTTATTGTTATGGGCTGATTTTTGTCCCTCTAAAATTTATACGTTGAAGCCATAATCTCCCAGTCCTTCAGAATGTGGCTATATTTGGTGATAGGTTTTTTCAAGAGGTAATTAGTTAAAATGAGGTCATTATAGTGGACCATAATCCAATATGACTTGTGTCCTTATAAGAGGAAAGTTGGACATACACACACACACACACACACACAAACACACACACACACACACAGAAGACCATGTAAAGACCCTGGGAGAAGATGGTTATCTACAAATGAAGGAGAGGCTTCTAAAGAAACCAACCCTGTCACAACCCTGATTAAATGTATAACCTCTAGAATTGTGAGAAAATAAATTTCTGTTGTTTACCCAGTCTGTGGTACTTCATTATGGCAGTTCTAATAAACTTATACACTAATTTAAAGCACATACAGACTAAATCTCAGGTATCACCAATCCTTATTGAGTACTTATTCCACCGTATTATACTGCTTCCCAATTTTATTTTTAAAAAGATTCACTAAGTAAGGGAATAATTACTTAAATGGTGAAATAAATAAAAAAAACAATTAGCAATGATACAATGAAGAAAATATTCTGAAAGAATAATTCTTTTAAGATAGCATCCAGTCAGATGCTACAGTTTAGCCAATGCAGGAATCAATTAATAACTGTGATTTTTCATGGTTGACTTAAATCATAGGACCCACCTAACAAAATTTGGAAGTGTCATTGGAATTCTGGACCATTTGAGTAGAACTGGATCCCCAACATGGAAGAAATCTTACAGAATTTAACAAATCATTAATAGAAAAATAAGTAAAAAGAGAAGTTCACAAATAACATAGAAATAAACATAATAAAAGTAGGGATTTCATATTAGTTATCAGAGGTAGTGGTGGCACCATTAAGCCCAAAAGACAAGTATGCTATTTGTAATGCCAGTCATGTTTCACAACCTCTTCTTGCTTTGCTATCCTGCAATAGTTTTCTATTCCTACATGCCACTGTGGCTCATCCCTTATGCTGTACCATGTCATACTGGCCATCTTGAATCACAGGTGATATATACTGGGTCAATATTTGTTTAATTAATGGATAAGAAAGGACCATTAGTTTTCAGCTAAAATCATGCTCCTGGATGGTACCACCAGCAGTGCCTTCACAAAAAAGGAAGAGGAAGGGGAAAGAGAAAGGGAAGGGAGAAGAGGAGAGAAGAGGAGATAAAACAACATGAAAAAAAAGGGAAAGAAAATTTTGTCCTGCAAATAGGGACGTGACTGTGAAAGAAAACAAAACCAATAAATTATTAGAGTCAGTCATAACTCGTGTGAGATGGTCAATCCTAAATAGTCAAAAAAGTGTCATCAGTTTAGTGCTCAGTGGGTTTTGTATGAAGTTGGAGTGATGAATCTTGATCCAGCTTGTGCATCTGCATTTATAGCTACTGTTCAACTCTAAGTATGTTTCTGCAGACAATCTGTCATTTATAGGCCTTCCATGATCTTTATATTTGAAATTAAGTTTCCTTATAGCTTTATCTGGCTAAAAGTACCATCCACTTTAAATATTTCAAAATAATGACTTTCATTCCACCAACAGCTATGGCCCCTTATTGACTAGCTCACTGACACAATGTCATTCTCTTCTCATAAATATAATTTATTTTGACACTTTAATGTTTATAAATTATATAGATTATTAATGGCTACCAGAAAAATATTTTCTGGGATACAGAAAAATATGTTTTATTATTTTAGACTGTGGAGTAAACACCATATAAATGACACAAATAAATGGCTTCATTTAAATCCATTGATGCAGTTACAAAAGACAGTTTGAGACCTTGCATGCACTGTGCAACTTAGTTTTAATTCTTCAGTGTAAGCTGTAGCAGTAGGTACTATACTGAGATGTGCTTTTCATGTTAATAAATATTGAATTGCAATTCTCAGTTAGCATTTGAAGTAAAACTGATTCTGAAGGTTCTGTAATGGTTGCTGGAGCTCTTCCTTATCAAATCTCCTGTGTGTATTATGCTGGGAATTCACACTTAAATATTATGGAGAATCAATTTGTAAAGGAGTAGATATTACTTTACTTAGATGAACTAATTTCATTTAAAATGAATGTATTAGAAAAGTTGCTCAGAAAATACTAGTATCCATTACATCATAAAAAATTGTTAAACTTTTTCATTGTATGATGCAGAAAAACTTATAAAATCAGCTGAATTCATGACCATATTTCAATATAACACTATTTGGATATTTTGATTATAAGCAAATTATGCAGCAAACTGACAGTGGATCAACAATTTTCTGGATCTCATGGGATTTCTCATTATTATGGCTCCTTTTGGCTGAACAAATCTACTAAAGCAACGACATTCTGAAATACAATGATTATATTTTTCACTTGCTTTGTCTCTTAAAAATGTTTTCAAGGGGCTTCCCTGGTGGCGCAGTAGTTGGGAGTCTGCCTGTCGATGCAGGGGACGCGGGTTCGTGCCCCGGTCCAGGAAGATCCCACATGCCGCAGAGCGGCTGAGCCTGTGAGCCATGGCCGCTGGGCCTGTGTGTCCAGAGCCTGTGCTCTGCAGCAGGAGAGGCCACAGCAGTGAGAGGCCTGCGTACCGCAAAAAAAAAAAAAAAAAAAATGTTTTCAGAAAGGCAAGTAGCATTAAAATGAATAAAATGCTTGAGATAGTAAAAACTCATAAAAATATTTATAGAAAATAAACAACATAAGACTACTGAACATAACAACTGAAATGCAAATAAACAACCAGAGAAATCAAAATAGCTGTTTGTTTGAGGCCCAGTATTTTTAATTAAAGCACACATTTTATTGTAGGCATAAATGTTACTTCCCTGCAAGCAAAATTACAATTGAGAATTTTAAAATGCTTCTAAAAGAGGAACACAAAGATCTTTAGCTTGTCAGTACTAGCTAAGTTGCTTCCGCTAAACTTTAATATACATGTTCTTTTCCCAGCTACAGACTATAAACTCCTGCAAAGTAGGGCCTTTTTTTAAAACTAAATATGTTCTCACAGACTCCACACTTAATAAAGATTTGAGTAGCTAGAAGGATTAACTAGGCACAGTTTGATGTTGTTAATTACTGGAAAGGCTAATATCGATAAAGTCATCCTTAGCATAGTTGGCCATGGTTCTCCAGTGACGCTGGCACCATCTTACTTCCTCATATGAACATCAGAAATTGTGTTCTGTAGCCCAAAACTCTGCTTTTGGTTCAAAGGGGATTGGGTTCAAATCCCAGCTCTACTGCTTTCTGCTGATGTGGTCTTGAGCAAGTTACTTAACTGCGGTTCCAATTGTGCTGGGACTCCACAGTGAACTGAAAGAGTTACCGCAGGATGTTTTATTTTCTTAGAGAAACACCGTGATCCACCACTTCTTTCAGAATCTGGACAATTACTAGCTTAAGTTAGTTCGAAGTTTCAATACTAGATCACACTGCATTCCCTTCTAGGATGTATCTTTGCTGAATATCAATGTAGAACAGGAAATGAGATTTGCAAATTCAATCTGATTCTGAGATTTGAGAAGTTAGGGAGTACGTAATAGGCACACACATCCCATTAGTAACTAATTGACATTATTTAAGAAACTAAAATCAATATATTATTTTTCTTTCAATTTATCTTTTTTTCAAATAGCTACTAAGTTATTAGGACATAAACACTTAAGTTGTGTGGACCTGTAACTACTTAAAACATTAAACTGCTTGGCATTGTTTTTAACCTAGTAGCCATGAAGAAATTAATGAATTACTAAAAGCACAGTGACAGAAAACCTCTGACTTCAAACTTCATTTTCCTTATCTCCAAGAGGAAAACAGTGCCAATTTTAGAGACAAGTGTGAGGCTTAAATTAGGCAACTTTTGTACAGTGTCTGGGATATATTAAGAACTCAAGAAATTAAAGACTTTGTGCTTATTATTTTAGGTGCAAATGTCTTCTAGAGTAATTTAGCTCATTTCTCTTATCATAATGTATTAGCCTTAAGCTCAGTATTTTTTGGCTTTCCAACCATTATAGCAAATTAGCAGCAGAGACAGGGCTATCAATAGGACCTCCAATTCTTTAATTCTGCCTGCTTAAAACTGTAGCTAAGCAAATAAATTTAAATTGTTCTTAATGAACACTATTTTGTCTCCAGAACTTAGGTTTCAATAAGTAGGAGTTAATCACAGAAAAAGTATATTTACTTTAAAAGAAAACCACATGCTATTTGTGCTGTTTTGAGCACGATCCACTTTATTTTTATTTTTTTATTGAAATATAGTTGATTTACAATGTTGTGTTAATTTCTGCTGTACAGCAGCAAAGTGATTCAGTTATGCATATACATACATTATTTTTTATGCTCTTTCCCATTATGATTTATCAAAAGATATTGAATATAGTACCCTGTGCTACACAATAGGACATTGTTGTTTATCCATTTTGTATATAATGGTTTGTATCACCTAACCCCAAAACTCCCAGTCCATCCCTCTCCTACCCCCGGCCCCCTTGGCAACCACGAGTATGTTCTCTATTTCTGTGAGTCTGTTTCTGTTTTGTAGATAAGTTCATTCATGTCATATTTTAGATTCCAGGTAAGTGCTATTACATGGTATTTGTCTTTCTCTTTCTGACCTACTTCACTTAGTATGATAATTTCTAGTTCCATCCATGTTGCTGCAAATGGTATTATTTCATTCTTTTTTATAGCTGAATAGTATTTCATTGTATATATGTGCCACATCTTCTTTATCTATTCATCTGTTGACAGGCATTAGGTTGTTTCCATGTCTTGGCTATTGTAAATAGTGCTGCAATGAAAATTGGGGTGCATGTATCTTTTTGAAGTAGAGTTTTCTCCAGATATATGCCCAAGTGGGATTGCTGGATCATATGGCAACTTTATTTTTAGTTTTCTGAGGAACCGCATACTGTTCTCCATAGTGACTGCACCAACTTACATTCCCAAAAACAGTGTAGGAGGGTCCTCTTTTCTCCACACCCTCTCCAGCATTTGTTATTTGTAGACTTTTTAATGATGGCCATTCTGACTGGTGTGAGGCACCACCTCACTGTAGTTTTGTTTTGCATTTCTCTAATAATTAGCAGAGTTGAGCATCTTTTCATGGAGCACAATTGACTTTAAACTCAACTATAATACATATTCCTCTAGTAATGAAACCATAAAAAAAAAATGAGTGTATAGACTAGGGACCAAGAGTGTTATTCAAGCCTTTATTTAAGAAAAATTCAATTATGAACAATGGGCGCCATACTAGAAGAAAGATAGAATAAGGTGTTTGGGACACATTTTCTGCAGTAGGAGTTGGATCGAAATGTTTTCCCCTTAATTTTTATTTAACTAAGGATCCAACTCATTGGAGCCCAGTTGTTCTGTAAGCATTCCTGAGATAGTTTCATCCCTTCATCCCGAAGAAGACATTCTCTCTCTCTCTCTCTCTCTCCCTCTCTCTCACTCACTTCTTTTCTTTTACTTAATGTGTTTGAATCTGAGGATACAGCAGTGAATGCCATATGGCATAACTTTACCTCAAGGAACTCACATTATGGTGTATTTAGTGTTAAAAGTGAATCTGACCAATATATAAAAATCTAAAACTAACAGAAAGGTAAATTTTTAAATCTATTTTTCTCATCTTCTTCAATCACTTTTAGTATATACCATGTTCAAGAGCTTAAGACATACATGGCCTATGACAAGTGGCATAGACTGTCTAGATAGTATAAAAGAGAAAGCTAAAACAGAGGAAAAGAAAAAATATGAAAAGGATGTATATGTCTGTCTTGTTTTTTGAATTTCATCTTAAGGGTTATAAAGAGCTATTGGAAGATATTAATCAAGGAAATTATATAATCCTAATTCAGACCGAGAAATATCATTTGGGTGTGGTGTGAAAAATGGACTGAGGGAGAGTGTGGACATCTTGAAGCAAGGAGACTAGCTGTAAGGGTATTTCAGCAGCTCATATGAGATAAGGAGAGACTGGGAATGAAAACAGAAGGAGAGATGCAGATATCTTGTGCTCTGAGCACAAAGTCTCAGCTCTCCACTTCAAAGCAGATCATTCCCTCCAGGTGTGCGTGTTTCTGTATCATAGCATTTTACAGTTTACAGAAATCAGGAGGGCATAGTTGGGGAAGAAGTAAAGGAATTCTGTGTTCTATACACACCTCCACCTCTTCCCAGGACCCAACATGCCAATCCAACATTTCTAAGAAAATACATTTTGTAATTGTTGGGTGCATAGTGTAACTGTTGAACATTCATGGATTCACCTGTATGAAAAAAATAACAGAATGTATTGAGATAGTGTAAACGTTGATGTAGGGTGATGGGTAGGGAGTGGAGTTGAGAGAAAAAATAAAACCAAGAAAAGACTTTCATCACTATTTTATGAAGCGAGAAAGCACTGTCATATCCACATAACCCATGCTTCTGCCTAGCCCTAACACCTACTTGAAACCCTTTGTGCATATGGTCTTGGTTTTAGCTCCCAAACAGATTTAAAGATGGTAGAATAACTGTGCTAAGTAGCTAACATAGCTCGTCAGCATAGACAACTTTGCGTGAATGTAGCTCATTGCAAGTCTTGGAGAGAAAAGATATATTTCTGTGTCACTGCAGTGACACTTCTGTGACAATGACACTTTTTTTCATTTCTGTAATTCCTTTCTATATTATAGCAGAGTATCTAAGCCAATCAGGATTAAAACCTTAGCCACACCATTGAGCTGAACTGTCTGTGGTAGGTCCACTTCAAAATGGAGAATTAAACACTTTTACCTCTCCTATCCCTATCCTGTTCATCTCTTTCTACAGCTGATTTTTTTTACCTTGAGGTGATCATAAAACTTTTCCTCTTAGAGGATAAGCCCAGAACCATAATTCCTTTTGTCTCTTGTCAAAACTTATCCTGCCTACGTCCTCATCCTTCAACAAGTTTTGTCTTGGTATATCTGACACACTAATTCATATAGCTGATATGGGTTCAATGATTACTCATATCTCAGATCCTACAATAATACTTTAACAGGAGCCAGCAAGGCCTTAACCCAAATCTAAAACAAACAAGGAAAAATGTCAGATACTCTAGAAGGCAGATCCTAGAAATATGTTGCAGCAGGGAGTTTGTCATCTTTGTTCGTACTTAAGTCTGTTTAAAAATACATTTTTCTGGGCTTCCCTGGTGGCGCGGTGGTTGAGAGTCTGCCTGCCGATGCAGGGGACACGGGTTCGTGCCCCGGTCTGGGAAGATCCCACATGCCGCGGAGGGGCTGGGCCCGTGAGCCATGGCCGCTGAGCCTGTGCATCCGGAGCCTGTGCTCCGCAATGGGAGAGGCCACAGCAGTGAGAGGCCCGCATACTGCAAAAAAAAAAATAAATAAAAAAAAAAATAAAAATACATTTTTCTGAACTGTGGCTGAGGGACTTTCATGTTTTGCCAAATATCATTTTGAAATATTATTGTTCACAATAGCATCTTCTTGAATTTCTTCTTCTATCCTTTCACTTCTACAAAGTGCCTTTTAAAAGCCAGACACTACATAACAATAGGAATACCAAAAAAAAAAAATTATGGACCCACAGTTTAGTAAGAAAAAAAGAAACCTATCATCTCAGTACAGGTTGGGACACAGGATTTTGAGATTAAGAGCCTCATGTTCCCTGTCTGAGAGGGATTTTCAGAACACAGTTTTTCAGTTCTATAGATTCATGACATGGAATGAATAGGGAACAAATAGTTTTCCTCAGTCCACAAGTTCTATTCCTGATGAAAGAAGAAAGCCTATTCAATTATTCCCTTTCTGTCAGATTGCCAATTTTTGTACTGTTGGGTTGATTAAATTCAGTGTTTGAAAACTCCAAAAATATTTGAATAAAAGAGGCCAAATACACAGATGATTTTAAGTGATTTTAAATTCCAATGGGTTTTGCTTCTCTTTCTGTGTTGGTTTTCTATATGAAGTTAAATTAGATCTTCTGTGAATATTGTATTTGGAGTTCTCAAACAATATGTCTCCTATTAACCTTAACTTTCTTATTAGTTTTCAGATTGACTTTGTCAGTACATTTCTCACAGATGCATCCTGAGAGACAAATATCTACTCTGTTATTTACCCAGATATGTTTTGAAATGTTCATAACAACCTCTAGACATGCAGCCTCTTTAAAAAGAAATGAAAAGAAAAAGGGCTGTCTTTCTTCAACCCTTTGTTTGATCAGCTCCAGACCACGTGCTCTATCAAAAACCTTTGCCTCCTAACTGCTCTCTACTCTGCAGTGTCTTCCAAATCAATGTCATCAAGTTGTTATTTATCAATTTGAAGATGCCCAGCAGGCATGAGGCTCTGTAAAAAATATGAGAAAAAAAATATTTTCAGAATTTCTTTTTTAAAAAATCTTAAATCTCATTGAGAAAGAAAACGTGATCATGAAATATACATCTTTTTAAATAAAAATAATGAATGTAATCAAGTGTTGAATGTGTGATTTTAAGAGCAAATGTGTGAAGATGGAGAAATAACTGTCCTAGAGTGTCTTAAATTGTATTTGGAAGAATGGGCAGAAGTTACACAGGAGCTGGATGTAATTTGCCTGCTCTCAGAAAGATGGCATAGGACCAGGGGCTGTACGGGTCATAGGAAGATAATTTTCTTATTTGGAGTTAGTGTGTGACTTAAGAAACATAGGGAGCACTTTCTATGTCCCAGATACTGAGCAAAGCACTGGGCATAGACCAAGTAAACAACACAGAGATGGAATTGCCAATACAAAACCTACAGCCTAGCTGGGAAATCAGATAGTAAATAAATCATTACTCATAGTGACTAATAAAACTAAATAGGTCAAGTGTCATGAAGGAGTACAAGATGCTAAGGGATTGTATATCTGAGGTACTGGTTGAAGACCAGGGTGCCTGTAAATGAGAGAGGGATGGGAGAGTGGCCAGACAGGATGCTGGAGTATTTACCAGGGACCTGGTCATGTTGATCTTTCTTGTATAGTTTGTCATTTACTCTAATGGTAACAGACCACCCTGTGGGGGATTAAGCACAGCAATAACCTGATTGGATTTGTCTAATGGTGTAGCAGTATTTAGAACACTGAATTTTGATAAGCAGTCCTAGCCCCCATCTCTGGCCATTAACTATCTCTATTTCTTGGCCTTGTTCTCATCATTTGTAAAATGGGACAATGTTATATACATCAGACAAGATCAGGTAAGTGAATTATAAAGTTACATTTTGTGTACACACCTGTGTGAAAGGGACCACTGCTTATTCTCTCATTCATCCTTGTATCACCAGCCACTAAGAACATGCCTTTATCATCATGCAGGGCCCACTAAATGTTTCTACATAAAATATATAAGTATACACACATACACGTGTGTGGGGGGGTGTATGTTTCTGACAAATCCAAGTTCCAGAATCCCTTCCTCCAAAGGGAGGAAAATTCTTGGTTACAAAACTCCTACTTTCTTCCCAGAAGCTAGCTCTGCAAAGCACAAAATGTGCTATTACCCAGGCATCAACCATATCGCTGTCTGATCCCATATCCCAAGGTCTTAACTACTTAACTACCACCTTTTAAGGATAAATTAATGTACTTTCTTACAACTATATCAGTCTCAACCATAAAGACATTGCTACTAATTTGACTACCTCTTGTTTCAGAATCCAGTGTTGTATGCTCTGTATTTCCCTTTGGAGTAACATCGTTAAGGCTACAAGGTCTTCAGCTTCTTTTTAGGCCTCTACAATAGTTGTGCTGTGTATATGATAAACATTTGTTAAAGCTGGCAGTACTATTCTGGCAGGGAACTATTTTTGTGGTCTAGTTAGCAGTATCTATTTTGATGTCTTCTCAAGGAACAAACAATTCCCTCCACCTAAAGATTATTTTTCTAGCTCTTTTAACTTCACCGTCTGTCTTTTATCTAAATGACAGTTTCTTCGACAACCAAATCTATAAAATGTGATAGAAGTTTCTTTCTTTGAAGGATGAAACATCTGTGTGATGACATTCATTCCTTAGCAGAAAAGGATACCTATGTCTTTTCATCTCTTAAGAATGGCTCCTGGTGTTGCAGGGGTGAAGATGCACACAACTGCCATTGAGAGGGCTGAATTTGTGATGTAACATCAATGCTTAGGGATGTACCTGTTTTTCAAAGTCAGTTGAGTCCCAAGGGAGATTCTGGATAAATTTCCCAGCACTGGTGATGCATTCTCCTCATTGCTTTACTTTGGGGAGCAATTCTTTCATTATTCATTCTACACTTAATGTTATTTGTCCAACTGGGTTGATGTGGTGCTGATGAAGTGAAAATTTCATTCATTCATAATTTGAAAGGTCAGGAATAAGTGAATTCTCTCAAGGAAGTTCTAGATCCATTTGTTTTTCAACTGTTATAAAACCTAGTTTCCATTTTAATACACAGAAAAACTAGAAATAGAAACAGTTTTAAAAGATTTTAGACTAATTCATAAACATAGAACATAGATCCAGGATGGACTATTAGGAAAACAAAGATACTTACTGATCCTGATGCCTTGAAATTGACACTTTGAGGTATAGTTATATAACCTTTCGTAAATGTCGAGCCAATGAGCTTTCAGTCCTACTCATCATATGCATTCTCCAGGTACATGATTTTTGGAACAGCCCCGCCCCCATTGGAGTCTTCAAACTTGTTGTTCTGTTAATGAAATATTCTCTTTCTTAGCTTATATAAAATTATATTTCTATCTTCATTAAATTATTATTACTTTTTAATTTTTTTTATTTTTGCGGTACACGGGCCTCTCACTGTTGTGGCCTCTCCCGCTGCAGAGCACAGGCTCCGGACGTGCAGGCTCAGCAGCCATGGCTCACGGGCCTAGCCGCTCCGCGGCATGTGGGATCTTCCCGGACCGGGGCACGAACCCGTGTCCCCTGCATCAGCAGGTGGACTTTCAACCACTGCGCCACCAGGGAAGCCCTCCATTAAATTATTTTTAAAACGTTTATCCCAGATTCCTCTCTGGGTACTCTGACTACAGGCATACCTTGGAGATATTGTGGCTTCAATTCCAGACCACCACAACAAAGTGAATATTGCAATAAAGTGAGTCACACCAATTTTTTTGGTTAGTTATAGCTGTTGCAAATGTCTTTTTCCATATTGGGGTTAACACTCTCGATGGTGTTTGATAAACACAAGTTCTTAATTTTAGTAAAGTCCAAAGTTTCAATACCTCTTTTCACCTAGTGCAACTTCCAAATCTAACTTACATTTACTGGCATAAGATTGTTTGAAATATCCTCATATCATTTTAATATCTATATGATTTATAGAGATGTCCCTTCTAGTAGTTTCCTGATATTTGTAATATGTCTTTTCATTTACTGATGTCTTAAAAATATTATTTGTTTTTCAAATAACCAACTTTTCTCTTCTACTTCATTTATTTCTTTATATTTATTATTTCTGCCTTTGTACTTTCTTTAAATACTGTTTTTCTAACTTATTGAAATAAGTATTTATGTAAATGATTTACAGGTTTTTTTCTGATATATGCATGTAAGGATATAACTTTTCCTTCAAATGCAACTTTATGGACATCGCATAAGTTTTGATATGCCATAAGTTTATTACGATTCAGTTCAAAATAGTTTCTAATTTCCATTGTGATTTCTTCTTGGACTCACTATTTACTTGAATGGCATTTTTTAATTTCCAAAACTGTGAGTTACACTTTGTCTAACCAGTGGCAATGGTCTTGGATTCTGATTGAAAATCAAATTCGTAAGATGTAATACACTTCATTCAGAACCAAGTTTATTCAACTTTCAGAAGGGATACAGTAGAAGAAATGTCATATGCATGATGGAATGGTGGTGCCTTCTTGACTCCAAGGCACAGCATCAGATTTTGAAAACCACCCGCATTGGGATGTTTGTAATTACATGGGACAAGTGTGGCTGAGCATGGACCACTTCAGTTTAGGAAAGTGCTAATCCTTTCATTTGGTGGCTGGGGGCCAATATTTTTCTTGATATTTTTCTTGAAATTTTGTTTTTCAAAATATTTTATTTTCCCTATATGAGCCTATTGACCTTTCTTTTACTCATTTTATGGTATTAGAGTGTTTTACTAGATTCTTAATTGAATGGTACCCTCTTCTGTCAGTATAACAAAGTCCTGGTACTTTAAGTGGATTTTGTTTGTTGCTTGCTTGCTTATTTTGATGGTGGAAGAAAGAGATATGAGTACTCCAGTTTTGTGGTTTTCTTGTCTCATAGGTCACTGAATTTTCCCCTTTTGCTTCTTTAACCCTTCACTAACAAATTGCCAAAGAACACAATCCCCCCTTTTTTGGTCCCCTTTGCCTTTATTCTCTCTCAGAAGCAAGGTGTTTTGGAGATTGCTCCCTCAAAATTGTCCCTGACTCTTTAACTCACATATACTTTGAAGTCTTATCTCTGTAGTCCATACTGTGATTTTCCCACTTTTTAGTATTTTCAGATTTAAGGTAAACTTAGGCTTTAGACCACTTTGC
Organism: Phocoena sinus; assembly: GCF_008692025.1. Taxonomy (NCBI): domain Eukaryota; kingdom Metazoa; phylum Chordata; class Mammalia; order Artiodactyla; family Phocoenidae; genus Phocoena; species Phocoena sinus. Next base: position 74,530,986 of record NC_045775.1, read on the forward strand.
TAGCTTTCTATTTCTGCCTTCACCAGTTTTCTTCTTGGTTTATCTTTGCTTGCCACAAACACTGCAGCAGAGTAAGGATGGGACAGTAATAGGCATGATCATAGGCAGGTATTTGAACTTTCCCTTATTTATTCATGATTATTTTGAAGTTTAGGCATTCTTTGTCCTCAAGTATACAGAAGGTATGGATTTGATGTAAATTCACTTTTCTTTTCATTTTCCTTTTTTTAAATTGTTTTGGGAAGAAATATTGTGAAGCAGGTAGCTAGTCAGTCATCATGGTTTTCAGGTGCTTGAAAGCCTATCCCATTTCTTTTTATATCTTTTTAGTCACAGAACCCTTCAAATTATGTGATTAATTTTCATTCTCTGCTACAGCTGCATCACATCAGTTACAAGTTACTCTTCACTTACAGGTTAATCAATAAACAATTTTATCAAGAGGGTAGAGGTATTTGCTGCAATGTATAGTAACATCAAAGGGATTCAACTTTATCTTGGATCTGGTATATAACATTTGAGTTTAGTATTACAGGAAGGATTGATCGAGAATCAAATTCTCAGGTATCTTTGAGCTTTGAGAATTTTACCAACCATCTGTTAATTCTTTATTTCCATGAGGATTTTCTAATATTTTTTTTTTTACATCTTTATTGGAGTATAATTGCTTTACAATGGTATTCCAGTTTCTGCTTCACAACAAAGTGAATCAGTTATACATATACATATGTTCCCATATCTCTTCCCTCTTGCATCTCCCTCCCCCCTCACTCCCCCATCCCACCCCTCTAGGTGGTCACAAAGCACCGAGCTGATCTCCCTGTGCTATGCGGCTGCTTCCCACTAGCTATCAATTCCACGCTTGGTAGTGTATATATGTCCATGCCACCCTCCCGCCCTGTCACAGCTTCTTTTTTTGCATTGATTTCCATCTTAAATACATGTGATCAAAGGGCATAATTTATATGAGTCAATTTCTTGCTTTGTGGATCAGAATATGATCAGTTTGGGTAACTATTCTATGAGCAATTAATAAAAACATCTAGCCTGTAGTTATTTGGTACATTTTTTCTAAATATGTCAATTAGGTCAAAATTTTAAAATTGTTGCTTGAATATTCTATGCTATCAGTAATTGTTTATCTCTGCCTATTCTATTAATTATGGGGGTAGGACATTAAAATATTCCAATATGATCATGGATTTGACTTTCTCCACTTATTTTGCTTTACATATGTTATTGGATGTATACATTTAGAGATGTTATATAGTTCTGGTAAATTGACCCTTTTACCATTATGAAATGTACTTTTTGCCATGAAGTTTATTTTTCTTGACATTAGTATAACTAAAACTGATTTCTTTTGATTAGTGTTTATATGGTACAGGTAAAGAACTAAAAACTGGACTGACTTTTTATCCCAGACCTAGAGATACTCGGGAATTTGGCCTTTTCAGAATACTGCTCTTGGAATGTAGTCAGTTAAGATACATGATGAAACTTAACTTTGTGACATACCAAGTCAATTTACCTGCTTATCAGATTTATTCATTGTGAAAATTCTTATTGATGAGTTCCAGGTGCACTGGAAGGACTGTGAAATGTCTCTTGCATAGTATAAAAGTAAGTAAGAAATGGAGGAGGAACTGTCTCTGAGCTGAAATGATGTGTATCTGCTTTATCTCTTGTAACTGAAGGCAAACTGTATCTGAGATGTTTCAAGTTTTCTCAGTGAAATTGATGTTGAGCTATGCATCTTTCTTTTTTTTTTTGGTCTTCCTTACAATTCAGTTAACTGGCATTAAGAATATATTTAATATAATTACTGGTATACTTGTAACCTACCATTTTATTATTTGTTTTCTACTTAGACATTCAGTTACATATTTTTTATCCCTTTTATCCATTTATTTTAGTTTTAAGGTAGTTTTGTGGCTAGCTTTTATTTATGCATGCTTTTATATCATGCACCCTTGACTTGTTGAGACCTACTTTGAATAAATAATTTTACCACTATCAAGATATTGTAAGAATCTCAGAACAGTTTAACTTCTTGTACCTTCCTCCAACCTTTTATGTTATTATTGTCTTGCAGTTGAATTCTATCTAACTATGTACTCTATTTACCCATCTATCTATTAGTTTAATACTTATCTCTCCACCTATTGTTATTTTTTTAAAATTTTTATTGGAGTATAGTTGACTTACACTGTTGTGTTAGTTTCAGGTGCACAGTAAAATGAATCAGTTATATATATATACATATGCCCATTTGTTTTAGATTCTTTTCCCATATAGGTTATTACAGGATATTGAGTAGAGTTCCCTGTGCCATACAGTAGGTTCTTATTAGTTATCTATGTTATTTTAAATAGTCTGTGTACATATTTCTGGAATTGTTTCTTCTTTACCTTATTCCTGCTTCTCTTTTTTCTACCTAGAATTATATATTTCCTGTCTCAAAAAAATTTTGGTAATTTTATTTACTTTATATCTTTTCCTAACAAATATTTTGGTTTTGTTTTGCTGAAAATGTCTTTCAAAATTAAACATATTTTTATTTTATATTGAGTTCTAAATTGAGAGGTTTTTTACAAGTTTTTAAAGGTAAAAGTTCATTGTCTTTGGGCTTCCTTTTGTTTTATTTTCTGTTGTGAATTATCCTTTCAGTTGTCTTCTTTCTCCAAAAACATTATGACATTCTTTTCTGACCGCTTTTATGAATTTCTCTTTGTTTTTATTTTTCTGCAACATTATAATAGTGTGTCTTGGTATGGTTTTCTTTGAATTCATTCTGTTTGAGTTCTACAATGTTTCTTGAATCTTTGCTTGATGTCTTTCTTTGGTATGACAAAATTCTTAGAAATTTTCCAATATTTCTGCCCCTTTTCCTCTCTTCTTGCCTTCTGAGTCCCTTTAAATTCTTCTTTTTTTTTTTTTTTTGTGGTACCCGGGCCTCTCACTGTTGCGTCCTCTCCCGTTGTGGAGCACAGGCTCCGGACGCACAGGCTCAGCGGCCATGGCTCACTCCGCGGCATGTGGGGTTTTCCCAGACTGGGGCACGAACCCGTGTCCCCTGCATCGGCAGGCGGACTCTCAACCACTGTGCCACCAGGGAAGCCCTCTTTTCATTTTTTAAAAACATTTGTCTCAAAAAAAAAAAAATGTCTCTGCCTTAGACTGGATACATTTTTTCTGACCTGCCTTCTAGCTACCTAATTCTTTTTCTAGCCAAGTCTAATCTGTTATTCAGTACACTGAATCAGTCTGTGGCTAATCAGGAAACAGAAACCACACAGTTTATTTAAATCGGTGGTGATTAATATAAAGAATTATTAAGCTATAATAGCAGACTGACTATAAAGATGAAAAGAAAACTGTAAAGGATTCCCTAGAGCTCAGAGAGAATCCCAGAGAAAAGGAAAACTTGGAAAAGAGATGCAGACCTTAAACTGGTATGGCTAAAGCTCACTAGATAGAGGATGACTTCACTTGATTGCCGTGCCAGAGCTGTTCCACAACCACTGAACAAACAGAAACAACCTAACTCTCTGGGACACAGGGTACATGCTCACAGATGGGCATGCAGAGGGAGTGAGGGCAATCTACATTGCTGGAGCTGGGAGCTGGTGAGGTCTCCTTCTGCAGGAATCTAGCACACTTCTCTGTCAACTTGGACTAGGGTGGCAAGAGGGATGAAAGTCAGGCAGCCAGCTCACTAGATGTCAGTACCACGTGGCCTCTGGAATGGGTATGCATAGGGCTGAGAAGAGAGTGTGGGGGCAGCAATTTAGGCATGAGTTCATGCCTGCAGTGTCTTAGGCTCCTAGATATATTTGCATACCCAAAGTAAGAGTGAGAAAAATCATGCTGTTATTAAATACTAGAACAAGAGGTAGGTGTCCACTTGGTTCCTAACACTGGAGAAAGTGCACAGGCCAAGAAATGGAGAAAAAAATTCTCACTCCTCTGGGATCTGGAAAGTGAACTGCCCTAAAACCAGGAAGGGAAGGCATTCCCTTCTCTACTGAACATCTTGCATCCTCTACTCAAAAGGCTTAACATCATGCTGACTTGCAAAGGAGAAATATTTATAAACCTCATCTCAATTATCACAGAGCAGTTCCCCCCAAAAAGTGAATTAGAACTAACAATTAAAAAATTGATAATTGGAACACATATTTGATGAGTTCTTAATTCTAATGATTATATTCTTTAGGTATAGAACTGTCATTTGAATATTTTATAACGTCTAAGTCTCTGTTTTTAAATATTTGAATGTATTAATCTTAGTTATTTTAAACATGATATATGATAACATTAATTTCTTATATCACATTAATCTGTTTTAATTGCCCTATATTTCACATGTTATTTTCTCATGTATTATCCTCCCACAGACTGCTTGGGTACCAGGTAGTCTAAAAATTTTAGAAAACTTGAGGGTGTAGATATCATTCTTGTCCTTTAGAGAAAATTTACTTTTGCTCCTTACATGAAGCCCATTTAGAAACGCTAACAATCCCAAATCTTCTTACTTCAATCAGAGGTTCATTGTATCCACATCTGAACTTACTTCCTGGAGGGCATATCTAATTATAGTCCACATTAAGCCTAGCGGATGGTAAACAGAATAATGGCCCCCAAAGATATATGTATTCTGATTCCTAGAAACTGATTATGTTAGTTTGCTTTGCAGAGGAGCATTAGGGTTGCTAAATAGCAGACATCAAAATAGGGAGATTATAGAACAGATTGATCATAACTTGACTCTTAAATCTGTGATGTGAGTATCTATAGCCTAAGCTTCAGGGCTCCTCAGTTGCCCAGGCACCTAAAGACTCGGGGTTTTCCTTGGGGAACATATGGAGGGAGCAGCAGCCCCAGGCCTGAGACAGAGGCTTGAAGCACTGCCCCAGCATGGGAGTCAATCCCTCAGCCCTAACATTACTCCTGGGGCTGCGTATGAGCAAGGGTCAGAGGAAGCATGCCTACAGTGGAAAGCTGCCCCTTGATGGACCCAGGGTAGCATCTCCAGCTCTCTTCTTGATGTCAAGGAGAAGGATATGAATAAGATGCTTCTCAGTCTTGGCTGAGGTTAGATTGCCTATGGGCAGATGAAGGGAAATGGATTAGAGAATATAGAGCAAAGCTAAACCGGCTACTATAGGGGCTGCCAGATGCCTAGAAGCAATCAATGAAGTGAAGTTCCCCAAAGCCTTGTCTCCACAGGAAGCACTTCCTGAGAAAGAATCTAGAAGTTACAGATGCCAAACACAGAGTGATGAGCTGAGACTTTCAAGAACAGAAAAAAAAAATGTTGCTCAGCGATGCTAGAAGAAATATTGAACTATATTTTCTTTCTATAGATTCCACAGAAAATATTGTGAAATAGTTGTCATATGAAGAGTACCAATAGCATGCAGCAATAAAATGTAGAAAAAAGGAATTATTATAAAATTATTAAGTACAAAATATTTACATTCAAAAAATTGTTATTTTTAAGTACTTATCAACTTTATAAAAATTGGCTATTTGTAGTGTCTTCATTTCTCATTCTAAATAAACATTCATTTTATTGCCTAAAAAAAAAATTGGGAGATTATCCTGGATTATCTTGGTAGGCTTGATCTAATTACAAGAGTTCTTATTGTGGAAGAGGAAGCCAGAAGAATCTAGTGTCAGAGTGATGCAGTGTGGAAAAAGTCTGATCCAACCACTACTGGCTTTGGAGAGGGAAGGGAACCACAAACTGAGGAATGTGGGCCACTGCTAGAAACTGGAAAAAGCAAACAAACAAAACAGGTTCTCCTCTGGAGCCTCCAGAAAGGAACACCTTGATTTTAACCCAGTGAGATACATTTTGGACTTCTGGCCTGAAAAATAGCAAGATAATAAATTTGTTATATTTTAAACCACTAAATTTGTGGTAATCTGTAACATCAGCAATAGGAAACTAATACATAGGATGTAGACATTTATGGTTCCAGCTAAAATCACAAAATGTTTATTAAAATCTCTCCATTTTGGTGGCCTTAGAATTCTAATTATTTTTTGTAACTTTACTGAAGGTTCTATATGGTGTCTCACTCCCTCAAATACCATTTTAGGAGATAAAGAATGACTAAAGCAAATAAACATACAGATAAACCAACCAGAACCTGACCACCTCTGTAGGCTTCCCTCCTACATTGGAACTTGGTTCCATATGTCTTATTTCCTTAGTGCCTTGATGGGTTGCTAAAGCTCAAACAGTATTTTTTTTTTAATAATTCAGCTTTCCTAGTCATTGTCAGTTGGTGAGTTATTTCAAAATAATCTAGTTTGTCATTGTTGGAAGCCAAATTCAACATATTAAATATGTTGATTATGTTTTACAGTTGAAAATCACTTTCCCATGTACAGTTTAAAGTGTTTTTACAATGCTTGTATGAAGACTGCTGACCTACCACTATTTTCATTGTCTAGATAAGAAAACTGAGAATCAGAGAAGCCAAGAAACTTGGCTAGCAAATTTAGTTTCAAAGCACCAATTAGAGTATGAGTTGTCCAGCTCCTGGTTCCATGCCCATTACACTACGATAAGGGCAATCACCATTGTCTAAAGCATCTAGCAATTGTATATTTTTTACCTGAAAAGGAAAGCACTTTTGTTTCAAATTGTTATAACATTTTAAAACTTTTTTACATAAGTTGTTTTGATTCAAACACATAACAATCCCATGAGGTAATCATAGTTGGCTATAGTGAATTTGAGCCTGGATTTTGGAGCTATCTTGTCTGTGATCAAGTCCTGGATCTACCAAGGATTTGATTTCATGACATAGTCAAATGACCATGACTATCTACCACTGTGTTTTAGTATCCTCATGTGTAAAATGGGAATCAAAATGATGAGTATAATTCTGATTAACTAAATTAAAAAGTATAAACATTTTGGAATCCAGTCTGGCACAAAGTAAATACTATATAATCTTTAGTTATTTATCATTTTACTAATTTATAGAAGAGCAAAATGACAAATTTCTTGAAGCTCTTTTTAAAAGACTATTTCTTATTTCGTGGAATAAATTTTCATCTGTTATTTCTCTAAACAAGAGATGGGAGCAAGGTAATCTATCCAGTTATATAATATTGCTCCATTTTGGGGCATTTGGTGCCAGGGTCCTGCTGAAACCCTGTGTATCCCCAAAGGATATGATCCATGAAATGCAAAATCAAAGCCTCCCTGAAAATGCTGGCTCAATTCACTCTGGTTTTCCCTTGCATTTAGCATCTGTGAGAGAAATCCTATTTATTATCCAGAGCATTGTCTAGTCCCTAATGATCAACTTCAATTCCCTAATATCTGCCAGTACTTACTTTCCATGAAACTGCCTGTTTTTCTCCTTGCTCATTTATTTGTTCATTCATTCATATAATTATGAGTTATATAATTATGTGAGCAAGATATTTTCTGCCTTAAGAACTTACGATAGGTAAGAACCTCTAATGCATGACCTAGTCCATGATTCATCCTAAACTTAACTTGCATTGGAGTCCTCAGTCTCAAACTCTCAATTTTTGTTTTTTATGTTGATTATTCTAAACTTATTTTCAGTTATTTCGTCTCCCTCCAGTTTTGCCCTTTGGTCCGTAAAAAAAATGCCCTGGGATGCATTTGTCCTGTTCTGCATCAGAAATGTGTGGGCGTGAATGCATGTTTGTGGAGAGAGGGGGCTTTATGCAGCAAGAAGGGAGAGAATGCACTACTAAAGGCAGCCAAAAAAGAAGAAAAAAAAGACAATTACCTGCTGTTAAAGTGCAGCTTGTTCAAGGCAAAGCCAAATGACATGTGAAATAAAGAACTTTTCCCGGGATTTTATCACATGAGTTGCTGACAGCTCCCGCGCACAGTATATCTACAATCAGCTGAGAATTTCCACTTAGAAATATAAGAAATAGATTTTTCTCTCTAAATTGAGGGCTTGGCAAGGGGACCTGAGGAAATGAAGGCGTCTAGGAGTTTACTGCTTTCAGATTGCTACATGAATAGGTTAAACCAGTGGTACCTCCCTGCCCTTACCTGTAAGCAACTCTTTCACTGGGAGCTTTGTATGTTGCAGAAGAATATTGGTTTCTTTTACAGATGTTATCACAAGTGGAGCTAGAATACTTCAGTCTGAAAACGGAAGAGATAATTAGACAAAAACAGACCCAGGATACTAGAAGGAGAATTTTTTCCCATAAACTGCAGGTTAAAATAAAAATGCTGTTAGATAAGAAGTTAACTACTGCTCATTTAATTCCATCTACTTTATTACTATTTACAAAGCCTTTAGTTCAAGGTGATGGAACATATGATCACTGATTTTAGCTAATTAAATCCTTTTGGATTAAAAATTGAAATCATATAGTTACATTCAGTATTTTTTCATCAGTCTTCTACACGGTGCAAGGCACTACTCTTAGGTGCTGGAGACATAAATATATGGCTTGCCCATTTTCAAGTTAATTTTTATAACTAAATTATGTTTTGGTAGTGAGAACTGAAGTCAACATGATCTTATGCACCTATCCTATGCTACCAAATCTGTAACAAACCATGTTTTTTCTCGTTTTGCTGAACAATACTGGAAGCAGGAAAAAAAAAGAAATTCTTAGCTATTTGCTTCAAGAAATGCCTGTTACTGGAAGATAAAACTGAACAAACTAAGGAGATTACTTATTAAGCATAACAGTTTTTTTGTCAGTAATTACATTCTCACCTTGTACTACAATGTCAAAGTTGTTTTGTTATAAATTCTACCTGATCTCAGACAGCTTCCTGCCTTCCAAGACTTATCTTTTGGTGTTTTAGGTGAATATGACCCTACTCAAGCCTTAATCCAATACATACCCTCTTCTACATTTCTCCCTTCAGAGACACATAAGAACCGTCAGGGTGGGTGTCTCCCTTACTGCAGTAGGTTCAATAAACTTAGCTTTGTTTTTCTGTTTTCAGTGGGGTTTTCTGGTGCTCAATTTTGGGAGTGGAGAGTAAGAATCAACTGGAAACTTTGTTTTTGCTCTCCTTACATGGTCTTTAATTATTTAATATACTAGACCAGGAATCAACAAACTATGGTGTTTTTTTGCACAACTTACTAGCTAAGAATAGTTTTTCCATTTCTAAAGGGATGTATGAAAAGTAATACTAATATGCAAGCCCGGAGATGGAAACAACCTAAGTGTCCATCATCAGATGAATGGATAAAGAAGATGTGGCACATATATACAATGGAATATTACTCAGCCATAAAAAGAAACGAAATTGAGCTATTTGTAATGAGGTGGATAGACCTAGAGTCTGTCATACAGAGTGAAATGTCAGAAAGAGAGAGACAAATACCGTATGCTATCACATATATATGGAATTTAAGAAAAAAAATGTCATGAAGAACCTAGGGGTAAGACAGGAATAAAGACACAGACCTACTAGAGAATGGAGGATATGGGGAGGGAGAAGGGTAAGCTGTGACAAAGTGAGAGAGAGGCATGGACATATATACACTACCAAACGTAAGGTAGATAGCTAGTGGGAAGCAGCCGCATAGCACAGGGAGGTCAGCTCGATGCTTTGTGACCACCTGGAGGGTTGGGATAGGGAGGGTGGGAGGGAGGGAGATGCAAGAGGGAAGAGATATGGGAATATATGTATATATATAACTGATTCATTTTGTTGTAAAACGGAAACTAACACACCATTGTAAAGAAATTATACTCCAACATCTACTCTGCTACTAACTGGGCTGTGATCATTTGAATATTTTACTTAATCTTCTTCCAATTTAGAGGGTCACTAAGATCCACCCCAGTCCTAAGTGTCCATGTCCCTTCCTATGCCTCTATTCAGTTTCACTGGATCTATTATCTAAAAATATCCTCTTTTGATTACCAGAAAAAACATGCACTGCATATTATTCCAGGAAAGTTTCAGATATAGTGTTTTAGTTGAGCATGGGAGTGTTAACTGTGCAACTGTGTATTTTACTGAATCTTAATTATCATCACTTATAAATAAAATTGCATTCCAATCTCCAGTCCTTTATACCCGACAAATCAAACACTGCCTAAAGAAAATTTGAAACAGATTGGTTGAAAAGTGTGTGGGTTATTTGTTTTACCTTTATCACATACAGTATCAAAGTTATTGTGGGAAATTTTTGGCAGGTTTTAAATTAGATGGACATGGATGAGAGACTGAATATACAAGTAGACAAAGGTCAGAGCACAAATGACAGTAGAATTCTGACCCATAACCTCTGCAGCAGTCATGCCAGGAAGCAAAACTACTATAACCTTTGCAAGCAATATACCCAGAATGCTCAGGGCATGGTCAATGACTATCAGCTTCCATAATTTTTGCCCATAATTCAAACTCAGGACCAACCAGAGAAATCCAAACACACTTTGAAACCAATCACATAGGATGCCCCACTAACAGTTCACATGCCTCCAGCTTCCTCATGCCAACAGCCTCCAATCAGGGCATACTTGAAGTCTTCCCCTTTCTCACTATAAAGCTTTCTCACTCCTTTGCTGGCCTTTGCATCTCTGCCAATTTCAAGTGGTGATGGCTGACTCCCTTATTATATAGCAAGCTCTGAATAAATACCCTCTGCTTGGTCTCATTTGAGTGCTCTTCATTTATTTCCATAATCTAAAAAGTAAAAACAAACAGACCTGATTTATATAGTTTCCCCTTAGCTTCTGTTTTTTTGTGAAGGATTAATCAGCACGGCATCGATCACTCTGGAAACAGTCATTTCTCTTCTCCTGCTAAGGGGGCTAGGTGTGAACTGTATGAATACTTTCAGGCATCTTGAAATTACATTTAACAGAAGTTCAGAAATTGTGAGATGAAGGTGAGACATTGCCTAAACCTGGGAAGGCAGGGACTACAAGATAAAGGATGAGGCAATTCCTCATTTTTTAGGTCCATGATATTGTATATTTCATCTAACTTGCCTTGTGGTTTTTGTTTTCATTTGAACTGTTAATTATGTATCCTAATTTTTTAAGCTTATTACAACTTTTTTCTAGGATTGAGAATAAGTGCTTACTGAAGAAAGAGCATATTGGAAATATGAAAAATATATACTAGCCAAGTATGAAGAATCCCAGCTTAAAAGGAAGTATGCCAATTAAAGCAATATCAACTACTGAGTTCTGAATCTATTTGACTCCAAGTCTAGTTCTACACAGAGTTTCTGGGTAGTTGTGTATTTCATGACTTAAAAAGTGAAACCCTGAAATCTGTGAAAGACATTTTTAGAGAAGGAATATGCATAGTTCATGGAAGAGGTCATGGCAAAGATTTTATAGTAAGGATACATGTATCAAAGATAAATTGACTCTCTCTCTATTTTGTCTGGAGAGATCCCTGCCCTGTTAACTCTCAGGCACTTGCTACATTGCCCTATTCAAAATTAGCATCCGTGTTACCGTTAAAGTATTATTTGCTTAAATATAATAATAATAAGAAAAAGAAGTAAATATGTCCCACTTGTGCACGCATTCATAGATACATGCAGTTTCTTGATTTTAAAATACTCTTTCCCCTATCTTTTAACTATAACCAAATCAGTATGTATCTCTAAGTTTTTGTCAAAATAATCTTCCCCACCCTAGAAATAAGATTTAAGTGCTAAAGTAGGCCTCAGTGCTCAGCATGTATTAATTGTGCCATGTTAAAAAGGTATCTACTTCTGAGATTATTGCCTCAGTTCAGTTATTTTCACAGCTGTCAATACATGCAATTGAATTGTAACTTAGATTTGAATTTCATCATCACTGAAAATATTTTACAAAAATTACACTAAGATGCGACACTACAGATAGAATATACAAAATATGCTATAAATGCAAAACAAAAAAACCTCATACAATTGAAGTAGCAAGAAAGTTTTCTTTTTAAAAGGAAACCAAATCTGTAACACTGGAAGAATAATTAATTTACAAAATATCTTATGAAGTAAAAGCAATTACTTCATAGGACTTTAGAAGACTAGATACACCAAGCTATGTATTAAGACATTTATAAAAATGTGTTTCCTGACACGTGTCAGGCACTGCAATTAAAGGCTATTATAACTGTCAAACCTTTCAAGGTAGATCAAGCGTTTGCAAAATTGGAGAGATTGGCATGCCTCATTCGCACATAGTGAATTACTATTAGAAAGGCATAGAAAATCCATCAAAAGTTCCCAGTGACCTCTCAAGAAAAGCTGTTTAATTTTCAGTATGTATAATTCAATTTAGGGGAAAAAAAGAACTATTATTTTACTCAAATTAGAAATGGACATAAAACTTCAATCCTTTTCATTTTACTACAAGAGTGATTTTGTTAATTGTATTGGTATAAAATGGCCACCATCACAAATCAACTAAAAAGGTTGTATGTCCTCATGTTGTCACTCAAAATTGCAAAGAATCAAAAGTGAGTTCATTTTAGAACCTGAATGTGAAGAAATCTTAGATGCTAAGTAATGTTGGATTCTAGGGTGTGATAGTGAAGATCTAAAGTCATGTTAATTGTGTAAATAGGTAATGCTGCCAGCTAACTGGAGAATACATTTTGTTTATTTTCAAGAGTGTACTTTTTGCCTGGAAAGCTGTTATAAACAATGGCATTTCTTAATATCACAGACATTTTGAAGTCAAGAAAATATAATAATAACATTTTAAAAATGATTATCTCAAATTCCCCTCCTAGAACATGTCGTTTTAATTGAAACTGTAAATTGATATGGGACTATTTTATCAGTGCATTATCATGTCTCAGAATATAAACATCTGTAATTGACTTTGGGTATCATATTATATACACCTTTATTTCACATATACACAAACTAAGGGTGCCAACGTAACTCCCCAACCTAAAGATACTGCCCTAGGTCTCAAGATTAGCATCTCATGTTAGAGTAAGGCATCAAGTAAACCAAGACTTCAAATCACTCAGAGAGAAAATAACAGAGCCATTACCCAGACTTGGTCTGACTCCCAGGCTGAAGTTCTGTGCACTATATACACTGGGTCATTATTTCCTCCTGAAGCTGCGGCCATAGTAGAAAAATGATTGTATCAGTAGAGATGGGGCAGAGACTACCTTTGATAACATTTTTAAAGTAGCAAATCTTATTTAGTAAAACACAGTCAATGTCATTTTCTTCTGTGATGTGTCCCATCTCAGGACTTTCCTGGAGCACACTGCCACCTGGAGGGAGTTTGGTGCCTGGAACATGTGTTGATCTCCAGACAACTACAGGGAACCAGGGCTATACAGCCTCACTCTTACTGGTCATAATACAGCACATGTGCACTGTTTCCAAAGTGTTGTTCTAGGTTTAAACAAGGTCCAGGAGAGGAAGGGAGAAGGGAGAGAGAGAACTTTAAGACATCTTGTGTTGCACAGACTTGTTTACCAGATTAATAAGAAATTTTCAGGGCATTGTACCCAATCAGAAAAAAAATAATAATAATACATTTGTGCCATTAACATGAGGCTTTATTTGTCTCAAATAGGAGATGCTGTGGGTTCTATCAAGGGGAGGCTGGGCAGATAGAAAGGAAAAGACTAAGCTATAAACCAAAGTCTCAAATCTTCCAATTACAGGCTGAATAGCCTTGGACAATATCCTAAGTTTCAATGTTGATATCAGTAAAATATGGATTAAAAATGCAAGCTGCCTGTCTCCAAATGTTGCCATGCAGGTAAACACAGGCAGAAGCAATAATATTGACCACTGTGGGAGCTCTCGCTCTTCATTAGATCAGAGAACTGTGTATCCTCATTCCAGAGCTGACAAAAGCAAGGCTAAGTGAGCTTCAGTGAGTTCGAACTATAGGCCATCTGGACCTGAATCTCCCATTCATTCTATTCTCTCCCCCTGTGCCCTAATATTGCATATGAAAATACTTAGTGAAGTACATAGTTCTGTACTAACAGGTAGATTTTAGTTTTATAAACTAACAGAAAATGTCTGATTCCTCCATTTGGATTTTTTCATCTTTCACTTGATAAAATCTATCATTAGTAGAAGCTAATCCCAAATTCAGAGTTATTGATATTGGTGTATGCTCCAGTGGTGGGTTTTACATTACTGAGAAGAGAAATGTGAGATAGCCCAGTTAGAGGACCCTTTGTCCAGCTGTGGCATGCATCCCTGACACATCACACTTCCCAAGATTGCCAATAGTAGGCATCTTTCCAAACGAACGTAGTAGACAGGTCTCTCCATGTTCGAACACCAGAATGCAGTAAAGACCACTAAGAAGAACCAAGCATCCACACACTTCCTTGAACTAGGACACCTCACACTCAATTTTCTCCCACTTTCTCTCTTTCAAAACCCATCTTTAGTTTTATACAATGGATTACTGTACAGTAAATAAAGCAACACTTCATAACTACAAGCAACAGTAAGGAATAATCAACAAACATAATTTTGAATAAAGAAAGTCATACACTAAAAATACATATGATTCCATTTATATAAAATTCAAACTAATCTCAGTGTTAGAAGTCAAGGTAGGAGTTGCCTATGAGGTGTGTGTATAAGTACCAAATCAGATTCAAGGCGTAGAATATATCAACTGGTAGATAGGGGAATAATATTATGGGGAAAATTTTGTTGCTATGTAACAGACTTCCCTAGAGTAACATCAGTGTCATGCTCACATATTAAAACTACATCTAATTTTAACACACTTACACTAATATGCATAAAATAGATAAGAGCCTGCTGTATTAAAAAAAAAAATCAGGTCTGATTTTCACAGTTTTGAAGTTTTGCTTTATTGTGTTTCCAGATCTTTCAGAAAATAAGGTATACATTTCTCCTTCCCATTATGTTTGTGAAGGACTAACTAAAGGGAAAAAACTGAAAGAGACAACAGAATCACATGTAGACTGTCCAAACCTAAGAAGGGGCCAGAGTTAGTTTGCTGTGCTGGTCTTTGAGTGGTTCCTACACTCTACTTCAGTGGTTGTTACTGATGGCAATGGCCTAGAGTGATTATTCCCTGAGAATAGGCAAAGCTACAATAGAATATAGTGGAAAATAGACAAAAAATGTCTTATTAGAATGGAACAGTCCTCTAGAGTAACTTAAAGTTCTTCAGATTTTTTTTTCTTACTTTTCCAATTCACCTGCCTCTGCCATTTTTCTCTTATAGGAAAGGCACAGAACAGAGAATAGTGGCACTCTGATTGCTTAATCCTATATCTTGCCTGGCTCCTGAAGTATAAACCAGACCAGCATCAAAGGTCTGCTGAAAAATCCATGAGGGAAAGGACTACTTGAAATTCAGAACACACTAGGGGATTATAGAGCCTCTGCACAGAAGGACTCAGACTTCTACAGGGTGGGCAGCTACCAACGTACTTGATTATACCCTGCACATCCTCAACCTCTCACAAATCTCTCTCTTCTCTTGTGAGAGATGCCTGAGAAGAAACTCTTATACTCTCAAATACTATATGAATTTTGTCATGGAAACTTAACAGAGTTTCACCATTAAGGAGTAGGGTCATGTATTGATTGATGAATGTTCTTAATAGTGAGCTATGACTAAGTCAAGTTCAGAAACGATCAGAAAAAGCACTGAGGAGTCACTTCAGCAGATTAAGAACTTCCCTTCTCTTTCCCCAAATGAAGCATTTTCTACTCACTCCCTGAATCCCAAAATTCAAACATTAGAAATTTATTTCTTGGCTTAGGGATATGCCTTTGAAAATGCAAAGTCCTTTGAAAAGGGGAATATCATATTCTCTTGTATTTATGTCTCCTGAGGATGAAATTGCTAATCAGTTTATTTCCTGAAAATAGGATTTGGTGTAGAAGATGAAAGAGAAACTTTTGAAATATTCATAGACTTGTGGCTCCTAACAAAGTCGAGATCCCTGCCATGTGTAAAGCAAAGCAATAACATAGAAAAGAGAAATTGAAGTAATCAAAGAGAAATATCAGCCTTTTTTGTATTTCTGTCAAGAACAATAGTTTGGCAGAGTTTGATGGGATCACAAATTCACCATCACTCTTCATTCTACAAGTTTTTGTTTTATTTGCAGTGTATTCTTGTTGAATATATATCTTCACCATATCATCATATTTGCTTTTAAAAGATGCGAACACTAAGGCCCATAGAAGGTAAATTCCTCTGTTTTCCAGAGCTCTTTGGTTTTCCCCAGCCGTGGGTCTACTTGTAGGGAAAATTGCTGGACCACCCCAATTTATGAACTCATCCTTTCAGCAGAAGGAAATGTCTGTGGCTTTGCAGAATCTTTTCCTGGTGGCCTTGGTCAGTATCACCCTTATATCCAAGCAAGAGGTTTTTACTCCAGGCCCCACATATTGACAAATTATAAATGAAATTATTAAATTGTATTGTCATTAATAAGTTAAAATAAATAAAATTATTCGAGAACAGAAGGATAAATCAGGACTAACAATGTATGATCCAAAACCCAAAACATCTGCTCTCTTGGTTCAAGACCCATGACCAAAACAGAGGTAACTGTATCCCACTGCCATAAAGGGGTCTGTGCTGTTCAACTTCCAATGCTGGAGACAGACATTGTGTCTAAGTGAAAAAAGTTTTGAGAAGAGGAAGCTCTTGGTAATAAATTAATTTTTCTATCCTTTTTCTCAGTATGAAGGCAATATAATTTTGCAGAAAGAAGTATAATTTCTTAGCTCACAGTCCATTCTATTACATCTTTTCCTGGTCAAATTCAAGGTTTGAAAGGTACAGTATTTTCATCAATTGGACATAACAGCCAAGGAACATTTTGCACTATTCTACAATTGACATTTAACTTTAACCTTGTAAATATGTAGGTAAAAATGTTAAATGCATGGATAAAATATCTATTGCTTATACTATCTACAAATATATTAATATCACAATAGTTATATTTTTATTTAATATAATTCAATTATATTTTCTTAAAAATGAACTAAAATGATAGCTCTATTTCAATTATTTTGATTTAAATTTTTGATGTTACTAAACATAATTTGTATTCTACATTTTAATTTTAATACATAGTTTTCAATAATTTAGAACAAAAAGAACATTGAAACTGTATGAAGATAATTTTAATTTAGTTGATATCATACCAATTTTAATTTAATTTTAGTGAACATACATTCAAATACAATTGCATTTAAAAAATAAATTTATTATTGAAAATTAGTAAAAGTTGAAGTTATGATGGAATTTAAAATAGAAAATGTAGCTCTGAAAAAATAAAAGGCTGAAAAGGATAAAGAAATACAAAAGCTTCAAAGAAGTCATCTGTGAAGGACAGGCTCTAAGGTGGTGCACACAATCCCCTGCCCTTGTGCAATCTCCTCTCTTTTCCAGTTGAGACCTGAGACTTGTTTTAGCCAATAGGACACAGCAAAGGTGACAATGTCACTTCCTTCATTCTATTACATAAAACTGTAAAGTTCATCTTGATAGGAGACTCTTTCCCTTGCTAGTCATAGTGGAGACGCCCATGTGGCAAGGAACTGAGGTTGGCTCCAGTTGAAAGTCAACAAGAAGATGAATCCCTCACTTGTATGATGAAAAGGAACATAGAGCTTGGAAAATCCATGAGTTTGGAAGCAGATCCTTCTCCAAGGGTACTTTGAGATGAAACTGCAACTCTTGACTCTTGCAAAGCCCTGAAGCAAAAAGGTCCAGATAAGCCTGCCCAGACCCCAGACCCACAGAAACTATGAGATAATAAATACATGCCGTTTTTTTTCTAAATTTGTGGTAATCTATTATGCAGTAATAGAAAGCCAATACAATGTGAAACCACTAAAGTGACCTACCTTCTACTGAGCATACTCTTTTTGCAAATTCTCAAACAGGACATTACAGATTCCTCATTTAAGGAATTAAGACTTAATTACTTGGAGGAGACTTAAGAAAAATAATACAAAGTTGCAAATACATTATTAGGTAACAAAGAGAATATGTATTTGTGAGAAAGAATGAGAAGAGATAGTGCAATAAATTACAAATATTAAAGGACAACTAGCAAACATCACAAAATCCAGAAAAATAGTGTAACATTTTCATTAATTAATTACCTGGCACACCTCTGTAATATCTTTTTTTTCTTTGTGGGAGACAGAATAATTGTCCCCAAGATATCCGAATCCAAATCCCTGGAACATGTGAATGTGTTTCCTTATATGTCCAAAGGTTCTTTGCAGATGTGATTAAGGGTAGAGACCTTGAGATGGGGAGATTACCCAGATTTACCCAGGTGGGCTCAACCTAATTACATGAATCTTTAAAAAGCTTTCCTGGGTTTCTTCAGAGAAAGAGATGTGATGATGGAAAATAAGTCAGATGCTACCTTGCTGGCTTTGAAGATTTAGGAAGAGACCATGAGCCAAAGAAGGTAGGTGGCATCTAGAAACTGGAAAAGGTAAAGAAGCAATTCTTCCCTAGAGTTTGCCTGAAGGAACCAGCCTGGTGACACTTTGATTTTAGACCAGTGGTACTGATTTTGGACTTTGGATATCCAGAACTGCAAGATAACAAATTTTGAAAAAAAAAAAAAAAGACAATTACTGAAATGTAATTGTGAAAAGTGAAAATGATCAATAAAAATACTCTCATTGGGACTTTCCTGGTGGTCCAGTGGTTAAGACTTTGCCTTCCAGTGCAGGGGGTGCAGGTTCAATCCCTGGTTGGAAGCTAAGATGCCACATGCCTCACGGCCAAAGAACCAAAACATTAAACATAAGCTATATTGTAACAAATTCATTAAAGACTTTAAAAATGGTCCACATTAAAAAAAAAAAATCTTAAAAAAAAAAAGAACAATACTTAAAAAAAAAAATACTCTTATCTAATATACAACCTGAAGAGGTCAAATAAAATTTGTGCAATTTCATATTCTTTAGCAAATGAACTCCCATTTTTATCAAAATGATAAGAATTTAAAAGAGAATGATTAACATAAAATTTACAACTCAGAAGCAAAAATGTACCCTTGACATTCCCATTGAGAGAGAAAGAGAATTACATACAGGAAATTAGCATATTTGATAAGAAAAAAATTAAAAGGTGCTTTACTATAGTGGGTAATGATCTTAGTCTGTATGATTTAGGTTAATAATATAGTCTTATATTGTAGAATACATTCTTCACATCCTTTTGACAGTGTGAAATGATTCTTGTAAAATCCAATAGTGTCCAAATTAACAATTGCAATAATTTACCTTATGCCAAATAGTTTTCAAATGGAAAAATAAATTGTAGTACCAGGATTTTCTATTATATATATATATATATATATATATATATACACACACACACATACATATATATAATATTACAATAGTATACATATTTTATATTATAATATGTAATATTATACCATATAACATAATATAATATATACATATATGTGTATATACATGTTAGTTTTGTTATCTGTTTCACAACTACTATTGAAGAGAAAATTTGTCCAATAAAGTTATTTGTGAATGGAAACTTTTTGATTAAAATAACTCAAATTGTTACTTCCACACAAAAATATCATGCATGCAATGATTAGGATTTACAATATACTTGAATAAAAACAAGCCATTGATGCTATTCAGTGATGACAAGTAAAGCAGAATAGGATATTGACAGGAGGTACATAAAGAATATTATGTATCCAACATTTAACTAAGATAATACTTATGGAGTCTACAGAACAGATGTTACAGAGAACTAAAGGAAACATCTAGGTCTGAAGAGATGATTTGGAAATCTGATGTAAGAATGGCTAAACATATAAGACATAAAAAAGTAATAAAAAGGGCTTCCCTGGTGGCGCAGTGGTTGAGAGTCCGCCTGCCGCTGCAGGGGACACGGGTTCGTACCCCAGTCCGGGAAGATCCCACATGCCACGGAGCGGCTGGGCCGGTGAGCCATGACCGCTGAGCCTGCGCGTCCGGAGCCTGTGGTCCTCAATGGGAGAGGCCACAGCAGTGAGAGGCCCGCGTACCGCAAAAAAAAAAAAAAAAAGTAATAAAAAAACATCACTGCTTAAGAATATCCAACATATAATTATTAACTCAATGCTAAATGCAATGAGAAAGGATATGATATAAATAAATACCTTATCCACTTCATAGATTGTAACAAGGTGCAAAAATCATATTGAACAAGGAACATTTAGTATGCACATTATTGAGCTAACAAAAAAATAAAACACCTAAGTCAAAATTATTGAAAATTCCCTGACTTTTAAAATGGCAGGTTTTGAGTTAGGTAGAACTGCCCGAAGATTGAATTTTTTTTTGATGAAATGCATACGAAAATTGTCCCTATAACCACCCACAGACACATGATGGGAAAGCTGACTAAATTCTGTCCAACCAATTAGATTTAATTTAGAAAAAATATAATATACAGTAGAAGAGTTAGAAATATGAGAATTTAAAATATGAGGGAATTATATAGTCTTTGGCAGAAAATGAAGTTAATTTAGAACTGAGCTATCAACAGTTATTTGGTATGAACTGTTGCTTATTATTGATAATGTTTGTAAAAGCCTAACAAAAGAAAAAAAAAAGAGTTAAGTAGCTCATTTCACTTCTTTTTCCCTTTCAAACAGACTTTACATTTTTAGAGCACTTTCATGTTCATAGCAGAACTGAGCAGAAAGTACAGAGTTCCCCTATACCCTGTCCACTCACATGCACAGACACCCCACTATGAACATACCATACTAGAGTGGAACATTTTTTATAACTGATAAGCCTACATTGACACATCATAATTACCCAGAGCTCAGAGTTTTGACATTAGGCTTTACTCTGGGTGTTGTACATTGTATGAGTTTTGACAAATGTATAATGACATGTATCCATCATTATTGTATCACACAGAAGTTTGGCTGCCCTAAAAAGTCTCTGTGCTCAAAATCTTCTCTCCCCCACCCAACCCATGACAGCCCCTGATCCTTTTACTATTTTCATGGTTTTTCCTTTTCTTCTAGACTGTCATATATTTGGAATCATAGTATGTAAACTTCACAGATTGGATTCTTTTACTAATATGCATTTAAGTTTCCTCCATGCCATTTCACAGCTTGCTAGTTTATTTCTTTTTTGCACTGAATAATAGTCCATTGCCTGGATGTGGCACAGTTTGTTTATTCATTCATATACTAAAGGACATTTTGGTTTGCTTCCAAATTTTGGAAGTTATAAATATTTCTATAAATATTCATGTGCAGGTTTTTGTTAGTATATGAATCTTCAGTTGATTTGGGTAAATACCAAGGAACATGATTGGTGGGTCATGTGTTTGGTAAGAGTAAGTTTAGTTTTGTAGGAGACTTCCAAACTGGAAATCATGTTTCAATCATGTTCTAAAGTGGCTGTACCATTTTGCATTCCCACCTGAAATGAATAAGTTCCTGTTTGTCTACATCCTTGCCAGTATTTAGTGTTGTCAGTGTTCCAGATTCTGGCCTTTCTAACAGGTGTGTAGAGTTATCTCGTTGTTTTGTGTCTGTCTAATGACATATGATGTGAGCCATCATTTCATATGCTTTCTTGCCATCTGACATATTCTTTGATAAGGTCTGTTCAGTTCTTTTACCTGTTTTTAATTGTGTTGTTTTTTCTTATTGTTGCATTTTAAGAATTCTGTCTATATTTTGAATAATTGTCCTTTATCAGATTTGTTTTATGCATTTTCTCCTAATATGTGGCTTGTCATGACAGTGTCTTTCATAGAGCAAAAGTTTTTCATTTTAATGAAATCCAGCTTATCAATTATTTGTTTCATAGACTTTTGATATTATATTTAAAAAGTCATTGCCATACTCAAGTTAATCTAGATTTTCTCCAGTTGTCTTCTAGAAGTTTTATAGTTTTGCATTTTACATTTAGACCTATAATCCATTTTGAGTTAACATTTTTGAAGGATGTAAGGTCTGTGCCTAGATTCATTTTTTTTTGTATGTGGATGTTAATTTGATCCAGTACCATATGTTGAAAAGATTATCATTTCTCTATTGTATTGTCTTTGCTCTTTTGTCGAAGATCAATTGACCATACTCATTACATGTTTTAAAATTAAAATTATTTTGAGAAAGTTGTAGATTCATATCTAGTTATAGGAAATAATACACACAGAGCACATGTACCCTTTGTCCAATTTTCCCCATCTGATACCATCATACAAAACTATAATACAATGTCATAACTAAGGCATTGGCATTGATACCATCAAGATACACAACATTTCCATCACAACAAGGATCACTCACCTTACACTTTTATAACCATGCCCATTTTCCTCATGCCCCCAACCCTTCTTTAATGCATGGCAACCAATAATCCAGCTTCCATTTCTGTCATTTTCTTTTTTTTTTAATGTTATTAGGTAGAATAATACAGTATGTAACCTTTTGAGAATGTCTTTTTTTTTTTACCCAGCATAATTCTCATTCAGGTTGCTGTAGGTGTCAATGATTTGTTATTTTTTATTGCTGAGTAGTAGTCCTTGGAATGGATATACTACAGTTTGTTTAACCATTCATAGGTTGAAAGACATCTGGGTTGTTTCCAGTTTGTGGCTATTACAAATAAAGCTGCAATAAACATTTATACACAGGTGTTAATGTTTTCAGTTCTCTAGGATAAATGCCCAGAAGTTTGTGATTGTTACATTATATGTTAGCTGTATACTTAGTTTTATAAGAAACTGCCAAACCGTCTTCTAGAGTTGCTGTGCTATTTTACATTACCACCAGTAATGGAAGAAATGATCCGTTTCTCTGCATATTTGCCAGGATTTGGTGTTCTCAGTATTTTTTTTTTTTTTTTAGCCATTCTGACACATGTATAATGATATCTCATTGTGGTTTTAATTTACATTTCCTTTATGATCTTGAACAACTTTTTATGTACTTATTTGCCATCTTTACATCCTCTTCAGTGAATATTTCTTCTTACTGTTTTCACATTTCCTGAATTGTTTATTTTATTAGTGTTGAGTTTTGAAAGTTCTTTGTTTATTCTAGTTTAGTCTTTTGTCAGATATGTGATTTGCAAATATTTGCTCCCAGTCTGTAGTTTGTCTTTTTACCATCCTAACCATGTATTTTTGCAGAGGGAATTGTTTTTTTTTACTTGATTGCAGTTCAATTTTTCCATTTTTTCCTCTATGGGTTGTGTTTTTAGTGTCACATTTGAAAATTGTTACCCAGCCCTGTGTTCCAAAGACTTTCTCTTATATAAGTTTTTCTCTATAAGTTTATTTCAGTTTTACATTTTAAATCTATAATTTATCTTGAGTTATTTTTTTTTGTATAAAGTGTGAGACAGCTCCAAGTGGCCTTATTAGTTTTTGTTTTGTTTTGCTTTGTTTTTACCCATGGTTGTCCAGTTGCTCCAGCAACATTTGTTGAAAAGGCTGTCTTTCCTCAGTTGATTGCTGTTGCATATTTCTCAGAAATCAACTGGGTATATTTCTGGGTATCTTTCTACATTCTCAAGTTCATTACATTGAGGTATGAATCTACCCTTCTCCCAATATCACACAGTCTTAAAATAGGGTATGTTGATTTTTCCCACTTTATTATTTTTTTAATATTGGTTTTGGTATTTTAATCCATTTTCCTATTTGTATAAATTTTAGAATAATCTTGTCCATATTCACAAAAAAGTCTTGCTGAACTATTGATAGGAATTATGTCAAACCTGTACATTAATTTGGGAGAATAAACATCATTATTGTAATGAATCTTCTAAACCATGAACTCCATCAAGGTATGGAGATATGTCTCTCCATTTGTTTACACTTTATTTGATTTCTTTCATCAGCATTTGCAGTTTTGAGCATAAATGACCTGTTCATGTTTTGTTGGATGTATACCTTCATAGATCATTTTTGAGACATTATAATTGATTTATATTTTGGTATGTTGATCCTGAATCTTAGACATTGCTTAGCCCACTTCTTAGTTCTAGGAGGAATATTCTTTTTGGTAGATTCCTTGGGGTATCCTACATAGGCATTCATGATATCCACAAATAGGGACAATTTATTTCTTCCTTTCCAATAAATATATTTGTTACTTTCTTTTCTTGTCTAGTTATGCTGAAGAGAACTTCTAGCTCATGTTGATTAAGAGCAGTGAGAATGGACATCCTTGCCTTCTTCCTGATCTTAGGGAGAAAATATTCACTATTTCATCATTCAATGTACCATTAGCTGTAGGTTTGTTGTGGATTTTTTTTCTTTTTTTGGAAATGTTCTTTATCAGTTTGAAAAGTAACTCTTTTCCTATTTTTCTGAGCTTTTTAAAAATTATGAATGGGTGTTAAATTTTATCAAAAGCTTTTTCTTTTTTGATAAACTTGATCATACAAATTTTCTTCATTAACCTATTAAAATGGAGTTAATATGTTAACCATGGTTACTATGGTGGATTACATTAATTGATTTTCCAATATTGAGGTAGCTTTGCACTCCTGGAATAATCTCCTCTTGGTTGGTGTGTAAATATTTGTATATTGATTAATTACATTTGATTATATTTTTTAAGGATATGTACAACTGTATTTGTGAGGGGTATTGGTGAGCTGCTATTTTTTTGGTTTTAATCTCATTTTTTATCAGGATAATATTTGCTTTATTAAATTAATTGAGAAGTGTTCACTGCTCTTCAGTTTTCTAGAAAAGATGTGTAACACTGTGAATTTTTTTAGCATTTGAAAGACTTGTTAAGTGATACCATTTTAGTCAAGAGATTTTTAAGGAAGAGTATTTAAACTTGAGTTATATTCCCTTAATAGTTTAGAGCTATTTAAATAATCCATTTCATATTGAGTAAATTGTGGTAGTGTGTGTTTTTCAAAGAATTGGTCCATAGATCTATCTATAAATGCCAATGTCATATGAGTAAAGTTGTTCATAATATTTCCTTATCCTTTCAATAGTGGCAATATCTGTAGTGATACCTGTTTCATTCCTGATACTGGTAAGTTGTGTCTTCTCTCTTTTTCTCTTTGTCAGTCTTGTTAGAGGTTTGTGAATTTTATAAGTATTTTATAGAATTTTTAAATTGCTTTATTCATTGTGTTCTTTTTACATTCATTTTTGTTTTATTTTTAATTTTAATAATTCCTGCTTTCTTCTTTCTCCTTGTCTAGGTTTTATTTTGCCCTTTTTTATAGGTTCTTTAGATAGGAGCTTAGATTATAGATAAATGACTTTTCTATTATCAAATATATGCATGTATTGTTATAAATTTTTCTCTGATCAGTGCTTTAGCTGTGTTCCAAAAAATTTAATAGGTTGTATTTTAATTCACTTCAATGCATTTTATATTTCCCTTGAAACTTGATTATTTATGGTGTTGTTTAGTTTCCAGTTGTTTGGAGATTTTCTTATTATCTTTTTTTTGAATTCTAGTATAATTCTATTTTGACCAGAAAACATGCTCTGTGATTTCAATTCCTATAAAATTGTTGATGTTGTTTTATAGCCCAGGATGTAATCCATCTTGGTTTATGTTCTTTGGATAATTTAAAAGAATGTGTATTCAGCTGTTATTGGGTGGAATATTTCATAAATATTGATTAGATATTGTTGGATGATGGTGTTGGGTAGTTACTCTACTTTCTTGATTATTTTCCACCTCGTTTTTCCAACAATAATTGATAGAGAGTAGTTGAAGTCTCCAAATATAATTGGGATTTGTCTATTTATCATTTAGGTTTTATTACTTTTGCTTCATGTATTTTGCAGCTATGTTGTTTAGTACATACACATTTAGGGTCAATGATGTCTTTTTGGAGATTGACTTCTTGTATCATTTTATGTAGTCTTGTATTCTCCAGTAATTATCTTTGTTCTAAAATCTAATTTAGCTGGTATAAATATAGCCATTCCTGTTTTCTATTGTTAATGTTGACATGATATATATTTCTCCATCCTGAAATGGGTTGAATAGTGGTCATCAAAAGATATGCCCATACCCTGAAAACTGAATGTGACTTTATTTGGAAAAAGAATCTTTGCAGATGTAATGAAGTTAAGCATATTGAGATGAGATAATCCTGGATTACCTGTGTGTACCCTAAATCAAATGACAAGTCTCTTCATAATAAACAGAAGAGAAGGACACAGGAAAAGAACGTGTGAAGACAGAGGCAGAGATTGGAGATATGTCCTCAAACCAAGGAACACCTGGAGCCACTAGAAGCTGGATAAAGCAAAAGAAGATGCTTCTCTAGAGATTTTAGAGGAAGAACAGCCCTGCCAACACGCTGATTTCAGATTTTTGGCCTCCAAAATGATAAATCAATAAATTTCTGCTGTTTTAATCCAGTTAATTTTTGGTACTTTGGTATAGCAGTCCTAGGAAATTAATACACATATTTTTATTTTCAACCTGCCTATATCATTATATTTGTATTTGTTGACATCAAGACATCTTATGGGTGGGCCATTTTTTTCAATCCTCACTTTTAATCTCTGTGTTTTAATTGCTGTATTTACACCACTTGTATCAATAATGCAATTATTGATAGGTTAGGGTTTAAATCTGCCATTTTATTTTTTGTTTTCCCTTTGTTCTTTCTGGTTTATTAAAATATTTACTCTTTTTTTGTCTCTTTAGTTCCTTCATATGAGTTTGTTGACATATTTTAGAATTCCATTTCAATTCACATGTAGTGTTTTGTGTAGATGTTTTAGCAGTTGCTTAGGTTTATATTATATATACATAGCTTATCCAAGTCTACTCATGTCATTATTTTAACAGTTCAAGTGAAGTGGAGAAATCTTACACCATTTTACATCCATTTACTATGCCTTGTTTATAATTAAATTGTGTTTAGTATTTCCTCTTTTTATATTTAGAACCATATCCAACAGTGTTATATTTTTCCTTCATCATCAAATATAAATTAGAAAACTCAAATGCAAAAAGCAGTCCATTGTATTTATCCATATTTTTATTTATCATGTTTCTTATTCCTTTCTGAAGTTCC
The DNA here is from genome assembly GCF_008692025.1 of Phocoena sinus. Lineage (NCBI taxonomy): Eukaryota > Metazoa > Chordata > Mammalia > Artiodactyla > Phocoenidae > Phocoena > Phocoena sinus. The sequence goes on from NC_045775.1 coordinate 74,558,027, forward strand.
AAGATTTCTTTTTTCTTTCTTTCTTCCAGTGTAGATAACTTCCTTTAGCCATTCTTTCATGGTAGTTCTGCTGACAACTAATTCCCTTAGTTTTCCTTCTTCTGATAATATCTTGATTTTCCTCTCTTCCTGAATGTTACTTTTGCTGGATACAGAATTCTGGTTGACAGATTTTTTTTCTTTCAGCATGTGAAAAACATTTTGCCAATTCCTTCTAGTCTTCGTGGTCTCTGGTGGAAAATCTACTGTCATTCAAATCTTTTTTTTCCTATAAGTAAGATGTTTTTCTCACACTTAATCAAAATTTTTCTTTAGTTTGTAAAAGTTTGACTATAAGGTTACTTGATATGAATTTCCTTAGTTTCTCCTCTTTGGAAATTCACTCAATTTTTGAATCTGTACATTTATGACTAGCCAAATTTGGGGAAATTTCAACCATAATTTCTTTGAATCCTTTCCCAACCCTGCTTTTTCACCCCTCTTTTTTTGAAACCTTGATGACACAAATATTACTACATTTTTGTTACAGTCCCTGAGTCTCTTAGTTTTGCAGTCTATTTTCACTCTGTTTTTCAAATTGAGTAATTTCTATCATTCTATCTCTTAGTTTGTGCTTCTTTCTATTCTTCTATTAAGAAAATACATTGAGATTTTTATTTCAGATATCCATATCAGAGTTTTGGAACCTGGCTTCTCAAAGCAGAACCCTCAGGTCTAAAGATCCACCTCTGAGTTGACTCTGGGGATACTGTGACTTGAAATCAGTTCGGACCCAAGCCAATTCTCTGCAGCATTGTCCAATGATGATACAGAGCCTTTTCAAATCAAGTACAAATTTATTTCTCCCCCATACTTCATCCATATGTACAAGCATGCCTGATTCCAAGTTAAACCAATAATTGATCCTTGAATCAGCACTTGAGTCCACTGGTCCCACCATCACTGATGAAATAACATCTCTGATTGAAACAGGAAAAAGTATGAGGAATATCAGGAAATACAGCTTCATCAGAACTAGCATGCCATTTTATGGAGTGTGTCAAAAGAGATGTCAGGCATGGCTTACTGTTATCGTGACTAATAGTAGGTATTTGATCAAAAAGACAGAGAAATTGGCATTGCAGGAAGATATAATTTGCTATTCCTGATGTGCCTAATTATATATGGGGAGGAACTTAAGAGCAGGAGTGATACAAGCTCAGAATAAATTTCACATTGGAATTGCATCTTTCTTCTGAGATAATCACCAGATATTTTACAAACCTGAAATTTCCCAGTGGGCAGTAATTTTTACAAAATCCTTTCTCAACAGGCCAGCAGTGAGAATTGTAAAACCAAAAATAATCTTGACCTTCCAATAGGGTAAATTTACTCCCATTTACTGAGATATGGCATTTGCTTATAGTGCATGTAAGTCATATACTCAATAAATGATGCACTTGGCTCCTTCCAGGCACTGTCATTCTTCAGCTGTCTTGTCTAATATTTTCTAGTTTTTTAACTGCAGCTGTGTGTTCAGAGCTCTAACTGGTCGAGTTAATGTTGTTCCAGGTTATTTATTTACAAATCAAGCCATGCTTATAGATTAATCATTAGTTGCCTGAGACCCTTGATCTCTCCACCAGTTTATATTTTCAGTGCTACATGAAGATCTTTTCCTTTACTGCTATTTGTCTTTCCATCCTAGACCTTCATTTCCTCTTTTAGTCTCTCACCCACACATGATTTGTTGTATAATTTTTCCTCCTCTCTTCACTCTGAGATGCAATAATTCCCTCTCTAGTTTATCTTCTTCCTTCCCTAGGACCTACATTAGAATAAGGAGTCTCAAAATTTATCTTAATTTCAAATAAAAAAAAGTTAAGTGATTTTTATTTTATTTTAAGGTTATATTATAAAGTTTTAGAAATATATGTGGATTTAGAGAGGGAACATGAAGAAAAGTAGTAAGGAAAGGACAGTGTTTATACTTTCTGGACACACAATGGATCAGCCCCATGCTAGCAAATTTACTTTCATTATTTTATTTAATCTTAAAAGAAAATTAGGTTAAAAATGAAAAACCTGAGGCTCAAAGTCCTTATTTGTTCTCCCCCAAATTATATTGTTAGTTAAACTTGTGTGGGGATGACTGCTAGAATTAATTATAAATAATTTTCCAGCATCCTGATAATATGTGTAATAATGATTCAAACATTATTGCACTTCTTTGGTCCTTATTATTTTCAACTATAAAATCAAGAATGAATAATTACATTATTTCCTTCTCAGCAGTGTTTTAAGTATAATGGGAATCTTATAGTTTATTTCAATTTTAGTCAGCTTCCCAAAAGGATGAACATAGTCTGAAGTCAGGGAGTGTGATTTCCAGTTCTGTTCTTCTTTTTCAAGATTGTTTTGGCTATTTGGGGTCTTTCGTGCTACCCTTATGTGTCAGGATGAACATAAAATAACATAGCAATATTTAAAAATATGGACCTTATGTACTATGTAGGACTTGCAAAGAAGATAACCAAAAACTGGGTTTTGATAGCACTTAGACCTATATGCATTTCATAGTTATAGAATTGTTGAAGATAAAGAAACTCAGAGCAAGAATTTCTTTGGAAAATTTGCAGTACTGTGACATAATATCCCCTCTTATGGGGAATGGGAAAGGGTGCTTCCCTCTTACATCAAGGTAAAGGTGAAAGGCTTCAATGGGACCACCCTAGACCTTGAGCTATGAAATCCTGAAGACCCCATCATTGAAAGAGGATACATATGAAAGACTATTGCTGGCTACCTGCACTAGTGGCAGCACAAGAAGAGAAAGCTGCATTATTGTAGAAAAGATAGAAGAGATATGTGCCAATTACTGCTTAGTCTCTCCTGAAGCCAACATTAGCATGTTGCCCAAAAGGAATGCTTGGAAAGAACTCAATAAAGAGTAGAGTAATAAAACTCCTGGTTTAAAAATTATGCATGGGCTTAAACTTTTTTGTTAACATCTTTATTGGAGTATAATTGCTTTACAGTGTTGTGTTAGTTTCTGCTATATAACAAAGTGAATCAGCTATACAAATACATATCTCCCCTTATCCCCTCCCTCTTTGTTCCTCCCTCCCACCCTCCCTATCCCACTCCTCTAGGTGGTCACAAATCACGGAGCTGATCTCCCTGTGCTATGCAGCTGCTTCCCACTGGCTATCTATTTTACATTTGGTAGCATATATATGTCAATGCCAAGTTTAAACCACCCCCTCCACAAAGTAAAAACAAAACTATGTATGATATTTCAGGCCAAACCATAGGCAATTACAAAGGCTTTACCTGGCAGGTCTCACAGAGGAAAGCTGGCCTCTCATCATCAGATTTGGTTCACAGCCAGTGTATTACAGTCTCTAAAGGGAGTGGCAGCCAAGGACTCAAGCCTCTCGGGTTGGTCATGTTTTTATGCATCTTTACATTCCTAGCCCATGCACCTAAGTTCACAGGCCTTCCTCTGGTATCTCAGCTGAGGTCTTCCTACAGGGAGGTGGGGGGTAGGAATGGTGGAGAAACTTTGATGAAATTTTTTCCCACTCTGACACAGTATTCAGTACTTTTCTACTACTAGCTCTCCCTTTCTCCCTCCCTCCAGCGCCCGGGTGTTAGATCTTAAATGAAATAGGTTACCCTAGCCAATTAAAGAGAGTACTTGAAAGTAAATCAAACCAAAAAATATAGCTTAATAAAGGCTCTTCAAAATTCATAAGTGAAATTCCCAGCCCTTATAACTGCAAGTTACAGTGTAGACTGCTATATTTTCTCTCTTACTTACACATAGCAGGAGCTCAGTTAATGGTGGCTAGTCTTTAAAAGTAAAGCAGTAATAAAGTGAATAATAATAACTTAGTTTAAAAATATTAAATAGTCATTTGCTATAGCTCATACAAGTCCTTGATAATCAGTGAAAATTTAAATATGCTGAGTTATAGGAATACAGGAAAGAAAGAGCTAACCAGTTTTCTCATGAAGGAGAATAAGCAAAATGTATTTTTCACCTCCAATGATAATTTAAAAATTAGTAGACGTTAGCAATGGATAAAAATTAGAGGGCACTCCAGGCAGGAAAACAGCATGTATAAATGCTATCTATGAAAGAGCTAAGTGAGAGTTAGGGATCATGATTGAAAGGCTATAGCCACATTTGAAAACAGGAGTTAGAGAGAGAGGAGAAACAAGATTATTTTGAGCTAGGGACTTTATCCTGAAACTCATTGATCAAGAAAGTGATGAAGTGAGAAATGAATTTAAGAAATAATGTTCTGAAAACAGAGAAAAGAGCCTAAACAGGGATGAAATAGGAGGCAGGGAAACCAGTGAGGAAACCTTTCTAGTCCTACTTTCTCATTCTATTAGGCACAAAGCTTCCTGTATTTCTGTAAGTTAGTTGCATAATTCCCCAATAGAAACTTCCTGCTACTGGGCTACAATTACTTTTCTTTATTCAGTGGTTTCCTTTCTTTCTTCATGCCCCACCCCACAGCAACACACACACACACACACACACATGCATGCACACACATTTTTATTATAAGCTTCTTGATGTTAAGGGTTCACCATTTCTCACCCATTTCTTTATTTAAAAAGCATCCAATAGGGTTTGCCCAAAATAAGTATTCTGCAGTTGTAGACTCTTGCTTGTGAGGGTGAAAGAGAAAACTAAAAATGAGAAAGTAAAGAAAGAATAAAAACTAACAGAAGCCAAAGAAAATAATTGAAAAAAAATTCTTTTATTTTATGTAGTTGAATCTAAAGGTCAGTTTCAGCTGTACTTCTGTCTCAGGTCTTTCCATGATATCAGTGAGGCTGAGGTCCATGACCACAGTCCCTGCAATCATCTAAAAGCCAGGTTGCCTGGAACTCTACAGTAGGATTTTTCATATTTCAACTTATAAGTGGAAACCCATGGAGATATATACTAGTATAAAGATGGGTTTTGAGTTTAGAATGTTTCATTTCATATACCTCTCCCTCCAAGCAGCTAAATAAAGTAATGAAATATGGGTTTCTACACAAAATCTAGAGTGACATGTTGAATATAGCATGTGAGACAGGACCACCTGGGCAGGTCTCAAATTACTGTGGCCTAATTTCTCACTTTATTCAGCATATAGTAAAGAAAGCTTCAAGGACATGACCTATCATGGGAATGAAGCTACAGAAATGGACACACACACATACATATACTGCACACACACCGCACATTTAATTTATTTAACCACATGGGCACAGGAATAAGAGAAATTGAAAACCTCAAGAAGCTTGGATTGTTATGAGGGAAGCAGACACGTACATCAATAATATATCACTGGTTACCACTTAAACCTGAGATCCTTCCAAATTAAGACACAGGTACGTCTGGAGAACTACAGGGACAGACTGCCAGTGTGCCTACTGTTTTGAGAAAAAACTCCTTGTTGAAGTTTGAGATGAGAACAATGGATCAAACTCTGAAGAGAAGGACGATTTTAAATATAGGGTTGCACCTCATAGAGTAACCAATCCCGTAGACACATAGGAGAGTCCTACAATAGATGATTTAATTCATAAATGTAAAAAACATGTACTGATCATTTGGCATGGGCTTAGCCCTCTGCTGGGTAATGGAGAGGCACTGAGGAGAAAAACTGACAAGGTCTAGCACTAATGATCCTGTTCCTAAGAGCAATGGGAAATCTTTAACACGTTTCAAAGAGGTCTTTAAGAAATGAATAAGTTAAAGGAGTGTTTGCCAGCAAATTCCATAAAAGCCTGAGAGCATAGACACCAACTGCAATTCTGATGACGACTGTGACCATCATAATGATATTAGTGTGGTTGGGGTCTTAGTGACTGGGCTATGGTGACAGTGTTGACACCACCCATAGTGCCCTCCACATTGGCCTATAGGCACTGTTGTGTACAGTGTACTTGATCTTTCTTATTTTGATCTTTGGGATGAAAGAGAAATCTCAGCATCAGAGGTGACATTGATATGTCTGAGCATGAGCACAAGGTAACTTTCCTGGCACCAGATATATAGCTTCCATTTTTTTAATGATACAGTTATAGGAAATCTCTCCACATGGTGACAAAGAGAAAAGAGTTTCTCCCAAGGTTAAGTAAGAGGACTGATTCTCAGTGTGCATGGAAGTTATCCCCTGTGATGTCCTAACATTTGACGTGCTCTTAGAAGAAACCTGAGGTTATTTGATTCCAGCAAAGTGGATGGAGCAAGAGGGTATGACCAGGGAATTTCCACTTCTTATGTGGCCAGGAAAGCAGAAATTCATACTATTGCTTATGTTTTCTTTGGTATGATATCACTCATATGTGAAATCTAATTTTTTTAAATTTATACAAATGAACTTATTTACAAAACAGAAACAGACTTATAGATATCAAAAACAAACTTATGGTTACCAAAGGGCAAACATGTGGGGGAGAGATAAATCAGGAGCTTGGGGTGAACATACGCACATAACTATATATAAGATAGATAACCAACAAGGACCTACTATATAGCACAGGGAAATTTACTCAATATTCTGTGATAACCTATAGGAGAAAACAATCTAGAAAAAAATGAATATATGTCTATGTATAACTGAATCACTTTGCTGTACACATGAAACTAACACAACATTGTAAATCAACTATACTCCAGTAAAAAAATAAAAAAAAAAACCTTTTCTTTGTGATTTCAAATCGGTTTCCCAAAAAAAAAAAAAAAAAAAAAATCGGTTTCCCCCATATTGGAGGAAAGGGGAAGAAATAGTTTAAGCCAGTCCATTTCCAAGATTGGAAATGGTCCTGATAGCTTGAAGAGAATTTCTGAAATCTCCTAATGTATTAGAAGGGAAGGATTTAGGAAGGTTGAGGAAACCTGCAGAAGTTGCCTCAAGTGCAACAGTCCCAGCCTTCTGGTTAGCAACCTCTAGCTCCTGGAACATGGCTATAGCTAGATGTTTATGTGATCACAACAATGTCTCAGCATAGGCAGGTAGGATACACATCCCTACCCACACACCACTCATACAGAGACATTCACCCTAAGGTCAATGATTTCGCAATTTATCCTGAAGACAACGCACTAGTTAAGACTCCCGTAGCTGAAACAGGGAGTAATTGAAAGGAAGTTCTGTCCCAGGCAGCATAAAGGACAATAACATTAAATAGAAATATAATTATTGCATGAAGTTCTCAGTGGCAAGCACCAAAGGATTAGAGGTTTATTCTCCAAGAGTGACAGGAAACAATACAAGTATCAAATATATCAGGTGATTAATCCCAAAAGAGACGGTAAACTGTCTTGAAAACAAACTTCAGCCTTAGAATTAGAAGTGCAAACCCCAATTTCTGGCTTGGAACAAAGTTGTGAGAGTAGATTCCAAGTGATTTCCAACAGGTACAAGGATGTGCTCAGGGACATTGTCCTCTTCAAGGTGCAGGAAGAGTAGATGCTTTCTTGACCTCAGCACATCACTTGTTACTATGTAAATGCAATCCCAAGAAGCTTTGTGAACAAAACCTATAATTCTTTGTGATTCAGGCTCTATAGCGGATCCATCTCTAACTTTTTAAAACATTTTATTGTTTATTTATTTATTTTTGGCTGCGTTGGGTCTTTGTTACTGCACACGGGCTTTCTCTAGTTGCAGTGAGTGGGGGCTACTCTTTGTTGCGGTGTGTGGTCTTCTCATTGCAGTGGCTTCTCTTGTTGCAGAGCATGGGCTCTAGGCATGCAGGCTTCAGTAGTTGTGGCACTTGGGCAAAGTAGTTATGGCTCACTGGCTCTAGAGCGCAGGCTCAGTAGTTGTGGTGCATGGGCTTAGTTGCTCCACGGCATGTGGGATCTTCCTAGCCCAGGGCTTGAACCCATGTCCCCTGCATTGGCAGGCAGATTCTTAACCACTGTGCTGCCAGGGAGGCCCAAAGAAGGCAGCATGACTGGATTTTCAGTTCTATACAACTAAGTGTTTTTCTATTAACAGGGCAAAGTAATTCCATGCTATTGCCCTCAGTGATTTCCCACTAAAATACTGACCACAAATATTTCCTTCAAGCTGCAACTGATAGATCACACTTCAGCCCTTTCCTTAAAACTAGAACTAGTATATGACTTTTCAAATCATTATTAACATGCATTATAACAGTTTGATAAGTACTTAATGAAAGTTAGGTAATGGATTGATTATTCTTGGAGAGATTCTTCCCCAAATTGCTGTGTGATCTTGCTTTATAGGAAATCAATCATATATTTTGACAGTTTGAACCTGTGTCTAAAATGACCAAAATAACAGGAAAGTAGTTAACAAATTGCTATATTCATGGAAATGTCAGCTGAGTCTTTAGCTGTCATATAACTGTTTTGAGTTACTGATGCCAAATGCACACAAATAAACTGAAGACAATGTGGCACTGACCTGAGAGATATGTGATCTTAGTTCTAGTCCTGGTTCTGCCATTATTCAGCTGTGAAACTTTTGATAATTTGCTCAGTATCTCTGCATTTCTCCCATAAAATATAATTGTTGGATTAGATAAAATCATTTAAGAAGATCAACTGCTATCTGATTCTACCAATCAGTGAGTATTGAGAAGCAAAAGAATCTATAATGTTCTTCCCACTATGATACTTTATGATGACTTACATAATTCAGTCCAGTCAAATCAACCTGAGTTGTTACAGTTTAGGACTAACTTGTGTAAACTATAAAGATGACCCTATTAATTATACCTAATAGGTATTCAGTTTTATTTTTGGTAACCTACTCTACAGATCGCTAACCATTATTCAAGCCAATACAAATGTAAAGTATGCCAATACCATGCTGTTTTGATTACTGTAGCTTTGAGGTATAGTCTGAAGTCTGGGAGGGTGATATTTCCAGCTTTGTTCTTTTTCCCCAGGATTGCTTTGGCAATTCTGGGTCTTTTGTTGTTCCATATAAATTTTAGGATTATTTGTTCTAGTCCTGTGAAAAATGTCATGGGTATTTTAATAGGAATTGCATTAAATCTATAGATTGCTTTGGCTAGTATGGCCTTTGTAACAATATTAATTACTATAATCTGAGAGCATGGAATATCTTTCCATATCTTTGTGTCATTTTCAATTTCCTTCATCAGTCCTTTATAGTTTTCAAAGTATAGATGTTTCACCACGGTAGTTAAGTTTATTCACAGATATTTTATTATTTTGATGTGATTTTAAATAAGATTGTCTTTTAAAAAAATTCTTTCTGATATTTTATTATTAGCATGTAGAAAAGCAATAGACTTCTGTATATTAATCTCATAGCCCACAACTTGGCTGAATTCATTTCTTAGTTCTAATAGTTTTTAGGGATTTCCATATAAAGTATCATGTCATCTGCAAATGGTGATAGTTTTACTTCTTCCCTTCCAGTCTGGATGTTTTTTTTTTTAATTTCTTTTCTTTTCTGATTTCTGTGGATGGGAATTCTAGTATTTTGTTCAATAGAAGTGGTGAGAGTGGGAATCCTTGTTTTGTTCCTAAATTTAGAGGAAATGCTTTTAGCTCTTCACCATTGAATATGACATTAACTGTGGGTTTGTAATAAATGGACTTTATTATGTGGAGATATGTTCCCTCTGTACCCATTTTGATGACCATTTTTAACATGAATGGATGTTGAATTTTGTCAAATGCTTTTACTGTGTCTATTGAGATGATCATGGATTTTTATTTTTATTATTATTATTGTTTTTGCAGTACACGGGCCTTTCACTGTTGTGGCCTCTCCCATTGCGGAGCACAGGCTCCAGACATGCAGGCTTAGCAGCCATGGCTCACGGGCCTAGCCACTCCGTGGCATGTGGGATCCTCCCGGACAAGGGCATGAACCCGTGTCCCCTGCATCGGCAGGCAGACTCTCAACAACTGTGCCACCAGGGAAGCCTGATCATGGATTTTTATTCTTCTGTTAGTTTGGTGTACCAAATTGATTGATTTGTGAATGTTGAACCATGCTTGTGTCCCTGGAATAAATGCAACTTGATTATGGTATATGATCCTTTTAATATATTGTTGGGTTCAGTTTCCTAATATTTTGTTGAGGGTTTTTTTGTCTATACCCATCAAAGATATTGACCTGTAACTTTATTTTTTTTTGTAGTGTCTTTGTCTGGTTTTGGTATCAGGGTAATTGTGGCCTTGTAGAATAAATTTGGAAGTGTTCTGTCATCTTCAATTTTTTGGAATAGTTTGAGAAGGATAGGTATTAGTTCTTTAAGTGTTTCGTAGACTTTCCCTGTGAAGCTGTCTGGACTCTTCTTTCTGGGAGATTTTTATTACAAATTTAATTTTCCTACTAGTGATTGGTCTGTTCAAATTGTCCATTTCTTCTAGATTCATCTTGGCAGGCTATATGTTTTTATAAATTTGTCTATTTCTTCTAGGTTATCCACTTTTTTTTGGCATACAACCATTCAAAGTATTCCCTTACGATTCTTTGTATCTCTGTGGTATCAGTTGTTATCTCTCCTCCTCATTTCTTATTTTATTTATTTGGGTCCTCTCTCTTTTCATCTTGGTGAGCCTGGCTAAAAGTTTATAAATGTCATTTATCATCTGAAAAAAGAGTTCTTGGTTTCATTAATCTTTTCTATTGTTTTTTATTTTCCATATTATTTATTTTCTCTCAATCTTTCTTTAATTTCCTTCCTTCTGCTGATTTTGGACTTTGTTTTTTCTTCTTTTTCTAATTCTTTTAGGTTGTAGCGTAGGTTGTTTATTTGAGATTTTCCTTGCTTCTTGAGGAAAGCCTGTATCACTGTAATGTTCCTTTAGAACTACTTTTGCTGCATCCCATAGATTTTTGGTGTGCTGCTTTTTCATTTTTAATTGTCTTAAGCTATTTTCTGGTTTCCTCTTTGATTTCCTTATTAAACCATAGATTTTTAGTAGTATGCTGTTTACTCTCCAAGTGTTTGTTCCTTTCCCATTTTTCTTTCTGTAATTGATTGCTAGTTTCCTACCATTGTGATAAAAAAAAATACTTGATATGATTTCTATCCTCTTAAATTTGTTGAGACTCGTTTTGTGGCCTAACGTGATCTATCCTGAAGAACATTCCATGTGCACTTAAAAAGAATGTGTATTCTGCTGTTTTTGGATGTAATGCACTGTAGATATCTATTAAATCCAACTGGTCTATTATGTCATTAAAGATCACTGTTGCATTGATCTTCTGTCTGGATGATCAGTTCATTGATGTAAGTGAGGTGTTAAAGTCTCCTACTATTATTGTATTATAGTAAACTTCTCCCTTCATATGTGTTAGTATTTGTTTTATATATTTAGGTGCTCCTGTATTGGGTGCATATATGTTAACAGTATAATATTCTCTTCTTGTATTGATCCATTTATCATTATATAACACCCTTCTTTTTCGTTTGTTATGACTTTTGTTCTTTTTTTTTAACATCTTTATTGGAGTATAATTGTTTTACAATGGTGTGTTAGTTTCTGCTTTATAACAAAGTGAATCAGTTATACATATACATATATCCCCATATGTCTTCCCTCTTGCATCTCCCTCCCTCCCACCCTTCCTATCTCACCCCTCTAGATGGTCACAAAGCACCGAGCTGATCTCCCTGTACTATGCGGCTGCTTCTCACTAGCTATTATTTTACATTTGGTAGTGTATATATATCCATGCCACTCTCTCACTTCGTCCCAGCTTACTCTTCCCCCTACCTGTATCCTCAAGTCCATTCTCTAGTAGGTCTGCATCTTTATTCCAATCTTACCCCTAGCTTCTTCATGAACTTTTTTTTTTTAGATTCCATATATATGTGTTAGCATATAGTATTTGTTTTTCTCTTTCTGACTTACTTCACTCTGTGTGACAGACTCTAGGTCCATACACCTCACTACAAATAACTCAATTTTGTTCCTTTTTATGGCTGAGTAATATTCCATTGTATATATGTGCCACATCTTCTTTATCCATTCATCTGTTGATGGACACTTAGGTAGTTTCCATGTCCTGGTTATTGTAAATAGAGCTGCAATGAACATTGTGGTACATGACTCTTTTTGAATTACGGTTTTCTCAGGGTATATGCCCAGTAGTGGGATTGCTGGGTCGTATGGTAGTTCTATTTTTAGTTTTGTAAGGAACCTCCATACTGTTCTCCATAGTGGCTGTATCAATTTACATTCCCACCAACAGTGTAAGAGGGTTCTCCTTTCTCCACACCCTCTCCAGCATTTACTATTTGTAGATTTTTTGATGATGGCCAAAAAATCTACAAATGAGATATCTTATTGTAGTTTTGATTTTCATTTCTCTAATGATTAATGATGTTGAGCATCCTTTCATGTGTTTGTTGGCAATCTGTATATCTTCTTTGGAGAAATGTCTGTTTAGGTCTTCTGCCCATTTTGGGATGGGGTTGTTTGTTTTTTTGTTATTGAGCTGCATGAGCTGCTTGTAAATTTTGGAGATTAATCCTTTGTCAGTCTTTTCATTTGCAAATATTTTCTCCCATTTTGAGGGTTGTCTTTTTGTCTTGTTTATGGTTTCCCTTGCTATGCAAAAGCTTTTAAGTTTCACTAGGTCCAATTTGTTTATTTTTGTTTTTATTTCCCTCTCTCTAGGAGGTGGGTCAAAAAGGATCTTGCTGTGATTTATGTCATAGAGTGTTCTGCCTATGTTTTCCTCTAAGAGTTTGATAGTGTCTGGCCTTACATTTAGGTCTTTAATCCATTTTGAGTTTATTTTTGTGTGTGGTGTTAGGGAGTGTTCTAATTTCATTCTTTTAAATGTAGCTGTCCAGTTTTCCCAACACCACTTACTGAATATGCTGTCTTTCTCCATTGTATAACCTTTGTTTTAAAGTTAATTTTGTCTGATACAAGTATTGCTTTCTCACCATTTCTGTTTATATGAAATATCTTTTTCCATCCCCTCACTTTCAGGCTGTGTGTTCTCTTAGCATTGAATTGAGTCTCTTGTAGGCAACATATTGAAAAGTCTTGTTTATTTAATCCAATCAGCCACCCTATGCCTTTGATTGGAGCATTTAGTCCATTAACATTTAAACTAATCTTTGAAAGTTGTGTAGTTATTGCCATTTTATTAATTGTTTTCTGGTTATTTTTGTAATTCTCTGTTCATTTATTCTTTCTGTTTCTTACCTTGTGGTTTGAAAATTTTCTCTGGTAGTATGCTTGTGTCCCTTCTTTTTAGTTTTTGTGTATCTATTGTATGTTTTTGATTTGTGGTTACCATAGGGATCTTATATGATAACCTATAATTGTATCAACTTTTTTAAAACTGGTAGTCATTTCAGTTCAAACACATTCTAAAGGATATATTTTTACTTCCCTCTCCCACATTTTGTGTTTTTGATGTCATATTTTACATCTTTAGGCTTATCTCTTAACAGTTTATTGTAGTTACAGTTGATTTTACATTTTTTTTTTGTTATTTAATCTATGTACTGGATAATTAAATGGTTGATTGAGGAGCCTTACTATGTATTTACATTTCCCATTGGAATTTTACCTTTCCTATATACTTTTACTTCTTTTGAACTTATAGAAGACCCTCCAACATTTCCTTTATGGTAGATTTAGTATTTTGAACTCCTGTAGCTTTTGCTTGTCCAAGAAGTTCTTTATCCTTCCTTCTACTCTAGATAATAATCTTTCTGAGTAGAGTATCCTAGGTTGCAAGTTTCTCCCCTTCAGCACTTTGTATATAATAAGCCACTCCCTTCTGGACTGCAAAGTTTCTGCAGAGAAATCAGCTGATAACCTTAAAGATATTCCCTTGTATATGAATTTTTGGTTTTCTCTTGCTGCCTTTAGAGTTCCCTCTTTACCTTTAAACTTTGACATTTTAATTATAATATGTCTTTTTGCGGGTCTGTTTGGGTTCATCTTGTTTGGGACCCTCTGTTCTTCCTGTACCTGGATATCTGTTTCCTTCTTCAGGTTTGTGCAGTTTTCAGTTATAATTTCTTCAAATACATTTTTGATCCCCTTGTCTTTCTCTTTTCCTTCTGGGACACCTATGAGGTGAATTTTTGTACACTTAATGTTATTTCAGAGATCTCTTAAGTTGCTTTTATTTTTTAAAATTTTCTTTTCTATCTGCTGTTCTGATCGGGTGTTATTATTATTCTATCTTCAGATAAGATATGTGTTCTTCTGTATCAGTCTGTTATTCATTCCTTATAGTGTGTGTGTATGTTTTTAAATCAGTTATTGAATTATTCATTCTTGATTGGGTCTTTTTTATATTTTCTAGTTCCTTGTTAAAACATTCACTGTTTACATCAATCCTTTTCCCTAATTCAGTTAACATTTTTATTACCAATGTTTTGAATTCTTTATCTGGTAGATCGTTTATTTCTGTTTCATTATTTTTCAGGGGTTTTCTCTTGCTCTCAATTGAGAACAGTTACTCTGCCTTTTCATTTTGCATAGCTTTCTCTGCCTTTATAAATTTAGGTAAAACAGTTACTTGTTGCAGTCTTGAAAGAGTGTTCATTTGTGAGAGCATCCGTATACAAACTGTGTATGCCCAGTGTCTTTGGTTGGAGAGCTGGATTTGATGTGGATACAAGTCACATCTTTCCTCAGTGTGTGGTAGCAAGGGGTTAATATCCAAGTATTTAAATAGCCCATACAGCCCTGTATCAGAAAGGAAACAAACAACCCTATCAAAAAATGGAAGACTTGCATAGACATTTTTCCAAAGAATACATACAGATGACCAACAGGCACATGAAAAAATACTCAACATCACTGATTATTAGAGAAATGTAAAACAAAACAACAGTGAGATATCACCTCACAACTATCATAATGGTTATCATCAAAAATTTACAAATAACAAATCTTGGAGAGTATGTGGAGAAAAGGAAACACTTGTACACTGTTGGTGGGAATGCAATTTGGTACAGTCACTATGGAAAACAGTATGGAGGTTTCTCAAAGAACTAAAAATAGAACTACAATATGACCAAGCAATTCCATTCCTGGGTATATATGCAGAAAAAAAAGAATACTAGTTCAAAAAATACATACACCTCGATGTTCATATCTGCACTATTTACAATGGTCAACATATGAAAGAAACCTAAGTGTCCAACAACAACAAATGGATAAGGAAGATGCGGTGTATTTATACAATGGAGTATTACTCAGCCAGGAAAAAGAATGAAATTCTGCCATTTGCAGCAATGTGGATGGACCTAGGGAATATTATATTCAGGGCCTTTTTTAAAATGTTGATGCTAATTTCTAATTTTGCTACATTGTGATTAAATTATTGTTTAAAATATTTCAATATACTTTATTGAATATACTAATGATTTCCTTTTTATCTAACATGTAATCAATTTTTGTGAATGTTCTATGTGTGCTTAAGAAGTTGTATTCCTTTTATCTGCATATAAAATTTGATATATAACCATAAAGCTGTATGTAATAAATAATGCCATCTTCCTTTTGTTTTTTAGGTCTTCTAGTCTTACTTAAAATTTCTTATCCAGGTGAGCTCTGTTTTACTATAGGTAGCACATTAGTTTCTTTTTAACAATGTTTTTATACTCATGTCTTCTCACACTGCCTATGTTTTTGCTATGTTATTTGTTGTATAGATATCCATGGCATTGCAAACTGTGGCTTCTAGCATTGAAAAGAATCCTCTGTGTGTGAACAAGCTTCCTTTATATTATGACACATAAGTCTCTCCAAACACAGAACCCAGAAAGCCTTTACACTGTTTCTGCCCTTTACACTGCCAATTAACATTTCTGGTACAGAAAGATATGCACTTTAATTTTGAGCTTACTTATGTTTTATTAAATGTATCCTTTGTATTATAGTCTTCCTTGCTATGTATCTAGAGCAAATAGGGGTAGATACAAATATATGGTATGATATTCCATAGCTATTTTGATAGGAATTAATTATTTAACCAACTCATTTTTTCTCTGATGGATTCAATACACGTGTAAAATCTCTGGGTCATAGATGATGCCCTGTAATTCTATTCACTCATTTTCAGCTAATCAATAAGGATTTTCCCAACAATCCTACCTAGTTTTTTCTAACCTCTGTAGCATGTAGCATTACTGTCTGTTGCATTATTGATGTGCCATTATTTTGTATCACTGGTATAATATTTCATGTAAATTAATCTTATCTCCCCAACTAGCACATGAGCTTTTCAATAGCAGAGTCCACTTGGAGGCACCTTTCCTAGCAAGCAAACCTAGAGACTCCCCCAGGGGCTAACAATGAAGCTGAATATGTGTCACAGTACAGGATTAAATAACTAATGTCAGGGGAGAGTGAATGGTGAAAATTAACAAGTGATGTTGAAGCTGTCCCTCAAATTTGTGATAAGAAATTAATTCATTAGACAGATAAGGGGGAAAAGACATCTAATGAATGAAGAACCTGTTTAAATGCCCAAAGATATAGAAATACATGGCTTTTTCTGAACATGGAGATTAAGGTTAGCATGACTGGAGCACAGTGTGTCAGAAGACCTGTTTCAGCAGCACAGTAGTGCCTTGTATGTCCTGAAAGGGGTTAGAGTGTAATTCTGCCAGTCCTAGAGGTAATCATGAGGGGTACTTAAGGGGGAAAGTGACAGAATTATAGTTGGATTGGGAAAAATAACTGTGTCAATAGTTTGGAAAGTATATTTCAGGAGGCCTCTCAAAGGAAAGGCATTGTTATAAAAGCTACCCAATGTGGCCAGGGGAGACAAGCTGAAAAACTGAACTAAACTTCCTTTATATTATGAACTAACTGTTTTCTAGTGATGGTAAAAATGGATAAGAGGTCAGATTTGATGACTCTTTTGCAGGTAGCATTGCTAAAACTTGATATCTAATTTGCTGTCACAGATGAGGCAGATAGAGAGGGTGATGTCAATATTCCCAGCTATAAAGATTTTGTAAGTGGCCTAAGAACATAGGAGAGAGAGAAGGTTTAAGGGACACTGAACAGATTTAAAGTTCACTTTTATGGTGACATGAGGAAAAATAAATTCTCTCTCTGATACTCCTCCTCCCTGAACTTTGCTTCGGCCTTGATGTGAAGGAATGTTGTAAAAAAGAAACAGTTAACTATCAAGAAGGGCCATTATGTTATCAGCTGTGTTCATAATATAATATTATAATATAATATTTATTCCACTCAGGGATAAATGGGGTTTGGAAAATAAAGTTGCCTTCAGATTGAACAGAGGCAGATTAAACTTCTAAAAAGAGTATTAAGCTTTTATATATAGAATGGATAAACAACAAAGTCCTACTGTATAGCACAGAGAACAATATTCAATATCCTATGATAAACCATAATGGAAAAGAATATTAAAGAAGAATGTGTATATATATATATATATATATATATATATGTATGTATGTATAACTGAATCACTTTGCTGTACAGCAGTAATTAACACAACTTTGTAAATGAGCTATACTTTAATAAATAATAATAACAATTTAAAGAAAGAGTATTCTCTTTCACCACCACTGTCACGATTTTTCCACAAAGGCAGTTAATACCCTAAACCATAGACTCTAAGTAAGTGAAACAACTCAGTAATACCAGAGTCCCAGAAGGATAGTGTCTATGGAACAGAACTAGGTAAATAATAGTCTGAGTAAATAAATGACCAGTTTCCAGAAGCTTACTTTCCTGTCTGAAGATTCTGGAAAGAGATATGGTTAAGATACCCTTAAGTCATTAAATTACATTGTCATTGGAAGCTTGATTCCCTGGGCACTCCCAGAACATCTGGCCAAAAAATATCTTGTTGAGAATTTCATTGCCAGCATCAATCCGCAGCTCTGAGAGTCGCAGATGCCATGCTGAATGGGGGCCAAGGATGTCTCTGGACTGCCTGTTCTTGTATAAGATAGATAGAAAAGTTGGGGATTGGTCCCATTATTTTATTTTCATCTTTCTACTGAGAGCATCGCTCACAAGCCACAGCCTGGTGCCCTGTTTCCCCAGACCTTCCGCTCCATCTTCCTAACAGAAATGAAAGAAAGACATTGTGACCCAGGGCCATGCATCCATAAGTGATGTGATGCATGTGGCTTAACCAGAAAAAGAAAGTTTCTTAGTTCTGGTCTCATTTATAACGAAGCAGTTAAAGGTAATGAATGAGTTGAGTGTGAGGGTTTTGATTTGTTTCAGTAACAGCAGGTACTAGATTGAATATGGTAGCTGTTTTCTAGAGAGTTATTGAGAGAATAGAAGGTGCTAAGTGAAACTTGGAGTCTTAGCTAAAGATGAAATAAGCAATTACCTAAAAACATGTGACATACCTAGCAGTGAAAGCTCCTCTTTTTTTCTTTTTTAGCTGCATTGGGTCTTCGTTGCTGCACGCAGGTTTTCTCTAGTTGCGGTGCAGGGGTTACTCTTCGTTGTGGTGTGGGAGCTTATCATTGCGGTGGCTTCTCTTGTTGCAAAGCACGAGCTCTTGGCATGTGGACTTCAGTAGCTGCAGCACACAGACTCAGTAGTTGCAGTGCATGGGCTCTAGGATGCAGGCTTCAGTAGCTGTGGCTCACAGGCTCTAGAGCTCAGGCTCAGTAGTTGTGGCACATGGGCTTAGTTGCTCTGCAGCTTGTGGGATTTTCCTGGACCAGGGATCAAACCCGTGTCCCCTGCATTGACAGGCAGATTCTTAACCACTGCACAACAAGGGAAATCCCAAAGCTGCTCTTTCTGATAATTATTCTACGTTTGACTATCAGGGTTGTCTAAAATTCCAGGTATTAGATTCATCCTTGGTTTGAAATTAAGAAATTACCTCATTGGGCTTCCCTGGTGGCGCAGTGGTTGAGAGTCCGCCTGCTGATTCAGGGGACACGGGTTCGTACCCCGGTCCGCGAAAATCCCACATGCTGCAGAGCTGCTAGGCCCGTGAGCCATGACTGCTGAGCCTGTGCATCCGGAGCCTGTGCTCCGCAACGGGAGAGGCCACAACAGAGATAGATAAGTTGGGGATAAGGCTCACGTACCGCAAAAAATAAAAATAAAAAAATAAATTACCTCATTAAGCCCTTTCTGAGGATGAAAATTTTATCTTTGTCAGGGATGTTCTTTTATAAAATTGTTTTTTTGGTTTTGTTTTGTTGTTGTTTGTATTCTTATAGGTAAAGGTTTACTGAGCTTGACCACTTTTTGACTATAGACTCCTATGCACTGACCACAAGGGATAGAATACTAGCAATAAAATGTCTATCTGTTTGGGTATGTGAATTAATTAGTTTAGCATGACAATAAAATAACACTGACAGAATGATACATACACCTCCATATTTTATTAGGAGATTCAGGATGGAGAAGGCAGGTTGGAGAGGCCAAGGGTCAGAAACCCTAGCCTGGGGCTGCACAGGAACTGGAATGGAGTCATGGACAAAACAGGGATTCTATGAAAATGCAGAATGAGGGCACAAATAATTTCCTCCTCTCATAATGCCCAGCCTATAGTTGCTGTTCAAAAAGAGTCAAATTTAACTTTCAAAAGTTGATTGTTGTCTTTCAAATAAGGTCTGGCCTCTATATTGCACTACTGATAACTAACTAATATTAAAATTTCCTATCTACTTTTGAAAATGCAAGTTTCCCTCTGAATTTGCTTGCATTTTATGATTTTCTGAATTACTGTCTACCTTTCTGCCTTTTTCATATATTTGAATTTTAGGTAATGAAGAAATAGTACGTTTATCACTTGTTTATCTTTCCTTCAGGGACTTACATTTGTATCAAAGAAGGATTAAAACTAGGTGAGAATCAGGCTGAGAATTCTAACCTTAATAACTTAAGACATTTCATAATAATAAGTAGAATCTTTCTGGATTAGTTTTGTGTGTGTTGGGCTTAAATGACATATTCTTTTATTCTCATATTTTACTGTTTCAAAGCACACAAGGAGAAATTTAAGTGCAAGGAATGTGTGCTTGATAAGAAGAGTGAATAATTAGAAGTATTTCAAACTGGATGAACAAAAACAAGAAAATAGAACAAGCTCACCCTGTACTAATGCATACTACTTGTATGAAATGAGGGAGCAATATTTTTGAAATGAAGGGCCATTAATCTTCCTCACAAATTTTCTATGGTCTTTATCCTACTTCTAATTTGAAAAAAAAGTACATTGAATGCAAATGTATACGAGAAATTTAATCATACTCATGTGCTTTGGTTTGGAAAGAATATGGAAAGAACCTGAGAGGATCATGTAAACAAAGAAACTGTGGTTGCTCACCAAAGTGTAAGGTTTCCCCTGAATTTTATCAAAGTATCTGATTTGTGACTTTACTCAATGTTGGAGAATTGGAAAAGCTATAAGTTAAAAATGAGATAGCAATCAAGCAAAATATTCTGTATCTGGAGCAGAATAAAGATGTGAATCCTGCTTTACAGAGATTCATCTATCTATCCCTCTATTGTTTTGTTTGTCTTGTTTTTTCCCCGTTATTTCAGGAGGAGAAATGATTCATCCCCTTTTAGAACATATGCAAATGAGTTTATTTTTTGGTTACTTGTGATTTGGAGCATAACTTCCATGAGTCATTGAGGTTGATATATAAATACCAGTAAGGAACCCATGAAGAAAAGAGAGGGCTCTGGAGTAAGGGTGATCAGAGAGAGGGTAGAAAGCATGCTGGTGTAGGGTCTACCACAATGCCTAACACGTATTAGGAGTGCAGCAAATTTGAGTTGAATAAATGAATGGATTCACCAACAAACATAAGTGAAGGACCTAATTATAGAAATGCTACATTTAAGTTGATTTCCAAATTTTCATGTTTTTGAATGCTTTTGTCCGAAAAATTATCAACAGTCTCAGTGATTTTGATCTCTACATATCACAGCTTTTTAATAAAGCTAGAAAATATGGCATTTCTGTAAACCTTGTCCAGAAAAGCCAAAATTAAAATCTGATATGTTGGGCTTCCCTGGTGGCGCAGTGGTTGAGAGTCCGCCTGCCGATGCAGGGGACGTGGGTTCGTGCCCCGGTCCGGGAGGATCCCACATGCCGTGGAGCGGCCGGGCCCGTGAGCCATGGCCGCTGAGCCTGCGCGTCCGGAGCCTGTGCTCCGCGGCGGGAGAGGCCACAACAGTGAGAGGCCCGCGTACCGCAAAAAAAAAAAAAAAAAAAAAAAAAAAAATCTGATATGTTTTAAAGTCTCCCTCTGGATAAAGCCAGATAAAAAAGAGTTTAGCAGACAACATTGTATCAGCATCCACAATGAATGGTTTATAGTGGAGGACCCCAGAAGAATTTTACTCTCTAACTGCTTTCCTATCAACAATTTTTCTGTATCAGTCCCATTAACACTGCAAATTGTATCATCCATCATGAAAACTTAAGCTCTTTCTATACTGATTGCTGAGAAGTTTTGAGTAAAATTTGTGACTCATCTATAACAAGAATTTAGGTCACTCCAATGAGCACTTTTATTCTTATTCGTGGCTCTACTCTGCATCTCTACTTTTTTCTTTCACCATTCTTTTAATCTGTTATTTTGTACATTTTCTATGTATTTGCAAGCTGCTTGCTCAAACATTTTGGAGCCAAGTAGAATATAAAGATGACTAAGAGTTTGCTTTACCCACCAAGCTGGTGCATGAGAAAGTGAATTCATTTTGGCTCTTTGGGTCACCTATATCTCTAACCTCAACCCCCTCCTTATTATCCCCCAAACCCTGATATCTTGATACATTGCCTCTCAAGACTGATTTCCTTTGCCAGAGCCTACAGCACAACTGGTCATTTCTTTATCTGAATATAGAAACAGATGAGTTGGGTTGGAGCTTCATTACTATTGTTACCTTTGAAGAGCATTATTCATTATTAATTCAATTTTGGTTTTGTTTTAACATTTTGGTTTCTCCCTGTTTCACAGTTATTTGGGAACAAAACCATTTATAAAATTGTTTCATTAACAAATCCATTTTTGAATAATGCTTTTTTTTTTTTTTTGCTGCATTGGGTCTTTGTTGCTGTGCACGGGCTTTCTTTAGTTGTGGTGAGTGGGGGCTACTCTTCCTTGTAGTCCACGGGCTTCTCATTATGGTGCCTTCTCTTGTTGTGGAGCCTGGGCTCTAGGTGCACGGGCTTCAGTACTTGTGGCATGTGGGCTCAGTAGTTGTGGCTCGTGGGCTTAGTTGCTCTGCAGCATGTGGGATCTTCCCAGACCAGGGCTAGAACCCATGTTCCCTCACTGACAGGCGGATTCTTAACCACTGTGCCACCAGGGAAGCCCAAATAATGCTTTTTGAATTGTTTTAAATAAGGTCCTGGTATAGAACTCCGGGCATAGGGAAAAAAAGAAATCTGATGTTTTAGACTTGAGTTTCATAATTAGCATCAATCTCTATGTCATAAGATTTATTTTCTGATTTATAAAATGTAAGTTCACAACCCAAGCCATCAGTTACAAAAAATCACATTTACCAAAAAGTATCCATTATATTTTTTTCTTTGGACAAATCAATTTTTATTTTGTTCCTTAAATTCATATCTTCATGGAAGATGCCCAGTCAAAGATAGATTGTGACCTTGGGACACATTTTCCAAGACTGCTGTCTTAAACTACCTTAAAAAAATAAGAATTCAGAAAAAAATATCTTCAAATTCCAAAATAGCTTTCCACATGGAATCAAAACCATCCATCAAAGGTGAATTACCTAAAGTTTACTCTGTCCTAGCTGCTTGGTTATTTTTTTATTATTATTTTCCCTTATTTTCACTGGGTATTTACAGTAGTTTCAAATTTTTCTAGGGAAGAACATCTAACTTGTCTGTGCCTATATTTTTTATGAAATGGTAACATCTGCAGTGCCACTATTGAGAGTTTAGAATGTTCATATCACCATGAGTCAGAATGATCAGATTTGTTATTGTACACTGCAAATTTTACTTTTGTTTCACTCAAATGTCCAATTAAAACATGACTTCTTTATTTCAGCTTTATTGATTTAATCCTTCCCATGAGAACCCCACCTTCCATTGAGAAATGGCAAGAGGAAAAAAGTGAACTTATTTCTTTGAAACTCAGGTAAGTTTCAGGTGAAGGTTCAGTCTTCAGTGTTCTTCAGTGTTCTCCCTTGCTTGTATACAAGAAGGCATGAAGTAGTCCAGCCTGAAAAAATCCAAGGGAAGAATTCTGCTGACCAACACTGACTGGTGTAAATAAAGCCAATCAAATGTGATTAAGGAGGCAGAACTACTTAGGTATATGGAAGGACCCACTAGAATTCCATGAATAAAATAGGACAAGAAGCATTTCTAAGAAGGCAAGAAAAAATGGTAGTAATGTGAGAATTCCAAACAATATGTACACACTCTAGGTAGAACGTGAAAAGAGGATCTGAATTGGAAATCAGGGAAAACCAGGTAAAGACATGACCTTGCCTTCTTAGGACTTGGATAAGAGGAGTTAGGAGGGCTGCACCTGACGTCCTGCTCTCCTGAAAATATTATTGAGCAGATAGTACTGAATTAATTTTGACAGAGTGAGAAAGAGAAAACAGTAAAGAAAAGAACAGATGAGAAAGAGACTAGGAGGTTTTCATACTCCCATTCTATGAGACTCAGCTTCATTCTTGAGGCAATTATTCATTCTCTATAGTTGCCTTCTGGCTGCATAATGCCTTTTGTCCCCCAAAAAGGTACCCCAAGATCAATCCAGTCTCTCCCTTAAAGAGGTCATTGTCCAAAATTGAATACCCTTTTTCCCCTCTCCTTGCCCTCATCCAGAGCTTTCTTTTCCTGATACGTTTGTCAAAACTCAACTTTAGAAAATAAAGTGATCAACTATTTTGATCTATAGTGTAAATCACCTATAGTTTCTTATAATCCTTTCATATAGTTCCCTTTCAAAGGAGGGTAAAAAGTAATAGACTCAGGAAGGAAGCTGTTATAAGATTAATGTGGTAGAGTCTTGAACCCTGTAAGTCAAAAACTGATAATTCTTGTTTTCATTTTGTTTTAAATTTTACCTGTACTTAATAATTTCCTACACTGCCTAAAATCCCATAATTAGAAAATAGCTCATGTTAAAATAGTTTTCTTATGAAATACAACTACACTGGGAAGATTAAGTAGGATGAGTAGAATTCATTTACGCTTTAATGCAAATTAATAAATTTTCTCTAGCATTTTTTACCTGAGGATCAGCAACCCATTCTTAATCTGTTCTCACATGACTTATTTTCCTGACATTTTCAGCACCCTCACTGCATGTATGCTGGTTTCACAATGTCTTCTTCAAAATATGATGACAAGAAGAAAATGGCAATATCATGTATTTCTGGTGGTATGTAAATGGGTGTCCATTCTTTTTGACTTAGGAATTACATTCCTGAGAATTTACTCTATTATGTCAAGTTTTTAAGAGGAGTAGTTAATTGTTTTTTTTTTTCCTTTAATGATGTGTAACTCGTAAAAACAATGAGGCAGCCATACTTTATAATTATACAGAAAAGTCCCTTATATGTATTTTAAGGGGGAAAAAGCCACAAGTTAGTAAATCAACATAGTATGATAATGTTTGCTTATTTTTTAAGTATATTTATTTACTGCTATATGAGCTTTTATCTTGAAATCAAGTCAAGAAACTATTAACAGTGGTTTCCTTTAGGAAGGATAACATTTATAGCATTATATTATTTTGTAATACCTGGAATTTCTTTCCAGAAGTGCCTAACATATTATTTTCTGTTTGGTAATAACATCAGAGGTTCACTAAGCAGTCAACCTATGAGTCATTTGTGTTTCCTTCTTGGTATATTCTATATTAGACAAACAAATGAACCCCCCAAAATAGTAAAACACCATTTAAATTGAATTAGGGAAAAGAGAAGATGTTGATATGAAATGGGTAGACAACTTCCTGGAAGTAAACTAACCTATAAGAGTCAGAGGAAAGCACCTCCTCCCTCAACCTAGAGACCCATTGGTCTCTCTGGCTTTTCTCAAGTGACAAAGATTTCAAGACACTTTAGAAAAAAACAAAAACATATAAAACACAAGAGAATGAAATAAATGGCTTAAGGCAGAATTGTTCAGACTGGTATCTCATACAGCGCTGTCTTTTGCAAAATGTTTTGCAGTAACAAATAAATATGAGAAAAACTGGCTTTAAAAATAGTTAAATTATTTATCACAGAAGCATTGGATAATATCAATGTAATTCGTGACTGTCAAAGAAGAGGATATAGCATGCAGTGTTTCGTTACCTAGCTAAAATTCCTAGAACTGAATTCTAAGTAATATCAATTTTATGAAATGTTTTTATAGGAAAGCTGGTCAAGAAAAACTAAGAATTAAAAATCTACCTGTAGAAATGCATACCCTATGATTCTTTGTAGTTTCTAGAAGTGAAATAGAAATGTGTTCTGTAATCTTAACACCTCATGAAAAAAGTTTTCAGTGCAGACAGCTGGAGGTAAAAGTAAAATATTATTTAAGAAAAGCACCCTTTCCTGATAATGATACTAGTAAGAAATACTATTAACAGATCACTAAGAGATTTTACTGGTTAAGAGTTCAAGAATTTTGGATCAATATGACAACACTCCCTTTCTGCTCCTACTCGGTGGTGGATGAGGAGATAGCACAATGACTCAGAGTCCCACCACCTTAATTCCTGATTTCCAGTGTCAACTGAATATTAAGTATTATTTTATCCGAATGTTCATCTTCAACCTTTCTCAAACCTATAGAAATTATCCTCTCCTCTCAGCGGTTGACCTTGACTCAGCAAAGGAAGCTCTCAGTTGTGACATCCCTTTAATTCTCCAGCCCTGTTCTTAAACCTTCTCTGTAGATGCAACCCTCCTCACCTTTTAACATCAGTCTCAGTTTTTAAAAATGTCCTTTTTGGATCAGGTTAAATCTTTCCCCTATGCCATTGTACTCTGTTCCATTTTGTAAGTTCTATCTCTTTAATGATATTCTCTGTTTAGTGATAGGTGGTGCGCCTAGTTGAGTTCTTTGCCCCTGGTTTCTGTCAGCTCTTTGAAGATATTTAAGACAGTTGATTTAAAGTCTTTGTTTAGTAAATTCAATCCCCGTGCTTCCTCAGAGACAGTTTCTATTAACTTGTTTTTTACCTGTGAATAAAGAAGGCTTTCTTATTTCTTTGTATGGCTCATAATTTTTTGCTGAATACAGGACGTTTAAAATATAACATGGCAACTCCCCCTTCACAGGATTTAATGTTGCTACTTGTTGTGGGTTGTTGTTGTTTATCTGGTTTACTGACTTTCCCAAACTACTTTTGCAAAGTCTGTATTCTTGTTGTGTATGACCACTGAACTCTGTGTTCCACGTGTTTTGACAGGGTTTTCTTCAAATTCTTTTAGCAAAAAAAACAAAACAAAAAAAAAAACGGAAAAAGACAAAAAGAATCTCCTAGTCTTTGCAGATTGGCTCTGTGTGGAGGGCAGTCCCTCAAAACTTAGCTATGCCATTTACAGCTTTGCTTTCACCTTCACTTCTTGCTTGTGTGGAGCCTGGAGATCAGGCAGAGAAGGAACTTTAGGGTCTTCTCACATCTCTTCTGAGCCTATATCCAGCTCTGCTCATGTATGTGTCCTTCTTGATTCCTCAATGGACACAGGAACATTTAAAAAGCCTTTATTCCCCTTTCCTAACTTCTTTCTTCCCAAACTTCCCAAATTGCCTATTGCTTGTCTAGACTTCTCCCACAGTGCTATGGTCAATACTATCATGTTTAGAAACTCAGCAAATGCCATCCAGGAAGTGGCCTTGATCCCTGGAATGCTCCAAGTTATGTTAAATAAAGCCAAGCCCTTTCACCAGTATTTCTGGAAGCCACCAGACAGATTAAAAACATTTCCATAATTACTTGAGAATAAGGACCATATTGCTCCCTCTGACACTAGCAACTTGCACCAGGAATGTGAGCTTGCCATATTTATGGCCACCTCCAATCTAGGAGGTGAGAGATGGTAAGCAAGCAGGTATTTCTTTTTTAAATGGTTTTCTCCCCATTCTTTAAAGCCTTTTCAAATCTTCCCCATTAAACACAAACCAAAACAAATAAACAAAAGAAAACTTGACCCTTCCCTCAGTATAACATCACCTTATCATTTTCCTTCTGCATCCAAGCTTTTTAGAAAGATGAACCTACCTCCCTTTACTATGTTTATGTCTCCACTTTTGCCATGAAGCCCTTCCAGACCTTTCAGATGAAACTGAACTCTTGATTCATTTTACCTTGCTGTTGTCAATATATAATGTGGTCATGTCAGCTATAACAGTTTTATGCACTTATTTGTTTACTCTGTCCTTGCAAATCCATGAGTCCTTCAGAGGTAAGATCATGCCTTGACTGTTTTTGCATATCCAGAGCTTAGTAGAATCTATGGCACATGTCACAAATTTAATACATGTGTTGTGTTGAATAAAATCCTTTATATATATAATATATATAAAATAGAATTTGTAGAACTATTACTTATATGTCCTCAACTTAACTTATTTTCATAATTCTAAAATTAAATCTATTTTAAATGGTTTTATAAGGGGACATGATAATGCAAACCAGAGGCACAGTCCTCTGATGATCTGACTTCAATTAATAATACATTTTACAATTACAGTTAATAATACAATTAATAAACATCTGTAGGAATGGATGGACTGAATGTTTCTCAGGAACTCTTTTGACCCAAAGCTTTTGGTAAACAGTAAAGACTTAAGATTTGAGTATTCACTATCTGTATAAAACAACATGCAGGTACAGACTTCCCTTGCTTTTTGAAAGTTTGCTTTATACCACTTTGCTTTTGTTAAAGACCTACATTAATACTTGTTTTTGCTAACCAAAAGGAATCAGAAGAGGATTTTCTCTTTCAGGAAAAAAGTCAAAAAGTAAAAAGAGCTTCAGCATTTGTTTTGCAACAAGGCTTTATAGAGGAAACTCACACCCCAAGCAGCATGAGTGGCACAGCCATGTTCTTTCCCTGGGAACTACAGTCAGCATCTCAGCATCAGGCTGCCATAGCTTTGAACTGTGTCTGTGAGCATCTGTGCTTTACCTCGATTTATTTTGTTCATCTATTAGCAAGATGTGTCCTAAGGTTTACATCATTTCATCTAACAAAATATTTCATAGGAATGCTCTACTTTCAGATATCGGGGAAAACCTGTATTATATGTTATCAGTTAGATAAAAACAGATTAACACAATAACAGTCATCCATGTAGTAGGTTATAAAATTACAGTCTGACAATGACATAAGTGAATGGATCACATCTCACCTCGACACAAGTTAGCTAACAAAGTACCTATGGGCAGGACCAAAAGATTCCTCAGAAGACAATTTGGAGACCAAACTAACACGTGGACAAATGAAGATCACTTTTCCAAAATTCTATTTAAATATAAACCCTTGTCACCTGGGAAATTTTAAGAATAGGCATCGCCAATCACCTGTAAAACAATAAAAAAATCATCTAAATAAGCATCATGGGAGGCAGAGAGCAGAATGGTCAGAAGCAAAAGCACAGAACTCATTTGCTATATAAAATACATCAATTTCTCATTTAATTACCTGAAGCAAATGGCCTAATTTTATGTATCCAAGTCTTCCTATATTTGAAATAATTATAACATTTATATAACTCTTTGAGCCAAGGACTAATTTAAGTGTTTTATGTATATTAAATTACTTAATCTTCACACCAATCCTATGAAGTATGTGCTATTTTACAAATGAGGAAACTGAAATACCAAGAACTTAAGTGCCTTGGCCATGCTGCAAAGGTGATGGTAAAGTCAGGATTCAACCAAGGCGGTATGACCCCTAAGTGTTTGCTATGACTCATTATATTCTCTGTCTCATCAACAGTGGTCATATAACAATACCCATTTTTTAGGGTTACTCTGAGGGGTAAATAAAATAATATAGGTATAATAAGGGCAGTATTAGTGTCTCAGAAAATAAAAGTTCTTATAGGTACAAAATTGTAAGAAATGTAAGTTTTTAAGGAACTCTCCAAGCTATATTGATTTCACACTGAAGGGACCAATAACTAAACAATTTAATTTGTCTCTTTTTCCAGAAATAAAACCAGGTATTTATGGTCAAGTAATTTTTGATAAGGGTACCAGAACAATTTAATGGGAAAATAGCAGTCTTTTCAACAAATTGTGCTGGGACAACTGGGCAGCCACATGCAAAATAATGAAATTGGATCTTTACCTTGCACCATATGTGAAAAT
Source organism: Phocoena sinus (assembly GCF_008692025.1). Lineage (NCBI taxonomy): Eukaryota > Metazoa > Chordata > Mammalia > Artiodactyla > Phocoenidae > Phocoena > Phocoena sinus. The sequence goes on from NC_045775.1 coordinate 74,587,322, forward strand.
TAACTCAAAATGGAACAAAGACCTAAATGTAAGAGTTAAAACTATAAAACTCCTAGAAGAAAATAAAACATAGTGGTTAATCTTCACGTCCTTATGTTTGGTTATGGTTTCCTAGATGTGACACCGAAAGCCCAAGGGGAAAAAATTAAATATATTGTGCGTTATCAAAATTTAAAAATTCTATGCTTCAAAGGATACTATACATTTTGGGGACTTCCTGTTCTATTCCACTGGATCATCTCTAATAATTTTAAATATTTCAGCATTTTAATATATCTTTGTACTTAATAATGCAGATAACTTACCCTTCTTAAATATTTGGCATTTAAATAAATCTGTATAACTTGTAAGGAAAGCATTATCCTTTTATATTCCTCTTCAAAATTATCTTAGATAGACTTGGTCTTCTGCTCTCCCAAGGAAATTTTAGAATCACCTTTCAAGTTCCATGAAAAATCTTGTTGGGATTTTTATTCCAATTGTAGTTAGCTCATAGTTCAATTAATGGAGAATAGATGACAGTAGAAAAGTCTTTTCTATCATATATAGCATATATTTCCAACTGTTTAGATCTTGCTCAGAGGTTCTTAAATAAAATATTTTCCCATAAAGGTAAATTTTATTAGATAAGGTTTCATGTTACTTGTTTTGAAATTATATTTTTTGCAAATTTAGATTACTATTTGTTCCTGATATAAAGTAATACATTGATTTTCATATATTGATTCTATAACCAGCACACTTGCTGCGCTCTCATAATAACTGTCATTATCTGACTGAACATTTTCTAGTGATTCTATTTAGATAAAAATAAAATCTTGAATGACAGTTTTATCTTTTACTTTTTAATCCTTAAATATTCATCTCCTTTTACTTTGTTATTTCACATTCTAGAAAATGTAAAATGATGAACAGAAGCAACAACTTTGGGCTTCATTGTTTTTTGCCTGATCGTTAAGAAAATTTTTGTAATATTCCATTATTAATTATGATATTTTTTGAGGAATGTTACTGGTTTGCTACTTCAGGGTAAGAAAATGTCTCATTAATACTTCTCGAAGTTTTATCTAAAAAGGGGTATTGAATTTTATCAAATGCTTTTTGCATCTTTTGAAATGATCATATTTATTTCTCCTTTAAGCTTGAAATGTATTAAATTACATTAACAGTTTAGAATATGAAAACATCTTTGCTGTCCTTGGTTGAACTCAACTTGATTAGATGTATTTTTATCACACTTTGCTGAATTAAGTTTGCTCCCTTTTCCTCCCTTCCTCCTTTTCTTCCTTCCTCTCTCCCTCCCTTCCTTCCTCCCTCCCTTCCTTCCTTCCTTCATTTCTTCCAGGATAATTTAGTCAAGGACACATTAGAGAGGAACATGCAAGCTAGGAATTCATGGTGTTGGAGGAGTAAAGATAGTGGTCAAGTGAAGAGTTAAAAGCCTGAGTGGAGTGACGAGAGCAACTGCATAGTCCAAGTGTTAGAGTCCAAGCAGGATGGGAAGAGCAACCATTGAAATTGACCATGGTGGTGTGGAGAAGTTCAGTGACCCCACAGTGGTTTAGCAAAGTCCAAGCTGAGTAGGAGGATGTCCTCACAGTAGGTATCAATAGCAGTACAACAAGGGGATTAGTTATATACTGGGAAACTTGATCAAGTTAGTAAATATGGTGAGGATAATAAGAGTTAGGTTTTTAACTGTGAGAGAAGGGAGTTAGAAATAAGGAAAGGCAGAAAGCTAGAATCAGCCCTGTGGTGTTAGATAGAAACTTGTTATTGGTGTTGATCTCATGGTTTTCTATTTGTGCATATACATGCATATATAAGAATATGCATAAATACATACACACTCATATATTTCTTAGCTCCAGCCATTGAAAAGATCTAAGAGAAAGAACATCTCAATAGTACTCAGCGTACCTCATGCCCATATCTTGACTTGTAAATACTATTCTCTACCATAAGGAGCCAGGATAAGGAGATGATAGATAGATAGATAGATAGATAGATAGATAGATAGATAGATAGATAGTAACTGTGCCAAGTTGCTTTATATATTTTGATTTTACTATTCAGTGCATTTAAGTTTGTGAAAGGAAGACTAATACATATATATCAGTATATATCATATATACTGATATATATGTGTATATATCAGTATATATATAATTATATTACTAACACATTATTATAGTATATATGTCTTCCTTTCATAAACTTAAATGCACCAAACAGTAAAAGCAATATATATTATATATATTTAAATTATATATTATATAATATATATTAATTTTTCCCTCCTCTCCCTTTACTTTTTCCCTTTTCCCACTGTTCTGAATAGAACCATAGGTGTTACAACAGGGGTAACACATTTTAGGGGCAGAGAAAAGTCAGGGTCAGAGAGGTACAGATGAGATAAAGTTATAAATGAATTTTTTAATATGAATCTTACTTAGAAATTTAAAAAAAATCAGTTTCTCTTAACTAGACCAACTCATCAAGTGACAACAGATGTATAAATTCATGACAAAGCAAAACAAAAATGCTTCTTAGGAAAATGACTACACATGGATGGATCATTGGGCATGCTGGAGCTTTGGGGGAGGACTGGGAGGATGGGTTGAGGATTGAGGAGTGAGGCCTGGGAGGTGTCAGCAAAAGATTATGAACCGTCTTCCACACCAGAAAGAAGGATAGAATCATGCTAACTGCCTAAACAGTGTCACATTTGATAACCATCTGATTCATTAGTGAATATGTATGGCTACTTTGAATTTCAGCAAATAAATTCAAATGTTCCCATATCCTAGTGTTCAGCAAACTCTGACCCCCAGCTAGTTACTAGTATCTCAGAGTCTATGACTGAAATGTCCATAGCAAAGAGATTTACTTGTAGCTTAGCCAACAAAGAGAAGAATACAATAGTTACTCAGAGCCCAAGCTTTATTATCAGACATATCTGAGATGGGATCCTGGCTCTGCTACTTACTAGCATGTACTCCTGAACAAGCCATTTAATCTCTTTGAAACAAAATGTTCTCACTCATAAAAGGTGTGATAGCATGTATTTTAAATTGCTCTTGTGAAAATTGTTAGATAATTTATATAGGATTCTTTCTATAATGCCTGTAACATAAGGAGTCAATGAATAAAAATAAAAAATAGACACTGCTTAAAAAATGAATAAACTCATGCTAAAAAATGGAAAAGCATTCTAAGTGGGGACCAAACAATAATATGGCTCAGCTGCAATAAGCATGAGATTTCTTGCAATAGAAGTTAGTAAACAATCTTGATCTACTGGGTTTCTCAATCTTAGCAGTCTATTTGATTATTCTCTGTATCTCTGTCACTTACTTTTTCTTCTAACACAGTTTTTAGTGTCAGCAGTAACACCTCAAGAAAATAACACTAACAGGCCTGAGGCAGGGTGGGAGGGCAATATCCAAAGTTGCTACAGTATATTATTAAATATATATTTATATATTATTAAAATATTTACTTTCTAAAAAAAAATATGAGACATGAAAGAAAACCGGAATGTAAGACCCACACATCAGAAAAAATAAAAAAGAAGAAGGCAACAATAGCTGCCAGTAGAGGAAACCAGATGTCAGATTAAAGAGAAAAAGACTTGAAAGTAACCTTGATAAATGTGTTCAAAAAAATAAGTAAACCATGTTTAAAGATGTAAAAAAGGTAACATGACCATGTCACATCATAGAGAATATCACTAGAGATAGAAATTTTAATGGATATTTTCAAGTTAAATAATAAAAGAAAGTGAAAACCACACTCAGTGTATATCAAAGAACATAAAGAATAAAGAAAAATAATGAGAGCCACCATTATAGACACCAACATATGTATAATGTAAATTCTAGAAGAAATAAAAAGAGAGAAAAGAACAGAAACAATACTTGAAGAAACAATGGCTGAAGACTTCTCAGATTTGTTGAACATAATCTACACAACCAGGAAGCTCAATAAACTCCAAAAAACTAAATGCAGAGAGATTCACAGACAGATATACCCTAGTAAAAATGATGAAAGTCAAGGACAAAAATGTCTTTGAGATTGATAGTTGGCTTCTCAGAAATAGATGCCAGATGGCAGGTGGATAGCATATTCAAGGTGCTCAAAGAAAAATATTGTTGACCACTATAAACTCTATATCCAACAAAGCTATCTTCCAAAAATGAAAAGACATTTCCAAATTTTGAAAAACTGAGATAATCTGAAGACAGTAGACCTCATTCGAGATGAGAAGTTCTTCAGCCTGAAAGATATTAACCCCATATGGCAATGTGAATCCATATACACACAAAAAAAGGCAAGAACATAGATAGAAGTAATTATGCATGAACAAGAATAAAGTACTTAGGAATGAATTTAACAAAAGAAGTACAAAACTAATACTCTGCAAACTATAAAACACTGTTGAAAGAAATTAAAGATGAATGAAAACATTGAGGGGAAAACATCCCATGCTCATGGACCAGAAGACTTAACATTGCTGAGAAGTATTGGGTTGGTCAAAAAGTGCTTTCAGTTTTTAAGTAAAAGTAAAAGATGCATTTTTCATTTTCCCCAAGAGCTTTATTGAACAATGTATTCACCCTTTTGTTCCACTACCTTCTGCCATTTTTCAGGCAACTTCATAATTCCATCTTCCCAAAACTTTTTATCTTTTCTGAGCAAAGAACTGTTCCAGGTGCCTTTTATAATCTTCCAGGGAATTGATATTTTTCCATTAAAATAATTTTGTAAACACCAAAATAAATGGAAATCCAAAGATGGAATGTCTGGTGAATATAGCAGAAATCCAAACACGCAATGTCTGGTGAGTATGGTGGATGAATCAGAACTTCCCAGCCAAGCTGTGACAGTTTTTGTCCTGGTCATTAAAGAACATGTAGTATTGCATTATCCTAATGGAAGATTATGTGTTCTGTTGCTTAATTCTGGACACTTCTCTAGTGCTGCTTTCAGTTGGTCTAATTGGGATCAGTGCTTCTTGGAATTCATCATTTGGTTTTCCAGAAGGAGCTCATAAGAGAGGACTCCCTTCCAATTCCACCATATATACAACATCACCTTCTTTGGATGAAGACTCTGGCCTTTGTTGAGGTTAGTGGTGGTCATTTAGACTGCCCCATGATCTCTTCTGTCCCACATTATTGTACAGTATCCACTTTTCATTGACCATCACAATTTGGTTTTTTATGGGTTTTTTTTTTCATTTTTATTGGAGTATACTTGCTTTACAATGATGTGTTAGTTTCTGCTTTATAACAAAGTGAATCAGTTATACGTATACATATATACCCATGTCTCCTCCCTCTTGCATCTCCCTCCCACCCTCCATATCCCACCCCTCTGGGTGGTCAGAAAGCACCGAGCTGATCTCCCTGTGCTATGTGGCTGCTTCCCACTAGCTATCTACTTTACATTTGGTAGTGTACGTATGTCCATGCCAAACTCTAACTTTGTCCCAGGTTACCCTTCCCCTGCCCTGTGTCCACAGGTCCATTCTCTACGTCTGTGTCTTTATTCTTTTCCTGCCCCTGGATTCTTTAGAAACTTTTTTTTTTTTTTTTTAGATTTCATATATATACATATTAGCATACGGTATTTGATTTTCTCTTTCGGACTTACTTCACTGTGTATGACAGACTCTATATCTATCCATGTCACTACAAATAATTCAATTTTGTTTATTTTTCTGGTTGAGGAATATTCCATTGTATATATGTTCCACATCTTCTTTATCCATTCATCTGGCGATGGACGCTTTGGTTGATTCCATGTCATGACTATTGTAAATAGAGCTGCAATGAATATTGTGTTACATGAAACTTTTTTTTTTTTAACATCTTTATTGGGGTATAATTGCTTTACAATGGTGTGTTAGTTTCTGCTTTATAACAAAGTGAATCAGTTATACATATACATATGTTCCCATATCTCTTCCCTCTTATGTCTCCCTCCCTCCCACCCTCCCTATCCCACCCCTCCAGGCAGTCACAAAGCACGGAGCCGATATCCCTGTGCCATGCGGCTGCTTCCCACTAGCTACCTAACTTACGTTTCTTAGTGTATATATGTCCATGCCTCTCTCTCACCCCGTCACAGCTCACCCTTGCCCCTCCCCATGTCCTCAAGTCCGTTCTCCAGTAGGTCTGTGTCTTTAGTCCTGTCTTACCCCTAGGTTCTTCATGACATTTTTTTTTCTTAAATTCCATATATATGTGTTAGCATACAGTATTTGTCTTTTTCTGACTTACTTCACTCTGTATGACAGATTCTAGGTCTATCCATCTCATTACAAATAGCCCAATTTCGTTTCTTTTTATGGCTGAGTAATATTCCATTGTATATTTGTGCCATATCTTCTTTATCCATTCATCCGATGATGGGCACTTAGGTTGTTTCCATCTCCGGGCTATTGTAAATAGAGCTGCAATGAACATTTTGGTACATGACTCTTTTCGAATTTTGGTTTTCTCAGGGTATATGCCCAGTGGTGGGATTGCTGGGTCATATGGTAGTTCTATTTGTAGTTTTTTAAGGAACCTCCATACTGTTCTCCATAATGGCTGAACCAATTCACATTCCCACCAGCAGTGCAAGAGTGTTCCCTTTTCTCCACACCCTCTCCAGCATTTATTGTTTGTACATTTTTTTCATGATGGCCATTCTGACTGGTGTGAGGTGATACCTCATTGTAGTTTTGATTTGCTTTTCTCTAATGACTAGTGATGTTGATCATCCTTTCATGTGTTTGTTGGCAATCTGTATATCTTCTTGAGAGAAATGTCTATTTAGGTCTTCTGCCCATTTTTGGATTGGGTTTTTTGATTTACTGATATTGAGCTGCATGTACTTCTTATAAATTTTGGACATTAATCCTTTGTCAGTTGCTTCATTTACAAACATTTTCTCCTATTCTGAGCATTGTCTGTTCATCTTCTTCATGTTTTCCTTTGCTGTGCAAAAGCTTTGAAGTTTCATTAGGTCCCATTTGTTTATTTTTGTTTTTATTTCCATTTCTTTAGGAGGTGGGTCAAAAAGGATCTTGCTGTGATTTATGTCATAGAGTATTCTCCCTATGTTTTCCTCTAAGAGTTCTATAGTGTCTGGCCTTACATTTAGGTCTTTAATCCATTTTGAGTTTAACTTTGTGAATGGTGTTAGGGAGTGTTCTAATTTCATTCTTTTACATGTAGCTATCCAGTTTCCCCAGCACTACTTATTGAAGAGGCTGTCTGTTCTCCATTGTTTATTCTTGCCTTCTTTATCAAAAATAAGGTGACCATATGTGCATGGGTTTTTCTCTGTGCTATCTATCCTGTTCCATTGATCTATATTTCTGTTTTTGTGCCAGTACCATACTGTCTTGATTACTTCAGCTTTGTAGTAGAGTCTTAAGTCTGAGAGCCTGATTACTCCAGCTCCGTTTTTCTTTCTCAAGACTGCTTTGGCTATTCAGGGTCTTTTGTGTTTCCATACAAATTGAGAAATTTTTTGTTTTAATTCTGTGAAAAATGCCATTGGTAATTTGATAGGGATTGCATTGAATCTGTAGATTGCTTTTGGTAGTATAGTCATTTTCACAATGTTGATTCTTTCAATCTCAGAACATGGTATATCTTTCCATGTGTTTGTATCATCTTTAATTTCTTTCATCAGTGTCATATAGTTTTCTGCATACAGGTCTTTTGTCTCCTTAGGTAGGTTTATTCCTAGGTATTTTATTCAGTGGTGAATGGGAGTGTTTCCTTAATTTCTCTTTCAGATATTTCGTTGGTATCATATGCGGATGCAAGACATTTCTGTATTATTTTGTATCCTGAAATTTTACCAAATTCATTGATTAGCTCTAGCAGTTTTCTGGTAGCACCTTTAGAATACTCTATGTATAGTATCATGTCATCTGCAAACAGTGACAGCTTTACTTCTTTTCTTGTTTGGATTCCTTTTATTTCTTATTCTTCTCTGATTGCTGTGGCTAAAACTTCCAAAACTCTGTTGAATAAGAGTGGTGAGAGTGGAAAAGTTTGTCTTGTTACTGATCTTAGTAAAAATGGTTTCAGTTTTTCACAGTTGAGAATGATGTTGGCTGTGGGTTTGTCACCTATGGCCTTTATTATGTTGAGGTGAGTTCCCTCTATGCCTACTTTCTGTACGGTATTTTTATCATAAATGGGGGTTGAATGTTTTCACATGCTTTTTCTGCATCTATTGAGATGATCATATGGTTTTTCTCCTTCAATTTGTTAATATGATTTATCACATTGATTGATTTGCATATACTGAGGAATCCTTGCATTCTTGGGATAAACCCCATTTCATCATGGTGTATGATCCTTTTAATGTGCTGTTGGATTCTGTTAGCTAGTATTTTGTTGAGGATTTTTGCATCTATGTTCATCAGTGAGATTGGTCTTTAGTTTTCTTTTTCTGTGACCTCTTTGTCTGCTTTTGTTATCAGGGTGATGGTGGCCTCGTAGAATGAGTTTGGGAGTGTTCCTCCCTCTGCTATATTTTGGAAGATTTTGAGAATGATAGGTGTTAACTCTTCTCTAAATGTTTGATAGAATTCACCTGTGAAGCCATCTGGTCCTCAGCTTTTGTTTGTTGGAAAAATTTTAATCACAGTCTCAATTTCAATGCTTGTGATTGGTCTGTTCATATTTTCTATTTCTTCCTGGTTCAGTCTCTGAAAGTTGTGCTTTTCTAAGTATTTGTCCATTTCTTCCAGGTTGTCCATATTATTGGCATGGTATTGCTTGTAGTAATATCTCATCATCCTTTGTATTTCTTCAGTGTCAGTTGTTACTTCTCCTTTCTCATTTCTAATTCTACTGATTTGAGTCTTCTCCCTTTTTTTCTTGATTCTACTGATTTGAGTCTTCTCCCTTTTTTTCTTGATGACTCTAGCTAATGGATTATCAATTTTGTTTATCTTCTCAAAGAATCAACTTTTACTTATATTGATCTTTGCTATCATTTCCTTCATTCCTTTTTCATTTATTTCTGATCTGGTCTTTGTGATTTGTTTCCTTCTGCTAAATTTGTTGTTTTTGTTTTTGTTTTTTTGTTCTCCTTTCTCTAATTGCTTTAGGTGTAAGGTTAGGTTGTTTATTTGAGGTGTTTCTTGAGGTAGGATTGTATTGCTCTAAACTTCCTTCTTAGAACTGCTTTTGCTGCATCCCATAGGTTTTGGCACATCATGTTTTCATTGTCATTTGTTTCTAGGTATTTTTTTATTTCCTCTTTGATTTTTTCCATGATCTCTAGGTTGTTAAGTAGTGTACTGTTTAACCTCCATGTGTTTGTATTTCTTACATATTTTTTTCCTTTAATTTATATCTAGTCTCAGAGTTTTGTGGTAGAAAAAGATACTTGTTATGATTTCCATTCTCTTAAATTTACAAAGCCTTGCTTTGTGACCCAAGATGTGATCTATCCGGGAGAATGTTCCATGAGCACTTGCGAAGAAAGTGTATTCTGTTGCTTTTAGATGGTATGACCTATAAATATCAATTAAGTCCATCTTGTTTAATATATCATTTAAAGCTTGTGTTTCCTTATTTATTTTCATTTTGGATAATCCTTCCATTGGTGAAAGTGGGGTGTTAAAGTCTCCTACTATGATTTTGTTACTGTCAATTTCCCCTTATGGCTGTTAACATTTGCCTTATGTATTGAGGTGCTCCTGTGTTGGGTGCATAAATATTTACAATTGTTATATCTTCTTCTTGGATTGATCCCTTGATCAATATGTAGTGTCATTCTTTGTCTCTTGTAATAGTCTTTATTTTAAAGTCTATTGTGTCTGATATGAGAATTGTTACTCCAACTTTCTTTTGATTTCCATTTTCATGGAATATCTTTTTCCATCCCCTCATTTTCAGTCTGTATGTTTCCCTAGGTCTAAAGTGGGTCTCTTGTAGACAACATATAAATGGGTCTTGATTTTGTATCCATTCAGCCAGTCTATGTCTTTTGGTTGAGCATTTAATCCATTTACATTTAAGGTAATTATCAATATGTATGTTCCTATTATCATTCTTAATCATTTGGGGTTTATTATTGTAGGTCTTTCCCTTCTCTTGTGTTTCCTGACTAGAGAAGTTCCTTTAGCATTTGTTGTAAAGCTGGTTTGGTGGTGCTGAATTCTCTTAGCTTTTGCTTGTCTGTAAATATTGTATTTTCTCTGTTGAATCTGAATGAAATCCTTGTTGGATAGAGTAATCTTGGTTGTAGGTTTTTCCCTTTCATCACTTTAAATATGCCTTGCCACACCCTCTGTCTTGAATAGTTTCTGTGGAAAGATCATCTGTTAGCCTTATGGGGATTCCCTTATATATTATTTGTTGTTTTTCCCTTGCTACTTTTAATATTTTTTATTTGTATTTAATTTTTGATAGTTTGATTAATATGTGTCTTGGCATGTTTCTTCTTGGATTTTTCCTGTATGGGACTCTCTGTGCTTCCTGGACTTGATTAACTATTTCCTTTCACATATTAGGGAAGTTTTCAACTATAATTTCTGCAAATATTTTCTATCCCTTTCTTTTTCTCTTCTTCTTCTGGGACCCCTTTAACTCAAATGTTGTTACGTTTAATGTTGTCCCAGATGTCTCTGAGGCTGTCCTCAAATCTTTTCAGTCATTTTTCTTTATTTTGCTCTGTGGTAGTTATTTTCACTATTTTATCTTCCAGGTCACTTATCTGTTATTCTGGCTCAGTTATTCTTCTATCGATTCCTTCTAGATAATTTTTAATTTCATTTGTTTTGTGGTTCATCTTTGTTTGCTCTTTAGTTTTTGTAGGTCCTTCTTAAACTTTTCTTCTATTTTGTCCATTATATTTCCAAAATTTTGGATCATCTTTACTATCATAACTCTGAATTCTTTTTCAGGTATACTGCCTATTTCCTGTTCATTTGTTCGGTCTGGTGGTTTTTTACCTTGCTCCTTCATCTGCTGTGTGTTTCTCTGTCTTCTCATTTTGCTTAACCCACTGTGTTAAGGGTCCCCTTTTCTCAAGCTGTAGGTTTGTAGTTCCCATTGTTTTTGGTGTCTGCCCCCAGTGGATAAGTTTTGTTCAGTGGATTGTGTCGGCTTTGTGGTGGAGGGTATTGGTGAATTTTTTCCGGGAGATGAGGCTGGATTTTGTGTTTCTGGTGGGTAGGACCACGTCTAGTGGTGTGTTTTGTAGTGTTTGTGATCTTATTATGATTTTAGTCATCCTCTCTGCTAATAGTTGGTGTTGTGTTCCTGTCTTGCTATTTGTTTGGCATAGGGTGTCCAGCACTCTAGCTTGTTGGTCGTTGAGTAGAGCAGGGCCTTAGCATTGGGAAAGCTTTTTCCATTTGATATTATGTGGAGCAGGGAGGTGTCTCGTGGACCAGTGTCCTAACTCAGCTCTTCCACCTCAGAGGTGCAAGCCTGACATGCAGCCAGAGCCCTACGACCCTGTCAGCCACTTGGTTCACTCTTTATGACAGACTCTAGTGGGAAGAAGCTGCATAGCACAGGGAGATCAGTTCAATGTCTTGTTGAACTGATACCTGCTAATGTTGAATGGTCTCCTGTTTAGGCAGGGGTGGCTGTGGCTCACCGCAGGACAGGGATTTTGGCCCACAATTTGTTTTATAAATGGTTCATTTTCATTACATTTCAGTAGAGAAATGCATGTGGAAATATGGTCAAGAAGGTTTTCTTCACTTTACTTATGTGGAACCCAAACATCTTAGCAATGAATATAGCCCAGCTGGTGCAAATGATTTTCAACACTTGATTTGAATAGTTTGAGTATGTTGGTTATTTCCCACATGGTATAATGTTGATTGTTCTCAATTAATTTCTCGATTTGATCGCTATCAACTTCAACTCTTTTACCCGACCATGGAGCATCATCCAGAACGAAATCTCCAGGACAAAACTTCCCAAACCAGGTTTGACATGTTTGATCAGTCACAGCACCTTCTCCATACACTGCACAAATCTTTGTTTGCATTTCAGTTTTTACCTTTCTTGAAATAATAAAGCATAATATGCCGAAAATGTTGGTTTTTTTCTTCCATCTTCAATATTAAAATGGCACACAAAAACTCAACAATTTTGATAAGTCATTTTTAAAATGTATGCTGATATAACAGCTATCACATACAATCTAACAAACATTGTTTTGAATGATGGTAAAGACAACTAAGGGCTACTACAGCCATCTTACAGAAAAAGTGAAATGAACCATCCCAGTAGATACTCCAAACTGTACTCCAGATTCAAGGTAATTCCTATCAGAACTTCAGAAGACTTCTTCATAGAAATTGACAAGCTGATTCTAAGATTCATATGGAATTGCAAGCTTGCCATAACAGTCAATACAATCTTGTGAAGAAAGAATAGAACTCACAGTTACCTATTTCAAAACTTACTACAAAGCTACGTTAATCAAAACACTGTGATAGTGACATATGTATAGACATATATACCAATTAAACTGAATTGGCAGTCCAGAAATAAACCTATACATCTATAGCCAAATTATTTTGGACAAGGGTTTCAAAATTATTCAATGGCAAAAAATAGAATCTTAAACAGTGGTGCTGGGACAACTTAAAATTCACAGGCAAAAGAAAAAAGCTGGATTCCTATCTCCTGCCATATATAAAAATGAACTCATAATAGATTAATGACATAAATATAAGAGCTAAAATTATAACACTCTTAGAAAAAAGCATATTGTTATGTCTTCATGACTTTGGACTCGAAAATGAATCCTTAACTAAGACACCAAAAGTATACAAAAGAAAATAAAAGATAAAATGCACTTCATCAAAACTGAAATATTTTTTGTATTAAAGAACAATATCAGGAAAGTGAAAATACAACCCACACATTGATAGCAAACAGTATAAATGATCATGGTATAATTTCCAGAATATACAAAGAAATTTACAACTCAACAATTAAAAAACAAACAAAAAACAACTCAATTTAAAAAGTGGGCAAAGGACTGAAATACACATTTCTCCAAAGAAGATATACAAATGGCCAGTAAGTACTTGAAAAGATTCTTAATCATTAGTCACTAGGGAAATACAAGTCAAAATGACAGTAAGATATGACAAAATGACAATAAATAAAGTTTCACACCTACTAGGAGGCTGTAATTATAATAATTTTGAAAAAGGAAATAGCATCTGGGAGGTTGTATGTAACAAGCTTCACAAACTGTAGAAAACAGTTCATCAGTTACTTTAAAAATTAAATCTAGAAATACCATATGACCCAGAAATTCTACTCCTAGGTATATACCTAAAAGAAATGGAAATGTATGTCCATTGAAAAACTTTTACATGAATCGTTATAGCAACATTATTCATAATAGTCAAAAAGGAAAACAGCCCAAATGTCCATCAATGGAAGAATGCATAAAAAAAACTGTGTTGTATACATATAATGGAACATTATAAAGCCATGAAAAGAAATTAAGTACTGATACATGCTACAATGTGGATGAAACCTCAAAAACACTAGGCTAAAAGAAAGAAACCAGACATAAAAGGTCACATATTATATTATTCTATATTTATGAAATATGCAGAATAGATAAATTCACAGAAACAGAAAGTCAATAGTGGATGCTGGGACCAAGGGAGGGGAAGTGAGGAGCACTGCTCAATGGTACAGGGTTTTATTTGGGGTGATAAAAAGGTTTTTAAACTACAAAAAATTGGTGATTGCACAAAATTCTGAATGTACAAAAAGCCATTGAACTGTTTATTTTTAAAAGGTTAATTCTATGTGAATTTTACCTCAATGAATGTTTACATATAGAAATTAAATACAGAAAGTAGATTCATGGTTGCTTAAAGCTGGAAGAATAAGGACTGTGGGATGATAGCTAACTCATCTGCAGTTTCTTTTTTTTTTAATTACTACAAGTTAAATATATTTTATTAATTAATTTATTTTTAACATCTTTATTGGAGTATAATTGCTTTACAATGGTGTGTTAGTTTCTGCTGTATAACAAAGTGAATCAGCTATACATATACATATATCCCCATATCCCTTCCCTCTTGCATCTCCCTTCCATCCTCCCTACCCCACCCCTATAGGTGGTCACAAAGCAATGAGCTGATCTCCCTGTGCTATGCGGCTGCTTCCCACTAGCTATCTATTTTACATTTGGTATTGTATATATGTGCAGTTTCTTTTTTTGTGTGGTAAATATGTTCAAAAATTTACTGTAGTGAAGTTTGCGTGTATCTGTGGTTATACTAACATCCACTGAATTGTACACTTTTAAACAGATAAGTTTTATGGTATGTGAATTGTATCTTAATAAAGCTGTTAAACAAGGAACTCATATATTGTGTTCATTTTCTATTGGTGTCATAACTAACTACCATAAGCTTAGTGGATTAAATCACCACAGAATATTATCTTACAGTTCTGTAGGTCAGAAGTCTGAAGTCACTGAGTTAAAATCAAGGTGTCTGAAGGGCTGTGTTTGTTTCTGGAAACTCTAGGTAAGGATCCATCCCCTCTCCTTTCAGGTTGCTGGTAGAATTCAGTTCCTTGCATAAAGTTCCCTGTATTTCAGAAGCAGCACACATTCACACATTCATCTCCCTCTGACCACAAATTGTTGACTCTTAAAAACTCATGTTATCAGTTTGGCCCCACCAGGAAAATATAATCCCCACCTCAAGGTCCAAAACCTTAATCACATCTACAAAAACTCTTTGCTATATAGCATAGTTCATGTTTTCCCATAATAATATATTCCAGGGTATAAGGGCATGGACAACTTTGGGGAAGTCCATCATTCTGCCAATGACATATGTTAAAAATAAAATTTTCATATTCTTATTAGAAAGTATAAGCTAATAACTTCAGACATTGGTAAATGAAAAGAATTATTAAACAAAACTCAAAAAGGGGTCAATGGAAAAGATTGATACAACTGACTATATTAAAACTAAGAACTTTGTTCATCAAAAACACCACAGAGAGCTGGCTAGGGGAAATTACTTTGGCAATCTATAGGAAGGTGGTAATTTGAGACACTCTGGGAAAAAAAAAATTGTCTACTGGACTAGAAACTACATATATATATATACACACACATATATATATCAAGAGAAAGAGGGAGATAGAAAGGGACACAGGGGATTGGTGTTTAAGAATGGAAGCTCAGAGATTGGTTCAAGATGGTGACGTGCGCTCACTCCCTCCTGTGAGAGCACCGGAATCACAACTAACTGCTGAACATTCATCGACAGGAAGACACTGGAACTCACTAAAAAAGATACCCCACATCCAAAGACAAAGGAGAAGCTGCAGTGAGAGGGTAGGAAGGCACAATCACAATAAAATCAAATCCCATAACTGCTGGGTGGGTGACTCACAGACTGGAGAACACTTATACAACAGAAGTCCACCCACTGGATTGAAGGTTCTGAGCCCCACATCAGGCTTCCCAAACTGGGGGTCTGACAATGGAAGGAGGAATTCCTAGAGAATCAGAATTTTAAGGCTAGCAGGATTTGATTGCAGGACTTCAACAGGACTGGGGGAAACAAAGACTCCGCTCTTGGAGGGAACACACAAATTAGTGTGCACATCAGGACCAAGGGGAAGGAGCAGTGACCCCATAGGAGACTGAACCAGATCTACCTGCTGGTCTTAGAGAGTCTACTGCAGAGGCGGTGGGGGGGGGGGGGTGGGCTGTGGCTCAGCATGAGTACAAGGACACTGGCAGCAGAAGTTCTGGGAAGTACACCTTAGCATGAGCCCTCCCAGAGTCTGCCATTAGGCCCAACAAAGAGCCTGGGTCGCCTCAGGCCAAACAACCAGCAGGGAGGGAACCCAGCCCCACCTACCAGTAGAAGAGTGGATTAAAGTTTTACTGAGCTCCACCCACCAGAGCAACACCCAGCTCTACCCACCACCAGTCCCTCCCATCAGGAAACTTGCACAGCCTCTTAGATAGCCTCATCCACGAGAGGGCAGATTGCAGAAGCAAGAAGAACTACAAACCTGCAGCCTGTGGAAGAGAAACCACATTCACAGAAAGATAGACCAGGTGTAAAGGCAGAGGGCTATGCACAGATGAATGAACAAGATAAAACTCCAGAAAAACAACTAAATGAAGTGGAGATAGGCAACTTTCCAGAAAAATAATTCAGAATAATGATAGTGAAGATGATCAAGGACCTCAGAAAAAGAATGGAGACAAAGAATGAGAAGATGCAAAGAATGTTTAACGAAGACTTAGAAGAATCAAAGAACAAACGCATAGAAGAATTAAAGAACAAACAAAGAGAGATGAAGAATACAATAACTGAAATGAAAAATACACTAGACAGAATCTAATAGCAGAATAACTGAGGCAGAAGAACGGATAAGTGACCTGGAAGACAGAATGGTGGAATTCACTGCCATGGAACAGAATAAAGAAAAAAATAGCGAAAAGAGATGAAGACAGCATAAGAGACCTCTGGGACAACATTAAATGCAACAACATTGGCATTATAGCAGTCCCAGAGGAGAAGAGAAAGAGAAATGACCTGAGAAAATATGTGATGAGAATGTAGTTGAAAACTTCCCTAACATGGGAAAGGAAATAGCCACACAATTCCAGGAAGCACAGTGAGTCCCATACAGGATAAACCCAAGGAGAAATACATGGAGACACATAGTAACCAAATTGACAAAAAATAAGACAAGGAAAAATTATTGAAAGCAACAAGGGAAAAATAACAAACAAGGGAACACCCAAAGTTAACAGCTGAGGTCCCAGCAGAAACTCTACAAGCCAGAAGGGAGTGTCATGATATATTCAAAGTGATGAAAGGGAAGAACCTACAACCAAGATTACTCTTCCCAGCAAGGATCTCACTCAGATTTGATGGAGAAATCAAAAGCTTTACAGACAAGCAAAGCTAAGAGAACTCAGCACCTCCAAACCAGCTCTACAGCAAATGCTAAGAGAACTTCTCTAAATGGGAAGCACAAGAGAAGAAAAGGACCTACAAAAACAAACCCATAGCACTTAAGAAAATGGTAATAGGAACATACATATCGATAATTACCTTTAACATGAATGGATTAAATACTCCAACCAAAAGACACAGGCTTGCTGAATGGATACAAAAACACGACCCATATATATGCTGTCTACAAGAGAGCCATTTCAGACCTAGGGACACATACAGACTGAAAGTGAGGGGATAGAACAAGATATTCCATGCAAATGGAAATCAAAAGAAAGCTGAAGTAGCAATACTCATATCAGATAAAATAGACTTTAAAATAAAGAATATAACAAGAGACAAGAACACTACATAATGATCAAGGGATCAATCCAAGAAGAAGATATAACAATTATAAATATATATGCACCCAACATAGAAGCATCTCAATACATAAGCCCACTGCTAAGAGCTATAAAAGAGGAACTCGACAGTAGCACAATAATAGTGGGGGATTTTAACACCTCACTTACACCAATGGACAGATCATCCAGACAGAAAATTAACAATGAAACACAAGTTTTAAATTACACAATAGACCGGCTAGATTTAATTGAAATTTATAGGACACTCCATCTAAAAAACAGCAGATTACACTTTCTTCTCAAGTGCACATGAAACATTTTCCAAGATAGATCAAACCTTGGGTCACAAATCAAACATCAGTAAATTTAAGAAAATTGAAATCATATAAGCATTTTTTTCTGACCACAATGTTATGAGATTAGAAATCAACTACAGGGAAAGAAATGTAAAAAATATAAACACATGGAGTCTGAACAATACGTTTCTAAATAACCAGGAGATCACTAAAGAAATCAGAAAGGAAATAAAAAAATACTTAGAGAAAAATTGTAATGCAAACATGATGATCCAAAATGTATGGGATGCAGCAAAAGTAGTTCTAAGAGGGAAGTTTATAGCAATACAAGCCTACCTCAAGAAACAAGAAAAATCTCAAATAAACAATCTAACCTTAAACCTGAAGGAACTAGATAAAGAAAACAAACAAAACCCAAAGTTAACAAAAGGAAAGAAATCATAAAGATCAGAGCAGAAATAAATGAAATAGAAACAAAAAAAAACAATAGCAAAGATCAATAAAACTTAAAGCTGGTTCTTTGAGAAGATAAACAAAATTGATAAACCATTAGCCAGACACAACAAGAAAAAGAGGGAGAGGACTCAAATCAATAAAATTAGAAATGAAAAAGGAGAAGTTACAACAGACAACACAGAGATACAGAGCATACTAAGAGACTACTACAAGTAAATCTATGCCAATACAATGGACAACCAGGAAGAAATGGACAAATTCTTAGAAAGGTACAACCTTCCATGACTGAACTAGGAAGAAATAGAAACTATGAACAGACTAATCACAAGTAATGAAATTGAAACTGTGATTAAAAATCTTCCAACAAACAAAAGTCCAGGACCTCATGGCTTCACAGGTGAATTCTATCAAACATTTAGAGAAGAGCTAACACCCATCCTTCTCAAACTCTTCCAAAAAGTTGCAGAGGAAGGAATACTCCCAACCTCCTTCTATGAAGCCACTATCACCCTGACACCAAAACCAGACAAAGATACTACAAAAAAAGAAAACTACAGACCAATATCACTGATGAATATACATGCAAAAATCCTTAACAAAATACTAGCAAACAGGGCTTCCCTGGTGGCGCAGTGGTTGAGAATCCACCTGCCAATGCAGGGGACGCGGGTTCGTGCCCCGGTCCGGGAGGATCCCACATGCTGCAGAGCGGCTGGGCCCGTGGGCCATGGCTGCTGAGCCTGCGTGTCCGGAGCCCATGCTCTGCAACGGGAGAGGCCACAACAGTGAGAGGCTCACGTACCAAAAATAAATAAATGAAAAAAAAAAAAAATACTAGCAAACAGAATCCAGCAACACATTAAAAGGAGCATACAGCATGATCAAGTGGGATTTATGCCAGGGATGCAAAGATTCTTCAATACACACCAATCAGTCAATGTGATACACCATATCAACAAACTGAAGAATAAAAACCATATGATTATCTCAATAGATGCAGAAAAAGCTTTCAACAAAATTCAACACTAATTTACCATTAAAACTCTCCAGAAAGTGGGCATAGAGGGAACCTACCTTAACATAATAAAGGCCATATATGACAAATCGACAGCAGACATCATTCTCAATGGTACAAAACTGAAAGCTTTTCCTCTAAGATCAGGAACAAGACAATGATGTCCACTCTCGCCACTATTTTTTTTTTTTTTTTTTTTTTTTTTTGCTGTACGTGGGCCTCTCATTGTTGTGGCCTCTCCCGCTGTGGAGCACAGGCTCTGGATGTGCAGGCTCAGCAGCCAGGGCCCATGGGCTCAGCCACTCTGCGGCATGTGGGATCTTCCCAGACCAGGACATGAACCTGTATCCCCTGCATCGGCAGGCAGACTCTCAACCACTGCACCACCAGGGAAGCCCCACTCTCGCCACTATTATTCAACATAGTTTTGGAAGTCCTAGCCATGGCAATCAGAGAAGAAAAAGAAATTAAAAAAATACAAATTGAAAAAGAAGTAAAACAGTCACTGTTTGTAGATGACATGATACTATACATAGAGAATCCTAAAGATATCATCAGAAAACTGCTAGAGTTAATCAATGAATTTGGTAAACTTGCAGGATACAAAATTAATTCACAGAAATCTCTTGCATTCCTATACATTAATGATGAAAAATTTGAAAGAGAAATTAGGGAAACACTCCCATTTACCTTTGCAACAGAAAGAATAAAATACCTAGGAATAAACCTACCTAAGGAGACAAAAGACCTGTATGCAGAAAACTCTGAGACACTGATGAAAGAAATTAAAGATGATACCAACAGATGGAGAGATATACCATGTTCTTGGATTAGAAGAATCAATATTGTGAAAATGACTATACTACCCAAAGCAATCTACAGATTCAATGCAATCCCTATGAAATTTGGCATTTTTTGCAGAACTAGAACAAAAAAATCTTAGAATTTGTATGGAGACACAAAAGGCGCTGAATTGCCAAAGCAGTCTTGAGGGGAAACAACGGATCTGGAGAAATCAGACTCCCTGACTTCAGACTATACTACAAAGTTACAGTAATCAAGATAATATGGTACTGGTACAAAAGCAGAAATATAGACCAATGGAACAGGATAGAAAACCCTGAGATAAACCCATGTCCCTATGGTCAACTAATCTATGACAAAGGATACAAGTATATACAATGGAGAAAAGACAATCTCTTCATAAAGTAGTGCTGGGAAAACTGGATAGCTGCATGTAAAAGAATGAAATTAGAAAACTCCTTAACACAATACACAAAAATAAACTCAAAATGGATTAGAGACCTACATGTAAGACTGGACACTATAAAACTCTCAGAGGAAAACATAGGAAGAACACTCTTTGACATAAACCACAACAACATTTTTTTGATCCACCTCTTAGAGTAATGGAAATAAAAACAAAAATAAACAAATGGAACCTAATGACACTTAAAAGCTTTTGCACAGCAAAGGAAACCATAAACAGGACAAAAAGAAGACCCTCAGAATATCAGAAAATATTTGCAAATGAATCCATGGACAAACAATTAATCTCCAAGATATATAAACAGCTCATGCAGCTCAATATTAAAAAAACAAACAACTGAATCCATAAATGGACAGAAGACCTAAATAGACATTTCTCCACAGAAGACATACAGATGGCCAAGAAGCACATGAAAAGCTGGTCAACATCACTAATTTTTAGAGAAGTGCAAATCAAAACTACAATGAGGTATCACCTCACACCAGTTAGAATGGGCATCAGCACAAAATCTACAAACAACAAATGCTGGAGAGGGTGTGGAGAAAGGAGAACCCTCTTGCACTGTTGTTGGGAATGTAAATTGATACAGCCACTATGGAGAACAGTATGCAGATTCCTTAAAAAACTAAAAATAGAGTTACCATATGACCAAGCAATCCCACTACTGGGCATATACCTAGAGAAAACCATAATTCAAAAAGACTCATGCACCCCAATGTTCATTGCAGCACCATTTACAATAGCCAGGTCATGGAAGCAACCCAAATGCCCATCGACAGATGAATTAATAAAGAAGAAGTGGTACATATATACAATGGAATATTACTCAGCCATAAAAAGGAATGAAATTGGGTCATTTGTAGAGATGTGAATGGATCTAGAGACTGTCATACAGAGTAAAGTAAGTCAGAAAGAGAAAAACAAATATCGTATATTAACACATATATGTGGAAACTAGAAAATCGGTACAGATGAACCAGTTTGCATGGCAGAAATAGAGACACCAATGTAGGAAACAAATGTATGGGCACAAATGTGGAAAAGTGGCAGGGGGAGGGTGGTGTTGTGATGAATTGGCAGACTGGGATTGACATATATACACTAATATGTATAAAATGGATAATTAGTAAGAACCTGCTGTGTAAAAAAAATAAATTAAATTAAATTTATAAAAACAGCACAAAGAGAAAAAAAGTTACGAACTATGAAATGATTTGTCTAATTCATTTAACTGATTGATTTAGATTATATATTTTTTTGAGAAAAACAATGAGAAAAGCATACACCAATAGAAAAGTTGACAAGAAACAGATAAGGATCTCATAGAATAGCAAGTATATAAATCTAAGAAATGTATGAAGAATTGTTTAATATCAGTACTGAACTTGTAAGTTTTATTTAAGACCACAGAATGCTGCAACTTTATACCCAACTTTATTTTATATGCCAACTTTATTTAATTGGCAAACATTTTTAAAAGCATGACAATACCAAGTATTGGAGAAAATATGAATGACCAGAATCTCATATATTTTGCTAGTGGATGGTAAACTGTAGCAAGCATTTTAGAAAACACTTTGACATTATCCTCTAAAGTGAATGCCTACGTATCATGCAATTCACCAATTCCACTCTTACCCTTGAATGTGTTCACCAAAAATTATGTATAAGAATATTCGCAGGCGCTCTGTTCACAGTAGAAAAAATGAAAGCTATACCAATATGTCAGTACAAAGCAGATGAACCAACTATATAATACATAGAGCTGCTATAAAACTAAAGAGGGAAAGAATGATAAGCACAAGATTTAAGATTATGATTCCTCAGGTGGGTAGAGATGTACAATTAGATGTAGTTTATTGCCCATGTCCTAGTTTACTTGTAGAATGATGGGTTTCTGGGTTGCATTTTTAAAGTGCATTACATTAAACTATGAAAAATCACCAAATGCAAAAGGGTTATTGATGGACAAATGATGAGATTACAATTAATCCAATTCTGTGCATTTAAGATGCACTTGATATTCATTCTTCATAACCCAGTTTTTAAAAATATTGGGACATACTCCTTTATCTTGTTTTTCTTGCCTCGATTATACAATAAATAAATGTTCACTTGTGTCAAACCATGCAGTAGCCTTTTTTTTTTTTTTTTTTTTGGTCTAGTGCTATAGATGGCTATCTAAATGTCCCAGAACAATTAATTCATCAAAGAAAACTTTTATTTTAGCATCAAAAACTTTTCTTTTCAAATAGTTTTAATGCTTGCTCTGGTATCTAATAGTATCTAACAGACATAGGTTCTGTGGAGGTAAAATTATTTTCCTGGTGCCAGTTATAGTCAGTAATTTTTAGTCAATTATTTATTTTAATATAGTCAAGAAAATACATACATAGCAATCTTCTAGAAGTCAACATATTTGACAAGGACCAATCCTGAAGGGTCAACCCAAAAGTATGTATTTGTCATCTGGACAAGAACCTTAAGAGGTAACAATTATTTATGGAAATACCTGACCTGTGTAGCCCAAGTGAGCCTACATACACAGACTTCTCTCCCATCTATAGCACCTAGACAAATACTTTCTCCAAGAAAGTTTTGAATCTCATCTCCTCCAAGAGTTTATACTGAGTGAATGTTGCACAGAAATTTGGACCTGTGTGGCTATGCATATGCACATATGTACACAGACACACATATTTGTGTACTACTTCTATTCTTTCACCATATTTAGCATTTTTTGTATTAGTAGTCTAAATACATTTTAGTTTAAATAAACATAAAATGAAGTGAGAAGGCAAAAGAAGGAAAATGTAATAAAAAGTGTTATAAATTTGCTTCCTACCTGATTGCTCCCCACTGGTTAAAAGTTATAACTGTGCCTTTCCTATATGACTTGTGTATACAGTTGCTTAATTGCCAGTAATTCAAATAGCAAATATCTTCACCTTTGCTAACTCTTGCCAATTTAGATTAATTTTTCTCAAAAAGAAGTCTTGCTTTGAGTCAGTCATTGTGCGTTTCTGAACAAAAAAAAAGTGGGAAGAGTGACAAAGGGCAGAAGGAAACAAGATTTTTAAAAGGCAGGCACATTGTGGAATTTTGAGTTTCAAATGACTGATAATATATTTGTTTTTGCCCAACAATCAAAAATATAGTAAATTAACTGAGAAGTCAGGACTGACAGAGACCATTTGGTAAGCGAAAAGCAAGTATAAGAAAGTTTCTGTGAGGAGGGGAGATACTTTCTCCCAGCATCAAGAGAAATAACAACTATTATCCTATGTTTGAATGTCCATCAAGTGAGGCAAGAAGGCTCTAAATTGAAGAGCTGATAAATTATATGATTGTTTTCTTCTGGATCCCAGGAAAGAACAAGCATTAAGTTTAGTTCAATGTAGGTTTACCAAGGGTGTCAGCAGGAACAAGTTACCAAGATTTAGCTATAGCTTGTGAATGGAGCCTTGCCAGGATTCAGAGTTGGTGCTCTCCATCATTAGAGAGCATCAGATGCCACAGCCACAGAGATGGACTCCAAGAGTTACAGTATGAGAATGCTAATGGCTGCCATGTTGGTAGATGTGCACCTTAGCTCTCACTGATGAAGATGGTTCAGCAAAACCTGAGCTCTGTAGGAAGTGTGGGTAACCATGATAATATGACTCCATTTGTATCACAGACTGGTAGGGCCTGGGGACGCACAGGTTATATAAATCACATAAACACTTTTTGAAACTGCCAAGACTGGGAAAGCCCCTTTTATTCTGAACTCTGAAGTTGCTTCTAAATAAGGATTCTTAAAATCATAACAACAACAGCAAGAGAAACCACAACAGCAGCATCCAACACTTCTGGTTTACTCATCCCAGTCAACTCCTAGACTTGGATCTGCCACAAAGGTTTCAAAAATATTCACTAGATCCACTGCCTATTCATCATGGGAGTCTGAGTCTCTCCATCTTTGATGATATAAGTCCTCAGATGCAGGCAGTAAAGCTCTGGTTCTAATTCCATTCTCTCACTGACATATATTTCCTACTGCTACCTTCTTTCCTCAACTCAGTTTTCAAAACCATATGAGTTTCACCTCTTCTGTAGATATGCCTCCCAGCCACAAGGCTCCATCTTTTTTCTGAAGAACTTCATCAGTTCTTTCCTTTAACACGTATTTGAAGATATTAAAATATTCTAGTTGTATATATCAATACTAGCTAATTAGAGGAGTCTTCATCCACAAAGTGTATTAAAAAAACTCCTCAATGCCGGAAACCCATTTTCCTCATCATAACATCTAGCAAAGACACATTGCAGTGGACAAAAAAATACAGATTGACTTCAGTGTTCAAAAAAAAATTTTTTTGCCCTCTTCTATGCGTGCAAGTTCTATTAGCAATTGTAGTTTTAGCTGAATAGTGCAATCCACATAGAAAATTCATACTTTAAGAATATTCGCTAATTAGAATGCCTTCTCACTCCAAACAGTGGCATAAATGTCATATTTTTATATTTAATATCCCTGTTTATTTCCTATGTGTGCACATACATAATATTTTCTGATAAATTTGATATAACTCATGGTACAAAGTGTAACCATTTCTAATTAGTTTGATCAAAGATACCACAGTCAGTGCTGAGAAATGGAAATTATGATAATAAAAATTATATTGCTTCTGACAGGAGGAAAAATGGTCATACATTGATTCAGCCCTCCCAGCCTTCCAGAAAAATATTTACATGTGATGTATTTACAAGGGCCCATACATGTATATATAGTAATTGTCTGTAATATTCCTAAAGGCCTTGCAGCAGAAGCAGCAAGACAGCAAGCTATTTCTACTGACTCTTTTATTATCTGTGCCATTTTCTGCACTGGTCTATTATGACTTTAACTCTTACACACTCTGTGAGTTTGGGTGGGGCAAACAATGAAATGGACTGACCATAAAGAGATCAGTATTTCCCTCGTATGTTATCCTTTCATTTCAGAGACTTTGATGTCAGAATATAGTAAGACATTCTTACTAAAACAATAATTCATGTAATGAGTATTTGTAGAGGATAAGAAGTAAACTATCATTTATTAATATAATTAATTATATTTATAATTATATGTATATAATTATATAATATATTTATATTAATTATAATTAATTAATATAAATGTGCAGAGAGGTCAGTGGAAGAAGAGCTGAAGTGTCTAGGGAAAGATCTGAAAATGACTGATTTGTTCCATTAAAAATTTTAGAAGTTACCACAACAGTTAAAGAACAGAAATGTAGAACAGTGGGACTTCCCTAGCAGTCCAGTGGTTAAGACTCTGTACTCTCACTGCAAGGGGCACAGGTTCGATTCCTGATCAGAGAACTAAGATCCCAGATCCTGCATGCCGCACAGCATGGCCAAGGAAAAAAAAAAGAGAAAAAAGGAAAAAGGAAATATAGAATATTTACTGAAGAAGGTGCCACTTGGGGATCCTTATTAGGAGACAGTCCAAACAATTTCTATGAGGAATTGATGATTCCCCTAGACTTGGAGGTTACCTTTGCAACCAGAACTATCTGAGTTCAAATCTTTCTTCTTCTACTAGGTATTAGGTAATCTTAAACAATTTTATGAGGTGTGCCGAATCTTAGTTTCTTCTAGAGAATGTATCAAACGAAGTGCCAGGCACATGTAGGATGTTTCATAAATAAAGATTCTACCTCTTTTTCCACATATTTATTCACTTATTTGTTCATTCACTGAGTCTAAGGTGACAGGAATACAGGAGTCAAAACTTCTAATGTCATCCTTTCTTATATTAAGCTTATAGTCTACTAATAAATAAGTTAGAAAATAATAATATAATTAACAAGTAAATATTAAGTTATTTTTTATTATATGCTAAGGTAAAGGAAATACAGGGTGCTATACAAGGGACCTAAGTCAGGGTTTTCATGGAAAACTTCCTTGTGGAAGTGGCATTTTAGGCAAGATAAGAATCATGAAAAAGATCAAGCAAGGAAAAAACATTCCAAGGGAGAACAAAGCTTGTGTGAAAGTTCTGGATCCTAAAGGATTTTAGCAGGTCTTAGAAACCCATAGAAAGTCAGGACAGTTGAAGCATAGAGAGTGAAGTTGTGAGCAGCATGAAATGAGGCCAAAATACTGGGAAGATGATGGGTGTGACAATTGCATGACTTTGAATAGTTACATGTAAACTACTAGATTTTATCTTTAGTGCAATCTGAAGACTCTAAAAGGAACTAAGTGGAAAGAATATGATCACACTTTTATTCAAAGGCAGATGATTCTGGCTATCTTGTAGATAATGACAAAAGCTCAGATAGCAATGTGGGGAAAATTTTCGGATAGGCTTTTCTTATAATTGAGGTGAGTACTGATGATAGCTTGAAATAAAATGGTAGTAGAGAAGATAAAAATATTAATAGTTTGGATGCATGTTTAGGACAGAAACTTGAGAGATTCGCATTGATTCACTATTGGAACTACTATGGGAATGGGGAGGAAGTGGAGATAACAGCCATAGATAACTTAGGAAGCAATCTAAGTGTCCATCAACAGATGAATAGATAAAGAAGGTGTGATGTGTATGTATATATATATATATATATATATATATATATATATACACACACATACATATATACACACAGTGGAATACTGCTCAATCATAAAAAAGAATGAAATTTTGTCATTTGCAGCAACATGGGTGGACTTGGAGGGGATTATGCTAACTGAAATAAGTCAGACAGAGAAAGGCAAATACTGTATGATATCACTTATGTGGAATCTAAAAAATACAACAAACTAGTGAGTATAACAAAAAAAAGAAGCATACTCACAGATATAGAGAACAAGCTAGTGGTTACAAGTTGGGGGGCGCAATTTAGGGGTGGAGGAGTAGGAGGTAAAAACTACCAGGTGTTAAGACAGACTACAAGGATGTACTGTATAACACGGGGAATACAGCCAATATTTTGCATAACTGTAAATGGAGTATAAATTTTAAGAATTATATAAAAATTAATTCTTTACTAAAGCAAGATATTTGCAGCAATATGCTGTGAGAATGGAAGATAATGATCAGGTTTCAGAAATTGTGATGACATAGTCAAGAATGTGACTATGAGATGGGGATAAAAGAAATATTATTAAGATAAGAAGGTCGTATAATTGGAAGACTAAAGTGTAAAGAAAATCAACACAGGAAGACTACATGAAGCTTAAAGGGTTTTCACAGTAGGTAAAGAATGGAAAACATCAATTTCAGATAAATCCATGGAAAGACAAGGGATGGCCATTTAACTTGACCTAGAGGAAAAATAGCCCCTGATACTAACTAAGGCTATTGATATGCCTCTATACCACAGTTTCTTAAAATTGATCAATCTATGAAAAACCATAAATTACTCACAGACTAATTGCCTCTTAGAAACCATTTATCCTAAACTACTTGATGTTGCAAAGGAAAGACTGATTCCCAGAGAAATAAAGTGTTTTCCAGGATCACATTTAAATTTGTAGGAAAATTAGACCTAAAACTCAGCCCAGCTTTTTTCCATACCACCAAATTAAGGTAATATTTCCCAAATAATCTTGTAGTGCAAATGTTTGGGGTCTTCAGACCATAAATATTATTTCTCTTTCTCACTCAAGTTCTGAAAAAGTTGGTAAAAAGAACAAATAGCAAAGTAGATAGAAAACAAAAATCACTTTATTACTTATAAAATCTAAATTATAGCATATGGTTCAGTATGATAGCAAAATGGATCAGCTAAATAAAACCCATAATTATGGATAATTACTAATGAAGTCACAAGCATTTTGAAGGCGGGGGCGCTTACCCAGGTTACAAATATGATATACAGGAGCAAGAGAATAGCTGCTCTCTAGGGCAGCTCATGCCCAAAAATTGAGTGTTTATCCCAGATTTACTGACCTGTTAAATCACTCACCTGGAATGGAATGGGTGATAGAATAGAGAGAGGCCAGGAGTGTTAAATAATTAACACCCCTTGTGTGTAAGGAGCTATCAGGAGTTGGAAAGTAACACCTCCCAAATAACAAAGAAACCATTATCAGTAATGGGGAAATACAGAGGCAACTCCACAAATTCATAAATTAGGTAAATAATATTGGCAATCACACATGAAATGACAGAATATAAATAATAAAGGGTGTTTTATCTATGGAGAAAGGTATGGAGGTTCCTTGAGAAAATAAAAATAAAGCTACCATATGATCCTACAATCACAATCCTTGGCATATATCCAGAGAAAACCATTATTTGAAAAGATGCATGCACCCCAATGTTCATCGCAGCACTATTTACAATAGCCAAGACATGTAAGCAACCTAAGTGTCCATCGACAAATGAATGGATAAAGAAGATATGTTATATATACATATAATGGAATATTACTCAGCCATAAAAAAATGAAATAATGCCAATTGCAGCAACATGGATGGACCTACAGATTATCATACTAAATGAAGTAAGCCAGACAAAGACAAATATCACATGATATCACTTATATGTGGAACCTATAAAAAAAGAAAGATACAAATGAACTTATATACAAAACAGAAATAGACCCACAGACATGGAAACTAAACATGGTTATCAAAAGGGAAAGGGGGAAGGGGAGAGATAAATTAGGAGTTTGGGATTAACATATACACACTATTATATGTAAAATAGGTAACCAACAAGTACCTACTGTATAGCACAGGGAAATATACTCAATATTTTGTTACAACCTATAAGGAAAAGAATCTGAAAAAGAATAGATATAAATATATGAACAACTGAATCACATTTCTGTACACCTGAAACTAATGCAGCATTGTAAATCAGCTATACTTCAATAAATAAATTAAAACAGAGGTGCTTTAGAGAGGTATAAATATCTTCCAGAATCATAACCAAAACAGAAAAGTATGCCAGTGTGAAAGTGAGCGAATGATGGCCTCTGGAAGCCTGAGAGGAGAGGAAATAATCACAGAGATGCAAAATGGCAGTGCCTCATCATAACTGTTCAGAAGATTATCCAATCTGGACAAAATGTTTTGAGTATTCCAGTCATGAATGTGAGAATATCCTTTTATACAAGATGTATGGCACCTTCAATTTTAGCCACTGCATAATTAATCCATTCCTTGAATTTTATGCTCACCATACATGCTTTTGCGCCTCACAGAGGTATGATTATAGGGACAGATTTTTATGGGATATGTTCACTCAAGAATTCCAATCTTCAAAGTTCTTTTATTTCCCATATGAAATTAATAAATGAGAACTTTAAGTCATGTACCAAAATGTTCATTGCCGCTCTATTTACAATAGCCCGGAGATGGAAAGAACCTAAGCGCCCATCATCGGACGAATGGATAAAGAAGATGTGGCACATATACACAATGGAATATTACTCAGCCTTAAAAAGAAATGAAATTGAGTTATTTGTAATGAGATGGATAGACCTAGAGTCTGTCATACAGAGTGAAGTAAGTCAGAAAGAAAAAGACAAATACCGTATGCTAACACATATATATGGAATTTAAGGAAAAAAATGTCATGAAGAACCTAGGGATAAGACAGGAATAGAGGCGCAGACCTACTGGAGAACGGACTTGAGGATATGGGGAGGGGGAAGGGTGAGTTTTGACAGGGCGAGAGAGAGTCATGGACATATACACACTAACAAACGTAGTAAGGTAGATAGCTAGGGGGAAGCAGCCGCAAGGCACAGGGATATTAGCTCGGGGCTTTGGGACAGCCTGGAGGGGTGGGATGGGGAGAGTGGGAGGGAGGGAGACGCAAGAGGGAAGACACATGGGAGCATATGTATATGTATAGCTGATTCACTTTGTTATAAAGCAGAAGCTGACACACTATTGTAAAGCAATTATACCTCAATAAAGATGTTAAAAAAAAAAAAAAAAAGAGTTCTAGAGAATCTCATGAGAACTGAAAAAAAATAAAAAATAAAAAATAAAGACAAAAAAAAAAATAAATGAGAACTTTAGTTAAGCACATTCCTTTATGGGTTTGGTTAATATGAGTCAACTCTAAACTTTCACTTAACGCTCAAAAATTATATTTCTAACTGAAAAGTGAAGCCCCATGGTAGCCATTCTGCCTATATTCAGATGCCACATATTTCTATTTTGAATGTCATCCTGAAGTGAAATATTCACTTCTCCATGGTATTGTCTTAAAATTACAGAGCACTGCATAAAACACTGAGCAACTAAACACAGAAAATGAAGATTCAGGATCTGGATCTTACTGTTGTAGTTTTTTTTTTAATTTTTATTATTGAAATATAATTGACATATAACATTGTATTCATTTTAGATGTACAATATAATGATTTGATATATGTATATATTGTGAAATGATTACCATAATAAGTTTAGTTAATATTACTATTGTAGTTCTAATTCCATCTCCCTACTTCTAATGGGAATGATCCATTTTGGAATCTCCTTTGCCTTTTCTCAGGCCCCCATTCTCTGAATATCCTTTTTTTAAAAAAATACCTTTTCCATTCTTTCACTCCCAACCCCAAAATATAGCATGTAACTTGAGTAAGGGAGGTATTTTCAGAGAAATGAGAATAACATTGTGATAAATGCTGTCAATCTGTTTTTACCCACTTCATAATGAAAGAAATCAGGAGCAAAAGTTATCTTGACAAAATTTCACCCACTAGTACTAATACACCATAGTTGCAATTTATTGCTGGTTGCTATTTGTTTGTATTTCCATGTGAAGTAAACTTTAAAACAAAGTGCTCATTTATAAATAGATACCAATCATAAACTGCTTTAAAGGTGGTAAGAAAAGCATCAGAGGAGACTATATCTGTATCACTTTGCTTTATGGTAAAATGTTTAGGAATAGGTTAAACCTTCATGACCTTCTGACGGTTTTTAGTACTTTTGTCCCATTGGATACACCCACAAATTTAAAGGAAGTATTAAAATTTTCAGAAGCTTTGGACTGATATGGGATGGAAAATCAGAGCCCTATACATACTGTTGAAAAATCCCATACAATTAGTATTCTGGGGAAGCATCCAACATTCATGTATAGCAGCAGTACCCAACCTTTTTGGCACCAGGGACCAGTTTTGTGGAAGACAATTTTTCCATAGATGAGGGTGGGGGAGGGTTTCAGGATGATTCAGGCTCGTTACATTGATCGTGCACCTTATTTCTATCATTATTACACTGTAATATATAATGAAATAATTATACAACTCACCATAATGCAGAATCAGTGGGAGCCCTGAGCTTGTTTTCACTTGCCACTCACTGATAGGGTTTTTTTTTTTTTTTTTTTTTTGATGTACGCAGGCCTCTTACTGTTGCGGCCTCTCCCTTTGCAGAGCACAGGCTCCGGACGCGCAAGCTCAGTGGCCACGGCTCACGGGCCCAGCTGCTCTGCGGCATGTGGAATCCTCCCGGACCGGGGCACGAGCCCGTCTCCCCTGCATCGGCAGGCGGACCCCCAACCACTGTACCACCAGGGGTGCCCACTGATAGGGTTTTGATATGAGTCTGCAAGCAATTGATTTGTTATGGTCCCTGTGCGGTTAAACCTCTCTGCTAATGATAATCTGTATTTGCAGCCACTCCCCAGCGCTAGCATCACCGCCTCAGCTCCACCTCAGATCATCATGTGTTAAATTCTCTTAAGGAGCGTGCAACCTAGATACCTTGCATGTGCTGTTCACATTAGGGTTCACTCTCCTAGGAGAATCTAATGCCGCCTCTGATCTCACAGGAGGCGGAGCTCAGGCGGTAATGCGAGCGATGGGGAGTGGCCGTAAATACAGGTGAAGCTTCTCTTGCTCCCACGCCGCTCACCTCCTACTGTGTGGCCTGGCTTCTAACAGGCCACGGACTGGAACCGGTCTGTGGCCTGGGTGTTGGGGACTCCTGATCTATAGACTGCATAGCAGAGTTGAAAGTAACATGAAAAGAACAGAGGTCCACAGTGATCAGGGTCAGAGAAATAAGAACATCCTGTTTACCCTTGCCATGTAATAGATTGTGTCCTCCAGAGACCCACCATGGCTAGCTCAGATGCCATATAGCCAATTGGAAAGCAGTAGTGAGGATTATGGTTTAAGGCATTTACCTCCAGAACTCATGTTTCCATGTTATTGGTGTGGACCAAACAGTCTGAAATATCTGAGAATGGAATGCTTATTTCTGTAAACAAGCCAGTGGGGGGAATGACAGTGTAGTAACTTCACTCCTTAAAATCACTTTTCTGCATCTGTTCTATTACACTGGGTTAAAAATATTGTGCCTAATACAATTACCGATTAGATTAATGTACATGCCCCAGCAAAAAGCAGTGCCCACCACTATGTTTTGTTGTTCTAATCAGAAAAAGCACTTATTCATTAGTAAAAGTTTGGTCAATTATAATTCAGAGCACCTTTATTTTTTCTAAGTCAAATTAAATCTTGGAGTCCCCATTTAATTAATCAACAGGTCTAACTTTGGTCATTGTGGGGGAGTAAAATCTTTTGTGGACTTTATCAGTCAGGAGAGGTTAGGTAACAACCCTGTTTACTTAGAGGTACCTAAATTAACAACTCCAAACTCTCAGTAGTTGAAAATAATAAAGGTTTATTTCTGTCTCACACTACATGTTAAATGAAGGCCAAAAAAATGTATTCATTGTGCCCATCCTAGAACACAGGCTAAGACCTGCTCAGTAAAATGCTCACATCACTATTTTAACATGTGCTTCTTTCCTCATACTCAGTGTGCTGAGAGAAGGAAGGGCACTGGTCCACTGAAAGTTCTAGTTTGAAAAAACAACCACTTCATCTCACCTTTCCTTAGCTAAATCTCCTGGTGATGCCTAACGTCAACTGGGTGGGAATTATAATTATTTACCTAGAAGTAATGATCAGATATTAATATTAGTGAATATTTATAATGCTTATTACAATTCAATCTTTTGGTCACAATATAGTTGATTTGCTCTCAACTCCTCTCCGAGGGAGGTGCCCCAAAGTCCAGCATACATGTGTGATGGATGATTGTGTTTACAGTTTGTCCAGACATAATCAGGAACTAAAAACCAAACTGTTTCCAATAACCCAGCATGCATTGATGAAACTGGAACAGAATAAAAACAATAAATGTTCACTGCACTTCAGAAAAAAGAATAGGAAACATACAGCAGTCACTGTTTGCAGCAATTCTGAAATTCCACTGGGCAAGGATTATCAGCACTCTTCTAAATCTTGCATGCCTTCTCATATTTCCTCAACTGCTTATTTTTTCCCTCTCTGATCAGTAACCTTCCTGTGGTGAGTGGCTTTTCCATCCTCAGACAAGTGAAACATCACACAAAAGGGCGTGAAATATGGCTTCCTAAGAGGTCCCAGGTGTAAGATGAGTGTAATATAAGCCACAAGTATGGAGGAAATAACCTCTGATGGAATGATCTTTGACCATTGGACAACAGGAAAAAGAGAGGAAGCCTCCTTCCTCTCATCCATATACTACTCAAGTGTGGTTCCCCCCTCACCATCCTTTCTAAGAAGAACTACTTACTTTGAGAGTAGTCTGTGGAAGAGAAGAAAGGTAGCTCATTCATGTTTGGTTCCTTTCCTTCTCCCTGTTGATGGGCATATCTGCATAACAATCTGATAGAGAAAATAGAACAAAACACTGGCCATTAAATGCTTCACACAGGAATAGACACTTTTCTCTCCTGCTCACCTATCATTGCCCATAGAAAGCAACATGGACATATGTAACTTCAAGGGTTAAACAGTTATAATCCCTGATGTACCTGGAAGAAGAGAACAAGATGCCAGAGAACATGAGTAATGTCTACCCCGGATGTCCTCAGCATTCATATCATGCAGCGCTCCTCCTAACTGAGACTCTGAGTGTAAGTGAGGCCAAGGTCACCACCACCTCAGAAATGTCTTTAAGGCCTTTTCCAAGCATTCAGGAATCTATGTCTCTCTCTATCTTCAGGGTTGGGCTGCTCCTATATACCCCAATACTTGGGTTAAGGACCTTCGGATATAAAAGTCTGCTCTAAAAAGATTAAAAGGCTTTCACAGAGAATGGACTTGAGGATATGGGGAGGGGAAAGGGTAAGCTGTGACAAAGTGAGAGAGTGGCATGGACATATATACACTACCAAACGTAAAATAGATAGCTAGTGAGAAGCAGCCGCATAGCACAGGGAGGTCAGCTCGATGCTTTGTGACCACCTGGAGGGGTGGGATAGGGAGGGTGGGAGGGAGGGAGACGCAAGAGGGAAGAGATATGGGAACATATGTATATGTATAGCTGATTCACTTTGTTATAAAGCAGAAACTAACACACCATTATAAAGCAATTATACTCCAATAAAGATGTTAAAAAAAAAAAAAAAAAGGCTTTCACAAGCAAAGGGCTGTTATAAAGGTCCTGAGGAAGAGAAGCCATAGCCTTTCTGAGTCTAAGGTTGTTTACTTTCTTAGAGAGGTGGGAATGAGTATTGCGAGAGAAAAATGCCTCACATTCCTTTGATTACAGTGGAATAAAACACAGATTATTACTTTAGTAGATTATTCTGCCACACTTCTGGTAGTGGATAAGAATACAAATTTTGAGGTCCACCAGATCTATGCACTAATGTCTTTAACACAAGTTACTAGCATACTAAATTTTGAGGAACAAATTTTTTTTTAAGTTTCTGAATTTTAATCTCCTCACTTATAAAATTTTTATAAAGTAGTAAATATTTCAAATATTTTGTGTGAGCTAACGAAATATACTGTTAAGTAATTGGCAGAATTATTAAAAAGTGGTTTATAATTTGCATTTATTTTGTATTAAAGCTAAAACAGATCCTAGAAAATAATCTTTTTAGATACTGTATGATATCACTTATATCTGGAATCTAAAAAATACACCAAACTAGTGAATATTGAAAAAAGAAGCCAACTCACAGACATAGAGAAAGAACTAGTGGTGACCAGTGGTTGGGGAGGGGCACTATAGGGGTGGGGTAGGGGAAGGTATCAGGTATAAGGTAGGCTCTAGTATATACTGAACAGCCTGGGGAATATAGTCAATATTTTGTAATAACTGTAAATAGAAAGTAACCTTTAAAAATTATATTAAAATAATAACAATAAATAAAATTTTTAAAAGATCTAAAGGAACACAATAAAATGTAAGCTCTGGAATAGAGTGCTCTACAAAAAAAATAAAAATTTTTTTAAGATTTTTAATTAAAAAAATTTGATTTCATATTACTAATTTGATTTTGCCTAAAATATATAACTTATAAAAATGTACTAAAACTTGGTTTAATTCATGTTGGTGTTAATGTTCTTATTTTTTCTTCCTTTTACTTTCCTTTGTGATAAAAGATTTCAAGAAATTCTAGAAAATTCCCTAGGCCAGAAAATTCTTTTCTAACCTGTACTACCAAGCTGGATGGAAAAGGAAACAAAAAAATTACATACATACATATTTGTAATCACCTATCATAATGATGCTTTGTATTTGTATAATTTCTTAGCTTACAAAACATATACATAGGGACTTCCCTGGTGGCACGGTGTTTAAGAATCTGTCTGCCAATGCAGGGGACATGGGTTTGAGCCCCGGTCCAGGAAGATCCCACATGTCATGTAGCAACTAAGCATGTGTACCATAACTACAGAGTCTGACCCCTAGAGCCCGGGAGCCACAACTACTGAAGCCCACATGCCTAGAGCCCATGCTCTGCAACAAGAGAAGCCACCACAATGAGAAATCTGTGCACCACAACAAAGAGTAACCCTCACTCACCGCAACTAAAGAAAGCCCACGCAGAACAATGAAGACCCAATGCAGCCACAATAAATTTTTTAAAAAACCCATTAAAACAAAACAAACAAACAAAAAACAGATAAATATACATGATCTCATTCAATTTTCACAATGTCTTTGAGTACTAATATAGAAATGAGAAAATTGAAGATCACTGTGTCACCTGGTGCTTCTAAGATACAAAAAGTCAGATTTAGGACAAATTCAAGTTTTTCCTGAACATACAATGTAGAGGTTTTTTTTCTTTTGAAAGCATTGTGACAACTGTTCTCCATCCTCTTGGAATGTTCTTTTACATATGGATCTATATAATTTAAGCTAACATGTTGTTCATTTTTAAAACCTATGTTTTCTTTCTAATTAGTCCTGGTTTCTAGCATATTTTTTTAAACAGTTGCTGATCTTTTATGCCTCTGAGAATATTGATTATAGGATATTGTGTTTCTCTCTCTGCTTCTTGTTTATTTCTTTGTGTATCTGTCTTTCTTGTTGGAGGATTTCTTGAAATGTCAGCCATCTTTGACTCTCCAGTCATATTTAGAAGGTTGATTGGAAGTTGTGTGGGTATCAAAATCTTTACCATTTTTTGGGTTTCACTGTTGGAATATCAGGCAGGGAAGTGAATGTTGGTTGTTTTACCCACAATTGCCAGTTTCTCTAGAGGAAGTCTCCAGTCTTCTGCCTGGAGCATTTTCACCTGTTCACCAGAATCATAAGAGCAGGATGGAAAAGGTGGCTGGGGTTCTCTACACTCCACCTGCACCTGACCCCCCATCTTCATTTCCACATCTCACCCACAACTTCAACTGTGTCTAATGGACCAGAGACCTTTGGATTTGACTTCTTCATAGAAGATGCCACTGATGATAAGGATGACTTAGATTGTTCAGCATCAGGTCCTTTAAAACCTACACAATTTTCTTCATAGAAGAGTTGGAGTTAAGTGTGTAATCATTTTCTCTCACTAAAAAATTAAACACCAGTGTTTAAATAATGATGAGCAGGGAGTTCAAGAAGAATAGGTAATTTGAGCCTTGGGTCCTCAATTGAAATTTTAGTGAAAAGATGCATTGGCTCGGATTGTAAACCAAGTCCCCGACTCTAAGGCAGCACCTTGGGATTCATCTCAGGCCTCCATTTCAGCATCAGTGTTCCATTTATTTGTGTTCTATGAAGAACACATTTTCAAGCTTTCTTGTTTTCATTATGGATTTGTGTTAAGGCCTATGCTGTCCTAAAAATGATCTTAATTTTCCTCCTCTATGGCCATAACCATATTTTATAATCCCAACTTCACACCACTACATCAAGAGGGTAGGATAGAAACACTGGGCAGTGAGATCTTGATGCCTGGAAATCATTTCCTCTTTTGGCTTTCTCATGTTGTCAGCCTTCTCAGAATGCATTGGCTTCACTGCTAGTACTTTTTCAAATGGATTCCTCCCTGTACATTATCATGAATAGATGCACATATTTATAAGATTCATCCGGGTGTACAGGCATTGTAACCAACTAAGTCAGTAAACAGAAAAAAGATGTAGTTCTTTCCAACTCTGCCAGGAAGCAGACTTAGAGGCAGCAATATTATCTTAATATTCATTTATTCATTCATTCAGTCTGTCAGTTTGTCTGTTTGTCTGTCTATCCATTTATGCAATAATCATTGTGTGTTTTCTACATGCCAGGCAGCTATGAACTGCCTGAATTATATGAATTACCATAAAACACCTCTGGAAGGAGAAATGGTCAATTTATCTCTAGTTGAGTCTCTTGGGTAAATACTTTTATCTGCATTGATCATCATTTCCACTTCAGAATGCAATCCATTCCATACGAGTTCTACTTTGTGTTTTATTGTTTCATTGAATTGATACCTTCTTTAGGCAAACACATAGTTCTCTTGGCCAATGTGAAAACAAACCCCCCCCAAAAGTACATAGTTAAATGTACATGGGGATAGAAAACTATCGGTGATTCTTTGTGATAAAACAATCACTTGCCAGATTGTTTTAATACTTGTGGAGTCTCCTTGGGTATATTTGTTAAATTATCAAAACATTCCATGAGAAGGTAATGAGAACTGGGATGCAGTGTTTCTAAGGAGGTGTTTTGTCCTTTGATAGATTCAGGGAAATAAGAAAATCATACATTAAGTGAATAATCATACCAAGCTAACTTTTTGCTTATTTTATGTTCCATAAGATGTGACCACTAAAGATGAAAATATGAGTCTTAGGATGCATCAGTAGGTGTATTGAGTCAAATAAGGTGAAATCATTTGGTGAAGAATGACTAGAATTATGAGGGTCTGGAATTCATGTCCCAGTAAACAATTCAAAGAACTATCAGTATATACCTGGAGAAAATTAGCAGAATAGTAGGAAAGTATCAATACTTGAGTATTTGCACTCATAACATACTTTATTTTATTCTCACTTGTGGTGTTTGAAGTGTGTCTAGGCAATCCAGATAGGAAAGATTGAGCTACAAACAGGAGATAATTTCACTTAGTTTATTATTAATAAAAATAGGAAAATAAAAACTAATAGTGGGAAATAGGGCATAGGTCAAGATTAGATTTTTTAAACATTTTTATTGGAGTATAATTGCTTTACAATGTTTTGTTAGTTTATGCTATATAATAAAGTGAATCAGAGGAGACCTTCAATATGGCAGAGGAATAAGACGTGGAGATCAGCTTCCTTTCCAAAAATACATCTACAGGGGGCTTCCCTGGTGGTGCAGTGGTTGAGAATCTGCCTGCCAATGCAGGGGACACAGGTTAGAGCCTTGGTCCGGGAAGATCCCACATGCCGCGGAGCAACTAGGCCTGTGAGCCACAACCACTGAGCCTGCGCGTCTGGACCTCGTGCTCCGCAACAAGAGAGGCCGCGATAGTGAGAGGCCTGCGCACCGCGATGAAGAGTGGCCCCCACTCGCCGCAACTAGAGAAAAGCCCTCGCACAGAAACAAAGACCCAACACAACCATAAATAAATAAATAAATAAATAAATAAATAAATAAACTTAAAAAATATATATATCTACATGTGGAACAACTCCTACAGAACACCTACTGAACGCTGGCAGAAGACCTCAGACTTCCCAAAAGGCAAGAAACTCCCCACATAACTGGGTAGGGCAAAAGAAAAAAGTAAAAACAGAAACAAAAGTAATAGGGACAGGACCTGAACCACTGGGAGGGAGCCATGAAGGAGAAAATGTTTACACACACTAGGAAGCCCCTTAGCTGACAGAGATGGAGGGTGGCTTGGGGGAAGCTTCGGAGCCACAGAGGACAGCACAGCAAGAGGGGTGCAGAAGGCAAAGCGGAGAGATTCCCACACAGAGGATCAGTGCCGAACAGCACTCACCAGCCCAAGAGGCTTGTCTGCTGACCCACCGGCCAGGACGGGTGGAAGCTGGGAGCTGAGGCTCTGGCTTCTTTGGAGGTCAGATCCCACGGAAAGGACTGGAGTTGGCTGTGTGAACACAGCCTGAAGGGGGCTAGTGTACCATGGCTGGCCGGGAGGGAGTAGCTGGAAAAAGTCTGGACCTGCCTAAGAGACAAGAGACCATTGTTTTGGGGTGCACGAGGAGAGGAGATTCAGGGCACCGCCTAAACAAGCTCCAAAGACGGGGGTGAGCCACAGCTATCAGCGCAGACAACAGAGATGGGCATGAAATGCTAACACTGCTGCTGCAGCCACCAAGAAGCCTGTGTGCAAGCAAAGGTCAATATTCACACCTCCCCTCCCAGGAGCCTGTGCAGCCCATCACTGCCAGTGTCCCGTGATCCAGGGACAACTTCCCCTGGAGAACACATGGCATGCTTCAGACAGTTGCAATGTCACACTGGTCTCTGCCGCTGCAGCCTTGCCCAGCATACCCCACTACTCCCTCTCCCCAGCCTGAGTGAGCCAGAGCCCCCTATCAGCTGCTACTTTAACCCTGTCTTGTCTGGGCAGGATACAGATGCCCTCAGGCCACCTACATGCAGAGGTGGGGTCAAATCCAAAGCTGAACTCCAGGAGCTGTGCAAACAAAGAAGAGAAAGGGAAATTTCTCACAGCAGCCTCAGGAGCAGCAGATTAAATCTGCACAATCAACTTGATGTACCATGCATCTGTGGAATACCGGAATAGACAATGAATCATCACAAAATTGAGGCAGTGGACTTTGGGAGCAACTGTAGACTTGGGGTTTTCTTTCTGCATCTCATTTGTCTCTGATTTTATGTTTATCTTAGTTTAGTATTTAGAGCTTATTATCATTTGTAGATTGGTTTATTGATTTAGTTGCTCCCTTCCTTTAATATATATATATATATATATATAATTTTTTATACTTTTTCTCCTTTTGTGAGTGTGTATGTGTAGGCTTCTTTGTGTGATTTTGTCTGTATAGCTTGGCTTTTACCATTTGTCCCAGGGTTCTGTCTTTCTATTTGTTTTTTGGGTTTTTTTTTTTTTTTTTTTACATCTTTTTTGGAGTATAATTGCTTTACAATGGTATGTTAGTTTCTGCTTTATAACAAAGTGAATCAGTTATACATATACATATGTCCCCATATCCTTTCCTCTTGCATCTCCTTCCCTCCCGCCCTCCCTATCCCACCCCTCTAGGTGGTCACAAAGCACCGAGCTGATCTCCCTGTGCTATGCGGCTAGCTAGCTATTTTACGTTTGGTAGTGCATATATGTCCATGCCACTGTCTCACTTTGTCACAGCTTACTCTTCTCCCTCCCCATATCCTAAAATCCATTCTCTAGTGGGTCTGTGTCTTTATTCCCATCTTACCACTAGGTTCTTCATGACATTTTTTTTTCTTAGATTCCATATATATGTGTTAGAGTACGGTATTTTTCTTTCTCTTTCTGACTTACTTCACTCTGTATGACAGACTCTAGGTCCATCCACCTCACTACAAATAACTCAATTTTGTTTCTTTCTTTAGCTAAGTAATATTCCATTGTATATATGTGTCACAACTTCTTTATCCATTCATCCAATGATGGACATTTAGGTTGCTTCCATATCCTCGCTGTTGTAAATAGAGCTGCAGTGAACATTTTGGTACATGACTCTTTTTGAATTATGGTTTTCTCAGGGTATATGCCAAGTTGTGGGATTGCTGGGTCATATGGTAGTTCTATTTGTAGTTTCTTAAGGAACCTCCATACTGTTCTCCATAGTGGCTGTACCAATTCACATTCCCATCAGCAGTGCAAGAGTGCTCCCTTTTCTCCACACCCTCTCCAGCATTTATTGTTTCTAGATTTTTTGATGATGGTCATTCTGACTGGTGTGAGGTGATACCTCATTGTACTTTTGATTTGCATTTCTCTAATGATTAGTGATGCTGAGCATTCTTTCACGTATTCGTTGGCAATATGTATATCTTCATTAGAGAAATGTCTATTTAGGTCTTCTGCTCATTTTTGGATTGGGTTTTTTGTTTTTTGATATTGTCCTGCATGAGCTGCTTGTATATTTTGGAGATTAATCCTTTGTCAGTTGCTTCATTTGCAAATATTTTCTCGCATTCTGAGGGTTGTCTTTTTGTCTTGTATATGACTTCCTTTGCTGTACAAAAGCTTCTAGTATAGATTTTAGTGCTTGTTATCATTGGTAGACTTATTTTTTGGTTTCATTGTTGTCTTCTTTCTTTATTTTATTGCTCTTTAATTTTTTATTTTTAATAACTTTTTATTTTAATAACTTTCTTTTCTTTTAATAACTTTCCTTTCTTTCTTTCTTTCTTTCTCTCTCTCTCTTTCTTTCTTTCTTTCTTTCTTTCTTTCTTTCTTTCTTCTCCCTTTTCTTCTCAGCTCTGCAGCTGACAGGGTATTAATGCTCTGGCTGGGTGTCAGGCCTGAGCCTCTGAGGTGGGAGACCAGAGTTCAGGATATTGGTACACCAGAG
The DNA here is from genome assembly GCF_008692025.1 of Phocoena sinus. Lineage (NCBI taxonomy): Eukaryota > Metazoa > Chordata > Mammalia > Artiodactyla > Phocoenidae > Phocoena > Phocoena sinus. The sequence continues at coordinate 74,629,508 of NC_045775.1, forward strand.
ACCTCCAGCCCCAAATAATATCAAACAGTGAAAGCTCTCCCAAAGATCTCCATCTCAATGCTAAAACCTAGCTCTACTCAACAACCAGTAAGCAAGAGTGCTGGACACCCTATGCCAAACAATTAGCAAGACAAGAACACAACCGCCAACAGATGTGGTCCTCCCACCAGAAAGACAAGACCCAGCCTCAACCACCAGAACACAGGCATCAGTCCCCTCCACCAGGAAGTCTACACAACCCACTTAGCCTTAACCACTGGGGACAGACAACAAAAACAATGGGAACTACGAACCTGCAGCCTGCGAAAATGAGACCCCAAACACAGTAAGTTAAGCAAAATGAGAAGACAGAGAAACAAACAGCAGATGAAGAGCCAAGGTAAAAACCCACCAGAAAAAACAAATGAACAGGAAATAGGCAGTCTACCTGAAAAAAATAAAGGGTAATGATAGTAAACATGATACAAAATCTTGGAAATAGAATGGAGAAAATACAAGAAACATTTAACAAGGACCTACAAGAACTAAACAGCAAACAAACAATGATTAGCAACACAATAAATGAAATTAAAAATTCTCTAGAAGGAATCAAGAGCAGAATAGTTGAGGCAGAAGAACAGATAAATGACCTGGAAGACAAAATAGTGTAAGTAACTACCTCAGAGCAGAATAAAGAAAAAATAATGAAAAGAAATGAGGACAGACTCAGAGACCTCAGGGACAAAATTAAATGCACCAACATTAAAGTTATCAGGGTCTCAGAAGAAGAAGAGATAAAGAAAGGCACTGAGAAAAGATTTGAAGAGATTACAGTGGAAAATTTCTCTAATATGGGAAAGAAAATAGTCAATAAAGTCCAGGAAGAACAGAGAGTCCAATACAAGATATATCCAATGAGAAACATGCCAAGACACATACTAATCAAGCTATGAAAAATTAAATACAAAGAAAAAATATTAACAGCAGCACAAGAAAAGCAACAAATAGCATACAAGGAAATCCCCATAAGGTTAACAGCTGATCTTTCAGCAGATACTCTGCAAGCCAGAAGGGAGTGGCAGGACATATTTAAAGTGATGAAAGGGAAAAGCCTACAACAGAATTTCTCTACCCAGCAAGGATCTCATTCAGATTCGAGGGAGACTTCACAGACAAGCAGAAGCTAAGAGAACTTAGCACTACCAAAAAAGCTTTATAACAAATGCTAAAGGAACTTCTCTAGGCAGGAAACACAACAGAAGGAAAAGACCTACAATAACAAACCCAAAACAATTAAGTAAGTGGTATTAGGAATATACATATTGGTAACTACCTTAAACGTAAATAGATTAAATGCTCCAACCAAAAGATAGACTAGTTGAATGGGTAAAAAAACAAGACCTCTATATACGCTATCTATGATAGACTCCTTTCAGACTTAGGGACATGTACAGACTGAAAGTGAGGGGATGGAGAAAGATATTCGATGCAAATGGAAATCAAAAGAAAGCTGGAGTAGCAATTCTCATATCAGACAAAATAGTCTTTAAAGACTATTACAAGACACAAAGAAGGACACTACAGAATGATCAAGGAATCAATCCAAGGAGATAACAATTGTAAATATTTATGCACCCAACATAAGAACACCTCATTACATAAGGCAAATGCTAACAGTCATAAAAGGGGAAATCGACAGTAGCACAAACATAATAGGGGATTTTATCACCCTACTTTCACCAATGGACAGATCATCCAAAATGAAAATAAACAAGGAAACACAAGCTTGAAATGATACATTAAACAAGATGCACTTAACTGATATTTATAGAACATTCCACCCAAAATCAACAGAATACACTTTCTATTCAAGTGCTCATGGAACATTCTCCAGGATAGATCATGTCTTGGGTCACATATCAAGCCTTGGTAAATATAAGAAAATTGAAATCATATCAAGTTTCTTTTCTGATGACAAGGATTTGAGTCTAGATATCAATTACAAGAAAAAATCTGTAAAAAATACAAGCACATGGAGGCTAAACCATACACTAATAATGATAAAGAGATCACTGAAGAAATCAAAGAGGAAATACAAAAATACCTAGAAACAAATGACAATGAAAACATAATCACCAAAACCTCTGGGATGCAGCAAAAGCAGTCTAAGAGGGAAGATTATAGCAATATAATCTTACCTCAAGAAACAATAAACATCTCAAATAAACAACATAAACTTACACCTAAAGCAATTAGAGAAAGAAGAACAATAACAACAAAAAAAACCAAGGTTAGTAGAAGGAAAGAAATCATAAAGATCAGATCATAAATAAAAAAAAATAAGTGAAGGAAACGATAGCAAAGATCAATAAAACTAAAAGCTGGTTTTTGAGAAGATAAACAAATTGATAAAACTTTAGCCAGACTCATCAAGAAAAAGAGGGAGAAGACTCAAGCCAATAGAATTAGAAATCAAAAAGGAGAGGTAAAAATTGACACTGCAGAAATACAAAGATTATGACAGATTACTACAAGCAAAAATATGCCATAAAATGGACAACCTATAAGAAATGGACAAATTCTTAGAAAAACACAACTTTCCAAGACTAAATCAGGAAGAAATATAAAATATAAACAGAGCAATCACAAGCACTGAAACTGAAACTGTGATTAAAAATCTTCCAACAAACAAAAGCCCAGGACCAAATGGCTTCACAGGCAAATTCTATCAAATATCTAGAGAAGAGCTAAAAACTATCCTCAAACTCTTCAAAACAGAGCAGAGGGAGGAACACTCCCAAACTCATTCTACAAGACCACAATCACTATGATATCAAAAATAGATAAAGATGTCACAAAGAAAGAAAACTGGAGGCCAACAACACTAATGAAAACAGACGCAAAAATCATCAACAAAATACTAGCAAACAGAATCCAATAACTCATTAAAAGGATCATACACCATGATCAAGTGTGGTTTATCCCAGGAATGCCAGGATTCTTCAGTATATGCAAATCAATCAATGTAATAAACCATATTAACAAATTGAAGGAGAAAAAAACATATGATGATCTCAATAGATACAGAAAAAGCTATCAACAAAATTAAACATTCATTTATGATAAACACCCTCCAGAAAATAAGCATATAGGGAACTTACTTTAACATAATAAAGGCCATATATGACAAACCCACAGCCAACATCCTTCTCAATGGTAAAAAACAGAAACCATTTCCTCTAAGATCAGGAACAAGACAAGATTGCCCACTCTCATAAGTATTATTCAACACAGTTTTGGAAGTTTTAGCCACAGAAATCAGAGAAGAGAAAGAAACAAAAGGAATCCAAATCAGAAAGAAGTAAAGCTGTCACTGTTTGCAGATGACATGATACTATACATAGAGAATCCTAAAGATGCTACCAGAAAACTACTAGAGCTAATCAATGAATTTGGTAAAGTAGCAGGATACAAAATTAATGCACAGAAATCTGCATTCCTCAGAATGGGAGAAATTCTCCCATTCTCTTGCATTGAGGACACAGGGAGAGGGTGTATATGTATATGTATACATATGTGTATGTATAGCTGATTCACGTTGTTATACAGCAGAAACTAACACACCATTGTAAAAACTTTATACTCCAGCAGAGACGTTAAAAAAAAAAGTGAATCAGCTATATGCATATGTATATCCCCATATTCCCTCCCTCTTGCATGTTCCCACCACACTCCGTACTCCACCTTTCTAGGTCGTCGCAAAGCACCAAGCTGATATCACTGTGCTATGCAGCTGCTTCCCACTAGCTATCTATGTTACATTTGGTAGTGTATATAAGTAAATGCCACTCTCTCACTTCGTCCCACTTACCTTTCCCCCCGCCGTGTCCACAAGTCCATTCTCTATGTCTGTCTTTATTCCTGTCCTGCCGCTACTTTCTTCATTCCATTTTTTTTTTAAGATTCCATATATATGTGTTAGCATACGGTACTTGTTCTTCTCTTTCTGACTTACTTCACTCTATATGACAGTCCCTAGGTCCAATCACCTCACTACAAATAACTCAATTTTGTTTCTTTTTATGGCTGAGGAATATTCCATTGTATACATGTGCCACATCTTCTTTATCCATTCATCTGTCGATAGACACTTAGGTTGCTTCCATGTCCGGGCTATTGTAAATAGAGCAGCAATGAACATTGTGGTACATGACTCTTTTTGAATTATGGTTTTCTCAGGGTATATGCCCAGTAGTGGGATTGCTGGATCGTATGGTAGTTCTATTTTTAGTTTTTTAAGGAACCTCCATACTGTTCTCCATAGTGGCTGAATCATTTTACATTCCCACCAACAGTGCAAGAGGGTTCCCTTTTCTCCATACCCTCTGCAGCATTTATTGTTTGTAGATTTTTTGAGGATGGCCATTCTGACTGGTGTGAGGTGATACGTCATTGTACTTTTGATTTGCATTTCTCTAATGATTAATGATGTTGAGCATTCTTTCACGTGTTCGTTGGCAATCTGTATATCTTCATTAGAGAAATGTCTATTTAGGTCTTCTGCCCATTTTTGGATTGGGTTTTTTTGTTTTTTGATATTGCCCTGCATGAGCTGCTTGTATATTTTGGAGATTAATCCTTTGTCAGTTGTTTCATTTGCAAATATTTTCTCCCATTCTGAGGGTTGTCTTTTTGTCTTGTGTATTACTTCCTTTGCTGTGCAAAAGCTTTTAAGTTTCATTAGGTCCCATTTGTTTATTTTTGTTTTTATTTCCATTTCTCTAGGAGGTGAGTCAAAAAGGATCTTGCTGAGATTTATGTCATAGAGTGTTCTTCCTATGTTTTCCTCTAAGAGTTTGATAGTGTCTGGCCTTACGTTTAGGTCTTTAATCCATTTTGAGGTTATTTTTGTGTATGGTGTTAGGGAGTGTTCTAATTTCATTATTTTACATGTATCTGTCCAGTTTTCCCAGCACCACTTATTAAAGAGGCTATCTTTTCTCCATTGTATATTCTTGCCTCCTTTATCAAAAATAAGGTGACCAAAAAAAATAATAAGGTGACCATATGTGTGTGGGTTTATCTGTGGGCTTTCTGTTCTGTTTCATTGATCTGTATTTCTGTTTTTGTGCCAGCACCATACTGTCTTGATTACTGTACCTTTGTAGCATAGTCTGAAGTCAGGGAACATGATTTCTCCAGCTCTGTTTTTTTTCAAGATAGTTTTGGCTATTTGGGGTCTTTTGTGTTTCCATACAAATTGGGAAATTTTTTGTTCTAGTTCGGTAAAAAATGCCATTGGTATTTTGATAGTGACTGCATTGAATCTGTTGATTGCTTTGGGTAGTATAGCTGTTTTCACAATGTTGATCCTCCCAATCCAGAAACATGCTATATCTCACCATCTGTTTGTATCATCTTTCATTTATTTCATCAGTGTCTTATAGTTTTCTGCATACAGTTCTTTTTTCTCCTTAAGTAGGTTTATTCTTAGGTATTTTATTATTTTTATTACAGCAGTATATAGGAGTGTTTCTTTAATTTCTCTTCATATTTTTCATCATTAGTGTATAGGAATGCAAGAGATTTCTGAGCATTAATTTTGTATCCTGCTACTTTACCAAATTCATTGATTAGCTCTACTTCTTTCTGGTAGAGTCTTTAGGATTCTTTGTGTATAGTATCATTTCATCTGCCAACAGTGACAGCTTTACTTCTTCTTTTCTTATTTGGATTATTTTATTTCTTTTTCTTCCCTGATTGCTCTGGCTAAAACTTCCATAACAATGTTGAAAAATAGTGCTGAGAGGGGACAAGCTTCTCTTCTTCTTGATGTTAGTCAAAATGGTTTCAGTTTTTCACCATTGAGAAGGATGTTGCCTGTGGGTTTGTCATATATGGACTTTATTATGTTTAAAGTTCCCTCTATGCTTACTTTCTGGAGGGATTTTTTAATCATAAATGGGTGTTGAATTTTGTCTAAAGGTTTTCTGCATCTATTGAGATGATCATATAGTTTTTATCATTTAATTTATAAATATGGTGTATCACATTGATTGATATTTGTATATTGAGGAATCCTTGCATTCCTGGGATAAACCCCACTTGATCATGGTGTATGAGCCTTTTAATGTGCTGTTGGATTCTGTTTGCTAGTACTTTGTTGAAGATCTTTACATCTATGTTCATCAGTGATATTGGCCTGTAGTTCCCTTCCTTTGTGACATCTTTGTCTGGTTTTGGTATCAGGGTGATGGTGGCCTCATAGAATGAGTTTTGGAATGCTCCTCTCTCTGTTATATTTTGGGAGAGTTTCAGAAGGCTAGTGGTTAGCTCTTCTCGAAATGTTTGATAGAATTTGCCTGTGAAGCCATCTCATCCTGGACTTTTGTTTGTCAGAAGATTTTTAATCACAGTCTTAATTTCAGTGCTTGTGATTGGTATGTTAATATTTTCTATTTCTTCTTGCTTCAGTCTCCGAAGGTTATGCCTTTCTAAGAATTTGTCTATTACTTCCAGGTTGTCCATTTTATTGGCATATATTTGCTTGTAGTAATATCTCATGATCCTTTGTATTTCTGCAGTGCCAGTTGTTACTTCTCCTTTTTCATTCCTAATTCTATTTGTTTGAGTCTTCTCCCTTTTCTTCTTGATGAGTCTGGCTAATGGTTTATCAATTTTGTTTACCTTCTCAAGAACCAGCTTTTAGTTTTATTTATCTTTGCTATGTTTTCCTTCATTTCTTTTTCATTTATTTCTGATCTGATCATTATGATTTCCTTCCTTCTGCTAATTTTGTGGGATTTTTTTGTTTTTCTTTCTCTATTTGCTTTAGGTGTAAGGTTAGGTTGTTTCTTTGAGATGTTTCTTGTTTCTTGAGTTAGGATTGTATTGCTATAAACTTCCCTTTTAGAAATGCTTTTGCTGCATCCCATATGTTTTGGGTTGCAATGTTTTTTGTTTTTTTGCGGTACGCGGGCCTCTCAATGTTGTGGCCTCTCCCGTTGCGGAGCACAGGCTCCAGATGCGTAGGTTCAGTGGCTATGGCTCCACAGGCCCAGCTGCTCTGTGGCACGTGTGACCCTCCTCCACCGGGACACGAACCTGTGTCCTCTGCATCGGCAGGTGGACTTTCAACCACTGTGCCACCAGGGAAGCACTGGGTTGTAATGTTTTCATTGTCATTTCTTTATAGGTATTTTTTGATTTCCTCTTTGATTTCTTCAGTGATCTCTTGGCTATTAAGTAGTGTATTGTTTAACCTCCATGTGTTTGCATTTTTTATAGATTTTTTCTTATAATTGATATCTAGTCTCATAACATTTTGTCGGAAAACATACTTGATATGATTTCAATTTTCTTAAATTTGACAAGGCTTGATTTGTGATCCAAGATATGATCTATTTTGGAGAATGTTCCATGAGCCCTTGAGAAGAAAGTTTATTCAGTTGCTTTTGGATGGAATGTCCTATAAATATCAATTAAGTCCATCTTGTTTAATGTATCATTTCAAGCTTGTGTTTCCTTATTTATTTTCATTTTGGATGATCTGTCCATTGCTGAAAGTGGGATGTTAAAGTCCCCTACTATATTTGTACTACTGTTGATTTCCCCTTTTATGGCTCTTAGCATTTGCCTTATATATTGAGGTGCTCCTATGTTGGGTGCATAAATATTTACAATTGTTATATCTTCTTCTTGGATTGATACCTTGATCATTCTGTAGTGTCTTTCTTTTTCTCTTGTAATAGTCTTTATTTTAAAGTGTATGTTGTCTTATATGAGAATTGTTACTCCAGCTTTCTTTGGTTTCCTTTTGCATGGAATATATTTTTTCATCCCCTCACTTTCAGTCTGTATGTGTCCCTAGGTTTGAAATGGGTTTCTTGTAGATACTATATATATATATATATATATATATATATATATATATATATATATATATATATGGGTCTTGTTTTTGAATCCATTCATCCAGTCTATGTCTTTGGTTGGAGCATTTAATCCATTTACATTTAAGGTAATTATCAATATGTATGTTCCTATTACCATTTTCATAATTGTTTTGAGTTTGTTATTGTAGCTCTTTTCCTTCTCTTGTGTTTCCTGCCTAGAGAAGTTCCTTTAGCATTTGTTGTAAAGCTGGTTTTGTGGTTCTGAATTCTCTTAGATTTTACTTGTCTGTAAGTATTTTAATATCTCTGTCGAATCTGAATGAGACACTTGCTTTGTTGAGTAATCTTGGTTGTAGATTTTTCCCTTTCATCACTTTAAAATGTCCTGCCACTCCCTTCTGGCTTGCAGATTTTCTGCTGAAAGATCATCTGTTAACCTTATGGGGATTCCCTTATATGTGATTTGTTGTTTTTCCCTTGCTGCTTTTAATTTTTTTTGTGTATTTAATTTTTGATAGTTTGATTAATATCTGTCTTTGTGTGTTTTTCCTTGGATTTATCCTGTATCGGATTTTGTACTTCCTGCACTGATTAACTATTTCCTTTCCCATATTAGGGAAGTTTTCAACTATAATCTCTTCAAATATTTTCTCAGTCCCATTCTTTTCCTCTTCGTCTTCTGGGACCCCTATAATTCGAATGTTAGTGTATTTAATGTTTTCCCAGAAGTCTCTAAGAGTGTTCTCAATTGTTTTCATTGTTTTTTCTTTATTCTGCTCTGCAGTAGTTATTCCCACTATTTTATCTTCCAGGTCACTTATCCATTCTTCTGCCTCAGATATTCTGCTATTGATTCACTCTAGAGAATTTTAAATTTTATTTATTGTGTTGTTCATCATTGTTTGTTTACTCTTTAGTTCTTCTAGGTCTTTGTTAAACATTTCTTGTATTTTCTCCATTCTATTTCCAAGATTCTGGATTATCTTTACTATCATTATCTTTTTCAGGTAAACTGCCTATTTTCTGTTCATTTGTTTTTTCTGGTGGGTTTTTACCTTGCTCCCTCATCTGCTGTGTGTTTCTCTGTCTTCTCATTTTGCTTAACTTACTGTTTTTGGGGTCTCCTTTTTTCACACTGCAGGTTTTCAGTTCCTGTTGGCTTTGGTGTCTACACTCAGTGACTAAAGTTGAGTCAGTGGGTTGTGTAAGCTTCCTGGTGGAGGGGACTTGTGCCTGTGTTCTGGTGGATGAGACTGGATCTTGTCTTTCTGGTGGGCAGGACCATGTCCGGTGGTGTGTTTTGGGATCTCTGATCTTATTATGATTTTAGTCATCCTCTCCACTAATGGGTGGGGTTTTGTTCCTGTCTTGCTATTTGTTTGACATAGGGTGTCCAGCTTTGTAAGCTGCTGGTCGTTGAGTGGAGCTGGGTCTTAGCATTGAGATAGAGATCTCTGAGAGAGCTTTCACCATTTGATATTATGTGGAGCCAGGAGGTCTCTGTTGAATCAATGTCCTGAATTTAGCTCTCCAACCTAGAGGCACAGGTCTGACACCCAGCTGAAGCAGCAAGACCCTGTCAGCCACACGGCTCTTAAGAAAAGGGAGAAAAGAAAGAAAGACAGAAAGCAAGCAAGAAAGACAGAAAGAACGAATCCCATACAGTAATAAACTAAAAGATAATTATTAAAAATAAAGAAATTGAAAAGTAATAAAATAGAAAAAAAAATCACGAAAGAAGAGAACAATCAAACCAAAATGAAAATCCATCATGATAACAAGTGCTAAAAACCATACTACCAAAAAAAAAAAAAAAAAAAGAAAAAATAAACCAGTCAGAACCCTAGGACAAATGGTAACAGCAAATCTATACAGACAAAATCACACAAAGAAGCATACACATACGCAGTCACAAAAAGAGAAAAAGGAAAAGAATATATATATAACGTTGCTCCCAATGTCCACTGCCTCAATTTTGGGATGATTCCTTGTCTATTCAGGTATTCCTCAGATACAGGGTGCATCAAGTTGGTTGTGGAGATTTAATCTGCTGCTCCTAAGGCTGCTGGGAGAGATTTCCCTTTCTCTTCTTTGTTCACACAGCTTCTGGGTTCAGCTTTGGATTTGCCCTGCCTCTGCAAGTAGGTCACCTGAGGGCATCTGCTCTTCACTCAAACTGGATGGGTTAAAGTAGCAGCTGATTAAGGGGCTCTGGCTCACTCAGGCCAGGGGGAGGAAGGGGTACAGAATGTGGGGCAGACCTGTGGTGGCAGAGGATGGCGTGATGTTGCAACATCCTGAGGTGCACCATATGTTCTCCCAGAGTAGTTGTCCTTGGATCACAGGAGCCTGGCCATGGCAGGCTGCAGAGTCTCCTAGAAGGGGAGGTGTGGATAGTGACCTATGCTTGCACACAGGCTTCTTGGTGGCTGCAGCAACAGCCTTAGCATTTCATGTGCATCACTGGTGTCTGCGCTGATAGCCGCGGCTCGTGTCCGTCTCTGGAACTCGTTTAGGCGATGCTCTGAATCCCCTCTCCTGGTGTACACCAAAACAATTGTCTCTTCCCTCCTAGGCAGGTTCAGACTTTTTTTCCAGAGACTCCCTCTCAGCTAGCTATGGCACACTAGCCCCCTTCAGGCTGCGTTCACGCAGCCAACCCCAGTTCTCTCCCTGGGATCTGACCTCTAAAGAAGCCTGGCCCTCAGTTTCCATCCCCCACCCATCCTGGCTGGTGCGTGAGCAGACAATCCTCTTGGGCTGGTGAGTGCTGGTTGGCACTGATCCTCTTTGCAGGAATCTCTCCACTGTACCTTCTGCACCCCTATTTCTGTGCTGTCCTCCATGGCTCCAAAGCTTCCCCCCCACCACAAATCTCTACCAGTGAAGGGGCTTCCTAGTGTCTGGGAACTTTTCCTCATTCACAGCTCCCTCCCAGTGGTGCATGTCCCATCCCTATTCTTTTGTCTCTGTTTTTTCTTTTACTCTACCCATGTATGTGGGGTGTTTCTTGCCTTTTAGGAAGTCTGATGTCTTCTGCCAGTGTTCAGTAGGTGTTCTGCTGGAGTTGTTCCACATGTAGATGTATTTCTGATGTATGTGTGGGGAGGAAGGTGATCTCCACATATTACTCTTCTGCCATCTTGAACATCTCCCCACATTTGTTTATTTTTGTTTTTATTTCCATTTCTCTAGAAGGTGGGTCAAAAAGCATCTTGCTGTGATTTATTCCATAGAGTGCTTTGCCTATGTTTTACTCTAAGAGTTTTATAGTGTCTGGTCTTTCCTTCAGGTCTTTAATCCATTTTGAGTTAATTTTTGTGTATGATATTGAGTGTTCTAATTTCATTCTTTTACATGTAGTTGTCCAGTTTTCCCAGCACCACTTATTGAAGAGACTGTCTTTTCTCCATTGTATACTCTTGTCTCCTTTATCAAAGATAAGGTGACCATATGTGTGTGGGTTTATCTCTGTGCTTTCTATCCTGTTCCATTGATCTATATTACTGCTTTTGTGCCAGTACCATACTGTCTTGATTACTGTAGCTTTGTCTTATAGTCTGAAGTCCAAGAGACTGATTCTTCCAGCTCTGTTTTTCTTTCTCAATATTGCTTTAGCTATCATGGTCCTTTGATTTTATAAGATATGAAAATCCCGTGTTTCTTCAAGACAGTTACCTCCAACTGCAAATGATACAGTTCAGGTGTATGTACATTAAAGAAAGTATGCTCTAAAATGGCAATTGATGTAAATCTTATGCCCAGTATTGGTGAATCAGTTGGGAAATACACAAAGACGTTCACAATTCTTGTTTTATTTAAAAGGTTTTGGCAGATGTCCTAGGCTAAGAAATTGAAACCCAAAATTCCATTTGTGGCACCAGGTGGGTTTTATTAATTAAATGTTTTACCCTTTGTACTGAAGAATTCACATCTCCTTCTAAAGATTTATGGTTATTAATGGATTAGGTTCACTCAACACTGATGACATATAGGTATGTATCCAGATTATTTCAAATGGACATCTGGAACTTTTGCCTTGATTTTAACATTAGTCACAAAGCTGGTCTTAGGCTGAAGCTTATTACATGGCAATGTGGAGATTCATAGATGTGTCATTTATGATGCAATGTGAGAAAAGGAATACAAGCAATTGTCGAATAAGATTAATAGAGACTTGTAAAATTGTTAAACAAAGAAGCAGATCAGAAAAATTCATTCAACAATATTTATTAAACTGCTAATCTGTGTTGGAAACAGTGCCGGGGTTAGTATAATGTGTTCACGTACGTCATAGTTGGTTTATCATATAATTTCTAACTGAGTGGAAAACTTGCATCCCTTATTATGGCAGGTAGATTCAGGTGAAAAAATATGTAACTCTTCCAGGTTTTCTGATGATCTCCGTGGGCCCAGGACTGTTATCTTGCTCTGTCCCTTAAATCAGCACCCCCGAACCCTACCCAACCAACAGATAAATTGCTTCTTGCTTTCCCTGCAATGTCAGTGTACCCTGGAACAAACGTCTGTTATCTGCTAAGCACCTCTAAGCTCCTGACAATTTCCCTGGTACAGCAGTAACATCTATCATGCAGAAACCACTCTTCATCATTTCATAAAGGCCTCGCATGAAGAGAGCTCTCATAAGCTTCATGCTGTCTCTAAGCAAGACCACAATAGAAGTTGTTCTATGCACAAACAAACCAGGAAAAGCTGGTCCAAACAAAGAAGCTTACCAAGTAAAGCTCTTGCCAGATTATCTGGACCCATTATACATTATAACATACTTTTTTCTTTTTCTTTAATGTCAGACTCATGTTAGATTTCTCCATAGGTATCAGCCCCTTAATACAAAAAAAAAAACCTCTGAACTCATAGATTTTAATCTGTTTAATAGTTGCCCCCTTTTCATTTCCTTAGCAACCACTTTCCTTTATAAGTCTCTAGTATTTTTTGCAAAATATATGTCTGGGTATTTTAAGTCAAATTTCACATAGTACTTTCCTAAGGCCAAAGTCAAAATGTACTTGCATGGAACCTAGTAGGTACTCCATAAATAACCACTGAGTAATAATATTATTTTGACCTTTAAATTTCAGTGTTTCTTCACCCACGGTTTTTCCTGTTTTCCTAGTCATTGACCCTGCCACCAAGAATTAGCTTCATCTTTTTCTTGTTTCTATGTGTCATATTTTACTGTAGAACAGTTAAATTTACTTTGTGTCACAAGAATGAAATCAGAAGAAATCATATTTTCTACCCAAGTGATGTTGAATACAAAGCCATTTCCAAATCATACTCTGCAAAGAATAATGAAGAGAACATATAAGGTAAAACTTTTAAATGTTCAGTTAACTACTAATAATTAAGGAATAGGTTTTGAAATGTATTCTATTGCTTAGTGTCTCAAACCTTGGTTTCTATTCTTCAAGCTTGAGAGCAGAAAATCAGCTCTCTTCCTCTTTGCTTACTCTGTAGCACCTGCCCAGGGGCTTTGACACCATGAGTGCCCAAGGAAAACTTATTGACTCAATTATCAATAGATATGAAATGTTTGCCTCTGCTTCAGGCTTAGGCAATTCTCATACCTACATTCCTGGAGAAAAGAACATGAGCTGATGTCAATAAATCTATAAATAATTTAAAAGGCATATTGGCATTGCTCTAGGAAATATTCACCTTTACCAATTCCATGTGTCCACACTCATATTTACAGCTTCTCTGCTTGTCTGTACATCATCTTTAACATCTACGTTTGGGGCCAGTGTGTAAATAGAATTGTTTCAGTCAGTGATTTCTCCCATCCAGGAACATGATTTTAAAAGCACATCCCTCCCCCTTCTCTTCTGCAAATTCTGTGCTCTTCCAGAGGTCCTCTCCCCAAGAGGTAGGCCACATTCCTCCCAATTCCTCTGTCTTATGAAGTACTTGAGGGACTCTACTATAACCATGGAAGGAGACCTCTTCCTTGAACAGGGGAGTTCAATGAGATGCTTCTTGAAACTAACAAGGGTAATCTCATTACCAAACATGAGAAAGAGTAGTTAGACTCTACACATAAAAATGGCAGGAAAGACCCTGAGAACTGAGTCATCACCAAAGACAGAGAAAAAGAGAGAGATATTGAGAAAGAAGGAGTGAGGAAGAAAGAGAGAGAGAATATTAGAGAGTGAAGTGGACAAGACCTATCAGTGCTCACAATGAAACAGAAATGTCCAAGTGGCCACAATGGCACAACATGGGGACCTGGGACCAAAGAAATGAAGACAGGAGGAAAGCAATGAGTTAATGAGTTTTAGTAACATGAGCCCTGCTACCCAGAACACAACTTTTCTCTGGCAGTCGCAAAGTGATGTATAAAGTTCTTAATGTTCAACACAAGTATATTCAATTCCATAACAGGAAAGAATCCTCAGCATAAAAATTGTTAAAGGTCATGAGCAAGCAATCCCTCTTCTAAGTTAGGGAGAGAGGCGAGAAATGACCAACAGGCACATGAAAATATATTTAAAAGGTATTAGAAATCAAAGAAAGAAAATTGAAATGATATGCCATTTTTCATTCATGGCATCATTTTGAAAAGAAAGAACATATTACTATATTTTTTATTCCACTTTTATATCCAAATTTTGGTTGTGTTTAAAAATCAATAGCTACTCTCAATGAAAGAAAATTCCTTAACATTAGGATTTTTAAATGGGTTTGCACGAATGTGTCTGAAAGTAATTCTAGCTGGCCTAATCCTTTGTTTTTTTTTTTGGAGGAATGTATATTTAAGTGAACTGTAGAATTTGCTCACGCTATTCCCCAGCTCTCTGCCTTCTATCTTGGTCCTGGGGCAAATCCCACCTTCTTCGCCCTTCATTTTGTTCTGTCTTTGGTGATATAGGAGATTGAAATGCTGGATCACATTTTTAGTCTTCTTAGTCTAATTCTGCCTCTACCACCCCCTTCCTAACTCTTCCTCAAGCAGGAGAATATCTAATCTGATGCACTACAACCCAGGAACTCACTGTATGGTTAAAGTAACTGTTCCTTAAAGGCACGTTCTCTTTGATTTTTTTCTTTTTAAGTAAATGTTCTAATAATGATAGGTAAGTCTTACATTGTACTTACTCTGTGCGAGGCACTATTCTAAATGGTGCACATGTAATAACTCTGTTAATCAGCACAAAAACTTTGTAGGGTGATATTATTCTCATCCCATTATAAAGGCTGAGAATATGAGTCATAGGGAGGATAAATAACTTGGTCAGTGTTAGCCAGCTCCTAACACCTCCTGGACCAGGCATGCTTGCTCAGAGCCCCATGTTTTTAAACTCTGGGTCTTGTGTTTCTCTTAACTAACCAGGGGTCAGAAGAAGGAGGGCTAATGAATTTACATATTTGGAACATTATTATTTGGTTTTATTTGAAACCTCATCTTGGGATTAGGTTGAAAGTTGTTTACAACCTTTAACTTAGGTGGTAAATAGAATTGAGAGTGCAATTTCAGCCTGTGAATAGTTTGGCCTGAAAGTTAACTTAATGTTTGTTTAGGTCAGTTTCTAAGACAATGATTTCAGTTACTTTAGGTGGATTAAGAGAGAAGAAAGGAAGATTTGGTGGGATCAATCTCATAGAGGTGGGTCAGGACAACCATACTTTTGCTTGATTTTATGCTAGGGTCTCTGATGGAACTAAGAAAAAACAAAAACAGAGCACGGTCAGATAAGAAAAACCTGCAGCTCTCTTCCCATTCTAGTACTGAATCTCCTAATGCCCCTTCTCAAAACTTACCTCAACAGAGAAAATAACTTGATGATTCGATCCCAGAACATTCTTTTTATAAAGAGTCCAGGCTACATTCTTGAATTCATGTTTTGCCAAACAGCCTTGCATTAGAGATCATTAAATATTTGTCAGTGTATTTCAAATACATATATTCTCATTCCCTTTGTTCCTATTTTTTTTCCTTTATGCACTTAGATTTCTCTGAACTTGATAAGAGGGGGTGGGGTAATTGATAGGGTGATTCTAAAGACCCTGGCTGTAATTCCATCAAAATACCACCATAGTTCCATCTTGTTCATATCAAAGTATTTCACAAAATTATGTAACTGACCACGAAATCCATTTCTGACCATGTTCCCAACTAGCTGGATATTTCTAGGGTAGGTCCCATAGGGTAGTCCCTGCCTTTCCCTTTTTCTTGACCCTTGGGCCTAGTGAGTTAGCATAGAGTGAACAAGCAAGTTGAGGAAACAGGAAAGGCAAGCACTTTTGGAAGACAGGCTATACTCAGATGAGAACATGGAAAGGGAGAGAGGCGCAAACTGAAGAAGGTTGAAGACAAAAGCATCTCTTCATCATTTTCCTAAGGGTTGCTCCAGGAAAAGTCCTATAACGCTCGACCACTCCAAGCAAATCCAATATTTTAAAATATGTAAAACATCTTAACAGGCTTATGACATTATGGCTGAGACACAGAACTGCATCTGGCCAGGCTGCAGCCCAAATCATCTGAGTGAGGATGCCTTTGTAGTTTTACGTATTTTTCAAACAAGATATTCAATTAGTGCTCATTAGGATGGAAGAGATGTCTTGGCAGCTTATCCATCCTCCTTTGCTGCCTCCAAGTAGTCACAGAGACTTCTGGAAATCTTCCCTGCACAAAGTCATGCAAGACATGTTTGTTACTGAGCCATTACATCCATGCTGGATAAATATAAGGGAAAAATTATTCTGGTCCCAAAAAGCACAAGTTACAGATGGTCCTGTCACATGGTTGTGGCCCACATATCTTTCAGGTTAGAGGAAGACAGAAAGAATAGTGGATAACCAAAAAGAGGTAATTCCCTCCCCTAGCATTTAACTTCCTGTTAGTACAGGGTTTTAGAATGAAACAGTCATAAAGATAGCTAATGTATACTTGAGATCTACAGAGTGCTAGGCAATGTGTTCTATGCTTAATGTATCTCTGTATGTGACAAATGCTGAAGCTGGTCCCATACTTTCTTGAACACTCACTGGGGGAAGAATGAAAAAGGAAAGAAAACTGGACTTGTTATGGGGAAAACTGAATTTGCCATGAGATGCTTCTCAAGGGATATTTAAAATGGAGAATTTCAAGAAAAGTAAAATGAATTTCAGAAAATAAACTAAGGTCCTACTGTGTAAGATTGGTTTTTTTTTGTTGGGTTTTTTTTTTTGTTTTTTTTGAGCAAGTGGTCCACAAAATATCCCTATAAGCTTCCTCCAAAGCAAATAGATATATCCATTGCCATCATTCCTGGGGAAGTCAGTCCAGTGGTAGGAAATAAAGATGGAAGTCAAGGATTAAAATGTGCAGGCGTTCCACCAAGTTCCTTTGGGTATCTTTGACCATTTTTGTGACTTCTTTGCCTCTACTTGCTTCTGCTTCAAACTACCCCCATTTGTGAGTCTCTGTGTATGGTTGCCCCCAGCTACTAGAACTGGAAGTGCCTGCAAGTTTATGTGCCCCTGTAGTAGCCATCAGCCAATGACTAATTAATGTCAGAGTATGAATGCCCAGATCCTTGCCTCAAATTGATACAAATTCTAAGGCGTAATTTACAATTCAGGGTTCCCCTTGGTCAAGGCTGATGCTGGGATTTTGCTTGTAATTTCATCCTTACTTAACTTCCTCCCTTCCTTTTCCATCACTGTCTTACAAATTTCTCCTGGAAGCAATTCTGTAACAAATCGCTGGCACATGAATCCTCATCTCAAGGTCTTATTTTAGAGAACAGGGATGGCAACAAGTGGTATGAGGGATAAATCTCTCCCAGTTTTCTTTGAAATTACAGACTTAATTTTTCTGAGATTCTGAAATATGGAATAGTATATAGTGCTTCCAGAAAGTGTGTGGAGATCAACAGTGAAGGGAAGGTGAGGTAGGCAAAGGTAAAATCTGCCCTTGAACCCATAGAGAGGACTGAAGGGAAGGGAGAAAATTAACCCAGGGAAAACCACATAAATCTATCTTGGCCTATACAGGAGTTTAAGGTACTCTATGGCATTTACTTTCCATTTTATCAGATGTCTCAACAAAACCTTGTCCAAATTTATTCTAAGTATGTTAAAAACCTCATAGTGGTATCAATGTCCTTTAGACAAAGACCATCAGAAATATACCCCTAGTTAAACAAGTTGGGTTTATTATTCATTGCAGAAGGGGATGGGGGGTGGGGGGAGATACACACCATGAGAAACCATGGGTTATCTCAGTAAGAGGGTATTAGAAATAACTTATTTTAGGATTTGGGGTTTGGTTGGATGATTTGGGGTAGGGTCTAAGGAAGCAGGGGTTCACTGTAGTTTGGAAGCTGTCAGAAAGGGAGGTTATTCTATGACTGGATAGCTCAATAAGTCTTATCTACCACAAAGACAAAACTGTAGTTAGTAAAGAAGTAGCAGTCACATATTTTGGCCAAGAGAGGGGGTGTTGGATGTTATGTGGGTGGCACAGTGACTTTTTTTTTGTGCTTAGACAAAATTCTGAAGTGGCTTTGTTTTGATGCATTTTATCATCAAAATGAGTAACCTTGTCAGGGGTGTTCTCTGAGATTGTTTATGTTTAACAGGGGAATAATTTCGCTTTGCTGTGAGTTCCAGGACAACTCTCAAATGTCAGGGGCTGCTCATTTTTGTCGTTGTTGATTTTTTGTTTTTAAACACAAGGACTACTTATTACTCTTAGAATTTTGGGGGAGGGAGAAATTTCTTCTTTACCTTTCTTGAATTATTTTGGCTAGACTAAAAATTAAATTTACACAAGACACATTAAGCGGGGGGGAGGGGACAAATTTAATTTGTGCACATGGAGGTCTCATAGAAATAGGACCTAAGAAGTGGCCAAAGCAGGCAGCTTTTATACTTTTTAGACAAAAACAAAAACAAACAAACAAATAAAGCATTTGTGAGGAGTTGACAGACAAAGAAATTTTGGGTGCTCAATTAGTGAAGAATCCAAACAGTGTTTGGGCTTGGGGTAGTAAATTAGTAAAGAAGTAATAGGGTTTGCTTATACATGCTTCTTGGCCCTAAATTCCCTGTCTCTGGCAATAAGGATGTCCTTCTACCTCTGAATGCAGGGAGAGCACTTTTCACATAGGAGATTTAGTTCCTGCTTTCAAGAAGACAGAGAGAGGATCAAAGTGCCCCTCTTGCTTTGGCCATTTCTTAAGTAAATTTAATTCAAGATAGTGGATATGCTACTGTGGCATATTTTGGGGTGGCCTCCCCTGAGCCCCAAATGGAATGAATGTAATATTACTCTTAAAATTGGGGTGTCTTTTCTTCCAAGATTTATAGATACAGATAAATTTAAGTGGGGGGATCATACGTTCATAAAATTCTGTCATGTTTTGTTTGCTTTTCAGTTTTTAACCCTTGATGCTATCTGACATGATTGCTATTGTGCCATTAAATAGTCTTTGAGAACATGAGTTTAATAACTACGTATTATTTCATCTGGGAACTAACCATATCAGTTCTCTATTATTGCATAACAAGTTACCCCAGAATTTAAACATGTATTTATTATGTCACAGAGTTTCTGAATGTCAGGAATGCAGGAGGGTCCAGCTGGGAGGGTCTAGCTCAGGGCATCTCATGAAGTTGCAATCAACCTGTGACCAGGGCTGCTGTCTCAGAAGACTTGACTTTGGAGGATTCCCTTAGAAGCTCACTTTCCTGGCTATCGACTGGCGGTTTCAGTTTCTTATCATATGGATTTTGCCATAGAGTTATTCCCAACACCCAACATGGATTCTCCCAGAGTAGGTGAAGAAAGACAGAGAGAGAGAGATTATACTGCATTTTATGACCTAGTCTTCCAGGTATTTACCATCACTTTGTCAACTACAAGTTGGCACTTGCCATCTACCTCTATAAGGATTAAACACCCCCTGAAAGGAGTTCAGGGTAGAGATCAGGAATGAGGCTTATGGTGACGTCTGCTTCTCGTGACTAGCAGTAACCTTCTGCAAAAAATATGTGCTTGATTGCATGTACTCCCCTTTCACAAAATCACATATATACTGACCTTCCCCCCTACCTCTTTGGAGCAGTTTCTCAGAGCTATCTGAAATGCTGTCTCCCAGCCTTATAGTCCTCATTTTGCCCCAAATAAAACTTAACTCACAACTCTCACGTTGTGCATGTTTTTCGGTCGACCACTTCCACCATATGTTATTCATTAGAAACAAGTCACAATGGTCAACCCACATTCAAGAGGAGGACATTACACAATGTATGGATGTCAGGAAACCGGGATCATTTAGGCCATCTTGGAATATGGCTACTACATTTACCTTACTGCATATAATTTGTAATTTATAGCTTTTTTATTATTGGATATTTAGGTTTATTTCCATTTTTGGAATATAAAAGTGGTTATTAATTTTTCATTTAAAAGTATATACCAAGGACCTTCCATGTGTTAAATACTGAAATCAAAATTTGTTATGTGATGCTGACTGAAATGAAACATTCTATGATTAAAATCTTAGGACAAAAAATCTTTCCTGTCAGGATCTATGATTATTTCATTAAGATGGAGTCCTATAAGTAAAAATATCAAAGTAAAATATATAAGTATGTAGGTCTTTTGATATATAATGCTAATTGCTTTTCAGAAAATGTGTATACACCAATGATCCCAGAAGCAGCAGCATCTTAGTATAAAATCAGTAGTATTCAATATGGATGTTTAATATATGACGTTTCTAAGATAATAAGTAAAAAAGTCATATGTTTTCTTTTCTTTAATCTACATGTACAATATTTAATTCATGTTTTTTTAATAGCAAGTTTTCTTATTGAGATTTTACATCACTTCATAAGAATATCAACTTTCTATCAGCTATGTTTGCTACAAATATTAGTCTGTTTAGAGTAAATTTTTCAGTTTACAGTAAAACTTTAAATTTTGCAATTTTTTTTTTTCTTTTTTTGCGGTACACGGGCCTCTCACTGTTGTGGCCTCCCCCGTTACGGAGCACAGGCTCCGGATGCGCAGGCCCAGCAGCCATGGCTCATGGGCCCAGCCGCTCTGCGGCATGTGGGATCTTCCCAGACCAGGGCACGAACCCGTGTCCCCTGCATCGGCAGGCGGACTCTCAACCACTGCGCCACCAGGGAAGCCCAAATTTTGCAATATTTGCTGTGCAGACATTTTATATTATTTTACTGACAAATCTATCAGTCTTTCATTTATTAATTGCTTATTGAGTCCTCCATTTTTGGTTAAATTAAATAGCCATATAAAATTATTTTATATCATACATAGCAAGTAAAATATTAATTAAAAAATCTTAACACTTTAATATTCCTGACTTTTTTTTTCCGGTAAATTATGTGCAATGAGGATCCAATGCTTTTATTCCAAAATAAGTTGTTGACTATTCTTTCATTTCCCATTAGCTTGTGAGGTTTCTGAAACCCTATTAAGTTCTTATATACACTGTATATCCCCATTAGTCCTCCGCAAATCTCCATCTCCATCCCACCCAAATATGCTAACATATCTCTTTAACTTAAAATGTTCTTAGTTAATCCATAGGCCATTCCCCATCCTTTTTTTTTTTTTTTTTTATTCCCCCAATATTTTTCCTTCATACAGATTTTCTACGTTTACTGGTTAAGGTCTTTCTTCCTGAGCACTTTATGATTTTTTTTTTGTTTATTTGTTTGTTAATGAATTGTTTTCTTTTGTAATGTAACTTCTAAGGGAGAGCTATTGTTTCACTATATATGTAACAATTTTACTGATAACCCTTTGGTAAGTTTAGTGGTTTTCAGTTGACTTTCTTGGGGTTTCTAGGTATATAATATTATCTGTGAGTGTTCTTACCACAATAAAATAAAAACAAAAAATGATAATTTTATCTTCAACTTTCTAAAGATTACATCTCTTATTTTTTGTCACAGTATTATGTTGATCAGAAAGTCTAGGATAAGCTTAAATGTATTAAAATTAGTAGGAACTTATTTATTTGTAAATTAATAATTTCAATTACTATTAAAAGTATTTCACTACAGTTTCACTATTCAAAGTGAGTTTTTAAAAGCTTGATGGGAAAAATAAAACAAAGTAAATCCTGAAGGAAGGCAGAAATATTTTAGCATTCTTCACATCCCCTGCTCCAGTCACTGTTAGACATTTGATTGTTTTCCAAAAAGAGGACACATTTGATAACAGACACTCTGCATGTTGACTCTATTTTGTTCTATTAAACTGCTTTATTGGTTTTCATGCTTTAGTGTATCTAAGAATTACTTTTCTGGCCTGTATAGTCAAAACCATGTATAATAAACCTTACTTGGAAAATTTAAGAGCTATTCAGAATTAATCATGACTGTGATGATTGCACTTTTTATACTGACTTAAGGACATAACACAGCTCTTTTTAAATATAAATAAACACCTCAAAGCTTATACTCTTTCATAGCACTTCACACTGCTTTGCATTATTTACTGTTATTAAAAGATTATTTACTCTTTTACCAGGCTCTAAATTCTATTAGGTCAGGACTCATGCTTTTATACATCCATTGTCATAACTGTATTAGTGTTCTATTGTTGCTGTAACACATTAACACACACTCCTTTCTGGAGACGCTAGGGGAGAATTGATTTCCTTGCCTTTTCCAGCTTCTAGAAACCTTACACATTCCTTAGCTTTTGGCCTCCTTCCTACCTTCTTAAAGCTAGCAATGGTCGGTTGAGTCCTTCTCATTCTGACCTCTTCTTCTGCCTCATTTACTTACTTTTAAGAATCCTTGTGATTAGAAAAAATCCACTGAATTCAGGATAATTTCCCTATCTTAAAGTCAGTTGATTAACAACCTTAATCTCCTCTGCCCCCTTAATTTCCCTGTGTTATGTAAAGATTCCAAGGATTAGAACATGAACATGTGGGCGAGGGGTTATTATTCTGTTTATTACAACACACTTATTGGCTAGCATAATCAGTATTCAATAAATATCAATTGTATAAACAAATGAATGAACGACAGCTAAAAAATTGATATAGTCTTTAAATAATCAGGAAGTTTTCCAGTATTTCTAATTGTCTAACAACTTTTAACAACAATGGCTTTTGTTTTTGTTTTTGTTTTTTTTGCGATATGCGGACCTCTCACTGTTGTGGCCTCTCCCGTTGCGGAGCACAGGCTCTGGACGTGCAGGCTCAGCGGCCATGGCTCATGGGCCTAGCTGCTCCACAGCATGTGGGATCTTTCCGGACCGGGGCTCGAACCCGTGTCCCCTGCATCAGCAGGCAGACTCTCAACCACTGCGCCACCAGGAAAGCCCAACAATGGCTTTTGAAGTTTTCTTTTTAATACGTTTTAAGTATCTCACTATATTATTGTACACTTTTTTGTTATGGAGTCTAATAATGACCTAATAGATTGACTACTAAGCAATGCACATTCTTACTTAGTTATGGTACCAGTAAGTCTGGTTGTTCATTTCTTCAAGATATTTGTACATTGATGAGACTCATGTTATGTTGAATTTTAGTGTCAGAGTTTATTCACTTAATGTAGAAATGAAACTAATAGCTTATGTGAGAAATGGTTATTATCTGCTTCATACTGGGGTAAATTGCAAATATTTACTGTTCACAGTCCTGGGATGTTCAATTTAAATAAAATCTCATAATCAATCCTCACAACTATTCTATTTAGTAGGCTTTTTTGTCTGTTCATTTTATAAATAAATTAAGTTAATTTTAGAGATGGTATTTGCCTATTATTTTACCTTTGGCAATGGTAGATGCAAGCCACCAACTCTGGTCATTTTAGGATCATGATCCATACTATTAACCACAATGTTCCATCAACTGGTGCATTTTCCACAGTGTTCTTTGTTCTGGAATAAGCTATATAACATTGCTTCTTAGAAAATTTGAAAGACATACCTTTAAAGCCTGGATTTATAGGTCTTTCTGAGACAAAATTGTATTATAACTTTTTCATTGACTTGTTTTTTCCTGGGTCAACCTGGTCTCTCTCCTCATAGCTTCCTGTTTATTGGTTCATTAAATCATTCAACAAATTTTATCATTTTTTTTTTACCAAGAAATCTGTTAGATGGCATATTGTAACTGTCTTTATGGAGCTATGTCCTATTACGTATGTGAAACAGAGAGTAAAATTAAAAGAACAACTATTTACATAATTAAAAATCATAATTAGTATTGTGGAGAAAATGAATAAATTGTGAAAAGCAACAATAAAAGGGCTACCTTAATTTATGCAGAGGTCAGGAAATTTCCTCCCACTCTCTACCCCTTGAGAAGATGATTTTTAAGTTGAGATTAAAAGAATGAGAAGGAAACAACCCAATGGAAAGGAGTTGGCCATGCTTTCTATCCTCTTGAGACTGTCAATGGTTGTCTGAAATTTTATCTTTGTTGAAGAAGTAAATTAAGTTTATAATCTTGCTCTCCCTCTTAGTCATCTATGATTAAACAAAAACCCATTCCCTTCTTTTGCAATATGTTTTCCATAGCTTCCATGTTGGATTTCTATTTGTTCATTTTCAAGTGAGCAAAAGATTATCTAGATACCATTTTTACCAAGAGATGTGACGTATACATTTTTCTAAGTCTTACTCTCTGCCAGTTCACGGTAAGGTCATTATACACCCTCACTTGTAATGTGAATATAGCCTGTGAAAATATAACCAATTTAGTTAATACTTCTACCAGTTTAGATATTAGAAGACCTTTTTACAGAATTCTTCACTATATCCACAATTTCAAATATACAACATATCACAATTTGTTCTTTAATATCAGACTTTAAGAAGGTGTTTCACAGAATTATATTGTCCTTTTTGTAGAGAGAGAAGTAAAGAGTAATGCTACTTAACTTTACTCTTATCAGAGTTTATATAATAAATCTAAGTCTTTCCTCTCTTGTCAGTTTTTCTTTTCTTTAATTCTTACTGAGTGACTAATAAAACCAGTCACAGTGAAACACTTGGCTCTTAGTCTTAGATGGAAGCTACTGATACAGCCAGCTCAATCAATCTAGGATGTGTACTGGAGAGGTGAACATCATACACAGTTCCTGATAGATCAGGTTCATCTTAAGCTATCAATATTGGTATAGTATTGAAGGACCATAAGTCAGTAAGAGGAGTAATGAAGTAACATAATAAATATGGTGTAACATATTTATCTCAGAAATCAATCACAAGTGTCATAATATAAATACTATATATAAAAACATCTAACTGTTTTTGGCCAAATGATGGGAGATTATACTACTATAAGTAAATGAGATATCATGCTGGCTTTGAATGCCTATCCCAAAATTTTAGAAATGCAAATAGTCAAAGGAACTAGAAGTTCAATATGGTAACTCTGAAATCCAACATCAAGGAAATCATTTTAAAGAAAATTATAAGAAAGGTGCAAGCACCGGGAAAATAATTACATACCACTCATACCATCATAGCCTGGATCTTTATAACCAAATTGGAGAAATTTGAAGGGAAATCTAATTGATTTTATATGGAATGTTCACTTGTGGCTGTGACTGAATTATTTTTCAGAAGTAGAAGGTTCTAACTACTTAGTCATTTATGAAACCCTAAAAGGCACCCCACACCATAAATATACCAGCATCCCCTCAAATAAATTATGGCATAATACTGTAACATAATTGATTTTGCCTAGTAACGGTGGAGGACAAACAATAGTACAACATATGCATACAGCTTACTGGATCTCTAGACATCAGTTCTCTCCTTTGTAAAGGGGGAAATGAAGTCCATTTCACAAAAAAGTTATAAGCAGTCAAAATGCAATGATGCAGGTAAAAGCTGAGCATAAATCTGGGCTCATTGGAGATGCTCAAGAAATATTAAACAAGTAATAAGTTATCTGAAAAAAGAAACCCTTAAGAAAATAAAACACAAGCCACAGACTGGGAGAAAATATTTTCAAAACAAATATTAGACTAGGGGATAACTGAGGAATACAGTCAGAGAAACCATTATATAAATGACGAGGAAGGTTTAACCAAGTATGGCATCAGTGGGATGAATGTGAGATGATAGTTATAAATTCTTTAAGTACAAGGGCTCAATACTTCTTTGCTTCCCCCACAGTGACCAGGAAAGTGCTATGATATTGTTAGTACTTATTTGATATGGACTGATAAATTTTAGAAAACAAAACTATAAGTTCTAGAAAATAAAGCCACCTTACCCCAGGTCAATAACTACTGTGAACCACTATTTTTTTCTTAATTAAAAAAAAAAAAAGCTAGGTGATAATATTTAAGATACATTATGGTACTAAGTAGAGCAATTGTTTTACATAATGGAACACATACTAGACAGCTGAAAAGAAATGTATTTTTTAGCCAGGACACAATAATTGTTTCACTATACAGTACTCGCCCTTTCAAAAACTGTCCAGAAAGCAGTGTTGAGTATGAGAGAGAAAAAGATCCCTGTGAGAATTTTTGAGCGTGTTGCTTACTAGAGTCTGAAGTGTTAGAAACAAGGAAATAAATAAAGCAATTTTCCTGCCCCTGGTCTATGTTACTACAGCGAGTTTTAGAAACAAATCATCTACAAACAAATGGCCTTTCATAAAGTCAAAGGACAGTTTATCAGGGAGATACGGCCAGAAAAAATACAGAGAAATTATCTTTAAGGTCTCTCTCTCTCTCTCTCTCTCTCTCTCTCTCTCTCTCCCTCTCTCACTGTGTTTCTAAAAGTCTGAGAAATAAGTTTGATAAGTTTGGAGATTCTTGAATCATGCTGTGCTTGACATAACTTGCTCCAAAAAATAAGCATTTTGTAGCCACTTTTGCGTTCTGAGACCCTGGAAACCCAAACAGCTCCTCCCCAGATCTGCCCCATGTGTACATTTTCACTACTTGTATTGCTATTTTGAACTAAGAAAATATGTCCCAAAGTTTTAAGCTGCATAGGATATTCTTAAACCACAGAAGATCATGATGGGTAACCACATGGCTTTGAAGTCAAACAAGTGGACTCATTATTATTAGCAGAATAATAGTCCCTTAAAGAAGTCCAAACCCTAATCCCTGGAATCTGTGGTAAATATGTTACTCTACATGGCAAAAGGGACATCAAAAACATAATTAAGATCAAGGAGCTTGAAGTGGGGAGATTATTTTGGATTATCTGGGTGAGCCCAATTTAATCATGTGAGTTCCATACAAGGGAATATTTTTCAGTCTTTAAAAAGAGAGAATTTATAATATGTGACAACATGGATGAACTTTAAGGATATTATTCAAAGTGATATATGTCAGTTACAGAAGGACAAATACTGTATGGTTCTACTTATCTAAAATCTAAAACAGTCAAACTCATAGAAGCAGAAAGGGGAATGGCAGTTGCCAGAACTGGGGGAGGGCAAAATAAGGAGTTGTTAGTCAATGGATATACAGTTTCAGTGACTCAAGATGAATAAATTCTGGGATTTGCTGCACAGTCTCATTCATGCCTATAGTTAACAATACTGTATTTTATACTTAAACTTGTATTAAAAGAGTTTTCCCCATGTTAAGTGTTCTTACTATAATTTTAAAAAGTAGTAGAGGAAGGCAGAAGGGTGGACAAGAGAGACGAGATGGCAGCATGAGAAGAATTTCACACTTTGGTGCTGGTTAGGTACTGGGAAGGCAAGGAGCAATGTGCAAGGACCACAGAGAGGCCTAAAGCAAGTAAGAGGGGTGCCTGGATGACAGCCAGACAGGAAATGAAAAATTCAGTACTACACAAGCATGGACCTGCCTTCTCAAAGCACTTAGTACACACACAGGCATTTTGAATCTCCAAGAGGACATACACTCTACAGTGTTTTCCAAAAGTTTTAATTAGAAAACCTTATTTTCAAAGAATAATTTGGTGCCCCTTGGAGCATGCTTTGGGAAAACAATGGGCTAAATTTTGAAGATACATATAAAAGGCAAACATTCTCTGGAAGGGACAATATATTAAGCCATTATTTACTATTAATGTTGTTGGTATAGGAATATAAAAATTTAATAAATTATAAATAATATAAGTATATAAGTAATATTTATAGTCTATGTTGACAGAAAAACTTTTCTGGAATTTCCTTGAGAGTTAAATGGCTGGTAGTAGTTATCAAAACATTAATCACTAAACTAAGTGAAAAAAAAAATCTGCCTGACAAAAAAACATGCTGCATCAGGGGAGTCTAGAGATTGCTGTGTAATCAATTTAGAAGTGAATGTGGAAAGAAGATTTTATCTCCAAGATTACCTAAGACTCAAGGATTCAGATGATATACCACTGTACAAAATGTTCTCTTTCAAACTACATTGATGATATAACATAAGTTACACAGGTTTGGAAGCAGCTAAAGAAAGAGATTTATGGAGCTCCATTGACCAAAGTCAGTATTCTGGATCCACACACTAAGCATTCTTTTCAATCTTCAGACTTTTTCTCTTCCTGATTCTTTCCCAGTGAATGCTTTAGATAATGGGCTATTATTAGCTTTGGGGGATCATGGACCATTTAATGTGTCATTGAAGACGACAAACCTTTTCACTAGCAATAAAATGCACATGGTCCTTGTGATGGTTAATTTTATGTATAAACTTGATTTGACTACAGATGTGCCCAGACAATTGGTCAAATATTATTCTAGGTGTGTTTGTGAGGGTGTTTCTGAATGAGATTAACATTTGAATGAGTAGACTGAGTAAAGCAGATTGTCCTCCCTAATGTGGGTGGGGCTCATTCAATCAATTGAAGACACAAATAAAACAAAAAAGCTGAATAAAAGGGAAGGAACTCCTCTAGCTTTGATTATTTGAGCTTAGACATCAGTCTTCTGCTGCCCTCAGACTCAAGTTGAAACAGGTTCCTCTTGGGTCATAAGCATGTCAGCTTTCAGATCAGATCTATCTATACATTTTACATTGATACATACATACATACATACATAATTTCTGAAGAGATAATGACTGAATTTTCCAGAATAGATGCATTGACAGTGCAGATTAAATGGATGGAGGAAAGTTGATGGTGGTCAACAGCTATTAAGTAGCAGTATTCTAAAACGAATAACAGGTATCCATCAATTATGTAAATGTTGAAGGTAATTTAGAGATTCAGAGTCTGAGTCATTTGAAAAATGAGGATTGCAATAAAAGAAACACTGAAATCAGGAGTGGAAACAGTTATGTTCTGATTTTGTTTTGTTTTTTCAACGGGATAAGAGGAGAGGAGGAGAGGAGAGGAGAAACAATTCTTTTAACATTGTGCATATAGAATTTGAGTTACATCAGGCAGTCAGTATCCAACTGTCAAAAATAACAGGTAGTTTGAGGCACAAAAACAAATTTAGGCCAGGTAAAAAATAAATAAAAAGCATTGTTGAGATGTAGTATATGTAATATATACATATATATTTTTATATATACACAAAAATACAGCCAAGGACAGAGATCAGGGGTGATCCATTGTTATCATCTCTGTACTCCTACAGTATGGACACTCTGTCTTGGACATAGATTTCTCTCGGTAAATGATGTTTCACTGATCTAAAATATGTACAGAACTATTGTGGACAAAATGAGAATACCTTTATTATCCCCTATAATTGTCTTAGAATCATTCCACTGAATTCTTTTCTCTTTGGTTGTGTCAGACCATATTTTTTAAATGTGATATGCTCTAAAAAGGCCACTATTGAAGACACAAGATCTCATAATTATTATTATTATTATTTAACATCTTTATTGGAGTATAATTGCTTTACAATGGTGTGTTAATTTCTGCTTTATAACAAAGTGAATCGGCTATACATATATCCCAGTATCTTTTCCCTCTTGTATCTCCCTCGCACCCTACCTATCCCACCCCTCTAGATGTTCACAAAGTACTGAGCTGATCTCCCTATGCTATGTGGCTGCTTCCCACTAGCTATCTATTTTACATTTGGTAGTATATATAGTCTATGCCAATCCCTCACTTCGTCCCAGCTTACCTTTCCCCCTACCAGTGTCCTCAAGTCCATTTTCTATGTCTGCATCTTTATTACTGTCCTGCCCCTCTGTCCTTCATAATCAGTGTTTTTGGGTTTTTTTAGATTCCATATATATGTGTTAACATACAGTATTGTTTTTCTCTTTCTGACTTACTTAAGTCAACTCTGTAAGACAGTCTCTAGGTCAATACACCTCACTACAAAAAACTCAATTTCATTTCTTTTTATGGCTGTGTAATATTCCATTGTATATGTGTACTACTTCTTCTTTATTCATTCATCTGTTGATGGACACTTAGGTTGCTTCCATGTCCTGGCTGTTGTAAATAGAGCTTCAATGAACATTGTGGTATATGACTTTTTTTGAATTATGGTTTTCTCAGGGTATATGCCCAGTAGTGGGATTTCTGGGTCGTATGGTAGTTCTATTTTTAGTTTTGTAAGGAACCTCCATATTATTCTCCATAGTGGCTGTATCAATTTACATTCCCACCAACAGTGCAAGAGGGTTCCCTTTTCTCCACACCCTCTGCAGCATTTATTGTTTGTAGAATTTTTGATGATGGCCATTCTTAATGGTGTGAGGTGGTACCTCATTGTAGTTTTGATTTACATTTCCCTAATGATTATTGATGTTGAGCATTCTTTCGTGTGTTTGTTGGCAATCTGTAAATCTTCATTGGAGAAATGTCTATTTAGGTCTTCTGCCCATTTTTGGATTGAGTTGTTTGTTTTTTTGATATTGAGCTGCATGAGCTGCTTGTAAATTTTGGAAATTACTACTTTGTCAGTTGCTTCATTTGCAAATATTTTCTACGATTCTGAGGGTTGTTTTTTCAGCTTCTTTAAGTTTTCCTTTGCTGTGCAAAAGCTTTTAAGTTTCATTAGGTCCCATTTTATTTTATTTTTGTTTTTATTTCCATTTCTCTAGGAAGTGGGTCAAAAAGCATCTTGCTGTGATTTATGTCATAGAGTGTTCTGCCTATGTTTTCCTCTAGGAGTTTGACAGTGTTGGGCCTTACATTTAGGACTTTAATCCATTTTGAGTTTATTTTTGTGTATTGTGTTAGGGAGTGTTCTAATTTCATTCTTTTACATGTAGCTGTCCTGTTTTCCCAGCACCACTTATTGAAGAGGCTGTCTTTTCTCAATTGTATATTCTGGCCTCCTTTATCAAAAATAAGGAGACCATATGTGTGTGGATTTATCTCTGGGATTTCTATCTTCTTCCATTTATATATATTTCTGTTTTTGTGCCAGTACCATATGGTCTTGATTACTGTACCTTTGTCATATAGTCTGAAGTCCAGGAGCCTGATTCTTCCAGCTCCATTTTTCTTTCTCAAGATTGTCTTGGCTACTCGGGGTCTTTTGTATTTCCATACAAATTGTGAAATTCTTTTATTTTATTATATTAACAAATTGAAGTAGAAAAACCATATGATCATCTCAACAGATGCAGAGAAAGCTTTTGACAAAATTCAACACCAATTTATAATAAAAACCCTGCAGAAAGTAGGCATACAGAGAACTTTTCTCAACATAATAAAGACCATATATGACAAACCCACAGCCAACATCGTCCTCAGTGGTGAAAAACTGAAAACATTTCCTGTAAGATCAGGAACAGGACGAGGTTGTCCACTCTCACCACTATTATCCAACATAGTTTTGGAAGTTTTAGCCACAGCAATCAGAGAAGAAAAATAAATAAAAGGAATCCAAATTGGAAAAGAAGAAGTAAAGCTGTCACTGTTAGCAGATGACATGATACTATACATAGAGAATCCTAAAGATGCTACCAGAAAACTACTAGAGCTATTCACTGAATTTGGTAAAGTAGTAAGATACAAAATTAGTACACAGAAATTGGCCTCATAGAATGAGTTTGGGAGTGTTCCTCCCTCTGTTGTATTTTGGAAGAGTTTGAAAAAGATAGGTAGGTGTTAGCTCTTATCTAAATGTTTGATACAATTTGCCTGTGAAGGCATCTGGTCCTGGGCTTTTTTTGTTGGAAGATTTTGAATCACAGTCTCAATTTCAGTGCTTGTGATTGGTCTGTTTATATTTTATATTTCTTCCTGGCTCAGTCTCGGTTGGCTCTGCTTTTCTAAGAATTTGTCCATTTCTTCCAGGTTGTCCATTTTATTGGCTGATAGTTGCTTGTAGTAATCTCTCATGATCCTTTGTATATCTGCAGATTCAGTTATTACTTCTCCTTTTCATTTCTAATTCTATTGATCTGAGTCTTTCTCATTTTTTCTTGATGAGACTGGCTAATGGTTTATCACTTTCATTTATCTTCTCAAAGAACCAGCTTTATGTTTATTGATCTTTGCTATTGTTTCCTTCATTTCTTTTTCATTTATTTCTGATCTGATCTTTATGATTTCTTTCCTTCTGCTAACTTTGTGGGTTTTTTTGTTCATCTTTCTCTAATTGCTTTTGGTGTAAGGTTAGGTTGTTTATTTGAGATGTTTTTTGTTCTTGAGGTAGGATTGTATTGCTATAACTTCCCTCTTAGAACTGCTTTTGCTGTATACTATACCTTTTGGTTTGTTGTGTTTTCACTGTCATTTGTTTCTAGGTACTTTTTAATTTCCTCTTTGATTTCTTCAGTGATCGCTTGGTTATTAAGTAGTGTATTGTTTAGCCTCCAAATGTTTGTATTTTTTACAGATTTTTTCCTATAATTGATATCTATTCTCATAGCATTGTGGTCAGAAAAGATATTTGAAAGGATTTCAGTTTTCTAAAATTTACCAAGACTTGATTTGCAACCTGAGATGTTTATCCTAGAGAATGTTCCATGAGCACTTGAGAAGTTTATTCTGTTGTTTTTGGATGAAATGCCCTATAAATATCAATTAAGTCCATCTTGTCTAATGTGTCATTTAAGCTCATGTTTATTTGTTTTCATTTTGGATGATTGTCCCATAGTCAAAGTGGGTTGTTAAAATCCCCTAATATTATTTTGATACTGTTGATTTTCCTATTATTGCTGTTAGCATTTGCCTTATGTACTGATGTGCTCCTATGTTAGGTACATAAATATTTACCATTGTTATATCTTCATGGATTGATCCCTTGATCATTATGTAGTGTCCTTCTTTGTCTCTTGTAATAGTCTTTATTTTAAAGTTTATTTTTTCTGATATGAGAATTGTTACTCCAGCTTTCTTTTGATTTCCATTTGCATGGAATATCTTTTTCCATCCCCTCACTTTCAGTCTGTATGTGTGCCTAGGTCTGAAGTGGGTCTTTTGTAGACTGCATATATATGGGTCTTGTTTTTTTATCCATTCAGGCAGTCTATGTCTTTTGGTTGGAGCATTTAATCCATTTACATTTAAGGTAATTATCGATATGTATGTTCCTATTACCATTTTCTTAATTGTTTTGGGTTTGTTGCTGTAGGTCTTTTCCTTCTCTTGTGTTTCCTGCCTAGAGAAGTTCCTTTAGCATTTGTTGTAAAGCTGGTTTTGTGGTACTGAATTCTCTTTGCTTTTGCTTGTCTGTAAAGGTTTTAATTTTTCCATTGAATCTGAATGAGATCCTTGCTGGGTAGAGTAATCTTGGCTGTAGAATTTTCCCTTTCATCACTTTAAATATGTCCTGCCAGTCCCTTCTGGCTTGCAGAGTTTCTGCTAAAAGATCAGCTGTTAACCTTATGGTGGTTCCCTTGTATATTATTTGTTATTTTTCCCTTGCTGCTTTTAATACTTTTTCTTTGTATTTAATTTTTGATAGTTTGATTAATATGTGTCTTGGCGTGTTTCTTCTTGGATTTATCCTGTATGGGACTCTCTGTGCTTTCTGGACTTGACTATTTCCTTTCCCATATTAGGGAAGTTTTCAACTATAATCTCTTCAAATATTTTCTCAGTCTCTTTCTTTTTCTCTTCTTCTTCTAGGACCCCTATAATTCAAATGTTGGTGCAGTTAATGTTGTCCCAGCAGTCTCTGTGACTGTGCTCAATTCTTTTCATTCTTTTTTCTTTATTCTTCTCTGCAATATTTATTTCCACTCTTTTATTTTCCAGGTCACTTATCCGTTCTCCTGACTCAGTTATTCTGCTATTGATTCCTTCTAGAGAATTTTTTATTTCATTTTTTTTGTTGCTCATCATTGTTTATTTGCTCTTTAGTTCTTGTAGGTCCTTGTTAAACGTTTCTTGTATTTCCTTCATTCTATTTGCAAGACTTTGGATCATCTTTACTATCATTATTATGAATTCTTTTTCAGGTAGACTGCCTATTTCCTCTTCATTTTTTTGGGTCTTGTGGGTTTTTACCTTGCTCCTTCATCTGCTGTGTGTTTCTCTGTCTTCTCATTTTGCTTAACTTACTGTGTTTGGGGTCTCCTTTTTGCAGACTGCAGGTTCATAGTTCCTGTTGTTTGTGGTGTCTTCCCTCAGTGGTTAAGTTTTGTTCAGTGGGTTGTGTAGGCTTCCTGGTGGAGGGGACTGGTGCTTATGTTCTGGTGGATGAGACTGGATCTTGTCTTTCTGGTGGGTAGGACCACATCTGGTGCTGTGTTTGGGGGTGTCTGTGACCTTATTATGATTTTAGGCAGCATCTCTGCTAATGGGTGGGGTTGTGCTCCTTTCTTGCTAGTTTTTTGGCCTAAGGTGTCCAGCACTGTTGCTTGCTGGTCGTTGAGTGGAGCTGGGTCTCAGCGTTGATATAGAGATCTGTGGGAGAGCTTTTGCTGTTTGATATTATGTGGAGCTGGGACATCTCTGGTGGACCAATTTCCTGAACTTGACTCTCCCACCTCAGCATCACAGGCCTGACAACTGCCTGGAGCACCAAGAGTCTGTTAGCCACATGGCTCAGAAGATAAGGGAGAAAAAACGGAAGAAATAAAGAAAAAAACTAAAATTAAATAGTTATTAAAATAAAAAATAATTATTAAAAATAAAAAAGTAATAAAAAAGAAAAAAAAAGGAAGAAAGAAGAGAACAACTAAACCAAAAACAAATCCACCAATGATATCAAGAGCTATAAAAACTATCAAAAGCTATACTAAAAAAAAAAAAAAGAAAAGAAAAACTGACAGACAGGACCCTAGGACAAATCGTAAAAGCAAAGCTATACAGACAAAATCACACAAAGGAGCATATACATACACAGTCACAAAAGAAAAAAGGAAAAAAATATAGATATCATTGCTCCCAAAGTCCACTACCTCAATTTTGAGATGATTCATTGTCTATTCAGGTATTCCATAGTTGCAGGGTACATCAAGTTGATTGTGGAAATTTAATCTGCTGTTCCTGAGGCTGCTGGGAGAGATTTCCCTTTCTCTTCCTTGTTTGCACAGGTCCTCGGGTTCAGCTTTGGATTTGGCCCTGCCTCTGTGTTTAGTTCACCTGAGGGCATCTGTTCCCTGCTCAGACAGGATAGGGTTAAAGGAGCAGCTGATTAGTGGGCTCCATTTCAATCAGGCTTGGGGAGGGAGGGGTATAGAATGCGGGGTGAGTCTGTAGTGGCAGAGGCCAGCGTGATTTTGCAACAGCCTGAGGCATACCGTGTGTTCTCCCAGTGAAGTTGTCCCTGCATCACGGGACGCTGGCAGTGGTGAGCTGCATAGACTCTCAGGTGGGGAGGTGTGGATAGTGACCTGTGCTTGCACACTAGGCTTCTTGGTGGCTGCAGCAGCAGCCTTAGCATCTCATGCCTGTCTTTGGTGTCCGTGCTGATAGCCCATGGCTTGCGCCCATCTCTGGAGCTCGTTTAGGCGGTGCTCTGAATCCCCTCTCCCCTCGCACCCCAAAACAATGCTCTCTTGCCTCTTAAGCAGTTCCAGAGTTTTTCCCGGACTCCCTCCCAGCTAGCTGGTTCACTAGCCCCCTTCAGGCTGTGTTCACGCAGCTAATCCCGGTCCTTTCCCTGGGATCTGACCTACGAAGCTGGAGCCTCAGCTCCCAGACCCCATCGTCTCCAGTAGGTGAGCAGACAAGCATCTCGGGCTTGTGAGTGCTGGTTGGCACTGATCCTCTGTGCAGGAATCTCTCCACTTTGCCCTCTGCACCCCTGTTGCTATGCTGTCCTCCATGGCTCTGAAGCCCCCTCCCCTGCCAACCCCCATCCCACCACCACCCCACCCCTCCCGTCTCCTCCAGTGAAGGGGTTTCCTAGTGTGTGGACTCTTTTCCTCCTTCACAGCTCCTTCCCCAAAGTGCAGGTCTTGTCCCTTTTCTTTTATCCCTGTTTTTTTCTTCTTTCTTTTGCCCTACCCAGGTACATGGGAAATTTCTTGCCTTTTGGGAAGTCTGAGGTCTTCTGCCAGCATTCAGTAGGTCTTCTGTAGGAGCTGTTCCACATGTAGATGTATTTCTGACGTATTTGTGGGGAGGAAGGTGATCTGTACATCTTACTCTTCTGCCACCTTGAATATCTCCCCCTCATAATTATTATATTAAAGTGCACCTTATAATTTGGTATTAAGATATTATTTTGTATCTTCATATGGACTTTTATTAAGAAAATTAAATTTAATAAGCTTGAAAAATATGACTTTTAACTGGATTGAAAATTAGCTGCTAGATTGTCAGCAGAGGAATAAAAACCTGTATAAACATAGTTACCACAGGTCCACTAGATTCCAGAAGGACACGGTACAAGCTATGGTTACAGGGACATTCTTAAATCAAGGGTTGTCATCCAGAAAGAAGTAGACTAAGATTTAGTACAAATTTAGTTGTAACATTAAAACATAGCCCAAAAAGCATTCAAACCAATGAAGATAAAGTTTAGTTAATGTTCAACTTAGCCTGAGAAGAAAAATATGAACCAAGCTTTCATTATCTTAATTGATTGGTACACAGATATCGTTGTTTGTTTGTTTTTTTCCTAATTTTCAGGAAAAACACTCAACCATGATGTCAATTGAAGATTTTTTTGTAGATACGCTTTATTAGGTTGGAGAAGCATCTTTCGAGTCCTTGTTTATTGAGTGTGCTTATCACGATAATGTTGGATGTTTTTCAAATGTTTTTGCTATGCTTAATCGAAATGATCACGTGGTTTTATCTTTTTTCTATTAATATGGTGTATCACTTCCTTAGTGCTATTATAACAAATGCCTACAAATGTGGAATTGGCTTTGGATTGGGTAATGGGAAAAGGCTGGAAGAAGTTTGAGAAACATGATAGAAAAAGGCTACATTGACAGTAGAACTATGGATGTTAAAGACTCTGCTCATGAGAGCTCAGAAAGAAGTGAAGAGCACAACACAGATAATGTATATCATCTTAGATAATATTTAAATATAAACAAACTGTTGGTAAAAATAGGGAGATTAAGCATGTTGCTGGTAAGGGCTAAGAAGGAAGTGAGAAACATATTATTGGAAAGTAGAGGAAAGGGGATCCTTATTATACAGAAGAAGAAAAATTATATATATATATATATGCCACAATTCAACTAGATTTTCTCCATATATATATAAAGCATATTATAATAAATAAATTTGGACTTTAGATAAGGAGGTTTCCAAGCAAACTGGTGAACATGTGGCCTGGCTTCTTCTTGTTTCTTATAGTAAAATGTAAGTGGTAAGAGATAAGTTGAGGGAAGAACGGTTAAGCACAAAGGACCCAAGATGTGATGAACTGAGAAATTCTCAACCTATCCAGACAGCAAAAGATGATAAAATTAGGATGTTGAAATACTCACTGTCAAGAATGCATGTTCTGGAGAAAAAGGTGTGCCTGGAACATTTTCTTTGTCCTTAGAAGGACCAAAGGTCAGAGTATTCAGTCACACAAAGGGCTTCTTGAAGAGATTAGACATTTGATTCCTAGAAACCTGCAGTCATCTCAGCAGAAGTCAAGAATAGAGGTGAGATGATCCAGGGAAGATCTGTGGAAGAAGCTTTTGTCTAACTGAATGAACTCTGTGCCTTGCATGGAAGATCCACAGATATCTGAGAATGTTACACCAGCAGAAACACTGTGAGTCTGGAATGAAAGGGAGAGAGGGAGGATGAAATAAAAGAGAGCTGTCAGACACACCAAATTCTACAGGCAAGAAGCAGACCGATAAGACTACTCAGGGAGCAAGATGCACTGCCCTTCCTGAAGAGAAGGATGACTCAGAGTACAGAACTTTGGGTCACAGAAAATTATTTCCAGGCATTACAACTTAATGGAATTTACCTGGATTTCAAAGTTACTTTAGAACCGGTGACGAGTTTCTTCCTTCTATTTTTAATGTTTTGGAATAGGAATGTCCATAACTATTATCTATTCCTGCCCTACCATTGTATTTTGTCAGCAGGTAACTTCTTGTCTTGTTTCACTGGTTCACAGAGGGAGAGGAATCTTGCCCTGGAATGGATCATATTCAGAATATGACCCATAACTGAATATTTAGAAAATGAGATTCTGGACTTTGGAGTTGATGATATTTAGATAATGGGATTTTGGACTTTGAGTGGGTGCTTTTGGATTGAGGTAAATATAGTTTGAATGACAGATGAATAAAAATCTTTGAAGGCCAGAGGTCATACTGTAATGGACAGAACAATGGTCACAAAAGTATGGCCAGATGTGTGAACATGTTACCATACATGGTAAAAATGACTTTGCAGATGTGATTAAGTTAAAGATATAAAGGTGGAAAACTTATCCTGGATTTTCTAGGCAACTTCAGTGTAATCACAGGGATCCTTATAATAGAGAAGCAAAATTGTCAAGGATAGTAGGTGATGTGATAATGGAAATGGAAGAAGAAAAAGTAGTTTTTTATGGGACCATGAGCTAAGGAGGCAAGGAAAAAATGTTTCCCCTAGAGCCTCCATAAGGAAACACTTTGACTTTAGCCCAGTGTAATACTGATTTTGAGCTCCTGACCTCCAGAACTTTAAGCCAATATTAATATATATTTTTTAAACCACTAGGGTTTGTAGCAATTTGCTACAGCAGCAACGAGAAACTGATATATGTGCTGTATTACTCTGATTGATTTAGGGATGTTAGATCAATCTTGCATTCCTGTGATACATTTCCCTTGATGGTAGGTTATAGGTCTTTTTATATCTTGCTGGATTCAGTTTACTAGCATTTTTATTGAGGTCTTCTGTATCTATATTCATGAGGATTTTTTTTAATATAGCTATTTTTGTTTTGGGGGTTTTTGCACTATCTTTTTCTGGTTTTGTATCAAGGTAATACTGATCTCATAGAATGAACTGTGAAGTGTTCCCTCCTTATATATTATTTTGAATGAGTTTATGAAGGATTGATATTAATTATTATTTAAATGTTTGGTAGAATCACCAATAAAGTAATCTAGGCTTTGCTTTTCTTTCTTGAATTTTTTTAAAAATTCCTAATTCAATCTTTGCTTTTATAGGTCTAGATTATATGTTTCTTCTTGAGTCAGTTTCAATAGATTGTGTCTTCTAGAAATGTGCCCATTTTATCTAATCTATTTAATTTTTTGGCATACAGTAGTTGATACCTCCTTATTATCTACTTTATTTCTGTAAGACCAGTAGTGATGTTCCCGCTTTCATTGCTGATTTTGTCAATTTGAATCTTTCAACTTCTTTTCTTGATCAGTCTAGCCAAATTTACCAATTTTTAAAATCATTTCAAAGAACCTCCTTTGGTTTCATTGATTTTCTCTATTGTTTCCCTATTCTCATTTCTGCTCTAATCTTTATTCTTTCCTTCCTCTGCCAGCTGTCGGTTTAGCTTGTTCTTCTTTCTCTAGATTATCTTTAGTTTGTTTTTCTTTCTCTAGACTAAGGTGTAAATTCAGGTCATTAAATGTATGTCTTTCTTCTTTTTTAATATACAGGTATAAATTTCCCTCTAAGCATTGTTATTACACCATTCCATAAGTTTTGACATGTCATGTTTTGCTTTTATTTTTTTCATAGTGTTTTCTAATTTCCTTTGTGAGTTCTTCTTTGCTGAATAGGTGACTTAGAAAAGTGTTGTTAATTTTTGTGAATTAATAAAATTTCTACCATTATTGATTTCTAATTTAATTCCATTGTGATAAAAAATATAGTTTGTATTTCAATTCTTTTAAATTTATTGAAGTTTATTCTATGGCCTAATATAAGGTTTATCCTAGAGAATGTTCCATGTGAGCAGAATGAGTATTGAGAAGAATGCATATTCTGATGCTAGATGGAGTATTCTATAGATATTTGTCCTGGCAATTTGTTTTATAGTATTGTTCACACCTTCTATTTCTTTACTGAACTGCTGTATTATTGTTCTATCTATTATTGAAAGTCAGGTATTGAAGTTCCCAGCTACTATTGTTGAATTATCTATTTCTCCCTTTAATTGTGTCAGTTTTTGCTTCATACGTTTTGGGGCTCTGTTGATAGGTGTATTTATGTTTATAATTGTTATATTTTTCTAATGAATTAGCCCTCTTATAATGGTAAAATGTATTTCTCTTGTAATTATTTTTGTCTCAGAGTATATTTTGCTTGATTTTAGTATAGCTAGTTCAGTTCTCTTTTGACTCTTGCTTGCATGTAAATGTTTCCATTCTTTTCCTTTTAATCTACTCATGTCTTTGAATCTAAAGTATTCATCCTGTAGACAGTATATGTATTCTGCCAACATCTGTCTTTTGATTGAGGTATTTAGCTGACTTGCATTTAATGTAATTACTGATAAGGCAGGATTTATATTTGTCCTTTTGCTATTTGTTTTACTTATGTCTTGTGCTTTTTTTCTTTATTCCTTGACTCATTTTATTTTTGTTAAATATATATTTTCTAGTGTATCTTTTTAATTCTATTGTTGTTTATTTCATTACATTTACTTAAGTTATTTTTGTAGTGTTTGTTCTTGAAATTACACACCTTAATTACACACCTTGAAATTAGCACCTTAATGTGAAATAATCTATTGATTAATGTTAATTTAATTTCAGTAATGTGCAAAGACGTCTGCCTAAACTACACCTATTCCTTCTTCCTCCTTTATAAAAATGTTCATCTGTATAAATTATAAGCCCATTAACATAGTTTTATATTTATTTTTATGCAGTTGTCTTTGAAAACAGATTGGAGAGGAAAAGAATTACAAAAATGCATATATACTGCCTTTCATAATGGCTACAGTTACCATGACAAGTATTTTTTTTCACACTTTCCTTTAATTCTTTATACATGGTTTCCTATAGTTCTTTGAATATATTTATAGTAGCTTATTTAAAATCTTTGTCTACTAAGTCCAAAATCTGGTCCCCCTCAGGGACATTTTTGATTAGCTGTTTCTTTCGCCAGGGTATGTGGACTGACATTCCTGTTTCTTCCCATGCCTTGTATTTTTGTTGTTGTTGTTGTGTTGTTACAAATAGACTTGTTTGTAACAACTCTGGTAATAGAGCCTTCTACCTCCCACTGAGCTAAGCTCTGAATCATTCAAATAGCCACCTAAGCGTAGACATTTCCCAGAGAGCTAAAAGTTTAGACAAAATACCGAGTCTGCACTGGGGATGCTTTTAACAAAGCTCCAAAAGCAGTTCAATCTTTTCATTCTCCAAAGTGCTGCTGGCTTTTACCTACTATACCTCTAAGCTGAGGAGGGAATGGGAGGAAAGGAGAATAGCCCTAAGTTCAAACATCACAGACCCCACTGTCTTACCAAAGTTCAGTAGCTTCTCTTGTATAGACAATTTTTGGTTCATTCTGTGGCTTTGGTTAATGGTGAGACTTCTGAAATGGTTGATTTTAGTTGTTTTGCTTGTATTTCATTTCTTTAAAAAGAGAATGAGTTCATCAAGCTCCTCTCTCTGCAATTCTTGAGGTTGATCCTCTCCTGGTTAACATCTATTTTAAAGTGTATAGCTCTAAGTGTATTATCAGTTGTGGTGTAATATCTGAAAACTAGAAAACACAGCTAAATTTGATGCTGACATTTTCAGAAAGCCTGTGATCATTTAGAAGAAAGAAAATGTGCACAGCTAAGTAATATAATTAACAAGGAAAAAACAAAGATACATAGATAGAGTTTCCTCATTTTTATTGGTATTCAGTTCAACTCCATAAAAAAGAAATGAAAGAGGTATTAAAAGGGATATTACTTACTAATCCCAAATAAGATTTATCAGATGGAGGAACCAGCAGCCACTTTTGTACCTTAACTTATTTTCCAATTTTACAATTCATAAAATACTCACCAAGACATGACACAAGTTTGGAGTTCAAGCACGGTGCACTTTACGTTGCAAGATCCATTAAAAACAATAATTTGTAAGATCCTCAATAGGAAAGTGTGCATTTTTTTCAAAGAATACTTCAAAGAGGGAAGCAGGACTCAATCCAATTTCATGTGAAAAGTAATTTCATTCTCATCTGTGGCCACTTCTCTTCTTTGATTGTGGTTGAAGTTGGAGAACTAAGAACAGAATGAATAGGATCTCTTCATGTCAGCAGTTCTTTTCCACAAGTACGAAATGACAACCTGGCTTTCCCTTGGGAGACAGCAGTAAATCTCACACTTGGAGCAAGAATGACAGGGACTTTGATCATGAACTCATTCTGCTGAGGATTACCTTTCTCTGCATATTTCTTTTTCTTCACTGCCTGCAGTCCAGAGTATGAACATAGCTGTTTGACAAAGTTCACTTATTTTGCATCATTAACCTACTGACCTTCCTTCCTCTATGAAAAGTGGAATTCTAATGTAAAAAGGCAGTGCCAGAAGGATGGAATGGAAATGTCCCAGCTGGTTCCTTATCAGGTCTGTGAATGGGGCTTTATTCTTCTTAACTGGAGGCCACTGTTTTTCTCACCTGATTTTATTAGATTATCAAATGAGATTATACTTAAAAGAACTATTAATATAACAATTAGATGTTTTGGCTGCTGATAGGATTAACACAATTCTATCAAACAAATCTTGCAAAAGGATTCAATCTTTACAAAAATGTTTAATATACTGTATAACATTTATTCCAGACAACCTAACTTTCTGTAAGCAATGATCAATCTTTATCCTATTTGGCATTTTCATCTAATTTATTTAGTATTTATTTAAGACATTAAAACAAAATTACACTGATATGTTCAACACTACTTGGTAGGATTTCCAGCATAAGATCAACTGTGAGTTTCACAAGTCAGGCTGGCTTTCATGAGACCTGTGAAATCATGAGATTTGAGTAGATCCCACCTCCCCATGTTTTATTTTGGGATACGAGACACATAGGATGTTGACATTTGACATAGATGGATTTTATACACAATTATTTTAGGAAAAAATAAAGAGATTATCTCAGCACTGTAGTTTATAAATCAATGATAAGTAGATAAAGAAGTAGTCAAAACCAAACAATTGAAAGAAAAATACTGTGTCCTGTACATATCACGTTTTCCTATGAACTCCCTCCTGATTGTGAAGACCTTAAGTTATCCATTCTGAGGAGAGTTGCATAAATCATAAGATTTGATGTCCTGCGATGTGTTTTTAGATCTTCAAATATGTATTGGGTGCCTGCAAATGTCCATATACTCTTCAAGGTGGTGGTGGTAATGTAAAGCAAAACAGGTGAGGTCTCAAATAGTGCCAAGGTGGGCAAGAAAAGGATGAGTTCTCAGTGCTATGTCTACCTTTCCTTTCTGTTCTGTTGTTCTAAACATAAAACTGCCCATGCTACATTTGCTTATCTCTTTTAATACTTAAAAAGGTTAGGGATATTTGAAATAAACCTGCATAACTTCACAATATAATAATGATATCATTCAGATCTTCCTCCTCCATGAAGGTTTCCTGCTTTTCCACTCTACCCACTCCACCCCACCCCAACTCTTCATCCAGAAATTATATCTCACCTCCCCTGTATTTTCTTAACATTTTTTTTTTTTTATCATAAGTCTCTCATGATCTTTATCCTGGTCCTTTAACTTCTGTTAAAATTACTGTGTGTCTGTTTCATCCTCCTTGGTTTCTTGTAATCTCCTGGAGGGCAGGGTCCATACCTGATTCAATTTATTCAATGCCATGACATTTGATATATACACAATGCATTATACACCTGAATAATTCTTCTTCCTATGACACTTGGAACATTGCCTGGAACATAATAGGTGTTCAATAAGTATTAAGTCCAATGAATGATAGCATGACATCAGGCTAAATTGAAGGACAGTGCATATATAAATAAA
Source organism: Phocoena sinus (assembly GCF_008692025.1). NCBI lineage: Eukaryota > Metazoa > Chordata > Mammalia > Artiodactyla > Phocoenidae > Phocoena > Phocoena sinus. The sequence goes on from NC_045775.1 coordinate 74,673,563, forward strand.
CGATGTAATTTTTAGTGTCCTCGGCAGTTTTGAAGACTGGAATAATGACTTTGCCTTTTAAAAATATCTATTTTTTTTTCCAGACAAGAGACAAGAGAGAAATTTTTAAGGCTCCTTTTGGGCTCCAGATGCAAAGTGAATATAATAAATCTATAATTAAAGTAATAAGATATTTGAAAAAGCAATGCCCTTACCAGAAGGTTAGTTCCATTTGTAAAATTTAAGTCTATGGGTAAGACCTGAGATCCTACAGCTCTTATCAAGGTGTTAGGCCAACTAAGAAAAATTAGAGAGTTAATTAAGAATTGCTTAAACCTCAAAGACAGTCAAGAGCACAAGCCAGTTGAATGCAGTGTTCTTTTTCATGGCTGCATTTAAAAAGAATGAAAGCTTCTCAGTTCTGTACACCTTCAGCACTAAATTTTACTTTCTCGATTCTGAATGCTTTATAATCTGTGAAATTTCATGAACTGAAGTCCTTATGTTATTGCTTGACTAGTTTGAGGTCCATTAGCTAGTATGATGGAGACAAATTAAAGTTCTTGATGGGGACTTTTCTACTCAAATTTGTTTTCTTCTATTTATTTAATTAACAGTCATCTATGATTGTCATGAGTCATTCACTTCATCGCTTCATTGTTGTTGCTGTTGTTGGAAAGGGGAGGAAGCATTTATGTATTTCATTTTTATTTTATTAAACAGAAGACATTGGGTTAGGTTTTATTTTTGTTATTTTTTTTTTAATTTAGGGGTCAGGTTTTTTCCCAGCTTTGTTAAGGTATGATAGACATATAAAAATTGCACATATTTAAGATATACCATGTGATCTTTTGATATATGTAATCTTGTTTGGTAATTACCACAGTCAGGCTAATTAACATAGCTAACTACCTCACCTCACATAGTTACCACTGTGTGTCTGTGTGTGTGTGCATGCACACTTAAAATCTACTCTTAACAAATTTCAAGTATAAAATATAGTATTATTATATTTACCATTCTGTACATTAGATTTCTAGAGCTTATTCATCTTATAACTGAACATTTGTACCTTTTGACCAACATCTTTCCATTTTTACCATTCCCCAGCTCCTAGAAACCACCATTCTACTCTGTTTCTCTAGGTTCAATTATTTTAGATTCTAACATTCAGTTTTAAAATAATATCTTCTAAATTTATCCATGTTGTCACAAATGGCAGAATTTCCTTCTCTTTTAAGGCTGAGTTATACTGAAAGAGAGAGAGAGAGATTTACCTAGTTATCTATCTATCCATCTATGTATCACAATTTCTTTATCCATTCACCCATCAACAGATACTTAGATCCTTTCCATATCTTGGTCATTGTGAATATTGCTATAATGAAAATAGCATCTTTTAATAAGTGTGGGGTTTGTTGTTGTTGTTGTTGCTGTTGTTTTATTTTTGCCTCACAGACATCAACTCAGTGTCTATCCCTGGTTAAGGTCAAATGTCTTCTGTACAGGACTACCAAAAGGCAAATGACCACCATCAACTCTGCAGTGAGTCCCAGGTCATCCATTTTAGAACCTAAATCTGCACAGAATCTTGGTGGAAAGTGGATTCAATTACATACCATAAAATATAGAAATTAATTTATATCTCCTATGACTTTGTTTTAATCTTTCTTAACAGTATCTCATCCTTGTAGCCAGGAAATAAAGTGTATCCGAAGGCAATAGTAGGCCACAGCAGTCTAGTAAGAAGGGTGTCCATATGTTGGGATGACCTAGTATTGGTATCAGAGTCCAAACAGAGTAAGGAGAAAATTCAGGCATGAGGGTGGCCTAGTGTCAGTCCTCAAAAACGCAGAAAAGACATCCACGTGAGTCTTGCATGGGGTGTCAGAGTCCCAGCTAGATGAGGCAGGCATATGTGAGACTGGCCTTGTGTAGGGTTTTAGAACCCAAGAAGAATAAGGAGAACACCCATAACAGGGCATGGCTCAGCATGTGAGTTCAGAGACCCACCTGGAGGAGAATGGTGGGTGGCAGTAGTAATGAGAGATTGGTTACATATAGGGGAGTTGGTCAAATCAGTACATAACCTAAGGGAAATAAAGCCAAGTTTCTCACTTTTGGGGAGGGGAGTCACACACATGGAAAGGGAGAAAATTAAAATGAGTTCTGGGATGTTGGATTGGAATTATTAGTATAAATAGTGACATCCCAATACCAATGAGATGATCTAGCAATCAGATTTTGTTTCTGAATGCCAATCTCCACTTAACAGGGATCAGGGATCTTTGGAGAAATGGCTGATTCCAAGGCTGAGAAGGCAAGTCTAAGGTAAGTTTTTGTGTCAGCATTCAAAGATAATAACATTAAAACTCATTAATCATATAGGAAACCATATGTTTATTTTTGAGCAGTCCCATACTTAAATAAAAAATACAAATTCAATACAAAGGATGTATACTTACATCACAGATATAATTAAGTGAATAAATAACTAAATCAAAGTTTGATGAGAAATAAGACAATTATATCATTACAAGTCCTTCCCCACAAAACTCTTCCTAATTACCAGAAGAAAATAAAAATAACCTTACAATGGGAGGCCTGGAAGACTCCACCTCAGTCAAAAGGTCAAAGTGAACATTATCAGGAATAACACAGACTAAAATGTTGCACTTCATGGTCAGATGCAATACAATGTCACATTTGTGATATTTCTTCCAAATATGTATAAATTGAGCCTAATTGTGAGGAAACATCAGACAAATCCAATTTGAGAGACATTCTAAAAATTAATTGTTCCATACTCTTCAAAAGTGACAGGGTCTTCAAAGTCAAGGAAATAGGAACTTTTCCAGATGAAGAAGAATAAAGGAACATGACAACAATACACAATATCTACTTCTGAAATAGATCCTTTTGCTAAACATTACATTATTAGGACAGTTGTAGAAACTTGAATGAGATTGAAGGAATAGATAGTAGTAATGAATGGATGTTAACTTCCAGATTTTTATCATTGTAACATGGCCATGTAGGAAAATATACTTATTTGTAGGAAACATACACACTAACAAATTCAGTTCTTTGTGTTGTACTAGCAGCTTCTCTGTAAGTGTGGGACTGCTCCAAACCAAAAACAAACTTAATCAAATTCAAACTGAATGCACATATCCTTTGAGCAATCCCACTTCTAGAAATCTATAGAGATGCTCAGACAAGAGTATCAGGGTATTTGTATAAATATATTCATGGTAACATTGTTTATAATATGGAACAATTGAAGATAGTCTAATCTTGAACAATAGAGGGAGTGTTAAATTGTGGTCTGGTATGGCATATGGTACCATAGAGCTTTCAAAAAAGGGTGGATCTCTATGTAGAGACAGGGAAATTGTTCAGGACATATTGTTGAGTGTAAAAAATGTAAGACTCAGAACTAAATATACAGTATAATTTAACTTCCATTAAAAAATAACTCCAAAACAAACAAAAATAAATGTGTATATTTAAAAGTACATGATAAAAATAATTTGTAACCTATATAAGGTATTTATCCATGTGCACTTTAGTAATCCTAAAGGGATTACTAAGTGGGTCATTCTTCTGTTTTATTTATAGCCCGCCTATTGCATTAAGAAATTAAAATGGAAGGTTACTCAGCAAAAGCAATCTCAGGTTTTGATGGACCATTTATTCAAATTTTCAGATGAAATCACCTTTTTATATCAGCATAAGCAGCAAATTCTACCTTGTCTTTAATCCAAACATGAAAGCATTATCCTCTTTTTCTACAATATCAGAGTGTTCTTAGGAGAGAAACTTCCACCTCATTTCAGTCTAATGGTTTCATAACATTGGGGGAAGAATGATTCTCTGACCTCAGAGTATCCGTTTTCTTTTTTCCCTCTCTTTTTGTTCATTTTGTCTTCATACATCTGCCTTTTTGTGAGGTGATGCCCAGAAAAAAAATTACTCTTAGCATTTCTTTTTTTTACCCAGAATCATAGCCTGGATACAGCCAACTGACCTATTAATTACAAAGCTCAGTACCTTAGCTAAGAATCTATAAGGAAGTTATGAGGACAAAAATGATACTCTTAGAATTTTATACAGAGACATTTGGTAAGCCTTTTCAAGCTCAGAAGATAATCCCAGACTCAACTATTCTGAACTCACATCTTAAGACAATTTCAGAAGGAACACTACATCAACTACTACCTCCTAGAGGACAAGCTCTCACAATTGTTGGAAAAGTATACAGTTTTGCAGTTGGTTTTCACCCGGTTTCCAAGTGACTTCCCTTAGGAAGAGATAGGAGGATATGACTCAAACCCCCAGCATGACAAAAGAAACCCTTCCTGCTCAACTTATTTTACTTCTTGTGATTTAGAGTTCCCTCCTTAAGAACTAATGTTGACAGAATGCTAAATACTTTGAGTATATAATTTCATCACCATAACACTTTGTAAGAGGAGATGTTATCATTCACCTTTTACTGACAGAGGCTAAAGATTGTATATAACTTGACAAAAATTTTGCCCCAACACCTCCATATTTTTTAATTGTTTTTTTTTTGTTGTTGTTGTTGTTGTTGTTTTTTGCGGTATGCAGGCCTCTCACTTCTGTGGCCTCTCCCGTTGCGGAGCACAGGCTCCGGATGAGCAGGCTCAGCGGCCATGGCTCACGGGCCCAGCCACTCCGCAGCATGTGGGATCTTCCCAGACCGGGGCACGAACCCATGTTCCCTGCATTGGCAGGCCTACTCTCAACCACTGCACCACCAGGGAAGCCCAATTGTATTTTTTTATATCCTCTTGGCAGCATTCATTCATTCCACAAATATATTGAATATGTGCATGTTCTAGGCATGAGGACAGAGAAGTGATTTAAGAGGAATGTATGTGTTAATATATATTCTATCTTATTATTCTTTAGCTCTTTCCTAATACTTGAGCTGAAACATTTCCAATAAAGCCCATCTCTATACTGTTATCATCAAAAAAGATTATATATTGAACTGTAATTATTTATTAAAATATCTGTCAGCTGATCAGTTTTAAGTATTCGTAAGGACCGGGATAGTAGGATCAGTTTTAAGTATCCGTAAGGGCCGGGATAGTAGGATCAGTTTTAAGTATCTGTAAGGGCCGGGGTAGTAGGAATGTCATTTGTTACTAAACTCCTTGTTTCCAGCTTATTTACTATGAAGCCCTGAAATCCACTAAGTATTAATTACATTTTGAATGAATGACTATCATGCTCATTCTAATAAGGGAGCTTATCACCGTGTACATTTTCTTTTTCCTAATCAAAATGTCTGCAGTCTAATTATTTTGGGGCTCTACTATATATTAATCTTTGCCTTCAATATCCAGGCCATATTAGAAAACACAGTTTGGTGCAGAGCCTGAGGGAAGAGAAAAGCTTCACATTCAAAGTCACCATTTCTGTGAAGACTACAATTTGACTCTCATGAGAGTCTTGAAAGTTTGAGTTTAGGGCATCCTTAGTTTGAGCATTGTTTCCCTGGAAGAACCACATGATGGCAGACACAGCAGGGCCTGGAGACAGAGATGACTTCATATGAGGGACCACTTGGCAGACACAACTTGTCCCTAGAAAACAAGGGGGGTTCCTATGAATTCCCCAAAATGATTGAGTGATTATTTTATATAAAGCAGGGATCCTGCATGAGCTGGCAAGGGGAAGAACAACAACCAAAGTAATTATGTGCATTAATATTACTTCATTTATATCCATAAGCTGGAGACACCTTGGGGCATTTGGCTTATAGGGAAATTAGGGTATTGGGAAGCAGGGAGTTGATATGACATCTTCATTATTACACAGGAGCAGAGCACAGACTCAAAACTACATCTCCACACTCAAAGTCCAGCAGTCCTGACTGTATTCCAATTCACTTGCTCTACTGGATTATGCTTCCCCTACTGAGATGATACTTCATTATCTTCACCAAGATAAATTCTATCCAGGTTTCAAAGTTCTAACAAAGTTCATCCTCTATCACATTTAATTGTATATTTGTTTGATGATAAGGTAGCTATAGGTGCCTTAAATCTATACACATATTTTGGTAATAAATTATATCTTTTCAATACTTCTAAAGAACATAAAATCAGAGCAATATCAGTCATACAAACAATATATTAAATAAACAGGCACTGATCACCTTGCTTATGCCAGAAACAATTCTATACTTGTACATTGCCCACATATAGAAGGAAAGGAAAACATGAATTAAGCACCTGGTATATGTCAAGTATCATTCTAATATGACAGTATTTGTAAGTGAAGGATGGAATTAGCAGGATTGAGCATAGATGGAGACACAATTTTTATTATATTACTCCTAAAGAAATGAGCATACATTGACTGTCTATTATGCACCAGGTACTATTCTAGACACATTCTTCACACACACAGGGGAAGGAAACATGCATGGAGTACATACTATATATCATACACTATTCATATGCAACATTAATCACTTAGAGGAAAATAAAATAAGCATTTATTAGGTACCCAGTATTATCACAGTTGTTATTCTAGTACAAACTTAGTCATTCAAAAGTGAAAAGTAAGACTCTGGGTTAGTCACTTAGCAGCCATCTTGGTTATCAGATCGGCTGTTGTAGTATCACAGTGTTTGTGTTCAAGTGACCCTTATTTACTTAATAACAGCACCAAAATGCTAGAATAGTCATTCTGGTAATTCAGAAATGCCAGAAAGAAATCATGAAGTGCTTCCTTTAAGTGAAAAGGTGACTTAATAAGGAAAATGAAATCATATAACAAGGTTGCTAAGACCTATGCCATGTGACTGACAGGGTCTTGGTGCTCCAGCCAAGTGTCAGGCCTGTGCCTCTGAGGCAGGAGAGATGAGTTCAGGATATTGGTCCACCAGAGAACCCCCAGGACCATGTAATTTCAAATTGCAAAAGCTATACAAGGTATCTCCATCTCAATGCTATACAAGATATATCCATCTCAACACTAAGACCCAGATCCATTCAACAACCAGCAAGCTACAGTGCTGGACACCCTGTGCCAAACAACTAACAAGAAAGGAGCACAACCCCATCCATTAGCAGAGAGGCTGCCTAAAACCATAAGAAGGTCACAGGCACCCCAAAACACACCACCAGACATGGTCCTTCCCACCAAAAAGACAAGATCCAGCTTCATCCACTAGAACACAGGCACCAGTCTCCTCCAACAGGAAGCCCACACAACCCACTGAACCAATATTACCCACTGGGGGCAGACACCAAAAACAATGGGAACTATGAAACTGCAGACTGTGAAAAAAAGACCCCAAATGCAGTAAGTTGGGCAAAATGAGAAGAGAGAAACACAGAGCAGATGAAGTAGCAAGGGAAAAACCTATCACCAAACAAATGAAGAGGAAATAGGCAGTCTACCAGAAAAAAAATAAAGAGTTATGATAGTAAAGATGATCCAAAATCTTGGAAATAGAATGGAGAAAATAAAAGAAATGTTTAACAAGGACCTAGAAGAACTAAAGAGCAAATAAATAATGATGAACAACAAAATAAATGAAATTTAAAATTCTCTAGAAGGAATCAATAACAGAATAATTGAGGCAGAAGAATGAATAAGTGACATGGAAGATAAACTAGTGGAAATAACTACCACAAGGCAGAATAAAGAAAAAAGAATGAAAAGAATTGAGGACAATCTCAGAGACTGCTGGGACAACATTAAATGCACCAACATTTGAAATATAAGGGTCGCAGAAGAAGAAGAGGAAAAGAAAGGGACTGAGAAAATATTTGAAGAGATTATAGTTGAAAACTTCCCTAATATGGGAAAGGAAATAGTCAATTCCAGGAAGTGCAGTGAGTACCATACAGGATAAATCCAAGAAGAAACATGCCAGGACACATATTAATCAAACTACCAAAATTTAAATTCAAAGAAAAAATATGAAAAGCAACAAGGGAAAAACAACAAATAACATACATACAAGGGAATCCCCATAAGATTAACAACTGATTTTTCAGCAGAAACTCTGTAAGCCAGAAGGGACATATTTAAAGTGATGAAAAGGAAAAACCTACAACCAAGATTACTCTACCCAGCAAGGATCTCATTCAGATCAGACAGAGAAATTAAAACATTTACAGAGAAGCAAAAGCTAATAGAATTCAGCACCACGTAACCAGCTTTACAACAAATGCTAAAGGAATTTCTTTAGTAAGAAAACACAAGAGAAGGAAAAAACCTACAATAACAAACCCAAAAGAATTAATAAAATGGTAATAGGAACATACATATTGACAACCTTAAATGTAAATAGACTAAATGCTCCAACCAAAAGACATAGACAGGCTGAATGGATACAAAAACAAGAACCGTATATATGCGGTCTACAAGTGACCCTCTTCAGGCCTAGGCACACATACAGACTGAAAGTGAGGGGATGGAAAAAGGTATTCCATGCAAATGGAAAACAAAAGAAAGCTGGTATAACAATTGTCATATCAGATGCAATAGACTTTAAAATAAAGACTATTACAAGAGACAAAGGACACTATATAATGATCAAGAGATCAAACCAAGAAGATATAACAATTGTAAATATGTATGCACCCAACATAGGAACACCTCAACACATAAGGCAAATGTTAACAGTCATAAAAGGGGAAATCGATAGTAACACAATAATAGTAGGGGACTTTAACACCCCACTTTCACCAATGGAGAGATCATCCAAAATGAATATGAACAAGGAAACACAAGCTTTAAATCACACATTAAACAAGATGGACTTAACTGATATTTATAGGACATTCCATCTAAAAACAACAGAATACACTTTCTCTCAAGTGCTCAGGGAACATTCTCCAGGATAGATCATATCTTGGGTCACAAATTAAGTCTTGGTAAAATTAAGAAAATTGAAATCATATCAAGTATCTTTTCAGACCACAAGATGATGAGACTAGATATCAATTACAGGACAAAATCTGTTAATAATACGAATACATGGAGGCTAAACAATACACTACTAAATAACCAAGCGATCACTGAAGAAATCAAAAAGGAAATCAAAAAATACCTAGAAACAAATGACAATGACAACATGATGACCCAAATCCTATGGGGTGCAGCAAAATCAGTTCTAAGAGGGAAGTTTATAGCTATACAAGCCTACCTCAAGAAACAAGAAAAATCTCATGTCAAAAACCTAACCTTACACCTAAAGCAACTAGAGAAAGAAGAACAAAAAAATCCCGAAGTTAGCAGAAGGAAAGAAATCATAAAGATCACATCAGAAATAAATGAAAAAGAAATGAAGGAAGTGATAGCAAAGATCAATAAAACTAAAAGCTGCTTCTTTGAGGAGATAAACAAAATTGATAAACCATTAGCCAGACTCATCAAGAAAAACAGGGGGAAGACTCAAATCAATAGAATTAGAAATGAAAAAGGAGAAGTAACAACTGACACTGCAGAAATACAAAAGATCATGAGAGATTACTACAAGCAACTCTATGCCAATACAATGGACAACCTGGAAGAAATGGACAAATCCTTAGAAAGGTATAACCTTCCAAGACTGAACCAGGAAGAAATAGAAAATATAAATGGACCAATCACAAGCACTGAAATTGAAACCGTGATTAAAAACCTTCCAACAAACAAAAGACCAGGACCAGATAGCTTCACAAGTGAATTCTATGAAACATTTAGAGAAGAGGTAACACCTATCCTTCTCAAACTCTTCCAAAATATAGCAGAGGGAGGAACACTCCCAAACTCATTCTACGAGGCCACCATCACCCTGATACCAAAACCAGAAAAAGATGTCACAAAGAAAGAAAACTACAGGCCAATATCACTGATGAACATAGATGCAAAACTCCTCAACAAAATAATAGCAAAGAGAATCCAACAGCACATTAAAATAATCATACACCATGATCAAGAGGGGTTTATCTCAGGAATGCAAGGATTCTTCAATATATGCAAATCAAACAGTGTGATAAACCATATTAACAAATTGAAGGAGAAAAACCATATGATCATCTCAATAGATGCAGAAAAAGCTTTTGACTAAATTCAACACACATTTATGATTATAAACCCTCCAGAAAGTAGGCATAGAGGAAATTTACCTCAACATAATAAAGGCCACATACGACAAACCACAGCCACAGCCAACATCTTTCTCAATGGTGAAAAACTGAAAACATTTCCTGTAAGATCAGGAACAAAACAAGGTTGTCCACTGTCACCACTGTTATTCAACATAGTTTTGGAAGTTTTAGCCACAGCAATCAGAGAATGAAAAGGAATCCAAATCGGAAAAGAAGAAGTAAAGCTGTCACTGTTTGCAGATGATGTGATACTATACATAGAGAATCCTAAGGATGCTACCAGAAAACTACTAGAGCTAATCAATGAATTTGGTAGAGTAGCAGGATACAAAATTAATGCACAGAAATCTCTTGCTTTCCTATACACTAATGATGAAAAATCTGAAACATAAAGTAAGGAAACCCTCCCATTTACCATTGCAACTAAAAGAATAACATACCTAGGAATAAACCTACCTAAGGAGAAAAAAGACCTGTATGCAGAAAACTATAAGACATTATGAAAGAAATTAAGGATGATACAAACAGATGGAGAGACATATCATGTTCTTGGATTGGAAGAATCAATGTTGTGAAAACGATTATACTACCCAAACCAATCTACAGATTCAATGCAATCCCTATCATACTACCAACGGCATTTTTCTCATAGCTAGAGCAAAATATATCACAATCTGTATGGAGACACAAAAGACCCCGAATAGCAAAAGCAATCTTGAGAAAGAAAAACGCAGCTGGAAGTATCAGGCTCCCTGACTTGAGACTCTACTACAAACCTACAGTAATCAAGACAGTATGGTGCTGGCACAAAAACAGAAATATAGATCAATGGAACAGGATAGAAAGCCCAGAGATAAACCCATGAACATATGGTCATCTTATTTTTGATAAAGGAGGAAAGAATATACAATGGAGAAAAGACAGCCTCTTCAATAAGTGGTGCTGGAAAACTGGATAGCTACATGTAAAAGAATGAAATTAGAACACTCCCTAACACCATACACAAAAATAAACTCAAACTGGATTAAAGACCTAAATGTAAGGCCAGGCACTATAAAACTCTTAGAGGAAAACATAGGAAGTACACTCTATGACATAAATCACAGTAAGATCCTTTTTGACCCACCTCCTAGAAAAATGAAAATAATAACAAAGGATAGACAAATGACACCTAATGAAACTTAAAAGCTTTTGCACAGCAAAGGAAACCATAAACAAGATGAAAAGACAACCCTCAGAATGGGAGAAAATATTTGCAAATGAAACAACTGACAAAGGATTATTCTCCAAAATTTACAAGCAGCTCATGCAGCTCAATATCAAAAAAACAAACAACCCCATCCAAAAATGGGCAGAAGACCTAGACAGACATTTCTCCAAAGAAGATATAAAGATTGCCAACAAACCCATGAAAGGATGCTCAGCATCACTAATCATTAGAGAAATGTAAATCAAAACTACAATGAGGTATCACCTCACACCATTCAGAATGGCCATCATTAAAAAATCTACAAACAATAAATGCTGGAGAGGGTGTGGAGAAAAGGGTACCCTCTTGCACTGTTGGTGTGAATGTAAATTGATACAGCCACTATGCAGAACAGTATGGTGGTTCCTTAAAAAACTAAAAATAGAACTACCATACAACCCAGCAATACCACTACCTGGCATATACCCTGAGAAAACCATAATTCAAATAGAGTCATGTACCACAATATTCATTGCAGCTCTATTTACAATGCCCAGTGCATGGAAGCAACCTAGGTGTCCATCGACAGATGAATGTATAAAGAAGATGTGGCACATATATACAATGGAATATTACTCAGCCATAAAAAGAAATGAAATTGAGCTATTTGTAGTGAGGTGGATGGACCTAGATTCTGTTATACAGAGTGAAATAAGTCAGAAAGGCAAAAACAAATACCGTATGTAACACATATATATGGAATCTAAAAGAAAGAAAATAAATTTGTTCTGAAGAACCTAGGGGCAGGAGAGGTATAAAGACGCAGAAATAGAGAATGCACTTGAAGACATGGGGAGTAGGAAGGGTAAGCTGGGACGAAGTGAGAGAGTGTCATGAACATATATACACTACCAAATGTAAAATAGCTAGTGGGAAGCAGCCACATAGCACAGGGAGATCAGCTCGGTGCTTTGTGATCACTTACAGGAGTGGTATAGGGAGTGTTGGAGGGAGATGCAACAGGAAGTAGATACGGGCATATATGTATAGCTGATTCACTTTGTTATACAGCAGAAACTAACACATCATTGTAAAGCAATTATACTCCGATAAACATGTTAAAAAATTAATAATAATAAGTAAATAAATCCAGTGACAAGTGACCTTATAAGTGAAACACAGAGAGACGCACAGAAGAAGAGGAGGAGGCAATGTGATCATGGAAAAGGGACTGGAAATTGGAGCCACAAATCCAAGAAATCCCACCAACTACCAGAGATTAGAAGAATCAAAGAGCAGAATTTCCTTTAAAGCCTTTAGAGGAAGTATGGTCCTGGGGACATCTTGATTTTGGACTTCTGGCCTTCAGAACTGTGAGAGAATAAACATCTGTTGTTTTAAGCTACCAAGGTTGTAGCAACTTGCTATAGCAACATTAGGAAATTAATAAATATACCAATGTCACTTGCATGTTTTGAATAAAGTGCCAAGACAATGTAAAATGTTAACTATAGGGGCACTAGATGAAGGGTATACGGGAACTCTCTGTACTATCTTTGGAAACTTTCTGTAAGTCTAAAAATTATTCCAAAATAAAAAGCTTATTAAAATAGCACAATTCAACTCAAAAAGTTATAGATTTTACTTCTACTTTGTTATGAGTCAGACTTAATATTTCTTTGAATAATATGACTACTATGCCATTAAATATCTCACAAATAAAAACAAGCATTTCTAGAAAATAAATCTTTCAGATGGGGAACACTGATATGGAAATGCCAGGTTTGAAACAGTAAATTCACAGACTTGGGTTTTCATTGTGTTTCAGAGCTCCAATAGTTTCCCTCTGGTTTGTAGTTGATTAAGGTGAGTGGTCTTAACCCGTGCTATCAGTGACACTTAGACAAAGTATTCCTTGACCTTCAGTGGAATATAAATTTACACTGTTTTGCTTCCCTACCTCTTAAGTTTACATCAATGATAACCAATCAAGATTGTTATTAAAAAAAAAAACACTGGGGCTTCCCTGGTGGCACAGTGATTGAGAGTCCGCCTGCCAATGCAGGGGACGCGGGTTCGTGCCCCGGCCCGGGAAGATCCCACATGCCGCGGAGCGGATAAGCCCGTGAGCCATGGCTGCTAGGCCTGCGCGTCCGGAGCTCCGCAACGGAAGAGGCTACATCAGTGACGGGCCCGCGTACCGCAAAAACACACACACACACACACACACACACACAAAATCCACCAATCCGAAAAAAAAGCAAGACTCTGCACTAAGCACGTGATATATGCCAGACACTATTCTAGTACATTAAACACACATCAGTGGAAGAACAAGAGCATAACATGAGTGCCTGTTATGTACCTGATAATAGTCTTTCTCATACGTAGTGGGGGTGGGGGGAAGAGGAGTATGCATAGAGAATTGACTATCCAGCAGGTACTATTCTGAAACTACATTACTCACACAGAGCTAAGGAGACAAGGGGGCATTGAGCACCAATTATTACCAGGCACTATTTTAGAACATTACTCACATCACACATAGGTGGAAAGAAACAAGCAGGAATTTAGTACTGCATATAATCTAAGTAATATTCTAGCCCCACCGTTGGCACACTTAGGAAAGGTAACAATGCTTGGAACACCTACTGTGTGTCAAGTATTACTCTAATAACTTGTTACTAAAATGATGAAAGCATTATTTGGGGCCGTTACTGTTGCCCAGTTTTCCCATCACTGCGAAGAAAACAGCATGCATGTCAGCCCTCTCCAGTTTGCCTAAGTGTAAACTGCAGATACTCTGAAAATCATATCTGAGTGTGAATTATAAGGACCCAAAGGCTTTGACTGAGTTACCACCTTTTATAACTCACACCTAGTCTGTCATTTTTTCAAGCCCACATTCAAATGTGGCCTTCCTTGGGGGAGTTTATTGTTAGGGGCTAGCACTATTCCCAGATGTGAAGTATGTATCTTCATAAATACAGATAACTGGACCAGGTGTTGTGTTTCTTGATTAGTTCCCAAGGTAGGCAGTGTAAGCAGTTGACTTTGAGTTGCTTACAGAATGTCACAGGTGGCTCCTGCCCAGTTGATTCTGAAGACATTCACTGTTTGGGTGGACCCTGGGGTCTTTGCTGGATTTATTAAACAGCCTCCATGAGTCATGTGTGTCACCATTGTACTTAAATCTGTCCTATCTCACTCTTCAGGTTCTACATTATCATATCGTCAATGTAGTGTATTATTATAGCTGGGACCTGCATCAAGATCAAATTTCTTCCAACCAGTTACTGACAGTAAGCAGGTAAATGTGAATAACCCTGTAGTAATACAGTAAATATAGCTCAGGATCCTTCCTACATGAAGAAACTGAGATCGGTAGTGGGAAAAAGCACTGGCAAGACCAACTATTGAGTCTCCATTAGTGTTTTTCTTCCCCACTCTTCAAACTATTTCAGAGTCTGCTGATGCTATAGGTGGAACGATTTTATTCAATCCTTGACAGTCTACTATTAGTCTCCATGAACCATCTGCCTTTTCCATCAGCCACACTGAGCTATTGTATAGCGAATTTTTTGGTATCAGCACTCCAGCTTCTAACATGTCACTAATTTGAACAGTATTTTCCTTTTTTTTCTGCCAGTTATTTTATACTGTTTCAAAATAACAATCTGTAGAGATTGCATGGGGCTCAGGCAATTCTATAGGTTCTCACTGTGATAGGGAAGGACAAATCTGACTCCATATTAGATGTTCCTTTTTACTTTAACTTTTGTACTTTGTTGCCTGTGCTGAGTCATGCGGGCTCTGTACCTTTTGTAAAACAATATTCCCTGTAGCCTGAACTATACAGGATTGCCTATTCTCGGGGTTCTGAGAGTCCATTCATCTAGAGATAAAAGAACAGAGAATAACATTTGTCTCGCTGGAGGTTTACAGGGACATTATGACCTGTCCCTATGTGGACAGCTGCAGGAACAAAGGATTCTGACACCAGAAGTTTGCAACAACTAACCACATCTCTCCTCACCTTGCCTTTAAAAGTGCTTTGCTGAAACCCTTCCAGGAGTTTGGGGCTTTTGGGGCATGAGCTACCCATTCTCATTACACATCCCTGAAATAAATCTTTCTTTGCTCCAAACTCCTGGAAACTCCTTTCGTTTGGCCTTGCTGTGTGTTGGGGACACAAATTTGCATTCAGTAACATAGTTAATGTATTCTGGAAGGTAAACTTATGTCCATTCTGTTCTACAGTACTAGGTAGGGGAGGTGTTCTACAGCTACACTTACTATCCATCCCCTAAATACATGCAGCTAAAAGAAAGACAACCACTTGATATCAAGTCTGTTCAAACATTCCAATTCACTTAATTTCCTGGACCATCACCCTTGGCAATTCAGTGAAGTTTCTCATTGTCATTTTTATCTTCTCACCTTTCTAATTCTTCCAAACTGGGGTAAATAGTGGAGATTTGTTCAGGGCCTTTAAATTTTAGAGGACCAACAGGGATTACCATTTGTCTACCCATCCTCTGGTTGGGTTTAGTGATATATGTGTGAGACAATCCATTTAGTGGTTTCTTCTGTGTGTGCTACTCTGCTTAGATATTGTGTGAGAGGCACTTTGTTTATAAGTGTCTGGTGTGTTTGCTACTTTCTTAAGTGGCATATGAATTTGGAATTGTGTTTAGTGAGGCCAAGTGTGTGTGATACATCGTTTAGTAATATTTTCTGAGACATTGCATTTAGCTGTTTATGTGCTACTATATTAGTGACTTATGTGTGTGATACTCTACTGGCTCATGTTTTTTCATTGCTATGTTTAGGGATGTGAGACATTGTGTCAGTAGTGGTTTGTGTGTGGAAAATTGTGTTTAGTGATATAGGTCTGAGACACTGTAATTTGAGGTGCCTGTTGTGTGTGCCATTGTGGGCTGTGTGTGTGGTCTGTTTAGTGACATTTGGTTGTTTATTTGCTGTGCTCTTTAGTGACACCCTGTGTTTGGTTGTACCTAGTGTATTCACTGCTTTGTTCAGTGATACGTGAATGAGATATTGAGTTAAATAAAGACAAGTGTGTGTGGCACTGTGCGTAGTGATATGTGAGATCCTGTGCTTAGTGTTGCACTGAGGCGTGCTAATCTGTTTAATGATGTACATCTGGAACATTTGGCTCAGTGGTGCAGGTGCTGTTGTGACAGTGACATGCGTATCATACATATGTGTGAGACAGTGTGTTCAGCCCTACCTGGTGTGGGCGGTATTCTCTTTAGAGAAATATGTGCTACCGTGTTTATTGATATGTATGTGCAGTATTGTGTTTATTGGTGTGACTGCTACTATGTTTAGTGATATATGTGTGCAAAACACTAGCTGGAGTGCCTGTTTTGTGTAATATTTTGTCTAGTGATATATTTGTGAGCTACTGTGTTAATAGTGCCTAATATCTGTGCTAGTGTTTCAGTGATACATGTGTGAGACACTGTGCTTAGTGGTGCCTGGTGTGTGGGCTACTAGGCTGGTTATAAAGGAGCAAAACACTGTGGAAATAGCCTGGTGTTGGCTACTGTGTTGAGAGATTTGTGTGAAGTGCTGTGTTTAACAGCACCTGGATGCTTGCTATTTTGTTCAGTGATATATGGGAGAGACGCTGCCTTTAGGGATTCCAGGTGTGTTTCCTACTGTGCTTAGTAATATTGCTTGAGATACTGGGCTTAGTGATGACTCACCCTGTGCTGCTTCACACAGTGAATCATGGGCGAAGATTTGAATTCAGTGGGGTGCGTGCTCTTGTGTTCGGTGATATATGTGTGAGACACCGTTTCATGCTGCTTGTGTATTTGCTATTCTATTTAGTGTTATATGTGTGAGAGATTGTGCTTTGTGGTATCTCTGGTGTGTATTACTCTGTTTAGTGATATATGTGTAAGACACTGTTCCGGGTGAAAAGTATGTGTGTCATTTTGTTTAGTAATATTTGTATAAGACTTTTTTTTGGTTGTGCCTGCTGTGTGTGCTTCTGTGTTTACTGATCTACCAGTGAGACATTGTTAGTGGTCTGTGGTGTGTTTTTTGTTGTACTTAGGGATATGCGTGTGTTACATTGTATTTAATGGGATGTGTATTAGACTATGTTCAATTATTTCTGTTTGAAACACTTGGTTTGTGTTATATGGATGCATTTAGCAGCACGTGTGGTAAGAATTTTTATTTAGTAATGTGTGGGTGTGAGCCACAGAGCTTAAAGGTATGTGGTGTATGAGATAGTGTACTTAGAGGTGTGTATTTGAAGGAATATTGTTTTATATAGTATGAGTTATGTTTAAAGCTATTCAATAATTTTGCAACTCTGTGAATTAATATAAGTGTGAGACAATATTTAGTAGATGTCGTGTGCTACTGATTAGTGATGTATTTGTGAGAAGCTCTGATTAGAAGTGCTTCTAATTTCTACTTTGTTTGGAGACGTGTTAGACACTCAGTTTGATGGTGCCTGGTGAACTTGCTACTCTGCTTAGTGATATCCATGTGAAACATTGTTTTCTGTTGTGCCAGGTGGTATGCAACTTTGTTTAGTAATATAATGTGAGATACTGTGTTTAGCAGCATGTGATGGCTGTGCTACCCTGTGAGTAACATACATGTGACACTGAGTCTGGTGCTTCGTGTGTGCTACTGTGTTTAGTAATACGTGTGAAATACTGCATTTATCGTTGACTATTGTGAGTGCCACTGTGTTGACGACACATATGTGAAACACCATACTTCTGGGAGCCTGGTGTGTGGGCTACTCTCTTTGGCAATTTATGTGTGAGGGACTGTGTTTAGTTGCGCTTGGTATGTGTGCTACTGTGTTTAGTGTTACGTGTCAGGAGCTTATGTTTTTTTAGTGATATAAAGTTGAACATTGTGTTTAGTAGTACAGGGTGTATATGGTACAGTATTTAATGAAATACATGTGTGACACTGTGTTCTGTTGTGTGCGGCATTGTGTTTAGTGATATATGTGAGAAACATTGGGTTCAGCAATGTGTGGTATGTGTACTAATTGTTTAGGTTCACGTTGTGACATATTGTGCTACTAGTGCTAGGTCTGTGTCACCCTGCATGAAGCCTGGTGTTTAGCGGTCTGTGTGAAGTACTTTGTCAGTGATGTATGTTGAAACTCTGTTTAATACTGTTAGATATGTGAGTTACTGGTACAGAGACGTATGTGTGTACCATTTAATATAGCAGTGCATGGTACCTACACCTCTTTTAGCAATACATATTTAAATTCTGTTTAGTAGTTCATGTGTGTGTTACTGCATGAGATGATACATGTGTGAGCATGTATCTGTCTAGCAGAAGTGCTATATTTACTTCTTCCTTAGTGACATATGTTAAAGAACAGTGTTCAGTGCTATGTTTGGCAGTGTGTGTTGCAGTGTAGTATTTTGGTTAGTGATATAAGTTGAAACACTGTGTTTAATAGTGGTATGTATGTTTGTTACTGTACATAGTGATGTATGTATGAACCAGTATATTTAAAAATACTTGGTGGATATACCACTTTGTTGTGTTAACAAAGGCAAGTTCATGTGCCTGATACACATTGAGGCCAAAACCAAAGCAAATACTGAATACCAACAATACCAAAACGTCAGAGTTTTGAACAGAGAAAGGTTTATTGCAGAGCCATGCAGGAAGAATGGGTGGCTCATACCCCCCCAAACCCCAAACTCCCCAAGGGGTTTCAGCAAAGCATTTTTAAAGGCAAGGTGAAGGAGGGACGTGGTTGGTTGTTGCAAACTTCTTGGTGTCAGAACCCTTTGTTCTTGCAACCGTCCAGGTAGGTCAGGACATGATGTTCCTGTAAATCTCCAGCAAGACAATTGTTATTCTCTGTTCTGTAACTTTTTTTTTCTATATATGAATGGAAAAGCATTACACCCTTAAAGGTCAGAGCCTTGAGAATGGGCTAACCTGTATATTTCAGGCTATAGGCAACATTCTCAACTGGAAGCAAAAGCAATAGAGTACAAAGGTTAAAGTAAAAGAAATAGATCTAATATGGAGTCAGATTTGCTCTTCCCTATTACAGCTTCACTTTATATATGTGACACACTGTATTTATTTGTGCTAGTACATGTGTGAACACGTATTGTCATACATGTGTGAAACACTGTGTGTTGGCACTGCATGGTACATGTCCTAGTTTGTTTAGTGATCTATGTTGATATGCTGTGTTTAATAGTGTTAGGTGCATGTTTTGCACACACCTGAACAAACACTGTGCCTCTCACACACATCACTAAACACATCATCACCAACAAAAATTGCCACTAATACTGTGCTTCAGACACACACACAAATAAACACAATGTCTCACACCTGTTTTACTAAAATCACTATAACACACATACAACACACCACTAACCCACTGTCTAATACACACATCACTTAACACTGAGCCTAGCACCAACATCACTAAACACCTTATCAAACACAACACACCACTAAGCACAGTGTCTCACACACAAATTCTTAAATACATATCACACACACACACACACATGTCATACCACTAAAAGCAGTGACTCACACATACATGATTAAACAGAGTGTCTTACACAAACCCTGACAAGCACAGTATCTCAAACACATATCACTAGACACAGTATCATAACACAGCACAACACTAAACCCGGTGTCTGTACACCATATCTTCACAGAATCTACACACATCACGCACCATTAAACTCAGAGATTCACACACACACACACACACACACTACTTAACAATTATCACTTAAGATGTTTTATTAACATTTCACACATTATTAAAGCAATGTCTCATGCATTGTTGTATCTGATCACAACAACACCACATAGTCTCATAATTACTCATAATAGTATACTCATGTCATGTATCAATAAAAATATATCTCACACACATTGATAAACACGGTGCCTCATACACATATCACTAAACCCAGTATCACACACACACCACAGAAAAGTAAATGCAGTGTCTCTCACATACTTCACTAAACACAGTGATTCAAACTTCTCACTAAACAGATTATCACACACACCATATATCATTAACTACACACACATATTATTAACACAATACTTTACACACATTACTAAATACAACATTGCACATCACGTCATTAGGCATGACTCACAACTACTTTAAAAACACAGTGACCTAAAATCATCATGAAACACTGTATCACATACGTCACACACCACTGCACACAGTTTCTCATACACACATTATTAACAGTCTGCTATATACACAATATTAAACATAGTATCACACATGATAAGCAACTAGACCCAGTATCTCACAGACATCACTAAACCAGCATTGCAAACACCACGTACCACTAACACACATCTCACACACTAATCGTGGTGTCATACATAGTCCACACCACTAAACACAGGGCCTCACATACACATCACTAACTACAGTATCGCCTACACCAAACACAATGTTTCAATATAAACCAGTAAACACAGTATCACACGCCATCTTGTTAACACATTGAAGAAAGCTCTCATGCTTGAATACCTTGTATATGCCAGACACTATTAATACATTACTCACTCAGGGGGCAAGGAAGTGTCCGTACATGCCAGGCTAATTTCTAGTATAATATTTATTCTCACATACATGGAAATGAGTGAGCATGCATTAAATACCTAATAAGTTCCAGGTGCTGTTCTAGTACAAAATTCCATATAGTGGAATAGAGCAGCTAATACATGTCTGGCATTATTCTAGTTCAACATTATTCACATATGGGATGAAGGAGACAGGCAGGAACTGATTGTCTGTTATACGCCAGGCACAATTTCTATTTTAATGTTAGTCAACCATGGGGGAAACAAACAAGCATACATTAAAAATTAAAGCCTTATATGCTCCAGGTACTCTTCTATTACTACAGTGCTCACACAAGGTGGGAGGAAGCAAGACCCAGCAGCTAGGATATGCAAGGCACAGTTCTAATACACAGTTACACACAGAGAGAAAATGACCATGAATGTGTTCTAACACATCTTTACTAGCCACAGGGGAAGGAAATGAGCACGTGTGGAACACATAGCATACACCAGTTATTAATCTAGTGAAAACCACTTATACATACAAGGGGCAGTGATAGGACTCTGTGTGAAGCATCTAGTATATGCCAGGCATTATTTTAGTACCACATTACTCACACAAAGGGAAAGATGGAAGTCGCATTAATTGCCTAGTATATGTCAGGTACCATTCTATTAAACACTTATATGTGGGGAAGGAAAGGAGCGTGAATTCATAGCCTGGGACATGACACTGTACTAGTTTATAATGTTGTTCACACATAAAGGAAGGAATGAGCATAAATTCAGAGCTTAATAGAGATCAGACACTACTCTAGTATAACATTACTCATAATTAGGAGGAAGGAAACAAGATTACATTGAGCACCCAGAATATGCAAGACATGATTCCACTACAATGTTACACACATAGAGGGAAAGAAACAAGCATGAATTAATCATCCAATACATGGCAAGTATGTTTCAGTACAATCTTATTTCCATATAGGGGAAGAAAACATGCATGAGTGAAGTACATAGTATACCAGGCACTATTCTGGTATGTCATCACTCACCCACAGAGAAAGGAAATGAACACATAAGGAGCACACAGCATATGCGTGGCACTATCTTAGCAAAAGTCATATATTGTAAAAAGGGATGAGTAGGCATTAATGCTAAATATATGACAGGCACTCTCTTGGGAAAATATTATCCTCACATAAAGGAAATAAAGGAACATGCACTTAGTAACTAGCTAATGCCAGGCACTATGATCATCCATCATTACTCACGTAAAGGGGGAAGGAAAAACAATGCATTAAGTGCTTAGTGTTTACAAGGTCCTATTTTAGTACAAACTTAATGGGGGGGGCGAGAATAAAGATGCAGGAAGCACCTAATATATGCCAGGCAGAGTTCTAGTAAAGCAAAATTTACATAGAAAGAAACTTGCATGCATTAAATGTCTACTATATGCCAAGTCTTATTCCAGCGAACATTATTCACCCATAAAAGAATTGGGGAACCACTGAAAAACTAAGCAGATTGCGTGAGTTGATTTAGAATTTAAAAACGCATCTTGTACAGCATGGTGACTGTTGTTAACAATATTGTATTGTATATTTGAAATTTGCTAGGAAAGCAGATCTTAAAAGTTCCAATACTAAGAAAATAATTGTAACTATGTGTGGTGATGGATGTTAAACAGACTTACTGTGGTGATCATATAGCAATATATACAAATATTGAATCATTATGTTGTACACTTGAAACTAATATAATGTTATATGTAAATTATACCTCAACAAAGAAATCTTGAATGCTGAAAAATAAAAAAGAAGGAAACAAAGATTGTATTAAGCATCTACTATGTGCCAGGCACTAGCTAATCTAGCACAATGTTACTCACATATAGGTGGAAGAAATAAGCATAGTTTGATCATCTAGTAAATGCAAGGAACCATTCTAACACAACAGTACTCATAGGTGGGGAAGGGAAACAAGCCATCAATTTAGGCAAGATGCTATTCTCATACAATCTTACTCAAAGGAAGAAGATGAGCATTCCTGGCATACCTGGTACTACCACTAGATTGTTTAAATAACATTATCTTCTACAAGAGAAAAGTAGTAAAAATGCATTATGTGCCCCATTTATGCCATCCAGTACTCCAGTACCACTTTACTCTTACATAGAACAAAGGTCACAAGAGTGCATTGAGTGCAAAAATTATATCAAGCACTGTTGTAGTATAACACTGTTTACACATACAGGGAAGGAAATTATACTTCATAGAGTGCCTCAGATATAGAAGGTCCATCATTGCTCACAGTAGAGTAAAAGAAGTAATCATCCATATGTACTTTTTATAAGGCAGGTAGTTTTCTGGTACAAATTTGCTCACATAAAGGGGAAGGAAACAGTCATGAATCGAGAATGTTGTATATAACTGACACTGCTATGGTACAACATAACTCACACATTGGGAAAAGAAAGTAACATGCATTGATTTCCTAATAGGTGCCAAGTACTAAAGTATTACTTTTTACTTTAAAGTATATTTTAGTAAAGTATTACTCACACATAGGAAAAAGTCAGCAGGCAGGCATCTACTGAGTGCCTAGGGTATGCCAGGTTCTATACTAGTATAATGTTATTCAGATACGAAATAAGCATGCATTAAGTGACAAGTGTATGCCCAAAAGTATTTGAATACAACATCACTCACAAATAATGGAGAATACAACTGGGTATTGAGTTCCTAATATTTGTCAGATCCTATTCTAGTACAGTACAATCTTCCTCACATATAGAAAAAGGAAAAAAGCATGTAGTATTGCCAGGCACCATTCTAGTACAGCATTACTCAAGCATAAGGGGAGAAAACAGAATACACCAAGCATCTAGTAAAGGCCAGGAACTATTCTATTACAACTTTATTCACAGAGAGAAAGAAAGGAAAAGAATGCATTGAGCATCTAGTATATGTCAGACACTTAACAAATTCACACATAGGGAACAGGAAGCAAGATGCTTTGAGTGCCCACCATATGCCAGGTCCTATTCTAGTACAACCTTACACATAGAAGAAGGAAACAGATCACACTGGGTATGGAATATAGTCAGTCATTATTCCAGTATATTACTCACACACAGGCTTCTTTTCTTTCTCAATTTGACAGTAAGCTTGTACTAGAATAGTACCTGAAAAATATCCAGGTATCATACTACTCACAAACAGTAGGAGCGATGCAATTGCACATTGAACAACTTGCATAAGACAGGTATTATTCTAGTACAGCTTAAATCATAGTTAGGGAGAAGGAAAAATGCATTCAGTGCACTCCTAATATATGCCAGGTTCTATTCTGCTATAACATTATTCACATATGAGTAAAACAACATAAATATGAATTGATCACATAAACTCATCCAGGGAACATTCTAGGACAGTATTACTTATTGAGAGGGGAAGAAAATGAGCTTGAATAGTTTACCAAGTACAGGCCAGGAATTATTCAAGAATAGCATTGCTCGGGCTTCCCTGGTGGCGCAGTGGTTGAGAGTTCGCCTGCCGATGCAGGGGACACGGGTTCGTGCCTCGGTCCGGGAAGATCCCACATGCAGTGGAGCGGCTGGGCCCGTGAGCCATGGCTGCTGAGCCTGCGCGTCCGGAGCCTGTGCTCCGCAACGGGAGAGGTCACAGCAGTGAGAGGCCTGTGTACCGCAAAAAAAGAAAGAAAGAAAGAAAGAAAGAAAGAATAGCATTGCTCACACATAGTGGAATTAAGTAAGCATGCATTGAGTCTTAGTATGTGTAAGGTGCTATTAATGACAAACTTACTCATTCATTGAAGAATGAAATGAGGATATAATTGACAACCAGGAAGTGCCAGACCCTATTATATGAAACATTACACACATAAGCAAAGAAAACAAGGATGTATAGAGAAGGTAGTTTTACATGAGAGCATGATCTAGTTCAACATTATTCACACATAAGTGGCAGAGAACAAGTGTAAGTGAACAATTTGTTTATGCCAGGCACAATTCTAGTACTACATTCCCCACATAAAGAGAAAAACAAATAAACAGGCATTGAGCACCTAGTATATGTCAAGTATGATTGCAGTAAAATATTACTCACACATCACGTGAAAGAAAATAACATGCTTTGAGCTACCAGCCTAAGTAAGGTACTTTTGTGTTACAGCATCACTCATACACATGGGGAGACAAATATTCATGCAACTATGTCTGTTATATGCTAGACACTATTCTGATACATCATTACTCTCACATTGGGAAATACTATGAGCATACAGTAAGGGCAAATTATATACCAGGGCTACTTCTGCACAACATTACACAAACCTTGGAAAAAAGGAAGGACGTATGCATCAATTGACTATCATATGCTAGGATTCACTCTAGTCAAATGTTATTCTAGCATAAGTGGAATGAAATAAACCTGCATGATGTACCTGGTATACACTAGGCAATCTTCTAGTAAAAACATTACTCACATGAGTAAAGACAGCGAGTATCCATTAAGTGCTTTGTATATGCCCCATATTATACTAGTAGAACATTACTCTCACATAGCCTTCTTGGAATACTTAATATATTCCAGGTGGTTTTCCACTATGTCCTTGCTCACAGCTAAGGGAAGGAATCACGTATTCTTGGAGCACAAATTACTGTTAAACAGTCTTCTACTGAGACATTACTCACACATAGGATAAAAAGGAAATCGTGCACAATATTGCCAGTAATTGCAAGTATTATTTAAGTACAACATTACTCACACATGAGGAAAGGAAATTAGCATGGATTGAGCCCTTAGGATACACCCTATTCTACTGCCACCTTATTCAAACATAGAGGAAGCAAATATAGAAGAAATCTAGTGTATAAAAGGTATGATTCTAGCACAACTTTGTTCACATTTATGGCAAGAAAATGAACGTTCATGGAGTACCAGGTCTATGCAAAGCAATCAGTGTTCAAGTCATCATTACTCACACATATGTGGAAGGAAGGTAGCATATAGTAAGCTTGTAGTGTATTCCATATATAGAAATTTACATGTTTATATACATAGATGCATATCATATGTGTGTATGGGATACATATGTATATCTTTATCTGTATGTATTGGTTCTCTTTCTATAGAAAACCCTGACTGATACAAGTACCTAATATATACCTGGCATTATTTGGTACAATGTACTCACACATAGGGGAAGAAAACAAGCCTGCCTGGAGCAACTATCCTATACCAAAATTTATGCGAGAATAAATAATATTACTCACACAAAGGAGAATTGAGTAAGCATGCACTGAACACCTAGTACATGCCAAGCAGTATTCTGTACAATGTTACACATACATTAGTGAAGGGCATATAATTTTTTTGAGTGCCTGGTAAATCTGTAGTACAAATTTAGTCTCATATAATTGGAAGGAAATATGCATGCATCGAGTCTCTAATATATGTCTAGGACTATTCTGCTTCAACATTACTCACATCAATGGGGAGAAATTGAGTAGGCATAGAGTACTTAGTACATCCCAAGCACTATTCCAGGGCAATCATACTCAAACATAGGGACAAGAAACGCGCTTGCATTGAGTGTATAGTGTATGTGGGGTCCTGGTGTAGAAAACATCACTCACCCATAGGAAAAGGAAATAAGATTGAATTGAGTACTGAGTATATGTCAAGAACAATTCTAGGACAACCTGACTCATTAATAGTGGGAAGAGAACCAGCATACACTGAGCATCTCTACCTGCTACATTTCTAGTACCAATTCACCCACATGTAGGAGAAGGAAGCATATAAATGCATTGATCTCCTAGGAAATGTCACATACACTTTTTGTACAAAGTTACACACATATAAGGGAAAGGAAACAAGTGTGGATTGAACTCCTGCTCTATGGCACATTCTGGTCTAGTAAAACTTTACTCACACAGAGTGAGCAGAAAACAAACATGCATTCAGAACTTAGCACATGGCAGGCAACCTTACTCACACATCTGAGAAGGAAATGAGCATGATGAAGCCAAGTATTCTTCTAGTACACTTCTCACATAAAGGGAGAAATAAGCATGCATCCAGTGCTTATGCCAAGTACTATTCTTGCAACTTTTCCCCCACGGTGATTACGCATTGAACCATCACAATATTCAAGGGTTTATTCTAATAAAACTTTATTCACACATAGGAGGAAGGAACATGCAATGAACACCTGGAATATTGCAGGTTCTATTCTAGTAAATGTTTACTCTGACACCGGAAATGGAATTGAATATATATGAAGTGCCAAGTATATGCCACATACTTTTCTAGTGCAACGTCACTTACAAATCAATGGAATAATACAAGTATTATTAAGTGCCTAATATTTTTCAGGCATGATTCTAGTACAATTTACTCACTCATAGGGGGTGAAAACAGGCATGCAAGGAACATCTGGTATTGCCAAGCACTATTTTAATACAATATAATCCAAAATTAAGAAAAAGGGAGCAGGCAGGTATTAAGAGCCTGCGTGTACCAGTTTTTTAGTACAACTTTCTCTTAATAGACTAAAGAATACATTCATATATTTCACACATAGGTTAAGCCAAGCCAAGCACTGAACTCCAGGTACATGCCAAACACTAATCTCATATAGCATTACTCACTCAAAGGGAGGAGAAGGCATGCATGCATTAGCACCTAATATATAACTGACATTACTCAAGTACAATGCACCCACACATAGGGGAAGTAAACAAACCTGCATGGAGCACCTAGTATAGGCCAAACTATATGCCAGAATAATTTTCCTCACACAGTGGAGAATTAAGTAAGCATTCATGAAGCACCTAGTATATGCCTGACACTCTTCTAATACAACCTTACCTACATATCAGTGAAAGACAATTTTTTGAGTGCCTATGTTGGTTTGCAACCTCAGGAGATCCCTGGGTGAAATTTGACACTGGCCCCATATAGGGAAGGAAAGGAGAGATCAAAGAAAGGGGCAGAGAACTCCAGATTGGTAGGTGGCAGGTTTCATAAGCAAGGGGACTTATATATGAAATTTGTCTTGGATGACCACAAGACAAGTAGATCTCCACACCCACCTGTGAGAATCTTAAAAGTTTGTACAGAGATCTTAATGGGGTTCAGTCACCTACACCATCCACATGTTCTCAACCACACCTTATTCTCTCAAGGTTGCATCCTTGAAGTGGTTCCCATGATAGGAGCAATGGGTGGAATATACATTCCAAGAACAGGGAAGGAGATAAGGAGCCTCCACTTGCCCAGGTCCAGTTTGCATGTCAGTCAGCAGTCACTTCCTCTCAATGACCTCTTCCAACACTCCACCCCTTGTGACTGACTCTTACAATCTTACAAGCTTCCCCCACCTCTACCACAATGTGCCATGAGAGGTTAGCAAGGGGTTTCATTAGCATGGAGGTGGCTACTTTGGCTGCTATCTGGCTACATTGGAGACAGATGCTAGAGCATCAATATAGGCACATGCAAGAGAAAACACAGGTTAGGATAATTATTCTCATAATAAATAAGAATTTTTTTCATGAAGAGGCCCAGATCTGAATCACTGATTTTTTTTAAATCCCCAAGTTGGAGGTCAGGTCACGCAGGACATTTACTTGTGTCCTCATGTGATTTAATAAAGATGACACGTTAGCAGACTCATCAGGTATGAATACAACATTCTGCTTAGATAACGGCATAGATGCCTCCTTGCAAGGCAGTAATAATGTCCAAGGCCATCCTATTTTGAAGGACATCTCTCCTCATTAGAGACATTTCAGTGTTCAGTAAAGACAGGCTTTGCCAGCTATCATTTAAGCTTGTTGGGTGAATTCAGTAAGGACTTTTGTGTGCTATACCATCCTCCAGGCCAATAGGGAGAACAAAGATGGCAGCCAGATGATCAAACCAGTGGAAAATGGAAATTACCCATCTGGCCTTGAGGAAAGGGAAGTTGGCAGCTTTAGGAACTTGACCTAATTGTGACCACCATACATGTTGTCAGGGGAGACAACACCATCAAGAGTGAGGAAATGGGTGGGGCACGGGATATGCTAGATCACAGCTCCCACCTTCTCGCCTCTTTAAATGATGTATGTTTCATTCCAAGTATGGCGTATTTCAGTAGGTCCAGCTTGAAGAAGGACAACAGGATTCCCGTGGAGATTGGAACCAAATCCTATCTGCCTGCAATTCTTCTGAACAACAGTGAAAATATTAACCTAGTAGTTTGCACAGATAAAACATATTTCTCTCTAATTATTCTTATTTCATATACTATAATTGCATGCAATCCTTTATGTCTGTCAGCCCTTTAGGATAAATCAATAGCCTCTGATTTTTAAATGACATTTGTGTTGTAAATCCTGATATTCAGTTTTGATTTAACCACGTTTCTGAATTAATTTAGATCCTGGATGTTTGCAATGAATTCCCTCTCTCAGCCTCTCTTTCCTTCTGCTTTCCCTGCTCTGGTTTTTAGCTACTCTGACTAAACTTTATTTCTGTGTCTTGTAAATATTCTTGAGAGATTTTTAATACAATATAATATGATAGTCGTGTTTTTGTTGACTTCCTCTATACCCTTCATCTTAAACAATGTTACTGATGGCTTTTCCTTCCCTTATTTCCTCATCTTCTCTCTGACATATCTGCTTCCTATGTAGCAGGCCTACCATGCCACCTTCATTTAGCAGAAGCTAGATTCTCTCAACTATTTTCTTTTGGATAATTTGCCTTTGTTTTATTTTCTGTTCATTCTTATGGCCCCTTGAATCCATCTTCTTTATCTTCTTCATCTATTTCTGAAAGCCCACTTTTTAAAAAATTTTACCTGAGGATCTAATTACAACACTTATTTCAACAGATAACTAGGCTGCCCTCAGCCTTTAATTCTGGCATAAACCAGGAAAATTCCTTTAAATGAATCTGACCACTTTCAGCAGGAGGAGACCTAGCTATGACTGGTTTTACTCAGTCAGAAACAATGTGATCCAAGAAGAAATTATGACTGATCAAAAAATTTTAAGTTTATCCTACAGTTTCAGAAACATTTAAACCAAAGAAAATTTCTTTATATTTTTCACTTGATTCAAGTAATTTTGACAGGTTTAAATAGCTATGGATAAGCCTGAATTAATTTAAACTAATGAGAACAAATTTGGGAAATCCAGACCTGGTTTAAATGACTCAGAACTTATGTAAACATATCAAGCCATTTTTATAAAGCTCATGGTCATTTGTACAAGGTTCTCCCAGCTGTGACCAACCCAAATGATTTGGAATTTTGGAATGATCTAAACTTCTCAGAAAAGCTTAACTTTACATTAGAAACATTATTAACTGGGTATATGGGTATATAAGTTAGTTGAGTTCATTTTGGTTCTGATAAATTAACCAAAACATTTAAGCCTGGCAGAATAGGCCTTGACTTATTTAGCAAATCACCACAAAGTTTACCTCATAAATTTCTCCTTAAATTTTGCTTCTTTGTGCCTGCAGATATGTATCCCCAAATAAATCTAATTTCTGGATTGATCTTGAGGTCTTGATCTCAGGAATCAGAGTTACAGCAAACATATCTTGGTTTCATCCCTAATGAATTCATTTGTCCTGACCTCAAAGTTGCAATTTCTAAAGTTGATCTCATTTCCTTCAAAGTGAATCTTCCTGCCCTTCAAGGGGAAGATGCTGTGGCAGATAGCTGATGATTACTGAAGAACTGCTGAGAAGAAGGTGCCAGACTAATCACTTTACATACATTATCTCATTCCATCCCCCCAAGTGCTCTATGAAGTGTTGGCAACACTGCCTTCATTTCCAATAAAGTAATCATTCGTAAAATGCACACACTGGAATTATTTTAGTTTCTTTGGAAGCCTCTTTACTCCGATATACATCCCCAAAAGGGACTTCTGTCATCCCACCACTCTGGGAGTGCAGTTCTGTAGACATGTGGTCATGTAATGCATGACTGCTTACTTTGTCTAAGACTCTGCAAATCTGGTGCTATCCTTCACATTCATCTTCATGTAGGGGATACTCTATTCATATAGCAGATACTCTATTCATATAGCTGTACTAACCAGGATATGTGACAGAGGGAAATGCCTACTCTGCACTTTTTTAATGGCTCAATTTGAGTTCCAAAGTAACGCTGTTCTTGCTGATGATCACTTGGGCTATGTTTCCCACCTCTGTAGGGATGCATGATTTTTCCTTCTCTACCATTAGAAGTATTGTAATGAAAGTGTTGGCTCGCACTGCATGGTCTCTGGATGGTGCAAAAGTTCTTCTCTGGTTAGATTTTACTTCTTCTCTGTGTTTCTACAAGATCAAACTCCCTTGTTGTTAACCTAGCATTGTAGATCCTTCAAGGAGTAAGCAATACAATATGGTCCAATGGTTAAGTAAGTGTGCTTTGGAGTCAGGAATCCTGGATTTAAGTTCCAGTTGTATTACTTAACACCTGTGTGATCTGGGTAGCTTATTTAACTTGTCCAAACTTCAGTTTATTCATCAGTAAATGAAGATAATTACAGGATCTTCTCCTTACCTCCTTATGGTGATAACTGCAAGGATTAAATGAAGGTCTCTATGTAAAATGCTTGGCCTTGCACAGAATATGGGCTCAATAAATGTTAGCTAGTACTACAACTATACGACAAGGACTTTATAACTACTACTGTTGTTATTATGTTATGTACAAACACATTCCTCAAATTCCAACAGTGAGTGTTGTTATCCTCTTTTATTTTTATTTTTTATTATTATTATTTTTTTTGTGGTACGCGGGCCTCTCACTGTTGTGGCCTCTCCCGTTGTGGAGCACAGGCTCCGGATGCACAGGCTCAGTGGCCACGGCTCACGGGCTCAGCCGCTCCGTGACATGTGGGATCTTCCCGGACTGGGGTACAAACCCATGTCCCCTGCATCCGCAGGTGGGCTCTCAACCACTGCACCACCAGGGAAGCCCTATCTTCTTTTATTGATAAAGAAGCAGATTCGAACAAGTCTAGCAATTTACCAAAGGTCACACAACACTATGGGATATCAACAATCAGTTCCTATCTCTGAGTAGTCAAAAACTGATGTCTTTTCCCCATTTTTAATACTCCATTCTCACTCACTGATATTCCCTAGGTCCTCTCATCTCTTCTTGTTTTCTTCCCCCTTTCACTTCTTACAGAATACAAACTCGGGGTCAACTTACTTTTACCTCCCCCCACCCCCAGTTTTTCCTAATTCCTCACTCCCTCCTCACCTCTCTTCCTCATTTTATTCCTAAGGC
Source organism: Phocoena sinus (assembly GCF_008692025.1). Taxonomy (NCBI): domain Eukaryota; kingdom Metazoa; phylum Chordata; class Mammalia; order Artiodactyla; family Phocoenidae; genus Phocoena; species Phocoena sinus. The sequence goes on from NC_045775.1 coordinate 74,705,819, forward strand.
CTTCCTCTCATGTATAACTGTTGGTGATGACTCCCCCTACCCCAGATAGGAAAGGGGAAAGTTAAATTCAGAGCTGGAATTCCCAAATGGTTGGTTTCCCTGGTCTCCAACCAGGGAATTTCACTGTAATGCTCTTTCCCTTTGCAGGTTCTGCGTTTCTCTAGGCTACACCAGATGCTCATCAGCTTTTGCATTTACGGGGCTACCGCAAAATGTCACTGGAAATGATTCTCCCTTCCTTCATTTGAGGTGATCAACTCTCTATATTCAGCATCTGCTATAAATCACTGCCCTCTCACCTCACTCAGACGGGGATATGGTATTTGTCTGATGAAGACAATGGAAAGAAAAATAAGAGGAGTTGCACAAATAGAAGTAGAGGGTTCTAAAATTTGTGACCATGGGTGTTTCAACTAGATACAACAATCATCCATTCATTCAATCAATCAACGTATATTGACCACTGGCTAGATGTCAGCTGGGAGTGGAAGTCTGATAAGTCCCAATCATTAATTTGTATGCCAATTTACTATCCTGGAATATGGGAGCACATGTCGTGGTTCTTGTTAAGTGAAACAGAAGAAAAATTGATGAAATAAGAGATATACTTGGAGAAACAGCAGAAATAATGTCAGTAATGAGAAAGGACAGGGCAATAAACTAAGACAATCTCCAATGCACAGAGGAGTTAGCCAGTTGTGGGTGACTTTGCTGCTCTAAAATATCACCTGCTGGAGAGGGACATTAACACAACTTTTAAAAACCAAGAGTTTAGCAAGATATTTGCCTACAATGTGTAACGGTAAATGCCACTGTTATTAGGAGGTGACAAGATGAAAGTTGTGGTTGAAGCACAAATGACTGTCTGCAATGGATTTGTTCAGAGTTGTGGAATGAAAAAATGTCATTGTTGGTATACATGACCAACTCAGCGGTGTTGTCTTGCTGACATGTAATATAATAGTGGTAGATCTCAAGGGCTCGCTTTGTACTTTTGATCTGATATGAAGAGATGACAGTTATGCTCTAATTTTCAGGGTGTGCTTTTAGTTGCCATGTTGAAAATATTTTCCAAAGCCAGAAGATGAACAAGTGTCTTGTACCAGATATAAAGTGCCCCTAGAAAGCTGAATAGCTGACATAGTACTCTGAAGGGTAAAAAATGCCTTCTTCCTCACAAGGGAAACCTTGGGGCAGAGGATCCGTTGGAAGTAGAAAATATGAAGTCCTAATAAGCCAAAACCTTTGGATTACGCCCCTTGTTGTGAATATAGCAGGTGGCGGTGAGAAGAATTTCAGGAAACTAGTAATGAGAAATGGTAGACAGGAAGGGAACGCATGGATGGTTAGCCAAGGGTCAAAGACTTACCCTTGAGACAGCTGATTCCCTGATGACTCAGGACCAAGCCAGTATTTTCCAAACTAGTGCTCCATGGAACAATATTTCATAGGATTTAATGTAAAAGTTGCAATTTTATAAATGTTCTAGATTCAAATAAATCTGAATTTATTTGAATTGTGAGTTAAACAAAACCAAACAGGTACATTTTTCCCTCTAAGAAATCTGAGAGCATTTAATGTGATAATATATAATGTGTTTCTCCAAGAGGGAGAAAAAAATATTTTACAAATATATTAATAAAAGGGCAACTTTTTTAGCATCTTCCAGAACTTGTATTTTGTGGACTAATGTTTAGGAGGTATTGATTTAGACGATTGTTGATCTTTGATCTATAAAACTGGCAAACATAGAAAGGCAAGAGCAAGAATGTTGATATTTGATCTATAAAACTGGCAAACATAGAAGGGCAAAAGCAAGAACTTCTGGCCCACGGGGATTCATACAGATAAGTGGATAACAGTGTCACCTTGTGGAGTGGTCTATTCACAGTATGGTCTTCGGAGGTGGAGAGAAAACAAGTTAGGGAGAGACTAAGCCCCTGGAAGCAGTGCTCAGGTTCCAGCCAGGTTTCTAACCAAATGAGACTTAGGGTGGAATTCCCAATCTTTTGAGGAAACCATGTGCTAGACAAAGAATCCAAGAAAGATGACAAGAAGTATGCAATGCACCAGAATATCATAGTTGCATCATACCAGATTCTACTCCTAATCTATAGGACACTACACTATCTGGCCCACCAAATAGCAGACCTACAAATAGAAGATTAATTGCATCTTCTCCACGAAATGGTAGGAGACTAGTAAATGGCATATATCTTGTCCTATTTTTAATTCGGAAAATGGAGGAAATCTTTCTGTACATGTCATATGCATCAGTGAATAGAGTATGGGTAACTGGACAAGAATATCCAAGGAGAAATTAGGAAAGAGCTGACAAGTACAGTTCTTGGTGTGGCCTGGGCCGATGAGGTTCCATGATTTTAAAATGCCTGCATGATAAGTTAGAAAGCACATGCAGTGTTTGATCACATATTTATTTAAAAGCCATTTGGAGCCATCATGATACTCACTGTGCTGCATGTGGCACTTTGAAATTTAAAAAGAATAATTAATGTGCTTCTAATTCCAAGCTGACAAGACCTGTCATCTGAATATAATAAACTCTAAAGGGTCTCCTTTCAGCAAAATACAGTAAGAGGCCAAAAAAAGTAATGTCTAGGATTCTGATGGTAAAGAAACTGATGATGGGTACCACCTGCAGTTTTGTCCCAGTGTTAGTGCCAACATCTCAAAATAATAAACTTATGAGAGTGCCTTGCTAAAGCAAATGTCTTCACTTTTACAGACATTTAAAAAGAATATAAACCCTGCTGATTTTAAAGCATTGCTCATGTAATCATTGACTAAATATAATGACCAAACCCCTAGTGTAAAATCATGTTAGTACTTTCCAAGCATTTTTTAATCATGCAATGAATTCTGAGCATTGGAGAGGTAAGATGGTAGCCTTGTCTTCAAGGGATTTACAGTTAATAAATTAAAAAGAACATTGTTTTGCAAAAAAGCAGAGTTACATAAGTGGGAACAAGAACCAACAGTCTTGCTGCCTGAGATTTACACAGTTCTGAATTGATTCACAGCTGCCTTGTAGGCTGTGCTGTAACAGACAAAGAGCTTTGGCAATTGCCTACTTTAATATCTATGCAATTAGGGCACTTTCTAAAATTCTCTATTAAATTGGTTGGTAAATAACATTTATGTAACATTAGTTAATTATTCAGATTCTAATAACATCCATAAATCACTTACTATGTGTCAGATACTGTGTTAAGAGCTTTACCTACCTTATATCATTTGAGTTTTAAAAACAACATTAAAACTTAAGTTCTATTATTATTTGCAATTTGTATATGGGGGAATACAATAGAGAGGTTAACTAATTTGCCCAAAATCACACAGCTGGGAAGTAAAAATGCCAGAATTTGAACCTTGGCATTATGACTCTAAACCCCAAGTTACTAACCATTAAAGAGAATCATTCAGTGTGCAACAATGAACCTCAATTATCCAACTATTAACTTCATAGTGAATTTCAGTTGATAGTATTGCTATTAAACAGAATAAAACAAAACTCCCTTTTCTTACCAATGTCTCCAATATTCCAATGTTTAAAGGAAATGCTGAGCTTCATTCCCAGGTAGGCATGGACTACATTAATTACACTTATCAGTAGGCTAGAGATGGCACTAATTATCAAATGTACTAATAACAGTGATTATACACAAAATTTTATAAAATAGCCAACTAAAGAAGTGTGTACATTTGCCAAAACTTTAGTTTTTTGTGCTGTTCTCCACCTCCTATTTCTGACCCTTGATCCTGTGAGCCATCCTAAAGCTTGAACAAGTCCAGTGCTGGAATCACCCCCTCCCTCATTTCTATTCTCTCTTTCTTGGCAGGGCTTTCATTCGCAGCCTCAGAGAGCCTTAGCTGTTCCCGAGCAAAGCCAGCCACAGAGAAAAAGCTTTTCAACTAAATACACTTAAAAATTAAAGCAATGCCCTTTGGTGTGCCTCCACTCCTTCTCCCATAGTTCTGTAAAGAACAGAAAGCTTCACGCTTTGGGGCTTCAGATGTGACAGAATCTGCATCGCAAGCTGAATGCACCAATGACCTATTTCCTAAGATGTTTCAAAAATCAATTTGGTTCTAACTCTCTCCCTTTGGTGGATGCTGCTTCCTGGTAGATGAGGGTGGTGGCATTTACTGCTTCATAAAATCGTAATGAGGATACATATCAAATCTGGTTTTCTCAAGGTGAGGAATTATCAGGGAAATAAAACGGTCTCGGTTGAAGCATTGGGGAGGTGATGGGAGCTTGCTTAGATTTTCCGTGAGCAGACGCATTGTATGACTCCAGCAGAATAATAAAAATATGCCCTGGGTCTGCTCAATTGGGTGAGCTACTGTAGCTCCCAGATACACTGTCCAGGAAAATATTCATTATGAACAGTGTACCTTCTCTCATATTAACAACTCACATGTGCACTGAGTTTCAGAGTAACAGGGGATTCCATTTAACAATACACAACCACAGATCTTTCATAGCCAGTTTTTGGCCTTCCATGTGAAATTGGTGATTCCATCTTAGTATAGCCTGGAAATAAGAGAAATGAAGGATACTTAGAATGATGAAGTGAAACCCATAGGACCCTTGTGAGAATATTATTTGCTTGTGCCTTTGAAAGGCAAGCATCACAAGGTTGAGAAATGTCTATGTCAGAGGATTAAGTAAAAATTTATAAGGGGAGTTATTTTGCCAGATACAAAAAAAATTCACATATTTGAAAGCCTCTAGCACTTTGGCATCTCATCTATTCACCAGCAGAATCTCCATATGGCCCTCAACATTCCGGTCGCGCAGGCTCAGTGGCCATGGCTCACGGGCCCAGCCGCTCCGCGGCATGTGGGATCTTCCTGGACCGGGGCACGAGCCCATGTCCTCTGCATCGGCAGGTGGGCTCTCAACCACTGCACCACCAGGGAAGCCCTGTGTCCTTCCTTTTAAGTGCCTTATTACTGTTCTTGCTCTTACTCCTATTTGTTCAGCTTTGAGACTACATCAGATCTATAGGATCTATGAGCTATTTCCTTGATAGAGGTAAATAGATGTAATTATTTACTCAATAATTATTTGTTCAAAATTGTTGAATCTTTACCACCTTCCTCAGACAATTTATCCCTTGCCAACTACTTGCCCACTCTGGACTTCCAAGTTGGTTACTTTAATTCCTATGATTTTCTTTATCTCTTAAATTTCCATTCTCTGTTTCTCTACTCCTGGTGAATGAGGGTGTTGAGCATTTCAACAAAACAAAACGGCAACAGGCCTGGCGGACCACAAGTTAAAACTGAGCTGACTCAACATGACCCAGCACCAGCCCCAGGGTGTGACCCATAGCACACACCTGTGGATGTACTTTCACAGGCCCAGACTTGATCCTTGAATCTTTGGGTCCACTGCCCCTGCCCAGCTGTTACACTGTAACCTTCAGGGAGCCTCTGACTCTTGTGTTCACCTCATAGCTACAACCATGCTTTCTGCGTCTTGAGAATTTCCAGTATGTTTTATAAACAAGTTGAAAGAGTGCCAAGAATACTTAGCAAATTTCCAGGTAGGCAAGAATGTACATGGAAGAGAATGTTGTTTCCTTGAAGTGAACAGTAATTGTTCTTGAATTGTCTTAACCGAACAACACTTGTTTTCCCAAGACAGGAGCTGTACAAATGAAGTAAGCAGACAAGGAGAAGACTGGGAGAAAACATTCTGATCATCAAGGTGAGTTAGATCAGAACCACTTACTCTGAAGAAACAGAGCCAAATATAACAACAAAACAAGCTGTGATTATTCTAATGAGACTCTGGAGTTACCCATTTTCTCCAAGGACGATGGAGTGAATATTTTCTGTATGAAAAAAGAGCCAACTTTTTTAACTCTATAAAAGCCAAACTGCCATAAGTTGATAAACCTATCAATCATCATTTGATTTTTTCTTTCTTCTCCTTATGGTCCAGATACATGTGTAGAGATTAAGAGTGGGAGGAGGAAGAAAATAGATGCATGGACTTTTTTGTTCTGTGGAATAAGTGAACCAATGCCTTGTCTACGTGTTTTGAAAATGTCCTTAAATGCAGTGCAAGCAAATCTGCCTTCTCCCCATAGTTTCTTACTTACCACTCCTCATTCTGTCTTGGGTTATTTCAATCCTTTTCTCCAAGATCAGTATGTGGTGTAGTTACATTAGTGAATAATTCACATCACAAACAGGGAAATTATTTTGCTGTAAATGATGACCAAAAAACCAGTAAGTCTAGTTTACATTAAAGCCCAAGGTTAGAGAATTCTAAAAAATAGTATCTCAATACTATTGGGATACTGACATCAGAGGACTGACAAAGACAGTCAAAGAAATTAAGAATGTATTCAAAACGTGGCAAAGTTTCCCCAAAGACGCCCCCTCCCAATCTTTGCTTACTCTCACTCTTTCCCACATCACTAAATTTCCATAGTAGTTACCAGTCGGAAGCAGTGATTATGCTGGTTGTACTCTCTATTTCAAGGTTTGTGCATGTGTACATGATCAATGCCTCCAAAAGAATTTTGATCACTTTGAGAGGAGTCGTATTTTAAGCTAAAAACATGTTTTGCAAATGAAGTGCTGAAACTCATATTCTAACCAATTATTAAATTCTTTTCCCACTTATCCCATTCCCATCACCTCAAACCCCCATTCGGTTTACATTTTAATGGGGGAGGGGGCGGCCTGCAGCCTGACTAATCTGGTTTTGGTGGTAGCATTCATTCTTTTATTTGTGCTCTCTTGGAGAAAGTTGCTTAACATAAAGTGTTGATAGTCTACATGGATTCTATAGTCATAAAACTATTTACTGTTACATTTTTTTCTGTTCCCTTTTTAAACAGTGTTCTGAGCAGACTGCAGTTGCCCAATAAACACCTGTTTAAGTGAGCTTTCACAGGGTTGATGGATCGATCTACACTTAGGAAGACAAATAGCTCTTAGTACCTTAGAAATGTTACACCCTTTTTCAAGATTCAGAATTATGCCAGGGGACAGAGATTTGCAGGGCTCAAGAGCTGTTTTTGAACACCTTTGTCTTGGAACATAGACTTAAGGAGACTTGCTCTTGTCTTCCCCTACCCCCACCTCCTGCTCAGTCCACACATGATTTGAAACAAAATGTTGTTTAGACTTGCAGGCGGCTGAGGAATGGCCTGGGGCTCACATTCATGTTTTTCCAGGAGCCTGTTCTTGACCGGAAGCTGTTTCCAAAGGCAGTTTGGTGGTCTGGCCCTGCCTTACTATTCAATAAGAGACAGGTGCAGGAAAGAAGCAAGTGGAGAGAAGGTCCTTTGGAAGGTGGTGTCTAACACAGTACAGTTACTCCCTCTCCTACAAAGGAGGTCAGTTTTCTCAATACCCCATCTGACTGGTGTCTACGATAGAACAGGAGGAATAAAAAGACTAGAAATTGAGACCAAAATTTTTTTAATTAAAAAAATTTAAAGTTTTGACTTTTAATTTATTATTTATGGGAACTTAGGAAGTCTTTTAACTTCTCTAAACATCAATTTTTGTGATTTGTTAAAGAAAATAATAATGCATGTTTTGCCTGCTGTTGGTATTAAATTTAATGATATATTTTAAAAATATATTAAAAACTTCAGTGTGCCACGCAACCAAATGGTATTATTCTGGTGGCATACGGAGAATAAGAAGGAGAATATTGGAAGAATGGACATCTTTTAGGTTAACTTGACAGAGTAATTTTGATATAACTACTCTATCAGGTTAAACTAAAAGATTAAGTATTTCCGTAAAAATCTAAGGGATATTACACATGACCATCATGCTGTAATTATACAGCAGAGATTTAACCATGTTTTCAGTTCACGTAATATTTAATTAGATTTTTATGCTTTTTCTATAGAGGAATATTTGAACACGTATGGCAATGTTGTAACAGAAGATACCATGTGAACTTAAAGTACATAGTATATAATTAATTCAAAATTATTTAAGCAATAAAATGTTCACCTAATAGGCCATTAAGCTACTAGTAAATATTATATTGCTTTAATTGCACTTAATGCCAATTAAAAGCAAAAAGCATATTTAATATTTTGCCTTGAAGGATCTCAGGGTGGAAATTCTAGTACACTTAGTCCTGCTAGTATTACTTACGTAAGAAATAGGACAGGAAGGAAGATCCAGAGGCCCTCTGGACCCCAACCGTCAATACCACGGCAAGGACAGTCATTTTGCATTGTGATCCATGGGAACCCCAGGATTGCTACTGGAGGTGAAAGAGAAAAGGGAGAAGTAAAGTAGGTAGGGTTAAGATCCCTTCTCCACCTTGGCTTCATCTAAAGCAGTTCTGCTATTTTATGTTTTATGTACAAGACTTTATGTGAAAATACATTAAAGACAAGAACTTGTCCGCTTCTAAAGATGGTTTTAACCGCTGCTGTAGAGGAAAGAACCCTGGATAAGGAATTAGGGAATCTCACCTCTAGTTTTGTGACCCTGGGCAAGCAATTTATCCTTCTCAGAGCATAGGATTTTGTACATATAGAAACAAGGAGATTGAATTAAATGTTTAATAGTAAACTAATTAAAACGTTTTTGAAATATGAGCTCTTGGGATAAATTCTAGGATGAAATACAAGGAAACTAACATTTCACTTTTAATTCCAACCATAGCTGGTCATTCTAAGGAGCATAAGGAGGTCTTTAACTACCTAGTCACAGGGAGTTACGTGGCTCATGTCTTTAACTGGCAGAAAATCCCTTTCCTCCCTCACTGAACATGTTCATCTCTTTTGGAACTGGCATCAGTCAGGCCAGACCTACCTTAACCAGTTTATCAGCCACAAAAAAATTACGGTCCTTCTGCTCAGGGTTATAGCTCATGCAGAACCTTTCATAGAGATGGCCACAAACAATTTAATAAAAAATGAATTTATAAATCTGTAGCTTAAAGTCGTATAAGGTATATAGGTCAATTTAAATTATCCCGCATATGAAAACAAAGAAAGCAAAGTTGCTCTATTGAAGTGGTGGGGGTTCAAAGCGATAGAATGCCGCAACCTTCCATCACATCTCCCCACCCTGAGGCATGTCTGTTTGAAAACCACTGCATAACCCATTCCTTTAATTTATTTCCATATATTGCAATTGCTATTTTACCTTTTATTTTTTAAACATCTTTATTGGAGTATAATTGTTTTACAATGGTGTGTTAGTTTCTGCTTTATAACAAAGTGAATCAGCTATACATATACATATATCCTCATATCTCCTCCCTCTTGCATCTCCCTCCCTCCCACCTTCCCTATCCCACCCCTGTAAGTGGTCACAAAGCACCGAGCTGATCTCCCTCTGCTATGCAGCTGCTTCCCACTAACTTACCCAGCTTACCCTTCCCCCTCCCCGTGTTATAATGTCCACCTCATTTTTACCTCAATAATCATGGAATTCAAAATTGGTCCTTTGGGAAAACATTCATAAAAGTCTTCACTTTAAATTAAGGCAGGACTTAAAGTTACTTTATACTTGTTAAGAAGGCAATCTAGGAATGTTGGCTTTATGCATTCTTCTCTCTTTGTCCTTGTTCCTGTGGGAAGCAGGGATTAGAAACTGGGTTGACTCTTGCTCTCTACTCTCAAATAGGGAAATCACCCTGCTTTCAAAATCTAGCACTGCTGAGCACCGCTAACTTTACCTGGATGCAATGCAGGAAAAAAAACAAAAAAACCCACTGCCTTTAAAACATTAGAAAATTTCTCATTGATATGTTTATTCTTTGATTCCTCAGCACATTCCTGATGCAAGAATTTAAAAGCCTTATACAGGGATTTCCCTGGTGGTGCAGTGGTTGAGAATCTGCCTGCCAATTCAGGGGGTACGTATTTGATCCTTGCTCTGGGAGGATCCCACATGAGGTGGAGAAACTAAGCCTGCATGCTACAACTACTGAGCCTGTGCTCTAGAGCCCATGTGCAGCAACTACTGAGCCCCCATGCCACAACTACCAAAGCTTGTGCACCTAGAGCCCGTGCTCCACAACAAGAGAAGCCACCACAATGAGAAGCCTGCGCACCGCAACGAAGAGTAACCCCCACTCGCCACAACTAGAGAAAGCCCGTGTGCAGCAATGAAGACTCAAAGCAGCCATAAATAAATAAATATATAAATATTAAAAGCCTTATACAGCCTTAATAAGAAATGTACTTGAATTAAATGAAGCCTTCTCACCTTAGCCACCAGGCACATAGATTTATCAGAGTAGTGCCAGGAGCAGAGGAGAAGGGAATGGAGTCTGAGCTCTGCCAACAGACAGCCAAACTGCAGAAGAACTGCTAGGAAATGTGAGGAGTCAGGTGAGGTCACTGATGGTTAGACAGAGGTGTAACAGTAATAATGCCCAAGAAATGAAGCGAGATTACAGGTATACCCAATACTGGGGAAATAAAAATTGTGTAAGAGAGACATGAAACACCTGGAGTCCATTCTGGGAACTGGTTAGGGTGGGGGAAAGTATTCTGAATGTGACACTGAATGGTTCAACTTAGATAGCCTCATGTTTTAGAGGAATTATACCACATTCTTTAAAAGATGGCAGTATATGAAAACTGATAGGGTAGGTTACCTTTAAAGAGGATAATTAAAGTGCTCTAATTATAGGTGAGGGGAGAATCTTCTATCATTCTCACTGAAGCAATGTTGTCTTGGATGCCAGGTAAATTCCTGGGATTAGGTATTACCAATGCAGCATCAGTTGATCACAGCCACACTCAAATAGGTCCATGAGGGCCAGTAACAGTTCCAAATCACCATGTTTCTCTCTCTGCACCAAGTAGCCACTAACCTCCTTAAGGCTTAAACTCATCTCCCAACATTGAAGCTTAAGTGGCATGTTCAGATGACATTACCTAGGTCTAGCCATCATTCATCCCAATATTACATTTCTTCCTTGGTGCTCTTCTCACCCAAGTTCCTAGAACCCATTGCTATATAATTTAGAAGCACTCAGCATATCCCTGACTTCTATGTCTGACCAACCAGTCCAAGTAATGCTGCAAGAGAGAGGAGTAAGAAAAAATTTCCAGAAATCTTTTAGAAAAATGAAAGACATAACTTTTCTATTTGAGGACCATGGGCTCAATCATTAAACAGTCAGGATTTTCATTTAGAGTCAAGTCCCTTCAGGTGTTGAAACTGAGGCCCCCTAAAACCAGTTATGATTAACCTCTCTATCCAAAACTTTATTCCCTTTCTTGTCCCACACCTATTCCCCTCAAGATTAAGGAGTATCAAAGGAAAGGGGTGATTGTAACTGAGCAGGACCCTATGGGGCTTTCCCAGACCAGATTACCACAATGTCTTCTACCTGTCTCTTGTTTGTAGAAAATATTTAGTCTCCCAGGCCTCCCCTGAGTCACAAAAGGCTGGCTCAAGAATTAATGATTAAAGGAATGAGAACATGTAGTACCAAAAAATAACCACTGAGCCAGGAGAACTAGTAATAATTTAAACAACAGATAAGCCATATAGCAGTCACAGAATCTTTAGTTTTTCCCTGAAGGACATCTATAACAGTGTCTGATACATACTCCTGAGTTATTTTACAGATATTAAAACCCCCACCAGATGGGAGAAGCTAAATGCATGATGACTATGAACATATAGCCCCCCAGACCAGCTGGAGCCTGAGGATTGATGATGTTAACCTCTGTGACACCACCCTGCTACCTCACCATCAACCAATCAGAGAATTATGCACAAGCTGACCACATAACCTGTGACTCTCCCCCTCACCTTGTCTTTACAAACCCTTCCCTGAAATCCACTGGAGAGTTCTGGCCTTTCACGTATTAGCCACTCATACTCCTTACTTGGCTTTGCAATAAACACTACACTTTCTTTCACCACAATCCAGTGTCAATAGATTGGGTTTGCTGCAGGTGGGCAAGCAGATTCCAGTTTGGTTCAGTAACAGTGTCTCAACAGGAATTAGAGGAGAGGATGTAGAAAACCAAGATTACCCAACTGTGAAGTCTAAGGATGCCTTGGAAAACATTTTTATTGTCTTTTAAAATGTCCTGAATGGTCATGTATTTACCCGATCTCTTAAAAACTATTTCTGACATTAGCCTCAGGTGGTCATGAATTTTCCAAGTTTCTTACCTGAACACTACTTTTCAAAGTCCCTCCTAACCCCCAAGCCCTATGAGTCTTCTTAATATATCACTAGTCCTAGGTAGACAGGCTCAAATATATGCTCATCCCATCAATACCCAAAGCTCTGAACAGTCTTTTCTGTTTAAAATTAAGCATATTGAGTACAAAATCCTTAAATTCCCTTTTTGCCTTTATGGACTTCTTAATCTCTGTACCTGCTCTTAATTGACATCTTAACCTTAGCTGTATATTGGAATTACCTGAGAAGCCTAACAAAATACAGCAAGATTTTAATTTAATTGGTCTGGTTTGGGATTTGGGCCTTAGGACCAATTTTTTAAATTCCCCAAGTAAATCTAATGTGCAACTCAAGCTGAGAATCTTTCTAGAGCAATGGTTCTTAATGCATGGACCTACTAAATCTGATACTTGGGAGATGGGGCCTAGCAAAGTGTCTTTAAAAGCCCTCTAGGGGATTTTGATGCATGTTTAAGATGAAGAACCACTGTTCTAGAGCATAGCAGTAAATACTACGACATTAGTTCTCAAAGAGTGGTCCCCAGTCAGCAGTAGCAGCAGCAAGACCACCTGGGAATTCGGAAGAAATGCAAATTCTTGGGTTCCATCCCCAGGCTTACTGAATCAGAAACTCTGAAAGTGGACCTAGTTATGTGTCTTAACAAGCTCCCAGGTGGTTGAGAATCACCGCTCTTTGAGAATAAGAACCAATCAAAATAAAGCTTTTTCCCTCAGACACGAGGGAAAAAAGGAAAGAAAGAAAAAGGAAGAAAAGAAGGATAGGAAGGTGGGAAAGCAAGCAGAGGCAGGTAGGAGATTTTTTGGTTTTTTCTGCCTTGTACTATATGGCTTTGATACCTATAATTTAACCCTGTGGGGTAGGTGATATCCTTCTTTAAAGAAGAATGCTAAGGCACAAAGAGAAGTCTGTCCATGGTCAAATCAAGGCAACAGAAACAAGATTTGCACCTGTATCTATGACTCCAAGCTGGAACATTCCCTCTACCAGACTAGGGCATTAAGCAGCTATAGACTCTGGGGTGGCAACTGTCTTACCCTGTTTTTTATGGTTATGCTTGTCTTTGTATAAATAAATCTGTAAAATGTAGCCCATCTGGAAGATGTTAATCATATGAATAATAGTTTATAATTACTGAGTGTTTACTATGCACCAGGCACAATTCTAAGAATTTTCACAGGTTATTTGACTCTCACAACAGTGCTATGCAGTGGGTACACTAACCCCTTTCTCTATATATAGAAATTTAGGGTTTAGGTCAAGTGCCAAATGTCACAACCCCTAGGTGGAGGGGCCTGGGTTTTAAACAGTCTAGCCCCAGAATCACATACTTAACCCTTATAACCAGTGGTTCTTGGCCAGAGGCAATTTTTTGTCCCAGGTGACATTTAGCAATGTCTGGAGACATTTTTGGTTGCCACAAGTACAGGAAGAGTGCTACTGGTAGCCAGTGGATAGAGGACAGGAGCGCTGCTAAACATCCTACAGTGTTCAGTACAGTCTCTCAAAGCAAAGTATAGTCTGGTCCAAAGTGTCAATAGCGCTGAGGTTGAGAACCATCCTACAGTACCCCAAGTACAGAAAAGTCCTGAGAGAGGCAATTTAATAAGCAAAATATAGCTATTTAAATTATTGTATTTGTATCCCTTTAATCAGTTGTTAACAAAATTTCCTGATGATAAGAATGCCTTGTGATCACAAGCATGGGTATAGAGTCTCTCTGGAACTGAAATCATTTCAGTCTCAGGAGTCAAACTTCACCCTGGTCTGGAAATAGCAAGCAATGTGTAGGGAATAAACGTTGCATCTAGAGGTGCCATTAACTTAACAAATGTGGAGTTCTCTAAGCAGAGAGTCCCAAACACTGCAACAATCCCAGGTAATTAAACATGTGTGCTACTCACCTCATACTGTATCAGAATTTATATCTGGCTTTAGCACTGTAATTAAGGAAGCTAACCTGCAAACTCCTGCTGCTGGTTGTAATAGGAAGGCTTATCTAAGCTAATTAAAATACTATCAGACTTTGTGCTGTAAAATTCCACTTATAGGTCTGGGTCCATGAAGGGAAAATTTTCTCAAGGCATAATGAAAAGTAGGAGGTCCCTGTGTGAGACATTAGCTGCTACCTGATAATTTAATTGATAGAGATGGCCAATCTGGATAATATAGGAAGAAAGTCCACTTGAGAATCTGAGTAAGAACAGGAGAGACATGGCAGATAGGCTGGGATGATCTTTGGACACACAAGATGTTTCACTGGAACTAAACACACATTGCCCCTTCACTCACCTCTTTTAAGATATAATTCATTCCTCAGAAATAACCATAAACAGAATTGTATGCCTTTCAGTGATTTATGGTTCAGACCGACACTACTTTTGCTACTTCCCTCTCTCTCTCTGTCTGACTCCTGAACTGTCTCTCTTTCCTCCCTCACTCCTGAACTGTCTCAAAACTTTACTGCAGCACACATAGATCCCTTGTCATTTCTACCTTGTGTCTTAGTTATTGGTCCATATCTTGATGCCTACAGACACAGAAAACATGAACAGGGTCCTGCAATATCTTTGCAACCTGGACCGCACTATCTAAAATAAGCTAACAAATGTTTGCCAAATGGATGCACAAAAATTTAGATGAAAATCTCTCATTCTCATATCTGCTGCTTTCTCCTTAGAGCCACCTCCTCTCCCCCCACCCCCTTAGTAAATTATTCTTGTAAAGACGGGAAAGAGAGCACCATACTTATTTGTTTTATTTATTGACAGCCTAGAATATATTATATTTGAAATCAGGAATCTACTGTCAAAAGAGAGAAAAACTTAGAAAATGATTTAGTTTAATCTTCTTATTTTACCAGTGATGAAACTGAAGCCCAGGGAGAAAATAATCCCCCAAATTCACAAGGCTAAGAAATGACTGAATCAGGAATAGTACTTCTTGACCAGTTTTCAGTAGACCAGTCTTCAATTATTTAGGATCTTGTTGTGAGAAGGTGGAGGTCAATACAAAGGCAACGGCTAAGAGCATATGCACCTAGGAGTGTTAACTTATTATATGAGCCAAAGAAAGAGCCCCAGTATGATCAGATCAGCCTTACACTTGGTAGAGGCACCATGGTAGATTGTGTGCTCTACCATGGTGCCTCTACTACCCATCACTTTCAGTTAAAGCATGTGTGTCTACGAGTTAGTTCCTGTTACAAAAGAAATGCACACACCAGGATAGGAAATGCATTAAGCCACTATATTAGTGTAGCTGCCAAACAAAATATCATAGACTGGATGATATTTTGGAATTTATTTTCATGTTTTAGAGTCTGAGAGTTTGAGATCAGGGTACCAACATGATCTGATTCTAGTGAGAATTCTCTTCCAGGTTTGTAGACAGCTTCCTTTTTGCTCTGTCTCCATATGGCAGCAAGAGGAAAAAAAGAGAGAAAGAGAGAGAGAACTCTCTTGTGGCTCTTCTTACAAAGGCACTCATCTCATCATGAGGGTCCTACTCTTATGACCTCATCTAAACCTAATTACCTCCTCAAAGCTCCATCTCAAATACCATCACATTGAGAGTTATGGTTTCACCATATGAATCGGGGGAGACACAATTCAGTCCATAACAGCTACTCTGAATCATTTGTCCAGCCTCTCACTCACTAGGAATACGAAGCTGAACAAGGACTCATCCACATCTAGGAAATAGGGCATGAAAATGAGAGAGTAAGATGGGGAGAGCCAGCATGGAGAATCTGTGTGGCGGCATCAGGGTCCCGGATGTTGAAGAAAGGGGAAGACAGGAGAGTGCCTATAGTGGTCTCAGCATCATGTTGCCATTTGGCAGAAGCCTGTTTGCAGAAGCTCTTGTAAAAGACAGGAGAGCTTTAGTGAGTAAAGCTCCAGATTCAGAAAGAGGATGCTTAGTTTTGCATTCCAGCTCTGGTTTTTTTGGGTTTTTTTTTCTCTTAGCTTTGTTACTGTGGACAAGACACTTCACTTTTCTGAGTCACGGTATATTTCCACCTGGAATTAAAGGGCATATCCTCCCATACCTTTCTTATAGGATGGGCATAAGGAGCAGGCAACATATTATATGTGAAACTGCTTAACAAACTGTTAGGGACTTTAAAATTGTGGCATGCCCCACACTAGAATTATCATCATAGAATTTAGCAGAGGGGCATGTAATGGACTTATCATCTTTTGTGACTAGGGCACTGGTTTTAAGCTTAATGCCCAATTTCTTGGGAAGTCAATGCCCCAGGAAGGTGCTGATGGGCACAGCTGCTCTCTTGTTCTTTGTCATTCACACTTAAATGAACAGCAAGAGCAGAAGTTCCTTTAAAACTAACCTAAGCAAATCAGGAGAGCAGCCAATATGACATTGCACACTGTGGCTCCATTTCTTTACATAAAAATATCATCCACCCTGCTGTAGGAATTTCAGGGATATTTAGTGCTTGGTTTGAGATTTGAGCCTTGTTCCTGGTGTTTTGCTGATAATTGCTGTTGTTTTCTTTTTTCTTTTTTTTTTTTTCATTCTTTTGATTTTAAGTGGAACCCACTAGGTGCTGCTGCTGTGACAAAATAATGATTCACTGAAGAGAATTGGGGTGTCCTGCCAGCAATTTGCAGGGGAAATAAATACAGGAGCAATCACAAGGATTATCTTCCCAGCCAGCATGATGTGGTATAAAACAAAGAATTTCACTGCAGGGAGGAAGTGTCCCTCCAGAGTCAGGGAAGTGTGATCTTTGCTGTTTTCTGGATAGAAATTTTGTGGAGGGGCTTCCAAAGTTCAGATGCCCTGCTTTTAGAGAACAACCTCTGACCTAACTTTCAAAGGGCAGGAGCTCTAATGAAACCAAGCAGCGCCTTCTTTTTCTTTTACCCTTTGAAACATAAAAATGTACTCCTCATAGCTAGACAACTTTAAATGCCTCCTCCAGTGCCTCTTTCTGCTTATTGAATCACTTTCCTACATCTTGACCTTGCAAGATGAGGCAGCACAAATCAGACGGTTAACATATTTTTGTAGAAAATGGTCACTCTATAGTGGGAAAATGCACACTGGCATTTCCTCACTTAATGCTACAGAAAAAGTACTAAAAACCAAGAAATGTATTAATTGCTCTCTGCCTGCCAAGTACTGTGCTAAATGCTCTAGAAAAACATTATCTTACATAATCCTCACATCAACTCCAGAAAATAAATACTGAACTTCTACATTTAGAATCAAAGATGATCTTAGAGATGAATGCTAGGACTTCAATAGGGAAGTGCTTTAGTGGTCCAGAAGCCGCCACCTCCTACCACCCCTGAAACGTAATCACTTGTTGTGAAGAATATGAGCTGCCTTACTGAATACCATCCCAACAGATGGCATGCCCAGCTTCCATTTTATCCCATTTCATTATGTATTTTCCCTTGGAAAATGGTCTCTATCAACTTTGGAAATGGTCTTTGGAAATAATCTCTGGAAATGGTCTCTATCAACTCATTTAGGTTAACAGTGATTGGGCTCACTCATCCAAACTACTTGCATTTCCAGACTCATCTTTCCTAGTGGTAGAAATTTATTGTGGTTACTCAATACCTAAACCAAATTAGTGTAGCTTTTGTGGTTGGGGCAAGGATGGGAATCACAGTGGTGAGTGAGAAATCTGAAAGGCATTCTTAAGATTCTGTGGAACACACTTAAAATCCGGTGACGTAGACTATCCCCTACCTCCATTTTATAGCTGTAAAAGCTGAGAACCACAGGGAGTAAGCAATCTTCCATTGAAGAAATTAGTTATGAAAGGACTAGGGTTGGGATTCAGTTATGCTACAAAACCAGTGCTCTTTCCACTAGATTATAAAATTGAGTCAAGAGCTGGCAAATGAAACAAAGAAGGTGATAATAGAGGGAGCAGGGAGAGTTCCTGGAGATTGTATTTTTAGGGAAACCAAGGGAGGAATAAATTTCAGGTAAGAAATTTTCAAAATAGACTGCACTGTTGCAGGAAACTCAAGGAGGCTAGAGAGTGAAAAATAATCACTTGATTTGGTTATTAGTTTGATTAGTTTAGAAGTCACTGGAAACTGTTGAGAGGACAGTTTTAGGGGAAAAAAATTATGGGACATACATTGAACTGGGGGGAGCTGAAAGAAGTGCAGGAAAAAGAAATAATAGAAGACTTCCAGCCATTACAGAGAGAAGAGAAGGAAATGGTACCTGGTACTAGAATTGATTTTAGGACAGAAGTAACCTAAGAACGTTTATGGATGAAGAGGGATAGATTGATGATAGAAGAGATCATTGAAGAACAAAATCTGGGGAAAAGTTTGAGAGAATGGACCAAAGCCAAAACAATGAAGGGTAAAGATACAGGAAGAGTCAGAGGTGAAAAATAAAGAAATGGGGGGAAATTGCTTGGATTTGACCATCTTCTCAATGAATTTAGAGCTAAAGTCATGACTGCATAGGAGCAGGTAGAAGTGAGGAGGGTTATGGAAACCCTGGATTATCTGCTGTGGGCATGTGAAAAGGAGAGAATCCTTATTTTCTAATTTTTAATTTTTATTGAAGTGTAGTTGATTTACAGTGTTGTATTAGTTTCAGGTATAGAGTAAAGTGATTCAGTTACACACATATATATATTTTTTCAGATTCTTTTTCCACTATACGTTATTAAAAAATATTGAATATAGTTCCCTGTGCTATACAACAGGTCCTTGTTGTTTATATATTTTATATATGGTATATATTTTATATTAATAGTGTGTATCTGTTAACCCCATACTTCTAATTTATCCCTCCCAAGGAGAGAATTCTTAATGACAATTCTCTTTAACCATTTAAAGAGACAAAGATGAAAATGGGTAGGAAATTTGGAATGTAATCTGAGTTACTAATGTAGGGTTTTATTTGAGTAAGGGATCTTGATAACTCTCATGTTTTTAATCATGTCTTTGTGACAAGATAATCAGATGTGCTGAAAATCCAGAGTGGTTAGTACATTGCATAATGCCGTGAGGCAAGCTCTAAAATGTTTCCAGCAATACTCTGGTATAATCCCTTCAATCTTTCCTGGCAAAGCGAAGAGTACAAAACTGACATACACACACACACACACACACACACACACACACACACACTGAATGATTACTGCTTTAAGTGAATGGTGTAGGAAAGGGAAGAGACAGTAATGATGGAAGGTACAGTTTTTGTTTCTGGTAGACTTAGGGTCTAAGTCTTGGACAGGCAGAGTCAGCCCTCACCGGGAAATAACTTGAACATTCAGAGTAAGCAATATTGCAACCATGGTACCAAAGAAAACCAAATGCCTAAGAGCTGAGCATTTGTATATAATGTAGCTACCATGGGCTGCCTGTAATCACAGAGCCTTCCCAGAGTTTGGACATGAACAAAGAAGTATTTAAGTTTCCACAATTAAGTGTTAATGTTCCTTTCAGCTAGAACAAATAATTTAATTTTTTTTCAATCCTATGAAGAAATATAGGTAGGAAAGTCTGAAATCCGACACCTGAGAAGTTATTTGAGGTTAATTTATTATAGATGAAACTTCTATTTTTTCAGTAAAAATTCACTTTATTATATTTACCTCAAAGAATCAGGCATTGGTGTATTTCTTAAAATTATAGGTCCTTTTACTGTGCATTGTTAACTGACCTATACCTCGGTAATTATTGTAGATTTTCTTTCTCTATTTAATTAGGTGATTTGCTTTGTACTTTATATAATTACAGTATTTGTCTTCTCCTTTGTTTGAGGCAAAATTGTAATCATTCGTTCTACTACCTGAGGCTGCTAAATGAATATTTACTAAAATAAAAGAATAAGCCACTGAGAAGGGTATAATTGTATCTGAACCAGAAAATTTTCATTCACATCCATCATCTTAACTTCATTGTGGCTGCTGAACTCAAAATGAAAAGGTACGAAAGCCCCAGGGGAATAGAGAACAGTAATATCATTACATTTTTACAGAAAATAAGTTTCTAAGAATTCAGTGCAAACAGCATCCCCCTACTTCCACATAGTCTGCACCTCCCTGCTTGGTCACACTCAAGATCAGAAAGTAGGGAAGAATGATCATGACTTAAACAAACAAAAAAGTGGAGTGGGAACAGGGAGAGAGAAGACTGTAGTAATAGGTCTCAACGAGGTATATCCCATTGAAAGTAAAACTGCAACTAACAAAATTCTTAAAGATAGTTAAATTCTGATTAACTTCTTACCAGGTGAGATGGTGAATTTTTTGTGTAAAATTGGCTGGACCATGGTACCCAGCTTGTCTATTCTGGATATTTCTGTGAAGGTTTTTGTTTTGTTTTTTTTGTTTTTGTTTTTTTTTTTTGGGGGGGGCGGTGAGATTAACATTAAAATTGGTGTATGTTGAGTGAAGCAGATTACCCTCCACAATGTGAGAGGGCCTCATGAAATCAGTTGAAGGTCTTCACAGAGCAGACTGACCTCCCCTGAGCAAGAAGGAATTCTGTCAGCAGACAGCCTTTGGACTCAGATTGC
Source organism: Phocoena sinus (assembly GCF_008692025.1). NCBI lineage: Eukaryota > Metazoa > Chordata > Mammalia > Artiodactyla > Phocoenidae > Phocoena > Phocoena sinus. The sequence continues at coordinate 74,726,553 of NC_045775.1, forward strand.
AACTCCTCCCTGGGTGATCTGCCTGCCAACTTACCCTGCAAATTTTGGACCTACCAAGACTCCACAATTGTGTGAGACGATTCCTTAAAATAAATTCTATACACACACACACACACACACACACACACACACACATATATATACCCACACACATACACATATTCTTTTAGTTCTGTTTTTTGAAGAACCCTAATATATCTGATTAAATACTGTTATTTTAATGAGAAAATATTTCCATCTGAACTGCTTTGAGTAACAGAGCAAGCATGATATATTGGCAGAGACTTGGAATCTGAAAATCTGATTATAGTCTCTATTATATGGACCAGAGTCACTGCACTTCTCTCTGGAGCCTCAGTTTCCTCTTCTGTAAGATGATGGGTTATGCAAGGACTGAGGTTCCTTGCCAATGTGGTATTGAATATGTCACACGTTTATTTGCTAACCACTCCCAGATAGATTATTTTTAGTGATAAATGACTTTCCTTTTAATGTGCAATAGTAAATTATTGCCCCTCTGGTGAGAGTCAACTATAAGCTTTGTTACCGTTCATTGCAGTGTGTGGGGAAAAAATGGATACTACTCAGGCCTTATCTCACTGGGTCTCTTTGTAACGTTGCAAACTGCCATCACTCCTTCTTTGTTTAAAGCCTCTTCTTCTCCCTTGGTTTCAGCAATATATTTACTTCTGTTTCTGCTCCAGGCAGAGACAATAACTGGAAAAATACAATAAATATGGCAAAAGTTTGAATTTCCCAATAAGAAAGAAATACAGACAAAGCAGTAAAATCTCACTGGGGCAAAAAAACAGGAACTGAAAATTGTCAAATAAGGAGATCCAGTGGCTGGTAAATATTGAAAAATAATTTCAACTCATAATTAATCAATCACCAATTATAATAATGTGATGGATTTTTCATCCATAAAATTAGCAAAGGTTTCTCTATTTTAATTCTATACCTGACTCGAGGGTGTAGTGAGCCTGATGGGGGTGGTATAAATTGGTAGAGAACTTTTAGAAGGCAATTTGGCAATGTGCATCAAAAGACTTAAAATAGTCAAGCCTACAAATTTATATCTAGGGACCTTCCTTATGCATTATACATAAACCAGGGATGTGGGGGGAGTTTATGTAAAGAGGTACTTATTACAGCATTATGTAAAATCACAGAAAAAGGAAAGAATAGTCAATAATAAAGAAATGGATAATTAAAGTATACTTAAAAAGAATAAGCAGCCATTGAAAATTATGCTTATTTAGAAAACATCAGAAAACATTTACATCATAATGTTAAATGAAAAATAAAACAGGATACAAAGCTATACTTAGAATAAATTTCCCTAGAAGACATTTGCTCCATTGCCTGTAAGGCCACAGAGGCCACAGATATGGTGACAATTCCATGGCTCTTTCCTCATCCAGAAAAGGTGAATTCAAAGGAGATGTCCCAAGGAAGGCTGGTCAGGGGAGGGTGAATTTTTGATGGTGTTGTTGATTCACTGATGAGCCAACCATCGTACCACGTGGGCTAAGCTTTCAGTCCTGCTTGCAAAGCCCTGCCCTCCCATTTCTCTCGTCTTTGGTTTTCCCCTCAAACATTTTTAGTTTCAGCTGTCTCATCTATGAAAGGGAAATATTAATATTAATTAATACATTATCAAATATTAGCCACATAAGTATTAGAATTAAATAAATAAATTATGTAAATCACATCATAGTACCTGGCACACTGTAAGTGCTTAATAATTGCTGGTTAATTTTATGCTAGGAAGCTTTGCCTGATGAAATAAAACATATGTTCCAACATGTTCCATTAATTCATTGACTCAGTGAATACTTAATGGCATTAATACTCAATATGGAAAACTACTTTTTTTTTACATATACATGTATTTATTCTTTTTCAAATTCTTTTACCATTTAGGTTGTTACATAATACTGAGCAGAGTTCCCTGTGCTATACAGTAGGTCCTTGTATGTTATCCATTTTAAATATAGCAGTGTGTACATGTCAATCCCAAACTCCCTAACTATCCTTTCCCCTCACCCTTCCCCCCAGTAACCATAAATTACTGTGAGTCTGTTTCTGTTTTGTGAATTAGTTCATTTGTATCGGTATTTTTTTAGGTTCCCCATGTAAGTGATATCATACGATATTCCACTTTCTCTGTCTGACTTACTTCACTCAGTATGATAATCTCTAGGTCCATCCATTAATACTCATTCTGGAAACCTAACGACTTCTTGACATAGTCCAATGTGTTCCGTTTCTGGTAAATTGGCTGTAGTAATGAACACCACCTCATGGGACTGTGGAGCTGGTAGGAAACTGAATGAGATAATGCATTGCATGTACTTACCAGAGTGCTTGGCACATAGTAAAAACAATCAATGAAATGTTAGCTTTAAAAAATAAAGAGCATAGGGCTTCCCTGGTGGCGCAGTGGTTGAGAGTCTGCCTGCCGATGCACGGGGCACGGGTTCGTGCCCCACTCAAGGAGGATCCCACATGCCGCGGAGCAGCTGGGCCCGTGAGCCATGGCCACTGAGCCTGTGCGTCCGGAGCCTGTGCTCCGCAACGGGAGAGGTCACAACAGTGAGAGGTGCGTGTACCGCAAAATAAAAAAAAATAAATAATAAAAAAAATAAATAAAGAGCATAATCTTCATCTATAATTTGTTAAACAAAAGCTTTCTTCATCTACATTGACCAACTAAATTTATATTGATTGATTACTATGAGCCAGAAATTGTGTCAGTGCAACAGAGATTCACACATTCACAACTACAAGAACCGACAAAGCAGAAGTCTGTGCCAAGTGCTAAGGGAAATAGCTCTCTTTGCGCCTCAAGGAATTTTTTTCTCTAAATATATTGTGCTTCGGTTTTCTCTCCACAGTTGCTCCAAAAGGGGCATAATTTCTATCTAAGGGGCTAGAAATAGAGAGTTTGGCAGAATAATGACAGCAACTGAGGGAGTTTAAAAAGGATAAATGTGACTTGGGTAATTGGATAGTGATTTTTTTTTTTCAAATATGGGAGAAAAGAGTAACTAAGAACAGCAGAGTTTTCTAATTTGTATTTCACTTAAAATGCCTCTGTGTATTTCCTGAAACGTTAATGACAAAATTAGCTCCGGGGGGTGTGAAAAAGAAACTATCCAAGGCTTGAACAGGAAGGCGCCATAAATGAAATAGTCCCCAGAGTGTGTTCCAGATTGGAGCAGAGACAGGGGATCTGGAAGCAAGAGTAAAATGTAAAGGATTATAACTGCAAACAGTGGTGTTTAGGAAATATTATCAACCATGTGTTGGGATGGAAAAGCTCAATGGGAAGGTGTAAGAAGTGGGAATAAACAATAGCATGCTGCTACTACTAACCCCGTGATAACACTTTGAGCTCAAGTATCTTACTTTCCCCGTGTGCCCATACACAGAGAGCTCTTTAGGAAGGGAAGGATCATGAATCTCAATCGATCTCCAAACACCTTTAGGACAGAGGAAAAGGAAATGGTCTGTGGTTTTAAAAATAATTAGCAACATTTACAGTTTTCAAGGCATCTTCACCAACATTATTACATTGATAGTCACCAAGCCAGGTGTGTTAGAGAGAGGAAACATTAGTTCCATCTAAAGTAGGAAACAGGGACTTCCCTGGTGGTGCAGTGGTTAAGAATCCACCTGCCAACGCAGGGGACACAGGTTCAACTCCTGGTCTGCGAAGACTCCACATGCCACGGAGCAACAAAGCCCATGCGCCACAACTACTGAGCCTGCGCTTTGGAGCCCACAAGCCACAACTACTGAAGCCCATGTGCCTAGAGCCTGTGCTCCATAACAAGAGAAGCCATCACAATGAGAAGCCCAGGCACCACAACAAAGAGTAACCCCCACTCTCTGCAACTAGAGAAAGCCTGCACACAGCAACAAAGACCCAACACAGCCAAAAATAAATAAATAAATATATTTAAAAAGTAGGAAATGGAAGCACAAGGTAGGCAGAAAACAGAGCTGAAACACAGAACTTAGTCTTTGGGGTACAAAGCCCAGGCTTCCCTTTCCTACTGCTATAAAAGGAGAGACTTGGGGCAAAAACACTGCTTTTTGTGATGGTTAATGCCAATGTAGTGTTACAGAACAGTTTTGTGTTCTTTCTGATTAGTTGTGTTGGCACAGTTATTCACTTATATTAGTATTCTCACTTTTGTATTCTTATTTGACAGAAAGCCATATGCTTACCTGTTGTTGACCACAAGATCTTTCCACCAAAATGTAGACAATTACAGCAGTTTTGTTATTTTTTTCTCCAAGAATTTCCCTAGGTTGTCAATTTCTGGCTCCCTTAGTTGCATTCCCCCAGTGCTTCTTGAACTTGGATCTACCATAGGGATCACTGGTGATCTTGTTAAATCGTAGATTGTTGTGTTAGTTTATGACTTTTCTCCAACTATTGGAGCCATATAAAATAAAAGTAAATAACACTAAGCACTAAATATGTTTAAATAAAATGAAACAAGTTTATATTGTTAGAATATGATCTTAGCAAAATCCTTCTACCAAATCACTGATTTCTGGCCATGTGAATCTTCAAGAGAATACTCATCTGGGGACTGAAACCTTTGCCAGAGCCATGTTACATTTATTCCTCCCTAGGGGATCTTAGAATTGCCCTGCTTTCCACCCCTCAAGACTTCCCGTGGCCTAAGCTCACTTTTCTGTGTGTCTTCCAGTGTTTTCTTAAATGTGCAAAGGAGTCGCCTGAGAATCTTGTTTAAAGGCAGATCCTGACTCATTAGTTCTGGAGTAGGAACCTGGGATTCTGCATTTCTAACTCATTCCCAGGCGATGCTGCTGCTGCTCTAGGGACCATACCTTTAGTAGCAAGGATTTAAAGTATTCAGGTTTACTTTCTGCACATACTTTCTTTCCCTTGGACACTTCAATTGTTCATGGCAGCACATTTTCTTTTCAGAACTATCCATAGAGTGAACATTTATATCATTGTGTTAGTGCCATTATGCACAAATTAGCTTTTCTTTTTTCCTTTTCTACCTTTTGGTTTTCTCTATTGTTAAACAGCTTTATTGAGTCACAATTCACATACCATTTAAAGCAGACAATTTATTCGTTTTTAGTATATTTACAGGTACATGCAAATATCACCACAGTCAGTTTTAGAACATTTTTATCACCACAAAAGGAAACCACAGATGCTTAACATCATGAGCCATTAGGGAAATCAAATCAAAACAACAATGATATACCAATTTTCACCCATTGTGATGCCTATTGTTTTGAAAAATGGAAAATAGCGGGTATTGGCAAGGTTGTGAAGAAACTGAACACTTGTGTTACTGGTGGGAATGTAAAATAGTGAAGCCACTGTGGAAAACAGTTTGGTAATATCGTAAAGGTTAAACCCAGAATTACCATATGACACTCTTCTATCAGTAATTGCCAGGTCCAGCAGGCAGAAAATCAGTAAGGATGTAGTTGAACTCAACAGCACCATCAATCAAGAAAATCTCACTGACATCTACAGAATGCTTCATCCAACTAAAGCAAAATATACATTCTTTGCAAGCTCACATGGAACATTCACTAACACAGATCACATTCTGCACCATAAAACACATTTTATCAAACTAAAAAGAATAGAAATTTTACAAAGTATGTGCTCAGACCTCACCGGAATTAAAATAGAAGTCAGTAACAGAAAGAAAGATAACTGGAAAACCCCGAAATACTTGAAGACTAAACAACACATTTCTAAATAACACATGGGTTAAAGAAGTCTCAAGAGAAATTTTAAAATATTTCAAACTAAGGGAAAATGAAAATATAATTAATCAAAATTTGTGAGATGCAGTGAAAATAGGGCTTGAGGGAAATTTATAGGATTTTTCTAGGATTAGAATAGAAGATATATATAAAGTCAATAATCTCAGCTTCCGGGCTTCCCTGGTGGCGCAGTGGTTGAGAGTCCGCCTGCCGATGCAGGGGACACGGGTTCGTGCCCCGGTCCAGGAAGATCCCACATGCCGCGGAGCGGCTGGGTCCGTGAGCCATGGCCGCTGAGCCTGCGCGTCCGGGGCCTGTGCTCTCCAATGGGAGAGGCCACAACAGTGAGAGGCCCGCATACAGCACAAAAAATTAATAATAATAATCTAAGCTTCCACCTTTGTGTTAAAAAAGAGGAAAATAAACCCAAAATAAGCAGAAGAAAAGAAATTTTAAAAATTAGAGCAGAAATCAGTGAAATTGAAAACAGGAGATCAGTAGAGAAAAATCAACAAAACCAAAAGCTAGTTCTTTGAAAAGATCAGTAACATTGATAAAACCCTAGCTAGGCTAAGAAAAAAAGAGAAAAGACACAAATTATTAATATCAGAAATGAAAGAGGGGAAATCACTCCTGAATTCATGGATGTTAGAAGGATAATAAAGGAATATTATGAAGAACTCTATGTCCGTTAATTTGATAACAGATGAAATAGACCAATTCCTTGAGATATAACTACAAAATTCACACAGGGAAAATAATAATCTGACTAGGACTGTATCTCTTAAAGAAATTTAATCAACACTAACCTTCCAGAACAGAAAGCACCAGGTCCAGATGGACTCACTGACGAATTCTTAACAAACATTTAAGGAAGAAATAATATCAATTCTCAGCCATCTTTTCCAGAATAGAAACACTACTTAGCTCATTTAATGAGTCCAGGATTACCCTAATATTCAAAAAAGACAAAGATATTACAAGAAAGTAAAGCTACAGGCCAATACCTCTCATAAACCTAGATGCAAAAATCCTCAACAAAATATTGACAAATTGACTTCAACAATGTATAAAAGTGTTATACATCAAAATGACCAAGTAAAATTTATTCCATGTATACAAGTCTGGTTCAACCTTCAAAAATTAACTATGCGTGTCCAGAGCCCGTGCTCCTCAACGAGAGAGGCCACAACAGTGAGAGGCCCGTGTACTGCAAAAAAAAAAAAAAAAAAATTAACTAATATCAGTCAACATATCAACACACTAAAGGAGAAACATGTGATCATATCAATAGATGCAGAAAACGCATTTGAAAAAAATCCAACACCCATCCATGATAAAAAACTGTTAGCAAACTAGGAATAGAAAGGTAATTCCTCAATTTGATAACATCTACAAAAACCCTATAGATGACATCAAACTTAATGGTGAGAAACTATATACCTTCTCACTAAGATCAGGAAGAAGACAAGAATGTTCATTCTCCCCACTCTATTCAACATTGTACCAGGAATCAGAGCTAATCGTGGGTGAGGCTGGTCCTGGGGCTAGTGCCAGTGCACTGATGGGCAGGGACATGTTCTGGGCTCTCTAGTGGATGGGGCTGGCTCCTGGGGTTGCTGGGGACTCGGGAGTCCTAAGACAGCCAGCCTGCTGGTGGGTGGGATATCTCTACCCAGCTAGTTGCTTATCCTGAGGCATCTGAGTACTGGTGCTGACAGGCTGGTGGGTGGGGCTGGGTCTCAGTGCTAATAAGCTAGAGGGAAGATTGCAAAATGGCACTTGCCAGCACCAATGTCTTCATGGTGGAATGAGCTCCCCAAAAATGCTGCCACCAGCATCTGTCTGCCCAAGATGAGCTCCAGTTGCCTCCTGCCTTTCTGGGAGGTTCTCCAAGATCAGCAGGTGCATCTCACCCAGGCCCCTTTCAAATCACTGCTTCTGCCCTGGGTCTTAGAGTGTGTGAGATTTTTTTGTGCACCCTCTAAGAGTGAAGCCTATTTCTTACAGCCCTCTGGCTCCCCTGAAAGTAAGTCACACTGGCCTTCAAAGCCAAACCTTCTGGAGGCTTATCTTCCTGGTGCAGGATTCCCAGGCTGGGGAGCCCAATAAGGGGCTTGGGCCCCTCGCTCCTTGGGAAGAAGCTCTGCAATTGTAATTATCCTTCCATTTTTGGTCACCTGCCTGGGGGTATGGGTCTTGACTATACCCTGTACTATCTCCTAGCCATCTTGTGGTTCCTCCTTAATGTCTTTAGTTGTAGAAAATCATTTCTGCCAGTGTTCAGGTATTCCTCAACAATAGTTTCTGTGTAATCATTGTAATTTTGTTGTGCCCATGGGAAGATGTATGCTCAGATCTTTCTACTTTACCATCTTGGCCACACCCCTCACCATGGTTTTGCCTTTGATGAAGTCCAGCTTGTCAATTATTTTTTTTTTTTGTTTCTTGTGTCATATCCAAGAATCCTTTTTCAAATCCAAATTCATGCAAATTCAACCTTTATTTTTCCCTAAGAGTTTTATGGTTTCACTTCTTATATTTAGGCTTTTAGTTAGTTTTAAGATAATTTTTGTATATGGCTTGAGGTAAGAATCCAAATTCACTCTTTTTGCATGTGGCTATCCAGTTGTCCCAAAATCATTTGTTGAAAAGACCATTCTTTCCCCATAGATGGTCTTGGCACCCTTATCAAAAATCAGTTGACCATAACTAAGTGGGTTTATTTCTGGATTCTCAGTTCCACTCCATTTATCTATATGTGTTTCCATATGCCAGCACCACACTGTCTTGATTACTGTTGCCTTGCGATAGATTTTGAATTGGGAAATGTCAGCTCTCCTACTATGATCTTCATTTAAATATTCCTTGCAATTCCATGTGAATTTTAGAATCAGGTTTTCATTTTCTACAAAAAGTCAGTTGAGATTCTGCTAAGGATTCCGCTGAATGCACAAATCAGCTTGAAGAGTATTGCCATATTAACATGTTAAATCTTGCAGAATATGAACATGGGATCTTTTCCCATTTTAAGTTTTTTAAATTCCTTTCAATATTTTTTAATAGTTTTCAGGGTATGAGTTTTGTACTTCTTTTTCTAACTCTATCCCTAAATATTTTATTCCTTTTGATGTTATTGAAAATGGAATTGTCTCTTAATTTATCTTTCTCTGATAGTTTATTATTGTACCAAAAGGTAACAAATTTTGGGCTCCCCTGGTGGCGCAGTGGTTGAGAGTTCGCCTGCCAATGCAGGGGACACGGGTTCGTGCCCCAGTCCAGGAAGATCCCACATGCCATGGAGCGGCTGGGCCCGTGAGCCATGGCCTCTGAGCCTGTGCGTCCAGAGCCTGTGCTCCATAATGGGAGAGGTCACAACAGTGAGAGGCCTGCATACAAAAAAAAAAAAAAAAAAGTAGCAAATTTTGTATATTGACTTTGTATCCTGCAACTTTATTGAATTTGTTTATTAGTATTAACAGGTTTGGTGGATCTCTAGGGTTTTCTGTATATAATATCACATCATCTGCGAGTAGATACAGTTTTACTCTTCCTTCTGATTTGGATGCCCTTTATTTCTTTTTCTTGCCTAATTGATCTGGTTAGGATTTCCAGTACTATACTGAATTAAAATGGTAATAGTGGGCATTCTTGTCTTGCACCAGATCTTAAAGAAAACTTTTCATCTTTTCACCGTTGAGCGTGATGTTAGCTGTGGGCTTGTTATATATGGCCTTTATTAGGTTGAGGTATGTTCCTTCTATACTTATTTTGTTAAGAGTTTTTAATCACAAATGGATGTTAAATTTTGTTAAATGCTTTTTCTGCATCTATTTAGATGATCTTATGTTCTTTATCCTTCAGCTTGTTAATACAGTGTATCACATTGATTGATTTGTTAATGTTGAACCATCCTTGCATCCCTGAAATAAATTTCACTTGATCATGGTTGTATGATCTTTTTAATGTCCTGTTAGATTTGGTTGCTAAAATTTTGTGGAGGAATTTTACATCTATTTTCATCAGGGATATTGTCCTGTAATTTTTGTTTCTTGTTGTATTTTTGTCTGCTTTTGATATTGGAGTAATGCTCAACTTGTAAAATAAGCTTAAGAGGGTTTCCTCCTCTTCTAATTTTTCAGAGTTTTATAAGGATTGGTGTTAAGTCTTTTCTAAGTATTTGCTTAAATTAATCCATGCACTTGTCTTTGTTGGGAATTTTTTTTTCTTTGCTGAGTCAATCATCTCCTTATTGGTCTATTCGAATTTTTTTTTTATTTCTTCATGATTCAGTATTGGTAGGTTGTATGTTTCTAAGATTTATCCATTTCTTCTAGGTTGTTCAATTTTTTGGTGTATATTGTTTATAGTAGTCTCTTGTGATTCTTTGCACCTGTGTAGTGTCAGTTGTACTGTCTCCTCTTTCACCTATAATTTAGATATTTGAGTTCTCTCTTTTTTTTTTCTTGGTTAGACTAGCTAAAAGTTTGTCTATTTTGTTTAGCTTTTCAAAAACAGCTCTATCCCTAATGAAGGTGACTTAAAAGTTGGCACACTTGATGTGGAGTCCAAACTTTTCACTTTAAGGAGAATCTGGGAGTTGGGAATTCCCTTCTGATCGCATAGTGCTGTGCCAGGGGTGGGGGTTATGGCTATACTGTGTCTCAGCCTTTCTTACTTGTTTAGACATGGGCCTGATGTGTAGCAGTCACTCAGCTAGTTTCTGGATTTCTTTCAGAGGAAATTGCTCCATGTGTACATTAGGTGTGTTCATTGAGGAGGGCAGTTCAGGAACCTCCTATGTTGCCCTATTGAACTGGAACTTGACATCATTATAGTTAGACTATGTTTTTTGTTTTTTGTTTTTTTAATCCAGTCTGATATTCTCTGCCTTTAGATTGAACCTTTAGATTTAACCATCTACATTTAATGTTTGTATTGATATACAGACAATCCTTATTTTTCAGATATACCATGTATGTGAATTAATGTACTCATTAAAATTTATTTGTAACCTTAAACCAACACTTGCAGTGTTTTGGGAGCCACCTGCAGACAAGCACAGAGCAGTGAAAAGTTTGAGTCTCTTGGCATGCACATTTCAAGCGGAGGTCAAACAATGTAACACACTGTCTTGTTTCAGCTTAATATTGTAAACAAGTGTTCTTTTCATGGTCTGTTTAGTGTCATATTGTTTGCATTTTTCTGCTTTTCATTGGTGATTTCTCTATTTATAGTGGCCCCCAAACGTAGTGCTGAAGTGCTATCTACCATCCCTAAGTGCAACAAGGCTGTGATATGCCTTATGGAAAAAATCTATGTCTTAGACAAGCTTTGTTCAGGCATGAGTTATAATGCTGTTGACCACAACATCACTGTAAAGGAATCAACAATGCATATTCAGTCAGTCATCCTTAAACAGAAACACATGGAAAATGTGGTTCTGTATTGATTGTTTGATGAAATGCTGTGACCAGAGTTTCACAAGAACCTAACTCTATTTCTCCTAGAAGAGATGATTCAGTCATCACTAACTGTTTGTGGTGAGTTTAGAGAGCATAACTACCACAAATATTGAGAATCAACTGTAGTTTGATTTATGTCTGCATTTACCTTTTGTGTTCTGTATGTCTTATGTCATTTTTGATCCTTTTTCTCCTTTATTGCTTGTATTTACATTAAGTGAATATTTTCTAATGTAGCATGTTCATTTCTTTAATTACTTTTTCACTATATTTTGAGTTATTTTTATAGTGGTTGCTTTAGGGTTTCCTATATACATCTTAACTGATCTGAATCAGCTCAGGAAATATATTCAGTAGGAAACCCATACCGCTCAACCACATTCATCTAGGACTTAGCCTTAGCTTGGGTAGGATGAGAAATGCTGATATCTTGCTCATCCCTACCTGTTTGTGTGCTGTGGTGAGTGGGAGCCCTGAGTTCTTGGCTATAGCAGTCTGGAGTGGAATATTTGCCTTGATGAGCTGGGAGGAAGTGGTTCTGATTCAAGTACAACACACACACACCACCTTTTTACAGCTTTCTCACAGACGCTTTTGAGTAGATGTTTCTTTATTTGTTTTTTGCACTTATGACCATTTTAAACAGTTGGATTTTTATACTTTTTACTAGTTTCACTGGGAAGCAGGACAGTGGAGGTCCCCACACTGTCATGCTGGAAGTTGACCCTTTTATTCTATTTTAATGTATTGCTATTTATATGAATAATAATAATATAACAGTAATAATGTCTAATATTTATTGAGTGCCTATTATAGTATGCTTACTAGTCCAGCTCATTTATTCACATTATTTGTTATCATCAAAATAAGTCTATCTAGTATTATATATGTGCACAGATATACATGTATAGGTATCTGCCTATAAGCACATATGTATATATATAATTATATTACATATTATTATTACCATGATACAATGTTAAGAGAAATGTAAATGTTTTCAGCTTATATACATGTATAGGTATCTGCCTATAAGCACATATGTATATATATAATTATATTACATATTATTATTACCATGATACAATGTTAAGAGAAATGTAAATGTTTTCAGCTTATTGAGATATAATTGACCAGTAACAGTATATAGATGTTTAAAGAAGAAAAACAAAATAAAAATAAGGATGGACATACAAACACTTTCCTTGTTTTTCCAGAAAAAGTCCTAACAGTTACTATGTTCAATTACTAGAAAGATGGCCTTTTCCTTACATTATTAATCTGCATGAAATCCTTATGGAAGTGGCAGTTACAGCTAAGCATTTAAAAATCGTGAAAATGCCAGCTAAAGTTGTGCTCAACATCCCATCTCTGCCATTAGGACTGTTTTGCCAGCTGCTTATTGCGATCTTTCTTGACTTCTAAGTGAACGGCTAAGTTTTAATGTCAGAAAGCAGTTGGGAATAATTCAAATGCAGCTCAATTTTTCTCCAGGGGCTGAGCAATGGTATTCTCATCACAAATTCATAGGTGGATTCAGTGAGCACAAATATACACACTTTTTTTTTAATGAAAAAGTGCTTATCTTTAAACAATGAAGCCTCACAAATCTCAGCTTGGAGGAGACATTTATCCTCAATATGTTATGTAATCAGAAGGAGGCACTCATCTGGCTTAGTCACTCCAAGCACTTTCCACCTGGGATCTACTGAACGTTGCAGGGTTTAAAGGGTATGTGGTGTTTTATAAGCATTGGTTGGCTCAGGGAGGGAGCTGGAGCAGTGGAGGCTGGGAATGGCAGCCTATTCCACCTTGGATATAGGGAAAGAAAATACAGTAAGGCATGATTAGTCATAGGCTAAAATCAGATAAGAGAAACAATTGTTCCTAGAGTTGTAGAGCTGAAGATATATTAAAGAGGCTTAGAGGAAAAAAAGAGGAAGCCAGACCCTAATCAGTTTGAGATCTCTGGTTCTAGCCAAGCCAAAATGGTAAGCAGAGGAGGTGCAAGTCCTGACAGCCAACCCCAGGGGGGCCAGGGGTTGGCCAATGTTTGGTGTTAGCACTGGGAGATTGGAGACAATGGTCTGCAATAGAGATGGGCTGTATTTCAGCCCTGGTTTGCAGGTTCACTTATTTATTCAGTGAATAATTTTTGAGTACCTATTGAGTGTCAACACTCTTGTAAGCATGGGGAAATTAATGATGAATAACACAGGAAGCTCTTTCTTCTCACTGTAGCTTGGGCTTGTGGGGAGAAAGAAGAGAACAATAAAAACAAGGAAAAAAATATTATAGATGGTATTAAGTCCTCTTTTACAAAGAAACACAGAATAAAAGGATGAAGAATTAGGGTGAAGTTGTAATCAGAGGAATGACATAATCTGATTTGCACTATTGAGAAAGTCCAATCTTACTGCCATGTAGAGAATGGCTTCTAAAGTTGCCAAAGGACACCAATTAAGAATTTATTGCAAACACTAGGTAAGAAGCCGTGCTGATTTGAGTTTTAGTGTGTAGTTATAGTTTGTCACATGTTGGTATAGTGTGTATCGTGTAGGTATAGCTGTGGAAATGGAAGGCAGAAGTCATTTAGGGATAAAAACCACAAGGCTTAGTTGTTTGATTGAATGTGGAGATGAAGGAAAGAGAGGGAACAAGGAGAGTGCTCCAGTTTTTGCAATCATCAGTGGGGAAGATGGTGATATGATTAACAGGGATAGAAATTACCAGTTCAATTTATTTTTAGGTCAGTGGTACCTTCTCAAAGTGGTAGTATTCTTCAACTAGCAACGTTACAGATTTAAGAACAATTAAATCATCTCAATCAAATCCTTTTATTTGGGCTTCCCTGGTGGTGCAGTGGTTGAGAGTCCACCTGCCGATGTCAGGGGACACGGGTTCGTGCCCCAGTCCGGGAAGATCTCACATGCTGCGGAGCGGCTGGGCCTGTGAGCCATGGCTGCTGAGCCTGCGAGTCTGGAGCCTGTGCTCCGCAATGGGAGAGGCCACAACAGTGAGAGGCCTGCATACTGCCAAAAGAAAAAAAAAATCCTTTTATTTTATCCCCCAAGAACTAGGAAATAATATTGGTAGACGACTTCAGGAGGTGAGCACGGCATCTGAAAATGTATATCTTAGCCTGGGCTCTCTAGGAAGCAGAACCTGAGTTAGAGTTGTCACCAGAAGACAAAGACACCAACTCCACAGTCCTATTTGACCGAGACAGCCCACAAGCCTAAGGAATCAGTCTGTGGAGTATGTAGAGGTAACCCCAATGTTGAGGCTTCATGCCACTATCAATCTTGCCATACTAAGATGATCATTATAACCTTGTTACATTATACTCTCCATTTCCCTTCCCCTGACTAATATAATTGCAAATGAAACTACATTTTCACAGGATTGCTTTGGATTTCGTTTTGGTCAAGTAAGGCAAGTCTCAGCAGCTTAAGTTAGTTTAACTACCCTTCACAAGTTAGATGAGCACTTAATGAAAAAAAAACATGAAAATGTCTTTCCAATTACTGGAGCATCCTTAATGATCTGGAGATTAGCTATAGATCAGAATCATAATCAAGGGAGAAAAAGGAGATTGCATTGGAATTCTCTCAAAATTAACCTGAGATTACTTTTTTAAGAAATGCAAGCTCAGGGTAAATCACTTAGAGTAGGGAAATAATCTTCAATTATTAGATAAAGAAAGACTAGGCAATTATGGATAAATGACCTGAGGAGCAAATAGAGAGAACTCTAGACTACAGATGAGTCAGCAATACATGGTGTCAAGTTGAAGTACGATGCTTAGAGAGTGAACTAAAAGGAAAACTGTAGGAACCTGGAAAGTTAATAAGATTAGAGTGTCCAATCTGAACCCTGGGAAGTTGGAATATAGTACTATTCTAGGAGAAAGGCAGGAAAGCTTTACCCAAATGATGTTGAAGTCAGGAGATCTAGTTCCAGCCTAGCTTTGTTACTAATAAGCTACAAAAACTTGGCAGTTCACTTAATTTCTTTAAGCTCTAGGTTGTTCATCTATAATATGAGTATGATTATAATTGTGATCTTATATTCATTGCTCCAAGGAAAAGTGCTCTGAAGTAAGCAAAAAGGACTATAAAATATAATACACTCTTAATGGCCATTATAGGAGGTATTATTAAAGAAGAAAAATCAAAATATGCAGAACGTTAGCAAATGTAACACAACCAGAAAGTCAGAACAGGCTGTTTAATTTGTGAGACCCAATGCAAAATGAGATGTGAGGGCCTTTGTTCAAAATATAGTAAAAATTTTAAGGTAACAACAGCAGAGCATCAGACCAAGCATGGGGACCATCAAGTCATGAGATCAGTGGAACTGCAGGGGTCGCATGTTCACAAAACTGGTGCTGAGGAGAGAGAAGAGATGTATGCTGTTCTGTATGTCCCAATGGGGTAGAACCTATACATTATTGTTCCAACAGTTGTGTTACAGAATAAAGTGTAGCTCCTCCCCTGGTAGGCTATTTTGACTGTTAGTTGCATAGTAACCTTCAGAGTTGGGTCTTTGAAAGACATGGCAGTATCTAGTAAAGTTCTGGGAATCCTAATTCCAACTACTAGACGAGAAAAAATCTTTGGGTTCTTGTGGCAATTGTCTTAGATATTTGAAAGGCTGCTATAAGGAAAAGAGACCAGATATTCTATTCTAAAGGGTATAACTATGAGCAAATATATCAAAGACCATTTTATAAAGCTCAACATATAAATATACTTTCTAACAAAGAGAAATATCCAATAATGTGATATAACCAGGTCTTAGGCACTAGAAGTTTTTAATCAGAAGTAAAAGACCATTTGCCTGGGATGGTGTAGAAGAAACTGCTGCATTGATGGAGATTGGAATATCTGACCTCTAACTTTAGTATTCTGTGTTTCTAGTCTACCTTGGGAAGGAACCAGCACAGAGCTGAAGAATAAGAAAGAATGTGAAGGTTTGGGGAGATAGAGAATTAAAGGAAAGGAAGTTCCACTGGTGTTTCCTACAGGAGTCAGGGGGCAGAAAACACATTTTAAAATATCTAAATTGGGGATAACCATGTGAACTTACTCAAAGCACTTCTCCCTCTGAATTAGAAATTTAGAACCAAACAATACCAGATCTAGAAGGAGCACCAAAAATCATCTAGTGCAGACTGTTAAAATGGAATCCTGATAGAAGTAAGAATAATGGTTATCTCTGGAAGAGATATAGACATGAAGGCATGGGAAAATTCTAGAGTGCTGGAAATGTTTTATATGTTTACCTGGATGGTGTTCATACAAGAGTATACATAGGTAAAAAAACAAGATGTACACCTCATGTTAGTGTACTTTACTTCAATTTTTTAAATGTTAGAAATTATCAGTATCTCTGAAATAAGGGTTAGAGTCTACATGTTTCTCCAGGTGATTCTTAGGCACCCTAAAGTTTGAGAACCATGTCAACTTACAGAGTAGTAAAATAAAGCACAGGGAAGTCCTTTGATTTTCCCAAGGCCACTCTGCTAGTTAATGGAGCTCTAGAAGCCAGAATTTCTAGAAATTAAATTAAATAATCCTTATAAAAAACTTTCAGAGTAGGCATTCTCACTGCCAACTCTAGTGACTGATCCAAGACCAAGAAGATAGAGACCAAGGAGGAGTGAAAAGAGACATTCATCTAAAATTCTAAGAGCCTAAAAAGCCAGTTTAAAGCAATTCAACCTTATTTTCTGGATAATTTGAAGTTATTGAAGGGTTTTAAAGAGAACAGGGAAAAGTGGATGAAAAGAGTACACTGGGTTAGCTCTCCAAGAGTCCAGGGCAGCAGGAAGACCAGTCCTAAATTAAGACAAAAGCAGTATGAATAGAGAGAAAAGTGCAGCTTTGAGAGAAAGTTTAGTGGTAGAATCAGTAATACTTAGCAATAATAGCAATAGTTAGTAATATTTACTATGCATTTACTGAATGTCAGATGCATTCATTTTCTCAGTTGATTCTATCAACAATTCAATGAAATCGGGACTGTTATTATCCCGTTTTTTGCATATGAGGAAACTAATGTAAAGCAAGAGGATAAATAGCACATCAGGGTCACAGATAGTAAGTGGCAAACCTTGATTTTGAACTCAGACCTGTTTGGCTCCAACTGCTATATTATAGTAAGGAGAAAGAAAAGAAAAGAAGAAAGTCAAAGGTGCCACAGCCTGTGACACTGGATGACAGTTAACTTGTATTACCATTAGAAAACATAGGTCATATTGAGGAAAGAACACATTTGATGGCAAATAGAATGAGTTCAAATCTATTCATTTTGACTCTGAAGGTCATTAATTTCTAATATCCTCCTACATTAGTATGTGTTCCAATATTACTGAATGAAGGAGAAAGGGGCAAAGCAGTGCTTTAGTAACGTTGATATTTTAAAACCAGCTTTTACAATGTTTTTGCAAATATCTAGGCTTATTAAAATGTGTCTAGCTACAAAATTCTGCTAGGATGTCTGCTACAAAGAAGTTATAAGTATTGTCACATACTTCCATTTCTTTCTTTCTTCCATACTTTCTTTTTCTTCACATTTCACACCTATGTTCACCTCAGAAAGACCTGCTAAACTACTTCCATTTGGAGCATGGGCTTGAGAATGTGTTGGGTGCACATACCAAGTCAATGTACCTGACCAAGATTAAGAAGTTCTTACAGTGTTATGAGCTGAATTGCATGCCTCCAAAAATCCATATGTTGAACCCCTAACCCCCAGTACCTTAGAATGTAATTGTATTTGGAGATAGGGTCTTTTTATTTTATTTTATTTTTTTGAGATAGGGTTTTTAAAGTGTTAAAATGAGGACATTAGGGTGGATCTTAATCCAATATGACTGGAGTCCTTATAATAAGAAGAAATTAGGACACAGATAGACACAGAGAGAAGACCATGTGAAAACACAGGGAAAAGATGGCCATCTGCAAGCCAAAGAGAGAGGTACCAGAAAAGGCCAACCCTGCTGACACCTTGATCTCAGACTTCTGGCCTCCAGAGCCATAAGAAAATTAATTTATGTTGTTTAATCAACCCAGTCTATAGTACTTTATCATGGCAGCTCTAGCAATTACAACTGGATAACATTGTAAGTGATTTGTGTGGCATTGCTGTGAACTGGCTGGTCTGTGTGAGCAGACCTTGACCAAATTATGTTCAGGCTCTTACCTGAATTAACCAACTACTATTCTCACCATCACTGTATTCTCACTGTCTCCATCAAAGTGGCTGCTTGTATAGAATGAGCACAGTAATGAGTCTTGGAAGCACCATTCATACTCTGGTCTTGTGATGCTACCTGCAATAGAGTTCTGCTGGTAAATGGCCTCAACTCACCCATCCTCCATAGGAGAATGACAGGGGTACTCTATATCCCTCCATGCTGGCTTCCTTTGATCTCCTTTATGTAAATTATAAAGGTAGAAGAAAGCCTTAGTTGTTTTCACCTCGTCATAAAAAAGCATAGTTGAACAATATAATATGTGGAACTGAGAAAATCAGTGGAAGCTTGGAAAGCACCTGATTCCATGACTTGGCCAAGAAAATATCAGAACAGTTCTGGATTTATCACATTATTGCCAGAAAACAAAAATGCTTTCCAAAATATCAAGAGCAATGCCAAAAGCACAAAGTTTAATGAGTTTAGCATTAATCAGAGTACAAGTAGAAAGATTTCTTCTACACACGTTCAGACTCTCAGACATTAACGAGGAAAATTCAGCATTCATGAATAAATAGATAATGATTTATAAGCCAGTCTTTTGAGAAAGAAAGAGTCATTTCCCCACCATAATATTCAAAAAATTGTAGAGGGATGAAACACTGTAGAAACAGCTAGGCTAATAATGTAAAAGCAGCAGATCAGATCTTTCCTTTAGTTTATACCAGCACTTCCAGTGAGATGGTTATTGCTGAAATCAGAAATGTTATATCACAGTATTCTCCTTTGGAAAGTAGTTGCTGTAAAAAGCATTTACCGTTCATTTGCTTGAAGTTAAATATATGATTTCAGGTATATTTACAATATTCCATTAAAAATAGATAGGGAAGTAGTCATATTAAAACCAAAATGCACTTAAAATGCTCAGTTTAACTTTTTATTCAATGGTATATGTTTTTAATTTTAATTAAAATTTAGATATAAAAATGCACAAATCACAAGGGCACAGCTTGAGGAATGACTCACAATAAACCAATCTGTATAACTACCATTCAGGTCAAGAAATGTAATATATGCAGCATGCAAGAAGTCCCTTGCAATATCAAAACTTCCCTATATTTCAAAAGTAATTTTCTATGGCTAGAATTTCCAGTATAATGTTAAATAGCAGTGGTTAAAGTGGGAATCCTTGTCTATTTCCTGATCTCAGGTGGAAAGCTTTCGACTTTCATCATTAAGTATGTTAGCTGTGGATATTTCACAAACGCCCAGTCATCCATTTGATTAGTGACTATTCCAACCTACTTTTGCAAAGACTGTATTCCTTCTCACGTGTAATCACTAAAAGTTCTGTTCCTTTAGCCTGTGTTCAGCTAGTGTCTTGGAAGGGATTCCCTTGAAAACTAGGAGTTTAAAAAAAAAAACCTCTCCCAGTCTTTGCAGATTCTCTATCCTGAGACACTCTTTCAATACTACTTAGGCAGACCATTTACAACTCTCCCTTAGCCTTAATTTCCTGCTTGCACTGGGTCTAGAGAGCTGCCAAGATGATAGCTTAGGGTTTGCTCAGATCTTTTCTGAGCATGCATCCAGTCCTGGGCATGTGTGTAGCTTTAAATTTTTCAAGTATTCAAGGGAGGATTTAAATGTCTTAATTTCCAAAACAAACTCTCTCCCCATGTATGACAAGCTTTAGGCTGTCTGTTGTATGTCTCAACTATAATCTTTTGTCCCAGGTGGCTGAAGGTTTTCCATTTGCCTTTAATGTTTTTGGGCAATGTCCAGTGCTCTCCTGCCCTGAGTGAGTTCCAAGTTAGGCAAAACAGAAATGAATCCTTTGTGCCAAATCCTTCAGGTAGCTTACAGACAGCTTAGAAAAAATAAACACAGTAATTTGCACCACTCTAAGCCATAGAAACATCTTATTTAAGAATCTCCATCAGTACCAGTACCTGAACCCTCTCCCCTAATATGATAGCAGTAGCCATTCATCACACAGGTAAAATATGACTTTATTTGACGTTAATGTTTTTATATTTAAAAGGCCCACTCCACGTTACATATCCATTTGTCTCCAATGATGTCCCCTAAACTGTATTCTGTAAATGTACTTATTCTGTGCTCGTGTTCTTGTTCCTTTTCTCACAAGACAGCACAAGAATTCAGTACATCTTATCCTTAATAAAATACAATTATTACCTTATTTTCATCTTATCCCATTCCACTTCTACAAGTCTTTATAGAAATTCTTATTTTCAAGACTAGTAAATAGAGATATCTCCTGAAAGAAAACAAAGTCTCCTTCTATGTAGCTCTTCCTTCAAGCATTTTTTTTCACTGCAATCTGGAGAAATATATCCACAGAGCAATATTAATCTACATTTCTCATCTTGGTCCCCAACCTCACGTTGTGATTCTCTACTTTGGCACCTTTCCAAGGATCACACTGAGACCTTTTACCTGGTTTATGATGTGCTTATGGCTTTATTTTTTAATGAGCTTAGCCATAGGGGCCTCCCAGAAAATGAAGATTTCACTGAGGGGATAAATTGCTCCTTGCTTTAAGGTTGAAGAGAAAACTTCCCTTCTGCCTTCCCTTTTCGCCTCACTTCTCTTTACCTAATTTGATCAGCAAAAGTTTCTGTGCAAACACTATGTCCAAGTCACCATAGGGGAGAGGCAATATACATTCTTGGAATAATAGCAAATTAATCTAATTACTGAAGTATTAATGCATCCATAACCACCCAAGGTTAGAGAACTGGTTTCAGTAACTCCTGTGACTAGAAATCAAGTGGCTACTAACTACATGAAATAGAAAAAATGTAGCATCAGTTTATTTTTGTTGCATCATGCAGCTAAAGGAAATGGCACAGAATGGGACAGGTAAACTTAACAGGGTAGTTTGGTCCTCCTGAGATGAGTATATAGGCCAGCCCAAGAACCTAAAGAGAAATTTTGAGGGACTGGAGGTTCCATGTTCCTAGTGAGTTCTGGAGTCAAAGCTTATTGTTATTAAACTGATTTACTGTTGTCAATGAAAAAAGGTTGCCTACAATATCAGTAAACAAAGGATGTTACAGCCATCAAGCCATCACATTACAGCCACCCCCCAACAATGAGCCCTGAGGGAACTCAGGATGGAAACAGGGTGCCTGCCATCAAGCAGTCAGTCTCTGCAGCCACCCCTAATTATGCTCCCTGAGGAGACTCAGGATGAGAAAACACAGGATACTGACCTTAGATAGCTGAGGTGCATATCAAAGGAATGATTTCAGTGAGCCCAGACTCTTGCATCTTCTCATAGACTATATATTCCTTAACTTGAGATGTCTGGTTTTCTGTCT
Organism: Phocoena sinus; assembly: GCF_008692025.1. Lineage (NCBI taxonomy): Eukaryota > Metazoa > Chordata > Mammalia > Artiodactyla > Phocoenidae > Phocoena > Phocoena sinus. The sequence continues at coordinate 74,748,347 of NC_045775.1, forward strand.
GATATGAGTATTGCTACTCCAGCTTTCTTTTGATTTCCATTTGCATGCAATATCTTTTTCCTTCCCCTCACTTTCAGTCTATATGTGTCCGTAGGTCTGAAGTGGGTCTCTTGTAGACAGCATGTGTATGGGTCTTCTTTTTGTACCCATTCAGCAAGCCTATGTCTTTTGGTTGGAGCATTTAATCCATTCACATTTAAGGTAGTTATTGATATGTATGTTCCTATTACCATTTTCTTAATTGTTTTGGGTTTGTTTTTGTAGGTCCTTTTCTTCTCTTGTGTTTCCTGCCTAAAGAAGTTCCTTTAGCATTTGCTGTAAAGCTGGTTTGGTGGTGCTGAATTCTCTTAGCTTTTGCTTGTCTGTAAAGCATTTGATTTCTCCGTCAAATCTGAGTGAGATCCTTGCTGCCTAGAGTAACCTTGGTTGTGGATTCTTCCCTTTCATCACTTTAAATATATCGTGCCACTCCCTTCTGGCTTGTAGAGTTTCTGTTGAGAAATCAGCTGTTAACCTTATGGAAGTTCCCTTGTATGTTGTCATTTTTCCCTTGTTGCTTTTAATAATTTTCTTTGTCTTTAATTTTTGGCTATTTGATTACTATGTGTCTTGGCATGTTTCTCCTTGGGTTTATCCTGCCTGGGACTCTCTGCACTTCCTGGACTAGGGTGGCTATTTCCTTTCCCATGTTAGGGAATTCTAATATTTTCTTGAGTCCTTTCTCTCTCTCTTCTCCCTCTGGGACCCCTATAATGTGAATGTTGGTGCATTTAATGTTGTCCCAGAGGTCTCTTAGGCTGTCTTCATTTCTTTTCATTCTTTTTTCTTTATTCTGTTCTGTGGCAGTGAATTCCACCATTCTGTCTTCCAGGTCACTTAACCATTCGTCTGCCTCAGTTATTCTGCTATTGATTTCTTTTAGTGTATTTTTCACTTCAGTTATTGTATTGTTCATCTCTGTTTGTTTGTTCTTTAATTTTTCTACATGTTTGTTCTTTAATTCTTTTAGGTCTTTGTTAAACATTTCTTGCATCTTCTCGTTCTTTGCCTCCATTCTTTTTCTGAGGTCCTGGGTCATCTTCACTATCATTATTCTGAATTCTTTTTCTGGAAGGTTGCCTATCTCCACTTCATTTAGTTGTTTTTCTGGGGTTTTATCTTGTTCCTTCATCTGGTACATAGTCCTCTGCCTTTTCATTTTGTCTATCTTTCTGTGAATGTGGTTTTTGTGCCACAGGCTGCAGGACTGTAGTTCTTCTTGCTTCTTCTGTCTGTCCTCTGGTGGATGAGGCTATCTAAGAGGCTTGTGAAAGCTTCCTGATAGGAGGGGCTGGTGGTGGGTAGAGCTGGACATTGCTCTGGTGGACAGAACTCAGTAAAACTAATCCACTTCTCTGCTGATGGGTGGGACTGTGTTCCCTCCCTGTTGGTTGTTTGGCCTGAGGTGACCCAGCACTGGAGCCTACCGGTTCTTTGGTGGGGTTAATGGCAGACTCTGCGAGGGCCAGAACTTCTGCTGCCAGTGTCTCTGTCCCCACGGTGAGCCACAGCTGCCCCACACCTCTGCAGGAGACCTTCCAACACCAACAGGTAGGTCTGGTTCAGTCTCCTACGGGATCACTGCTCCTTCCCCCTGGGTCCTGATGCACACACTACCTGTGTGTGCCCTCCAAGAATGGAGTCTCTGTATGTCCTGCAATCAAATTCCACTAGCCTTCAAAGTCTGATTCTCTGGGAATTCCTCCTCCAATTGCCAGATCCCCAGGTTGGGAAGCCTGATGTGGGGCTCAGAACCTTCACTCCAGTGGGTAGACTTCTGTGGTGTAATTGTTCTCCAGTTTGTGAGTCACCCACCCAGCAGTTATGGGATTTGATTTTATAGTGATTGCACCCCTCCTACCATCTCACTGCAGCTTCTCCTTTGTCTTTGGATGTGGGGTATCTGTTTTGGTGAGTTCCAGTGTCTTCCTGTTGATGATTGTTCAGCATTTAGTTGTGATTCTAGTGCTCTCACAAGAGGGAGTGAGCTCATGTCCTTCTACTCTGCCATCTTGAACCAATCTTTGGTTGAGATGTCTGATTTTCTTCATATAACAGTAATCTTTTGATATTCTGACTACTTGGTCTTTGTTATAAAAACTCCTATATAGGGATTCCCTGGCAGTCTTGTGGTTAGGACTCCATGCTTCCACTGCAGGAGGCATGGGTTCAATTCCTGGTCAGGGAACTAAGATCCCACATGCCACGCAGCCAAGAAACCAATGAACAAACAAAAATCTCCTATGTATCCTGTCTCCTCCTTTACCTCTTTGGAGAAGTCTCTCAGAGCTATATGAAAGGCTGTGTCCTAGGTTTAAGTCCACAGTTTTGTTCACCAAATAAAACATAATTCTCAACTTTTAGATTGTGATTATTTTTCAGTCAACACTGCCCATCTCTCTTTGATTATACCTATCCATGTAGGTGTGACCTAGAAGATTGGTTAGACAAAAGTGGAAACAACCTTGGTACAATTTCCACCCATTTGTTTAATTCCACTTGTGGAACTGCACATGAAAAGATATAATCCTTAGATCAAGTGTCAACCCCTAAAATGTTTAAAGTCAGGTCTGCATATCTCAGTCTCCTCTGTTTTATCTCTTGTCAAAATAAAATGATCTGGAGTTACAGGGGACAAAGACAGTCTGAATTCCTGGTTATCAGGTACCTCAAATCATAGATGTGAAGTACCAGCTTATATAGCATGCTTATATAGTGACCTAAGAAGTGGACCTCAGAGTTTGCCCCTGGGAAAGGTGAATTGCCCCAAAGGTGGGCTCACTCCTAACCTGTGGGGAGAAAAGACACTGCTTTCCATTTACACCAGCAGCCTGAACATCTTCTCACAGCCTCCCTCTTCTCTGCCTTGGTAACCCTGTAATGGATGTGGTTTCTAATAGGTATAAGGCCTTAGGTAACTGTTATTTTAATTAAACTATAAACCTACCCACTTGTGAGAAAGAAATAGTCAGGCTTTCAAATTTGTGGAGAGAAAAGACCACAGGGCAAACCAGTTTAGTTTAAGTAATTTAGAGATCCCAGTGAAATTATCCTCCTAAATATTTAAGACCCTAAAGGAATGAGTCATTCCCAGTTGTTCAATGTTTTCTCTCTGGGAAAATTGCAACCAGGATAATTGCTGACTCATCTGAGGTTCAGTTTGAAGCCCTTTGATTCTCAGAACGTTGAGTCTGGGCATTGTCACAGGATTGGAAAGCAAGAGAGCCAGGATTCTTGCTTATACAGAGACAAATCTCTTGTCTGGAGATAACTGTGATTCCTGTGACATGTAGCATTCTAGTATGTAAAGTGTGTGTGAGTATCTAGCAGACCTTCTGAATGAGATCTGGAAAAATATCAAATTCAGCACAATTATTAATTGGTTAATTAAAATATATTCAGGGAAAGTTGTATTATGCCAAATGTAGTGAGATGCAAAGAATTACAAGATATTGTCACTACTTTCAAAAGCATGCTATCAGGTCAATAAGCCAGATTGATAAATAACTTGAAATACAGGCTAATTAAGGTGATGTGTAGCCAGGACAAGTAAATCGGTATTTAAGTGGACCCTGGAGTGAGATTAAGAATTAGAACAGAAGACTCTCCATGGTAGGAAGTGTTAGGGCTAAGAATTGTCCCACAACCCTCCTCCTATCCGGGGTCCTGAAACCTGGAGTATAACCACAGAATAGCAGCTTAAGAAGAAAAAATTAATACAGTTAATCAAGTACGCTGCTCCCCTAAATGCAGAGTTTGGGGTCAAGTATGTCCAAGACCAGTGCCAGGGTGGGCTTCCTACCGTTCAAATTAGAGACAAACAGGTCTTCAGTGCAGCCCTGGCCTCACTTCCTATTCAGCCAGAATGGAGAGTAAGGGAGTCTTGTGGCAACCACCACCAGGGGTGCTTCCTGCAAGAACACACACTACCCTGGCTACAAGAAATAAGAGAAAGCACAAAGCCAGGTTCCTGACTGTGGGCAGAGCAAAGACACCTATTAATATAATACTGCTTCTCCTCCCATGGAACACAGTAAAGGTGTACTGGAATCAGAATTCAATAAACACTGTGAACTCACATAGTATTCAAAAATATTAAAGTGTTGGAGAATTTTTCTCCCTTGTTCCTCTGTCTACTCTCTCACCACCATTGAATCATGAAGTTCCTTTTGCCAGAGAAGGAAGTTACTTAAAAGACGTCAGTAGAGAGATTTGAATCTCAAAGCTGACATCCTTGCAACCGTAATCTTAAAAAAGGAAAATCTTAAAAATCTAAACCTTAAAAACCTAAAAACCTGATAATTCAACCTCATGAAAGAGAAAAGAGTAGAATCACTAAGGCAGAAATTAACACCACAGTGGGACAGGCACCCCTTAGACAGGTAGCTTGGTCCACCTAAGATGAGAGTGTATGCTAGCCTAAGAATAATTCATGGAAGAAACTTTGATTGGAGGCTCCATCATTTTTCTAGTGAGTTCTGGAGTTGAAGCTCAATGTCATTACAAGTTTTATTTGCTGCTCATATCCCTTTGATTGTACCTGTGGAGAGAGTAAATAATGTAGTTTTTTTTTTTTTTTCATACATTCTTCATATAGTCCTTTGTAGGGAGAACTCAGAATGTAAACAAAGTGACCTCCCTAAAGGAAATGGAAATAGGAGCCATTTGGCAAGGAAAATAAAGTCAGGGAAGACAGAAAAGAGAAAGACAGAGAAGGTAATAGTTGGACCCCGCTAACCATTCTAAGTTGAAACCCCAAGGAGAGGAATGATGGTGGTGGTTCTAGAAACAAGCCAGCAGGTTAGCAGTCCCCAGAGTTGGCAGTCATTCCTCAATTTGTCTGGTGAAGACTGGAGAACTTTCTCATTCTCTTGGACAGTCTCTGTGACTCATGAGCATGAGTCTGATGAGCATGACCTCATCTATTTGGTGGAAAGGAAACAAGTAATGGAAGAGACTACACAGAGAGAAGGTCATAGATATTGTCCCCGGAGTTCCCTTAGCTCCCTGAATTAGGGATCAGGAAGTTTCTGCTTGCACCCAGTCAGTGCTTGAACAGCTGAGCTGGGAACGGCAAGCCTGCTGGGGGACCTAGCATGAGCCAGGAGCAGAGTGGACCACATGGCTGAGACACAGAGATTGTAACGCCAGCAAGAGCTGAGCGGAGGCAAGTCAGCTAATGGGGAAGGGACACAGGCCTTGAACATGCCAAGAGTACAGATTGCATAAGTCACCAACTGGAGTTCAGCAGCTGCTAGCAGGACACTGAGGTCACTTTTCCTAGGTCAGATTTCAGGTCAAAATTGTTTCAAGCAGATGATCAATCTCCAACAGAGTCACCTGGAAGGTTATTATAACGCAGATTCCTGGGTTCCACTCTAGATCTATTTAATCAGAATCTTTAGAAATGGAGCCTAGGAGTCTGTTTAATGGTCACTCCTGGGTGATTTTCATGCACAGTAAATTTGAGATCAGCTTTCTCAATTTAGTTATTGTTAGATCCAGTACTTTAAATGTATTCTGATGCTCAACTGGGATTTGCTGGAGTGGAAAGGAGCTATAAGTGCATAACACATATGGTTAACGTAAGTTAAAATATAGGGTTTCACCTTATTAACTTCATTGGCCACAGATGGCAAGCTTAAAACTCTCTCTTCCAGGAAGTTCCTCAATTTTTCCTCTTTCCAGTTCATTGACCTCTTCCTTCAGGCTTTGGATGTATGAATCAGTTTTTCTTAATTGTTTGCATTATTGCCACCCTAAGCCTGTGCTGACTGCTTTCTGCTTATCCCTTCATTCATGATGAAATGGGAAAAGTAACCCTTCCCGGGTGTGGACTAAGAAAGTACCAGTAAATGAAGAATGTTGCAGCCATCAAGCCATCAGCCACTGCAGCTGCCCCACCATGGTGCACCCTGAGGGGACTCAGGATGGGAAAGAAAAGGATACTGGCCCTAAATAGTTTAGATGCATATCAAAGGAAGGATTTCAATGAGCCCAGACTCTTGCATCTTTCCATACAAAGAAAAGTGCTAAATTCATTAAATTGATGCCTGATTTTCTTTAATTAACAGTAATCCTTTGATGTTCAGACTACCTGATTTTTGTTGCAAAACTCCTATATATCTTTGCTCTTCCCCTCTCTCTTCAGAGCAGTCCCTCAGAGCTATCTGAGAGGCTGCCTCCCAGGCTTGAAGTCCTCAGAAAGTCCTCCAAACAAAACATAATTCTCAACTTTGGGGATGTGCTTTTTTTTTCAGTCGACTTGGGTCTTATGAGGAGGATGCTCGGTTTAGCTGTCTCCAGACTCAGAACAAACTGGGTTGGAGTCAGTTTACTAGTTTTGTGACCCTATGCTAGTAAATTCTGAACCTCAGTTTCCTCATGTATGAAATGGAAGGAAAAAAATAACTTCTTTAGAGGACTAAAATGAGACAGCTATGTTTACGTGCCTGACACAGTATCGGCTTAAGAAACTCTAGCTCCTATTTTTCTCATTTGTATGGATCCAGATCAAAATTACTGTCCTGGTAGTCATCCATAATAACAAGGCAAAGAGTCTGAAACCAAGCAGGACCCTATGGGGATCCTGGGTACAAATCCTTTCTATGTCCCCCATTCCTTGTCTGTGGGAAATAGGCTTCATTCAGCCTCCTTGACCTTCCCTGAGTTCCAAAGGGCAGGTTCAAACAGTTACTAATTAGGGAAGGGAAGGGATGCAGAGACAAGGGAGGAGCAGTCAAGAAACAATTGTACAGCCTTGGAGCAACGTCCTGGTTTCTTCTCAAGGAATATACATAACAATATCTTTGTTCTTCTGCAGAATCAAGGTCCCCACCCAGAAGGAAGATGGCAACTTCAGGCTGAGCACAATATTCCTGGAGCCCCACCCTGTTACTTCATCACCAGCCAATCAGAAGAAAGTCACACACCCTGCACCCCAAAGTTTGCCTATAAAAACTTTTCCCCCCATACCACTGAGGAGTTCAAGATTTTTCAGCCAAGCCACCCATTCTCCTTTCTTGGCCCTTTAATAAACCTTTCTCTGCTCCAAACTCCAACATTTTGGTTTATTTGGCCTCACTGTGCATTGGGCACAGGAACTTTGTTCAATAACAAGTCCACTTGTCATTTTACAGGGGACATATTGAGTGCACAGAGCTCAGGCAGCCATCTCATCAGCATGCCCTCAGCTCCCCTCCTTTTATGCTTACATATATGGGAGAAGGCCATTCTCATAACCCTTATTCTCTAGTTAGCTCACCCTCCATTTATTCTAAGGGCCTCTTCCTCTATTATCAGTTGTCCTACTTTTTTTGAGACAGGAAGGGGGCAAGGCACAACCTTTAAAAGAATGACAGCTGTTGAGGACACAACATAAACCGGTTAGAAATAACTAGGTTCAAGATGGCAGATGAGTGGACTTCCACTAGACCTTGAGCCTCAGTATACACTCACTGTAATACATCAGCTAAATGACACACCACAGGTGCCATGATAATTCCAAGGCCAACCATAAAGGTCCAAAAAGTGGGCAGAGGCCCATTTCCTGGAAATCTCTGTCTCTTCCCCAAAATAGTTGGAATAATCCTCCCACTCATTAGTCTAAGAAATGACCCACCCCTGTAAAAACTGACCTCTTGTCTTTTGAGATGGCCCACACTCTGTCTGTAGAGTGTGTAACTCCCTGAATAAACCTTCTTTCACTTTACTATTGCTTGCTCTTGAATTCTTTCCTGCATGAAGCCAAGAGCCCACCCCCTTGAGACCTGGGACATGACTATTCCCTCACGCCCCATTTTCTTTCCTGCAACATTTTCCAACCCTGGCTCCATCAGCATATCTGACCTGGTCCAGATGCCTCTTGTGTCCAGAAGAGATGGTTATGTTCTGACAGCTGCTATCTGGATTCAGAGATGTACTAACATTATCTCCCACAAATATAAATGCATCTTACACCTTCCATTCCCACCTTCTCACTCCTGCTTGAGGCCATAGGCAGCTTCCAGGGAAGGAATTGTGTTTTCTTTTATTTTGTTTCTCCATGGAAGTCTTCTTGATGGCAGGCCCCCTTGCCCCAAGACCCATGATCTCCACCCTGTCTCTAACCCCCTGGGACACCTAATGAAATGATTCACAAGGGATTTCCTCTGACACTGTGGCCCACATCCTTATCCTCTGTTTCTCTGATTAGAAGAAATTAGCACCTCAGGGCTTTGCTTTTTGCTCTGTTCATTTCTCTCAGGTGTGAACATTCATATTAGTTTCACAGCATCTTCCATCTGGAATAGTCATAATACCCTTGTGAAACAGGAGAGAAGGGGGCAGGGCACAACCTTTAGAAGAATGACACAGCAGTTTGAGGACACAACAAAAACTGGTTAGAACCAACTAGGTCCATCTTGTCAGAAGATTCGATTTCCAGTGGACCTTGAGCCTCATTATACACTCACTGTAATACATTAGCATGTTAAATGAAACACCCACCAGCACCATGACAGTTCCAAGGCCAACCAAAAAAGGCCAAAAAGTGAGTGGTGGCCCAAATCCTAGAAATCCCCGTCCCTTTTCCAGAAGAGTTGGAATAATCCTCCCACTTGTTAGCCTATGAAATTATGCAGCCCGTAAAGACTAACCACCCCATATTCTGGGGCTTCTCAACTTCTGAGATGGTCTACACTCTGTCTGTGGACTGTTTCTCTCAGGGCTGTTCTTGCCTTTTGAACAAAATGTATTCTGTCTATGGAATGTATATCTCTAAATAAATCCACTTCTTACCTATTGCTTTGTCTTACACTGAATTCTTTCTGCGCTGAAACATAAAGAACCTGAACTTCAGTAGGTCCTGAGACCAGGTGTGTGATCTCAATTAAAAGACAGTGGATTCAAGTCCCAATCTGGGTTCTGGTTAGGTTTGAGTCCTGGCCCGTGGTTTCAAGTCCCAATCAAGTTGTACAGTTTCACTTGGAAATACCTGAATGAAGTCGGTGGAGAAACATGGCACATTTCTGGAAACACTGGTTTTATCTGAAGAGTCAGGAAATAGGGGAATATGTGAGAAAGAAGTAAACAATGTAGCAAGAAAATAAATGGCATTTTAATTTAAATTTACTTGATTATATTTTGATTTATATGTCGTTCAAGACAGGCAGGAAACAAATGGCATGATCAAATGGTGAAGCTGGGCAGTTTCATAAAGGACTATTTACAGATATGTGGGAAGAATGAAGGACATGAGCAAGGGACATGAATCACCCTAAGACCAGGGATCTATTCCCATCCCTAGACCTGAGGGAGCCTAGGATAATCTGTCACTATAAGGAAGAATTGCCCAGCTGGAACTGTGACATCTGGTAGAGGGATGGACTGAAATTGTAGCCCTGCAGGCAAAGAGCTATGTGAATAAGTAACCTGATCTCTCCATCCATTTGCACTCTAACATATCATTGCCCATTGGCCAAATCCACCCATAAGCCAGAGGGCAAGTGCAGCCTATTAATGCTATCCATAGTGGCTGGCTATGGGGGTCCAGAACAAGGAGCATGGGGGTATCTGAATCTGGAGAGGCAAACAGAGACTATCCAGTCCAGGAGAAGCAAACAGAGACTATCCAGCCCAGGAGAAGCAAACAGAGACTATCCAGCCCAGGTAAGAAAGCATCATACCAATTTTTAAGCTTCAAGAATAAGACTTGAAATAAAATTTGAGCTTGAAAAAAACAACTTTGCTTCATCACTATGTGCAGAAAGAGAATCCAGGTCTGCTGTTTATTGGAGACCGGACAAAGGGTTGGAAATCAAGGCTAAAAAGAAAATATTTTTCAGTGCTTAAACAAAATGAATTATTTTAATAGCAAGAGCTCCTGCCAGAGAATTTTAGGTCTGGTGGTGTCCCAAAGTTACACATAAAGTGCCCAAAGATCTGCCTCACTGTGTCACCTATGTCCATCATCACCTGTGAAGCTATGAGGAAGGAGACAGCTCACAGATGTGCTGTGGTGTCTAGTTTAGAGAGTTGTTCCATCTCTTCAAAAAGGGTTCTGGGTCAGATTCACTTGGGAAACCTTAACTATTATCTTTCTGGTTTGTAGATTCATAAATCAGATCAGAATTCTAAAGGTTCTTAGAACTTCTGGAAGGGTCAAAAAATGATTTAAGATTCTGGAGCCAGACCACCTGGGTTTCAACCTAATCTCTGCTTCACTAGCTGTGTGGCCTTAATTTCTTGAAGCTTAGTTTCTCCACGCATGAATTAGAGATACTTACTGTACTTTCCTCAAAGAATCATGGTGAAAAATAAATGAGATAATTTCTGAAATATATCTTGGCATAATGAGTAGTCAAACATGGCAGCCAGTTATAGTAGTAGCAGTAAAAGTGCACAATTTAGATGGGACTTGAACCCAGCCAAAACCCAGATTGGGACTTGAATCCACTGTCTTTTCATTGAGATCACACACCTGGTCTCAGGACCTACTGAAGTTCAGGTTCTTTATGTCTCAGCTCAGAAAGAATTCAGTGCGAGACAAAGCGATAGGTAAGAAGTGGATTTATTTAGAGATATACATTCCATAGACAGAATGTGGTCAGTCTCAAAAGGCAAGAATGGCCTTGGGAGAACCAAACTCCACAGAGTGTGGACCATCTCAGAAGGTGAGAGGCCCCCAAATATGGGGTGGTTAATTTCTATGGGCTGGGTAATTTCATAGGCTAACGAGTGGGAATATATTTCAACTATTTTGGAGAAAGGATGAGGATTTCTAAGATCTGGACCATTGCTCACTTTTTGGCCTCTTATGGTAAGTCTCAGAACTGTCATGGCACTAGTGGGTGTGTCATTTAGCTAATATATTACAATGAATGTATAATGAGGCTCAAGGTCCACTGGAAGTCGAATCTCCCACCGTCTTGGACCTAACCAGTTCTAACCAGTCTTTGTTGTATCCTCAACTGGTATGTCATTCTTTTAAAGGCTGTGCCCTGTTACCTTCCCTCTTGTTACAGCAGTGTTAGTATTTTCATCATTATCATTGCCTGTTTAATTTAATTTAACCCGTAAATTTTCAAAAGAACCTGAGCAAATCAGCCTCAGACTCTATCACATGTTAAGATCATATGGAATTGGGATCTTGTGCTGAGACATGATATACAGAACATTTTGACCTAGATCTTCACTTCCATGGAAGGAAGCAGTCTCCAGAGCAGGGCTTTTCCATCCTTTATCACCTGAGAATCTTGTAAAATTCAGATTCTTATTCAGTCAGTCTAAGGTGGAACCCAAACTTCTGCATTTTTAACAAATTCCCAGATAGTGTTTGTGCTGTGGGTCCCTTGATCCTGCTTTAAGTGGCAAAGCCTGAGATAGACTCACTCCACTTGAGGTTAGAGAAATGGACATTTTTTACTACTCTTGTGCCTACAAAACTGAATCTCTAGCTCTGGGAATTGGAGTCCAAGGACAGTGTTTGATGTATGGATTAAAGCCAAGGGAGTAAGCCACTGGGGTAGTTTCATGAAGGAATAGGATTCCAGGAGGTAGGAGAGAGAGGCTCACAAAAAGGAGAGAAAAAGAAGTGCCCCAAAGACAAACTTTGCCCAATGTATCACCTTGCTTAAGCCAGCTTTCAATTAAAGAAAGGACCCCTCATGCTCTTAACACTCACCACACATTCCCTACACACCACCCTTCTCTATGTGCTGTTCTACCACAATAGTTTTGTAAACTGTCTCCACCTCAAAAAAGTTTAAAAAGCAGTAAAAAGCACTCTCTGCATTATGCTGAAAATTTCACTAAGGAAGGAATGGGTGGTTTCAGAGACACTGAGATCATCCCCTTCAACATTCAAAAGGTAAAGTCTACTAGCATTTTCCTTACCTCACATTGCGATGGCTTTTTCCACAAGCAAACGGAAAGGGTTGGTCTCCATGTACACCTGCGCAGAAATATTCACCTAAGATTGCAGAGCTCTACTGAGAAAAGGAGAAAGAAAACTGATGGCAAAGTCATTCTTATTCTGCCTAACCTATGAAACAAAGGAAACTTCATTATTTCAGACCCAAGCACCCAGGCTAATGTGTGCTTTGCTCTTTTAAACCCGGAGTCAGTGACATTCCCAAAGTGCTCTAGTAGCCACAAGTAATAAGTCCATCCGTCCGCTCCAAATGTGTCAAGTTGTCTCATGTCTGTCCCTTCAAAATCTTGTTGGTTCTGGAAGTCAACAGAATGCCTTTTACACAGGCTCTCTCCAAACCATCTGCTTGAGGACCTTCAAGATGGTGGAGGAGTAAGACCTGGAGATCACCTTCCTCCCCACAAATACATCAGAAATACATCTACACGTGGAACAACTCCCACAAACACCTACTGAACTCTGGCAGAAGACCTCAGACCTCCCAAAAGTCAAGAAACTCCCCACCGTACCTGGGTAGGGCAAAAGAAAAAAGGGAAAACAGAGACAAAAAGAATAGGGATGGGACCTGCACCTCTGGAAGGGAACTGTGAAGGAGGAAAGGTTTCCACACACTAGGAAACCCCTTCACTGGTGGAGATGGGATGGGGCGGGGGGGGGGGGGGGACGGGAGGGGGGGAAACTTCTGAGCCGCGGAGGAGGAGCGCAGCAACAGGGGTGCAGAGGGCAAAGCGGAGAAGATTCCCGCACAGAGGATCGGTGCCGACCAGCACTCACCAGCCCAAGAGGCTTGTCTGCTCACGCACCGGTGCGGGCGGGGTCTGGGAGCTGAGGCTCTGGCTTTGGAGGTCAGATCCCAGGGAGAGGACTGGGGTTGGCTGCGTGAACACAGCCTGAAGGGGGCTACTGCGCCACAGTTAGCAGGGAAGGAGTCTGGGAAAAAGTCTGGAACTGCCTAATTGGCAAGAGACCATTGTTTCAAGGTCCACGAGGAGAGGGGATTCAGAGCACCGCCTAAGCGAGCTTCAGAGAGGGGCGCGAGACGCGGCTATCAGCGCGGACCGCAGAGACGGGCATGAGACGCTAACGCTACTGCTGCCGCCACCAAGAAGCCTGTGTGCAAGCACAGGTCACTATCCACACCGCCCCTCCCGGGAGCCTGTGTAGCCCGCCACTGCCAGGGTGCTGTAATCCAGAGACAACTTCCCCAGGAGAACACACAGCGCGCCTCAGGCTGGTGCAACGTCACGCCGGCCTCTGCCGCCGCAGGCTCGCTCCCCTCCCCGACCCCCACCCCCAGCCTGAGTGAGCCAGAGCCCCCTAATCAGCCGCTCCTTTAACCCCCTCCTGTCTGGGTGAAGAACAGATGCCAGAGGGCGGGTGACAAACATGCAGAGGCAGGGCCAAATCCAAAGCTGAACCCCAGGAGCTGTGCGAACAAAGAAGAGAAAGGGGAATCTCTCCCAGCAGCCTCAGGAGCAGCGGATTAAATCTCCACAATCAACTTGATGTGCCCTGCATCTGTGGAATACCTGAATAGATAACGAACCACCTGCTTGCCTCTTTCTTCAAGGCCATAGTGCACAGTGACAAGGAATAAAGTCTCTGAGGTTAAAAGAACAGAGGCCGAGCCCTCTTTCCCTAGTTACATGATTTGACGTGTTACTTTACTTCAGTAAGCCTCAGCTCCTTCATCTATAAAATGACAAGAATAATGTAGCCCCAATCTTGGTGTTTCTGTAACTATGACAAACAGTAGTTTTGTATGAGAAACTACATATGAGAAACAGTAGTCACTGCCTGAGGATGAAACCACTCATCCATCAAGTTAAAAATATATTCACTGAAATGTCACTGTAACGAGATGATATAGAAAAAAAAAGATTCTCTCTGTGGAAGTTTCCCAGTGATATTTGTAAGAATTTTCATTAGCTTTTATGTACAGTTCCTGACCATTGCTTCACAATCCAATTTATGTTAAATATGTTTTACCTTATCTAAGTTGTAGTTGTCCTTGAAGACAAGAATTATACACTTATGGCTTTTATAATCTTCACACAGAATATTTATATAGATTACTTATTTAACAAATGCTTTTTTTTATTATTTTTGATTAATTTTTATTGGACTATAGTTGATTAACAATATTGTGTTAGTTTCAGGTGTACAACAAAGTGAATCAGTTATACATATACATATATCCACTCTTTTTTAGATTCTTTTCCCATGTAAATCATTACAGAGTATTGAGTAGAGTTCCCTGTGCTATACAGTAGGTTCTTATTAGTTATCTATTTTATATATAGTAGTGTGTATAAACTCCAAAATTAAGTCCAAAAGGAAAAGAGAAAGCAAAAATATTTACTAAATGCCTACCCTATCTCCCGAATTACCTCATTTTGTTTTATTCTCAAAACACTTTGGTGAAAAAGATACTAATTTTCTTCCTTCATTCATTCCTTGCTTCCTTTTCCCTCAATGCCCCTCTTCGTTCCCCTCTTTTCTTCTTTCTTTCCTTCCTCCCTCCCTCTCTTTCTTTCTTCATCTTATTTTTTTAATCAAATGGAACTCCAAAACTAAGAGAGAAAAATGACTATATTGGTCATAAAGTTAATAAAACTTAGAGCTAGCAGGTACATGCAAGTAAAAGTTCAAAGCCCATGCTCTGTTTACCACCTCACATTGCATATAGAATAAAGACCCAATTATGTATTTCATCATCAGTCCAGTGGTACCTAAGGGGAAGTCATTTCTGCTTCATCTATAAATGTACTAAACTACCAGGCTTCTTAGTATCAGTTTCCTCTAGTAGGAAGTATCTGGGACACCAGAAGAATTCCCTGGATGATCTTCCAGTCTTTGTGCAGAGAAGATGCAATCACCAGACACAGCAGAAACCAAAAATTCTGCATAACAGTCAAAGGGTCTAGAATAATAATCAGAATTGTTGAGTAAGACAGAGAAGTCTTTTGAAAGAAAATGAATTTTGTCCAGGGAGTGTGTTAATTGCCCTTGGATTGTGACTGACCAATAACTGCACTTGACTTGGAAAGGCCGGAGGGTCTCACCCTTCAACCCTACAAGAGCCTTAACATGTATCTTCTTGACTGAATGTCACAGCCAATTAACTTGCCACTCTACTCCATGGATTGTGATTATACAACGAAAGAAAGGAAGCTAGCCTTTAATCATCTACTCTATCTAAGGTAATATATGCCACTCACATTGTTTTAGTTAATCCTCACAGCCACACTGTTAAAATAAGTCTTGATATTTCCATTTCATAAATAAGACACAGACTCAGATATACTGTGGTTTGCCCAAGGTTTTTCTAGTCACACAGCAAATATTCATATCCAAAATCTTTTAGCCCAATAACCCTTATTCTTTTCACTATATTACTGAATTAAATATGAGGCATGGTCTTTTGCACACAAGTGAGCCACTTTTGATTTGCCATTTTAAGCCATGTCTCTCCTGGTCTGAGAGCAGGGAGACCTCGAGCTATCTACACTCATCCAATTCCTCCTTTAGGTTACCCAAAGATAGCTATTGTTGGGCAAATTTAGTGAATAATCTGAGTGTTGGGAAAGAAGTTTTCTCTGGACGAGAGTTTCCCAAAAGTCAATTTTTCCTGAACCATCTTCATGATTTTTATCATATTCTCATACCAATTGTACCATTATTTGTACATTTTTGTTTCTGTACGTTAATTTATTTTTAACTAAAATTAATATATCTCAAGAGAAACGTTATATCATCTCCACAAATAGACTACCAGCATCAACTATTTAATTTCATGTTTATTAAAATCTGAGTATTCCTTAAAATCATCATGCCATCAAGAGAACACTTACCACACTTTAGAAAATACTGGTCTAGGTAAATCTGACTCACATCAGGAATAAATCACAACCCTTAACTCATTTGCATCTCACTTTAATTGAGTTATTTAGCTGGCATATTTCAGTGTTATACAATGTGCCATTTTAAAATCAAATCCTGGCCTCCTAGGTCATGATGAAGAGTTGTCTTCCTCTTTTCCTTTTTTGTAGTGACTTTATTGAAATGCAATTTACGTGCTATAAAATTGACTCATTTAAAGAGTATAATTCAAAGATATAATTCACACAGTTCTGCAGTCATCACCACAATCTTATAACATTTTCATCGCTCCAAAAACACCTCAAACCCTTTATTAGTCATTCCTATGCTCCCACCACCCACTCCCACCCCCAGCCGTAGGCAACCACTAACCTACTCTCTGACTCTATGGATTTACCTATTTTGGATATTCCATATAAATGGAATCACACACTATGTGATCTTTTGTGTCTGGCTTCTTACACTTAACATAGTATTTTTTAAATTCATCCATGGGATAGAATATATCACTATTCCATTACATTTTTTAAAGGTTATATTCCATTTATAGTTATTATAAAATATTGGCTATATTCCTCATGTTGTACAATATATCATTGTCATTTATTTTATACCTAATAATATGTATTATTCCTTAATCCTCTACCTCTATATTTCCCCTCCCCCTTCCCTCTCCCCACTGGTAACCACTAATTTGTTTTCTATACCTGTGAGCCTGCTCCTTTTCTTTTTAATATTTCCTAGTTTGTTGTACTTTTTAGATTCCACATATCATACAGTATTTGTCTTTCTCTTTCTGACTTATTTCACTTAACATAATACCCTCCAAGTCCATCCATGTTGCTTCAAATGGCAAAATTTCATTCTTTTTTATGGCTGAGTAGTATTTCAGTGTATATATTTACCACATCTTCTTTATCCATTCATCTGGTTGGTGTCCACTTAGGTTCTTCCACATCTTGGCAACTGTAAATAATGCTGCTATGAACATTGGTGTGCATGTATCTTTTCGAATTAATGTTTTTGTTTTTTTCAGATATGTACCCAGGACTGGAATTGCTGGGTCATATGGTAGTTCTATTTTCAGTTTTTTGAGAAACCTCCATACAGTTTTCCACAGTGGCTGCACCAATTTATATTCCCACCAACAGTGTACGAGGGTTCCCTTTTCTACACTTCCTCTTCAACATTTGTTATTTGTGATTTTTTTGGTGACAGTCATTCTGACAGGTGTGAGGTGATATCCATTTGTGGTTTTGATTTGCCTTTCCCTAATGATTAACGATGTTGAGCATCTTTTCATGTGCCTGGTGGATATCTGTACTTCCTCTTTGGAAAAATGTCTTTCAGTTCTTCTGCCCATTTTTTAATCAGGTTGTTAGTTTTTTTTTTTTTTTTTTTTTTTGATGTTGAGTTGTATGAGCTGTTAAATAAATTTAAAATGGATTAAAGACCTAAGTGTAAGCCTGGATACTATAAAACTCCTAGAGGAAAACATAAGCAGAAGACTCTTTGACAAAATTTGTAGCAATAATTTTTTAGCTGTGTCTCTTAAACAAAGGACATAAAAGCAAAAATAAACAAAGAGGACCTAATTAAATTTAAAAGTTTTCTGACAGCAAAGGAAACCACTGACAAAATGAAAAGACAATCTATTGATTGGGAGAAAACATTTTCAAATGATATGACCGAGAGGGGATTAATATCCAACATTACTCCATTACTTTTTATTGCTGAATGGTATTCTACTGTATGGAAAGAGCACAGCTTGTTTATTTGTTCAACAGTTGGTGGGCATTTGAGTTGTTTCCACTTTTTGGCTATTATGAATAATGTCATCAACATTTATGTGCAAATTTTTATGTGGATGTATAGCTTCATTTATTTTGCACATATGCCTAGGAGTGGAATTTCTGAGGAGATAAAAGCTCTTAACAGTGTTTGAGGTTATAAATTATATTTTTGACCTTAATTAAATTATTTAAGCCTTAATTCATTCATTGTAAAACTAGACAAACCAGGACTGCTGAATTTACCACATAAGAGTTTCCCAAGACAGGAATGATATAATGATAAGTGGACAGGCACAAAAGAATCTAGGTTTTGCCACCAATTAGCCAAATGTCCATGAGCAAATCACTTTTACCTCGTAGCTTCCATTGTCCTTATTTGGAAAACAAAGGAATTGGACTTATTGTCTAATTCTTACTTTAATACTCTGTAATGGTATTAACATATGTGAGAGCATTTTGACAGGTTAAGGCTGTTTTAATATATGTCTATCATTATCACATATTGCCTCCCTGCTGAGAAATGGCTATGTCCTCTGGTGAAATAACATCAGCATTCAATTTTTAGGAAAAGTATGCCCAAAATAGATCACTTCCTCAAAAACAAGACAATATTCTCATGCAATTCTCAGGTTCTTATGGCATATCTCAAAAGATGGGTAAATGTATTTCTTTTTATTTATGTATTCTATTTTCTTAAATAAAGAAAATACTCTAAGGGAAACCCATGTGTTCTCTCTATGTAATATATTTCCAACACTTCCCTGGTAACATAAATAGCTTTGGAAGAAACATTAAGTTATGTCCTCTTGGGTAGCTGTAGTCCCAGTGAAGTTTTTCCACAGAGAACTGGGTTGGAAGCTTGGAGAAAATGAGCACTCTAGCACATAAAAATATACAAGTTATAATTAACTTTGTGATAAGAACGAAAGATTTACTTTTAGCAAAGCATGTGAGGATGATTAGCCTTGAGAATCTTCAGGTGGTTCAGTTTCTTGTATATTCTCAGTTCACATAGGAAATGCATTAAGTTATATTACCTATTGTTATATAGCACTACCCCTTCAAGTTAAAGCAATGTATTATTGTCTCTCATGGTTCTGTAGGTTGACTAGACTCAGTAGGGTGTTTCTTACTGGGGTTCCCCCATGAGGTTTCACTCAGATATCTAGGGTCAGAGTTATCAGAATGCCAGGCATCCAAGAAGCCACCTAGTCTCTCTCTCTTTTTTGGCTGCACCCTGTGGCTTGTGGGATCTTAGTTCCCTGACCAGGGATTGAACCAGGCTCTTGGCAGTGAGAGCATAGAGTCCTAAACACTGGACCACCAGGGGATTACCCAGTGTCTCTTTTAATACTTTCATTCAGGAACATTTATCTCAGATTCATTTGGCACTTAAATTTTTTCAAATTTATGTACATCAATACTTTTACATGATTGACCTTCAGGACAGTTCTTTTAGCTAGATAGATTAAGGATGAGAAAACAGAGATTCAAAGATGATAATAGTTGCCCAAAACAATACGACAATGAGTGTTGAAAAAAAATCCCAGGAATTGTCCTATACTGTCTTGGTCCAGTATTTTCATTATACCATGTTACTTCACTACTTCTAAGAGACAGTGGTCCATTACTGAAAATTGATAAAGGTGCTTTCCCTTTTGCACCAAAGCTTGCTTCCCAGTAATGTGCAACAATTACCATTTATACAGCCCTCTGTAATCTAGATTAAGATTATATTAACTCTATCTTCTACCTGGGAGCTCTTCAAATACTTGAAAACTCAGTTATCTTCTAAGATATCACCCTCTCCCAGTTCTCAATCACCTGCATGGGTTCTTTTTCTCTCATATTGGCCTATCAGTATTAATGTTTTTCATATCTACATTTCTTTATTTTGTCCTGAAATAAAACATTAAGTTTTGCTATCAAAGGCATAGTATGGTTACTTTGCAGCAGCAAATGTGTTGCTTCCCCATGCCCCATTATCTCTCTTCAAGGTGATACAATAGGAACCAGATGTAACCCTGCATGCACCAATGATTTTTTATTTGGCACTACAAGAGAAGAATTCTGAAATTAAGAATCTGGGAGTTTATACAGGAATTGCCATATAGCTACCACTCTCCCCTCCAGAAAGACTGATAAAACTCTGCTCCCCATTGTTTTACAATCTTTTGAATTATAAACAAATGGCTCTGGGATTTTATCCTCCCTAGAAGGGCAAAAACATAGTTCTTAGAGATAAATCTCTCTCTTGAGGTCTCTATTCAATCATTCTTTAATGTCCAATATTTATCCTTTGACTTATTCAGAAGGCCATAATTAAGTAAAAATATTTTCTCTAAGTTCCACATTAGTGTGCCCAAGGGTTCAATCTCCAGTCCACTGGTCATTTCATGCTACAAAATCTGCCTAGTGTTTTTCATGCACCAAATAACACATGGTTACCGTTGAGTCCTCAGTCTCTCTCTCAACACAAAACTGTCCCTTTAGCTTTAGATTTTCAATCTAAATTTCCAGTTGACATCTCTATGGAAATGTCTTTGGGACACCTGAAACCCAGTATGTTCCAAAATAAACCATCCACCTTCCTTTCCTAAACCAATCAATTTCAGTTTTGGATTCCTACATATGGAGACCACAGAGTCAAGAAGTGAAGAGTTTGATAATCCCCTTTGTCTTCTCCAAAGTATGGTTATGTCATTCATTACTACTATTTCCTACCACATAACCATTTACAGTTATGTCCTATTAAGTGTCTACTGAGCACCTACTGTATGTCAGGAACTAAGAATTCAACAGTGAACAAAGCAATCAAATTCCTTGCTCACAAGGAGCTTATTGCAGTAGAGAAAGAGAGACAGCAGACAAACAAGCAAATGATAACGTAATATTACAGATAGAAAGAAATGTTATGAAGAAAAATAAAGAGATCCAGGTATTTCTATTAACTACAACACCAGACAGGGTTGTGTTGGAATATATCAGCTTTGACCTCTGAAACAGAACAGTTGAGTCACACAGAAAAAAAGATAGATCATTTCAACCAAACATCACTCCTCAAAAATATGGTTCTTACCCCAGATATAAGCAAGACAGAAATGCTTGTGTTTTGAGGCAGCCAGGACCTGACACTACCTTCCTCCAACCTCTTCCACTGTACATCCCAAAAGGAGAGTGACCCTTGCACCCTTGAGTATCAAGGTGGCATAGAAAGCTGAAGAGACAGGAAAAGATATGAGAACACAGCAGTTTGGGACTTACAGGTTTTTCATGCAATTCCTTTAGAGAAATAAGAATTACCACCTGCTTTCTAATGCACAGAAAGAAATTCATCATATTTGTGTCAGAGAAGCTCTCTGGGTTTGACCACGTATGTCAAACACAAGGAACTTGGCTGGGACTATGCATCAGAGTGTGCCCTCCACCTCCATGCCCACACATCTTAACATGTGAATGAAAAACTTATGGAACTCTCCAAGAAATAAAGTAGAAACTATGAAAATGGTGAGATAGATAATAAACATGATAGATAGAAAATGGATAGTAAGCCTGTGTGTAACTTGTGGTAAGGTAGGGAAACCTGGGTAAATTGGATAGAAGTAGTAATCAAAGGTAAAATGGAAATAGAAATTCTAGAGTGGAAGAATGATCTAAAACCACAGTCAAGAATTTATTAGGTATCCGGTAAAATCCATGAAAAGATACCAACACCTAGATCTACTCTTGTTAAAATAGTTAGAGTTCAAGCATAAAGAAAAGAAGTGAACATTTTCTCCTCCTTACACATATAGACCCTGAATATTAAAATTCTTCATCGATATTTTGGTCCTAAGTATGGGCTGTTCATATACAACCCTAGGAGGAATCATATGATTTGGAAGTGATTCAGGCAGGAGTGTATATGAACAATTGTTTGGGAGTGAAGATAGTTAATACAATATATTAATAATCTAGCAGAAGCCATAGGTTGATGAGGAAAATTGTTTCCAGAAAAACATGGTATATATCAAAAGTTGGGAAGGCTGAGAAAACCTCAATAATGTGTCTTTTCCCCTCTCTTCTACACAACAAACAATCTCTCTGAAACAAAATGGGGAAAAAAGTGCCTGGAGAATAATTATTAGAAAATACTTGTAAACGGACAAAGCTGGATTCTAAGATGAGAATGTAAAGTTATTTTTCTATATTTCTCTTCACTTTTCCTTGACAGGTCTTTATAAGCTGTAGTACTATAGCTGTTTTCCATTTCTCTACCATTGCTTTTTGCAAACTCAATCCTAGATAAATCCCTCTAGATGATAGTGCCAGAACTGGATATTATCTGTAATATTCAGATAATTACTACCTCTAAAAAAGTGAATTGCAAAAATGACAACAATTAAGTCTCATCAGATCTGAAAGAAAAATTATTGCCTCAAGTGGACAGTTGCACACTTTGTCATATTTCCCTCATCAAAAATAAACCATTTTTCACATACTTGCTTTTGTAGCTTTTTCAAATCCTTCATGCTTGGATCTATTTTCTGGATTGATATTTCTTTCTCCCTGAATCTGAATATCAGTAGATTCTGACATATCCCTTAAAACACTAATACATCTTAGAGTATAATCTCCTTTGCTCCCTCTTGAATTTGATTCTGCACACTGTGAGAACTGTACATGAGATAAGGAAAAGTTTGGGCCAGAAACTGTCTATATATGTGGCCCAAATAAGTACTTTCCTTAAAAATATCAATCCATGCACTTAATTAAAACATCAAGCAGGGGGGGTGGGATAGGGAGGGTGGGAGGGAGGAAAAAAAAAAAAACATCAAGCAGAATGAAAATAAATTGGTAATTTAAAAAATTTTAATTAGACATGTTGGCAATGTGTGGTAAAGATCTGAACCTCCTTATAACATTTTTTAAAATTTTGAGAACAATAAACTATGAGTTTTCTGCAGCAGAGATTTCTGGTCTAGGGAAATTGGTAGAAGAGAATTTTCCCAGAGATGTACTCACCCATATAAAATTGTCTCCTAAAGAAGTGGAATGCAGGGAGAGAACAGTATGCAAATAATACGTTGCAAGAGCAATTTCTTGCAGAAGGATCAAAATGTTTCTGTGAAGCTGCTACAGCTTCCTCTCTAAGAATACAATTGCTTAGTCTTAAATGCAGAAGCACACACATGCACACAGAGCTTATAATACAGGAAATAGGGGAATGCAAAATAAAGTAATATGTTAAGTAAGGCTTGACAGGAAAGGTAAACTTCCCAAACAAAATCATAAGGTTTATTTCCCCTTTCATTTTCCTCTAAATTTGATTTCTCAAATATTTCAGATGTCTCCGCTCATTTGGAGAGTTCAACTTTCTTATTTAGAGGCAGTTTTACTGTAGTGAACTTTCTAGGAGCCTGGACTCAACAATCACAGGTGTTTATCCATAGCAAAGACCAAGTGTCAAATCTACACTTCCACCTCCCTGACACACACACTAATGATGTGATCTCTCCCCCTCCCTGCTGGGATGGAGTCAAAAGGGGTCAGTGGAGAGACAAGACTTTTGTAATCACTCAATAGTAATGAGGCTACCTCCACTGCATTGCCAATAGAGACCACATGAGATGTTGGAACTGAACACCCACCCCTGTCAAGCAATAAGAAGAAGACACTTATCCAACTCTCAATAAAGTCTAAAGAACCTGGGTTTCTATAGCCATCTGACATAAGGAGGTTGTGCCCTCCCTTCTGCTGCTGAAGTAGTGTGAGAGAAATCTAGCTAAAATAGAAGGTTTAAATAAGATCTAGCCATAATACAAAAACTTCCAGGTTTCAATAAAAATGGTTTATCATACTGAAAACCAGAAGGACTCCAAACAAAATGAAAAGAGGCAATCAATCAGTGCCAATACCAAGATTACAGGGTTGTTAGAATTATCTGACAGATTTTGAAGCAGCCTTCAAAACATGCTTCAGTGAGTGATTACAAACACCTGAATCAAGTGAAAAAAAAAAAAAATAGAAAACACCAAAAAGTAAGTCTCAACAGCAATGACAAAAATTAGAAGATATAAAGCAGAACCAAGTAGTTATTTTAGAACTGAAAAATATAATAATCAGTAGTAAAACTTAGTAGATAGGTGTAACAGCAAAACAGAATGGACAGAGAAAAGAAACAGTGAACTTAAATGTTGAGCAATAGAAATTATTCATGTAAACAACAGAGAGAAAATAGATTGGAAAAAAATATCAGAACCTCACAGAACTTTGGGTGTCTAACAAAGATCTAATATTCTTGTCATTAGAGTCCCAGGGAGGAGAAAGGAGCAAAAAGTATCCAAAGAAATAATGAATGAAAACTTCATATATTTGGCAAGAGACATAAACCTACAGATTCAGGAAGGTGAGTGAGTCCCAAGCAGTGTTAGAAATTTTACTTCAACCATCAAATATACTTCAGAAAATTTAAGAGGAAAAGAAAAGCCTATTGTAAGTATCCATATTTTTGCTTACTGTGTTCTTTCTTCATGATTTTCCAAATTTCCTCCTTCTATCATTGCCTTTCTGTTTAGAGAACTTCCTTTAACCATGCTTTTAAGGTAGGTCTGCTCGTGACAGATTCTTTTAGTTTTCCTTCCTCTAAGAATACCTTGAATTACTTTCATTTCTAAAAGACATTTTCACTAGCTATAGAATTCTGGGTTGAATTTTCTTTCTTTCATCAACTTTAAAAATGGGATAGTTGCTTCTTGCTTCTATCGTTTCTGATGAGATCTCTTTTATCATTCAAATTTGTTTTCCCTTGTAAGTAAGACCCTATTATTTTTCCCTCTGGCTCCATTCAAACCATTTTCTTTGCTTTTAGTTTTCAGAAGTTTAATTTTGATATGTTTTGGCAATGGATTTCTCCAAGTTTATCCTAAATCTGTCAGAGTGGATCAAAAGACAAGAGCCAACTTTATGTTGGCTATAAGAAACCCACTTTAAATATAAAGGTACATATAGATTTATAAAAAGGAATGGATAAACATGCACCATGTTAACACTAACCAAAAGAAAGTAAAGGGACAGATAGGCAATACAAGTAGAGAGACAGAAATCCTAAAAAAGAGCCAAAAAGAAACGCTAGTCAAAAACACTGTAATGTAAAGATAGAGCTCTTCATTGTAATGTGAAAAATGACTTTAATGGAGTTATTAAACTAAATACAACTGAGAAAAAAAATCTCCTCTAGAGGATATATCAATAGAAACCTTCAAAACTGAAAAAAATAAAAAAGAGAGAGAGAGAGAGAGAACAAAGACTAAAATTCAGAAAAGAATATCCAAGGATCGTGGGAAAACTACAAAAGGTATAACTTATGTGTAATGGGAACACCAGAAGGAAAGAAAGAGCAAAAGGAACAGAAAAAATATTTGAAGCAACAATGAATGAGAATTTTCCCAATTTAATATCAGACAACAAACCACGGTTCCCAGAAGATCAGAAGGCATCAGTAGGACAAAAAAAAAAAAAAAAAAAAAAACAGAAACTATACCAATGCATATCATTTTCAAAATTCAGGAAATCAAAGATAAAGAAAAAAATCCCAAAAGAAGCTAGTGGGAAAAAGACATCTTACCTGTAAGGGAACAAAGATAGGAATTATATCCAACTTTTCAGAATGTGCAAGAAAAGAGTAGAGTAAAATATTAAAAGTGTTGAGAGAAAAAAAAACACCAACCTAGAATTCTATAAGTGAGATTGTCTTTCAAAAGGGAGGGATAAATAAAGATTTTCTAAAACAAAAATTGATGAAATCTGTTGCCAGTAGGCCAGCCCTGCAAAAAACGTTCAAAGAAGTTCTTTAAAGAGAAAAAATTACAGCGGTCAGAAACTCAGATCTACATAAAGAAAGGAAGAGCATCAAAGAAGGAATAAGTAAAGATAAAATTAAATTTCATATTCTTTATTGATCTAACTGATAATAGTTTGTTTAAAATAATAATAGAATAATAGTAACAACATACTCAAACATGTATGATTATTTATATATGTATATATAAATGGCAGCAAAGAGACAAGGGATAAGAGGGAGGAATTAGGATTATTTTGTTATATGTTACTCATACTACCAATAAAGTGACATAGTGTTATTAGAAAGTGGGCAAGACCGCTAGAAAGTGGACTTGGATTAGTTGTAAACATAGATTGCAAACTCTAGGGCAACCGCTAAAAGATGTTTCTAAAAAAGAGAAGTATAATTGATATGCTAAGAAAGGAGAGAAACTAGAATCGTATAAAAGGCTCAGTTAAAACCACAAAAGACAGAAAAATAGTGGAAGATAAAATGGAAACAAAGAACAAGGGGAACAAACAGAAAACAGTAACAAATTTGGGACTATTGATCCAAATACGTCAATTATTACTTTTAGTATCAGTAGTCTAAATATACCCATTAAGAGACAGAAATTGTCAGAGTGGGTCAAAAAATAAGATGCAACTATATGTTGCCTACAAGAAACCCACTTTAAAAATAAAAACACATATAGATTAAAATAAGTGGAAGTTTGTACCTTTCGACCAACATCTCCCCATTTCTTCTACCCCCCAGCCCCTGGCAACCACCAATACACTCTCTGTTTCTATGAATTCATCTTTTTGAGATTTCACACATCATACTGTGTACCTTACACTTACACAATGTTATATGTCAATTATATCTCAATAAAGCTAGGGGTCCAGGGGGAAGCTAAGAAAATAAAATGAAATAAGAACTTCCTTGCATGCATTTAAAAAATAATAAAATTAATGGATGGAGAAAAATACACCATGCCAAGATGAATCAAAAGAAAGCAAGAGTAGAAATATTAATTTCAGACAGAGAAGACTTCAAAGCAAGGGAAGTTGTCAGGTATAAAGTAGAATATCACATAATGATAAAGTGGTCAGTTCTCCAAGACCTATCAATCCTTACCATGTATGCGCCTAACAACACAGCATAAATTATGAGGCAAAAATCAATAGAATTGCAGTAAGAAGCATGAACGCATTATCATATTGGGAAATTCAACACCTCTTTATAAGAAAGTGATAGATCCTGTAGGTAGAAAATCAGTAAAGACATAGTTTAACTCAACACCATCAATCAACTGGGTATAACTGACATCTATAGACTACTTCATCAAACAACAGGAACATTGTTGGATCAAAAGGAACATTCACTAAGATAGACCATATTTCAATTTCACATTTCATAGAATTGCTCTTAAGTCGGTTGTACGCTCAGTCCAGTTACCTATGGCTGAGTGAGGCAGAAGAAGAAAGAAAGAAAAGACTAGACTCTGAGAAATGACGTAATATCTAAACCATCCTAACAGAATACATATAGCTTAAAGCTTCTTGGTAACACGATTGAAAGCTCAACTTCCAGAGTCCAACTGATGCAACAAGACAACCCTGGGAGATGTCTCACTGGTCCATTTCTATAACCCTGTGGTGACTTCCTCAGCACCAAGTTTGGCTAAGGATACCCCTCATTTTAATCCTGAAGCTCATAGTTCTTAGCATGATCCTACCTCAGACATCCATACACAAAGAATTGAGCCATTTTCCTTTCCAACTGTGGAAGCAAAAAGGGTCTCATTATGCCACATTTTGGGGAAAATACAGAGTTATCATCCACTTTTCCAAAAGCTACTACTATCCCATTTGTCTTCAGTAGATCCTTTGTACTTCCTACCTTTTAGCTCCCTAAAGGTGATCTGCTTTCTCAAGAGTGGCCGAGATAATATTTCTGTCAACTCTCCGGCAGGAGCAGGGATAAAAAAGGAATACATGTTGAATTATCGATATGGCATCGATATGGCATATTGCTCAATATGTTTGAAACAGACCATTTTATGGCTCTGCCTATCAGATCCTAGTTTTCATTCAGAGCTCCTTCTACAGGTGACCATGAACACTGTGGATAGACCAAGACACAGTGAACCATTTAGCAAAAAAACACATTTTGAGGTTCAAGAAATAGACTCAAAGATTATGAAAAGGCCAAAGGTTAGGCTTTATTATGCTGATTTAGAATGGAGTTAAAGATTTCTAAAGAAACAGTTGATTTCTCACCTGAGAATGACAAAGTAAGAGAATGTTGCAGAAATATCTGTGAAGTTCACAGTTTTTTGTGCCATCTGTTGGCAATTAATGTGATTCATTGAAGAGGTATAGCAATCCAGGGCCAAGTTCCATTTGCAGAAATGAATGTATTGCCCCACCAGTGGCATTCAGAACAGACTATTATTAGTGGCAGTCTTAATCTGACCTGGACTGGAGGTTTGCTTGGAGTACAAAATCTTCTCATTCATGAGATTATCTGTAAGCCAAGAGCACCACTAGAAAAATGAAAAGAAACTATAGGGTTGTGTAGCTTCCAAATCTCTATTGTAAACTGCCCCAAATCAATTTAGGCTTTTTTCATCGTAAGATACTTTCTGGTAAATGTCCAAGCTACCAATGATTACTGGGCTTGCTAGCAGGTGGCATATTATAAGCTAATCATGCAAGACGCTCCAGACAGGCAAACTTATAAGCACTTAAAAAGAACAATCATGAGACCTCCTCATCCTCTGTCCTAGCAGACAGTGGCAAGCATCTTTCATGAAAGTTTCATTCCAAGGTAAATATAACAACATTTTGACAGCAAGTTCAGCTAACCTTGTAGTCAGATCAGGTACCAGAATCTTCTGTTAAGTGGAGAGACACAAGACCAAATGAGTTTTACACTTATTTTGGGGTGCCACTCCAGAAGCTACTGGGCTGCCCAGATTCTTATATCTAATTCCCAGAAGGGCAAAGGTGCCTGTATAAATATTTCCAATAAACCATGTGTTTGTTCATTACTCATTTCACCAAAGCAAATTTATTTCTTACATCTCTTATGCTAATTTTAACAAACTGCCTACTACAGTGATTCTCAAATTAAATATTCACAGAATCCACTGGGAATCTTGTTTAAATGCAGACTCTGATCCATTATGTCTGGGTTGAGGGCCTGAGGTTGTACATTCTAACAAGCTCATAGGTGATGCCTGTTATACTGGTCTCTGGACCACACTTTGAATAGCAAGAGGCTAGTTCAGATTTAGATGGTGATATTGAAGTACCTGCTTGAGTCTCCTCTGTCATGTGAACTTCTAATTAGGATCTTTAAAATGCTCACTAACTACTTTTGAGATATGAATTTATTTTTTTATTTGTTATTTTATTTATTTTTAAATTTTATTTATTTTTATTTATTTATTAGTTTTTGGCTGTGTTGGGTCTTCGTTGCTGTGCGTGGGCTTTCTCTAGTTGCAGCGAGCCGGAGCTATCCTTCCTTGTGGTACTCGGGCTTCTCATTGTGGTGGCTTCGCTTGTTGCATAGCACAGGCTCTAGGTGCCTGGGCTTCAGTAGTTTTGGCATGTGGGTTCAGTAGTTGTGGCTTGCAGGCTCTAGAGCACAGGCTCAGCAGTTGTGGCACACAGGCTTAGTTGCTCTGCGACATGTGGGATCTTCCTGGACCAGGGCTCAAACCCGTATCCCCTGCATTGGCAGGAGGATTCTTAACCACTGTGCCACCAGGGAAGCCCGAGATATGAATTTAAATAGGAAATATCAAGTGTTTAACACTTATTTTGGTGTAAAATTAATATTACTACATATGTACATATCACACAGCTTATAATGATGCATTCTCAAGTAAGGTAAGACAATATAATAGTCTACCCAAATGGAATGGGTACCCAAATAAATCTACCCAAATCTACCCAAATAAAATGCCCATTTTATTACAAAAAAAGAGAGAGAAAGGGATAAAGAAAAAAGATGAGTGCCACTAATCAGTGTAAGATTTTATGTAAGGGCTTCCCTGGTGACGCAGTGGTTGAGAGTCCTCCTGCGGATGCAGGGGATACGGGTTCGTGCCCCGTTCCGGGAAGATCCCACATGCCGTGGAGCGGCTGGGCCCGTGAGCCATGGCTGCTGAGCCTGCGCATCCAGAGCCTGTGCTCCGCAACGGGAGAGGCCACAACAGTGAGAGGCCCGCGTACGCCCCCCCCCAAAAAAAAGATTTTATGTAAGCTGTGCCTACATGGCTCCCTTTTTTCATGGCAACCTGAGAATTTCCAATACAGAACAAAATAATTAATCACCTGTCTTCCAGCCCAAACATGACGTGCTAAAGCATTAGACTGTATTTTTTGCAGTGGGAAAGATAAGCCCGTTGGATGACATTTTGTAATGAGATGAATTTGTTAATAGGCTTGCACCTAAAAGCAATGTTTCTACTCATTGCTGCTGGAACCATGTATGAATTGACAATATTAAGCATCCATCAACATTAAGTACAATAGGCTCCCTTGATACCAATATGCACTGTTTACACCATTTCCATCTAATCAAATTATATGAATCCTTTCCCAACCAACTGAAAATATATATGCTTGTACA
Organism: Phocoena sinus; assembly: GCF_008692025.1. Classification (NCBI taxonomy): domain Eukaryota; kingdom Metazoa; phylum Chordata; class Mammalia; order Artiodactyla; family Phocoenidae; genus Phocoena; species Phocoena sinus. The sequence continues at coordinate 74,778,420 of NC_045775.1, forward strand.
ATATAATCTCTTAAAATATTATTGCTTTGTTTTGTTAATAAGAAAATATATTTTCTGTCATTAGGCATGGAAAGACATATATATGTATATTCATATCTGTTGATAGTTATGTTGTACCTTGATAATATCCTGATTACAACTCAAAGTCTTCATTAAATGGTCTCAGATTGGTAATTTCCAAACAATTCAAGGCTTTGACTCTTATTCCAAGCAATTCAGAAAGCTTTGCATTTAGATTTTTTTTTTATCACTTCATTCCCATCTCTGACTTAATCAGGTAGCTTATGATCAAGACAATTACTTAGATTAAATTCTAAAATAAAAAAATTTATACTGATCTCATATTAGTTAAGCACTTATACTAAAAACTGGGAAATAAATACAAATAAGATATGAACATGAACCCTTAGAAACTCATAATCTGGATAAAGACAGATATAAATAAATTTTAACTGATCATTGTATAAAGTGAATTAAATGCCATTATGAGGTAGTACCAGATGAGGTAATATAAGGAATAATACAGGGTAAGAAATAATCAACTGTTTGGAGAAATAAGGAAAAACCTCAGAGTTGGTTCCATTTTCTGAGCCTTGAAAGAAGAGTAAGGGGAATGCAGAAAGTTGAGAGGAAGAAGAACATTCTTGACAGAAAGAAAACCCATGAAAAAGAAAGGCACAATATCGTAAATCTGGCAGTGTATCCAGAAATTGTCAAGGTTTGGCTAGCGATAGAAAACCAGAAAGCCAAATACTGCCACAGCTTAAAGAACCTAGTGCACAAAGTTAAGGAACCTGGACTTCATCCAGAAAACAGAATTTATCTAAAGAAAGTTTTAAAGAAGAAAAATGATAGTGGGAAATGTGATTTTGAGAAAGGCAACTCTGTGATAATATGGATATTCAATTAGTGGGGAAATAGACTGAAGACAAGGAGAGCAAGGATAAAGCAAATTCAATGGCTTGAATGGAACATTGTGAGGCTGATTCTGGATCAGATTTAGATGGCAATATTGGCATGGCAATGGACACAGATTCCAGATACCAGGAGACAGCCTTGACAGATATGATGAGTGCTTAGATATGAGGTTGAGAAACTCTTTGCATTTATATAATGTAAGATATAGTTTTGATTGTTCAATTATGCCCTAATGTTTGACTTAAAGTCTGGTACTTCCAACCTCATCCTTCCTTCTATCCTCCTTTTTGAACAAGTTGGCTTCTCTAGGTATTGGAATAGCAAGAAAACAAACTTGACAGATGAATCACACCACTACAATCCCTACTATAGCCCACCTTGCACATCTGCCATGTATGATATCTGAATTGTCCTAGGACTTGACTTAACTATCTTCATCTATATCCTGCAAGAAAAGTTTTGAAGATGAAACGTAACTATAATTAACCCCCTCCTGCATCATTTAAGATTGTATTTTGCTGTGTGCAATCGCAACCAGAATACTGTGAATAAACCCAAGAAGGGTTAATAAAAAAAACACAGTGCTACAGGTTTTCACAATTTCAGAGGGTCTCGTACATATTGTATCCCTTAAAATTGTGGTCCAGTGGGTCTCACATGCAAAAGCTGCAATGTGGATGGAGCCCCTCGGGTACAATGTGATGGTACTCAGAGTCAGGGCTGATAGAACTGCTTGAGTTCCATTTTCCTGCTCTGCCAACTCTAGCATATGCTTTCCTCCTGAATGCAAGGTGATTTCTGCAGTTTCAGGGATTATGTCCACATCCAGGTTAGAAATAAAGCAGAACCGAAATAGATAGAAACCTTCTCCTCTAAAGTTTTTGACTTTGGGCAGGGGTGGCTGGGAGAGACAACCCATCCAGGAACATTTGCTTATTTATCTCACGACCAGACTGATTTGCATTGCCTTCAATAGCTACAAAGGAGTCTGAGAAAATCAGTATAGAGTTGCCCAGAGAAAATCAGGATTGTTAGTAAAGAACCAGGGCATAAGGATGTTAGATAGACAACAGGGTTCACTCTACCCAATAACCTGAAATCAGACACTGTCTGAAGAGACCACAGATGAATCGGGCTTGAAAACATGAGCCCCACACCCAATCAAGAATGCCCTCTCTGGTTTATCATCTATCATCTTATATACTTTGTATATTTATTTTATTTCTTACTTGAAAAGAAGTTTGATGTGTGCAGGAATTTCTGTCTCTTTGATTATATTCTGTATTTCCCAATGTTTAGAACTGTGACTGGTACAAAGTAAGTACTTAATATTTGTTACATGAGTAAATGAATATTCATCCCAGCCAGGGACTCAATGGATCTGAGCTCTCCCTTGCAACGTGGAGGAAAGTGCATAATAGCGGAGCCCAATATGTACTGCTGAGATGTCCATGTTTACATCCCTGTAAAAGTCATTGAAACTTTAAAAAGAAACTTTCAAAAAACTGATCCATAAACATGGCCTCACAGCTACCACTAGAGGATTCTGTAGTTTAAAAAAAAAAAAATTAGAAGATGGAACTAAAAATAATATAAGTTCTATAACCCATGGAGCTTAGAGCAATTCCCCAAGGCAGGACTCCAGCAAAAAGATACAAGGATAGAAATTGCCACCAGGAGGAGCTACTGAGAGATCTTACTTTTCCAAATACGCCATTAGGAGGAGCAGATGCCCTCCAGCCAGGAAGACATATTGATTTGGAGATTTCTGCAGTTCTCTGCTAAACCCAAGTGATTACTTTCACAAGAGGAGAACATTGACTCTGATTTTCTACTTTACATGAATGAGAAGAGTTGAGGGATCAAGATTCATTATGTACTTTACCGAAATGAGAGACTATCACTTTCCCACTAGCAAACTAACTGATCTGCGAAGGTCTGTGAGGTCTTTTCCCCACAGAGGAGGGAAGAATTGGAAACACAGAGTGAGGATTCCCTGAATAGAAAGATGCAAAAGAGAAATGTGACACTTAGATTCATAGCACAGAAGGTCCAGGCTAGGGATTGTTAGGAGAAATGAACAATCAGTGTGCCAAGTCACTTACAGGTAGAGTATGAGATCTTGCTCCCTAAAGATTTACAAGGTGAAAATGCGGGAAATCAAAATCTTCAGTAATATGAATGAATAATCTATTAACTACCTCTCATAATGGGCTAGTAATTGCCTCACTTTTGGTCTGAAAATTGCCTTGAATTAAACTAACCAACCGTAAAGATGTGTTATAAGGGTAAAACTATAAAAATTAAAATAAATGCCTTCCCATTACAAGTGAGTTGAATGAAATTGTTATATAGATACTCTGGGATTTCACTTGATTTGATGTTTTAGGGATTAAAACGAATGCATTAGAAGAAATTCTGTGCTTGTTAAATTCCATTTAAAATGACTTTGCTGCTTAATTTTATTGGCCTATTAAGAAATTATCAGATAGTATTTTATAAAATCAGTGTATGCACCTCAAATGCAATTAACATTTTCTCCACAGATAAACAAGATGCATATTTTCTGCTTCTAGGTTCTCAGAACTTGATAAAATAAAAGTAAAATTGTGTACATAAAAATAGAGCTGTCAACATTATAGATATTAAAATGTATGTATATATGTATGTAATATAGGTATTAAATATACATATTAGATAACATTGGAGACTTGGCATTTTGCAGTCTAAAAAGTCCTAGACTCACAGAAAACCATGTTCAAATTCCTGAGATATCATTTTCTCACCGTGTGACCTTGGGTAATACACTGCATATTTCTAAAATCTAGTTTCCCAATCTATGAAATGAAGAGCTGAATTCTTTTAAGTAGTTAAATGATTTAGTGGGAAAACCAAGAAAATGTGCTTAGCATACTGCCTAGAAAGCAGCCATTTCTTGATAATTGTTTGTCAAATATGAAACAAATATAAAACTTGGGGCAAGTAAAACAAAGCCATCCTGACCAGCTTTTTCTATTTTGGGATATGAAACTCCTATGTATGAGATTTGATGGGCCATGAAAAACTTCCCACCTGGAATTATTTCCCCTCTTGACCCTGTTAATGGCTTAGAAGACACCATGTCATACTTTCAGTTGAATTAAGGCAACCAAGCCACATTTTAAAATTCATATGTTCAGTATCTCTAATAGACAGAATATTGGCCTCCATGCCCTAACCTGTAGATATGGCAAAAGAGATTGTGCAGATGTGATGAAATTAAGGACCTTGAGATGGAGAAATTACTTTAGATTATCTTGGTAGGACCATTCTAATCCTTAATCAGAGAATTTTTCCAGGTCAGGTCAGAGAGATGAGACAAAAGATGGAGGAGAAAAGATACAAAGTATTTATTAAGTTCAACATGCCATTGCTAGCTTTGAAGATGGAGGTCAAATGCAGGCAGTGTCTACAAACTGCTAATGGCCTTCAGATGACAGCCAGTAAGAAAACAGGGATCTCAGTCCTGTAACCACAAGGGATCAAATTCTGCTAACAGTATGAATGGATAAGAAACAGATAATACCCCTAGAGTCTCCAGAAAGGAGACTGTGCTTTTAGCCCAGTGACACTCCTATCAGACTTCTGACCTATGGAACGCTAAGATAATAAATTTGTGTTGTTTAAGCTTTACATAGTTAGTAATTTGGCCTCACCCAGAGAGAAGTCTAGTCTTTGACCTCACCTATTATGTAGTAATCTCTAGGTCCCTGGAATGTCCTGTCTGCTAAAAGTGTCTTTGTCTAACAATGTGATTTATTTGGATCACACAGCATGAGTTCCAACCTCTGAAGAAACTAGAGACTAAACATGTAAGCCTGACATCAGGGAGAAGTTGGAGACTTAGAGTCAGCCACCCGGGCAATGTGCTATTGAACCTTAATAAAAACTCTGTATACTAAATCTTTGTGGGTGAGCTTCCCTGGCTGACAATACTTTGTGCGTATTGTCACACATGGTGGCCTGGAAGAGTTAACACCATCCATGACTCAGTGCGACAGGAAGGCCAGAAGCTCTGTGTTTGGACCTCTCACAGACTCTGCTCTATGTGTCTCCTTCTTCGGTTAATTTTAATTTGTATCTTTTCCCCATAATCAATCATTCAGTTAGTAGTGAGTTCTGTGAGTCATCCTAAAGAATTATCAAACCTGAGTGACCATGGGGGCCCCCAAATTCGTAGCCAGCTGGTCTGCAGTAAGTGACCCTGGGAACTTCTAAACTTGTGGCTGGTGTCTGAAGTGAGGGCAGTCTTGTGGAGACTGTTCCCTCAGACTTGGCAGTTGGGTTAACTCTGCAACTTACTAAATTTTGTAGTAAGTTGTTTAAGCAGCAATAGAAAAGTAATACAAAAACTAATAATCATAAAAAGGCTAAAACAAATAGCTCACTGGGAGTACCTCACCGTAAGAGGACGGACTTGGAATAGTAAATATCAATGGGGAGATGGGGCTGGAGAAGAGTAGAATAAAGCTGAGGGAACAAAGTGACAGTCTGAGGGTAGGACCACAGAGGAGAAGTCCACACTGATGCCGAAAACTTGGCCTCTGTGCACCTATGCCAATCAAATCCCAGAGACACAGTTTTGGGTGAAGTAGACAAGAATAGCTTTATCGCGTTGCCAGACCAAGGGGAGCATAGCAGGCTCCTTCCCTTGACAACTGTGTGTCCCAACCTACTAGGAAATGGTGAGGAGTTTTATAGCAATAGTTCAAGGGTGGGGTTGCTCGTAAGATTAGGGGTATGTGCAGGGCCTGCACTCCTTTAATCTGGTCTCAGGCAATCTGGTGAGTTTCTGTGGTTCTTAATCTGGCCTCAGGGGGACTTCCTGAAGAGCTTCTCTTGTTCTTTAATTTGGAATGAAGAATGCTGACATCTTCCATTTGTTGGGAGTTTTAGTTCTATAAAGAGCTTAGAAGATACTGTTATGTATATCCCTTGAGGCAGAACCAGGACTCTGCTCCAAGGCTGCACTATTATTTCTTGGCTGTTCCTCCCCTATCTCTGCATCCCCTCCCATCTCTGATTAGCAACAGTTTGAATCTGCCCTTTGGGACTCAGGGGAGGTCATGGAGGCTGGAGTCTTTTCACTATAAACAAGAAATGGGGGACATGGAAAGGTTTCCATGCCCCGGTGTCCCATAGTGTCCTGCTCGGTTTCAACACTGGGTAGGGGACAGTGCAGCAGAAGGAGTCATCCTAAGAATATTTAGTGAGGGAACAGAAAGGCTTAAGGGATACTGTCCAATTATATTAGCCATAAGGGAGTTTCTGCCAGCCAAAACAGCGAGTTTACTTCCCAGGCCCTGCTTTACAAGTAGAGGTTTAAGAAGTCTCTCCTGGGTGCAATTACTGGTGAATAAACCTCAGTCCCAATACAGCAAAAGTAACCTGTGCAGCCTCTTTCGAGAAATTCATTTTAAAATGATTTGGTGGTAGGTAAGGGGTTCGTTTTTTGATGTATTGGCTTTCCTAGTATCCTCAGTTCAATTTATTATGCAGCCATCATAGGCCCCAGGATGCTTTTCTGTTGGCCTTGTGGCAGTGCTGGATAAATTCCAGTATCAACCATGCAAAATGGTTTCTCTGAGTTTCTATGGATTTAGATCTTCTAAAGAGTTACATTTCCATCTTATTGATTCATATGAAAATATTTCAAACAATCACAAAAGAAAATGTTTCTTCCAAATTCCTCCTTGGCTGAGTTGAACATTTATACAGTGTACAAAGAGCAAAGGGTAAACTTCATGTACATTGGGAACAGGTTGCTTTCCAAGTAACTCAGCCAAAGAGGAAGGATTTCTTGGGTTCACTGGGAAGTAGCCCAGAGCTAATCACTTCAGCACTCCAGATACGGCAACCTTCCTTCTACCACCTCTTATTCACGACACATCCTGATGATTTCATAGCTCAGAAAACCTTGATTCCAGCCCTTGAATGGAGAAACTTGCCACATCACTGCCAAGTTTTCTTTATGCCCCTACTTCTAAGGTGATTGACATCTGCTCACAAAAGCGGGCATCAATTATTAAAATCAGGATAAACACAATGCTGGTTATTACCTGAATCATGCTAGACAAATTTAGAGATAATAGCTTAATCCAACTCTACTCTAACAACCTCTAAAAAATAAAAAGGATATCTTTTAGGATTGGTGAAACAAAATCAAGTAAGACTTTGGGTTTTAGGCAGTCACATCATCCTCTTTTATGAAGTTTTATTGGTTCTTATGGAGACTATTCCTTGTATATTATTTAAGACTTGTTTTCATCCAAATAAAAGGAGTGACAGGCAAGCAACACACTCTCAGCGTATCAAGTGGAAAGTGATAAGGTTACAGAAAAGAAGCAGCACTTGATATTCCAACTTGCACTTGTGAATGTGGCAGTGGATTAGATGTCTAGGTTATTCAGTCTCAAATTCAGTCCAGGCCTGCTTGGGCCGCAAAGCAAACCTCAGCAAATTTAAGAAAATTGAAACCATATCAAGGATCTATTCTGACAAAAATGCTATGAGATTAGAAATCAACTACAAGAAAAAAATGCAAAAAACACGACCATGTGGAGGCTGAACAATACTAAACAACAAATGGATCACTGAAGAAATCAAAGAAGAAATCAAAAAATACCTGGAGACAAATTTAAATGAAAACACGATGATTCAAAGCCTATGGGACACAGCAAAAGCGTTCTAAGAGGGAAGTTTATAGTGATACAACCTTACCTCAGGACACAAGAAAAATATCAAGTAAACAACCTAACCTTGCACTTAAAGCTACTAGAGAAAGAAGAACAAACAAAACCCAAAGTTAGTAGAAGGAAAGAAATAATAAAGATCAGAGCAGAAATACATGAAATAGAGACTAAAAAAATACTTTAGAAAAGATCAATGAAACTAAAAGCTGGTTCTTTGAAAAGATAAACAAAACTGATAAACCTTTAGCCAGATTCATAAAAAAAAAAAGAGAGGGCCTAAATCAATAAAATTAGAAATGAAAAAGGAGAAGAGAAGTTACAACTGGCACCACAGAAACACAAAGGATCATGAGAGACTACTACAAGCAACTATATGCCAATAAAATGGACAACCTAGAAGAAATGGACAAATTCTTAGAAAGGAGCAATCTCCCAAGACTGACCCATCAATAAACATGAATAGTCTAGGGCTGCTTTGGGAACAACTCTATGGCTTTGGAATTACCATCTGTTATTACATGGTTATGCCAGAAGGGCCCATGCTCTGAAATTGCTGTCAAAAAAGAATTTGACTCAACCAGTCTTTTTCATTTTCTCATTCTTCTGGGACTAAGGGAAGGGAAATACTATAAAGAGGAATTTTGAAAGCAGTTGGCCCTTTCAGGCCAAATAGGAAGCACTACTGACAAAGTATTAAATCTTAGTCAATACAGGATCCCCATGCATCATATGGGGTCCTATGCTTTCCTCTAAAGGGAGGAGGTAAAAAAATCATTGGCCAAAACGAGGTCCAATATGTCTGCTGGTTTCCTAAGACCACTAGTTAAGCAAGACAATCTCCATACCCTTTTTAGAGCTGTTGACGTTTCCATGAAAAGGTTCCTACAGAAAACAGCCAGATTCCCAACGTTCTCCAGAGATATGCAAGGGATTTTGTCTCTACAGATCCTTACCTATTTCAACTCCAACATCCCACAAAAACTGACCTGTGTTGGGATGGCTTGTACGTGGTGAATTTCTGTCATTCCCCCTCCTATATCCACAACCATCATTGCTACTCAGTAGAGCACAACTGCTCTCAGAGCCCTTCTCAAAATAGTACTCTGTCTTTTTTACCTGTCTTGAGATCCCAGAACAAAATAAAGGCCTTAGTGAGCAATTTACTCAATACATCGTGTTCTGTTTTAGCTATGGCTATCTAGACCACTTTGGGAGTCCTCCTGACTCTTTTTAAAAACAGTGGCTGTAAGAATTAATACAATTTCTAAATGGAGACTCACAAACTCTCCACAAGTGGTGTAGGCACTTGTCAGTATCAATTTCATATTTTACCAAGAAGGATTTGATTAGATGTCATCTCAGAGTCAAGGACAACTATATTCTTCCTCTGTTGAGGATCAGAGGAGGCAGAGTGTAGAGGTGGTGATCTCACATTTTATGCTTGGTGGGTCAAGTGTGCTAAGAAACCAGGTGAAGGAAAAAGCTACTGACTTATGGGTGAGAACCTGGACACTCTGACTCTCACTGTCTATGACAACTCACTCTGTCTCATCTCTCATACCTGCTCACTAAGGCTTTTATTCCTGCTTATAAAATGGCTCTCAAATTCATCCCTCTTTGCCCACTGCCTAATAATCCTTCTAACTAAGAGACTGTATCAACCTCTTATTTAGTTACTCTTAGCTGCAATTTCTATCATCCTCTGCCAGCCAGTCAAACAGTTGAAGCACATTCAAATCCTCTGAAGTATGTCACCTTTTAATTTGTATGCAAACTCCTAAACCCGGCAAATAAGGTCTTCTAAATTCTGGCCTTCATCTCTCAGCTCTATTTCATGCTCTCATTCTAATTCTTATCCAAAGTTATTTACTGCCCCTGTACACATTGTGCCCTTGGGACTTTCCCTCTGCTATTTCCTTTCCTAAAATTGCTCCCTTCTTTCTTCCTTTCTAACACCCAAATACTATGCTTGGATCCAGATCAAACTCTGGCTTGACCATGAAGCATTCCCTGATCCTCTGTCCTGGGACTGCTCACTCCTTCCCCTGTGCTCTCTTAGCAAAGCAGACTGCATTTTTCGTATAGTCTTGATCACACTCTCCTTTATTTTATCATTCACTACCTTGTGAACTAAGAGAATATAAAATTATTATCTGATATAACTCAAGATCTGTCACTGCATGCGTACAAGACTGGCACATGATACAAACACAATAAATATTGCATAATTCACCCTGATGCTCTAGCTTTCCCATTTTGCTACCTGTGTGTTTATTTACAGAGGTTTTATGGGGTGGTGGTGAAGAGTTCAGCCGCTGGGAGCCAAACTATCTGGATTTGAATCTTGGCTCTGTCCCCTAATATCTGTGTGATCTTAGGGAAGTTACTCCATGAGGATAATAAAGACCTCACATGGTCATCACAAGAATTACATGAGCTGATATGAGTAAAACATTTAGAACAGTGCCTGGTACACTCTTCAATATTCAATAAAGGTCACAAGTTCACTTAGCTAAACTCTCCCTCAAGCCTGTGATCATTGACTAACAAAGGGCAGGGTGGCATGCTGTGCAGAGCTTTTGTTCAGAATGAGTCCTGGAGCGAAGGGGTCTGGACCAGAAAAGGTCTAGCAGATTCTGCAGTCTTGGAAAACAATGAGCCAGGATGACAGAGTCCACTAAGACAGAAAGGAGTAGGCAGGTCTGAATGAGCAGAAACCAGAGACCAGGAGGTCAGAGTCTGCAAGGGTGGCTCCATGAGCAGCTTGGAAAGCGCCTAGTCCTAGGGCAGAGGTGGCTTGCTGTCTGCTCCACATTTGCTTTCCCTTCCAGGAGCAGGCAGACCTGGAAACTCAGGCAAATAACAGAGCTAGAGAAAACCAAAGGCCTTCATCTGGCCGTAGCCCTGTGGAGGCAAACACAAAGATCCAGCCCATCTCATGCAGATATAACCAGAGGATATGCAGTTCACACAGCCCCTGGGTTAATCCCTTTACAGACAAATCAGTGACCAACTCAATCTACATTAGGTTAATCCTTTTTTTTGTTTTGTTATGCTGTACGCGGGCCTCTCACCGCTGCGGCCCCTCCCACCGCGGAGCACGGGCTCCGGACACGCAGGCCCAGCGGCCACGACCCACGGGCCCAGCCGCTCCGCGGCACGTGGGGCCCCCCTGGACCGGGGCATGAACCCGAACCCCCCGCATCGGCAGGCGGACTCCCAACCACTGCGCCACCAGGGAAGCCCAGGTTAATCCTTTTTTTAACCTCCAAATTTATAGGTCATCAGTCTAGACAAGGTATGAGCTGTGAGAATGCAATACAAAATGGCAATCCACGGCAATCCACATCCTTTAGTGCCTAACTCATTTTCTCCTCATAAAACATTCAAAGCATTTTACATTATTACTTTATGCCTGAGTCATAATATTGTTAAATCTTACAAAAATCATTTCAGTGTTAATTCCCCTGACTCAGCTTTCTTAAATATTCTTCCTCAGAAGTTGTATATAATTTAACCAGAAAAGGTGTTTTTTGTTGTTGTTGTTGTTGTTTTTAACCAACTGAAGTAATCAGAAAACAGATGAAGTAAGGAAAATAAAATAACTGCTAGGTGAATGCAGGGTTTGGAGTTGGGAGCTATGAGCTTCACTCACTCATTACGTTGCTATAAAATGACCATTTGACCTGGCCCTTTGCCCCACCAGATATCCCTACCATCTACCACAGGCTGAGCCGTGCCATATGCCACCAAATGAAATTATCGTTTTTATTATTCTCTCATCAACAACAATGACCAATCAATCCAGAGTGAGCAAAAGTCATGTTAAAGGCAACTCCAATATAACATATCAAAGCAAAAGCATTTTGTCTTTATTCAGAGTCCATTTATCTCTCAAAGGAGCTGATTCAGGTGCTAGGCAGCTCAGCGAGGTATGGAACAGTCAGGAACCCATACCCACAACCACCGGCCGTGCCACCTACAAAGAGGAGTTGGAGCCTGAGCAGCAGGAGGCCCATGAGAACATGGAGCCAACAGGAGCTGGTCCAGAAGTTCAGGGGCTGCAGGAGGCACAGAGGCAGGGCATGGGTGATCATTTTTCTGAGAATACAGCCTATAAACTTCTCATGATTCTCAGAAAAGACCATGACTTGAAAAGGATTAAGTCATCATCCCAGATCAAAGAGACATCTTCCCAGAGGATGGTCCTGGAATAGCATTTTAATGATTTAAAGGGAGCCCTTAGGAAGCTCCAGTTTGAGCGGTTGGTCTTTTGCAAGAAGTAGACACCAATGAACAGAGTAGTAAGCCACTAGATGATTCCAGAAGTCAAAGAGCATGGAACTAACCCTGTAGAGGACAGTCCAAGAAAGAGAGACTGCCATTCTTGGTGGTGTATAAGAGCAGAGTGAGAAGCTGCAGAGCTTTACCAAAAGAACCTCACACATTCAGTTGGACAGACTACCAGAAGTGCCTTTACTGGATGATGTACAATGGCAACTTCCTAGTTGAATGACTCAGTTCTTAACATAGTGAAAAACTACATTTTAAACCACTGAACAGCAGCATCTCACCCACCAGTGCAGATACAAGAAAAAAATAGAAAACCCTGGTGGCATGAGTGTACAATGATGTAAGATGGATGATGAGTTTAGTGCCCAAGATGGCAGGCTCCAGTCCCATAAATGTACTTCAAATCATTTTGAGGATGTATATGCAGCGCTAAAATGAACTTCATAGCATTGCTCTTAGAACCCAATTATCACTTCTGGTGGAGGAGATGGCTTCCAGGAATGGAGTCCTTGAAGCATCCCCCAAATAGGTCATTTCACATTGGTGCCTTATGAGTGGAAAGATGGCCTTGAAGGGCACTGTCTGAGCAATAGAAGAAGTAGAACACTCCAGAAAGATTCTGAATCCAACTCCAGCACCCCAAATTATTTCTGTGGACAGACATTAACATTTGGAGTTGAAACTGAGAGACAATTGGATGGGAGAGACATTATAGGAGTGTGGGCAGATCATAGAATGAATGAGAGTCTCTGCAGAAGCATCAGACAGTGTGCATTAGTGCAAGCAGTGCCATTTTTGAAAATGGAAAAGAAATGACTAATCAGTTACCTGCAGTTACTCCTGGGAAAGGTGGCTGATAAAACTGTCACATTTGACATTGAAACTGTGACTCTAGGAACCATCAAAATAACAAAGGCAGAAACTTCAAGCTTCAAATAATTATTAGCTTGAACAACAGAGAAGTGTTTGTTGACTGCTTACTTGATGAATCATTCAGATCTCTTTATGTTGGATGTTAATTTTTCCAACCTGAATGGAAAGTGCTAGTGTTTTAGATTCTTGGATGACTAGCTTTGGTCTGCAGGGTTTTAGGGCAGCTGTTCTTAACCTGGTTTAGTTGTAATTGATACAAATAGTAGGATTCAATCTCTTGGGCTATTGGAAATGGAAAATACTTACTGGATTCATTTTGGAATATTTTAGCAATAAGATACTTAAATGTTGTAGACAAAACCATAATGCAGTCAATTTTATTTTTAGGATAGTGTTCATTAAAATATCATATCACAATAAAAATTGAATTGACTTTAAAAGTACCCATGTATAAAAAGGGCTATACCCTTCTACTGTGCTTCTTTTTAAAGTTGGTTATTAGAATGGAAAAAGTCAATGTAACATCATTTGATTAAATCTCCATATTTTAAGGATCCAAGACCATATAAAGCTTAGAATAAAACAACAGGAATAGACGTAAAGAAGCCAAGAGTTTGGTAATATATATTCATCATGTGCTCTCCACATAAGTGTGTTGAGTGTGCTCTCCATATTCAGGTGTTTTGTAAGTACTGTTGACTTTTATCTTGGGTTCAGTAAAACTTTAAGTTCTAAAAGCATTACAATTTTTGCATATTTTTAAATGCCTGACAAAACATCTGAAATAATCAAAGAATTTTCTTTTGCTATTTCTATGCAATGTGATTCAAGATAGTCTAAAGGATTTTTATAGGGCAAAACTACTATGGAAGTGGTATGCACAGCAGTGTTAGCCATTTTATGTGTATGTCACGTGCACATGTGCTTATCCAGCCTCAGTGACATGCTTGCACTATTTTTAGGTTACGATTTGCAGTCCAGTTTAATGTCAATTTGACGAATGATATTTTAGTTGAATAAACAAGCACCATAGGGGAAAAAGAAATGGAGGAAAGATACAGGCTCTTAATTGCCTGGCTCAGAAGACACACCAACCACTTCTGCTCATAGTCCATTGGGCAATCTAGCCACATGACTCTAACTTAGATATTTTTTGAAAATTGAAACGTGTGTAATATATTTGAAGCATTTATTTCATGTATAGAAACGGTGGTCTTCGTTTACTAGGCCAGTCTACAGAAGTTTCTTTTCAATGGGATTTTTTTTCCTTTTCACTTGTACGAATACAGAAGTATTTTGAAAAGCAAGTTTAATTTTTTTAAGACATTCCCACCAACAGTGGAAGAGGGTTCACTTTTCTTCACACCCTCTCCAGCATTTATTGTTTTTAGATTTTTTGATAATGGCCATTATGACTGGTGTGTGGTCATACCTAATTGTAGTTTTCATTTGCATTTCTCTAATGATTAGTGATGTTGAGCATCATTTCATGTGTTTGTTGGCAATCTGTATATTTTCTTTGGAGAAATTTCTATTTAGGTCTTCTGCCCATTTTTGGATTGGGTTGTTTGTTATTTTGATATTGAGCTGCATGAGCTGCTTGTAAATTTTGGAGATTAACCCTCTGTCAGTTGCTTCATTTGCAAATATTTTCTCCCATTCTGAGAGTTGTCTTTTCGTCTTGTTTTTGTTTTCCTTTGCTGTGCAAAAGATTTTAAGTTTCATTAGGTCCCATTTGTTTACTTTTGTTTTTATTTCCATTTCTTTAGGAGGTGGGTCAAAAAGGATGTTGCTGTGATTTATGCCATACAGTGTTCTGCCTATGTTTTCTTCTAAGAGTTTGAAGTGTCTGGCCTTACATTTAGGTCTTTTATCCATTTTGAGTTTATTTTTGTGTATGGTGTTAGGGAGTGTTCTAATTTCATTCTTTGACTTGTAGCTGTCCAGTTTTCCAAGCACCACATATTGAAGAGGCTGTCTTTTCTCCATTGTATATTCTTGCCTCCTTTATCAAAAATAAGGTGACCATATGTGTGTGGGTTTATCTCTGGGTTTTCTTTCTTTTTTTTTTTACATATTTATTGGAATATAATTGCTTCACAATGGTGTGTTATAACACCTGCTTTATAACAAAGTGAATCAGTTATACATATGTTCCCATATCTCTTCCCTCTTGTGTCTCCCTCCCTCCAACACTCCCTATCCCACCCCTCCAGGCGGTCACAAAGCACTGAGCTGATCTCCCTGTGCTATGCGGCTGCATAGCACTAGCTATCTACCTTACGTTTGGTAGTGTATATATGTCCATGCCTCTCTCTCGCTTTGTCACAGCTTACCCTTTCCCCTCCCCATATCCTCAAGTCCATTCTCTAGTAGGTCTGTGTCTTTATTCCTGTCTTACCCCTAGGTTGTTCATGACATTTTCTTTTTTCTTAAATTCCATATATATGTGTTGGCATACGGTATTTGTCTTTCTCTTTCTGACTTACTTCACTCTATCTCTGGGTTTTCTATCCTGTTCCATTGATCTATATATCTGTTTTGGTGCCAGGGCCATACTGTCTTGATTACTGTAGGTTTGTAGTATAGTCTGAAGTCCAGTAGCCTGATTCCTCCAGCTCTGTTTTTCTTTCTCAATATTGCTTTGGCTATTCAGGGTCTTTTGTGTTTCCATACAAATTGTGAAATTTTTTGTTTTAGTTCTGTGAAAAATGCCATTTGTAGTTTGATAAGGATTGCATTGAATCTGTAGATTGATTTGGATAGTATAGTCATTTTCACAATGTTGATTCTTCCAATCCAAGAACATGGTATATCTCTCCATCTGTTTGTATCATCTTTAATTTCTTTCTTCAATGTCTTATAGCTTTCTGCATACAGGTCTTTTGTCTCCTTAGGTAGGTTTATTCCTGAGTATTTTATTCTTTTTGTTGCAGTGCTAAATGGGAGTGTTTCCTTAATTTCTCTTTCAGATTTTTTATCATTAGTGTATAAAAATGCAAGAGATTTCTATGCATTGATTTTGTATCTGCTACTTTACCAAATTCATTGATTAGCTCTAGTAGTTTTCTGGTAGCAACTTTAGGATTCCTTATGTATAGTATCGTGTCATTTGCAAACAGTGACAGCTTTACTTCTTCTTTTCCAATTTGGAGTCCTTTTATTTCTTTTACTTCTCTGATTGCTGTGGCTAAAGCTTCCAAATCTATGTTGAGTAATATTGGTGAGAGTGGACACCCTTGTCTTGTTCCTGATCTTAGAGGAAATGGTTTCAATTTTTCACCATTAAGAACGATGTTGGTTGTGGGTTTGTCATATATGGCTTTTATTATGTTGAGGTAAGTTCGCTCTATGCCTAATTTCTGGAGGGTTTTTATCATAAATCTGTGTTGAATTTTGTCGAAAGCTTTTTCTCATCTATTGAGATGATCATATGGTGTTTCCCCTTCAATTTGTTAATATGGTTTATCACATTGATTGATTTGCATATATTGAAGAATCCTTACAATGTAAATTGACACAGCCACTATGGAGAACAGTGTGGAGGTCCCTTAAAAAACTAAAAATAGAACTACCATACAGCCCAGCAATCCCACTACTGGGCATATACCCTGAGAAAACCATAACTCAAAAAGAGTCATGTACCACAATGTGCATTGCAGCTCTATTTAAAATAGCCAGGACATAGAAGCAACCTAAGTGTCCATCGACAGCTGAATGGATAAAGAAGATGTGACACATATATCCAATGGAATATTACTCAGCCATAAAAAGAAACGAAATTGAGTTATTTGTAGTGAGGTGGATGGACTTAGAGTCTGTCATACAGAGTGAAGTACGTCAGAAAGAGAAAAACAAATACCATATGCTAACACATATATATGGAATCTAAAAGAAAATAAAATGATTCTGAAGAACCTAGGAGTAGGATAGGAATAAAGAAGCAGATGTAGAGAATGGAATTGATGTCACTGGGAGGGGACAGTTTACCTGAGACGAAGTGAGAGAGTGGCCTGGACTCTCTCTATATACACTACCAAATATAAAATAGATAGCTAGTGGGAAGCAGCTGCGTAGCACAGGGAGATCAGCTCCATGCTTTGTGACCACCTAGAGGGAGAGGATAGGGAAGGTGGGAGGGAGACACAAGAGGGAGGGGATATGGGGATATATGTATACATAAAGCTGATTCATTTTGTCATACCACAGAAACTAACACATTGTAAAGCAATTATACTCCAATAAAGGTGTTAAAAAAAATGCTGGAGAGGGTGTGGAGAAAAGAGAATCCTCCTACACTGTTGGTGGGAATGTAGATTGGTGCAGCCACTATGGAAAACAGTATGGAGTTTCCTTTAAAAACTAGAAATAGAGCTACCATATGATCCAGCAAGCCCACTCCTGGGCATATATCCAGAAAAGATGAAAACTCTAATTCAAAAAGATATATGCACCCCAATGTTCATAGCAGCACTATTTACAATAGCCAAGACATGGAAACAATCCAAGTGCCCATCAACAGACAATTGGTTTAAGAAGATATAATATATATATACATGGAATATTACTCAGCCATAAAAAGGATGAAATGCTGCCATTTGCAGCAACATGGATGGACCTAGAGATTATACTAAGTCAGACAAAGACAAATATTGTATTCTATTACTTACATGTGGAATCTAAAAACTAATAAAAATGCATCTATATACAAAACAGAAACAATCTCACAGACATAGAAAATAAACTAAAAAAATAAGAATAAAAAAACAGTTTAATCTCACTATTAATTGGGGAAGTGCAAACAAAAATGAAATATTAACTTTTGTCTTCGAGATAAAAGTTTCTTAATGTAGAATGATGCCAAAAATAGGGAGTAATCGCTGCTCTTATGTAATGATCCAGTCACTTGGAGGGAGATTGAGGAGAATCTATTAAAGTGAAAATTCCAAAACAAAATTAGGTACATACATACAATAAAATATTATTCAACCTTAAAAAGGAAGGAAATTCTGACAAATGCTACAACATAGTTGAACACTGAAGACATTAAGACAAGTGAGATAAGCCAATAACAAAAGGACAAATTCTGTATGATTCCACCCAAACAAGGTACTTAGAGTAGCCAAATCAGAGTCAGAAAATAGAATGGTGTTGGTCTCGGGATTAGGGTAGGGGAAAATGGATTTAATGTGTAATAGGTACAGAGTTTCAATTTTGCAAGATTAAAAAATTTCTGTGGATAGATTGCGGTGATGATTGCACAGTATGTGAATGAACTTAATGCTACTGAAAATGGTTAAAATTGTAAATTTTATGTTGTGTATATTTTACCACATTTTTTAAATAATATTTTTTTAATAAAATAAAATGAAAGCTTTAAAAAATATTTTTAAACTATTTGAGGTTTCAAATTACCTGTTACATAATCATCACCTTTTTCCCTTGCATTATTTTACACATAAATAAGTTGTTTTTCTTTGTTTAGGGAATAAGCTTAAGAAGGTTTCATTAGGTTAAGAAGATGTGCTGGAATATAGTTGTCTTGTTCAGCTATCTGAAACAAAATAAAAAACTAAAAGTAATTTTTTTTTAAAAAAGCTGCTTGACCCCACATAGAGAACAGAGTTGTGGTTGCTAAGGGGAGAGGGCTGGGGAAGGGGTGGACTGGGTGTTTGGGATTAGTAAATGCAAACTCATATACAGACTAAATAAACAGCAAGGTCTTACTGTGTAGTACAGTGAATTATATTCAATATCTTGTGATAAATCATAATGGAACAGTATATGAGAAAGAATATTTATATATGTATAACTGAATCACTGCTGTACAGTAGAAATTAACACAATAAAATAATTGTGTTAATTGTTTTATTGTGTTAACACAATAAAATATTACTTCAATAAAACAATTTTTAATACTTTAACTTTAATAATCATTAAGGTATATATAATCATAACTTTAGCAACTGTACATTTTGATGTTTGTCAGAAATGAATTTTACATAACAAAAAGGAAGAAGCTGCCAGGGCAGCAAAATTGCAGTCTCTACCCCAGGTAGCAGGCATTGGGTTCTTTTTTTTTTTTTTTTCACACACACACACTGTATTTTATTTTTAGAAGAGATAAATAAACTGACACCAAGCATTGTAAATGGGTGACCACAACAAAAGCAACAATGGTTGCAATTACCAAACACAAAACACACTCATACTATGTCATAATATTGACATTCAGTACAGTAATCCTCCACTGTAACAGCTCCTTTACTTTGCAGGAAAAATTGATTTGTATATTTTTTGTCTCTGAGTCCTTGTGGGATATTTTTTTTTATTCAAACAGAAAGTCACAAAAATTATAATCATCCTCATCAGTTCACTCAGTCCCATGTAATTAATTTTTTTTATCTTGATCTTTTGTTAGCACTTTTATGAATTCATCAGTTTTCCATTAGAGTTCTGAAAATGCTTATCCATTCAGTTCAGCAATATAGTCAGTTACCAGAAACCTGTACTTGTCAGAATCTTTTCCATGAATTCCTTGAAGATGAAACCCTTTTAAAGGAACATATTTGCAAAAACATCAGAGTATACCCAGAACTGTCTGTAAATGACGAAAGACTTAAAAATGACCATGGTTAAAGATTTGATGAAAGTTCATAATAATGCAATTGACAAGGAAATTTAGTTATTTCTGAGATATACATTTTAAAGTAATAACTAGAATTATGACTTATAACATTAGACCAGAACATATAAGATTTTTAGAAATTTCATTTAATGTCTGAAACATTTATATTAACCTATTTCCATACAAATAACCCAAAGAAAGTTAATTATTCATTGTTTTTTTTTGTCTGTTTGTTTGTTTCTTTATACTGCAGGTTCTTATTAGTCATCAATTTTATACACATCAGTGTATATATGTCAATCTCAATCACCCAATTCAGCACACCACCATCCCCACCCCACCACAGTTTTCCTCCCTTGGTGTCCATAAGTTTATTCTCTACATCTGTGCTCAACTTCTGCCCTGCAAACTGGTTCTTCTGTACCATTTATCTAGGTTCCACATACATGCATTAATATACGATATTTGTTTTTCTCTTTCTGACATACTTCACTCTGTATAACAGTCTCTAGATCTGTCCATGTCTCAACAAATGACTCAATTTCGTTCCTTTTTATGGCTGAGTAGTATTCCATTGTATATATGTATCACAACTTCTTTATTCATTCGTCTGTCGATGGGCTATTGAAAAGAGTGCTTCAATGAACGTTGGGGTGTATGTGGCTTTTTGAATTATGTTTTTCACTGGGTATATGCCTAGTAGTGGGATTTCTGGATCATATGGTAATTGTATTTTTAGTTTTTTAAGGAGCCTCCATACTGTTCTCCATAGTGGCTGTATCAATTTAACTTCCCACCAACAGTGCAAGAGGTTCCCCTTTTCTCCACACCCTCTCCAGCATTTGTTGTTTGTAGATTTTCTGATGATGCCCATTCTAACTGGTGTGAGGTGATACCTCTTTGTAGTTTTGATTTACATTTCTCTAATAATTAGTGATGTTGAGCAGCTTTTCATGTGCTTCTTGGCCATCTGTAAGTCTTCTTTGGAGAAATGTCTATATAGATCTTCTGCCCATTTTTGGATTGGGTTGTTTGTTTCTTTAATATTGAGCTGCATGAGCAGTTTATATATTTTGGAGATTAATCCTTTGTCCGTTGATTCGTTTGCAAATATTTTCAAAATATTATTACTTCAATAATAATTATTATTTATTATTATTTCAATAAAATAATTAGAAAAAAAAGCTGCTTGACCCATAGACCTCCCATTTCCCAGTCCTACCCTGTCCCTCTAGCCTCTCATTTGTGTACATTCAAACCATCATTCTTACTCTCTTTCTCTCTCTCCCTCCCTCTGTTTGCCAGTTATGACCTCACTTATTCATACTGAACAGTGTTACCAATTATATTTGTGCTGGAGGAGTATTAGAGTGATCCAGTCTGAGGTACTAACAGTATGAGTGAGACAGGAAAATTTGTCGAATAATGCTGAAAAATATTGCTGAGCACTTTAAGGAATATAAAAGTAGTATGAGTCAAGAAATGGCCCAACCCTCATTCTGGTTTGACAGAGTGCCAAAGTACTCAGAATAGTACTTTACTGTTAAATGCAGTATAATGTATTTAAAGGAAACTTGTGTGTTCTGAGATATAAATGCTTCAAGTATTCAAAATAAAAGAGGTCTAGTGATGACTGTAATTATCAAGGAAGGTTGCCTAGAATGGTAGTACAAGGTTTTAAGGCCAGGCAGCTCTATATTGGAGAGAGCTCTGAATAGCAAAAAGAAGAACTGAAATATTTAAGGGTGGAAAATAAACCACTATGTGGGACTTTTGTTTATTTTTTTCCATGTGTTTAGAGCAGGGTTATGATATAATAAAATCAGTTCTTTTATAATATCATTCTGAACAAATGTATGAACATCTGCCCAATGGATGCAATGCTATTATTTCTTAAAATTAGAGGATCACAGCATACCACAGCTGAGAAAGACTTAAAGACTACTCATTTATTAATTGCAAAAAGTGGCCCATGAGCAGAATAAAACCCACAGACTTTTGTGTAAATCAAATAGTGATTTACAAATTTGATCCAATATTCAAAAATTAGATTTCACATGAAAATCCGGAATTGTAAATTCACCTTAAAAAATAGAGGTAGAGTGTCTCCCATAGGAAACTTGCACAAGCCTCTTAGATAACCTCATCCACCAGAGGGCAGACAGCAGAAGCAAGAAGAACTACAGGCCTGAAGCCTGTGGAACAAAAACCATATTCACAGAAAGATAGACAAGATGAAAAGGCAGAGGGCTATGTACCAGATGAAGCAACAAGATAAAACCCCAGAAAAACAAGTAAACAAAGTATAGATAGGCAACCTTCCAGAAAAAGAATTCAGAAAAATGATAGTGAAGATGATCCAGGACCTTGGAAAAAGAATGGAGGCAAAGATCGAGAAGCTGCAAGAAATGTTTAATAAAGACCTAGAAGAATTAAAGAACAAACAAACAGAGATGAACAATACAATAACTGAAATGAAAACTACACAAGAAGAAATCAATAGAGGAATAACTGAGGCAGAAGAACGGATAAGTGACCTGGAAGACAGAAAGGTAGAATTCACTGCTGTGGAACAGAATAAAGAAAAAAGAAAGAAAATAAATGAAGACAGCCTAAGAGACCTCTGGGACAACATTAAACACAACAACATTCACTTTATAGGGGTCCCAGAAGGACAAAAGAGAGAGAAAATATTTGAAGAGATTATAATCCAAAACTTCCCTAACATGGGAAAGGAAAGAGCCACCCAAGTCCACAAAGCACAGTGAGTCCCATACAGCATAAACCCAAGGAGAAACATGCCAAGACACATAGTAATCAAACTAGCAAAAATTAAAGACAAAGAAAAATTATGGAAAGCAGAAAGGGAAAAAAAAAACAAAGAACATACAAGGGAACTCCCATAAGGTAAACAGCTGATTTCTCAGCAGAAACTCTACAAGCCAGAAGGGAGTGGCATGATATACTTAAAGTGATGAAAGGGAAGAACGTACAACCAAGATTACTCTACATGGAGAGGATCTCATTCAGATTTGACAGAGAAATTAAAAGCTTTACAGACAAGCAAAAGCTAAAAGAATTCAGTACCACAAAACCAGCTCTACAACAAATGCTAAAGGAACTTCTCGAAGTGGGAAACACAAGAGAAGAAAAGGACCTACAAAAACAAACCAAAAACAATAAAGAAATGGTCAAAGGAACATACATATCAGTAATTACCTTAAATGTGAATGGATTAAATGCTCCAATCAAAAGACACAGGTTTGCTGAGTGGATACAAAAACAAGACCCATATATATGCTGTCTACAAGAGACCCACTTCATACCTAGGGACACATACAGACTGAAAGTGAGGGGGAAAGTGAGGGGATGGAAAAAGATATTCCATGAAAATGGAAACCAAAAGAAAGTTGGAGTAGCAATACTCATATCAGATAAAATTGATTTTAAAATAAAGAATGTTACAAGAGACAAGGAAGGACACTACATAATGATTAAGGGATCAATCCAAGAAGATATAACAATTGTAAATATTTATGCAGCTAACATAGGAGCACATCAATACATAAGGCAAATCCTAACAACTATAAAACAGAAAATCAAAAGTAACACAAAAATAGTGGGGGACTTTAACACCTCACTTATACCAATGGACAGATCATCCAAAATTAAAATAAATAAGGAAAGAGAAGCTTTAAATGACACAATAGACCGAATAGATTTAATTGATATTTATAGGACATTCCATCCAAAAACAACAGGTTACACTCTCTATTCAAGTGCGCACAGAACATTCTCCAAGATACATCACATCTTGGGTCACAAATCAAGCCTCAGTAAATTTAAGAAAACTGAAATAATATCAAGCATCTTTTCTGACCACAACACTATGAGATTAGAAATGAATTACATGGAAAAAAAAACGTAATAAACACAAACACATGGAGGCTGAACAATACGTTACTAAATAACCAAGAGATCACTGAAGAAATCAAAAAGGAAATCAAAAAATACCTAGAGACTAATGACAATGAAAACACAAGGATCCAAACCCTATGGGATGCAGAAAAAGCAGTTCTAAGAGGGAAGTTTATAGCTATACAAGTCTACCTCAAGAAACAAGAAAAATCTCAAATAAACAATCTAACCTTACACCTAAAGGAACTAGAGAAAGGAGAGCAAACAAAACCCAAAGTCATCAGAAGGAAAGAAATCATAAAGATCTGAGCAGAAATAAATGAAATATAAACAAAGAAAACAATAACAAAGATCAATAAAACTAAAAGCTGGTTCTTTTAGAAGATAAACAAAATTGATAAACCACTAGCCAGACTCATCAAGAAAAAGAGGGAGAGTACTCAAATCAATAAAATCAGAAATGAAAAAGGAGAAGTTACAACAGACACCACAGAAATACAAAGCATTCTAAGAGACTACTACATGCAACTCTATGTCAATGAAATGGACAACCTGGAAGAAATGGACAAATTCTTAGAAAGGTATAACCTTCCAAGACTGAACCAGCAAGAAATAGAAAATATGAACAGACCAATCACAAGTAATGAAATTGAAACTGTGATTAAAAATCTTCCAACAAACGAAAGTCCAGGACCAGTTGGCTTCACAGGTGAATTCTATCAAACATTTAGAGAAGAGCTAACACCCCTCCTTCTCAAACTCTTCCAAAGATTTGCAGGGGAAGGAACAATCCCAAACTCATTCTATGAGGCCACCATCACCCTGATACCAAAACCAGACAAAGATACTGCAAAAAAAAGAAAATTATAGACCAATATCACTGATGAATATAGATACAAAAATCCTCAACAAAATACTAGCAAACAGAATCCAACAACACATTAAAAGAATCATACAGCATGATCAAGTGGGATTTATCCCAAGGATGCAAGGATTCTTCAATATACGGAAATCAATCAATGTGATGCACCTTATTAACAAATTGAAGAATAAAAACCATATGACCATCTCAATAGATGCAGAAAAAGCTTTTGACAAAATTCAACACGTTTATGATAAAAACTCTCCAGATAGTGTGCCTAGATGGAACCTACCTCTACATAATAAAGGCCATATATGACAAACCCACAGCAAACATCATTCTCAATGGTGAAAAACTGAAAGTATTTCCTCTAAGATCAGGAACAAGTCAAGGATGTCCACTCTCACCACTATTATTCAACATAATTTTGGAAGTCCTACCATGGCAATCAGAGAAGAAAAACAAATAAAAGGAATTCAAATTAGAAAAGAAGAAGTAAAACTGTCACTGTTTGCACATGACATGATACTATACATAGAGAACACTAAAGATACCACCAGAAAACTACTAGAGTTAATCAATGAATTTGGTAAAGTTGCAGGATACAAAATTAATGCACAGAAATCTCATGCATTCCTATACACTAATGGTGAAAAATCTGCAAGAGAAATTAAGGAAACACTCCCATTTACCATTGCAACAAAAAGAATAAAATACCTAGGAATAAACCTACCTAGGGAGACAAAAGACCTGTATGCAGAAAACTCTGAGACACTGATGAAAGAAATTAAAAATTATACCAACAGATGGAGAGATATACCATGTTCTTGGATTGGAAGAATCAATATTGTGAAAATGACTATACTACCGAAAGCAATCTACAGATTTAATGAAATCCCTATCAAATTACCAATCGCATTTTTTACGGAACTAGAAGAAAATGTCTTAAAATTTGTATGGAGACACAAAAGACCCCGAATAGCAAAAGCAGTCTTGAGGGAAAAAAATAGAGCTGGAGGAATCAGACTCCCTGACTTCAGACAATACTACAAAGCTACAGTCAACAAGACAATATGGTACTGGCACAAAAACAGAAACATAGATCAATGGAAGCAGATAGAAAGCCCAGAGATAAACCCATGCACCTATGGTCAACTAATCTATGACAAAGGAGGCTGGGATATACAATGGAGAAAAGACAGTCTCTTCAACAAGTTGTGCTGGGAAAACTGGACAGCTACATATAAAAGAATGAAATTAGAACACTCCCTAACACCATACACAAAAATAAACTCAGAATGGATTAGAGACCTATATGTAAAACCGGACACTGTAACACTCTTAGAGGAAAACATTTCAAGAACACTCTCACATAAATCACAGCAAGATCTTTTTTGATCCACCCCCTAGAGTAATGGAAATAAAAACATAAATAAACAAATGAGGCTTAATGAAACTTCAAAGCTTTTGCACAGCAAAGGAAACCATAAACAAGACAAAAAGACAACCCTCAGAATGGGAGAAAATATTTGCAAATGAATCAATAGATAAAGATTAATCTCCAAAATATATAAACAACTCATGCATCTCAATATTAAAAAAACAAACAATTGTATCCTAAAATGGGCAGCAGACTTAAATAGACATTTCTCCAAAGAAGACATACAGATAGCCAAGAAGCACATGAAAAGCTGCTCAACATTACTAATTATTAGAGAAATGTAAATCAAAACTACAATGAAGTATTACCTCACACCAGTTAAAATGGGCATCATCAGAAAATCTACAAACAAATGCTGGAGAGGGTGTAGAGAAAAGGGAACCCTCTTGCGCTGTTGGTGGGAATGTAAATTGATACAGCAACTATGGAAAACAGTATAGAGGTTCCTTAAAAAAATAAAAATAGAATTACCATATGATCCATCAATCTCACTGCTGGGCATATACCCAGTGAAAACCATAATTCAAAAAGCCACCTGCACCCCAATGTTCATTGCATCACTCTTTACAATAGCCAGGTCATGGAAGCAACCTAAATGACCACTGACAGATGAATGGATAAAGAAGATGTGGTACATATGTACAATGGACTATTTCTCAGTCTTTAAAAGGAACGATTTGGGGTCCTTTGTTGAGACATGGATGGATCTAGAGACTGTCATACAGAGTGAAGTAAGTCAGAAAGAGAAAAACAAATATCGTGTATTAATGCATATATGTGGAACCTAGAAAAATAGTACAGATGAACCAGTTTGCAGGGCAGAAATTGAGACACAGACGTAGAGAACAAAGTTATGGACACCAAGGAGGTAAAGCCATGGGGGGTTGGGTGTGGTGGTGTGCTGAATTGGGCAATTGGGATTGACATGTATACACTGATGTGTATAAAATTGATGACTAATAAGAATCTGCTGTATAAAAAATAAATAAAATAAAATTCAAAAAACAAAACAAAACAGACAAAAAAGTAAATTAACGAAATATTCATGTTTAAAACATAAATAGAGGTAAAAGTTACAACCAACTATGAATATAACAAAAAAGAAACGGACTTACAGATATAGAGAACAAACTAGTGGTTACCAGTGGGAAGAAGGGAGTGAGGAAGGGCTATAAAGGGGTAGGGAATTAAGAGTTATAAAATATTATGTACAAAATAAGCTACAAGGATATATTGTGCAACATGGGCATTATAGCCAATATTTTATAATAACTATAAATGGAGTCTAACCTATAAAAATTGTGAATCATTATATTGTGCACCTATAAATTATACAATAGTATACATCAGCTATACTTCAATCAAAAAAAAATAAGAGCCAACTTAAAAAAAAAATAGATGAGATATGTTACAATCACACCTCTGCATGTAAATAATGTGATATGGCAGAGTGCCTGCCTTCTTTGGATGATAAACGACTGCTCCATGTTGACACAGTGCCCTGTTCAGAAGAAGGTGAACTGTGATTAGCCTCAACAAAGACCTCAGAAGATCCCATGGGAAGCTCTGGAACTGGGATAGTCTTTCAGATTTTCCCAAGTCAAAGCAAGGGGGAAAGA
Source organism: Phocoena sinus (assembly GCF_008692025.1). Classification (NCBI taxonomy): domain Eukaryota; kingdom Metazoa; phylum Chordata; class Mammalia; order Artiodactyla; family Phocoenidae; genus Phocoena; species Phocoena sinus. Next base: position 74,805,703 of record NC_045775.1, read on the forward strand.
CTTTGTACTTGTGTGTCAAACAATCATTGCAGACAGGCTGTCCCCAGAGAAGAGATGTAACCTTGGTTGAGGCAGCCCCCTTCAACTGAGAGCAATTCTCAGAGAGAGACTCAAAGCTACCAGCCACCAACATTCTCATAGACTTGGGGAATTAGTGCTGCTGTCCTGAAGGGTTGTTGCTCCACAGAATCCACTTGGAGAGATTAAACCACTTATCAAGGTCACATGGCTATTACTTTTTGGTGCCATAATTAAGTCCAGGTCTATCTGATTCCGGATCCATGTTCTTTACCTTAAAATTCTTCAAGTAACTTTACTGTGATATTGTGATTTATAAGAAGAAATATATATTTAGTCTTCATCCACAGTTCCTGGCTCATAGCTTCCAAACCCCTTGGAATTTTCAGAATTAAAAGAGCAATGGGTGCACCTTTTATTATAATGTTTGGTCTCTAGTCTATGTTCCTGAAATTGATTCAGAACCATACAAGTGAAATGGGTGTCATTATTCATAACAAGCCCCTTTCCAACACAATTGTGTTTATGTTAATGAGGTGACTTTGGGTAAGCACCTAAGGATGGCAGCTTATTGCCAGTAGAACTGGCCATGAACAGAGGGTTGCAAATTTCAGGCTCACCCCCTGATTTCTGGGGAGGTGAGAAGGGCTGGAGGCTGAATCAATCACCAATGAGCAATGATTTAATTAAGCATGCCTGTGTAATGAAGCCTAAATAAAAATCAAAGGATGTGATTAAGAGAGTTTCCAAGTTGGTAGACCAGAACGCTTCTAGGTGCCCCCACACTGGGCCCCAAACTCCATGAGGACAGAAGTTCCTTTGTTCAGGACTTTGCCCTATGTATCTCTTCATCTGGCTATTGATTCAGATCCTTTAATATCCTTTGTAATAAGCCAGTAACCTAGTGAGTAAGTAGGTTTCCTGAATTCTGTGAGCTGCTCTAACAAATTAATGGAACCTAAAGTGGGGGTAGGAAACTGCAGTCTGTAGCCAGAAGCTCAGGAAACAACCTAAGTTTGTAAATGGTGTCTGGAGGGCAGTCTAATGGGACTGAGCCCTTAACCTGTGAAATATGATGTTATCTCCAAGTAGATAGTGTCAAATTGAGTTGAATTGTAGGGTACCTGGCTAGTACCCAAGAGTTGCTTGGTGGTGGGGAATGCCACACCTCCTCATATTGAAATTGGAGTCAGAACCCATGTTTACTGTAATGCAGCAGTGGGACTGGAATGTTCTCATAGAAATGCAATTGCTAAGTGAATCTGCATTATGAGATCAAAGCACAGGCCCCATGGAAATACATTCTGGGCAGCATACACTTGAAATCATGTCATGTCTCTGACCATTATATCTTCTGGTTTCTGTTTATTTCATGATCGGTCACTCCCTCTGATTAGATGTCTTCTATCCAAAAGACTTTCTTCAACCTCTGTTTGAAGGCTGATTTTGACCATCTGCTTCCTAAAACAGTTCCTTGATTATGTGCACTTGCCTTGAACAGCTGTTCTATGTGTATAACCAAACGTATATATATATATATATATATATATATATATATATATATATATATATATATATATATATATATATAACTAAATGTATTTTTTATATAACTACTTTTAATGTCATTTGCCTTGGCATTTTGAAAAACTTCCAGTGTGACCACATGCATATCCTATGAGTCAAAACATTCATTAGAACACAAAACAATGACAGAAAACAACATCACAAAAAAGTAAACATAGAAATTAGTGGGAGACTTTCAAGATGGCAGAGGACTAAGACGTGGAAATCACATTCTTCCCCACAAATACAACAGAAATGCATCTATATGTGGAACAACTCCTACAGAACACCTACTGAACGCTGGCAAAAGACCTCAGATTTCCCAAAAGGCAAGAAAATCCCCAAGTACCTGGGCAGAGCAAAAGAAAAAAGAAAAAGCAGAGACAAAAGAATAGGGACAGGACCTGCACCTCTGGGAGGGAGCTGTGAAGAAGGAAAGGTTTCCACACACTAAGAAGTTCCTCCACTGGCGGAGATGGGGTGTGGGGTTGTGGTGCGGGGGGAGGGAGCTTCGGAAACAAAAGGAGAGCACAGCAATAAGGGTGCAGAGGGCAAAGTGGAGAGATTCCCGCAGGGAGGATTGGTGCTGACCAGCACTCACCAGCCTGAGAGCCTTGTCTGCTCATGCACTGAGGCGGGTGGGGTCTGGGAGCTGAGGTTCAGGCTTCAGAAGTCAGACCCCAGGGAAAGGACTGGGGTTAGCTGCGTGAACACAGACTGAAGAGGGCTAGTGAGCCACAGATAGCTGGAAGGGAGTCCAGGAAAAAGTCTGGAACTACCTAAGAGGCAAGAGACCACTGTTTAGGGGTGTGCAACAAGAAGGGATTCAGACCACTGCTTAAACAAGCTCTAGAGACAGGCACGAGCTACGGCTGTCAGCATGGACACTAGAGATGGGCAAGAAATACTAAGGCTGCTGCTGTAGCCACCAAGAATCCTGTGTTCAAGCACAGGTCACTATCCACACCTCCACTCCCAGGAGCCAGTGCAGCCTGCCACTGCAAGGGTCCCGTGATCCAGGAACAACTTCCCCGGGAGAACACACGGCACACCTCAGGCTGTTGCAATGTCATGCCGGCTGCTGCTGCTACAGGCTCACTCGCATTCTGAACCCCTCCCTCCCCGGGGCCTGAGCGAGCCGAGTCACTGAATCAGCGGCTACTTTAACCCCGTCCTGTCTGGGTGGGGAACAGATGCACTAAGGAGACTACATGCAGAGGCAGGACAAAATGCAAAGCTGAACCCCAGGAGTTGGGCAAACAAAGAAGAGAAAGGGAAATCTTGTCCAGCAGCCTCAGGAGCAGTGGATTAAATCTCCACAATCAACTTGATGTACCCAGCATTTCTGGAATACCTGAATAGACAATGAATCATCCCAAAATTGAGGTGGTGGACTTTGGGAGCAACTGTAGACATGGGGTTTGCTTTCTGCATGTAATTTGTTTCTGGTCTTATGTTTATCTTAGTCTACTATTTAGAGTTTATTATCATCTGTAGATTCGTTTATTGATTTTGTTTCTCTTTTCCTTTTTTTATATAGATATATAGATATATGCTTTTTTTTCCTTTTTCTCTTTTTGTGAGTGTGTATGTGTATTCTTCTTTGTGTGATTCTGTTGGTATAGCTTTGCTTTTGCCATTTGTCCTAGGGTTCTTTTTGTTTTTTCTTTTTCTTATTATTTCCTATTTTTTTATTTTTAATAATTTATTATTTTTTATTTTAATAACTTTTATTTTATTTTGTTTTTCTTTCTTTCATTTTTTCTCCTTTTTCTTCTGAGCCACATGGCTGACAGGATCTTCATGCTCTGGCCAGGTGTCAGGCCTGTGCCTCTGAAGGCAGAGAGCTGAGTTCAGGAAATTTGTCCACCAGACACTTCCCAGTTCCATGTAATATCAAATGGCGAAAGCTCTCCCAGATATTTCCATCTAAGCACTAAGACCCAGCTCCACTCAAAAACCAGCAAGCTACAGTGCTGGACACCCTAGGCCAAACAACTAGCAAGAAAGGAACACAACCACACCCATTAGCAGAGAGGCTGCCTAAAGTCATAATAAGAACACAGATACCCCAAAACACACCACTGGATGTGGCACTGCCCACCAGAAGGACAAGATCCAGCCTCATCCACCAAAACACAGGCACAAGTCACCTCCACCAGGAACCTACAAAAGTCACTGAACCAACCTCACCCACTAGAGGCAGACACGAAAAACAATGGGAACTACAAACCTGCAGCCTGTGAAAAAGAGACCCCAAACACAGTAAGTAAAGCAAAATGAGAAGAAAGAGAAACACATATAAGATAAAGGAGCAAGGTAAAAACCCACCAGCCCAAACAAATGAAAAGGAAATAGGCAGTCTACCTGAAAAAGAATTCAGAGTAATGATAGTACAGATGATTGAAAATCTTGGAAATAGAATAGAGAAAATAAAAGAAACATTTAACAAGGACCTAGAAGAACTAAACAGCAAACAAACACTGATGAACAAAACAATAAATGAAATATAAAATTCCCTAGAATGAATCAATAGCAGAATAACTGAGGCAGAAAGTATAAGTGACCTGGAAGATGAAATAGTGGAAATAACTACTGCAGAGAAGAAAAAAGAGTGAAGAGTATTGAGGACAGTCACAGAGACCTCTGGGACAACATTAAGCACACCAACATTCTAATTATAAGGGGTCCCAGAAGAAGAAGAGAAAAAGAAAGGGACTGGAGAAAACATTTGAAGAGATTGTAGTTGAAAACTCCCTAATATGGGAAAGGAAGTAGTTAATCAAGTCCAGGAAGCACAGAGTCCCATACAGGATAAATCCAAGGAGAAACAGGCCAAGACACATTAATCAAACTATCAAAAATTAAATACGAAGAAAAGATATTAAAAGCAACAAGGGAAAAACAACAAATAACATACAAGGGAATCCCCATAAGGTTAACAGCTGATCTTTCAGCAGAAACTCTGCAAACCAGAAGGGAGTGGCAGGACATACTTAAAGTGATGAAAGGGAAAATCCTACAACCAAGGTTACTCTACCCAGCAAGGATCTCATTCAGATTTGACAGAGAAATTAAAACCTTTACAAGCAAACAAAAACTAAGACAATTCAACACCACCAAACCAGCTTTACAACAATGGCTAAAGGAACTTCTCTAGGCAGGAAACACAAAAGAAGTAAAAGACCAACAATAACAAATCCAAAATAATTAAGAAAATGGTAATAGGAACATACATATCAATAACTACCTTAAATGTAAATGGATTAAATGCTCCAACAAAAAGACATAGACTGGTTAAATGGATACAAAATCAAGACCTGTATATATGCTGTCTACAAAACACGTACTTCAGGATTTCCCTGATTCTTCCAGTGGTTAAGAATCTGCCTTCCAATGCAGGGGACATGGGTTCAATTCCTGGTCAGGGAACTAAGATCCCACATGCCACAAGATAACTAAGCCCTCAAGACAAAGACATGTATGCAGAAAACTCCAAGGCACTGATGAAATAAATTAAAAATGATACAAACAGATGGAGAGATATACCATGTTCTTGGATTGAAAAAATCAGCATTCTGAAAAAGACTATACTACCCAAAGCAATCTATAGATTCAATGCAATCCCTATCAGACTACCAATGGCATTTTTCACAGAACTAGAACAAACAATTTCACAATTTGTATTGAAACACAAAAGACCCCGAATAGCCAAAGAAATCTTGAGAAATGAAAACACAACTGGAGGGCTTCTCTGTTGGCACAGTGGTTGAGAGTACACCTGCCAATGCAGGGGACATCGGTTTGTGCCCCGGTCTGGGAAGATCCCACATGCCACGGAGCGGCTGGGCCCGTGAGCCATGGTCGCTGAGCCTGTGCATCTGGAGCCTATGCTTCGCAACAGGAGAGACCACAACAGTGAGAGGCCCATGTACTGCAAAAAAAAAAAAAAAAAAAAACCACAACTGGAGGAATCAGGCTCCCAGACTTTAGACTATACTACAAAGCTACAGTAATCAAGAGAGTATGGCACTGACACTAATACAGAAATATAGATCAATGGAACAGCATAGAAAGCCCAGAGATAAACCCACACACATATGGTCACCTTATTTTTGATAAAGGAAGAAAGAATATGCAATGGAGAAAAGATAGCCTCTTCAATAAGTGGTGCTAGGAAAACTGGACAGCTACATGTAAAAGAATGAAATTAGAACATTCCCTAACACCATACACAAAAATAAACTCAAAATTGATTAAAGACCTAAATGTAAGACCAGATACTATAAAACTCTTAGAGGAAAACATAGGCAGAACATTCTATGACATAAATCACAGCAAGATCCTTTTTGACCCACCTCCTAGAGAAATGAAAATAAAAACAAAAATAAACAAATGGGACCTAATAAAACTTAAAAGCTTTTGCACAGCAAAGGAAACCATAAACAAGATGAAAAGGCAACCCTCAGAATGAGAGAAAGTATTGCAAATGAAGCAACTGACAATGGATTAATCTCCAAAATATACAACAGGTCTTGTATCTCAATATAAAATATCAAACAACCCAATCCAAAAATGGACGGAAGACCTAATTGGACATTTCTCCAAAGAAGATATACAGGTCACCAACAAACACATCAAATGATGCTCAGCATCACTAATCATTAGAGAAGTGCAAATCAAAACTACAATGAGAGGGGCTTCCCTGATGGTGCAGTGGTTGAGAGTCCACCTGCCAATGCAGGGGACATGGGTTCGTGCCCCAGTCCGGGAGGATCCCACATGCCATGGAGTGGCTGGGCCCGTGAGCCATGGCCACTGAGCCTGCGCATCCAGAGCCTGTGCTCCACAACGGGAGAGGCCACCACAGTGAGAGGCCTGCGTACCACAAAAAAAACCCCAAAAAACAAAAAAAATACTACAGTGAGGTATCACCTCACACTGGTCAGAATGGACATCATCAAAATATCTACAAACAAAAAGTGCTGGAGAGGGTGTGGAGAAAAGGGAACCCTCTTGCATCGCTGGTAGAAATGTAAATTGATACAGCCACTTTGGAGAACAGTATGGAGGTTCCTTAAAAAGCTAAAAATAGAAGGACCCTATGACCCAGCAATCCCACTACTGGGCATATACCCTGAGAAAACCATAATTCAAAAAGAATCATGTACCACAATGTGCATTGCAGCTCTATTTACAATAGCCAGGACATGGAAGCAACCTAAGTGTCCATCGACAGATGAATGGATAAAGAAGATGTGACACATATATACAAAGGAATATTACTCATCCATAAAAAGAAATGAAATTGAGTTATTTGTAGTGAGGTGGATGGACCTAGAGTGTGTCATACAGAGTGAAGTCAGAAAGAGAACAACAAATACCATATGCTAACACAGATATACGGAATTTTAAAAAAAATAAAATGTGGTTCTGAAGAACCTAGGGGCAGGATAGGTATAAACACACAGACATAGAGATTGGACTTGAGTGCACGGGGAGGGGAAAGGGTAAGCTGGGTTGAAGTGAGAGGTTGCCATGGACATATATACACTGCCAAATGTAAAATAGATAGCTAGTGGGAAGAAGCCACATAGCACAGGGAGATCAGCTCAGTGCTTTATGACCACCTAGGGGGTGGGGTAGGGAGGGTGTGAGGGAGACGCAAGAGGGAGGAGATATGGGGATATATGTATATGTATAACTGACTCACTTTGTTATACAGCAGAAATTATTACACAATTTTTAAGCAATTATATTCCCATCAAGATGTTAAAAAAAAAATTAGTGAATAACAGTCAAAATGAAGAAAGAAAACTCAGTATGTGCCCCAGAGTTCTTTAACAACAAATGGAGACAATAGGTCATGAATGTGTGATGGGGTCCAGCTGATGGGGTGATGTTCAATTTACCATTCACAATGATAACAAGAAGTAGATACTAAGTGTCCTAGTCAGTAATGTTATACATATGCAGGTGTGTGTGTGTTTGTCTATCTGAGATCAATAGTTTTATAATTTGCATTCTATGGATCAACTCTCAGTAAAATAGTTTTCCGAAAAAGAAAAATCATTGCATTTTAACTGTACATGTGCGTTTAGCCTACAGAGATGCCCAGTCTGTTCTAAAGAAGCAATTCAACCCTGCTTTTCCTTGTACTGACTTAGCATCAAACTAGGTGAGGCAGAAGAAAATCGTATCTCATCCCCCAGCCTTCCTCAGGTAAAAAGGAGTAAGTTTTTTCTATCTCAGAAATTCAGATGCCAACTTGAAAGGATAAGAACAATCTCATCAGCTAGAGTTTTGGGAAAATGACACTTCTTTGAACAAAGCAGTCTCCTGAAGCTAATTATTTTAGAGCTTTTTGCCCTCAGATAGCTTCACCTTTGGTGCGTCACCCACCGTCCACTTTTTCAGATTAAGTAACAAAGGGATAGAAAGGTCAGCTGGCTTTTCAAGATCAGGAAAACATATCAAGGGGTTAGATTCACAACTTTCTTATTTCCAGGAATTGAGCTTCTACTACTAGGCTGGCTCTGTTCTGGATACTCTGTTTACATTCAGAGGCTGTTGTAACATTTCCTTGGTATACAACAACTTTTACAACACTGTCACAATCTTTTCTGTTTATCGGGTTTCTCTGCAAATTTATTATAGCAGCTGCTTAACTCATATAAGTCTCCTGATTCTAATTGTTGAGTTCATTCATCCTGGTGTTAAGGGTGCTGATAAAATCTATCTTCCAAAGACCCAGAACTGAAGGCCAGATTCTGATCCTTGGTGAATTGTCCAAGGCAAATACTCCTTGGAAAGTCTTTTCAGCTAACAACCTGGTGTAGCACATGAAACTGTACAAAGCTATGAGTCACCAATACATTAAATCACACGGCTTGCTTAAATGGTCTGTAGACTTATAATATGTTGGATGAGACTTCCTTAAACCAGTCTAGGAAGCAACCAAGACACAATAAAAGGCCAGAAGGTATGGCTCTAATTTGTCTAAAATTATTAAACTGATTATCAGCTAACTCAGTTCAAATTAATTGCAATCATGATTTGACTGAAGGTTCATTAACTAACAATACCCTCTTTTTGGCAACAAGGTAAAGATAAATCTGTAATAGAATTCACTTCACTTTCAGGCAGTCCACAGTATAATTGGCACCCCCATCAAACACCCTGAAACCTCACATGTTTGTGAATTCTAAGTATGAACTTCACACTTCACCTTGCATTTTATATGCTTTCACTACTACTCAAATGGAAAAAAAGAAATAAAAAGACAAGTGGTTGTCACTTATGGAATTATTTAATCTCAAATTACATTGTCTTTTCTGTTTCTTATTGTGTTCCCACTTTACCAGGTAAGAATGTCCCCACCCTACCCGCCATGGGGCAGAAGCAAGTTTATGATGTTCTCAGAGAATTAACATCTTACAGAAGTATTCTTAAGACTTATCCTTCAGTTGCTGAAGAACTACTTTGGAGTATTCTATGAACTCTTGACATAGTGGGGGGATTTGGGCTAGGCATTGTGCATTTGCCTGTACTGGTGCTTGATCTTGGTTAAATGATAGGTCCTCAATGTTCAGTTGACATCCCTAAAGTACCACAGTACCAAATGCTAGCTTCAAGATGCTCTATTCCTGCCTTTGGCTAGCCAAGGGTATGTGTTCTTATCTTCTTGGGAGTGTTATCTTTCATTTTAGAGCAAATATAGAAAAGCTGTCTATTTTTCTTTGGCTAAGGTTGAGATGTCTATCTAAGACCCAAAGGAGAGTTCTCTTGGAAGAGTCAAACACAAGTTCTCAGGTGTCTCACATGGGAAGAGTTGTGAACCCACCTTCTATATCCCCTGATGGGAGGAAGGGAAGAGGTAAGAGGAGTTGGAGCTCTTCTCATAGGTTGAAAAGACGAGAAAAATTTTCCGTCACTGAAAGGATGAGAGACCCGGCTTTGCAAGGAGAAGCAAAGAGTCCAGGAACTTTGGAGTCAGGGCTGGTACAGCTCAGTGATGTTAGCCTTGTGAAAATCCTTCCACAGAGAGGCCTCAAGATGCCTATCATGGTTTATGCAACCCGGGTGGTCTCCCCCACCATTGAGTACCAGTAGGAGAAGAGCCGGTGAAGGCGGCCACGAGCAGGAGAAGGAAGCGGCCAGAGTGCATACTGTGCAGCGTCACCCCCCTCCAGCCTCGCCAGTAATTTCTTTCCTTACCTTAGCCAGTCTACAAGATAAATACAGAAGGAAAAATTTTCCCTGTTTATCAGCAGAGAAAACAGAACTTCAGAGAGGCTCATGCTTGCCCCGTGTGTCAGGAGTCGGTTCTGTTTTCTTCCGTCGTCACCCTATGTCTCTCTCTAGGTCCCATATTACTTTTCCTTTTCTATCCCACTCCTGCCCTAAACATATGCACTCAGGATGCAAAATAGCCCATTTACTGGGAAAATTATGCATATGATTATTTAATAATAATAATAATAATAAGCCTTACCTAAATGTTAAGATCTATGCAAGAACTTTTGCAGATTTTTTTTTTTTTTTTTTTTTTTTCGGTATGCGGGCCTCTCACTGTTGTGGCCTCTCCCACTGCAGAGCACAGGCTCCGGACGCGCAGGCTCAGCGGCCATGGCTCACGGGCCCAGCCGCTCCACGGGATCCTCCCGGACCGGGGCACGAACCCACGTCCCCCGCATCGGCAGGCGGACTCCCAACCACTGCGCCACCAGGGAAGCCCACTTTTGCAGATTTTTCCTTTTTTTTTTTCCTATTGTGGATTGACTTTGCTTTTCCTCATTGTTGTTTACAAAATGCAGATTTTAAAAACTAAATTGAAATGTTTTAACTCCTTCGTAATTCTGATTAAATCTCTTTTATATAAAAAGGCAATGGATTTGTATTTTCTTTAGAAAATGTACATCTATAGAAAGAGGTAACATGCAGCAGTGTCCCACTTTTATAAATTATCCAGATTAACAATTCAAAAATATTTTTCCTATTTTATCTGCCTGAAATAATGTTCTAAATCATTTCTATGAATCTGAGAGACTTAAAAATGAGGAATAATTCTAATTTACTTCTTTTAGTTGTTGAGTATATTGTTCACCTCAACTGTTAAGAAAAATAAGAACAATAGATGAATATCTCCATCTAGAGCATGTTTAGGAAAAATGTAATTGCTCAAAAGAAGTCATTCTGTATTCAACAGCTCATCAGTATGTCAGGAGAAAACATCAAAGACATGACTAACCTCAGTTTGGGATGGACACAGATTTATATTCTCTGGGATGCTGGTTTAGTTTCTATTCATGTGTCCTAAGATTGCTGGGCACCAAGTAATTCAATGTTTTATAACTCAGATGAACCAAACAGAGCTCAAACCTCTCTCTGTGCCAACCCTGCATAAGCAGCAAATAAATTATTTGGAGTCTGTGTAAATTCCATCATAAAAATAAGCAAAGAGTGCATTGAAAAGAAAAGAAATGTTACTTAAGTCATGAAAAGGTATTTTTATTTTTAATGATAATTTTATTTAAGTTGTCTTTATTATAAATATTCACACACACCCCATTCCATCGCCTCCTTCATCTTACTCTATCAATTATTCATTCTCTATCTACATTTATTTATCTCTACTTTTTTCCATTTCTAAGGGGACCTTTCCCTTGGCTCACTCTCAGTTTTTCTCTTACTTATTTGATTTGTCAGTCCTTTATGACGTTGTTTAATACATCTTCCTCCCAGAAACCCTTCCCTTGCTTCTCACTAAACTGTAGCAGCTACTGTTAATGTTCCATCCTTAGCTCTTAAGATGTTAACATTTCCACGCATGACAGCACAGATTACAACCACCAGCGCATGATGCTCTTTTGCCTGAACATCAGAATCCACTCTTACTGCACATGTGTTAGGTCAGCAGTGCCAGGGAATTAACCCCTGAGAACCACCCCCCCAAGGCAGTGACTAACAGCAACTGGTATACAAATATTTGTGCTCATTCACCCCTCGTGCAAGACAGTTCTGCCACACATGTCTACACTGAGTGTCAGAGTTCTGCAGTGAAACTAAGCTTCAGTTGCTCACAACTAAAAACAACCTTTATTGGCTTTATTCTCTTCTCTGTCTCACCGCTTCACTCATCTATTGCTATGTCTTAGGATCGTTTACCAACTAAATTCCTTGCACTCAAACCTTGTCTTGGTGTCTTCTTATGGAATCCAAAGATAAAATTTTAGTTTCATAGAAACTTCCCTAAATTGTTCTTTTCAAGATTTTTTTCTCTCCCTGAAACTCTTTAACTATTGAGGATTTCAAAGTTTCATTCTCTGGTCGAGCTCATGCGCATTCTTATTTGCACTGACCATCTATAGATTGGTGACTCTCAAATCAGTTCATCTAGCTGTATAAATTTCAAAGATGTTACTGTCCCCCAAACTACTGTGAATTCTTTGAAGACTGGCCTATCTTTTGTGATTTCTTTATTTCCAGGCTTTAAAATAGTATCTGACATGCCCATACATATTGTGTAAATGATATTTGAATTGATTAGAACATGAAAGTACAGGACAAATGTCAATTTATTGCATACACGCAAGTACTAGAATCATTCTGTGCCTACATAGTAACAAAAGAAAGACCATTTAATCAATTAATATGAAAATATATTCAAATCTATGAAGAAGGAAAAACTCTATTTTTTTGGGAGCATGGTAACATAAATCACCAGCTGACTGAACATCCCATGTTCTGACTGAATTTACTGATAAATTCAACAATTAGAGTATTACTTGCTAAATATCAGTATTTAATAGCTGTAGCTTTTGTTCCCCTCTCAGTTAATCAGCTATTCAAAAAGTATCTTGCTCCACTGAAGTCAATTTGTCTAGTTTTCAGGATATCTGTTAACCACCAGGAACTATATTTCTTATATTTAAAATAAATGAGAGCACCAGCAAGGCCTCTCCTTTCCATTTAGAGAATGGAAGGCTGCCAGATAGAGTACCCAGATCAACTCCTGACATTTAAATAGGTATTTGCTTAATTACAATGAAGTATTTCATGTGTAAGAATTAAGATTGTGAGCAATAAATTAGGCACATTTTTGCCATGAATCCTTTAAGGAATCATCCTCTAGAGTAGCAGAAATTTATTGTTAATTACAATTTAAGTCAACTGCCTTATTTCAGAGGGAAAGCAGCTGAGATCGAAACACATGGAGCAGCTTTTCTAGAGCACAGCACAGGTGGTGAGCTGAGACGAAGGCATCACCCTATGGTTTATACCCAGGCCCTCCTGTACCCCATTTGTATATTGCTTCAAAAACTGTAATGTCAAGATGACGTAAGAGTAAGATGCGGAGATCACCTTCCTCCCCACAGATACACCAGAAATACATCTACACGTGGAACAACTCCTACAGAACACCTACTGAACCCTGGCAGAAGACCTCAGACCTCCCAAAAGGCAAGAAACCCCCCACGTACCTGGGTAGGGCAAAAGAAAAAAGAATAAACAGAGACAAAAGGATAGGGACGGGACATGCACCAGTGGGAGGGAACCGTGAAGGAGGAAATGTTTCCACACACTAGGAAGCCCCTTCGCGGGCAGAGACTGTGGGTGGTGGAGGGGGGAAGCTTCGGAGTCGCGGAGGAGAGCGCAGCGACAGGGGTGCGGAGGGCAAAGCAGAGAGATTCCCACAAAGAAGATCAGGGCCAACTGGCACTCAACAGCCCAAGTCGCTTGTCTGCTCACCCACCGGGGCGGGGGGGCGCTGGGAGTTGAGGCTTGGGCTTTGGTCGAAGTGTCAGGAGAGGACTGGGGTTGGCGGTGTGAACACAGCCTGCAGGGGGTTAGTGCACCATGGCTAGCCGAGATGGAGTCCAGGGAAAAGTCTGGATCTATCGAAGAGGCAAGAGGCTTTTTCTTCCCTCTTTGTTTCCTGGTGCACGTGGAGAGGGGATTAAGAGCGCTGCTTAAAGGAGCTCCAGAGACGGGCGCGAGCCGCGGCTAACAGCGCGGACCCCAGAGACGGGCATGAGACGCTAAGGCTGCTGCTGCTGCCAACAAGAAGCCTGTGTGCGAGCACAGGTCACTATCCACACCCTCCTTCCAGGGAGCCTGTGCCACCCACCACTGCCAGGGTCCCGGGATCCAGGGACAACTCCCCCGGGAGAACGCATGGTGTGCCTCAGGCTGGTGCAACGTCACGCCAGCCTTTGCCGCTGCAGGCTCACCCCGCACTCCGTGCCCCTCTGTCCCCGCTGGCCTGAGTGAGCCAGAGCCCCCGAATCAGCGGCTCCTTTAACCCTGTCCTGTCTGAGCGAAGAACAGACGCCCTCCGTCGACCTACACGCAGAGTCGGGGCCAAATCCAAAGCTGAGCCCCTGGGAGCTGTGAGAACAAAGAAGAGAAAGGGAAATCTCTCCCAGCAGCCTCAGAAGCAGTGGATTAAAGCTCCACAATCAACTTGATGTACCCTGCATCTGTGGAAAACATGAATAGACAACAAATCATCCCAAATTACGGAGGTAGAATTTGAGGCAAGATTTCTGATTTTTTCCCCTTTTCTTCATTTTGTGAGTGTGTATGTGTATGCTTATGTGTGAGACTTTGTCTGTATAGCTTTGCTTCCACCATTTTTCCTATGGTTCTATCTGCCCGGTTTTTTTTTGTTGTTGTTGTTTTTTAATTTTTTTTCTTTTTTTTTCTCTTAATAATTATTTTTTTATTTTAATAACCTTATTATATTTTATCTTACTTTATTTTACTTTATCTTCTTTCTTTCATTTTTTTCCTTCCTTCCCTCCTTCTTTCCTTCCTTCCTCCCTCCCTCCCTCCCTCCTTTCTTTCCTTCTATCTTTCTTTGTTTCTTTCTTTCTTTCTACTTCTACTAATTCTTTCTTTCTACTTTTTCTTCCTTTTATTCTGAGCCATGTGGAGGAAAGGCTCTTAGTGCTGCAGCCAGGAGTCAGTGCTATGCCTCTGAGGTGGGAGAGCCAACTTCAGGACACTGGTACACAAGAGACTTCCCAGCTCTACATAATATCAAATGACGAAAACCTCCCAGAGATCTCAATCTCAACACCAGCACCCAGCTTCACTCAACGACCAGCAAGCTACAGTGCTGGACATCCTATGGCAAACAACTAGCAAAATAGGAACACAACCGCACCCATTATCAGAGAAGCTGCCTAAAATCATAATAAGTCCATAAACACCCCAAAACACACCACCAGATGTGGACCTGCCCACCAGAAATACAAGATCCAGCCTCATCCACCAGAACACAGGCACTACTCCCCTCCACCAGTAGCCACTGGGGACAGACACCAAAAACAACGGGAACTATGAACCTGCAACCTGCAAAAGGAGACCCCAAACACAGTAAGATAAGCAAAATGAGAAGATAGACAAACACACAGCAGATGAAAAAGCAAGATAAAAACCCACCAGACCTAACAAATGAAGAGGAAATAGGCAGTCTACATGAAAAAGAATTCAGAATAATGATAGTAAAGATGATCCAAAATCTTGGAAATAGAATAGACAAAATGCAAGAAACATTTAACAAGGACCTACAAGAACTAAAGATGAAACAAACAACAATGAACAAAACAATAAATGAAATTAAAAATACCCTACATAGGATCAATAGCAGAATAACTGAGGCAGAAGAACGGATAAGTGACCTGGAAGATAAAATAGTGGAAATAACTAGTGCAGAGCAGAATAAAGAAAAAAGAGCAAAAAGAATTGAGGACAGTCTCAGAGACCTCTGGGACAACATTAAATGCACCAACATTCGAATTATAGTGGTTCCAGAAGAAGAAGAGAAAAAGAAAGGGACTGAGAAAATATTTGAAGAGATTAGAGTTGAAAACTTCCCTAATATGGGAAAGGAAATAGTTAATCAAGTCCAGGAAACACAGAGAGTCCCATACAGGATAAATCCAAGGAGAAATATGACAAGACACATATTAATCAAACTGTCACAAATTGAATACAAAGAAAACATATTAAAAGCAGCAAGAGGGCTTCCCTGGTGGCGCAGTGGTTGAGAGTCCGCCTGCCGATGCAGGGGACACGGGTTCGTGCCCCAGTCTGGGAAGATCCCACATGCCACGGAGCGGCTAGGCCCGTGAGCCATGGCCGCTGAGCCTGCGCGTCTGGAGCCTGTGCTCCGCAGTGGGAGAGGCCACAACAGTGAGAGGCCTGCATACCGCAAAAAAAAAAAAAAAAAAAAAAAAGCAGCAAGGGAAAAACAACAAATAACACACAAGGAAATCCCCATAAGGTTAACAGCTGATCTTTCAGCAGAAACTCTGTAAGCCAGAAGGGACTGGCAGGACATATTTAAAGTGATGAAGGAGAAAAACCTGCAACCAAGATTACTCTACCCAGCAAGGATCTCATTCAGATTTGTTAGAGAAATTAAAACCTTTACAGGCAAGCAAAAGCTGAGAGAGTTCAGCACCACCAAACCAGCTTTACAACAACTATTAAAGGAACTTCTCTAGTCAAGAAACACAAGAGAAGGAAAAGACCTACAATAACGAACCCAAAACAATTAAGAAAATGGGAATAGAAACATACATATCGATAATGACCTTAAATGTAAATGGACTAAAGGCTCCCACCAAAAGACACAGATTGGCTGAATGGATTCAAAAACAAGACCTTTATGTATGCTGTCTACAAGAGACCCACTTCAGACCTAGAGACACATACAGACTGAAAGTAAGGGGATGGAAAAAGATATTTCATGCAAATGGAAACTAAAAGAAAGCTGGAGTAGCAATTCTCATATCAGACAAAATAGACTTTAAAATAAAGCCTATTAGAAGAGACAAGGAAGGACACTACATAATGATCAAGGGATCGATCCAAGAAGAAGAGATAACAATGGTAAATATTTATGCACCCAACATAGGAGCACCTCAATACATAAGGCAAATACTAAAAGCCATAAAAGGGGAAATCGACAGTAACACATTCATAGTAGGGGACTTTAACACCCCACTTTCACCAATGGACAGATCATCCAAAATGAAAATAAATAAGGAAACACAAGCTTTAAATCATACATTAAACAAGATGGACTTAATTGATATTTATAGGACATTCCATCCAAAAACAACAGAATACACATTTTGCTCAAGTGGTCATGGAACATTCTCCAGGATAGATCATATCTTGGGTCACAAATCAAGCCTTGGTAAATTTAAGTAAATTGAAATTGTATCACGTATCTTTTCCGACCACAATTCTATGAGACTAGATATCAATTACAGAAAAAGATCTGCAAAAAGTACAAACACATGGAGGCTAAACAATGCACTACTTAATAAGGGAGTGATCACTGAAGAAATCAAAGAGGAAATAAATAAATACCTAGAAACAAATGACAATGGTGACACAATGACACAAAATCAATGGGATACAGCAAAAGCAGTTCTAAGAGGGAAGTTTATAGCAATAAAGCCCTACCTTAAGAAACAGGAAACGTCTCGAATAAACAACCTAACCTTGCACCTAAAGCAATTAGAGAAAGAAGAACAAAAAACCCCAAAGTTAGCAGAAGGAAAGAAATCATAAAGATCACATCAGAAATAAATGCAAAAGAAATGAAGGAAACGATAGCAAAGATCAATAAAACTAAAGGCTGGTTATTTGAGAAGATGCACAAAATTGATAAACCATTAGCCAGACTCACCAAGAAAAAAAGGGAGAAAGCTCAAATCAATAGAATTAGAAATGAAAAAGGACAAGTAACAACTGACACTGCAGAAATACAAAAGATCATGAGAGATTACTACAAGCAACTCTATGCCAATAAAATGGACAATCTGGAAGAAATGGACAAATTCTTCGAAAGGCACAACCTGCCAAGAGTGAATCAGGAAGAAATAGAAAATGTGAACAGACCAATCACAAGCACTGAAATTGAAACTGTGATTAAAAATCTTCCAACAAACAAAAGCCCAGGACCAGATGGCTTCACAGGCGAATTCTATCAAACATTTAGAGAAAAGCTAACAGCTATCCTTCTCAAACTCTTCCAAAATATAGCAGAGTGAGGAACACTCCCAAACTCATTCTATGAGGCCACCATCACCCTGATACCAAAACCAGACGAGAATGTCATAAAGAAAGAAATCCACAGGCTAATATCACTGATGAACATAGATACAAAAATCCTCAACAAAATAGAATCCAACAGCACATTAAACGGATTATACACCATGATCAAGTGTGGTTTATTCCAGGAATGCAAGGATTCTTCAATATATGCAAATCAATCAACGTGATACACCATATTAACAAATTGAAGGAGAAAAACCATATGATCATCCCAGTAAATTCAGAGAAAGCTTTCGACAAAATTCAACACCCATTTATGATAAAAACGCTGCAGAAAGTAGACATAGAGGGAACTTTCCTCAACATAATAAAGGCCATATATGACAAACCCACAGCCAACATCATCCTAAATGGTGAAAAACTAAAAGCATTTCTGCTGAGATCAGGAACAAGACAAGGTTGCCCACTCTAACCATTCTTATTCAACATAGTTTTGGAAGTTTTAGCCACAGCAATCAGAGAAGAAAAGGAAATAAAAGGAATCCAAATCAGAAAAGAAGAAGTAAAGCTGTCACTGTTTGCAGATGACATTATGCTATACACAGAGAATCCTAAAGATGCTACCAGAAAACTACTAGAGCTAATTGATGTATTTGATAAAGTAGCAGGATACAAAAGTAATGCACAGAAATATCTGGCATTCCTATACACTAATGATGAAAAATCTGAAAGTGAAATCAAGAAAACACTCCCATTTACCATTGCAACTAAAAGAATAAAATATCTAGGAATAAACCTACCTAAGGAGACAAAAGACCTGTGTGCAGAAAATTATAAGACACTGATGAAAGAAGTTAAAGATGATACAAATAGGTGGAGAGATATACCATGTTCTTGGATTGGGAGAATCAACATTGTGAAAATGACTCTACTACCCAAAGCAATCTACAGATTCTATGCAATCCCTATCAAACTACCACTGGCATTTTTCACAGAGCTAGAACAAAAATTTTCACAATTTGTATGGAAACACAAAAGACTCTGAATAGCCAAAGCAATCTTGAGAACGAAAAATGGAGCTGGAGGAATCAGGCTCCCTGACTTCAGATTATACTACAAAGCTACAGTAATCAAGACAGTATGATACTGGCACAAAAACAGAAAGATAGATCAATGGAACAGGATAGAAAGCCCAGAGATAAACCCACACACATATGGTCACCTTATCTTTGATAAAAGAGGCAGGAATGTACAGTGGAGAAAGGACAGCCTGTTCAATATGTGGTGCTGGGAAAACTGGACAGGTACATGTAAAAGTATAAGATTAGATCACTCCCTAACAACATACACAAAAATAAGCTCAAAATGGATTAAAGACCTAAATGTAAGGCAGAAACTATCAAACTCTTAGAGGAAAACATAGGCAGAACACTATGACATAAATCACAGCAAGATTCTTTTTGACCCACCTCCTAGAGAAATGGAAATAAAAACAAAAAACAAATGGGACCTAATGAAACTTCAAGGCTTTTGCACAGCAAAGGAAACCATAATCAAGACCAAAAAACAATCCTCAGAATGGGATAAAATATTTGCAAATGAAGCAACTGACAAAGGATTAATGTCCAAAATTTATAAGCAGCTCATGCAGCTCAATAACAAAAAAACAAACAACCCAATCCAAAAATGGGCAGAAGACCTAAATAGACACTTCTCCAAAGAAGATATACAGACTGCCAACAAACACATGAAAGAATGCTCAACATCATTAATCATTAGAGGGATGCAAATCAAAACTACAATGAGATATCATCTCACACCAGTCAGAATGGTCATCATCAAAAAATCTAGAAACAATAAATGCTGGAGAGGTGTGGGAAAAGGGAACCCTTTTGCACTGTTGGTGGGAATGCAAATTGATACAGCCACTGTATGGATTTTCCTTAAAAACAGTATGGAGGTTTCTTTAAAAACTACAAATAGAACCACCATATGACCAGCATTCCCACTACTGGGCATATACCCTACGAAAATCATAATTCAAAAAGAGTCATGTACCAAAATGTTCATTGCAGCTCTATTTACAATAGCCTGGAGGTGGAAACAACCTAAGTGCCCATCGTCGGATGAATGGATAAAGAAGATGTGGCACATATATACAATGGAATATTACTCAGCCATAAAAAGAAACGAAACTGAGCTATTTATAATGAGGTGGAGAGACCTAGAGTCTGTCATACAGAGTGAGGTGGGTCAGAAAGAAAGACAAATAATGTATGCTAACACATATATATGGAATTTAAGAAAAAAAAATGTCATGAAGAACCTAGGGGTAAGACAGGAATAACAATACAGAAAAAAATAAAGTGTAATGTCAAAGATAATACAATGGCTCTGCACCCATTGAATTTATGGGGCAATATTTGTTAGAATTATAAAAAAAAAAATGACTGGAAGAGAGTTTAGAGATTATTAAGTACAGCTCTTTTTCTTGATAAATATATCCACTCTATAATATCTAAAAAGTGGGTTTCAATAATTTAGTTTCCAGTCTGACATACAAAAAGTTTGGGATCATCACTTTTGTTTTCACAAGAAAAATAGCTGAACAAAATGAAAATCAACAACTCTTCTTATATCCATCAGAGAATTGAGGTCACAGGTCAAACTGCCACCCTGAAACTGGAAAGACAGATAATCACAGCTTACCAGGGGCAGAAGCTTCTGCTGGAGCCTTTTAGGACCACTTAAAGGGTAATTGAATAGATGCTGGAGATGAAACATTAACTAATGAATGACAGATAAAACCTCATGAGGGCACCCATACTTTCTTGAGATTTACTTCAAAGATCTCCACTGAGTTCTCACTGTGAAAATCAGAGAAAAAGCCTTTCATGTTTCTGACAGAAGGAGGGGAAAGTAACAACTTTTAAATAAGCTCAGAATACTTTGTTATGCTTAACACCTGCCTGTCCTCAAGGGAAACTATTTTACCAGAGCTTAACCAACTAGGGTTTTACTAGAGCCTAACTGACCTGTAGGAAGGGACATTGCCCAACTCCAGCCTCCTCTAGACTTCTTGTCTCACCTAAAATGAGAGGCGTAAGCTGAGAAGCACTTGTGAAAGTAACAGCCCAGGGACACAGGCTAACTAAAATACTGAGAATTAATCATAAGATTATAGAACACTTCCCCTCCCCTATACCTTACCATCACACCAGTAGGTCTCCTCCTGCATAACAGGAGATTACAGCTGAAAAAAATGGCAAGACTATTTAAGAAGTATTTTCTAGGGAAATGCAGGACAATAGGGAAGACAAAAACAAGGACACTAAGGGAAATTTTAGCCTCTGACACAACAGCTACAGCAAATAGTAAACATAACCTTAATCTTAGCCAGATAAGTATAAACACTGACACTAAAGACCTATTTACTTCACTTCTTTTTCTCCAGTACATCATGTTTGACTTTTAACAAAAATTGAGAAACAAAACACAGAGTCTGAGGAGACAAAGCAAGCATCAGAATTAGATTCAGATATGGCAGAGATTTTGGAATTGTCAGGCAAAACATTTGAAATAATTATAATTAATTAATATGCTAATTAGCTCTAGTAAAGAGAAAGTGGACATTGTAGAAGATGAGATGGATAATGTAAGTGGAAAGCTGGAAATTCTAAACAAGAATCAAAATGAAATGCTAGAAATCAAAAACACTGTAGTAGATATGAAGACTGCCTTTGATGGGTTCACCAGTAGACTAAAAATGTCCAAGAAAAGAATCAGTGATCTTGAGTATATGTCAATAGAAACTTTCTAAACTGAATAGCAAAGAATGAGAAAAATTGGACATATATCCAAGAACTAGGATAATTGCAAAAGATGTAGTATATATGTAATGGGAATACCATAAAGAGACAACAGATCAGAAAAAAATATTTTAAGTTGTAGTGGTTGAGACTTTTCCAAAATTAGTTGCAGAAACCAAACCACAGGTTCAGAAAGCTCAGAGATCAAGCAGGATAAATACCACAAAATCTATAACTAGACTTATTATATTCCAATTGCAATAAAGAAAATATTGAAGAAAACCAGAGGGGGGAAAAACATGCTTATAGAGGAACACAAATTAGAATTACAGTAGCGTTCCTATCATAAACCATTCAAGTGAGAAGAGAGTGTAGTGAAATATTTAAAGTATTAAAAGAAAACAAAACCTAGAATTCTGAATCCAGTGAAATTATCCTTTAAAAGTTAAGGGAAAATGACAACTTGATCAGACAAGAAAAAAAGAGAGAGAATTTGTTACCAGTAGGTCTATCTTACAGAAATATTAAAAGAAGGTCTTCAGACAGAAAAAAATAAAAATGTATATAGTTCAGAAATGCAGATCTGCATAAAGAAAGGGAGAGCATTTAAGAAGGAAGGAATAAGTGAAGGCAAAATAAAAAAATTACCTTTCTTATTCTTAATTTATCTAATAGTTTGTTGAAAATAATAATAGCAATAATGTGTTGAGTGATTATAGCTTATGGATAGCTTATGGATAAGTAAAATGAATACAGCAATGTAATAATGAACAAGAGAGAGGATTTAAGAAGTCCCTGTTTTAAGGTACATGCACTACCTATGAAGTGTTATAGTGTTATTTGAAAGGGTAGATTAATTGTAAATGTATATTACAAACTCTAGGGCAACCACTAAGATCATTTTAAAAAGAAGTGTAACTGATATGCTAAAAAAAGAAAGAAAGTGGAATCATATAAAATACATATTTAAAACCAGAGAAGACAGAAACAAATAAATGATGAAAAGAAAAACAAAGAGCAATGAATAGAAACTGTTAGAAATACAGTACATATTAAACCAACTATATCAATAATCACTTTAAAGGTGAATAGTTTAAAGACAGAGACTGTCAGAGTGGATGAAGAAACAAGATCCCACATATGCCGTCTACAAAAAATCCACTTTAAACCTAAAGACACAGATAGATTAAAAGTAAAGGAATGGATAAAAATAAACCTTCCCAATAATCATCAAAGGAAGTTGAAGTAGCTATATTAACTTCAGACAAAGAAGACTTCTGAGTGAGGAAAATTATTAGAGATAAAGAGGGGTATTATGAAATGATAAAGATGTCAGTTCACCAAGAAGACTTACAATCCTTAATGTGTATGCACCTAACAACAGAGCATCAAAATACTTAAGGCAAAAACTGAGAGAACTCAATGAGAAATAAATGAACCTACTGTCATAACTGGAGACAGATCCAGCAGGCAGAAAAATAGTAAAGATAAATTTGAAATGACTAGCATCATCAACTAATTGGATCTAATTGACATCTATAAACACCTAGTCCAACACATTCTTCTCAAGCTCCCATGGAGCATTAACCAAGATAAACCATGTTCTGGGCCATAAAGCAAACCTCAACAAATTTAAAAGAGTAGAAATCATAAGCCCACAATGGAATTAAACTAGAAAACAATAACAGAAAGAGTTGGAAAAATCCTAAAATATTTGGAGACTAAACAACACATTTCTAAATAACACATGGATCAAAGAATATCTTGAGAAATTTTTAAATATATCAAACAAAATGAAAATGAAAATACAACTCATCAAAATGCCTCGGTTGCAGTGAAAGCAGTACTTAGAGGGAAATGTATAGCATTGAATGCGTATATTAGAAGAAATATCTAAAATTAATAATCTAAGCTTCCATTTTAGGAAACTTAAAAAAGAGCTTAAAAGCTTAAGTTAAAAAACTTAAAAACAAAAAAATTATATTCAAAGTAAGCAAAAGGAAAAGATAATAAAAATAGGGCACAAATCAATGAAATTGAAAACATCATCCCAAGTGTTCATATAACAGAGGGAAGGATATTTTTTGTTTGTGTTTTGACTGGTGACAAATTTTATTTTTCCATGTGGAAAACTCAGGCTGTGTTCATGGTCTTTTTTTTTTTTTAAAATAGATCTTTATTGGAGTATAATTGTTTCACATACTGTATTAGTTTCTGTTGTACAACAAAGTGAATCATCCATATGCATACATATGTCCACATATCCCCTCCCTCTTGAGCCTCCCTCCCATCCTCCCTATGAAGCACTCCCAAATTCATTCTACGAAGCCACCATCACCCCGATACCAAAACCAAAATAAGATATCACAAAAAAAGAAAACTACAGGCCAATAGCACTGGTGAGCATAGATGCAAAAATCCTGAACAGAATACTAGCAAACAGAATACAACAGCACATTAAAAGGACAATACACCATGATCAAGTGGGAATTATCCCAGGGAAAGATAGGTTTTTGAGACATACATCCAGGAGGTACACAGAGGAGAAAGCGTGGAGCAAAGAGATGTACCCACAAGCCAAATAATGCTAGCAGCCACCAGAGGCTTGAAGAGGCAAGAAACAGATTCTACCCTACAGCCTCCAGAGGTACTGCATCTCTATTTACATCTTGATTTTGGACTTTGGGCCTCCAGAAATGTGAGAGAATAAATTTCTGTTGTTTTAAACCACCAACTTTGTGCTAATTTGTTATAGCAGCCACAGAAAACTAATACAATATTCAAATCAACAGCTAGTTTCTTTGGCAAAATTCCCATAGAAGATACCATGCAATTAGCCAAATACCAGCTAATAGCATCAAGATACAGGATATCATTTAAGCTGAATTGTCAGCCTAAATGACAAATACTGGCCTGTCAAGATATTCCAGAAATCTTAAGTACTTTTCTCATAATGGTGGGTTTTTTGGTTGTGTTTTGTTTTGTTTTAAATGAGAAGCTTTGATAAATGTCTGTGCTTCTCTTTAAAATTTATATTTATTATGCTGAATTGGCTCTTGGAAATTTCATTTACTTGTTTGAGCCCATTCAAACTGTACATACCATTTATAGTAGTCTTGAGTATGAACAAAGGGAAGACAAATTTATGGTAGAGGTACATCAATTGTGAAGGTATTGTCTACCAACTCAGATAAATTGACTTATACAGTCCTCTGTTTGCAGCTCTGTAATAATGTGTACCTGATTCCTGACTACATAGTTCCCTATCTGCACACTCTCTTCATTATAGGAGAAAATCAGAAAACTGTTTCCCTTTCCTTCTCCAACTTCAAAACTCCCATACTCAGCATTTTCAAGTCATATCATTCTGTCCTTACTGAAATTTTCTCACACATCGAGGCCTGACTCACAGCCACATGTATTGTGAAGTTCACATGGGTTTCACTATCTCCTAGTTCATGTCAGTGAGACCACATTTTAGAAGGGAGTTCATCCTGTCTTCTTGCTTTATTATTATTATTGGGGTATAGTTGTCTTACAATGTTGTGTTAGTTTCTACTGTACAGTGAAGTGGAGTTCCCTGTGCTATACAGCAGGTTCCTAGTAGTTATCTATTTTGTACATATTGTATATATGTCAGTCCCAATATCCCAATTCATCCTACCCTCCTTCCCCTCCTTGTGTCCATATGTTTGTTCTCTACGTCTGCATCTCTATTTCTACCTTGCAGACTGGTTCATCTGTACCATCTTTCTAGATTCCACATATATATGTTAATATATGATATTTGTTTTTCTCTTTCTGACTTACTTCACTCTGTATGACAGTCTCTAGGTCCATCCACATCTCTACAAATGACCCCATTTCATTCTTTTTTATGGCAGAGTAATATTCCATTGTGTACCTGTACCACATCTTCTTTATCTATTAGTCTGTTGGTGGGCATTTAGGTTACTTCCATGACCTGGCTATTGTAAATATCATCACAGTGAAATTGGGGTGCATGTGTCTTTTTGAATTATGGTTTTCTCTGGCTATATGCCCAGTAGTGGGATTGCTGGGTCATATTGTAATTCTATTTTTAGCTTTTTAAGGAACATTCATACTTTTCTCCATAGTGGCTGTATCCAATTCCCACCAACAGTGCAAGAGGGTTCCCTTTTCTCCACACCCTCTCCAGCATTTATTATTTGTAGATTTTTTGATGATGGCCATTCTGAACAGTGTGAGTTGATACCTCATTGTAGTTTTGATTTGCATTTCTCTAATAATTAGTGATGTTGAGCATCTTTCATGTGCCTCTTTGCCATCTGTGTGTCTTCTTTGGAGAAATGTCTATTTAGGTCTTCTGTCTATTTTTAGATTGGGTTGTTTGTTTTTTTGATATTGAGCTTCATGAGCTATTTGTATATTTTGGAGATTAATCTTGTCCGTTGATTCATTTGCAAATATTTCTCCTATTTGGAGGGCTGTCTTTTCATCTTGTTTATGGTTTCCTTTGCTGTGCAAAAGCTTTTAAGCTTCATTAAGTCCCGTTTGTTTATTTTGTTTTTATTTCCATTACTCTAGAGGTGGGTCAAAAAGATCTTGCTATGATTTATGTCAAAGAGTGTTCTTCCTATGTCCTCCCCTAAGTTTTCCTCTAAGTGTCCAGTCTTACATTTCGGTCTTTAATCCATTTTGAGTTTATTTTTGTGTATGGTGTTAGAGAGTGTTCTAATTTCATTCTTTTCCATGTCTAGTTTTCCCAGCACCAATTTTTGAAGAGACTGTCTATTTTATTCTTTCTTGAAGTATATTTATTTAATGTTTACCTATTTATCTTTCCCACCAGGCCAATAATTTTCAATCTGGATTAGGGGTGAGATCCTACAGAATAACCTAGAAAGATATTTTGTAGTTTGTACCTCCCCCCTCCCTGAAATTCTGACTCAGTAGATGGTCGATGGGAATGAGCTCCTCAGATAGCACTGAAACTTACCTCCCTTCCCACTCCCTCACCTTCAACTTTATCTGCATAACATTGGAACATTTTGCCTGAATAAAAATAGGCATTTGACAACTGCCTATTTTATTGAAATTAATCCACTCTGATGGGTTTTGTACGGCACACTGATTTTCGTACCAGCAGACACCAAGGAAATAAAATATAAGTCCTCTCATCTTAGAGAGCTTAGATTTTAAAGTATATTTTTAGTTTATAGATCCCTTTAGGAATCCCATCAAAGCTGTGGATTCATACTTTTAGATAAACATACACATAAAGTTTGCCTGTAAATTCAGGGGATCTATAGCCTTCTGAAAATCATTCTTGAAGCCCCTATAGATCCAAGAGCCTCAAGTTAGAAGCCCTAGGTTAAAGGGTAATGCAGAACATAGTGTTACATGGAGGACACCCAACAAGTATTTGTTTAATTAAAAATGCTATATAAACTTATACACTAATCTCCTGAGTTGCATATAGCAACTTTGATTTGAAATCATGAAGGATACATGCATTTGCCTATAACCAGTGCCTTGGTATCCCTGCATGAGACAAATTATAGAATGAATATATTTATAAAAAACAACACAAAAGAAAAGAAAAAGGGGAAATACACAAGAAACAAGTCAGAGCTGAACAAATGTCATTTCTTTTGGAAAAAACAAATCCCAAAATGGCCAGTCTTATCATGCACTAAAAACATAAATCTTCAATCATTCTCTTATTACTGCCCCGAGTTCCTGAGGAAAATAGAAAGACAATTGTCCAGGCAAAGTTATTTCATTTATTTAAATATTTTCCTCAAACAATATTAAACTTTCCTGATTGGTTAGACAAGGTCACATAAGCTATAAAGAAGGCTTTGTCCCAAAATAAGTGAGCCTAGAAGTGGAATCAAAAGGCAGCGCACAGGTTTTATCATCTCCTTCCCCCTAGACCACACCCAATTCTCAATCCTCTGATCTAGACTTAGCATCTCAATGTTGAAAGCAAAGTTCCAGGGTAAAGAATGGAGGAAAGAGAAGTTCTCACCTAAAGACCTGACCTGTAGGACTGAACTACTTTACATATCTCCTTCCCCTGGGAGGGGCTATGATTCTCATGGGCTCTCTCAGCCCATTTTTTTAAGATAAAAATGATCTGAAGATTTTCCTACCATTTGTAGGGAAGAAATAGAAGACGTCATAGAGATGAATTCCAAAATGTTTCCAAAAGAGGGCCATTCAACCTAAGGCTCAGAAAATTAACTTTTTCCTTCAATACATGACTAACTTCAGCACAGCCCAGTGGGCCAGTAATGATCCTTAGACTTGTCCTCAAGAAAGGATATTAGGGAAGAACCTTGAACCTAATGACTGCCAATCATTTACCCAATACAACTGGCTCAGAAAAGTGCTGAAACTGAAATCCAGATATTTGGATAACCAGCCAGTGTTATTTCTACCCCACTATAAACTCTATGCTTAATCTATTATTACAAGAGATGAAATAAATTATCACTGTGAGAATAATAACCTTTCCAGGAAAAGAACAACTTTATCTTCAGTTGGATATTCCTGTGCACTATATTTCATTCCTTTGTAATCCACAGATATTTGCTTTTCACCTTGAAGTAGCACTGATTTAGCCTCATATTTTCCACAGTTAGAAGTAAATTTTCTATAGGACAGCATTTATACCTGGTTCACCTTGATGCCAAAAACTCGGCCTCTGTGTGCTGGTGCTGAGTCGAATCTCAGAGACAGATTTTTGGGTGAAGTAAAAAAGAATAACTTTATTGCTTTGCCAGGGAAAAGGGGACACAGCAGGTTCATGCCCCTCAAAAACTGTGTGTCCCAACCTAGAGGGATTTGTGAGGAGTTTATAACATTGGTGAAAGGGTGGGGGTGCTGATAAGGATTGGGGTGTGTGCAGGGCCTGCACTCCTTTAATCTGACCTCAGGTGGTCTCTTGGTGAGCTTCTCTTGAATGCAGAATGCTAACATCTTCTATTTGTTGGAGGTGTTAGGTCTGTAAAGAGCTCAAGAATATTGTTATGTGTATCCCTTGAAGCAGAACCAGGACACTGCCCCAAGGCTGCACTATTGCTTCTTGACTACTATCGCTTGTCTCTGCATCCCCTTCTTCCCTGATTAGCAACTGTTTGAATCTGCCCTTTGGAACTCAGGGAAGGTCATGGAGGCAGGAGCCTATTCTCTACAAACAAGAAACAGGGGACAGAGAAAGGCTTTCATTCCCAGGAGTCCCACAGGGTCCTGCTTGGTTTCAGTCTTAGAATATCTACTACAGTATTTGCACATACTAGGAACTGAGTAAAAGACTGTTAAATTGGAATGAGCACAGGGGTAGGAAAATCAACAAAAACAATTTTCTTCGGTATTTCACAAGCCCAATTAATTGGTTTACCTGATGTATTTTCAAGTGAGTAGTACAGTAATATATCTATGTATCTTATGACACATACAGGTTGAAAAACTGCTTTCCAAAGAAGTTAAAATATTATAGATTACACATTGCTCAAATATCAAACATTTGACATCCAGATTTTAGACAAAACTTTTCCGTGTCTTTAAGAATATTTAGTGACATATATATTTCTCAAGGTCAGTAGGAAAAAAGAAACAAACAACAACAATAAAAGTCAGCCTCTGATCCTGCAAAGAACATTTCAACCAGAACACAGAGATTTTTCATATCTTTGGATACCAGTTCACTTTTTAACACATGCATGCCCTTGGCAAAAATATCAAACAAGACAAAAATGCACAAAGTAAAAGTGAGATGCCTCCTTCATTCTCCGACACCACTCCCTGGGGGAAAACACACATAAAACTGTTGGCTTGTAACTTTTCCTGATTCTCCTGTAGAAGTTATTCATATCTAGAACACACAAAAATAGCCTGGGAGGTAATCCTGACATTTCTGCTGCAGCCTCAGTCAGAGGCAAGATTTACCTGGGACTCTCTAATCTCCTTTTGGCCATAATCTCACAAGTAATCCAAGGGTCAACCATGGCCAGCCATTCAACACTGAACAAATCACTATTAAGGATATTATAAATCAGTCACCATGCTGACAAAAATACTCTCTGTCACTGTACAAACATACATTGAGTTGCTTTCCTTATTCACTGAATAAGACTAGACTTATATATGTGTGTGTGTAAAACTGAAGCAGAGAATAAATTGACTCAAGAAAGTTTTCTGTTCCTGAGTGATCTACCTCCCAGACACTGACTGCATCTCTCTGTTTGGAACCCCCTCAACTCTCACACTTGCTAAATTACCATAAAAGTGATTCCTTGCCAGCCTTGATAGCTGATACATGTCAAATGCCTCTGCTTGCCTGAACTACCCTTATAAAACAATTTGAAGGTCTAAACTACATGCTGGATGCTATTTCTTGTAAATGCAATGGTTTATTGAAAAGACGAATGACTAGGTTGTCAGTAGAGGTAGTCTTCTGAGTCTACTCTCACAGACCATGACCTCTAGAAGCTGTCTTCCCTATCTCAGGAGTAAGTCCACCTCACACAGATATTTGCTCAGTCCCAAGTTTTCTACTTAGAAAGTATAAGGGTGATTTCCCTCCAGCTGACCACAAAGGAAAAACTGCTACAACCACTGCACATGGCTCATAGGATATTTTCTTTGGCAGGTGATTTTGTTGTTTTATTCCAGCTTCTATCTGAATAAGGTTAGTTTCCCCACTCAGACCTTTTAGCTAACCCCAGCCTTGACATATATAAAATCTGGCTTTAGCAATGACTGTAAATGATTTCTATGCCTTTCTTTCCTAGGTATCTAAACAAGGCGATGTGACATATTTTCTGAACTACTTAAGCATTTCTACACAGTGACTAAATGCCACTAACCAGTTTAAAACCACTTCTGTGCCCATAAAAGCTGTTGTAGAAATCAGAATTGCTAATCTCGCAGGATTGCTGACCCCCTTGCAGAGTCACCAAAGCAAACATCTGTTGAATGGAGGGAAAAAGTCAACAACATCCTCTGGAATCAGGCAGTGTTTTGCATCCTTTTACTTTTCTTCTGCCTCAATTTAAAATTTAAATGACTGGAAGTCAGAGAATGCAGACACTTGTCACCAAATGTCACGTGCCACTTTCCAAGAGCCCATCTGCTCCACTAAATACACTGATTGGCTACTACATACAAATTCTTATTCAGGAATAGCTTTTAAATTGATCTGAGTTATCTCCACTTTGTTAAGGCAGTTTCTCAGGCATTTACTATTGTGAATGTACCAGTAATTGATATGTAATAGCCATTTCCCTCACCTCCCAGGACTGACCTGTAGACTTTCATCCTATCGTCATTAGATCAAGACCTATCTATCCAGTTTCAGATATCATTAGAGTGTGGTGTCATTTGAAGTCAGAGAAAAATGGGGGAAGGAAACATGTAGACATCTATACATTTGACACAAGTCAAGCAGAATCCTGCAGCAAGATTTACAACCAAAGTAAAGTCAAACACTATAAACAGAATGAGAGAGGCCAAAAACAAAGAACCTTCTTGGGTACACAATTTTATGGAGTGCATTTGAGAATTCACAGCTGCTTTATCCAGTCTGTGTGAGAACTGTTCCCCATCTCTCTCTACCATCATTATATTTACATGCAATTTTCCAGTCTGGCTAACATATTAACATCAAGATACCCTATGCTCAGGGTACTGGTGGATGAGAGAATACCCAGGCTTCTGGGGCCATGAAAATTCCAATTGGTACTGAAATATCTCTTGGTTTTGTGCCTCCAAACATCACCAGTACCCTTTCTGATATCCCATCAATTTCAGGCATGTATGACCATTTCTCCTTCCTCTGAGGCACATAAGAAAAATACTGGGGAAATCTAGGCTCTTTAATAGTAAATTCCAATGCTTCCACCCCCACTGTATTAGACGGTATTTTTTATGTGTAAGACTGACCTTTGGGATGAGGAGATGCTGAGGAAAGAAAATCTGAGGCACAGAGAAGTTAACAGCCTGGTCTAAGATCACAGAACTACCACATGGCTGACAGGGTCTTGGTGCTCTGGCCTGACATCAGACCTGAGCCTCTGAGGTGGGACAGCCAAGTTCAGGACATTGGACTACCAGGGACCACTCAACCCTATGTTAATATCAATCAGCGAGAGCTCTCCCAAAGATCTCCACCTCAATGCTAAGACCCAACTACTCCCAACAGCCAACAAGCTCCACTGCTGGACGCCCAATGCCAAACAACTAGCAAGACAGGAACACAACCACACCCATTAGCAGAGAGGCTACCTAAAATCATACTAAATTCACAGACAACACAAAACACATCACAAGACATGGATCTGCCACCAGAAAGACAAGATCCTGTCTCACCCACCAGAACACAGGCACCAATCCCCTCAACCAAGAAACCTACACAATCCACTGAAACAACCATACCCACTGGTGCCAGACACCAAATCAATGAGAACTATGAACCTGCAGCCTGCAAAAAGGAGATCCCAAACAGAGTAAGTTAAACAAAATGAGAAGACAGAGAAATATGCAGCAGATGAAAGAGAAACAAAAACCCACCAGACCAAGCAAATGAAGAGGAAATATGCAGTCTACCTGTAAAATAATTCAGAGTAATGATAGTAAAGATGATCCAAAATCTTGGTAATAGAATGGAGAAAATGCAAGAAATGTTTACCAAGGACCTACAAGAACTAAGGAGCAAACAAACAATGATGACCAATGCAATAAATGAAGTTTAAAATTCTCTAGAAGGAATCAATAACAGAATAACTGAAGCAGAAGAATGGATAAGTGACCTGGAAGACAAAATAGTGGAAAAAATTACCACAGAACAGAATAAAGAAAAAAGAGTGAAAAGAATTAAGGACAGTCGCAGAGACCTCTGGGAAAACATTAAACACACTAACATTCAAATTATAGGGGTCCCAGAAGAAGAAGAGAAAAAGAAAGGTCTGGGAAAATATTTCAAAAGGCTATACATGAAAAATTCCCTAACATGGAAAAAGAAATAGTCAATTAAGTCCACTAAGTGCAGAGACTCCCATAGAGCATAAATCCAAGGAGAAACATGCCAAGACACATATTAATCAAACTATCAAAAATTAAGTATGAAGAAAAAATATTAAAAGCAGCAAGGGAGAAACAACAAATAACACACAAGTGAATCCCCAAATGGTTAACAGCTGATCTTTCAGCAGAAACTCTGCAAGCCAGAAGGGAGTGGCAGGACATATTTAAAGTAATGAAAGGGAAAAACCTACAACTAAGATTACTCTACACAGCAATGATTTCATTCAGATTCAATGGAGAAATTAAAACCTTTAAAGACAAGCAAAAGTTAAGAGAATTCAGCACCAACAAACCAGCTTTACAACAAATGCTAAAGGAACTTCTCTAGGCAGGAAACACAAGAGAAGGAAAAGACCTACAATAACAAACCCAAAACAATTAAGAAAATGGTAATAGGAACATACATATCGATAATTACCTTAAATGTAAATGGATTAAATGCTCCAACCAAAAGATATAGACTGGCTGAATGGATACAAAAACAGACACGTTTATATGCTGCATACAAGGGACCCACTTCAGACCTAGGGACACAGACAGACTGAAAGTGAGGGGATGGAAAAAATATTCCATGCAAATGGAAATCAAAAGAAAGCTGGAGTAGCAATTCTCATATCAGACAAAAGAGATAAATGATCTATTTTCCTAATGATCAAGTGATCAATCAAAGAAGATGATATAACAATGGTAAATATTTATGCACCCAAAATAGGAGCACCTCAATAGATAAGGCAAATACTAACAGCCATAAAAGGGGAAATTGACAGTAACATAATCCTAGTAGGGGACTTAACCACCCGACTTTCACTAATGTACAGATCATGCAAAATGAAAATAAATAAGGAAACACAAGCTTTAAATGATATATTAAACAAGATGGAGTTAACTGATATTTGTAGGACATTCAGTCCAAAAACGACAGAATAAACTTCCTTCTCAAGTGTACATGGAACATTCTCCAGGGTAGATCATATCTTGGGTCACAAAGCAAGCCTTGGTAAATTTAAGAAAATTGAAATTGTATCAAGTAACTTTTCCAACCACAGTGCTATGAGACTAGACATCAATTACAGGAAAATATCTAAAAAATACAAATACATGGAGGCTAAACAAGACACTGCTTAATAACCAAGAGATCACTGAAGAAATCAAAACCTACCAAGAAAAAAATTAATAATGAAAACATGATGATGTAAAACCTATGGGATGCAGCAAAAGCAGTTCTAAGAGGGAAGTTTATAGCAATACAATCATATCTCAGAAAACAAGAAAAATCTCAAATAAACAACTTAACCTTACACCTAAAGCAATCAGAGAAAGAACATAAAAAACTCTAGAAGGTAGCAGAAGGAAAGAAATCATAAGATCCGATCAGAAATAAATGAAAGAGAAATGAAGGAAACAATAGCAAAGATCAATAAAACTAAAAGCTTGTTCTTTGAGAAGATAAATAAAACTGGTAAAACATTAGCCAGACTCATCAAGAAAAAAAGGGAGAAGACTGTAGGCAGCAGAATTAGAAATGAAAAAGAAGTAACCACTAACACTGCAGAAATACAAAGGATCATGGGAGATTACTACAAGCAACTATATGCCAATAAAATGGGCAACTTGGAAGAAATGGAAAAAATATTGGAAAAGCACCACCTTCTGAGACTGAACCAGGAAGAAATAGAAAACATAAACAGACCAATCACAAGGAATGAAATTGAAACTTTGATTAAAAATCCTCCGACAAAGAAAAGCCCAGGATCACATGGCTTCACAGGTGAATTTTATCAAACATTTAGAGAAGAATTAACACCTATCTTTCTCAAATTCTTCCAAATTATACCAAATGGAGGAAGACTCCCAAACTCATTCTGCGAGGCCACCATCACCCTGACACCAAAACTAGACAAAGATGTCACAAAAGAAAACTGCAGGCCAATATCACTGGTGAACTTAGATGCAAAAATCCCCAATAAAATGCTAGCAAACAGAATCCAAGAGCACATTACAAGGTTCATACACCATGATCAAGTGGCTTTTATCCCAGGAATGAAGGGATTCTTCAATATATGCAAATCAATCAATGTGATACACCGTATTAACTACTTGAAGGATAAAAACCATATAGTAATCTCAATAGAGGCAGAAAAAGCTTTCAACAAAATTCAACACCCATTTATGATAAAAATCCCCCAGAAAGTAGGCATAGAGGGAACTTACCTCAACATAATAAAGGCCATATATGACAAACCCACAGCCAACATCGTTCTCAATTGTGAAAACCTGAAACCATTTCCACTAAGATCAGGAACAAGACAATGTTGCCCACTCTCACCACTCTTATTCAACATAGTTTTGGAAGTTTTAGCCACAGCAATCAGAGAATAAAAAGAAATAAAAGGAATCCAAATTGGAAAAGAAGTAAAACTGTCACTATTTGCATATGACATGATACTATACATAGAGAATCTTAAAAATGTCACCAGAAAACTACTAGAGTCAATCAATGAATTTGGTAAAATTTCAGGACAGAAAATTAATGCACAGAAATCTCTTGCATTCCTATACAATAATGATGAAAGATCTGAAAGTGAAATTAAGGAAATAATCTCATGTAACACTGCAACAAAAAGAATAAAATACCTAGCAATAAACCTACCTAAGGAGACAAAATATCTGTATGCAAAAAACTATAAGACACTGAAGAAAGAAATTAAAGATGATACAAAGAGAGAGATGTACCATGTTCTTGGATTGGAAGAATCAACATTGTGACTACTACCCAAAGCAATCTACAGATGCAATGCAATCCCCATCAAACTACCAATGGTATTTTTCACAAAACTAGAAGAAAAAATTTCACAGTGTGTAAGGAAACACAAAAGACCCCGAATAACAAAAGCAATCTTGAGAAAGAAAAACGGAGCTGGAGGAATCAGGCTCCCTAACTTCAGACTATACTACAAAGCTACAGTAAACATGACAGTATGGTACTGGCACAAAAAGCAGAAATATAGATCAATGGAACAGGATAGAAAGCCCAGAGATAAACCCACGTACATATGGTCACCTTATATTTATTAAAGGAGGCGAGAATATACAATGGAGAAAAGACAGCCTCTTCAATAAGTGGTGTTGCAAAAATTGGGCAGCTACATGGAAAAGAATGAAACTAGAACACTTCCTAACACCATACACAAAAATAACTCAAAATGGATTACAGACTTAAATGTAAGGGCAGACACTATAAAACTCTTAGAGGAAAACATAGGTAGAACATTCTATGACGTAAATCATAGCAAGATCCTTTTTGACCCACTTCCTAGAGAAATGGAAATAAAAACAAAAATAAACAAAAGGGTCCTAATGAAACCTAAAAGCTTTTGCACAACAAAGGAAACCATAAACAAGATGAAAAGACAACCCTTAGAATGGGAGAAAGTATTGCAAATGAAGAACCTGACAACGGGTTAATCTCCAAATATACAAGCAGCTCATGCAGCTCAATATAAGAAAAATAAACAACCCAATCCAAAAATGGATGGAAGACCTAATTAGACATTCCTGCAAAGAAGATATACAGATTGGCAACAAACACATGAAAGGATGCTCAACATCACTAATCATTAGAGAACTGCAAATCAAAACTGCAGTTCGGTATCACTTCACACCAGTCAGAATGGCCATCATGAAAACATCTACAAACAATGAATGCAGGAGGGGGTGTAGAGAAAAGGGAACCCTCTTGCACTGTTGATGGGAATGTAAATTGATATGGCCACTGTAGAGAACAGTATGGAGGTTCCTTAAAAAACTAAAAGTAGAATACCATACGACCCAGCAATCCCACTACTAGGCATATGCCCTGAGAAAACCATAATTCAAAAAGAGTCATGTACCACAATGTCCACTGCAGCTCTATTTACAATAGCCAGGACATGGAAGCAACCTAAGTGTCCATCAACAGATGAATGGATAAAGCAGATGTGGCATATATATACAGTGGAATATTCCTTAACCATAAAAAGAAACAAAATTGAGTTATTTGTACTGAGGTGGATGAACCTAGAGACTGTCAGAGTGAAGTAAATCAGAAGGAGAAAAACAAATACCGTATGTTAACACATATTTATGGAATCTAAAAAGAAAAAAAAAAAAACAGACGTAGAGAATGGACTTAAGGTCACGGGGAGGGGAAAGGTAAGCTGGGACGAACTGAGAGAGTAGCATTGACATATCTACACTACCAAATGTAAAATATATAACTAGTGAGAAGGAGCTTCATCACACAGGGAGATCAGCTCGGTGTTTGTGACCACCTAGAGTGTTGGGAAAAGGAGCATGGGAGGGAGGCACAAGAGGGAGGGCATATTGGGATATATGTATATATATATAGCCTATTCACTTTGTTATACAGCAGAAACTAACACAACATTTTAAAGCTATTATACTGCAATAAATTTTAAAAAAACATTTTGTTAAATTGAGAAGAGAGTCTTCTTTGAGGAGCTCTAAATTTTTCGTTTATTCTGTGTTTTGGAGCCTCTGGTTCTATCTAATTAGATCATTTGAAACCACCACAGATCCTTTTCTTTGACAGGTCACCCTCTATTCTTTATTCATTGACCAATTAACCTTTACTTGGAAAGAGTAAGCTATGAACATCAGCATTAACATCAAGAGCCATAATTAAGTTGATAAAAATCTCTTTAGACCTTCAGATCACTTCCACTTGGTTTGTACAAATACAGAGGTGACATTTTAGTTTTCATCTTCACCTTGCACTTTGACTTTGACAAGATGTTACCATGTTTTAAACAGCCAGTCAATGCTCCCCCACCCCACCCCCTTACACGTGTGTGAGCTAGGGCAAAGGCAACTCTTTGAATAAATGGCATGTCTTAGGTACAAGCAAAAGGAAACATTTGTTCCTTCCACTCACTAAACTTGCTTTGTAACCTTCTTCCCCAGCCATAGCTGGGAATATCATCTAGGATTCTGAGGGTTTTTTTTCTTGTTTTTTGTTTGTTTGTTTGTTTTGTATTTTTTAAGTAAAACACATATGTCAGAATTAGGTTAATTATAATTCTTGGTTCATGACCCATTACTGTTTCATGCATGTGCCATTTTGCTGTGTTATATTACATACTGCATGTAGTTATTTATTTTAATAAGATAATAAACCTCCACAATCCAGCCAACTCCAGGACGAGAATGTTGCCAATAACTTATTTCTATCTAACTCATCCCCCTGCCTTGCTTCCCAACCACAGAGGTTAGTAAGATCCTAAATTTTATGCCTCTTATTCCTCTGCCTTAAATCACCCAACATATTGGCAAATATTGAAATATATTCTTTAGTTTTAATTGCTTCAGCCTTATTAAAAAAGATAATATACTATATGTGGTCCTCTGGGACTTTTTTTTCCTCTGATCTATAGCTACAGTTCATCTTTATTATTAAATATACTTGTGCTTTATTCACTTTCACTGCTCTACAGTATTCCATTCCATAAGACAATCTATTTTTTTAATTCTTCTATCAATGAGAATTTGTGTTATTTATACTTTTTTGCTATTATGGACAGCAAAATATTCTGTTATGAATATTATACATATCTCCTAGTGCACATGTGCTAAGTAGTATATGCATATACCTTATATAATATAAAGTTTTCTTGTCATTCCCAAGCATTCAAGAATCTAATCCAGTAAAAATGAATAAATTCTAAAATATGCTCTGATGTTGGTTGCATCCCCTCTTTCAGCTGAAGCCACTTGGGGGCCCAGACACCTGAAGTGAAGGTGGGCACTGAGTTGTCCATATATCTTGTTCTACCTCCTTCCCCACTTGCTGGAGGCTGTTTCAGGACCCTAAGGCAGAGGGAACAAAGGAGGTTGGGCATAATCTTACAATTCTGGTACAGCTGTAATCATATGATTACCTTTTATTGGTCTTTAAAAAGAATCTCATAGGGACCTCCCATGGTTTTCTCAGAGATTCTTCTGCTGGAGGACACCTCCTGCAAACCCCTTAATACTGAGAGGCCTTTTGTGACCCCCTTCTTAACTCATAGGCTTCTCACCATGTCCTCTTCTGTGGGCATCCCTTTGCCTCTCTGGGTAGTCAATTTGGCAAGATCCCTTTTAAGATGGCTTCAGGTCTGCTGTGGGTCCAGCCTCCAGAACACATGCACCTTGGCTTTTCTTTTGTTTGTTTGTTTTTTAAAGATATTTATTTATTTTGGCTGCGCCAGGTCTCAGTTGCGGCACACAGGATCTTCGTTGCACCATGTGGGATCTTTTCGTTGTGGCTTGCGGACTATTGAAGAGAATGCAGCCATCTGCTCCCAAGACAGTTATCAATATATTCCCTCTCTCTCTTGCCTCAGGCCCCAACTTAACGTGTTTTGAGGCCTCTCCCACTGGAGTTGAATAGTAGTTTTAGGGTGCTCCTAATTTGAGGGATGCATATCAAACTATCTGAGCTGTTTTATTGATGCTCTTTCTATTTGGCTTAATATGTGTCCATCACCCGCCCCTGCCCTTCTGAGAGAAGGAAAGAACAGCCTCAAAATTCTAATAGCTCCCTCCATGGAGAGTCTCTCCCAAATCAAATAGAAATCTCTCACATAGGCTGGAAGTGGGTGTTCCGCTTACACAGGCAGAACTGGTTTTACAATCTCTTGTCATGTCCTTCATAGGTATTCTAACTCCTTATTTTAAGATATGGAGATATCTGGCACCCATTCTATCATTCTCAGGCATAAAGGTCTCTACTGAAATTCCAAGACCTAAAAAGTCTCATTTGAATATCTGTTACACTTGCAACTTAAAGGGCCTTTCACCAAATTGAGGAGTTTGAGTTCTGATTTGACTTCTTCCATATCCATTGGAAGAAAACGAGTCTTAAGTAAGACTCCAAGCTTTAATTGCAGGAATCCATAGTCCCTGCCCAGTGGGTGAGAATCATTCAGGAAGAGAGGAGGGTCCCTTGCCTGCATCTGCAGAAGACATGGAAATCAATAAGATGTGGAGAATCACCAATCAAAAAGGAAGAATAGACAAGTTACTGAGGAGTCCTAAGGTCTCACCACACAGAGAAGCAGTGAAAGATTTGCAGAAGCAAATAAAGAGTTCCAGGGCATGGTACCAAGGAGGAGAGAAGCAGGAATAGGAATATAAGAAGAAAATTGAGAAGTGAGTCATACCTGGAGCAAGGAGTCATGTCTTTGCCTACACCAGCATGCATAGCAGGCTTGTATTGACTAAACAATGCTTCAGTTTTTCCAAGCCCTGCATCATCTTATAATAATAATGTCATCTGTGGCACCTAAACTTTAAGCTTCTATCCTCATTTTTTTCTCTAGAGAACCTGCCCTTTCTTATAGAACAGGACTCAGCAAACTTTGCGTGTAAAGAGCCAAATAGTAAATTTTTTAATTAAGGCTTTGCAGGCCATTCTGTCTGTTCAGCTCGGTCCTACAATTGTAGCATGAAAACATCCATAGATAATGTGTAAACAAATGGGATTGACTGTGTTCCAATTAAACTTTATTTATAGACATTGAAATTTAATTTCATGTCATTTTTCATGTGACATAAAACATTATTCTTTATTTTCTACCACTTAAAAATGTAAAACACAATCATTTTAGCTCACAAGTCTTACAAAAATAAGTGACAAGTTTGACTTTGATCACAGGCTGTAGTTTGCCAACTCCTGTAATAGAA
This sequence comes from Phocoena sinus, assembly GCF_008692025.1. Lineage (NCBI taxonomy): Eukaryota > Metazoa > Chordata > Mammalia > Artiodactyla > Phocoenidae > Phocoena > Phocoena sinus. Next base: position 74,845,974 of record NC_045775.1, read on the forward strand.
CATGTGTTACCTGATTTTGTGATCAATTTTTACCTCCTTATAATTTCAACTTCGTAAGTCATATTTTTGTATCTTTCCAAACATTTTGGGATAACTTTCAGAAATATTTGGGTGGTACCCAAGCATTGTGAATAAGAGTATGTGCTCAGAATCAGGCTGAGTTCAGAGGCTGACTCTGCTGTTAATTAGCTATGTGATCTAGGGCAAGTTAGTTAACATCTCTATATATCTTTAGTTTATTTGTTTATTTTTATTTATTTGTTTGTTTGTTTATATTTATTTTTGGCTGCATTGGGTCTTCATTGCTGCATGCAGGTTTTCTCTAGTTGCGGTGAGCAGGGGCTACTTTTTGTTGTGGTGCATGGGCTTCTCGTTGTGGTGGCTTCTCTTGTTGCGGAGCACAGGATCTATGTGCCTTGGCTCCAGTAGTTTTGGTATTTGGGCTCAGTAGTTGTGGCTTGCAGGCTCTAGAGCACAGGCTCAGTAGTTGTGGCACACAGGCTTAGTTGCTCTGTGGCATGTGGGATCTTCTGGGACCAAGGCTCGAACCTTTATCCCCTGCATTGGCAGGCAGATTCTTAACCACTGTGCCACCAGAGAAGTCCCCTATTTTCAGTTTTTTCATTAGTTAAAAGTAGATAATAATAGCACCCATATTATAGGATCATTGTGAAGTTTAGATGTAATAATATTGTAAAGGCCCTGGAATATTGACTAAGCACAGATAATTATAAGTTGCTAGTACTGATACTAAACAGTCTACATTTCTTTAGCTACCAAATTTTTCCCCAGTATTCTTATTTCTTCACTAACTCTAGTTCATTCTTCCCAGAAGCACCTGTTTCATAGTATATGAACAGGTAGCAGGCCACAGAAAGTGCTTCATGCTTAAGTCAGATTGGGAACTTCTAGATTAAATAATGTTAAATCATACCCCTCTCTGTGCTTTTGGGTTTTGGGGAAACATGTCAGAATTTCTCAGAGTTACCTAAACGTTGTTTATTTTAACTCAACAAGAGGGGTATCTCAAAAGATAGTTTGGGAAATACTGTACCAATGGTTCATGGGCAAATCTCTTCACTTCGTGTGTTACGGTTCTCACTGGCACACATCTCCTTGGCATGTCTTCTTGTTCCCTGTTTCCTGAAACTTGCGTCTCTTCCCCTGGGCTCTGTTAGAGCACATCCTCTTGGTTCTTCTCATGTCCAACATTGTTCCTCAACTTCTTTTGCTGAGTTTTCTACCTCTGCCCACTCTTCAAGGTCTTATCCTGCCCATCTTCTCCTCAATAATTTCATTCACTCTCAGAATTTTAACCTATACTTAAGACTCACACATATTTATCTCTAGCGCATAACTTTCTCCTGATCCTAAACCACATACCTAGCTGCCTGCTAAAAGATACCCATGCACTCAAAGCTGAACTCATTATCTTTTTTTTTTTTCTTTTTTGCGTTACACGGGCCTCTCACTGTTGTGGTCCCTCCCATTGTGGAGCACAGGCTCTGGACGCGCAGGGCCAGCAGTCATGGCTCATGGGGCTAGCCACTCTGCGGCATGTGGGATCTTCCTGGACCGGGGCACGAACCCGTGTCCCCTGCATCAGCAGGCGGACTCTCAACCACTGCGCCACCAGGGAAGCCCTGAACTCACTATCTTTGATGAAGGACCTGATAGTCTATCTCTATTAATAGCATTACAACCATGAAGCAGAACTCTGATAGTAATCTCTAGACTGTTCCTTCCAACTCAACCTCCACATCTCATCAAATGTCATTCCTGCCCATTCTGTCTTTTTAACTGCTTTCTTTGCTTTTCCCTCTTCTTCCTCTCTTTGTACCTCCTGCCTTTTCACCTGCTTCTCACCTCTGGTTTCATAGCCCTAATATCTATCTTTTATTATATTGGTCAGTTGATCTTTATGAATACAAATCTGATCTTGTTGCTTCTCAATAGCTACAGATTGGCTATTTGCCAAGCTATTCAGCATGGTACACAAGGTCCTTCTTTATTTCACTGCCAACCTATCACTACAAGCTGATAACTCAACACAACCCTCCACATACCCTATATAGTTTCTATAATACACAATCATTCTGTCTCATTTTTTAGAATGACCACCTAACCTGTCCCCAAAACAGGTTCTCAGTTTGTGTTCTCTCAGAAAAGAATTCTTGTTGTAAGAAAACATTATAAAATATTTTGAAATAGAAAAAAATGAAAAGACCACTGAATACCCTGTCTAGCACACCCACCCAGGTTATCTCCACCTTTCATTGTCTTTGAGCTTTAATTTGTAGGAAACTGTTAGCCATGCAAGTGATTCTTGTCCACACACATATAGATTGTGTCCAGTGGAATACAGTTGATTATTGTCCTGTAGATATTGATCAGGTCTGCCAGTTTTGCATCTATATGTAAATTTATATTACAGCATTCCTTATCTATCATCTACATATAGTAATTTAAATTCTCTTTTGAATAAGGTTGTCATATTTAGCAAACCAAAATAACAAGATGCCTAGTTATATAGAAATTTCAAATAAACAATTATTTTTGGCATAAGTATAGTCCCATGCAATATGTGGCATATATTTATGCTAAAATATTATAAGCTGTTTATATGAAATTCAAATTTTACTGAGCATCCTGATTTTACCTGGGAATTCTACATTTGATTCAGTTGTGACTTCTCACCAGTTCCCTTGTTTCCATCATTAATTTATAATTTAAATAGAATCTTTGTTATGTTTTCACTTTACAGTTGCATGAGAATCTTGGTTTTACTTAAAAAAAAATTATCCCACAACAACGTGCAAGTGGTTTATTTGGAAAGTAGGGAAATAGGGAAGTGACAGGAAAGGAAAGTCAGCTAATAAATGTACATTATAAATCCAGTTCACTACTTGGGTAAGGTCTTTACTCTGCCTGGGGAACCCCCAATCAGGGTGGTACAATTTCCTCAGAATGATCTCACTCATGGGTATTGGAGCTGTGGTATTTATCCACCAGCTCCTGTACGTGACACGTCATCCCAGACCCTTGTCTATGATTGAGGACAAGCACAAGGGAGTGGTTAACTGCCAGCATGTCCCACCTGCCATGAGTATGGCCAAAGTTCCACCTCTAATGCCATTTGAGCCAGTAAGCACTGATGTTGTAAAGACAAAAATATTTATGTAGTCAGGCTATCAGCAGCTTCAGCTATATTGGCCCCATTCCTCGAGATAATCACAAATGCCACTTTCTCTAAGACATCTTTGCTTAGTTCCCAAGAGTGATTAACAGTCTTTGCCTTAGTGAACTACTTATGCTTCATAAAGATTTCTCTAATAGAAGCTTTGATAGATATTGCACTTATTTTTCTCAACATATATGTCTCCTCCAAATAGATTTTAAACTTCTAGAGTATAGAGATTAAGTCTTATTGGTATTTATAACCCTCAATTCCTGGTAGATAATTAGAAAGTTTTATTGAATCAATGATTAAGTATGTGAGTTAATGAATTTACAGCAATTTGGGGTAAGAGGAAATTGGAGAAGTCTTCAAGAAAGAATTATATCTAAGCAGGGTCTTGAAGGATAATAAAGAGTCTACCAAGGTAAAGAAGTCACTTCAGTCAAGGAAGTCATTATAAGCAAATGAATGAAGAGAGAGGATTTATATTCACAAAGATGTTTTTTTCTTTTCAGTAACAACCATCTATATTTTCCTATATATGTTGGGTGCTCTTCTGCTCCTGTTCCTAAAGCATTTTAAAAGTCCAACCTCCAGGAAGGTCTTTTAAAAGAATGACAAAGCTATACTGTGAAAATCTTTACCACAGCTTCTGGCAGAGTAAATATAGCCCAAAAGCACAAATAAGTGTTTCATCTGAAGTAATTCAGTATTGAAAGGTACTAACACTGCTGTCATTTCCCTCCAAAGAGGTCATCATTGCATTGCATCTTCTATGCAATTAAAATGTTCACACCAACAACTAAATAATTAAAGTCACTCTCTTTTGAGTTCCTTACCCACCAGGAAAGTCTCAAAAATCCCTCCCTTTTATCCTGGTATAACATTAGGGTTCCCAACATATAAAATGGCAGGTTTTGTCAACTTAATAATGAAAGCATGAATACCTCTGTCACTCATTCCTGGGGTTCACCAATTTTTTTACTTTAAAAGCTGGGAGATAAAAAATAAAAAGAGTTGTGCAGGCTGGTCAACGGAGAAATACATGAATCTGTGAGCAATCTGAATAAGCATGACTAAGGTGACTGATAAGGTGATTAAGATCACTGAAAACAAACACTTTGGCATCAATCAGGAAATGTTAATTGGGGAATTTAAGATTTATGAAATATCTCTAATTACACAGAGTAAAGGAAAGCCAATGCCTACTCTATGAAGTGATGGAAAATGTGGGAGGCATTCCAGGCTTTACCAAGAAGCATACTAGGTCCTTTGTTAATCAGATTTGACTATTGGGAGAAGACAGGAAGTCAAGTGTCTGTATGGCTGAAGCTTATGAACAAAAACACAATCAACAAATGGTCTTTGATGGGTTAATTGTTAATTTAATAAACTTAATATAGGAATCTGACAAACCCAGTCCTGACTGGGGGAAGCGTTCATGTCTAATGGAGAGGAATTGTGTGTTTGTATATGAGCATTCATGTGTTCGTTGACTGTGGTCAAGTTCCAATGAAAAAACACATTGTGAGTCTGGTAGATTCATTTATTTTGCAGCTGGTCTCCAACCAGTAGACATTGTCCAGCCCACAAATCTAAGAGATGGGAATTACAAGTGTCCATGGTAGGATATTTTAGGGGTTTGGCAAGATCTTTTTATTAGAGTAAACTTGACCTGGTATATCTGATCCATTTTCTCCCCTTGTTATTCTCTGTGAACTTCAGTTTGCTTATCTATAAAATGGAAATTTTAATAGATTATAATACTTTAGAGGACTATTTGAGTAGTAAATCAATCCCTGTATGAATATCCCTTAGCAAAGTGTCTGGATAATTATAAGTGCTCAACAATGTATTTTTGTTTTCTTTCTACTTCTCTAAAACCCAGAAAATTGAGACAGATGAAAAATAATTTTGATTTGGCCAAAAAGGTGAATTTTGTAACCTATGGTTGTCTGTGAATTTTGTAACCTATGGTTGTCTGAAGTTTTCTGTAAGAGCATACTATAATAGGTCTCTAACCTTTAACAGCAGGATTAATTTTGTACTTGATCTATATAGAGAGGTTGGAAACACCAAATGCATTGCCTTCTCTAACCAGAATTAGATTAGGAACTGGAGCTGAGATTGCTGGAAAAAGTGGTGTCTTGGAAGGTCAAGGATCCCTGGATTACTAGTCTCTTTATATAAAAGATGAACACATACAAGTAAAATAGTACTGGAGGGTAACCAATTGAGAAAAAAATATTTCCTTGCTTCACTTGTCTCACTTAGCAGAAAAAGTTGGACTTAAATGTAAGTGTATTTCAATGATTTTTACCTATGTTTTGATAAACAGACTCAAAATAAAATACTCTCAAAATGATATTTTAAGAAAATCTACTCAGAGATTCTTGTTGAAACAGAATTGTGAGTTTTGAGATAAAAAAAATTCAGCTCCAAATGGTGGAGGATACCTTGTCAAGGATCTGAAAGATGGTTCATAAATGAACTAGATCAAAGAAATGATCAACATCACTGGTACTGGGACAACAGCATCAGCATTTCAGAAGACACTACTCAGCCCACATTCTTTCTATTTCTGGACTTTTCTTCATTCCCACACAGTTCCACTAAGGTGAGCTTCTTTATTTTAGGTCATCCACTGACTAAACAAATCAATTTCCTGGATGAGATGGTGTGCTTTACAGATAACGATGTTGTTCTGGGAAAGTTGACGTGCTTACCAGTATCTTAAAAATAAAATGTACTACCAAAAGTGCCTAAATCTTTTTCTTAGCACTCTTTTGCCTAATAGTATCTTTCTCTCACTTCTGTAGTCAAAATTATTCATTAAATTTGATTGACTTTGTAATTCTGTTTACAGTTAAATTGTGCTTTCATTTCATTCTGTAGTTAGTTAAGAGATATTGGAAAAGGAATTTATACCTGGTTCCTTGTGCATATATGCTTAAAGAACATTATAAGAAAATAGTATAAATCTGAATGAAAGAATCTAGCAGATGTTTTTCCTTTAATAATGGTTCATGCATTACTAAAGTTTGAGATATGCTTGAGCTGTACAGGAGACCAAAGCTTTGTTGTGGAGACATGGGTTCAGACCTTAGCTCTACCATTTACTGGCTCAATGATCTTAGTTGAATTCTCTTTCTGAGTCACAGTTTCCTTATCAATAAAACATGAATGATAATAATAATACCTGCTTCAAAGGATTTCTGTGGAAAATAAAATTTACCCTATATAAAATGATTGGTTCATAGTAAGCACAGAATAAAAATAAACCCCATTCTTATTCCTTCCTTTTATTGTTTTATTCTCAACAGGCAAGATAATAACAAGTAAAACTTATTCAAGGAATAAAGGGTTTCCAAAAGAAAAGGAGTCTTTTCTTCTTAAAAGAAATTTCTAACAGAGCTTCTATTTAATTGGCATTTTACCAGTTGGTAACTGATTGAATCACACCAGTAACCAAAATAATAGAAATAAACTGACCATTCAAAGATAAGTTTGATTAATAGTAATAAGATGAAAAGTAGCTATCATTTTTGAGCACCTACTATGAGTAGGCACCATATTAAAAATTGTAAGACCTTATCTATAATCCTCACAAAGTAAATATTATTATTTTCAAATTAGAGAAGGAGATAAAGATTAGTAAATGGTCTATTATTCCTTCAAAAATTATTTGGTCAGAAATTATCCAGTCTCAGCTACAATATGGAAATAGCTTGAAATTTATCATTCCCTTCCTTATAACAAGGAAAAGCTGAACAAACTGAAAGTTTTATGAATTTCCTTGGAGCCATTAGAGAACAGAAGTCAAAGAGCAAATCTCCATCCCCAAATCTGGAGGCAGGCAAACATCACAAAGAATCACAGAGGAAATTGATACCTGGAGCAGAAATCCCTGGAACCATAAACTGGTAGGAATACTCTAATGGTCATTTTAATGACTTGCTGTAGTCTAAGTATGAACTAACTTGAAAAGAAGAAACTTCTGGAGACCACAATTTTAGTGGAGCCCCATATTTTCATAGGTTTTACCACCAAGAAACCCACCAGGTTGTCATTGTTAAGAGCCAAGAAATATCCCCAAAAGGCTCTGGCAGGGAGAAGGAAAACATAAGCATTGAGAAGTACTACTACAGAGAATCTTCATAACAAAGGTCTACTCTCCAGGGAAAAAGACTTTACCAGAACCTTATCCCACTAGGGGGAAGGGCATTTACTCCTGACCAGTCCCCTCTAGGCCTCTTGTCTCACCTAAGTGGGGAAGGGGAGCTAAGAAACACTTGTGAAGGTCACAACTCAGGGATACAGACTCACTAAAACATTAATATTTAATCATAAGATTATAGAATACTTCTCCTCTCCCACTCCTTAGCACCACACAAATGGCTCTAATATCATAACAGTGAATTACAGCCAAAAAAAGGTGCAAGATGCAAACTCTATCTGAGGAGGAGCTCTATGGGAAGCCAAAAGTTAAGAGGACAGACAAAAAACAAAAACACTAGAGGAATTTGAAACCTCTGGCACCTACAGCTGCACCAAACATTAAACATAGTCCAAATTTTAGACAGATTAACAAGACCTCACATGAAAGGCTATTTACCTCAATTCTTATTGCTCAATAAAATATGTCTGGCTTTCAACAAAAAATTACAAGGCATACTAAAAGACAAGAAATATTACAACCTGAAGAAACAAAGCAAGAATAAATACCAGACAAAGATGACACAGATTTTGAAATCATGAGATAGAAAATTTTAAATAACTATAATTGTTAAAATAAGGATTCTAATGGAAAAAGTAGACAACATGACAGAATTGGTGGGTAATGTAAACAGAGAGATAGAGGCTCTAAGAAATAATCAAAGGAAAATGATAGAAATAAAGAACACTGTAACAGAAATGAAGAATGCCTTTCATGGGCCCTCAATAGACTGGATATGACCAAGAAAAGAATCAGTGAACTTAATGTAGGTTAGTGGAAACTTCCTAAACTGAAATGCAAAGAGAACAATGAATGGGAAAACTTTTTTAAAGGATTGTGGGACAATTTAAAACTTTGAAATACCAGAAATGAAACACTTTAAAATATCAGAAGGAAATACCACACTGTGAAAAATAGGAGAGAAAAGAAATATTTGAATTAATAAGCACCAAGGACATTCCAAAATTAATGACAGACACAAAACCACATGTCCAGAAGGGTTTGAGAACATCATACAGAATAAATACCAAAAAATCTACACCTAGGCATATCATATTCAAATTGAAAAAAGAAAAAATCAAAGACAAAGAAAAAAATATCTTGAAAAGATCCAGAGATGGGGGAAAGACCACAACAATAGAGGAATGAGGACGAGAATTTCAGTGGACTTATCATGCAAGTAACAAGAGAGTTGAGTAAAATATTTTAAGTGCTGAAAGAATAAAATCACCATTCTAGAATTTTATATTCAGTGAAATTATCCTTCAAAAATGAAGAATAAATAATGGATAAATAATTAATTTCTCAAACAAAAAAAAAAAAACTGAAGGAATTCACCACCAGCAAATGGCCCTGCAAGTTGTGTAAAAATAAGTTCTTCATGGAGAAGGAAAATTATATAGGTTGGAACACAGATCTACACAAAGAAGGTCAGAAAAGAATAAATGAGGATAAATTAATTTTTTAAAAATTTCTTATACTTAAGTGACCTAAAAGATAACTGTTTAAAGTAATAATAGTAACAATGTACTGGGTAATTTAGCATATGGATATGTGAAATGAGTGACAACTATGTATTAAGGAACTGGAGGGAGGAATTGAGAATTCCCTGCAGGCACCTGCACTACTTGTGAAATAGCGGAATGAAAGTGGATTTAGATAAATTGTAAACGTATATTTCAAACTCCAGGGCAACCACTAAAATAGTTTTTTGAAAGAACTATAATTGACATGTGAAGAGAGGAGATAAAATAGAATCATAAAACCCTCAACTAAAACTAGAAAAGACAGAAAAAGTGTAGGGGAGAAACAAAAATCAAATGCAGCATTTAAGAAACAGTCACAAACATGCTAACTGTCAGTGCAACCACATCAATATTCATTTTATTTTATTTACTTATTTTTTAAATTTTATTTTTATTTTTTGGTTGCATTAGGTCTTTGTTGCTGTGCTCAGGTTTCTCTAGTTGCAGAGAGTGAGGGTTACTCTTCATTGCAGTGTGCAGCCTTCTCATTGGCTTCTGTTCTTGTGGAACACAGGCTTTAGGCATGTGGGCTTCACTAGTTGTGGCATGGGCTCTAGGGTGCACAGGCTCAGTAGTTGTAGCTTGCGAGCTCCAGAGTGCAGGCTCAGTAGTTGTGGCACAAGGGCTTAGTTGCTCTGTGGCATGTGGGATCTTCCCAGACCAGGGATCAAACCCCTGTCCCCTGCATAGGCAAATTTTTAACCACTGCACCACCAGGGAAGTCCCCTCAATAATCGTTTTAAATATGGATGATCCAAGTGCACCAATTGAAAGAAATTGTCAGAGTAGATAAACATGATTCAGTCACTTCAGGTAGATACAACCTTCTTATTCCAAATGAGTGCATTGAAAGGAAATATCAGTTTTAATGGGTTGGATTTTCATTTTAAAAATATACTTTAGGTAGAGACATTACTTTCATAAACTTGGAGTATATTTACTTATAACATGTGAGACTAGAGGTGGAAGCATTTAAGGCAGATGAAATAGAATATGCCAAGACTGGAAGTTAAAGGTGAGCTTGACTTGTTGGAAAATCTAAAGGAGTCCAGCAGGTGAGAGGATTGAGTTTCTGGGGAGGTGGAGTTGAGAGAGGGAACTGGAGAACTAAGCAAAATCACAGATATCACAGATAAGGCCTGACCTTGTGAGAAACCAAATGACCTCCATACCAAGGTCAGTAAGAAGCCACTGCCAAGTTAGAAGGAAGATGGGAAGTTGATCTGCCTCTTAACAAAGTCGATTCTTTGGTAGGTTGGATGAAATGGGGAACAGAAGTAAGGACATTCACTCAGGACAAGGCATGGTGGTGGCTGGAAGTGGGGTGGAGATATCAAAATATTTGACCTTGTGACTGATGTGATGTGGGAGTGAATCAAGACAAATGGAGCATAAAAGATCCTGGGTGAGTATGAGTCCCATTTACTGGTAGAGAAGTAAGTTTAAGTTTCATCTAGTGTTAGGAATTACAAGAAATAAACAAGAAAGGATGGGAGAAGGAACGCAAGAGATGTCTTATAATTCATCAAGGTAGGAGTAATGACACAAGTACTATTTATTTTTAAAATACTATGTATATGTGTAAATCACTTTATATTCATTAAAATAATACATAAATTATATAGTTGGAAAACAAATAGAAAATAAATACCTAGATATACCTACAGCATCCAGAGTCTCAAAATAATAGCTTCACCTTAAGTGCAAAAGAATAAAGCAATTTTACTAACCCAAAATCTTCATGCATATATGGCAATTTTGCTTTATTATTAACTACTCTTTTTAAAAGTAGTAGTTTTATAATTACAATATGAACAACTGATAAACACTTTAACGTAGGTGAAATGGTAACTAGTCATTTATATATCTTTCAACCCACTTCACTTTACAAAAATATATACTGTCAAGTTTTAACTATGACATGCAGCTTTAACAACCCACATGGATTTTAATCAGATTTGTTATGAAATGACAGCTACAGAGTATGTAGTATGAGATAAATACTAGTATTCTAAGATTAGAGAGAATTGATTTAATCAGGAAATAATTGGATTTCAGGGAAAGGGTTGTATTAATCAACGAAATTAGAAAATATTTTAAACCATGTCCCAGATATGTGGAACAAGGAAACCTTCTAAAAATTAAAATTAATTAATAAGATTAAACCAAACAAGATAGATTTTCTGGTGTTCAAATCTATTTCAAATGACAAAATAAGGCAGATGAGAAGACAATGGCAATTTTGTCTCATTGGTTAACCAAAGTTAATTAAAAAGTCAACTCACTTATTCTGAACCATGTGAGATGCCTAAAGGAACGTGACACAGGACTTACAGAAACTCTGTTATCACCACAAAAGTGACTGGGATTAATTAAAATGTGATTAATATGCCAAAGTTTATTGCATAATATTTTCAAATATCATAAGCCCTCTTATTCTAGAATAGATGCAGCCCATCAAAATTGACTCTCAAATGCATTCTACTGCCCCACTTCCTTCCAAAATCAGAGCTGTGTTCTTTTAGGAGAAGAAAAAGGAGAAGGAAAAAAAAAAAAGATGAGAAGAAAGAGAAAAAGGATAAGAAGAAGGAAGAAGAGGAGGATAAGAAAGAGAAATAAAGAAATGAGGAGGTAGAAAAGAAAGAAGAGAAGTAAAAGAAAAAGGGAAAGTGACAGGAGGAGAAGAAATAATGGAAAGGAGGGGAGGAAAAAAAGAAGGAAGGAGACATGGGGAAGGAAACATGAGGAGGAAGTAATGACGCAGAGATTGAAGAACTGTACGGCAAGTAGGTGGTGTTACTGGACACTGAAGCTTCGTGTGCTGGTATCTCCAGGTTCTCCATCAAGTCAGAGAAATTTCTGGATTCCATTCCCTTCCTTTCACAAGATAATCTTCTTCTGACATCCCTCACCATTTAAAACCTTCTTTCTTAGCACAGAAAACGTGCCTCTCCACCACCATGTCCCAGCTCTGTGCTCCTTTCTCTTTTATTCCAGATTTACTTCTACTAGAATAAGGCCTTAATATGCCTCCAGCTAATGGACACAGCTGCCTAACACATGAGGAGACTACACATCTCCATCTGTTTGTGTATGTGTGTGAGATTTGTTCTGTATTTTCAAAACATTATTGGTAGCATTTACTTAGAGGGAACAAAGTATAGACATATCTGATTCTAGAGAATTGGGAACTTTTAAAAATGATTTTCTAGAGTGTTTTCAAAATGTGATTTTTATGCTAAACTGAGCTCATTTTTTTTTTAATCTGAAAAGAAACTTGATCCTTCTCAGTCTTCTCTCTACTGCTGAGATGGAGAGTGAACTAATCATCCTCCACTGCTCAGGAATCTAAGCCAGTACAGACATCAGCACATGCTTATTGACTACTTTTTGTGTCAAATGCTGTGGTGAGCATTGTAATCAAGATAAGGCATCTTCTAGCCTCAAGACTGTAATCCAGCGCGGTAAGTCCTGGAATAACCACCACCACACCCCCAAGATATGGAAGTGGTTCCACGAAGAAGAAAACATTTGAGAGGAGTCTTGGAGGTTATATTGAACTTAGCCAAGGAGAAAGAAAGGTCAGGTTATTGTAGCAGACACGCCTAAAGATATGAAGGTATAAAAGAGCATACACAGTTCTAGAAGTCCACATAAAAGTCCACGTTGCTGGCTGCTTAAAAAAATTAGATTTGGATACACTGAAGCATGATGTAAATATGGAGCTGAGTAGTGATTGTACCTGGCCAAAAAGCAGAGTCTTTGGCTTGGTAGAAAGGTCCACACTAGCCACTTTGCTTGCCTGTCCTCAGACACTTCTCTCATTTACAATACCCAGGTAGCCCGTAGTCATTTGACTTTCTCAATCCTGGCTTAACATGGTGAGTCTAAACTCTTCAGTATGGGATTCTTGCCCTTTCCCCTCATTGACCATGCTCTCTTGTATTAGGCTTGGAGCTCCAGCTGACACCACTTACCAACAGAGTGCCAGGTATCCTGCTCTGAGTGCATTCCCCCTACAGTCACTCAGAAACTTTTCTCTCCTTCCCATACCTTCATCCACTGGGGATGCTGCCTGCTCTTCTCCAATATCTCATATCTACACTTTTTAAAAGACTCAAATCAAAGATTTATTTCTTCCATGAGGACACTCAGATTAATTTTTATATCAATTCTATGAGGCTTTATCTGAATTACTTTACAAAAGAAGGAGGCTGAGGGAGTTTATGAAATTTTACTAAAATTATAGGGTTAGTGAGAAATGAACCCAGGATTTAAATCCATGAAGTCTGATTACAAAAGTCAAACTCTGTCAATCCTATGACAAACTAGAACATGCAAACCGTCACATCCATACTTTTTTTTTTTTTTTTTTTTTTTTGCGGCACGCGGGCCTCTCACTGTTGTGGCCTCTCCCATTGCAGAGCACAGGCTCCGGACGCACAGGCTCAGCGGCCATGGCTCACAGGCCTAGCTGCTCCACGACATATGGGATCTTCCCAGACTGGGGCACGAACTTGTGTCTCCTGCATCGCCAGGCAGACTCTCAACAACTGCACCACCAGGGAAGCCCAACATCCATACTTTTTAAAATTTATTTTATCGAAGTATAATTGATTTCCAATGTTGTGTTAATTTCTGATGTACAGCAAAGTGATTCAGTTATACATATACATACATTCTTTTTCATATTCTTTTCCATTATGGTTTATCACAGGATATTGAATACAGTTCTCTGTGCTATACAGTAGGACCTTATTGTTTAGCCATTCTATGTATAATAGTTTGCATCTGCTAATCCCAATCCATCCCTCCTGGCACATCCACATTATAAATGCAGTCTGAATTCTTCTCTGTTTCTGTTTGTTTTCCTTGTCTGCGTTTGCATTTAAATATTTATATATATTTATATATTCCTTCTTAAATTGACTTTAAATTCCTTAAATTTCAAGAACTGAATACACTACTTTGTATATATCACTTAGATTTGGATTTAAACAACATTGTTTTAGTGTCTACTCTGATCTAAGCATCCAGTGAATTTTTGTGTGTGTTTATCGATCAATGTGTAAGACACTGAGATAACATGTATTACTATATTTACTTTTCAGATTTGGTCACTGACATCTAAATCACTAGAGAGTAGAAGACTGAATTTGATTGCAGGGGTTCTGGCATCAATCTCCAACTCTTTCCTCTACAAAACCTACTGCTTGGCATCATACTAGATAAAGAGAGGACATTTGTTAGGTAAATGAATAGTTAAAAGAATTCAGTGACAATGTCATAAAAGTCACTCAAGTAGAGATATGTATTTTAATAATACAAACTTCTTCCAAATCAGTCAATTACATGGATATCATCCTGAAGAGAATGCAAAACCACAGAATATTTTGAGAAGGAAATTAAATGATGGCTTTTGAAAGATCGAATAGTGGAGGTGTGCAGGGCAGCATAATATGGGAATAGGTTAGGGACAAAATGCATAGTTAGGAGACAGTTTTAACTCAGATATGATGTGTTAAAGAATCCCTTTGCTACTGGGTCAGGATTTAAAAGGGTTTGCTCCTTCCCACATAGCACTAATGCTCTAAATTGGAATTGGGGGGCTGGCTATTTGCACATTCAGCTCCCCCTCCTCATTTTCTTCCACCCCTACTCATGTATTCCCCCGTGGAATTTGCGTACATTTTTTTCTATCCCCCATTAGATATGGTGGGATGGGGGGAGGGAATTGAAATAGACTATATCTTGTTAATCTTTGAAAACTTCAAGACCACGTTCCCCACACTGTTTCCAAATAAGGTTCAAATTTATTAGAATTAACCAAGTAAAACAGGTGTCCTTTGTAGAACTTCTCAAAGCTTTACTTTCTTAATATGTCTTATGAATTCCCAGGAGAAGGATACAGTTTACAGCTTTTCCCAAACTTTTAGAAACACAGATTCTGCTTCCTCCTCTCACCTCCAAGGAGTATTTATTTCTAAGGATCAATTTCTCTGAGTACAACTGAGATAAGTTTGTCCAAAGATTTAACATTTTTTAATTGTGATAGTTTCACAATTGAAGAAGTTGCCCCTAAATGTTCATTAAATGAAAGAGTGCCTCTGTAAAGGTCAATCACACTTTACATTTTAATTATGTTGTTTTACAATTTCCCTGGCATTTTAGTACTGCTACTTAGGTTGTGATATTTTTCTCTGTTTACCCACTTGTATTTACAGTGCTTGATCTTGCACTCTTAGCATTAATATTATGCATCATAAATCCTCCTCATTTAACAGTTTAATTACCTCTACATTCGTTGACCCCTATCAATATGGAACAAAGAAGACATTTATTTTCTCATATTGGCTGGTGTGACTCTGAGTTTTGACACACAAAAGGTCAGTGGCTTACATGACTAAGGCTTATTTCTTGCTTATGTTACTTGCACTCACTGCCCAGTGCAGGTTGTCTATGACTTATTCCATGTTATCTTCATTCTGGGAGCAAGGCTAAGAAGCACATATGGAAGATACCAGTCTTCAGATAAAAAAGAAAAGAGAACATGGTGAAATTTTATGGTGCTCTTAAAGCTTATGCCCTGATGTGGCAGACAGCTCTTCCCTCACACTTCTTTGGGCTAAGTAAGCCAATGGCTAAATCCCATATCAGTGGAAGAGGGAAGTATACTCCTTTCACAGGATGGGAGCAGCAAACATTTTTAACATAATAATGTCCATCCACTACACTGGTTTTTTCCTTGTCAGTCTAGTTCAGATCTTATAAACAGGTAGCAGATTAATTTGTCAGATCATTCTGGCTTAGACATTTAACAAGTACATAAAAAATGCAATTATTACAATTTTATCTTTTTCATTTCATGTTGTAGTAGACAAATTCAATCTTCAGATTCACTTATCTATGAATTGCCTATTAAATAAAATTCTGGACAACTTGCTCCTTCTTCTGGAATGTGAATAACCCAACATCTCTTTCTCTAGCTAAGGATATAATGAATTTAGAGAATCATACATATTGCTATTAAGTAGTGATACCTACCACATTCTGAATCCTTTCCCTGATTGCCAAACTCCATTGATGTTGATTCAAGATACAAAAAAAAAATTAAATAAAATAAGACAATACAAAATATTGTCTTTGTAAAAGTAAGTTAATCACAAGCCTTAAAGTGAACAGTTTACAATTTATGCCTGTTTACTGTGCAACACAATAAGGGTTATGTGTTCCATAAAAAGTCAGATAAACTGTGTTGTAAGTTTTATTTTATCACAGCAGTAAACTCTGTTCATATATTCACTTGTTGCTCAGGAATCATGAATCATCTGCTCACAACCTAGAATAATAACAAGATGTTGATACACAGAACATAGTTAATAAAGTTGTTCAATTTTACCTTGAACAAACCACAATCCCACTGACAATGATAAACCTTCACTATCTTGTTCAATTAAATAAAAGTTACAGCATTTTCTCTGCAAACACAGACTGTATCTTGCATGGTAAATGGTTTAATATACAAAGTCAATAAGAAAATATATAGAAGCAAAATAAATACACTCAAAACTCAAGTTGGTGATTTTCATACAGATCTTATTTGGTCTGATCAAAGTAGAACATGTATCTGTTACATATTAGATATTATCTAGGGCCACTGTGTTGCCCAATTCCAGAGATACCATTTGCCTTGCATTTTTTAATGACCGCCACATCTGGGTGGTACGTAGAGTACAATGCAAATTGGTAGTACAACAGTGTACCCTGATCCATGGTTTCGCTTCCAGAAATGAAACAATTCATAGTTTTAAACTCATCATTCTGAGTAACATGATGAAATCTTGAGCCTTCCCACTCTGTCCTGACCGGGACATAAATCAACGCTGTGTCCAACACATCCCTCCTGTTAGTCACTTCATAGCTATCTCAGTCATCAGATCGACTGTCCATGTACCACAGTGCTTGTTTCCAAGTAACCCTTATTTTACTGAATAATGACCCCAAAGCTTACATGTAGTCATGCTGGCAAAGAGAATCCATATGCCAAAGAGAATCCAAAAAGTGCTGCCTTTAAATGAAAAGGTGTAAGTTCTCAACTTAATAAGGAAAGAAAAAATCATATAGTGAGGTTGCCAAGATCTACAGTAAGAACGAATCTTCTGACTGTGAAGTTGCGAAGAAGGAAAAGAAATCCATGCTAGTCTTGCCGTCAACTTCAAACTAGGTTTGGTAATTGCCTAGTTAAGATGGGAAAGGTATGAAATTTGTACAATATTTTGAGAGAGAGAAAGAAACCACATTCACATAACTTTATTACGGTACATTGTTATAATTGTTCTATTTTATTATTAGTTATTGTTGTTAATCTCTTACTGTGCCTAAAAGTAGATTAAACTTTATAATAAATATATATGTATAGGAAAAATAGTATATGTAGAGTTCAGGACTATCAGCAGTTTCAGGCATCCACTGGAGGTCTTGGAAAACATTCTCCATGGATAAGGGGGGAACACTATATTGAATCCTATTCTCTCATTTAATAGATTTGGAAACTCAGACCCAGGAATAGGAAGTTCTCTGCCCTGACATATTCTTAAGCCTGGCTTTGACACAAAAAGAGTAAGTCCCATGAGTAACTGGTGTTGACAAGTCCTTCATGCTGTTGCTCCTGAAATTTTACATTGATATCTCACACTTATGTTCAAATCTTGATCCACCTAGAATCCAATTGCTTTAAACTGTCCCCCGTCATTTATTTATGCAGCATTCTCAAAATAAAGAAGAGAACAGTTTTTGGTAGGGCAAGAAGTGAGATATACCAAGTTTTGGTAGAATGTACGAGAGGTAATTTGTGAGAACATGAAGGGAGGTGGTAGTGGGAAGAGTTTGAACAGGAATCTGATGATACCAAATACAAATTAAATTCATGCAATATAGGCTAAAATCAAGGCCACTACTAATCTCACTTCCTACATTTCTTATTGGAGTATTAAAATCTATTCCTATAAGTATTTGTCTTCTTCTTATGGTTTGTGAAACCTGAAATACCTGTTCTGAGCCAAATTTGTCTGTTCTGATAATTATTTAGCTATTTAGTAGAATTGTATAGACACAAATAAGGGTAGCACCAATTTGACAAAGAATGTGGATATCCAGAATCATGACAAATTTAATGCAAAATAAGACTGGAAAATATGAGTTAGAGAAAAAAGAACTGGATCAGAAGGACAAAATATAAACAGATATTATGAACTAGACACTTTAATATTTACGTTTTTTTTCTCTTGTTGTTGTTGCTCTCAACAACAACAACAATTCCCCAATTTTTAGCTATGCATATTGTACACAAATAAAGAACACATTTCTCAATTTCTTTTGCAACTAGGTGCTGTCATGTGACTAAATTCTGCCAATGAAATGTAAGTAGAAACGTTGTGTTACAGCTTCTTAAAAGTGTCCTCAATAGATAGCTAGTGTGTGTTCTTTGGATCTTTTTTTCATTACCCTTTCTTCCACCTGCCAGCTGGAATGCAGATGTGTTGGTTAGAGCCTGACAATGTGTTATCACATGGTAACTATGTCAGAGCAGTGAATTGAAACTGACATGAATCTAACATCTTTGTGGAGCCATATAACATCCCTAGATCTTCCATTTCAAACCATTTTTCCATATGATAAAAATAAATTTTCATCTCATCTGAGTTACATAATTTGAGGTTTCTGTTATCTGAAACTAAACGTATTCCCAAATTATATTCCTTCAATTTAAAAATGCAAAACTTGAGAATGAAACAAGAAAGGAAAATATCCATTCAATTGCAAAATCAGTAGTAGAGACAGTATTTATAATAAGGCCATTTATAACTGCAAGATCTGTATTATTTCTCTAGAATATAAAATCTTCTGGTTAGCACTAGGGATGGTTAGAAATAGAAGATAACCCCCAGGCAAAGAACAAAGGACAGATTAACTAGATTCCTTGAGGTCTGAAGCAATCATTCAAGTCTTACTCAATACCAACCAATCACAGCAAAATTTCTGCTGTGGATAATCAATAAATAAAGGAGTCAAGATTGTCTCCTGGATTTTATCCTTGGTTGACTAAGTAAATGGTGGTGGTATTTGTGTAAATGGAACAAGGTAGATAATAAACTCATTAATCTAGGTTCAGTGCATGAGCCCGCTCAGTTCCTTCAGTCTTTTTCCATGAGATCTCAAACTAACCAGCAGAATATAATTTATTTTTACTCTAAAATCCGAATACATTTTTTTTTTTTTTTTTTTTTTTTTTTTTGCGGTACGCGGGCCTCTCACTGTTGTGGCCTCTTCCGTTGCAGAGCACAGGCTCCGGACGCGCAGGCTCAGCGGCCATGGCTCACGGGCCCAGCCGCTCTACGGTATGTGGGATCTTCCCAGACCAGGTCACAAACCCGCGTCCCCTGCATCGGCAGGCGGACTCTCAACCACTGCGCCACCAGGGAAGCCCTGAATACATTATTAATAAGCCACTCATATTATTTTTATCAAATGTTGACTTGTATCGAAGTACAGATGTATTATCTTTCTCAATGTACTGTAATCTTCTAAAATATTTTCATATCTTTACATCCCACAAAATATAAAATGAACACCAAATAACAGTTGAATAGTGAACACAGAATGGGTGAAAATATTTGCAAACTATCTATCTGATAAGGGCTTCATATCCAAATATTTAAGAACTCATACAACTCAATAACAAAAAAAACCCAAATAATCTGATTAAAAAGTGGCAAGAAGACCTGGATAGACCTTTATCCAAAGAAGACATATGAATGGCCAACCGGTATAGGAAAGAGTACTCAACATTAGTAACTAATCATCAAGGAAATTCAAATCAAAACCAAAATAAGATGTCATCTCACAAATGGTCAAATGGCTATTATTTTAAAAAAACAACAAAACAAACAAACAAACAAAAAATTACAAGTGTTTGAAAGGATGTTGAGAAAAAGTAACCCTTGTGCATTATTGGTGGGAATGTAAGTTGATACAGCTCCTAGAAAAACAGCATGGAGGTTCCTCAAAAATGAAAAATAGAACTACCATATGATCTAGCAATAGCACTTGTAGGTATATAACCAAAGGAGATAAAATCAGGATCTCAAAAAGATATCTGCACCCCCATGTTCATAGCAGCATTATTCACAATACCCAAGACATGGAAACAACCTAAGTATCAACTGATGAATGAATGGATATAGTAAATGTGACATATATACAAAAAAAAAAAAAAAAAAAAAAGACAATCCTACCATCTACAGCAATATGAATGGACTTTGAAGGCATTATGCTAAGTGAAATAAGTCAGACAAAAAAAAAGACAAATACTGCATGATCTCACTTATATGTGAAATCTAAAAAATCCTAACTAATAGAAATAGAGAATGAGATGTTGGTTGCCATGGGCTAGGAGATGGGAGAAATGGGAAATGTTGGCCAAAGGGTGCAAACTTCCAATTATAAGATGAATAAGCTCTTGAGAGCTAACCTACAAATGATGACTATAGTTAACAATGCTATATTACATACTTGAAAGTTGCTAAGAGAGTAGATATTAAATGCTCTCACCATAAAATGGGGGATGGGGGTAAAAAATGCTTAAATGTACTCAGTACTTCTGTCATTTCCAATCCATTGTTAATTTAGAGCTCGAGTGGAATTTTTAAAGAAAAAATACCACAATGTTTCTCCCCATGTTAATCCCCTTCTTTAGCTTCCCTTTACATTTAAAATATAATCCAAACCCCTTTAGTGGCCAGTGATGCACTGCATAATCTGAATCTTGCTTCTTCACTATTTTCTCTTTTCTGCTTGTTCACTATATTCCAGCCACTTTGATCTCCCTTGCATTCCTTAAAGATAACAAGACTTTTCTTGCCTTTAGACCATTGCACTTTCTGTCTCCTCTGCTGGAAATGTTCTTCACTTCTTTCTGGTACCTTCTCTGTTGACAAGGCACCTCCCCAATAAGGGCTTACCTAACCACTACATATAAATTAGCCTTCCTCTATTCCCCATCCAGTTACTACCTATGGCATAACTTGTTTTCTTTTTAACATTTTCCACAGTATGTGTCTATTCAACTTGTTTATTGTCTTCTTCCTTCCACTAAAAATGCTCCGTGATGGCAGGAAAATTGCTTTTTACACCATCATGTCCCTGGAACTTACAAAATACTGGCACATAAAAGTGTTCAAAAAATATTTGATAAATAAAAAATAAAGGCATGGAAATTTCCACTTTATCCTAAAAACAAGTAAAAAGCTGCACATACTGAAAAATCAACAATCTGTGTGGATCCTGGGATCTATGAAAGACACAGAGCAAACTGCTGTCCCCGTGATTGGAGACACAGGCAAGTATCAATAAACATAGGGAGTCACAATTTACAAAGCAGAGACTTATGAGCAGAAACTGCTGGGGTACATGTGTTAGAGTAGGAAAACCTGAACTATGATTGACAAGTTCCTGAAGGACCATTATGGACAAGTCCAAGAGTTTTAAATTCCATGGGGACTCAGTCACCAAGAGGCCCCCACAATATTGTGAGATTTACCTCCAGGAGCTTGACCAGAATTCCATAATAAATATCAGAGAAAACAATCATCTTGTACTTCTAGTAGGGACAGGGGAAAAGGAACCATCTTGAAATACCACAAAGGACTCTGTTCTTCTTAACAAGATCTACCCTAAAGAGAAAATGGTTAAACAGAGCTGAACCTTACGGGGTATTATCAAAGCCTAACTGACCTAGGGGAAGAGAAATACTCAATTCCAGTCAACTCTAGTCTTCTATGTGGCAGAAGGAAAATACACAACTTCAGCCCCCTCTAGCCTTCCAAGTGGGATGAAGAAAATATGCAACTCCAGCCCATCCTAGCCATTCTATCTCACCTAAAGGAGAGGAGAAAACTAAGACACACTTGTGAAGTCTACAGTCCAGAGGCATTGACTTGATAAAAACTGAGACCAAATCATAGGACAGCAGAATGCTTTCCCTCCTCACACACCTCACCACCACATTACCAAAAGCCTATTTACAGCAGTCCTTTTATCTAGTATATTGCTCATCTATAAAGAAAAAAAAATACAAGACATACTAAAAGGCAAAAAACACAATTTAAAGAGACATAGCAAGCATCAGAACCTAACATGGCAGGGATATTGGAATTAAAGACCAGAAATTTTTAATTTATTTATTTATTTTTGCAGTACATGGGCCTCTCACTGCTGTGGCCTCTCCCATTGCGGAGCACAGGCTCCGGACGCGCAGGCTAAGCGCCATGACTCATGGGACCAGCTACTCTGCAGCATGTGGGATCTTCCCAGACTGGGGCACGAACCCGTGTCCTCTGCATCGGCAGGCAGACTCTCAACCACTGTGCCACCAGGGAAGCACAAGACCAGAAATTTAAAAGAATTATGATTAATGTGCTAAAAGCTCTAATGGTTAAAGTAGACAGCATGTTAAAACAGACAGTCAATGTAAGCAGAGAGATGGAAATCTTAAGAAAGAAAGGAAAAAAAATGCTGGAGATCAAAAACACTGTAACAGAAATGAAGAATGCCTTGACAGGCTTATTAGTAGACTGAACATGACTGAGGAAAGAATCTCTGAGCTTGAGGATATGTAAGTATAAATTTCAAAACCAGAAAAGCAAAGAAAACAAAGACTGATAAAGTAGAACAGAATATCTAAGGACCACAGGACAACGACAAGGGATGTAACACATGTGTAATGAAAATACCAGAAGGAAAAGATAGAGAGAAAGGAACAGAAAAAAATTTATAAGACAATAATGACTGAGAATTTCACTCATTAGTGGGGAGTTGCACAAAATTATCAAGTTAATGTCAGACATGAAGCCACAGGCCTGGAAGCTTGGAGAATTCCAAGCAGAATAGATGCAAAAAAACTACACCTAGGCATATAAATTTCAAATTGCAGAAAACAAAGGTAAAGAAAAAATCCCAAAAGAAGCCAGAGAGGAAAAAAACTTTACCCACAGGGGATCAAAGATAAGAATTACTTCTAACTTATGCTCAGAAATCATGCAAACAACTAGAGAGTGAAGTGAAACATTTAAATATTGAGAGAGAAAAAAACCCACCAACTTAGAATGCTGTACCCTGTGAAATTATCTCTCAAAAATGAAGGAGAAATAAAGACTTTATCAGAAAAACAAAAATTAATAAAATATGTTGCCAGTAGACCTGCCTTACAAGAAATGTTAAAAGAAGTTCTTTAGAAAGCAAATAAGTCAGAAATTGGATGTTCTCTCTCATCACTCCTTTTCAACATCATACTGAAAGTTCTAGCTAATGTAATATAAGAAAAGAAAAGGAAATAAGGGGTATATAGATAGAGAAGAAAGAAAGAACACTGTCTTTACTCACAGATGACACAAACATCTATATAGAAAATCTATAAGAATTGACAAAAAAACTGCTGAAATTAATAAGCAGTTATAGCAATTTTCCAGGATATAGGGTTAATATACAAGTCAATCACTTTACTATGACCAGCAATGAACAAGTGGAATTTAAATTTTAAAAAATATATCATTCACCCAAAAAATGAAGTACTTAGGTAAAAACCTAACAAAACATATACAAGAGGTACATGAGGCAAACTAAAAAACACTGATAATTGAAATCAAAAATGAAATAAATAACTAGGGAGATATTCCATATTCATGGATAAGAACACAATATTTTCAAGATGTCAGTTCTCTTCAGCTTGATCTATAGATTCAATACAATCCCAACCAAAATCACAGCTAATTATTTTACAGATATCAACAAACTGATTCTGAAGTTTATATGGAAAGTCAAAGACCCAGAATAGCCAACACAATATTAAAGGAGTAAAACAAAGCTGAAGGACTGATGCTACCCAACTTCAAAACTTAGTATAAAGTTATAATAATCAACACAATGTGGTATTGATAGCAGAATAGATAAATAGGGCAGTGGAACAGGATAGAGAGACCAGGAATAGACTCACATAAATATAGTCAACTAATCTTTGACAAAGGAGCAAGGGCAATGCAATGGAGCAAAGATTGTCTTTTCAACAAACGGTGCTAGAACAGTTGAATATCCACAGGCAAAAAAAAAAAAATCTAGACACAGACTTTATATCCATCTCAAAAATTAACTCAAAATAGATTACAGACCTCAATGTAAAATGCAAAGCTATCAAAATCCTAGAAGATAACACAGGAGAAGACCTAGATGACCTTGGGTATGTCAATGACTTTTCAGATTGGACACCAAAGGTATGATCCATGAAAGAAATAATTGATAAGCTAGAGTTAATTAAAATTAAAAGCTTCTGCTCTGCAAAATACAATGTCAAGAGAATGAGAAGATAAGTCACAGGCTGGGAGAAAATATTTGCAAAAGACATATCTGATACAGGAGTGTTATCTAAAATATAAAAAAGGACTCAACATTCAATAATAAGAAAACAAACAACTTGATTAAAAAATAGGCCAAAGACCTGAACAGATACCTCACCTTAGAGAATATACAGATGGTAAATAAGCATATGAAAAGATGCTCCACAACATATGTCATCAGGGAAATGCAAATTAAAACAACAGTGAGATACTACTACACACCTATTAGAATGGTCAAAATCCAGAACACTGACAGCACCAACTGATGGTGAGGTGGAGCAATAGGAACTCTCATTCACTGCTGGTGGGAATGCTAAATGGTACAGCCACTTTGGAAAACAGTCTGGTAGTTTTATAAAACCTAACACACTCTTACCTTATGATCTAGCAATCGCACTCCTTGATATTTACCCAAAGGATCTGAAAATAAGTACACACAAAAACCTGAACAAGGATGCTTATACCGGTTTTATTCATAATCGTCAACACTTGGATGCAACCAAAATGTCTTTCCGTAAGTGAATGGATAAACTGTGGTACATCCAAGCAAAGGACTATTATTCAGTGTTAGAAAAAAATGAGCTATAAAGCCTCAAAAAGACATGGAGGAACCTTAAATGCCTATTGCTAAGTTAAAGAAACCAATCTGAGAAGGCTACACACTGTATAATTCCAACTATATAATATTCTGGAAAAGACAAAACTATAGAGACAATAAAAAGATAAGTGATTGCTTTGGTTGGGCAGGGGAGGGGGCGGGGGGCAATAAAGCTGAATAGATGAACCACAGAGAAACTTTTGGGTAGTAAAATAATAGAATGTGTAACCACAAGCATGAACTCTAATGTAAACTATGGACTTTGGGTGATGATGATATGTCCATGTAGGTTCATCAATTGTAACAAATGTACTATTCTGGTGGTGGATGTTGATAATGGGGGAGGTTATGCATGTGTGGAATCAAGGAAATATCTCTACTGTCCTCCTAATTTTACTGTGAATCTAAAATGGCTCTGAAAACATAAAGTCTAAAACAATAAAGTGATGAAATAGTTGTGAAGTGTGAAGAGTAATAAAGTTTCAAAAACCATTCCTCAGTTTCTGGCTTGTTCCTTGACAGGTGATAGTGTCAATTACTGAGAAAGGGAGTACTAAAATAAGACCAGCTTTAGGTGGAAGATTATGAGTTTTGAACATGTTGGCTTAGATATGCCTTTGAGACTTTCATGGAGATATAAAATGGGTAATTGGATTTATTGATCTGGAATGCAGAGAGCAGAACTGGACCAGAGATAGGAATGTATCCACCTGTCACCAACTGGCATGCAATCAGGAATTGAAGACACGGACTGTAGGCCCAAAGATAAGCTTGCACATGTTCTGGCAGTGCTTTCTTGTGACTCTCAAGCTATTTCACCTGCATGTCTTCTCTTTAAACTTCATTGTCTGCACAACTTCTATTTCCCCAAGGTATCTGGCACCGTACATTGCCTTATGCCTACTGTCAGTTTCAATGATAGGTATCCTTGAAAGAATACTTTTTTATGCAGCTTTATTCAGTAAACCTCACCAATAGAAAAATAATCCTTCTTTTCCCATTATCATTTGGTATTTTTGTTTCCCTTATCTCAATTTGATTTCTTATGGTGAGTAAGCAGAGGCTAAAAGAGAGGCCTTCCATTGATATGATATAGAAAGAAATCTTTCTTCTTTCTTTAACAGCTTGGTACAGTCTTCTTTGGGGATCTTATATTCAAAATCAGAGTCTTTTGGTTCTGTGAGGGACCCGTGACAGGAAAGCAAGAGAGGAAGTCCACATATAAGGAATTGGCCTCCTTAACTTGGGTCACCTTTCTGATTGTTTTTGTTTTGTTTTGTTTTAAGCTATGCTGCCTATAGCTTTGGGTGCTAGATGGGTATACAAAGCAATATGAAATCAGCCCTCGGGACTCAAATGCCTGGTATATTCAGTCAGAGAAAACCATTTCAGGGAAGGAATTAGTTCAGCTAACCGCTTGACTGCTCTGACAAAACTGGCCAGTTGTCTGACCTTCTTTAGAAGACGGGAAGGAATTTTCTTCCCTCTATGACTCTGGCAGAGATGCTGTTTCTGATTTCTCCACATCAAAGGGGAGCAGCAAACTCCTGGTGCTCAAGTGACTCAACATTTTGTTTCATTAAACAGAGGCAAGGAAAACCAGTAGACATCCATTCGTGGATTGTGTGGGAAGAATCTTGTTTCAAGATTAAGTGAAAATTCAATTGTTGAACCTTGAGAGTATCTTTTGATTTTTCATAAAGTATACTTTGAAGTTAGTCTTCTGGTCATATATTGAAAAATTCAGTAAATATGTTTCACCTGTTGATGAATCATTACCCTTTTCTGAAAGTCTGCTATTCTAGCTGTTGCTTTCTGCTGGTGCTTTCCAAACTGTGGACCCTAGGATTTTCAAGCAGATGTTCAGATTGCCACAGAGGAGAAAATGATGCTAATAAGGCAAGACTTAGACTTGCATAGCACTTTACTTTTTTTCACTTTTCATTATTTCTGTTGATTCTTAAAATAATCCTGTGGTGAGGACAAGGGTTAATATCTCCATTTTTTTTAATGAAGAAATAAAGATTCAGAGATGTTAAGCAACTTTCCTACCGCTACAGCTAATTAAGGATGGAGTCAGACCTTTAATGCAAGTCTTATTTCCTTGTCTCTAAAGCCAGTGCTCGTTTTGCTGTACTATACCATTCCCACTCAAAAATAAACTCTTAAGATCAAAAATCACATATATACACCATGCCATCTACTTGCAGGGTCTGTGTGTGTGTGTGTGCATTTGTGAATGTATTTAAAAGACTTATGAACTATTTAAAATGTGTTTCCCAATGATTGAAAACACATACACACCAGACTATACAAATTATTAAACCTACCTAATACCTTTATTTTCATGCACTTTACAAACTGGAAAATGCTTACATAATTAGACCAGGAGATATTATCAAATGCATTCCAAAAATGCATATTAGACAAAATTCAAGTAATGTGTCCAAGGTCATTTAGCTAGCTTGTGGTAGAGCTTGAATTTATCCAGGCTTGTCATTGTCTTCAGGGATGCACAGTTTCAGGTGTTTTATGCAAATAAGGGAAAGAAGTGCAGATTTTCAGAGCAGGATTAATTAACAGAGGACATTGAAGAACAGTGAGTATGTGTGTGTACCAGAGTCTGCTCTGTAAGTCACTCTGGCTTGTCAGGAATTCCTTTTAGCTCTTGGGTAAGTAAACCTCCTTGTGTGAAATCTAAGGATCACCCACCTTACACAAAATCTCCCTTAGAGCAAATTGGGCTTTAGGAAAGCCTTAGGGCATTTGTTCAGAAGGACACCAGGAAGACAGTGGAAAGTCTTTTTAAAAAGAGATGAGTCAAAACCAGCAGAAGAGGGAGACATGGTAACTTTGAAAGAAAACATTTTAGAAATAATAGGAAAAAGTAGGTCAGAACCTGCCAGAGCCAGAGCCTGTCTGTCAGCAGTCTTCATTTTCTTCTGTGTCCCTCTACAAATCCTGATGGCCTCGGGCCACAGCTAAGGATTAGCTGGAACCTTCAAGTCTAATGCAGCCACATTTCTGACTGAGGCAATAGCCTGCCGAAGTGATACCCAAGGACCTTGGGCCCATCCAACAGCTGTATATTTGTACTTTTGATGTCTCATCTTGTTCAGTCCTCTGTAGTTTGCAATTCCATGTACATAATTCTAGACTAAGGGGTCAGTGAACTACCACCAGCCACCACCTGTTTTTATACCACAAGTGAGTTCAGAGTGATTTTGATATTTTTAAATGCCTAAAACAAAACATAAACAAAAGAAGGATAAATAAAATTCAAATTTCAGTGCTTATAAAATTTTATTGGAACACAGCTTTGCCCATTCACTTACAGTGTTCTATACCTGCTTTTTTGCCACCATGACAGAGTTGAGTAGGGCTGACAGGGATATTTAATGCCCCCAAACCTAAAATATCAATATTTACCATCCAGCCTATTATGAAGTCTGCCAGCTTCTGCTTTAGACTTACTGCTTCCTCTGAACCTCTCACTTTGTAAGTCCCCTACCTGGCCTACCTGCTCTGAACTTGCTGGAACCTCTTGCCTCATTTGTCAGGCTTTTTTTAAAGATGTCTTTGCCTTGACACCTCATCTTGTGTCCACAACCAGTGAAACCCTGCATCACAGCACAATACTATTAAAAATAAATCTGTAAGTCCTATTCAATTAGCATTCGATTTGCTAAATTAAAAAAAAATATCACTTTCTGCCTCATGGCTTTTCTTAGCTTAATGAACACATTGGCAGCTAATGAAGACATGAGTGGTACTATTACCTGGTATGGGGTTTGTGTTTGCCACGTTTGTGCCAATTGTTTACCACCAAGCTCAGGGAGATGGAACATTCCTTTGGAGGGTAGTCCAGCAGTAGAGCAGCCAATTATGAGAGCTAAAATAGAAGGAAAAGAGAAACACCTTTCAAATCTGTCTTCTTGATGTTATGAAAAGACAATTTTCTATGGAGAACCAAAGGATAAAATAATAAAGATAATTATGTTGGGCAACTTACTGTGTTCCAGCTAATATGCTTAAAATTTCATTGCCATTGTCACACGTAATCACTGAAATTTCTCCATGAAGTAGGTATCATGCTTATTTTACAGGTGTGAAAACAAGGCAAGGTAGGGCCACACAGATAGCAAATGGCAAAGCTCGGACTAGGACTCATGTCTCCCTGACATCAGAGCTGTAGCAGTAACCACTACACTGCATTGCCTCCTCAACTCCGTTTAAGGATCTGGTTAAGTAGAAATGTGTTCTGAAAATCCTAATAAAACAGGGCTAAGTTTGTATGTGTTATGGGGGATGGTGTGGTAAAAAGGAACAATGGGTAGAGTAGGAGCTTGTGTTCCAGGTTCTAAAAAAGGAAAATGTTACTGATATTATCCACTACATGGTGAAATTCAGTACAAAATTAGCTGGTAAGGGGGGCTCATTCAAAGGAGGATTATCCTCCAAGTGTCTGAAAGAGCTTAGGCCTATCAGCTGCTCTGCAAAGGCAGTAAAGATCCAGTGCATTCAGTCACAGCCCATGGGATAGGTACAATGCAAAGGCATGTCAGGGTCCTAGTGATCATGTAGTCCAGCCCATTCCGTTTACAGATTTGGAGATTGAAGCCCAAAATGGGAAGTTGAATGTCCTGGTGTCATACAGCTGTTAGTGGCAAGTGTCAGATTGAGCGGCAATCTCCATTACACTATGAACCATGACAAGGTGGCAGGAGAGTGGACTTTGTTTTGTTATTGTTGTTGTCATGTTTTTTTGTTTGTTTTGTTTTGTTTTTTTTGCGGTACGCGGGCTTCTCACTGCTGTGGCCTCTCCCGTTGGTGTGGCACAGGCTCCGGACGCGCAGGCTCAGCAGCCATGGCTCACGGGCCCAGCCGCTCCACGGCATGTGGGATCTTCCCGGATCTGGGCATGAACCCGCGTCCCCTGCATCGGCAGGTGGACTCTCAACCACTGCGCCACCAGGGAAGCCCCAGGAGAGTGGACTTTAGATGCAGACTGACCAGTGTGAGCAAGCCCTGTGGAGCTGGCCCAACAGCTGGTGGTCAGCAGATCTCCTCCTTTTGACACCCTCCACATATCCAGGAGTGCAGCGATCTAGTCCTTTCTAATTGATAACCTTAACTCAAGTTCATTCATCATCTTCCACTAAAGATTACCACTGGCACAGGGCTTTATACTCTACAAAGCACCTTCACTACAGCAGTTGTTATCTAACAAAGGAGGAAATCTGAGGGGAGAGAAATGGATGGCCTGGATCTGGGTCACCCGACATGGCAATGCCCTTCCTCTACCTGGAAATGACTCCCAACAAAGAAAAGGAATGTTATCATGGGTTCTCTGGTTCCTCCAGAGAAGCATGCTCCTTTCTTCCTGGGGGCTTTTTTTTTTTTTTTTTTGGCTGTGATGGGTTTTTGTTGCTGCCCACAGGCTTTCTCTAGTTGTGGCAAGTGGAAGCTAGTCTTCGTTGCAGTGCACGGACTTCTCATTGCGGTGGCTTCTCTTGTTGTGGAGAACCGGCTCTAGGCACACAGGCTTCAGTAGTTGTAGCGCATGGGCTCAGCAGTTGTGGCACATGGGCCCTAGAGCACAGGCTCAGTAGTTGTGGTGCAAGGGCTTAGTTGCTCCGCAGCATGTGGGATCTTCCCGGACCAGGGCTCGAACCCGCATCCCCTGAACTGGCAGGCGGATTCCTAACCACTGCACCACCAGGGAAGCCCTTCCTGGGGGCTTTTGCCATAAATAAAGTTTTTGTGCCACAGTGGCAGAGATGAGTAGATGTGATGGATAAGTATAATATCCAGCAACCTAAAATATTTATTATCCAGACCATTACAGACAAAATCTTTCATGAGCTTAAAACCTATTCATGGGTCAGATATTACTTCTAAGTTTTTATGAGCAAAACTTCTCCCAGTTTCCCAAATCAAGTTGAAATGGGTTCTGTTGTACTTTCATTAGCAAAGTTCTTTAGAACATAAAGTTCTTACTATATTTATCCATTTAACAAACATGATTGCACTCCTAAAATGTCCAAAAACTATTACCTGGATTGTGAGAAATCCTCACAAGAACGCTGTGAGATGAGCATTGCTATCTCCATGCTGCACATAAGTCAGCTGAGGCTCTTTAATGATGAGATAACTTACCAAGGGTCACAGTAAGTAAGCGGCAAAGAATTTAAATAGTTTGCCCAACATTTTGCTGCTTCTTTCTCTTCTGATGTATCATCAAACCTTCATGGCAATCCAGTGAAATTATTGGTCAGGAAGAATGATTCCCATTTTACCAAAGAGGAAGCTAAAGCACAGACAGCCAAAACCTCTTGCTCAAGTCACATACTAAACTTGATGAATCAGGATTCGGATTTGGGTTTTCTGATTAAATTCTGGAGCTCCTTCTGGTGTTTTATCAAATGCCCCAAAGACACCTCCATATATACTAATTTTAACAAATAGTATTTCTTTAGGAAATGATTGCTATAGATACAGAGATATGTTTCTGAAATCCTGTTATTTTTTGTATCTAAATTATGTACATATTTTTTATGATTGGGGTGGAGATAAACAGGAAGATTTCTGCCATGGGCAGCATAACAACTATCCCAATTGGAGTTCTTCAAATTTGAGGTTTCTCTGGAGATTTAATCTTCATTCTGGGCTCATAAAAAGCATTCTGGCTGTTCATGTAATAATTTCAATACCTTTGTAATGATATTTCTCTTTCATTTCCCTGCAAATGGGGATACATTGCTCAATCAGACCATTTTCATTTACCTTGTGATTCGTGTGTGGGAAAATCATACCCAATTTGAAAGCAGCACAGTATTTCCTTGGGACTTCTCACTGAGGGGATTAGATAGTGCAGCACACTTGATGGCAAATGAGACACAGAGGGGTTCACTGATGCATCAAATCCCACTCTGGGAGGTCTGTTTCAGTGGAAGACCGAAAACAAGCCATTATTTTGTCACTTGGAACAAAAGCCCTGATTAAAAATTAAAATCCATTCCATACTGATAAATACACCACTGCCTAATTACTCACAAGATTTATATTTGTGGTCTTAATTCCCTCAAAATGATTATTTTTTTTAACTCCCTATAAATCAGAACACAGTGAGCTTGACAGTGTCAAGCTTCAACAAACATTTGGTTACCCCTTTTATTAGACAGATCAGTTCCTGACCGATAATGTTTTAAAATACTTAAATACTTCATGAGAAGAGAACTATGTCCCTTCCATTAAATGGTTTTCAATGTAGGAAGAAGTGTATATTTAGAGTATTTAGAGACACCTAATTATGGCTAATTTAAAATTTCTTTTCTGCCAACTGGATCTTCAAATTTGCCATCACCCAAATTTCCTCAACATTCACATACAAACACACACAACCATAATACAAAGCAACAAAAATACTAAAATAAATAAAACAAAGAAAAATAAAATAATAGCTTCCGGTAACTTCAAGGATTTTTTGAAGGCTGGGATGGAAGGGGAAGTGGGAGCCATGATTAAAGGGAGCTCATAAAAATAAATGGAGGAAAGAGTGAAGTCAGCAAAACTGGTGTAGTAGGCAGCTCCAAGGACACATCCCTCCATAGAAATATTTTAAAATCAAGCAAAAACTGCCAGAAGCAAACTTGTCATAACTCTAGAAAACATTCAAAGGTTTACAGCAACTAAGTGAATACTGAATCAAGAAAAAGGCAATTTGAAACTGGTATTTTTTATTTACACTTGCTCCACCTGCCACCCCTCCACAGCCCCTGGCTCAGTGGTGGTCCTGAAGATATCAGTCCACATGCCCAGAGAAGGATTTGGGGCCCTGGTTCTGGAAAGGGAAGAACAAACCCTTTGGGGCTAAATGAAAATTTGATGGAAAAGATTACAAAAGCACTACAAATGATAGAAGGGGGAAACAGTTTTTAACTTATTCTATGGGGCCAGAATTATCCTGATACTAAAGCCAAACAAAGACACTACAAGAAAAGAGAATTAAAAATCAAATTTATTAATGAATATAGATGCAAAAATCCTGAAGAAATTACCAGCAAACTGAATCCAGCAACATGTTTATAAAGTTACACACCATGACTAAGTGGGCTTTATCCCAGGAATATGTGTATAACATAAAAAAAAAAAAATCAATAAATGTAATATCCCACATTAATAAAACCAAGGGAAAAGACACATAATAATCTCAATTGACACAGAAAAACTTTTAACAAAATCTAATAACACACTTTCATGATAAAAATACTCAGAAAACTAGGAATAGGAAGGAATTTTCTAAACATAATAAAGGGCATTTAAGAAAAAACTACAGTTAACATCATACTGTCATGAAAAATTGAAATCATTTCCCCCAAGATGAGGAAAAAAATAAGATTGTCTGCTGACACAATTACTATTTAATGTTGTGTAGAAAGTTCAAGCCAGAGCAATTAGGTAAGAAAAAGAAATAAAATACATCCAAATTGAAAGGAATAAGTAAAACTATTTCTATTAGCAAATGACATCTTATATTAGGAAAATTCCAAAGAATCTAAAAAACAAACAAAAAAAACCATTAGAGTTAATAAAAGAATTCAGCAAAGTTGGTGCATACTAGGTCAACACACCAAAATTGGTTTGGTACATTAACAATGAACAACCCAAAATTAAACTAAGAAAACTATTCCATTTACATTAGCATCAAAGAGAATAAAATATGAATATATTTAATCAAGGAGGTGCAAAGGCTTTTACATTGAAAAGTCCTAAACATTACTGAAAGAAATTAAAGAATATATAAATAAATGGAAAGGCATCCCAGATTCATGAATTAGAAGACTTAATATTGTTACATTGGCAATACTGTTCAAGGTGATCTACAGATTCAAGGCAATCCCTATAAAAATTCCAATGTTCTTTTATGCAGAACTGGAAAATCTTATCCTCAAATTCATATGGAATTACAAGGGGACATAAATAAATACAAACAATATTGAAAAAGAAGAACAAAGTTGGAGGACTCACACTTCTCTACTTCGAAACTTATTAGAAAGCTACTGTAATCAAAATAGTGTGGTACTGGAAAAAGGATAGACATATAGACCAATAGAGTAGAAGTGAGATTTCAGAAATAAACTTATTTATCTATGGCCAATTGGTTTTCAACAAGGGTGGACCAAGAACATTCAATGAGGAGGTAATAATTTCTTCAACAGATGCTACTGGGACAGCTGGAAATTCACATGCAAAATAATGAAGTTGAAACAGTACCTCAAGCCATGTACAAAAATCAACTCAAGATGAATCAAAGATCTAAATACAAAAGTTAAAACTATCAAACTTTTAGAAGAAAACCTAGGGGTAAATTCTCATGACCTAGGACTTGGCAATGGCATCTTAGATAAGATACCAAAAGCACAAGCAGCAAAAAAAGTAAGAAATAAATTAGGCTTCATCAAAATTAAAAACTTTTGTTTTTAATGAAAGTTATCAAGAAAATGAAAAGACAACCTACAGAATGAGAGAAAATATTTGCGAATCATATACCTAGAAGAGTCTAGTATCCAGAATACATAAAGAACTCTTATAACTCAACAACCAAAAACAAACTACCCAATTTTTAAATGGACAAAGAACCTGAATAGACATGTCTCCAAACAACATATACAAATGGCCAGCAAGTACATGAAAAGATGTTCAACATCATTAGCCATTAGGAAAAAACAAATCAAAACCACAAAGAAATGATACTTCTTATGCCCACTAGGATGGCTATTTTTAAAAAGAGAAAGGAAAAAAATGTGTTGTTTAGAATGTGGAGAAATTGGAACCCTCATACATTGCTGGTGGGAATGGAAAATGGATCAGCCACTATGGATAACAATTTGTTGATTCCTTAAAAAGGTAAACATAGACTGAGCAATTCCACTCCTAAAGAATTGAAAACAGATACACAAATGCATGTACATATATATTCATAGTAGCACTTCTTAATAGTAGCCAAAAAATTGGAATAACACAAATTTCCATTAACAGATGAATGGATAAGCATGTTATATACATACAATGGAACATTACTCAAATTAAAAAAAAGCAATACAGTATTGATACATACTATAATATGATGAATCTCAAGAAATGTTTTGCTAAGAGAAAGAAGCCAGAAACATAAAAGTTCACATATTATATGATTCCATTTATATGAAACACTCAGGATAGGTAAATTCATACAGACAAAAACCAAACTAATGGTTTTGTTCTGAGGAGGTTCGGGGGAGAGGAGAGCATTGGGAAGTAACTGCTTAATGAATATGGGGTTCCTTTTTGGGATGATGAAAATGTTTTGGAATTAGATAGCACAATATTATGAATGTAAAATGCCAGTGAATTGTTCATTTTAAAATGGTGAATTTTATAGTATTTGAATTTTACCTCAATTGTTAAAGAATAAAAAGTATTAAAAATAAATAGAGAAGATGATACAAGGTTTAGAGGTGATAATGGGAAGTGTAGCAGGAAAGAAGAAAGGGAGGTGAAGTCTGGGATAGAATGTGGTACATATTTGAAAGGGAGAAAAGAACATGAAACATGTGAGAAAAGAGAATCCTGGCTTCCTTCCATTCTGCCCCCTACAAACTATTTCATATACTGCTGTCGGATTTACCTTTTTAAAACAAGTATCTGATCATCCTGATACCATCCCCACAAGTTTCCAGTTTAGAAGCTTTCATTGCACCTACCCCCCAACTCTTATTGCCTCCATGGCAGCTGCTCCAGTCCATCTCGGTCTACATTTTCTTCTCTGACTCTTGAAGCTTGCCCTCCCCACTCCACTCCCCAAGCACCACGTGCTCCCACATTTTATCCACTGCCTGAGCCCCACAGGATTTCTCACAACTCTGTGTCATTACTCATGCCGTTAACCCTTTTGGATAAATCTTACCTCCCCTCAGGACTTAGCTCAACTGCCATTTTTTATGACTTTGTTCCCAGAATATCTAAGCTGAAAGCAGTTTATGGTAGTAGAAAGAACACAGACTTTGAATACAGCCAAATCTAGGCTCCAAAAGTTGATATATATCAATCACATAATTTTGGGCCCTTTATTTAACTTCTGTGAGCCTCAATATCTTAGTCCATTCAGGCCACTATAACAAAAATACCACAGAGTGGGTGGCTTCAACAACAAACATTTATTTCTCACAGTTCTGAAGTTTGGAAAGTCAAAGATCAAGGGGCTGGCAGATTCAGTGTCTGATGGAGACCCAATTCATGGTTCACAGATGTCTGTCTTCTCGCTTTGTCCTCACATGCTGGAAGGAGCTAAAGAGGTTTCTGTGGTCTCTTTGATGATAAGGTCACTAAATCCCACTATGAGGACTTAATCCTCAACAACTAATTAACCTGAAAAGTCTCCACCTCCAAATACCATCACTTTTGGGGGTTAGGATTCCAGCATATGAATTTTTGAGGGGGCACAAACATTCAGTCCATAACACCCAGTTTCCTCATCTATGAAATGGAATTAATATCACATTGGATTTTTGTGAAGATAAAATTAAAAATCTAGGCAGAGGTCTCTTTACCTGGAAGATATTAAATACATACTTTTCTACTCACCTTCCCAATTGTCCATGAAAAGTACATGCTGTTGTAATGGACAAATAATACTCCCTTGAATGTGTATGATGTCTTAATAGTTCAAAGCACATTACTTATAATCTCTCATTTGATCTGGAGAAGAATTATTGGTATCCATTAGGATAATGTGAGGTTAAAAGGACAAAATTTAGAGTCCAAGTGACTTTAACGATAAATAAATGTATAATGTTTATTTACTGAAGTTCCAGAAATGGAGTAAAGTCCACACAGGGCCTGATCAGTGACACAATAATCTGGGTTCTTTCCAAACTCTCATCTTCTCTTCTTACTATTGACTCTATCATGTGGCTGACTCTCCTCAGAGTCACAAGATGCCCACCAGTGACAAATGGAAATACAGCAGGAAGATTTTCTTTATTGAACATAATACCCTCTCTCTTCCACCTGCCTGGACCAAATTAAGAGGTGTTCACATTAGACCAATAACACCTGTCAGAAGGACGCCACACACTGATAGGTTACACCCATCATCTGAAGCAGAATGGGCTTGGGGGAGCCAG
This sequence comes from Phocoena sinus, assembly GCF_008692025.1. Taxonomy (NCBI): domain Eukaryota; kingdom Metazoa; phylum Chordata; class Mammalia; order Artiodactyla; family Phocoenidae; genus Phocoena; species Phocoena sinus. Next base: position 74,883,105 of record NC_045775.1, read on the forward strand.
TCTTAGTATCCACCATGGAAAGTATGCAGTTTCTGCTCCAGAAAGAAAATGACATGCCCTAAATCACACAGATCGTTAGTGTCCAACCTAGGATGGAAGCTCAGATCCCTGACTTCTATTCTCACCACATAGAAGCTTAGATACCATATGGGTTATTTTGTTTTAGGCTTCCAAGTTACAGATAGCTTCAACTCAAAATGTCCTAAAAAGAAGAGTGTTTATTATATCACACATAAAGGAGTGCAGAAAGAAATAAGCTATTCGAGCCATGAAAATACATGGAAGAACCTTAAATGCATATTGCCAAATGAAAGAAGCCAATCTAAAAAGGCTACATCCTGTATGATTCCAACTATATGACATTCTGGAGAAAGAAAAATTATGGAGACAGTGAAAAGGTCAGTGTTGCCAGGGTTTAGGGAGGAGAGTGGAATGAATAAGTGGAACACAAAGAATTTTTAGGGCAGTGAAAATATTTTGTATGACACTGTAATGGTGGATATAGATCATAATACATTTGTTAAAACCCATAGAATGTACAACACCAAGAGTAAACCCTAATATAAAGTTTAGACTTTAGGTGATATAATGTGTCAACATAGGGTCATGGGCTGTAATAAATGTACCACTCTAGTGTGGAGTGTTGATAGTGGAGAAAGCTGTTGGGAGAGGGAAGAGGGGCTAGGTGGGAAATCTCTGTACTTTCTGCTCCATTTTTCTGTGAACCTAAAGGTCTCTAAAGCACTGTGTGTGTGTGCGTGTGTGTGTGTGTGTGTGTGTGTGTGAAGGAAAGGCTCTAGATTTTATTGATTTAGAGACTCAGCAGCATCATCAAGGACATCAAGAAACAAAATGTGTTTCTTTCTGTCTCTTCATTCTACCTTCTTCAACAGCTCAGTTTCACCTCCAGGCTCAATACTCACAGAGCAAGGTGGTTGCTGGAATTCAAAACATTATATACACGGGCTTCCCTGGTGGCGCAATGGTTGAGAGTCCGCCTGCTGATGCAGGGGACACGGGTTCGTGCCCCGGTCTGGGAAGATCCCACATGCCGCAGAGTGGCTGAGCCTGTGAGCCATGGCCGCTGAGCCTCCGCGTCCAGAGCCTGTGCTCTGCAACGGGAAAGGCCAAAAACCTTACATACACCCAAGACAATAGCCAAAGGAGAGAAAGCACAATGTTCTCTGGAATCTCCTGCTCAAGAGCAGAAACTCTTAAGGAGACCTCTCCTTTTGGTTACTGGCCAGAACTGGATTACAAGCACATCCTAAACAAATCACAGAGTAAGAGACTAAAACCACCAAGTTTTAATCAGAATTGACCCAGAGTCATGTGGATACCTGAACTTAAATCATGGTTCTATTTGGGAAAATAAAAAGAATTGGGGAATAAATAGTCAAAGGAAACGAACAATTTCTGCTACAGAGAATACTCCTAGCAAAGGTTACTTTCTAGTGGGTATTTCTGCTCTTTTCCCTTTTCCTTCCCCCTGTTGGCCATAGGCAAAAGCCCAGATGAAGTAGGTCCTGTGGTTGACTGAGGTAGTGAGCTAACCAAAACTTCAGAGGACCTGAACGCGGAGCCAAAGAGGACTATTTTTGTTGTTGTTTATATACCTGAATAAGCAACAGACCAAGCCACTTTCATAAACCTTTTGGAGTAAGCAATTTTGAAAAGTGACCCATTTTCTTTAAAACTTAGTGATGTATTAGACAAAGCTACAACTTGCATCATCAATGACTTAGCCAGGGTTTTTGCGGTCTGCTCACAGCACTGTGATATCTGACACTCTTCAGCTGATAAGAATCCCATCAGAAATTTTAACCATACTTTTCTTTTCGGTCCTTGTAGCCCCACACCTTTATTGACTCCCTAGATTTGGAGGATAGAATCCAATCTTCAGAGTTCAGTTCCTCACTTCTCAAGAAGAACTGCTCATTCCTATGTCAAGGAGAGTACAAAGCCACATGACAGCTAAGACCCAGCTTCCTAGATCAATCGCTCTCAATTTGACCACTCATCAGAAACATCTGCACAGATCTAGCAAAAATATGCCAGAGTCCATATCTCTAAAATTCTAATTCAGTAGAACAGAGGTTTACTAATTCAGTAAACCGCAGAATTGAGGCAATAAGTTATACTTTCACTTATTAAAGCAAACATGGCTATTGTATGGAGGACAGTACAAAAATGCATATATATATATATATATATATATTTTTTTTTTTTTTTTTTTTTTTTTTTTTGCGGTACGCAGGCCTCTCAATGCTGTGACCTCTCACTGCTGTGGCCTCTCCCGTTGCGGAGCACAGGATCCGGACGCGAAGGCTCAGCGGCCATGTCTCACGGGCCCAGCTGCTCCACGGCATGTGGGAATCTCCCGGACAGGGGCACAAACCCGCTTCCCCTGCGTTTGCAGGCGGACTCTCAACCACTGCGCCACCACGGAAGCCCAAAAATGCGTATATTTTAAAGTAAAAGTATGATTATTACAAAAATGTGTGTTGAATTTTCTATCAGAATTTTCTATAGCTACTTCAGGCTATTACTCTGAAGATATTCACTACCTCTTACTGGCCATTAGAAGATATTTAAGAAAAAGTTTGAAATACTTCCCAGGTTAGGAATAATGCTCCTCTTCAGAAACCATGGCAGGTAAAAAAGAGTTTTATGATGACTGTATGCAAAATTCATTACGCAGTCAGTGCTTAATAAGCCTGAACTTTCAGTCTTAAGATGGTACAGATGTTTTTTATGGTTTAATAAAAATCCCTTCTTGAAGTTTACATTATCAAGTTGCAATATTACACTCTTCTGTCTTCTTGACCTTTCTGCAGCTGGTTCACTGTTTGTCCTTAAAACTCCTCACTCCACTTATCCTGAATAAGTAGGGATGCTGTGTCGTAATCCACAATCAATCCACATAAATAAAACAATTCAGCACAGATGTGACCTGAATATACATTTAGAGTCTGCTAATTGTGTAAAGCGGTGACACAAGGTTTCAAGGTCAAACAAACCAGCAATGAAATTGCTCTCTGGAAAAACACAGAGGGGTCAATGCTGCTGTTTATTATTAAAATTGTTCTTTTGCAAAGTTGTAGAGAGTTCTCCATTCTGCAGACATTTCATAACCCATACCAACTTCTTTTTCCTCAGGTAGCAATGAGAGTAGGTTTAAAAAGAAAGGCTTAATTGCTACAAAACCACAGAAAGGTAAATTCAGTCTAGTCTAAACCCTCCTAGAGACAGAAAAATAGAAAGAACACAGACTTTGAATTTGAGTGAAGTTTGAAATCTGGTTTAACTCCTTATTAGGATAGATTCTTGAGCACTTTAACTTAAACTATAATGCCTCTTCTTTGTGATATGGGTCAAAAACTAGTATTTGATTCTGATTTACAATAAGAAGCAGAATTAGCACAGCCTGCTGGCTCCTTCTCCTAAGATCAATGGTACGTGGGGGAACTATTGAAACTTAGAAACCTGAGGAATAAGAGACAACTGTGGGAAGCACTTGGAGAGAGGGAGAGCTGTTTGAAATATTGCGTAGATAGCAGATGGGGTCCAGCCAGTGGGATCAGGAAGGCTAAATTAGGGAAAGCCCCTTTCCTTCCCTGATGCCGCCGAGGTCACACGCGCGAGGCTCCTCTGCCGCCGCCAAGGTGCGCTACGTTGCCTCCTACCTCCTGGCCGCCCTTGGGGGCAATACCTCCCCCAGCGCCAAGGACATCCAGAAGATCCTGGACAGCGTGGGCATTGAGGCGGATGACGACCGGCTCAACAAGGTCATCAGTGAGCTGAACGGCAAGAACATTGAGGACGTCATTGCCCAGGGTATCCACAAGCTGGTCAGCATGCCCGCTGGCAGGGCTGTGGTTGTCTCTGCTGCCCCAGGAGCTGCAGCTCTTGCTGCGGGTTCTGCCCCAGCAGCAGCAGAGGAGGAGAAGAAGGAGGAAGGAGTCAGATGACGACATGGGATTTGGCTCGTTTGACTAGAGTCCTGCTCCCCTGCAAATAAAACCCTTTTTATGTAAAATAAAACAAAAAAAAATAGGAAAAGCCCTTTGAGTCCAGCTGTTGCCTTGAGACCATCAATGCCCACTCCTTAAAACTCAGCATGGCTGCACAGAAGCTCTCAGAGAGGAGCAGTGAAAAGTAGCCCAGGTATTCAGTCCCCTGCCCCTTTCTTCTCAAACCTCAGTGGGGAAAGTCTCCTCCCCAACATAGGGGTGAGGAGAAGCAGCCGAGAATAAAATACTCACTGAAGAGCTGTTCAGTGTAGAGTAAGAGTGATGACCTGTGCTTTTCTGTAGTTCTTCACATGAGAGCTCTCCCTCTTCTCCTTTGAACTCAGCTGGGTTGTCACAAAAAAGTGTTCTGATGTTCATCCCTTTATCTTAACAAGGACCTTGACAACAAAGAAGTACAACCACTTCAGAAGAAAACAGTGAAGTAAGCTCCAGAGATCAGCTGTACAACACAGTGCCTACAATTAATAGTAAGGCATTCTGCACCCCAATATTCATTAACTGTAGATCTCACATTAAGTATTCTTACCAAAAAAGGGGGTGGGGTGGGGATACAAGGAAGCTTTTGGAGGTGATGGATAGGTTTATTCCCTTGATTGTGGTCGTGGTACTGTGAGTGTATTCACCTGTCCAAACCCACCAAATTGTATAAATTAATTATGTGCAGTTTTTTTGTATACCAGTTATACCTCAATAAAGCTGAAAAAACAATGAACTATATAATAGATACCATCACAGGCAGAGATATTAAACAAAACAGACCCACACACCTATGGTCAGCTAATCTACGACAAAAGAGGCAAGGATATACAGTGGAGAAAAGACAGCCTCTTCAATAAGTGATGCTGGGAAAACTGCACAATTACATGTAAAAGAATGAAATTAGAACATTCCCTAACACCATACACGAAAATAAACTCAAAATGGATTAAAGACCTAAATGTAAGCCCGGACACTATAAAACCCTTAGGGGAAAGCATAGGAAGAACACTCTTTGACATAAATCACCACAAAATATTTTTTGACCCACCTCTAGAGAAATGAAAATAAAACAAAATAAAAATAACAGAACAAGAAATTTTATAGTAAATATAATATCTATAGGGGCTTCCCTGGTAGCGCAGTGGTTGAGAGTCCGCCTACTGATGCAGGGGGTGTGGGTTCATGCCCCGGTCCGGGAGGATCCCGCATGCCGCAGAGCGGCTGGGCCCGTGAGCCATGGCCGCTGAGCCTGCGCGTCTGGAGCCTGTGCTCCGCAACTGGAGAGGCCACAACAGTGAGAGGCCTGCGTAAAATATATATATATATATATATATATATATATATATATATATATATATAAAAATAATATTTTATATTATAAAATATATATTTTATATTATATATTATATTTTATATATAGATATTATATATATATAATATCTATAATATTGATATGAAACAACATTTTAAAAAATAATTTAAGATATCTAGTTAGAAATATTGGGTATGGAAAGACAATTTTCAAAATGAACCAACACTGCACAGCAAAAAATTAACTTTACCCAAAGAGATATTTGGTCTTTGGGAAATAACCTGTAAATGCATGGAATTCCCCAAATGAAGGACGTGTCTTTGTTATTCCTGATGGTCCCCTTGAAACTGAAAGTTTATGCTAATAAGATGACTCAGGGTGGGGGCTGCCCAGAGCAGAAAGACCAACCTTGCAATTAGAGGGTTGGTTGGTGGTTGTGGGGGTGGGGGGTGGGGGCGCGGCGGCTGGAGATTGAGTTCAATTGTATGGGCAATCACTCAATCAATAATAGTTATGTAATGAAGCCTCAATAAATACTTTGGACACTGACACTGGGCTGAGCTTCCTAGGCTGGGAGTACTCTGCATATGACCACATACCAAAGTCAAAAGGGTAATGAGCCCTAAGGACACAGAAGTTTTACATTTCGGAGCCTCCTAGTCCCAGATTCCACCCTCTGCATCTCTTCCTTTGTCCAGTTCTGATTTGTTATATTTTTGCTATGATAAAACTATAGTCATAACTACAACACTTTCCTGAGTTTTGTAAGTCATTCTAGCAAATTATTGAATCTGGGGAAGTCCATGGTGACCCTTGAACTTATAACTAGGTAGTGTGAAGTGAGGGTATCCCTGGGGACGCATAAACTTGCAGCTAGTGTCAGAAATCCTGGGCTGACTTGGCAGTCTGGAGGACTATGCCCTTAATCTTGCAGTTGGGCTACCTATGAGTAAATACACTGGTAAAGAAAAAAAGTGAATACAGCAAAAGAACAAATTACCGGGTGGTAACATCGTGTTAAAGAGTTATTCCAGAAAAAAGGAGGAAAGGCAAAAAACTGATAAAAATTTTAAGCGCCAGTGTCTGAATACTAGGAATCCCAGAAGGAAAAAACATCCAATAGAAGAAAATATTTGGAGGAATAACTGAGTTAAATTCCCCAGAATAACAGGAAGGAAGGAAGGAAGGAAACATCTGACTGGAAAACTCTATAGAAGATCAAAAGAGAGATGAAAAGTCATTTTATAGGAAAATTTAAGAAAATCAAAGATAAATAGAAGATTCTAAAATCTCCGGAAAAACAAAAAAAGAGAACATCATATTCAAAGGGAAAGATCATATTGACCTCAGTCTTCTTAACTGCAACACTGTAGTTGAGAAATCAATAAAGGAATATTTTTAAAGAATTAAAGGTAAATAATTTTGTTTGTTTTGTTGAAGTATATTTGATTTACAATATTTCAGGTATACATCAAAGTGACATATATAGATATATATATATATATATATATATATATTCTCTTTTTCAGATTCTTTTCCATTATAGGTTATTACAAGACACTGAATATAATTCCCTGTGCTATGTAGTAGGACCTTGTTGGCTATCTATTTTATATATAGTAGTGTATATCTGTTAATCCCAATTCCCAATTTATCCCTCTCCACTAAATGCAAATAATTTTGAATCTAGAATTTTATATCTTGCCAAATTGCTGTTCAAATGAGAGAATATATATATTTATTTATGTTTGTGTTGTGTGTTTGTGTGTGTGTTAACAGGGTAGATAAACCTCTTAGATAAAGACTTCAGAAGATTTGACACATAGTTACTTCATTGGAAACATTTTGGAGGAAATGTTAAAAGAGGAAAAACAAAGAAGATGATGCAAGAGAAATCTCTATATATTACATATTACTAATATAGAGAGAATAATTGTTTGTATTTCTCAAAAAAATTAAAATACCAAAAAAGTATTTACATAATAACACAGAATTTAAATTCTGTATTATATTAATAGTCTAGAATTTGAGAAAAAGGGAAATAAATACATGCAAAAATTTGTGTCTGAGGGCAAAGACATGTACATCAATTCTTACAAAACAGTAATTATAAGAAACAAACAAAAGGTAGGGCAATTGAACAATAAACAAAGATAATAGAAATAATTCCAAATATTATATTAAGAATTTCAATAAATAGAAGAAGAATAAACTCACCAAGTAAAAGACAGAGATTAGCAGGCTTTGTTTATTTTTTAATCTGTACGGAAGAAACACACTTAAACCAAAAAAATTTTAAAGGTTGAAATTAAAAGGATGCAAGAAGAGATAACCAAGTTCTAAAGAAAAAACAAATGCTAGTACAGCTACTTTAATATTAGACAAAATGGGCTTTAAATTAAAAAATCTTTACTAGGAATAGAGAAGTTTCTTATTGCTGAAGTTTCCATTCACCATAATGGAAGATATAAAATTTTAAACATATGTACAACTAAAAAAGTGGTTTCATGTATATTATACAATAAAATGATAGAGTAACATTTATAAATAGATAAATCCATCATCAGAGTGGGAAATTTCAATGTGACTTTCTCACTTATTAATAGATCAATCAGATAGCACATAAATAAGCATATATATGATCTAAACACAATTATGATACTTGGCTTCTACATAGATATATGTGTAATGCTGAACTTAAACACTTGAGGAAAAAATCTTCTTGTCAAGGATATATGTATATGTGTAACTGATTCACTTGCTGTACACCTGAAACTAATATAACATTATAAATCAACTATACTTCAATAAAAATTAAAAATAAATAAATAAATATGTTTTTAAATTAAAAAAATAATATAGAGCAAGCCTCCATAAATTTCAAAGAATAGGTATAGGGGCTTCCCTGGTGGCGCAGTGGTTGAGAATCTGCCCGCCAATGCAGGGGACACGGGTTTGAGCCCTGGTCTGGGAAGATCCCACATGCCGCGGAGCAACTAGGCCCGTGAGCCACAACTGCTGAGCCTGTGTATCTGGAGCCTGTGCTCCGCAACAACAGAGGCCGCGATAGTGAGTGGCCCGCGCACCACGATGAAGAGTGGCCCCCACTAGCCGCAACTAGAGAAAGCCCTCGCACAGAAACGAAGACCCAACACAGCCAAAAATAAATTTATATAAAAAAAAAAAGAATAGGTATAAAACAGACTATTTCTTGATCATAATGCAAATTAGTTAAAAATTACAAAAAGTAAAAAATTTCCACACATTTTAAAATCCAAGCAAAAATGTATCTAAATAACTCATGAGAAGATATAATTATCTGGAACTGCTTAATAATGACACACTATGTATCAAAACTTGTGGACTACACCTAAAGTGTTATAGTTGACACATTGTAAATTGAGGAAATTTTGTAGCATTATGTACTTGTATAAGAAAATAATACAATCTAAACATTAATAAGTTAAGGGTCCAACTTAAGAAGTTAAAATAAACAACAAAATAAACCCAAAGAAATTAGAAGGAAAGAGATAATATAAGACCAGAAATTGATGAAGTTTTGAGATCAATAAAGCTAAAAATTAGATCTTTGAAAATACTAAGAAAATAGACTAAATTCTGGCAATATTAATCGAGAGAAAAAGAGGAAAAGAAAAAATAAGAACATTTTGAATGGCCAGTCCAAAAAAACTACACACTATATGTTTCCATTTAAATGGCATTTTGGAAAAGGCAAAACTATAGGGACAGTAAAAATGTCAGTGGTTGCCAGGGATTCAAGCAATGGTGGAGAGAGAGTTGAATAAGTGGAGTACAGGGGATTTTTAGGGAATGAAAGTATTTTTTGTGATATTGTAATGATGGATACATGACATTCTACATTTGTTAAAACCCATAAAATTATACAACACAAAGAGTGATCTCTAATGTATATTATGGACTATTAAAAATATATCATTCACAACAGTATCAAGGAACACCAAGTGTCTAGTAACAGACATCAAAATGTCCTGAAATTCTTATATATGCAAAAGAAAAATCACAAATGTATATTAGGAGATGTAAGAATGAACATGACGGTATTTTTCATAATAGCAAAAATCATTAATAAGAGTATAATTAAGTAAATTTTTTTGCAATAGATTATTACACAATAGTAAAATTGTATGAATTACAGCTACACAGCTACACAAACAAAATAATTAATCTTAATAAGATAGTATTGAGCAAACAAAAGTAAATGCCAAAAGAATACAGTAAGTCCCCTACATACAAACCAGGTCTGTTCTGAGAGCATTCGTAAATCCAATTTGTTCGTAAGTCCAATAAAGTTAACCTAGGTACCCAACCAGCACAATCGGCTATATACTGCGGCTTTGATGCTTACTTCGGGACATCCTGGGCTTGAAATAAAGATACTATACTACTGTACTCTATATAGTACTGTACAGTAAAGTACACAAAAGCACAACCACTTGTAGAGGATGCACACACATGACAATGTATGCCAAACATGTGAACTAACATGTGATTGGACATGCGAAGGCATCTTTGAAAGTTCACAACTTGAAGGTTCGTATGTAGGGGACTTACTGTGTAGACCAATGTTTTCATTTCTCTTCAGAGGATTCTTACTAATAAAATTATTGAGCTATATGATCAGTTTATTTTTAACTTTGAAACATTTTTCCAAAGTGTCTGAACCATTTTAAAGTCCCACTATTGATTTATGAGGTTCCTGTTTTTCCACATCTTCACCAAACTTGGTATTACCTTTTTGTTTATAGTCATCCTAGCGGGTATGAAGTAGTATCTAGTTGTGGTTGTAATTCTCATTTCTCTAATAACTACTGCTTTTGATCATATTTTCCATATGTTTTTTTTTTTTTTTTTTTTTTTTTTTGGTACGCGGGCCTCTCACTGTTGTGGCCTCTCCCGTTGCGGAGCACAGGCTCAGCGGCCACGGCTCACGGGCCCAGCCGCTCCGCGGCATGTGGGATCTTCCCAGACCGGGGCACGAACCCGCGTCCCCTGCATCGGCAGGCGGACTCTCAACCACTGCGCCACCAGGGAAGCTCTTTCCATATGTTTATTAGTCTTTTGTGTATCTACTTTCCTAAAATGTCTTTTCAAGTCTTTTGATCAAATTTTAATTGAATTGTTTGTTTGCCTATTATTGACTTAAAAGAGTTCTTGTATTCTGGATACAAGTCTTTTATTACATTTTTTATTTGAAAACATTTTACATTTGTCTTTCCCTTTTTGAAATGATTTTTATTTAATTACAGCATTTTTTTTATTTTAGCGAATTCCAATGTACCGATTTTTTTTTTTATAGCTGTGCTTTTGGTGCCATAGCTAAGAACCCTTTGCCTAACCCAAAGTCACAAAGATTTTATCTATGTTTTCTTCTGGAAGTTTATAGTTTTAGCTCTTACGTTTAGGTCTATGGTCCATTTTGAGTTAATATTTGTGTATGGTGTGAGATAAGGGTCTCAGTTCATTTGTAGGGAGGGTGCGCACACGCACACACATGTATTTGTATTTGCTTAACCATTTGTTAAGCAGATTTAGATATAGATTTAGTTTTAGTTTTAGCATAGAGGTTCCCTCAGATGAGAAGAACCAGAGGAAAGAAAAAATGTTACACAGGGGATGTCAGTTGCCATCAAAGTCCTAGTTTCATTGTTTGATGGTAGGTTCATGAGCATTTATAAGATTATACAAAACAAATACGCAAAGGAGACTTCATTTACCAACAATGAGAGTATATCCAGAACTAGAGATTTTATCAAATCCAATTATTTGTTTCTGAAGTCCAATAAAAATAATAAAATGGGGATAAAAATGCCTAATTGGTACTGTTGCTTTACAAATCAGAGAAACATACATATAAAGTGGTTGACACATGGTAGATGCTCAACCCATAGAAGCTCTCGTGGTTATTATGAGTTTATTAATATGAGTGTTGAAGGAGAAAATAGACTAATTTCAGAATAAAGGGCCACAAAATAATTTGTTGGATTTAGGTTAGCATCAGAAAGAGTGCTTATTAATGGTCTCTCATCAATAAAACTGTCTGTTTATCCCTGAAAATCCCACATATACTTGTGTATATTATTGACCTGACACTATCCAAAATCCTGAAAGAAAAAATTAGGCTTTTCATCTCTGCTCTGGTGAAATATTGGTTTAAAATATAACAAAAGCCTTATCAAAGTGATTCAGGAAAATGTACCATTATAATCAAAAGACTTCCCTTCCTCAAACTCACGAAAGCAGCCTCTGTCAGCCATATGCATTCTGTCTCCTGATGGATGCTTCAGCCACATCACTTTCGCCAATGAATCCAAACACCAAAAAGGACATAAAAATCTTCCTGTTTTTCAATATCTCTCCAGGAAAATAAAATCATATTTATATATTCAAACACAGGTAGCTGTATAGTAGAGTAGAGCATAATATAGTGTAGGATATATGGCAAGAAAAATCCACAAAACAATTTAGATTCCAAAGCTCCTTCCATTCTGAGCCTAGCAACTGAAAAGAAAATTGAAACAGGCTGAACATTCTGCTGTGACAAGCCAAAACCCCAGTGACAATGCTGAAAGTCACAGAGATGATTTAGTTCCTGATATGAGCAAAACCCCAAATTACCTGCCCATTAATACTAATGAGACACACTGAGATACTCTCAGACACTTAGATTCTTTACTCATTAATAAAAGTTAGAGAATAAGTGAACTTAGAGAAACTGTGGGAATAAAAACATGCTTTGTGCCTAACACCGGGAAAGAAAACAACTCAGAAGAATAACACCCCAAAACAAAAGGATTTAAAAAAATAAACATCAAGAATAACCTCATTGATCCTATACTCCAAAGAGGCTGTATTGGTGAGGGCGTGGCAGAAACAATTCTCTCCAATCCCTACAACCAGTCATGTTTTTGGTTGGTTGGTTGCTTGGTTGGTTTCTTTGTTTTCTCCCTCTCCCACCACGTGGCCTTTTTGTAAACTTTTACTTTAAACCTTCTCCCTCTTATGTGTTTCCTATATTAATGAAAACAAAAGCCCAGGTACCTAAGCCAGAAACCCAGGAGTCCTACTACATTCTCCTTCAGCCCTGCCCAAGCATCTCATCAATCATGAAATTCTGCTGATTCTATCACCTTACATACTGTTCATTCATCATCCCTACTGCTTTTTCAGGCATCTTCACTACTTGCCTGAATTACTGCAACTGTCTTCTGGGCTCCCTGCCAGTTGCTTTACCCCCTTTTATTCCCTTCTCCAAAAGCAGACAGTGAACTTGCTGAAATGCACATCAGAACTTCAGTGACTCCACAATGATAAAATGATAACATTTAAATGCCACAGCATACCATTCAGGACCCAGTATAGTCAGCCTATGCTGAATGCCCCAACTTCGCCTCTTTCCATATCCCTCCTCATACTTTTCATTTCAGTCTGTCTAAGCCAGCATTGCCCAATAGAAATATAATGTAAGCCACATTTTAAAAGTAAAAAAGAGACAGGTAAAGTGAGTTTTAATAAAATACTCTATTTAACCCAATATCTGGCATTCTTAATTCCAGATAAAGAAGATGTGGTATATGTATATATATACACACACAATGGAATACCATCCAGCCATGAGAAAGAAGAAAACCCTGCCATTTGTGACAACATGGATGGACCTTGGGGGCATTATGCTAAATGAGATAAGTCACATAGAGAAAGACAAATACTTTATGATCTCACTGAAACATGGAATCTAAAAAAGCCAGACTCGTAAAAACAAAAAAGTAGAATGGTGGTTTCCAGGAGCTTGAGGGGGTGGGTAGGGGAATTACGGAGATATTGTTTAAAGGTAGACATTTGCAACTAGTAGTTAAATAAGTCCCGGAGATCTAATGCACAGCATATGATTACAGACAGTAACACTGCATTATAAACTCCAAAGCTGACAAAAGATATAACCTAATTGTTCCCACTACAAAAAAGAAATGGTAATTATGTGATGTGACAGTGGTGTTAGATAACACTGCAGTGCTAATCGTATTGCAATATATACATATATCAAATCAACACGTTTTACACCTTAAACTTTCACAATGTTATATGCCAATTATATCTCAATTCAAAAAGTCATCATTCAAACGTGAGGCATTAGCCACATTTCAAGTGCTCAATAAGTACATACAGGTAGTAGCTACCATACCAGACAGTGCAGGTCTAAGACATTTGCATTTTCTCCGGTCTTCCCCATGCTTACTTGTTTCTGGAATTTTCCATAAACTGCTACCTCTGGAATTCCCTCCATCCCCCTTCACAGCCTAACCCATTGTGATCACTGTTCCTCTGTTGTGCCCTTCCTGACTTACCTCCTCCAAACTGTGTGCCTTTTACACGCACTCCCCAAATACCCTGAGCTTTCCTCAACCAGGAGTAGATAGGTTTGTTTTGTTTTGTTTTAACTTGTGGCACACATATCTTAAGATATCCAGCAATTGGCACAACACTTGACACATAGTAAGTGACATGGACACTCATGGTTGTCTGCCTGGTCACGACTCCTGCCTTACCCAGGTATCTACTCAACCTCATATGGTCCATGTAACTCAGAGGATGCGGAGCCCATTTCAGCTCTTGGGGTGGATTCTAAGGTCAAATCGATCAGCATGTGATACTATACTGGGGATTTTTATTGGTCCAGAATGAAAGTATGACCTAAGTTGATAGACTCAGGCTGAAGGGAAGAAACTCATCCCAGAGTTAAGGCAAAGTCTTTTGCTTTTATCCCACAATACATGATCAAGAAAGTGTGCTGCCCCTATTGGAGCTGGCTAGTCCCCTTATGAGGGTCCCTGCAACAGAGCAAAAATAAGAAAAGAAAGCAGGGCCATTAAGTAACCCAGCTTTGAAGTCTGCAGTGTGTCTGAATTTCAGCATTTATGAGATAATAAATTTCCTGATTTTTAAAGCCAGTTTGAATTAATCTTTTATTACCTGCAGCCAAAATATATAACTGATCCTGTTAACTTATGTTAAATAAATGTTAATTATATGACAGACATTGTTCCAGACATTTTACGGATGATATCCCCTTTCCAACAACCCACATATGCTTGATATTTTTGATGTCTTTTAAATTTTACTTCTATGTCTTATTGAAAATTATTTTCAGAGATAAGTTCTTCCTCTGACTAATTAGGGCATTTTCCCCCTTTTATTACCTCTAAGGCAGGAAGCCTCCTCAGTATCTGTTCACTGGGATTGCAGATTATTGCAGTGCAGGGACTGTGGAATGTCCCCATTCTTATCTTCTGCCTGTGTTTGCTGCTGTTAGACCGTCCCTATTCCACAATTGTATATGAGTTTGGGGCAGTAAAACATTAATCTCTTTATTCTCTATGCCATCAAGCCAAAAGGAGGGCCAAAAGAATGTGGCAGAATGGACTGCACATTATCCAGTGACACGGGACCTTGACTAGATGTGATTTGTGGTTGTATTCCTTAGGGAAAAAATGGGAGTAGGGAGTGTTCTATGTGTGGGAAAATACTGAGAGGGACATTTGGCGAGCTGTGGCAGAGATAAAGCTAAGTATTCACAGAATCCCCTTTCACTCTCCTCTCCCTCATTTGCAGTTAGGTTGGGGGCCATGTGACTTAAGCCTGACCAAAGGAATGTGACTGTATGTAATATCAGTATAAGCCACTTCAGCTCTGGTCCTTGTAACAATCTCATGTGATAATCCACATTCTTCCATGAAGGTCTGTGCTAAAAATGGTGGCATTTGTGACATAGAAGTTGTAAGAATCCCCAGTGCACTGCTTGGAGAGGAGTCCAATCCCCATCAGATTGAAATATGAACCAGAAAGGAGGTCATCTTATTTTAAGCCACTGAGATTTTAAGGTGTTTCCTTAAAGCAGCTAGCATTACTTATGATGACTAAAATAGTACTCAGTAAATGATTGTTGAACCAGTGAATTGGGTTAGGATAGGATACCATTTACTTAATGGAATGCCCACAGAAACTTCAGCCAAAACAAAAAATAGAAAATAAAATAAAATTCAGAACTGCACTCTCCATGAGAGCATCTAGAGCATCTGTATCTGATGCTTAGTGCTTAGCTCCCAGCACTTGCCTGGCACAAAGTATGTGCTTAATAGACATTTATTTCCACTTTTCCTAAAAAGGAGCTATGAGCTTAGTAAATGCTTAGAGGTTCACAGACTCCTCTTTAAGCCCTATTTTATGTAGCGATACATGCTTTGTAGAATTATAGTTGATTTTCTTTTTGCCCTTATACTTTCCTTTGTTTTACAAAATATATCCATTAGTCATCATTGCAATCAGGAAAAGGTAAGTGCTAATTTTAAGAAGTTATAAATAAATGTTGGGCATTTAGATAAGCAAAAACATGGTATTAAATTAAGATTTTAAGTAACAAAACAGACACTAGAGAAACCAAGAAATACATTCAGAAGCATTAGCTGTATCTACGGTCATTATGAAAGGATTCTGCCAGGAAGCAATTCAAGCAAATGGCAATATAAGACACAGTTACAAGCAAAATCAGCCTCAAGTTGCTACTCTCTGTCTTACTTTGTAATAAAAATAAAATGCTCTGGGCTATTTAAGTTTCTGGAAAATTAGTTCCTATCACGTGGAAGCAGAACACATGATTTAACACAATGATCCTTAAGGTACTAAAGCAAAATACACTGTGCTTTTTGACCAAAAACAGGAATTAAGGAAGGTTACAGTGTCTATTTTGAGATTTGGAAAGGTAATTGGGAAATGATAAACAAGAGGAGCTAGGAACCCAGCAAGGATGAGGGAATCACTCATGCTTTGATTTAGCATCTTGTTCAATGACTCAGCATCTTATTCCCTAAGGAGTATTTATCTTCAAGTTTTGTGAAAATTGCACATAGGAATTAATTAATTTAATGCTTCAGTGTCCTACCTAATCAGATTATAAATCACTGTCTCAGACAGTATCTTTTATAATCATGACATCCCTAAGAGCTAAATTTGTAGATTAGGTTATTGATTAAACGTGGGGAGGGTGAAAGTCATAAAATCATCGGGTTGACTGTCAGAGTTTGGCATGAACAATTGAGTGGCTAATGGTGCCATTTATTGTGGCAGTCCACACATTCTAATGTGTATAGAAATCACCTGGAGAGTTTTTAACTATTTCAATTCCCTGGCCCACTTCCTAAAATTCTGGCTCAGTAGATTTATAGAGAGGAGCCCAAGAATTTGAATATTTTTAAAAGCACCCCTAGATGATTCTGGTGCAGGTGGGTAGAGGGCTACCTTTTGGGGTATTTATAAATAGGAGAAGGAGAAATATATTTGGGGAAAAGGTCCTAAGTTTTAGGGGCAGAGAAGAATGTTCTTCTGATGTGAATCTGAGTAAGTTGTTTCCCATCTGCCCTCTAATCTAACCTTGGAGAAGAATGAACATTGAGAAGTACACAACTAGGATACTGAAGGATCCCCAAACCATTACAACAGAGATTGTTCTAGGAATCCAGGAACTGTGTAGGCTCAGGCAAAGAAGTTTACCCCCAAAAGGCTGCATTTCCAAGCCCTGAGAAGGGAGGTGGTAGTTGGATTAAAGATAAGAAAATAAGGCAAGTGACCTGAGGTTGTGTTTGCACTGTCAATATCCATTCACAATCCAGACATTTTAATATTTGCTCTACGTGCTTTATAGTATTTTCTGTTCATTAAACTTCTAGTATGATTTCATGCTTACAAAGAATGACAAACAGTATCATGGGAGAGAGAGGAGAAGAGGGACACATAAAAGTGAAAATACAGGGTGGGAAATAGACCTACAAAGATTGCCTAGCACATAAGACAGGCAGCTTAGAAGAAGTCTGATCTGGAACTTGCAGCAGAGACAACAGAACTGAGCTCAGATTAACCTAGAACCTCAGACAGGGAAGAATCCCTCCAGTGGAAATCAGCCATAGCAAAAGAAAGAGCCATGTTGTTATGCCATTATCACTGGTTTTAACAGTTCTGGGAAAAGGTTTATCCTTTCATCTCAACATTTGAAGATGGTATCCTCAAAAGAACCATAAAATACCATTTTTGAACACCCTTATTTATGCAAAGCACTCTTTAATTTCCCAGTAAGTATGACTTTGGCAATATTCTCAATTAAAGGGAGTGTTAGAAATATACTGAAGCCATACAAATAATGGTGATCTGCCTCTCTTTGGGGAAATTTTTCTTTTTGAGAAAAAAAATGAGCAAATTATGAGGTGCTATTAATAGCCACCAAGGAGAATAAGTTTGGAATAAAATTCAAAGAATATACCTGTAATGTCTTCATACTCAGTAATGTCTTACCAATTTTTCTTTTAATGGCTCAATACAATTCCATTGCTTTTGGCATTAAGAGGCTTCATTAGCATATTTCTACTTTCACTTAATTCTAAAACCAAAAAGATAGGGTTGAATAGTATCCAAGGGAAAAAAAACAAAACAAAACATTTAGTGTATTCAGGTTTACCAGCACCTTGGTGCATAATTCTGTCCATGCTTAATATATCCTGCCCAAATTCCATTTTCCAAGCTGTACATTTCAGTTGTTCTCCCCCATATTATGCAGGTTAGGTAATGGATGATGCCCCTTTTAGAAGTGGCCAAAAGAACATGTACAGTGTTTTTTTAAGTGCATACCAAATGACAGACTCAATTATAAAAATAAATGGTTAGAATTTTCACTTACCCTTGAAGGATCAGGAAATTGCTCTTTTAATGCATTTAAATGGAAGAAAAGTACTCTGATTCATTACAGAGTGGGTTGCTATGTAATTTGCTTACAGTGTTTTTGGCATTCACACATACATTTCATTATTTAGTACATGATACTTTTTATGAAGATGTGTAAACTCTCTGGGTATGGATCCATTTTGAAAATCTAGTTTCTCTAAAACAAAAAAATGCTTGAGGGCAGAAAGCTGTAGAAAAGAAACTGACTCCAGAGACAGCCACCTGTGGTGTCCACATGCATTCGGATTTTCAAGGCAGAAAGCAACAGGGCACCAAACTGTGCATACTCTGAGGAGCTGCTGGGTTTAAATTGTGACACTAGAGGCTTCAAGTGGAAAGAAAATGGACTTAATGTAAGAAGCTCACTGGAGACCACAGTTAGGAAAACAAGGGCTGGTTACAGAAGATTATGGATGTGACTCTGGACCTGAATGGTCAATGTTGACATTCTATCCTCACCCTTTGCCAAGGGGTGCTAAGCTGGAGTCTTCTGAATTACACAGTTGACCATGTTTTACTTCTCACACTTAGATAAGCAATGTGTCAAGCACCATTATAATCTTGTTTAATTCACACATTTAATTAAGATGTTACAGTTGAGATAAGACACAGAGTGCCTATTTCTTTGGATCAAGCCACCTAGCTAGGAAAGGGAAGAGATAAGATTTGAACTCAGGTCTGATTGATAGTGAGCATGGGATCTCTACAGTGCAGAGCTCCCTGGCATGGGTTACTCCTATTCATCAAAGGTGTAAACCCAGAGCAAGGTTTGTATTATTTACAGAATTTTCTAATAGCACTTTCTCTGCACTTCAGATTGGCTACAACACAACAATCATACTTGTTGATTTGTATTTCGTTATCCATTTTATTAATTCTAATCCATGCTTATGGGATTCAGTTTAGACAATGTATAAAGTTATTTCTGGGAACCAGGAAAACATGAATATCTGTGTCTCCCATCCCTGTGATCTTTAAAAATGCCACAAGAGTAATCTGCTCAAAAATAAAACCTCTTTATTTAATTATTTATGCTCTTGCTTTGCTCAACTTCCTCTTCAAAGATGGTCATACCATCGCCGCTAATAATCATATAAATTATCATATACACTTATTTAAAGCACATGGTATGCATCAGATAATCAGTCATCTATCCTCACTATAGCACTGTGTAACAATCTTACTGGAACTCAGTGAGCGTTCCTTCTCTCAAGTGGATCAGCCAATTTAAGTGGGGATCTCTGCTTCAAACCATGGGTCCAAGTTTGATTCCTCACTCTGGGTTAGGCTCTGGTCTCCCACTTATGTCTTCATTCTGGGTGCCAGCTCGAAGGGTCATCAGCAAATCACAGGAAGCTCCTCTGATGGTAATGGCACAAGAGGCACAAGAGGGCAAGTAGAATCATGCAAGTACATTTCCAGCCTCCACTTGTGTCATATCTTCTGTCAATTCAGGGTAGAAGTCCATACTCAAGTCAAAGGTAGGAGACCCACCTCTAGAAGGATAAACTGCAAATTCATGCAGCAAACATAGAGAGAAAGAGAAGAAATTGAGATCAATAATGCAATCTACCAGAAAGCAACTATGTGAAGTTATTTCACATGCTAATTCTAACAGTCTTGCAAAGGTGGAATTAACTTTCCAATTCTCCCTAAAAGGAAATGAGATAGAGATAAGGTTTAAAATATTCAATATGAGAGTTATTAAATGGCAAGTGTGACATACAAATTTCAGGCTGCCTAATTCCAAAGCCCTTTTGTTCTTCTAGAATCATGACATCTCTCAAAATAAGAAAAAAAGTGCAAATATTTCTATTGAACTCCACATTTTATGGAACACTTTCACATCCATTTTCTTATTGATGCCAATGTCTGGGACAAATTTGGACCTTTTCAGGAACTCTTCCTCACCCCTCTTTAATTATCTAGCTCCTGCTAATTACCTTATTAAGTCAGTCACTTAGCTCACTCCAAAATTAACTATGCATGCCACCCAGTTTTTGTCACTTTTCACTGAATTGATCCTTAAGTGTAACACACAAATTTGCTTCTAGAAAAATCAAATTACTGCCTGGTACTGTTTAACTATTCAAATTTTAAGTTGTTTCAGAGTTTTGCTTTAATATACATTGAAGACCTATGAAGTGTCAGCCACATCACACTATCTTAATTTGGCTGATAATAGCACAATAAAGCATTTGCTATGAACTCCAATTTACAAATAAGGAAATGAGGTCTCCACAAGACAAAAGTAACACAATCAAGTTCACATTGGAATTCTCACCTGGGTCCACTGTCTGACAACAACCAGCTAAGATAATTAATGGACTAGTAATATACATCCCTTTTACCTGTAAATCTCATAAATTCCTCCAGCGCCACCCCAGGCTCTATCATGCTCAGATGTTACCACAGAACTTCTATAGATACAGATGTGTTCTTTCAGAAAGACATTTCCTGGCAAGATGCATTGTAACAGAATGAATGTGGAGGGAAAGGAAGAGAGATTAAATTAATTCAAGAGATGATAATAGTTAGGAACAACAAAAATTATCCAAATAACAATAATTGAGAGATAGACAAGATGAAAAGGCAGAGAGCTATGTACCAGATGAAGGAACAAGATAAAACACAGAAAAACAACTAAATGAAGTAGAGATAAGCAACCTTCCAGAAAAAGAATTCAGAATAATGATAGTGAAGATGATCCAGGACCTCAGAAAAAGAATGGAGGCAAAGATCAAGAAGATGCAAGATATGTTTAACAAAGACCTAGAAGAATTAAAGAAGAAACAAACAGAGATGAACAATACAATAACTGAAATGAAAACTACACTAGAAGGAATCAATAGGAGAATAACTGAGTCAGAAGAACAGATAAGTGACCAGGAAGACAGAATGGAGGAATTCACTGCTGAAAAACAGAATAAAGAGAAAAGAATGAAAAGAAATGAAGACAGCCTAAGAGACCTCTGGGACAACATTAAAAACAGCAACATTTGCATTAAAAGTGTCCCAGAAGGAGAAGAGAGAGAGAAAGGACCTGAGAAAATATTTGAAGAGATTATAGTCAAAAACTTCCCTGACATGGGAAAGGAAATGGCCACCCAAGTCAGGAAGTGCAGTGAGTCCCATACAGGATAAACCCAAGGAGAAACACGCTGAGACACATAGTAACCAAATTGACAAAAAAATAAGACACAGAAAAATTATTGAAAGCGGCAAGAGAAAAATGACAAATAAAATACAAGGGAACTCCCAAAAGGTTAATCGCTGCTTTCTCAGCAGAAACTCTACAAGCCAGAAGGGAGTGGCATGATATATTTAGAGTGATGAAAGAGAAGAACCTACAACCAAGATTACTCTACCCAGCAAGGATTTCATTCAGATTCGATGGAAAAATCAAAAGCTTTACAGACAAGCAAAAGCGAAGAGAATTCAGCACCACCAAACCAGCTCTACAACAAATTCTAAAGGAACTTCTCTAAGTGGGAAACACAAGAGAAGAAAAGGACCTACAAAAACAAACCCAAAACAATTAAGAAAATGGTCATAAGAACATACATATTGATAATTACTTTAAACGTGAATGGAATAAATGTTCCAACCAAAAGACACGGGCTTGCTGAATGGATACAAAAACAAGACCCATATATATGCTGTCTATAAGAGACCCATTTCAGACCTAGGGACACGTACAGACTGAAAGTGAGGGGACGGAAAAAGATATTCCATGCAAATGGAAGTCAAAAGAAAGCTGAAGTAGCAATACTCATATCAAATAAAATTGACTTTAAAATAAAGAATGTTACAAGAGACAAGGAAGGACACTACATAATGATCAAGGGATCAATTGAACAAGAAGATATAAAAATTTAAAATATATATGCACCCAACATAGGAACACCTCAATAAATAAGGCAACTGTTAACAGCTATAAAAGAGGAAATCAACAGTAACACAAAAATAGTGGGGGACTTTAAACACCTCACTTACGCCAATGGACAGATCATACAAAATGAAAATTAAAAAGGAAACAGAACCTTTTAATGACACAATAGATCAGATAGATTTCATTGATATTTATAGGACATTCCATCCCTAAGCAGCAGATTACACTTTCTTCTCAAGTGCACAGGGAACATTCTCCAGGAAAGATCACATCTTGGGTCACAAATCAAGCCTCAGTAAATTTAAGAAAATTGAAATCATATCAAATATCTATTCTGACCACAACACTATGAGACTAGAAATGAATTACAGGGAAAAAAATGTAAAAAACACAAACAAAGGGAAGCTGAACAATACATTTCTGAAAAATCAAGAGATCACTGAAGAAATCACAGAGGAAATCAAAAAATACATAGAGACAAATGACAATGAAAACACGATGATCCAAAACTGATGGGATGCAGCAAAAGTAGTTTTAAGAGGGAAGTTTATAGCTATATAAGCTTACATCAAAAAACAAGAAAAATCTCAAATAAACAATCTAAACTTACACCTATAGGATCTAGAGAAACAACAAACAAAACACAATGTTAGTAGAAGGAAAGAAATCATAAAGATCAGAGCAGAAATAAATGAAATAAAAACAAAGAAAACAATAGCAAAGATCAATAAAACTGAAATCTGGTTCTTTGAGAAGATAAAGAAATTGATAAACCACTAGCCAGACTCATCAAGAAAAAGAGGGAGAGGACTCAAATCAATAAAATTAGAAATGAAAAAGAAGTTACAACAGACACCGCAGAAGTGCAAAGCATCCTAAGAGACTACTACAAGCAACTCTATGCCAATAAAATGGACAACCCGGAAGAAATGGATAAATTCTTAGAATGGTATAACCTTCCAAGATGGAACAAGGAAGAAACAGAAAATATGAACAGACCAATCATAAGTAATGAAATTGAAACTGTGACTAAAAGTCATCTAACAAACAAAAGTCCAGGACACATGGTTTTACAGGTGAATTCTATCAAACATTTAGAGAAGAGCTAACACCCCTCCTTCTCAAACTCTTCCAAAAAATTGCGGAGGAAGGAACACTCGCAAACTCATTCTATGGTACCACCATCACCCTGATACCAAAACCAGACAGATACTACAAAAAAGGAAAATTGCAGACCAATATCACTGATGAATATAGATGCAAAAATCCTCAACAAAATACTAGCAAACAGAATCCAATAACACATTAAAAGGATCATACACCATGATCAAGAGGGATTTATCCCAGGGATGCAAGGATTCCTCAATATAGGCAAATCAATCAGTCTGATACACCATATTAATAAATTGAAGAAGAAAAACTATATGATCATCTCAATAGATGCAGAAAAAACTTTTAAGAAAATTCAACACCAATTTATGATTAAAACTCTCCAGAAAGTGGACACAGAGGGAACCTACCTCAACATAATAAAGGCCATACATGACAAACCCACAGCAAACATCATTCTCAATGGTGAAAAACTGAAATCATTTCTTCTAAGATCAGGAACAAGACAAGGATGTCCACTCTCACCACTATTATTCAAAATAGTGTTGGAAGTCCTAGCCATGGCAATCAGAGAAGAAAAAGAAATAAAAGGAATACAAATTGGAAAAGATGAAGTAAAACTGTCACTGTTTGTAGATGACATGATATTGTACAGAGAGAATCCTAAAGACACCACCAGAAAACTGCTAGAGTTAATCAATGAATTTGGTAGAGTTGCAGGATAAAAAATTAATGCACAGAAATCTCTTGCATTCCTATACACTAAGGGTGAAAATCTGCAAGAGAAATTAAGGAAACACTCCCACTTACCATTGCAACAAAAAAAGTAAAATATCTAGGAATAAACCTACCTAGGGAGACAAAAGACCTGTATGCAGAAAACTATAAGACACTGATGAAAGAAATTAAAGATGATACCATACCAACAGATGGAGAGATATACCATGTTCTTGGATTGGAAGAATCAATATTGTGAAAATGACTATACTACGCAAAGCAATATACAGATTCAATGCAATCCCTATCAAATTACCAATGGCATTTTTTACCGACCTAGTATAAAAAATCTTAAAATTTATATGGAGACACAAACAACCCCAAATAGCCAAAGCAATCTTGAGGGAAAAAATAATGGAGTGGGAGGAATCAGACTCCCTGACTTCAGACTATACTACAAAGCTACAGTAATCAAGACAATATGGTACTGGCACAAAAACAGAAACATGGGTCAATGGAAGAAGATAGAAAGCCCAGAGATAAACCCACACACCTATGCTCAACTAATGTATGACAAAGGAGGCAAGAATATACAATGGAGAAAAGACAGTTTCTTCAATAAGTGGTCCTGGGAAAACTGGACAGCTACATATAAAAAAATGAAATTAGAACACTCCCTAAGACAATACACAAAAATAAACTCAAAATGGATTCGAGACCTAAATGTAAGACCGGACACTATAAATCTCTTAGAGGAAAACATAAGAAGAACACTCTTTGACATAAATCACAGCAAGATCTTTTTTGACCCACCTCTAGAGAAATGGAAATTAAAACAAAAATGAACAAACAGGACCTAACAAAACTTAAAAGCTCTTGCACAGCAAAGGAAAGTATAAACAAGATGAAAAGAAAACCCTCAGAATGGGAGAAAATATTTGCAAATGAATCAACGGACAAAGGAGTAATCTCCAAAATATATAAACAGCTCATGCAGCTCAGTATTAAAGAAACAACCCAATCCATAAATGAGCAGAAGACCTATATAGACATTTCTCCAAAGAAGACATACAAATGGCCAAGAAGCACATGAAAAGCTGCTCAACATCACTAATTATTAGAGAAATGCAAGTCAAAACTACAATGAGGTATCTCCTCACACCAGTTAGAATGGGCATCATCAGAAAATCTACAAACAACAAATGCTGGAGAGGGTGTGGAGAAAAGGGAACCCTCTTGCACTGTTGGTGGGAAGTTAAATTGATACAGCCACTGTGGATAACAGTATGGAGGTTCCTTAAGAAACTAAAAATAGAATTACCATATGATTCAGCAATCCCACTACTGGGCATATACCCAGAGAAAATAATAATTCAAAAAGACACATGCACCCCAATGTTGATTGCAGCACTATTTACAATAGCCAGCTCATGGAAGCAAGCTAAATGCCCATCAACAGACGAATGGATAAAGAAGTTGTGGTACATATATACAATGGAATATTACTCAGCCATAATAAGGAAAGGAATTGGGTCATTTCTTGAGACATGGATGGATCTAGAGACTGCCATACAGAGTGAAGTAAGTCAGAAAGAGAAAAACAAATACCATATATTAACGCGTGTATGTGGAACCTAGAAAAATGGTACAGATGAACCTGCTTGCAGGGCAGAAGTTGAGACACAGATGTAGAGAACAAACATATGGACACCAAAGGGGGAAAGCCACTGGGGGTGGGGCTGGGGATGATGGTGTGATGAATTGGGTGATTGGTATTGACATATATACACTCATGTGTATAAAATTGATGACTAATAAGAACCTGCTGTATAAATAATGAATAAAATAAAATTCAAAAATTAAAAAAAAGGGAACAGAAAAAACAACTAATACTTAACTTTCTTGGGTTCTTTGTATGGAAATATGTTAATATAAATGATTCAGACATTACATGAAATTCCTAAAAATCTTATATGTTCTGGTATAATGTTATGCATCATAATTCTAGTTATTATTTTTAAATGTATATCTCAGAAATAACCAAATTTCCTTGTCAATTGCAATTTTATGAACTTTCATCAAATCTTTAACTGTGGTCATTTTTTTTTTTTTCTTTTTGTGGTATGCGGGCCTCTCACTGTTGTGGCCTCTCCTGTTGTGGAGCACAGGCTCTGGACGTGCAGGCTCAGCTACCATGGCTCATGGGCCTAGCCGCTCCACAACATGTGGGATATTCCCGGACCAAGGCAAGAATCCAACAAGCCATGTGCAATCAGCAGGCGGACTCTCAACCACTGCACCACCAGGGAAGCCCTAACTGTGGTCATTTTTAAGTCTTTTGTCATTTACAGACAGTTCTGGGTGTACTCTGATGGTTTTGCAAAAATGTTCCTATAAAAGGGTTTCATCTTCAAGGAATTCATGGAAAAGACTCTGACAAGCACAGGTTTCTGGTAACTGACTCTGCTGCTAAACTGAATGAATAAGCATTTTCAGAACTCTAATGGAAAACTGATGAATTCATAAAAGTGCTAACAAAAGATCAAGATGAAAAGAATTACTTACATGGGACTGAGTGAACTGATGAGGATGATTATAATTTTTGTGACTTTCTGTTTGAATAAAAAAAAGAATAATTGAGGTCTTAGGATTGAAAAGCCATCAAATGGAATAAGAAGTATTCAGAAATATGCTGGAAAATACTTTTCTCTAAAATAAAGAAACATCTGAACCTCCAGATTGAAAGATCATGTGTTAAAAAAAATAAACTATTATGGAATAATTGACACTAATACACTTCTTAGTTAGGCTGTTTAATTTCAAATATATAGAAATAGTACGGTGCCTGACAAAATAAAAATTAAAATATGACTAACATTAATGCAGAGGTGGTGGGAGAAAATGTAGGGAGACGTGAGGGTGTCATTTTCCTTTTCTGTCATAGCAGGGAGTCTATACTATATAAAATTGAAATCCATAATAAGAAAAAGCACAATGATTCTAAACTCTTAATATTCCACCTAATGTTTTTGTCTTCAACTTAGAGGGAAGTTTTATTAGAGGGGACTATTTCCCATGATGAAGAAATGTTTATCTAAAATCCAATACTTTAGTTTCATTTCACTTTCTTGTCTTTTGATAAATTCAAATAAAATTAAATTTAAAAATTATAATCAAAATATCATGTCCAATATTTATACAATGATTGTCATCTGTCTTGATATAGGCACAGAGAGATGTCAATATAACTTTCCCCTATTTTTTTTTTTCTTGCGGTAAGCAGGCCTCTCACTGTTGTGCCCTCTCCCGTTGCGGAGCACAGGCTCCAGACGCACAGGCTCAGCGGCAATGGCTAACGGGCCCAGCCGCTCTGCAGCATGTGGGATCTTCCCGGACCGGGGCATGAACCTGTGTCCCCTGCATCGGCAGGCAGACTCTCAACTACTGCACCACCAGGGAAGCCCTTTCCCCTAATATTAACCTTAGTTTCTTTCTGGTTAATGGAATGTGTGCTAATATATATATATATATATTTTTACTTTTCATACATTTTTTCTATTTTTTTATTATTTAAAATATTTTCATTATAAAAATGATCATTTTTATAAAAACCAAATAGAATTATTATTTTTAAAGAATTGTGTGTACAGACATTCAAAAGGTCACTTGCCAATTTCCTAACAAAACATTTCTTTATAACCGTGTAGTTTATTTGATTTAGCAACTATTAACTGAACACAAAATATGTCTGATGCACTGTGTTGGGGGCTGAGGATATCAAAATGAACGGTTTCCATCACTGGAGGAGACAAGAAGGTAATCAGAATAATTTTAATATAATACATTAAGTGCTAAGAGAGTGCTGATATGTTATGGTGATCACAGAAGCAAAAGAGGAACAGCTCCCCAATCTGAGAGGCTCTGATCTAGCTTCCAGCAAGGAAGGGGTAACACTGAGCTGAGCTTTGGAGAATGGTTAGAATTCTTCAAAAAAAAAAAAAAAAAAGGAGGCAGAGGAAGAGAATAATATCATTCCAGGCAAATTGAATAGCATGAGTCAAATTATAGGAATTTGGAAAAAAGTCTGCAAATTAAGAAACAGAGAAACTACAGAACAGGTTAATGAAATATAAATATAAGTGGGGTGAGCTTCTACAGGCAAGATATGAGCATGCATGATTAATGTAATGTAATCATATTGCTGAGAGGAAGCCAGGCAACACAGAACTCTAGGTTAATAGGAAACAACAACAACCACCAACCAACCAAGACTGTGTCTTGAATAAGTTCAGGGCACTATCACCTCTTGCCTTCCCCAGCTCTGCTTACATGTGATCCCTAAGCACTTCACTTGTAAGCCCTTCAGTCCCAACACTGTAGACTGGGTACGGGATGAGCCATGTGCAATGTGCACAGGGACTAGGCTCAGGGCATCTGTAGCTCTTGAATCACAGCCTTCACTTAACATCTACTTTGCTGGGCTTCTGTTGCCCTTTCCCTGCTTTTGATTCTCCAACTTTTAGTATAGAAACCTTTCCCTAAACCTAGCACACAAACTGAAGTGCTCTCACTTTAACTGTTTCCAGGTTCCTCTTTCAGAGGGACAGTTTACTCGTTTTGTCCTTTCTCTAAATAGATCTACACTGCCATCTGCCTGAGGCTGAGCACTGTCATTCAGCCACCACATTGGAGCTCACTGGACATTCACGTCTGCCAATATCAGGGAGGCTACAGCACTTTCTGATTAGTTCTATAGCAAGGTCAGATCCTCTGAGGTTCAAGTCTCTTCCTTCTCCTCATTGCAAGGGCACTTTGGAGCAAAGACCAGCAATTTATGACATGAGCTAAAAGTGAGAGCTCTAACTGAAGAAGCACTGTTTCAAAGAAAGTTATCAAGTTCAGATTTCAAGTCTGGGTTTGTCTAGGGTGAGAAAAAACTTCTACAGAATAGTCAGGTGTTAGATACGAAATTATATGTATCTTAGGGTTTATATCGGTTCACATAGTAACATTTATTAAGAAATTGAAGTAAATATCTTTGTGATGTCATGTTTCGATTTCTTTTTTAATCACCTAGTTCTTACTTCTGCCTTTTAAGTACGTGTTCCCATCCAATCTGAGCAGTGACAAGTTCCTCTTCCTGAGATTAATGTTGACAAAGCTTAGCTTCAGGTTTTCTTCACAATTTTATGCTTTATCATTCTGTAAAGGGTAATATATATTCACACATTCTTAACAGCTGCTCTCAGCTGTTAAGTAAGAAATTGTATCTTTTTAGAAATATACTTTTATCACCTTCTTGAAAATAGAAAATGAGAAGCTGAGGATTTGGTCTTTAGGATCTAAGGCACAAACATAATAGGTAAACTGCTCTGTCTGGAAAAGAACATGAACTTGTGGGATAGTAAGAAAAAAAAGATGCAGAACGGAAGGAGAAGGGTGGGATAACACAGAGACAACTGAAGCTTGAGCTATGGAACGGAAAGGTACTTTTAGGAATAAGAGAACTGGCATTAAAATTCT
Organism: Phocoena sinus; assembly: GCF_008692025.1. Lineage (NCBI taxonomy): Eukaryota > Metazoa > Chordata > Mammalia > Artiodactyla > Phocoenidae > Phocoena > Phocoena sinus. The sequence continues at coordinate 74,912,476 of NC_045775.1, forward strand.
AGTTGTTTGTCTTTCTGTTATGTCAATCTCTCCATTTCCTCCAAACCTTTAATGCAGTTTCTACACACACCAATGTGTTCTGTGAATGATGCTTTTATGATTGTTGGTTTTGTTTTTTTCAGTTTTATGAAAATGAAGGAAAAGAAAAAAATTCCATACCGAGAACAATGTGAAACAGGCTAGGAACAATGTGAGGGTGATAGATAGGTACACTGAGCTAATTTGGTTCACCAACTAGAGATGACCATGAGAAAACGATCCCTCTCCCCACTCCATTCTATACCTCTAAACTCTTATAAACTTACAAATATACAAAACTTTAATAAGACTACTTTCCATTAAGTTGAGAATTCCTAAAGAAAAGGAAAAAATATAAGAATCCATAAACCCAAATTATATTTGTCATTAATCATCATTCAGTTCTGTATATAAATTTATAAATAACTAAGACTGAGAATCTTTAAGAAACAATAGAGAGTATTTTCAGAGATAATGGTGAACCAGCTCCATAACTACGTGCTCAGGTAAGGTAGGGTGTGGAATCCTGACACCAGAGGTCTTTAGTTGGGAATCAAAAAATCAGATGATGGGGAGTTCTTCAAGATGGGAGAAGAATAAGATGTGGAGATCACCTTCCTCTCCACAAATACATCAGAAATACATCTACATGTGGAACAACTCCTACAGAACACCTACTGAAAGCTGGCAGAAGACCTCAGACTTCCCAAAAGGCAAGAAACTCCCCATGTACCTGGGTAGGGCAAAAGAAAAAAACAGAGACAGAAAAATAGGGACAGGACCTGCATCTCTGGGAGGTAGCTGTGAAGGAGGAAAAGTTTCCACACACTAAGAAGACCTTTCACTGGCAGAGACGGGGGATGGCGGGGGAGAAGCTTCAGAGCCACGGAGGAGAGCACAGCAAAAAGGTTGCAGAGGGCAAAGCAGAGAGATTCCTACACAGAAGATCAGTGCCAACAAGCACTCACCAGCCTGAGAGGTTTGTCTGCTCACCCGCCGGGGCGGATTGGGGCTGGCAGCTGAGGCTCCACCTTCAGAGGTCAGATCCCAGGGAGAGGACTGGGGTTGGCTGTGTGAACACAGCCTGAAGAGGGCTAGTGCACTACAGCTAGCCAGGAGGGAGTCCGGGAAAAAGTCTGGAACTGCCTAAGAGGCAAGAGACCATTATTTCAGGGTACGTGAGGAGATGGGATTCAGAGCACTGCCTAAACAAGCTTGAGAGATAGGCGCAAGCCATGGCTATCAGCGTAGACACCAGAGACAGGCATGAAACGCTAAGGCTGCTACTGCAGCCAACAAGAAGCCTGTGCGCAAGCATAGGTCACTATCCACACCTCCCCTCCCGGGAGCCTGTGCAACCTGCCACTGCCAGGGTCCCCAGATCCAGGGACAACTTCCCTGGGAGAACACACAGCCTCAGGCTGTTGCAACATCACGCTGGCCTCTGCTGTTGCAGGCTCACCCCACACTCTGTACCTCTCCCTACCCCTGTCCTGAGTGAGACAGAGCCCCCAAATCAGCTGCTCCTTTAACCCCGTCCTGTCTGAGTGGGAACGGACGCCCTCAGGTGACCTACATGCAGAGGAGGGGCCAAATCCAAAGCTGAAGCCCAGGAGCTGTGCAAACAAAGAAGAGAAAGGGAAATATTTCCCAGCAGCCTCAGGAGAAGTGGATTAAATCTCCACAATCAACTTGATGTATCCTGCATCTGTGGAATATCTGAATAGACAATGAATAATCCCAAAACTGAGGTGGTGGATTTTGGAAGAAATTGTAGACTAGGAGTGTGCTTTCTGCATCTAATTTGTTTCTGGTTTTATGTTTATCTAACTCTAGTATTTAGAGTTTATTATCATTGGTAGATTTGTTTATTGATTTGGTTGCTCTCTTCCCTTTTTATATATATATATATTGATTTTTTGTTTTCCTTTTTCTCTTTTTGTGAGTGTGTATGGGGATGCTTCTTTGTGTGATTTTGTCTATATAGCTTTGCTTTAGCAATTTATCCTAGGGTTCTGTCTGTCCTTTTTTTTTTTTGCAGCATGTGTTATCATTTCTGGCTTTGTTTTCTGGTTTGGTTGCTCTCTGTTCTTTTTCTTTCTTTTTTAAATTTTTTTATTACTTTTTAATTTTTTATATTTAATACTTTTTATTTATTATTTTAATAACTTTATTTTATTTTTCTTTCTTTCTTTTTTCTCCCTTTTCTTCTGAGCCATGTGGCTGAGAGGGTCTTGGTGCCAAGCCTGTGCCTCTGTGGTGGGAGATCCAAGTTCAAGACTTTGGTCCACCAGAGATCTCCGGGCTCCATGTAATATCAAATGGTGAAAGCTTAGCTCAATGCTAAGACCCAGCTCCACTCAACAACCAGCAAACTACAGTGCTGGACACCCTATGTGAAACAACTAGCAAGACAGGAACACACCCCCACCCATTAGCAGAGAGGCTGTCTAAAATCAAAATAAGGTCACAGACACCCCAAACACACTACCAGATGTTGTTCTGCCCACCAGAAAGACAAGATCCAGCCACATCTACCAGAACACAGGCACCAATCTCCTCCACCAGGAAGCTTACACAACCTACTGAAACAACTGTAGCCACTGGAGGAAGATACCAAAAACAACTGGAAATACGAACCTGTAGCCTGCAAAAAGGAGACCCCAAACACAGTAAGTTAAGCAAAATGAGAAGACAGAGAAACACACAGCAGATGAAAGAGCAAGGTAAAAACCCAACAGACCAAACAAATGAAGAAGAAATATGCAGTCTACATGAAAAATAATTCAGAGTAATGATAGTAAAGATGACCCAAAATCTTGGAAATGGAATGGGCAAAATACAAGAAATGTTTAACAAGGGACTAAAAGAACTAAAAGGCAAAAAAAAAAAAATGATGAACAATACGATAAATGAAATTTAAAATTCGCTAGAAGTAATCAATTGTAGAATAACTGAGGCAGAAGAACAGATAAGTGACCTGGAAGATAAAATAGTGGAAATAACTATTGCAGAACAAAAAAGAAAAGAAAAAGGCTAAAAAGAATTGAGGACAGTCTGAAAGACCTCGGGGACAAGATTAAATGCACCAACATTCAAATTATACGGTTCCCAGAAGCAGAAGAGAAAATGAAAGGGTCTGAGAAAATATTGGAAGAGATTATAGTTGAAAACTTCCCTAATACGGGAAAGGAAATAGTCAATCAAGTCCAGGAAGCACAAAGTCCCATACATAATATATCCAAGGAGAAACATGCCAAGACACATATTAATCAATTAATCAAACTATCAAACTATTAATCAAACTATCAAAAATTAAATAGAAAGAAAAAATACTAAAGCAGCAAGGGAAAAACAATAAAAAATATTCAAGAGAATCCCCATAAGGTTAACAGCTGATCTTTCAGCAGAAACTCTGCAAGCCAGAAGGGAGTGGCAGGACATACTTAAATGATGAAAGGGAAACATCTAGAAGCAAGATTATTCTGTCCAGCAAGGATCTCATTCAGATTCGACAGAGAAATTAAAACCTTTACAGACAAGCAAAAGCTAAGAGAATTCAGCACCACCAAACCAGCTTTACAACAAATGTTAAAGGAACTTATCTAGTCAGGAAACACAAGAGAAGGAAAAGAGCTACAATAACAAACCCAAAACAATTAAGAAAATAGCAATAGAACATACATATTGATAATTACCTTAAATGGCAATGGATTGAATGCTCCAAACAAAAGATAGAGGCTGGCTGAATGAAAAAAGAACAAGATCCATATATATGCTGTCTACAAGAGAGCCACTTCAGACCTAGGGACACATACAAACTGAAAGTGAGAGGATGGGAAAAGATATTCCATGCAAATGGAAATCAAAAGATAGCTGGAGTAGCAATTCTTATATCAGACAAAATAGATCAATCATCTCTTTTCCTAATGATCAAGGGATCAATCCAAGAATAAGATATAACAATTTTAAATATTGATGCACCCAAAATAGGAGCACTTCAATATGTAAGAAAAATGCTACCAGCCATAAAATGGGAAATCAACAATAATACAATCCTAGTAGGGGACTTCAACACCCCACTTTCACTAATGGACAGATCATCCAAAATGAAAATAAATAAGTAAACACAAGCTTTAAATGATACATTAAACAACATGGACTTAATTTATATTTATAGGGCATTCCATCCAAAAACAACAAAATGCACTTCCTCCTCAAGTGCTGTTCTCCAGGATAGATCATATCTTGAGTCACAAAGCAAGACTTGGTACATTTAAGAAAACTGAAGTCATATCAAGTATATTTTCCAACAGCAGTGCTCTGAGACTAGATATCAATTATGGAAAAAAGCTCGAAAAAATACAAACACATGGAGGTTAAACAATACACTACTAAATAACCAAAAGATCACTGAAAAAATCAAAGAGGAAATCAAAGAACACCTAGAAACAAATGACAAAGAAAACACGACTACCCAAACCCTATGGGATGCAGCAAGAGCTATTCTAAGAGGGATGTTTATAGCAATAAAATCTTACCTCAAGAAACAAGAAACATCTCAAAACAACCTAACCTTACACCTAAAGCAATTAGAGAATGAAGAACAAAAAACTCCCAAAGTTAGCAGAAGGAAAGAAATCATAAAGATAAGATCAGAAATAAATGAAAAGGAAATGAAGGAAACAATAGCAAAGATCAATAAAATTAAAAGCTGATTCTTGGAGAAGATAAACAAAATTGATAAAGCATTAGCCAGACTCATCAAGAAAAAAAGGGAGAAGATTCATATCAATAGAATCAATCATGGAAAAGGAGAAGTAACAACTGACACTGCAGCAATACAAAGGATCATGAGAGATTATTACAAGCAACTATATGCCATAAATTGGACAACCTGGAAATAAACAAATTCTTAGGAAAGCACAACCTTCTGAGATTGAACCAGGAAAAAATAGAAAACATAAACGGACGAATTACAAGCAATGAAATTGAAAATATGATTAAAAATCTTGCAACAAACAAAATTCCAGGACCATATAACTTCACAGGTGAACTCTATCAAAAATTTAGAGAAGAGATAACACCTATCCTTCTCAAACTCTTCCAAAATATAGCAGAGTGAGGAACACTCCCAAACTCATTCTATGAGGCCACAATCACCCTGATACCAAAACAAGACAAAGATGTCACAAAGAAAGAAAACTACAGGCCAATATCACTGATGAACATAGATGCAAAAATCCTCAACAAAATACTAGCAAACAGATTCCCACAGCACATTAAAAGGATCATACACATTGATCAAGTGTGGTTTATCCCAGGAATGCAAGGATTTTTCAGTATACACAAATCAATCAATGTGATACACCATATTAACAACTTGAAGGAGAAAAACCATATGATCATCTCAATAGATTCAGAAAATGATTTGACAAAATTTTACAACCATTTATGATTTAAAAAAACCCTCCAGAAAGTAGTCATAGAGGGAACTTACCTCAACATAATAAAGGCCATATATGACAAACCCACAGCCAAAACCGTCCTCAATGGTAAAAAACTGAAACCATTTCCTCTAAGACCAGGAACAGGATCACTAGTATTCAACATAATTTTGGAAGTTTTAGCCACAGCAATCAGGGAAGAAAAAGAAATAAAAGGAATCCAAATCAGAAAAGAAGAAGTAATGCTGTCACTGTTTGCAGATGACATGATACTATACACAGGAAATCCTAAAGATGCTACCAGAAAACTACTAGAGCTAATCAATGAATTTGGTTAAGTAGCAGGATAAAAAAGTAATGCACAGAAATCTCCTGCATTCCTATATGCTAATGATGAAAAATCTGAAAGAGAAATTAAGGAAACACTCCCATTTACCATTGCAACAAAAAGAATAAAATATCTAGGAATAAACCTACCTAAGGAGACAAAAGACCTGTATGCAGAAAACTATAAGACACTGATGAAAGAAATTAAAGATAATACAAACAGATGGAGAGATATACCATGTTATTGGATTGGAAAGATCAACATTGTGAAAATGACTATACTACCCAAAGCAATCTACAGGTTCAATTCAATCCCTATCAAACTACCAACTGCATTTTTCACAGAACTAGGACAAAAAATTTCACAATTTGTATGGAAATACAAAAGACTCTGAATAACAAAGACAATCTTGAGAAAGAAAAACGAAGCTGGAGGAATCAGGCTCCCTGACTTCAGACTCTACTACAAAGCTACAGTAATCAATATAGTATGATACTGGCACAAATACATAAATATAGATCAATGGAACAGGATAGAAAGCCCAGAAATAAACCCCTGCACATATGGTCACCTTATTTTTGATAAAGGAGGCAAGAATATACAATAGAGAAAAGACAACCTCTTCAATAAGTGGTGCTGGGAAAACTGGACAGCTACATGTAAAAGAATGAAATTAGAACACTCCCTAACACCATAAACAAAAATAAACTCAAAATGGATTAATGACCTAAGTGTAAGGCCAGAAGCTATCAAACTCTTAGAGGAAAACCTAGGCAGAACACTCTATGACATAAATCACAACAAGATCCTTTTTGACCCACCTCCTAGAGAAATGGAAATAAATACAAAAATAAACAAATGGGACCAAATGAAGCTTAAAAGCTTTTGCATAGCAGAGGAAAACATAAACAAGGTGAAAAGACAACCCTTCGAATCAGAGAAAATATTTGCTACTGAAACAACTGACAAAAGATTAATCTCTAAAATTTACAAGCAGCTCATGCAGCTCAATATCAAAAAACAAACAACCCAATCCAAAAATGGGCAGAAGACCTAAATAGACATTTCTACAAAGAAGATATACAGATTGCCAACAAACTCATGAAATGATGCTCAACATCACTAATCATTAGAGAAATGCAAATCAAAACTGCAATGAGGGAGCACCTCACAATGGTCAGAATGGCCATCATCAAAATATCTACAAGCAATAAATCATGGAGATGGTGTGGAGAAAAGGAAACCCTCTTGCAGTGCTGTTGGGAATGTAAATTGATAGAGCCACTATGGAGAACAGTATGGAGGTTCCTTACAAAACTAAAAATAGAACTACCATATGACTCAGCAATTCTACTACTGGACATATACCGTGAGAAAACCATAATTCAAGAAGAGTCACGTATCACAGTGTTCAGTGCAGCTCTATTTGCAATAGCCAGGACATGGAAGCAACCTAAGTGTCCATTGACAGATGAATGGATGAAGAAGATGTGGCACATATATACAATGGAATATTTCTCAGCCATAAAAAAAATGAAATTGAGTTACCTCTAGTGAGGTGGATGGTCCTAGAGTCTGTAATACAGAGTGAAGTAAGTCAGAAAGAGAAAGACAAATATGTATGCTAACACATATATATGGAAACTAAAAAAAAAAAAAATTGTTCTGAAGAACCTAAGGGCAAGACAGGAATCAAGACGCAGACATAGAGAATGCACTTAAGGACAGGGGGAGGGGGGAAGTGTAAGCTGGGATGAAGTGAGGGAGTGTCATGGACATATATACACAACCAAATGTAAAATAGATAGCTAGTGGGAAGCAGCCACAGAGCGCAGGGAGATCAGCTCCCTGATTTGTGACCAGCTAGAGCGGTGGGATAGGGAGGGTGAGAGGGAGACGCAAAAAGGAGGAGATATGGGGATATATGTATATGTATAGCTGATTCACTTTGTTATAAAGCAGAAACTAACACACCATTGTAAAACAATTATACTCCAATAAAAATGTTAAAAAAAATTGTTTATGGGGGGCTTCCCTGGTGGCACAGTGGTTGAGAGTCCACCTGCCGATGCAGGGGACACGGGTTCGTGCCCTGGTCCGGGAAGATCTCACATGCCATGGAGCAGCTGGGCCCATGAGCCATGGCCGCTGAGCCTGCACATCTGGAGCCTGTGTTCTGCAATGAGAGAGGCCACAATAGTGAGAGGCCTGCGTACCAAAAAAAAACAAAACAAAACAAAAAACAAAAACAACAACAAAAATTATGAAATATAATTATATATTTTAAAACAATAATTTTACTGTTTGATAATTAATTTCTATTTTGCCTTTTAACTTTAAAAATTTTAAATAGCTTAGAAACAACAACTTTTTTAAAATACAAGAAATACTCTGTTTCTATTTTCATTTAATTAATATTTTGATGAAATATATTCAAATGTGTACACTTCAAATTCTTTTTTAAAAGAAAAGTTGCATTTTTGTGGAATAAATATAAAAAAAAAAATCAGGTGATGGCAAAGATATTTGGAAGTGAAATGAGGAGGGGGGAGACCTGTGTCTGTGTAAAATATGACCTGGAAATAGAACTTGGGAACTGACCGGGGGCTACCTCTTTTCTCCGAGGAGCATTACAAGTGTACAACGGTATGTCACTCAGACTTGTACGTAAGTACTGCCAGGGAAAAGTCTGCCTTCCAGATGTCCTATTAGCTCCAAGTCTGGTCTTTCTTAGTGTTTAAAATATGTGAATCAATTAAATAGATGCCTCCATCCTCCAAAAAATAAAACTGGTTGTTTGATTCAAACTCCTGCTTAGGACACATAGGCTTTGATTGTATGTTTCTGACAGTATAAAGATAAAAGGCTGTGCAAGGAAGCCTATTTTTCCTCAGTGGGCTCCTCTTGGACACAGGAGATGAATGGAGCTGACAGTACCTCCTGGTCTTCATTTCCTGCCCAGTTCCCTCATGCTTGTTTCCCTCGGATCCCAAGGAACTCCTGTTTTGAAAACTTTGAGGCATAATGCTTTCTCAGCCAACCAAAACTCACCCAAATGCCTCAAAGTGTGTGCTTGCAGGGAGGGTTCAAGAAAGGAAGGATATTTTAAAACAGCCAAACTTGGCTTTGGTCAGCAGTATCCTAGGATGATTTCTGGAGTTAAGGTTTTTGTTCTTTTAAAGTACAGTTACCCTGGGCTCTGCTGAAACACTCTGACTTAGACTATAGGGGTGGGGTCCAGAAATCTGGATCTACAAAAGTTCCCCATGTGATTTTGAGTATATTCAGATTTGGGAATCATATCTTAGAATATTCTTAGCCATTGACATTTAACAACAGTCTGCCTAGGAAAATGTCTAATAACCCAAGTCTCCACAGTGATTTTATAATTTCAAGGCTCACATAGAAGGAGAGTTGTTTCACCTCTGCTCTGATCCAATCAAAGAGACATTTCCATAATAACCACTGGGTTTCCCAATGGGAAATTGTAATAAATACACACCTTAACTGTTCAATAAACATATAAAGTTCATTTCATGATTTGGATATGGTCATTTCAAATTATCTATTTATGGTCTTAATAAAAGCTCAGAAGGGCAAAGCTCAGGTTACTTTTTCATTCATGATCCCTGTGCTCAGAAAGAACAGAAGAGAAAGAAGCACAATAAAGTATCTTCTCATCTAGAAGTGCAAGAGATTAGCGTTTGTGCTGGTCAGGACATGTTAATTTATGCTGCAGCAACAACTCCTAAAATCAAAATGGATTAAAACAGAAATCACTTGTTTCTTGCTTTTGATCATTGTGAGTCATTGGGAACCCTGTTGTTCACAGTCACTCAGAGACCCAGGCTAAGTGAGTATCCATCAACTTGAACATTGCCTGCTTTCATCTGAGAGGAAGAAATTCTAGAGAATCTCACAGCAATTACCTTGCTCACTCAACTAATGGGCTAAACTAGTTGTGTGTCCCTACTGCACCACAAGGGAGCCAAGAGACCTAATCCTGGCAGTTTCTTGAAAAGAGAGAGAACCAGAAATATTTGGCCAAAGGTACCAATGATAATCAGAGTTATTTCTCATATTCTTAAAATAATCTGTTTTAAACCATGACTCTTTTAAAAACTTTTATATTTGTATACAACTTTCAAAGGTTAATTTTCAGTTACAGTTATAAAATATTGGCTTTATTCCCAATATTATGTAATACATCCTTGAGCCTATCTTACACCCAATAGTTTGTACCTCCAACTCCCCCAGTTGTATATTGCACCCCCTACCCTCCCCACTGGTAACCATTAGTTTGTTCTCTATATCTGTGAGTCTGCTTCTTTTATGTTATACTCACTAGTTTGTGGTATTTTTTAGATTTCACATACAAGTGATATCATACAGTATTCATCTTTCTCTGTGTGACATTTTCCTCTTAGCATAATGCCCTCCAAGTCCATGCATGTTGCTTTTAAATGGTAAAATTTTGTTCTTTTTTATTGCTGAGTAGTATTCCATTTTGTGTGTATATATACATACATCTTCTCTATCCATTCACCTGTTGATGGACACGTAGGTTTTTCCATGTCTTGGATATTGTAAATAACGCTGCTATAAACATTGAGGTGTGTGTATCTTTTCAAATTAATGTCTTTGTTTTTTTTTTTTTTTCAGCTTTATAATCAGGAGTGGAATTACTGGGTCTTATGGTAGTTCTATTTTTAGTTTTTTGAGTTAAACCATGACTCTTGAGTCAGATTAGCCTGAACCAAATATGCCCCAACTGCTTAGTGATTTTTCCCAAGTTTATTAATCCTGTGAGTCTGAATTGCCTCATCTATTAAATGATGATAATAAAACACTGACCTCTCAGGCTTGTTGTAAGAATTTAAAACGTAAAAAATGAAAAACACTTTTTACACAAAACACTTTGTAATATCTGCAAACATTCATTTACACTGAATGTTTGCCGATATTATTTGCAGATGTTGGTCTTATCAACTTCTTGCAGAATAAGAAGTGTGTCTTGCATAGCAGACACCATGGTGGTCCTGCATAGCAGAAGCTGAGTTGGACATGGAGAAGGATGTTTTGCCAGAGAGGGAAATGAGACACCTAAATGGGCTGTTATAGGAATGTCTCAAAACATCTTCCACAGAGGTCTCCAGGACGTGAAAGATAAACTACCTTGTGGATGACCTAAAAGCAAGGGAATGTTCACTTGGTTTCCCTTACAGATGCAAAAACTGTCCTACCACATATAGTTTTCTATTTTAGGATTCCATGGTTCTAAGTTCTTCACCTGTCCCTTTTCATTTACACTCCCTCCTTCTATAATAAATCTCTCAATGTTTTTCTCCCATTGAGTATTCACACCTATTGCCTCAATGAGACAGTGGCTGAACCTCCTCACCTTGTTTGTTTAGCCTGGCAAAGAAACAAATTCATAGTTGTCTCTATTCACTGTTTCAAGGGAAGAAAAATGCCCCTTACTCATCTCTATACCTCCAATCCTGTACTGAGCCAGGCTCAAAGCAGGTTCCCAGGTGTTTGAACAAATGAATGAATGAAAATTGTTGATTATTTTATTTAAAACTTCTTTTCATTCTTTGAGGCTCTGAAAAAGACCAAAACCATCAATCAAATAAACCATTAGGTTTAGAGAAATTAAGACACAAAAAATATGGTTGACATTTAACAGAAAAGAGCGGCTTCTTAACTGTCACTTTGGGTTTATGTACCATCTAAACCGTGTCTCTATCCTTCAGTCTACATTCAACCCAAATATATCCCCTCTAGCATCTTTGAGTTACTTAACTAGGTCATCAGAACAAAGGGATCACAAAAACTTGATTAACTTCTTGATGTGAACTTTTAATGCCCCACATGGATTGCTGTTATATTACTTGAATTTCTTTTTCTGAAACGGAAGCCCTCCAAGTAAAATAGAATTGAAATCACACTGTTATGACCCTCAATCCCATGGTCTCAGAGAAGTCACTTAAAAATGAGCACTGGACAGCAGCTTACAAAAAATGCACAAGGGAAATGACAAACAATATGAATCAAAGGCAGAACAGATGGCAAGAGCAGCTGTGGTGTGACAGCCATACCCAGAATATAGTGTCCCTCTTCCCCATGTAGGCTGTGTCAGCTCATGTGACTCTGGCAAAAGGAGCAGATCTAAGTCCATTCCATGTCATAGAAGGTGATGCACATTAGCTGCCCTTAAAAGGTTTCTCCTTGAAACAGCTCATTTCCCTAACTGCTTTAGCTGCACTGGGGGTTTGTGGATATAAATTCCAACCTAGCTTCTCACTCTTCCTTCTGCAATGAACTAGAGTTAAAATTGGATACTACCAATTAGATATTTCTAAACATCTGGACACCTGACTTTACACAGGATTCAGTAAATTGTTTCTCTGATGAGAATTTTTAAATGACATTTAGTGTCAGTTTTTTTCATGTTATAAAGGTAATACCCTGTCCTATAAAAATTTGGAATATTTCAATAAGTATAAAATATTTAAATTCAAAGATAAACATTGCTAATAATTTGACTTGTTTCTCACTTTTTTTTCCTATGATTGCAAGTGCAGAGTCTTAGAAATACTTCAGCCCTTAACAGTCTCATAAATAAATCTTTGATTATGTCTTCCATTATTTCTTCAGGTTAAACTCATAGAACTATTGGGTCCAGGGATATGAACATATATGAGATTTTTAACATACATTAACAAATTGTCTTTCAGCATATTTGCAAAAAATATATAATCCAAAAGTATATTAAGATATATTCAGATCACTGCTCCCTTAACATCTTTGAACATGATGTATTTGATAGGCAACTAATAAGATAACATCATTTTAATTTCCCTATAATTGTTAATTTTGGACTAATATTTTATTATGCTACTTATTTTGTTTAGTCTGTCCTTAAAATCACATATTCATATGACTTTCTCTCCAATTAAGTTATATAAGTCTTGAGATCAGAGGCTATGTTATTCTCTATATATTTACCATAGTCTCTGGAACAATGCCATTCTTACTGCATGCACTTAATAATATTAAATAAATTTTGTAGACAGAGTTAATCTTAAATGATCAACAGCAAAACCAAACCAGGACTTTCTGAATGCCTCAAATATATTGGAATATACTTCTGAGTGTATGTGTATATATATATATATATATATATATATATATATATATACATATATATGCATATACATTTGTGAACATTATAAAATCTTTGACAAAGGTACATTATTTTTGCAACTTTAAGATAAGGAAAGTAATTATAATGGTAGTTAGAATACTTGTGAAAGGAAACCAGATAATGAGTGTAAAAATGATCAGGAAAAATGTCACAATACCATATAAATGTAATAACTGGATTTAAAATATAGTGTTAATGATTGACAATATTCATTAATGAAAGATTTTATAAAAGTGCTATTTCTATTTTCAAGTTTCTTCATCTGTCACCTGTTATACTTTTTCAAACCCTAGAGTCTATAGTTTTTTTTAATTAATTATCCATTTAATACATATTAGTGTATATGTGACAATCCCAATCTCCCAATTCATCACACCACCACCACCCCACCCCCCACTGCTTTCACCCGTTGGTATCCATACGTTTGTTCTCTACATCTGTGTCTCAATTTCTGCCCTGCAAACCAGTTTATCTGTACCATTTTTCTAGTTCCACATATATGCATTAATATGCGATATTTGTTTTTTCTCTTTCTGACTTACTTCACTCTGTATGACAGTCTCTAGATTCATCCATGTCTCTACAAATGACCAAATTTCGTTCCTTTTTATGGCTGAGTAATATTCCATTGTATATATGTGCCACATCTTCTTTATCCTTTTGTCTGTCAATGAGCATTTAGGTAGGTTTCTTCCATGACCTGGCTATTGTAAATAGTGGCTGCAATGAACATTGGGGTGCATGTGTCTTTTTGAATTATTATTTTCTCTGGGTATATGCCCAGTAGTGGGACTGCTGGGTAATAGGGTAATTCTATTTTAGTTTTTTAAGGACCTCCATACTGGCTGTATCAATTTACATTCCCACTAACAGAGCAAGAGGGTTCCCTTTTCTCCATACGCTCTCCAGCATTTGTTGTTTGTAGAATTTCTGATGATGCCCATACTAACTGGTGTGAGGAGATATCTCATTGTAGTTTTGACTTGCATTTCTCTAATAATTAGTGATGTTGAGCAGCTTTCATGTGCTTCTTGGCCATCTGTATGTCTTCTTTGGAGAAATGTCTATATAGGTCTTCTGCCCATTTTTGGATTGGGTTGTTTGTTTCTTTAATATTGAGCTGCATGAGCTGTTTTAAATGTTTTGGAGATTAATCCATTGTCCATTGATTCATTTGCAAATATTTTTCTCCCATTCTGAGGGCTGTCTTTTGGCCTTGTTCATAGTTTCCTTTGTTGTGCAAAAGCTTTTAAGTTTCATTAGGTCCCATTTGTTTATTTTTGTTTTTATTCCATTACTCTAGGAGGTGGATCAAAAAAGATCTTGCTATGATTTATGTCAAAGAGTGTTCTTCCTATGTTTTCCTCTAAGAGTGTTATAGTGTCTGGTCTTATATTTAGGTCTCTAATCCATTTTGAGTTTGTTTCTGTGTACGGTGTTAGGGAGTGTTCTAATTTTGTTCTTTTACATGTAGCTGTCCAATTTTCCCAGCACCACTTATTGAAGAGACTGTCTTTTCTCCATTGTATATCCTTGCCTCCTTTGTCATACATTAGTTGAGCATAGGTGTGTGAGTTTATCTCTGAGCTTTGTATCCTGTTCCACTGATCTATATTTCTGTTTTGTGCCAGTACCATATTGGCTTGATTACTGTAACTTTGTAGTATAGTCTGAAGTCAGGGAGTCTGATTCCTCCTGCTCCGTTTTTTTCACTCAAGATTGCTTTGGCTATTCGGGGTCATTTGTGTCTCCATACAAATTGTAAGATTTTTTTTGTTCTAGCTCTAAAAAATGTCATTGGTAATTTGATAGGGATTACACTGAATCTGTAGAATGCTTTGCGTAGTATAGTCATTTTCACAATATTGATTCTTCCAATCCAAGAACATGGTATATCTCTCCATCTGTTGATATAATCTTTAATTTCTTTCATCAGTGTCATAGTTTTCTGCATACAGGTCTTTTGTCTCCCTAGGTAGGTTTATTCCTAGGTATTTTATTCTTTTTGTTGCAATGGTAAATGGAGTGTTTCCTTAGTTTCTCTTGCAGATTTTTCACCATTAGTGTATAGGAATGCAAGAGATTTCTGTGCATTAATTTTTTTATCCTGCAAATTTACCAAATTCATTGATTAGCTCTAGTAGTTTTCTGGTGGCATCTTTAGGATTCTCTATGTATAGTATCATATCATCTGCAAGCAGTGACAGTTTTACTTCTTATTTTCCAATTTGTATTCCTTTTACTTCTTTTTCTTCTCTGATTGCCGTGGCTAGGACTTCCAAAACTATATTGAATAATAGTGGTGAGAGTGGACATACTTGTCTTGTTCCTGATCTTAGAGGAAATGCTTCCAGTTTTTCACCATTGAGGACGATGTTTGCTGTGAGTTTGTCCTATATGGCCTTTATTATGTTGAGGTAGGTTCCCTCTATGCCCACTTTCTGGAGAGTTTTTATCATAAATCAGTGTTGAGTTTTGTCAAAAGGTTTTTCTGCATCTATTGAGATGATCATATGGTTTTTCTTCTTCAATTTGTTAATATGGTGTATCACATTGATTGATTTCCATATATTGAAGAATCCTTGCATCCCTGGGATAAATCCCACTTGATCATGCTGTATGATCCTTTTAATGTGTTGTTGGATTCTCTTTGCTAGCATTTTGTTGAGGATTTTTGCATCTGTATTGATCAGTGATATTGGTCTGTAGTTTTCTTTTTTTTGTAGTACCTTTGTCTTGTTTTGGTATCAGGGTGATGGTGGCCTCATAGAATGAGTTTGGGACTGTTTCATTCTCTGCAGTTATTTGGAAGACTTTGAGAATGATGGGTGTTAGCTCTTCTCTAAATGTTTGATAGAATTCACCTGTGAAGCCATCTGGTCCTGGACTTTTGTTTGTTGTAAGATTTTTAATCACAGTTTCAATTTCATTACTTGTGATTGGTCTGTTCATATTTTCTATTTCTTCCTGATTCAGTCTTGGAATGTCATACCTTTCTAAGAATTTGTCCATTTCTTCCAGGTTGTCCATTTTATTGGCATAGAGTTGCTTGTAGTAGTCTCTTAGGATGCTTTGTATTTCTGCAGTGTCTGTTGTAACTTCTCCTTTTTCATATCCAATTTTATTGATTTGAGTCCTCTCCTTTTTTTTTGATGAGTCTGGCTAATGGTTTATCACTTTTGTTTATCTTCTAAAAGAACCAGTTTTTTAATTTTATTGGTCTTTGCTACTGTTTTTCTTTGTTTCTATTTTATTTATTTCTGCTCTGATCTTTATGATTCCTTTCCTTCTGCTAACTTTGGTTTTTTTTTAATTCTTATTTCTCTAGTTCCTTTAGGTGTAAGATTAGATTGTTTATTTGAGATTTTTCTTGTTTCTTGAGGTAGGATTGTATTGCTATAAACTTCACTCTTAGAACTGCTTTTGCTGCATCCCATAGGTTTTGGATCATCGTTTTTCATTGTCATTTGTCTGTGGGTAATTTTTTATTTCCTCTTTGATATCTTCATAATCACTTGGTTATTTAGTACGTATTTTTGAGCGTCCATGTGTTTGTGTTTTTTACTTTTTTCCCCTGTAATTGATATCTAATCTCATAACATTGTGGTCAGAAAAGATGCTTGATATAATTTCAGTTTTCTTAAATTTCCTGAGGCTTGACTTGTGACCCAGGATATGACCTATCTTTGAGAATGTTCCATGTGCACTTGAGAAGATGGTGTAATCTGCTGTTTTTGGATAGAATGTCCTATAAATATCAATTAAATCTATCTTGTCTATTTTGTCACTTAAAGCTTGTGTTTCCTTATTAATTTTCTGTTTGGATGATCTGTCCATTGGTGTAAATGAGGTTACATTTCAGTTATTGTATTGTTCATCTATGTTTGTTTGTTCTTTAATTCTTCTAGGTCTTTGTTAAACATTTCTTGCATCTTCTTGATCTTTGCCTCCGTTTTTTTCCCAAGGTCCTGGATCATCTTCACTGTCATTATTCTGAATTCTTTTTCTGGAAGGTTGCCTATCTCCACTTCATTTAGTTGTTTTTCTGTGGTTTTATCTTGTTCCTTCCTCTGGTACATAGCCCTCTGCCTTTTCATGTTGTCTATCTTTCTGTGAATATGGTTTTCGTTCCACAGGCTGCAGAATTGTATTTCTTCTTGATTCTCTGTGGGCAGATTTCTTAACCTCTCCAAAACTGAGTTGCTGCTAGTGGTGAAGGGTCTCCTGCAGAGTCAAGAGGTGGCTGTGGCTCACTGCAGGGACAAGGACACTGGTAGCAGAAGTTCTGGGACGTACTCCTTGGTATAAGCCCTCCTGGAGTCTGTCATTAGTCCCACCAAAAAACTATAGTATTTTTTACCAGTCTAATTATGAACTTCTGAAAAGGAAAAAAAAAATACAACTGCTGTTATGTGTGTATATGCTTTATTATTAGTCATTCCATTAAAAAATTGATGCAATTTCTAATGATAAATTTGAAATAATGGAAGCAGAATAAGAAATGAAGCCCAAAGGAAGATCCAATTTGGAAAAATACTTTGTTGTAGACTACAAAGGGAGAAACTGATTAGTTACAAAATACAAATCCTCCAAAATAGAAGTGTCTCAGGAAAAATTGTTGTTTTTGCCTCCTCTGACAACCTCCAGCTCAACTGCAGCACTTAAGACTAAGAGAAATTTTTACCCAGGATCCTGATGCAAATGTGAAGTGGTATGTGAAGTTGTACACAATATCCTTAATACCTAATTTACTTTAAATTAGCAATTTTTATAAGACTCAATTCAACCTAAGAAAATAAGGCCAAAGACAATTTCATAAATACAATTCTATTAGGACCTAAAGAATGTAGTCTAATCAACCAGTTTTCCAACAAGTTGATTTGGTCTTGGAGTAAAATTCAGGTGATCTAAAAAAGTTCTAGGCATTTTCCAAAATCCATTCGGTTTTTTATTCCTCAAAGTCGAATTCAGTAGATTTGGGGACACTGGGAATATGTGGTTTTTAAAACCTCTCTTGAGGAGCCTGAGGCACATTCCTGGTCAGGAGGCTCAGGCTTAGAGAAATGAATGGATTGCCTATCCTTAAGAAGTCCTTGGTGAATATTATCTTACAAAATTAAAATTCCTGCTATATATATTAGCCCAACATCTTCAACTGACACCAATATCTTTAAAAGAGGTTTCTGTGGGAACACAAGGAATATATTAGGTAGATAAAGATGGAGAGAGGGTTAGAGTAAAAGTAGAAAAGGTGATGGAATGACAGAAAAATATTGTGACAGAAGACTTTTATCTGTTGGGACTTCTGTTCTACCCAATGTTGTGTGTGATGAAAGGAAGTCAAGCGATCCAGATACTTAAATGAAATCGGGGCTCATAAAAAAGGTACCAAGACTGGGTACTGGGAGAGAAATCAGTAACAGGAGATGACGTAAAAGGAGACACAATAATATAATAATATGACTCCCTTTGAGCAGGACAGCAGAAGACTTGTCCCTCAGAAAGTAGCTATCCCAAACAATGCTTCGTTGGTCCTCAGTATATTTCCTAGAAGATAGAGCAGAAACTCCAGATGACTTCCAGATCCAGCACTGTTTTTTTTTTCATTTGTTTGTTTGTTTTATTGCACTTTGCTTTATTACATTCTCAGGTATTGCATTTTTTACAAATTTGAGGTTGTGGCAACCCTCTATTAAGTAAGTCTATCAACACAATTTTTCCAACAGCATTTGTTCACTTTGTGTCTCTGTCACATTTTGGTAATTCTCAAAATATTTCAAACTTCTTCATTATTATATTTTTTATGGTGATCTGTGATTAGTGATCTTTGATGTTACTACATACAACTCACGGATGACTCCAATGACGGTTAGCATTTTTGAAGAATAAAGTATTTTTAAATTAAGGTATGTACTTCGTTTAGACAACACTATTGCACACCTTAATAGATTACAGTATAGTGTACACATAGACTTCAGTATAGTACAAACATAACTTTCATATGCACTGGGAAACCAAAAAAATTATTGCAATATTCACTTTATTGTGGTGGTTCTTAACCAAACCCACAATATCTCTGCAGTATGCCTGGAGTCACTTTCTGAAACACACAAGTCAAATAGATTAGGTTAACACAGTGTTCTGTGCTATCCAAACTCAGAAAACAAATAGATCCATAGTGAGGGATTCTTGAAATGCAACAAAAGATAATTCATGTGAGAATTCTGGAGTTTATATATCTAAACTCTATAAAGATTGAGAATTTGTTTGACCATGCCCCAATATCTCCTATGCTTCCTTGAACTTTATTTTTCTAAGCATTATTAGAATTTGATTTTTAAAATTTTATTTATTTTTATTTATTTATTTTTGGCCATGTTGGGTCTTTGCTGCTGTGCAAGGGCTTTCTCTAGCGAGCGGGGGCTACTCTTCGTTGCGGTGCAGAGGCTTCTCATTGCCGTAGCTTCTCTTTGTTGCAGAGCACGGGCTCTAGCTGTGTGAGCTTCAGTAGTTGTGGCACAAGGGCTCAGTAGTTGTGGTGCATGGGATTAGCTGCTCCGTGGCATGTGGGATCTTCCTGGACCAGAGATGGAACCCGTGTCCCCTGCATTGGCAGGCATAGTCTTAACCACTGCACCACTAGGGAATTGATGGTGATATGATCACCATATGATCAAGCATATGATCCAGCAATTCCACTTCTGGGTATTTATCATGCACTCCCTTGGGCAGTTTTTTATTCTGTTCTTTAATGTTACCACACCAAAAAATGCCATCTCATTAAAACTTCTTCATGGATGTGGAATCTGAGTAGATTTCCAATAGTGAATCATTCTTGTTTTTCAATTTTATTTTTCAGACACTCCCTGAGGCATGTCGGTACTTCCCCAACCAGGGGTCAAACCTTCATCCCCTGCAGTGGAAGCACGGAGTCTTAATCACTAGACCACCAGGGAAGTCCCTCATTCTTGTTTTTTCAGTGGCCCACTGGGTAGTCAAGTATTCTTTAACAGGTCCAGCACCGTTTTCAATGTTCAGTTCTGGATTAACCTCATGTAGCGCCAACCACAGATCCCGCTCAGAGACTGCTGAGTCTCATTCTGCCTCAGGGATCATTTAACTGAAAGAGCCCAGTGGAATTGACTTGGGGCTTGGCAGGATGTAGAGACTTTGCTCTTTATCCCAGGACCTCCCAGGCTATCTTTTCCCCTCTCTTTCCTTTACCCAGTCCTTCTTCAGTCATCACAAGCCTAAAGGGATGAGCAGAACCCCAGTGGTAGGAGGAATGAAAAGATTAGAGATCAATGGAGGTGCTGTGTGACCTAGGAAAAATCTTTTTATTGCTCTGTATATCCTTTTTCAGTGATTTATAAGTCTCTGATTCTGGTGCCTAAGGTATTTATTGAGATGAAATGTGTGTGTGTGTAGTTAAACTTTTAACTTGCTAATAAGTTAACTTTTAAGTTTCTGTGAGGCCAGAAAGCCATAAAATTTCTGCCTTGACATATATTTCCCAACAATTTAATAGGCCAAGACTAGAATAAATTCGTAGCTATCTTCATTTCTAATCCTATTTTATTTTCCAAACCATTAACAAACATCATCTCATCAATTCCAAAAATAATTCCTCTCTCTCCATCTTTTCCATCTATGAAGAAATGAAACCTATTTTTTTCATCTTTTTAATTACAAGTGCAGATGTTGAGAATAATATTGCTGGTGATAAATATATGGTGAACTCTATCCACTGGCAAATAATAATATATCTTTTCATATTATGATAAATAAAGAGGAAGTTAAATGTGTACAGATAAGTGTATCAAAATAGTGGAGTGCTTTCAAATACCCATTTCTTATTTGTGTGTGATGATTTAACAAATATAAAATTCTGGCTCCAGACTCCAAGATATTCATCAAAGATACTTGTTTATGAATGAAACAGTAACAGTTCGTCAAGGGGCTGGGATAGGTGTCTGGCTGAGCTGGCATTTCCACGTTTCATAGGATCTCATCTATCTAGGTTCAAACTGGAACCAGACTGTGAATGGTGGTTTCTTATTTCCTTTTCACCTTCACTGGGTCTCAAGGACTTACATCCTGTTGTAAGCAGCTCCTTTGTCCCTTTTCTGTTTCTTCATCCCTGTTTTCCTTAGAAGTTAGTCATAAAGATGAGATCACTAGGCAACATTTAACCTAGCTTCTGATTTTTGCTTTGCAAAATATACACAAAGCCTTACTTTATCTGTTGATTCCTTTCCTGAATTAGAAGGAGTAAGAATGAAGAGATAAGTAGTTAAAGAATAACTGACCCTTTACCCCTAGCTTCCCTTAGTAAGTTTGCAGGTGGACCCCATGAATGCAGGCAGACCACATGGACAAGAGAATGTCCAATTGCAGGTGGACCACGTGAGCAAGACAGCATCCCAAGGAAGATAGGGAGAAGTCAGCAGGTCTGCATACAATGGAAAAATGACAAAGAATCTGACCTCCTGACTAAATGATTAACTGAGATTGTTTCTCCTTTTTCCCTTAAAAATTGTCTTGGCTGAGCAGAATCTTCAGAGTTGGTGTCTGGACACAGGTCCACCTTCTCCCCAGATTGCCGGCTTTTCTGAATAAGGCATCTTTCCTGTCTACTGACACTTGCCCCTCGTTTTATTGGCTGGCAAGCAGTAAGCTGACAAACCTACATTTGGTTACATTATCCTCAGGGAGACCAAGGGTCTCTCATCTGTGTTAGTGAGATATTTGAGTCCTCACACTCTCCTCTTGAACTGCTACCTCTCCTCTAAATCCTGACTTGAGTTACTCTCATTTATTACTAAATCTCCTTGCAAAACCTGTTCTTGATAAAAAAAATAATAATAAACTTCATTTAAAAGGGGCTTCAAATGTATTAATTAATTCCTTCAAATTATGCAAACATATATCAGGACTTCCTGCAGGGACTTTTTTTTTTTTTTTTTTTGTGGTACGCGGGTCTCTCACTGTTGTGGCCTCTCCCGTTGCGGAGCACAGGCTCCGGACGCGCAGGCTCAGTGGCCATGGCTCACGGGTCCAAAAGCTCCGCGGCATGTGGGATCTTCCCGGACCACGGCACGAACCCGCGTCCCCTGCATCGGCAGGCCGACTCTCAACCACTGCGCCACCAGGGAAGCCCTGCAGGGACTTTTTACATTTGAAGTATGGCCAATGCCCCTGTCTAGCTACAGAGTACAGAAAAGCACTTGACAGAAAAGCACCATCTAGTGTCTGCAGATCAGGAGGGAAAGGAATTTTGAAAACACAGAGGTCCTCTCAAAACCTCAGAAACGATATCACAGCAGTAGGCATATTTCCACTCCATCAGAAGGGGAGCCTTGGTCATAAGGAATATTTTGTGCAACAGCCATATAGATAAAATGTTTTCAAAAATTTCATGCAACTGCAAGTTACTGCTTTTATATCATTGTTGGACATTGTGAAGTGTGTTCTCTCTTTCTCCCTAAATACCTCTTAATAAGCCATTACAGACCTATTTTTGGTTCAGTTGCCCTTTCCAATAGACCATCTGTTAGGAAAGCAGTGTAGGAAGCATGGATTTGCAGACTGTATTCAAGTGCTGGCTTTGCCTCAGACAAGCCAAGTGACCCTGGACCACCAGTATTCTGGTGGCTTTTCTACTTTGCAGAAGAGCCAGACAAGTAGATATGAGGACTGGTGTTCAAAGGAGAAACGCTGGTAACTGAAACATCTTTGGGGGAGGCAGTAAATTAAAAGAGGATAGAAGAGAAAGACCCACCATGAAAAGAGATGGTTCAAAAGGGAAGGCAGCATAAGTGCCTCTCTGTATGCAAGAAAAGAGAATGGCAAGATTGATGCAAAGGATGCAGCTTTTTTGTAAGAACATGATAAAATGATTCAATCCACTAAAATTTATTATGTTCCAAATGTTTCAGATATTTTGCTGGGTATTTCATTCAAATGAGGAAGAAAAAGATATATCTAACATTAATTGTGATGAGCACAAAATGATAAATGATGTATAAAATGATAAATGGTGGGGTATAAACACATGGCTATTGGAGGACAGGGGAGGGAATAATTTATTTTTCTGGGAGATAGTTTTAGGTGTTGAGAAATCTCAGAAAGGATCCATGAAGGAGGTGATATGTGATAGACTTTGAGCAGAATTTAATAGAAGAAGAAGGTGTGAAAGACAATGACAAGCCATTCCATGAAGAAAAAAATCAGAAGCTATCAGAGGAGGAAGGGCTACATTATTCAGAGTCTTACACATGGTGTAGATCAGTGGTTCTCAGTCAGGGATGACTTTGCCCCCAACGGAACATTTGGCAATGTTTAAAGACATTTTTGTTGTCACCACTAGATGGAGGGTAGGAGTGAGAACAGGGATGCTACTGGCATCTAGTGAGTAGAAGCCAGGGGTGCTGTTAAACTTCTTACAATGCACAGGACAGTCCCCCACAGCAAAGAACTATTCAGGCCAAAATGTCAATAGTGTGATTGAAAAAATTCTGCTGTAGATTATGGCTTCTAACCCAAATGCTGGGGGCACCATTCGTATGTTTTCCACAGGGGATTTTAAGATTATTTTGACCATTGTGTGAGAAACTGACTGGATGGCAACATGATAGGAAAGTCAGTTGGAGGCTACAGCAGCAGTTTCCATGATAATAATGGTGGTTTCAACTAGGATGTGACAGTGGCAGATAGAGAAAAGTGGACAGACTCAAGATATGTCCTGAAATGATGAGGGCTGGACAATGGACTTGAAGAGAGGGATGACGAAAGAGGGTTATGCGGATTTGCAGATTTCACAACAAAATGGATGGAGTGAATGAGAGACGTTTGGAAACACACACTGAAAATAAAAATCAATTCACTTTTAAAGTATTTTAAGTTTGAAAATCTTTTTAGACAGACAAAACAGATTTCAAGTATCAGATGGATCTGGGGTTCAGGAAAGACATGTAGGGTGGCAATAAAAATTGGAGGGTTACAGACAAAAACATGATATTTAAAGGTATAGAAATGAATATTACCTCAAGAAAGTATAAAGCATGAGAACAGGTCCCAAATCTACAAAACACCACCATTAGGCATTGGGACAGAGAACAAAGGAGACAGAAAAGTCACTGCCAGAGGAGTAGAAACAAACACAGTGAAGTGTGGTTTCATGAAGGCCAAGAGCTGTTAACATTCCAAGAAAAAAGGAGGAAGTGGCCAACTGTCCCCCTCTATTGAGAGGAAGGGGCTATTAGGGCTGGGAAGAGTCCATTGAATGTGACAATGTGGAGGTCATGCTGGTATAAAAAGAGAGAAGCTGCAGTGCAGAAACCAGATGGGTGTGCGTTAAAGATGAATAGAAAGTACCATGATTGAATGTTGCTGAGCTCTGTGATCCTGGCAAAGAGCACAGGTTAAGAAATTCCCATACACTTTGTGCTCCAGAAAGCACTTACTGCAAAGAACCACCCTTCACCATATAAGCCTCATAGATGCCCCTTGTTTATCTGTAAGGCTAGGCACAGCTCCTCCAAATTCCCATTCTTTGTCTCATAAATGATTACCTAAACTGCTTGTCCTCATTTATTAAACAGAACAAAATACTTGTTAATCACACTTTAAGAGTCATTCCTTCCCTTAGTTCTCAGATGTTTGATCTACCTTCAGACTGAGCCAGCATGCAGGTCCTCCTTAAAGTCCCCTCCAGGAAGATAAGTTGGCCTTGGGGTAAAACATTCCATCATGCCACCTTCTCATCCCATTTCCCACATCTGGTTCTTTCTAGCCTTGCTCACTCCTCTCTGTAGAACAAAAACACTTTTTGCCTAAACTACGAGAAGCTTGCAGATCTTATGACCACAGGGCCTCCCTGTTGCAATCATCTTTCCAAAAAAAGTCTCTCCTTACTAAATCCAGGTTTGTATTTTTATTTGACAAGATAAGAAAATACAGAGTGTGTAGACAACTCTCTCAAAACCCTTTTTTGTGAAGAAGCATTTTAATGGAGACACAACCTGGGGCGTTGGGTTGAATAGGTGCTAAATTAAGCAGAAAGTCAGTAGGATGCATAGGGCATGGCCTTGACTGGGGGAAAGGGGAGGAACATATTCCCATTACTGCAGAGTCACATTGGGGTTGATGAGCAGAGGTGGGAATGACTTGTGGAACAGATGAAGGTCAAGCTCTTTGGTGTCTGTTTGCTATGGTAGTTCAACAATATTGAGAATGAATAATAGTTTATTGCAGAAAGCCAACTAGGAGTTTGCTCAATCATGGCAGCAAGGAAGAGCAGGTAAGACACTATGCCAGGCTCCACTGGTCTTTGGCTTAGTGACATCTGGAAATATAGCCAGACAGAAGGTCAGGTATAGAGAATTAGACCACAGAGAGGCTGCTTCACCAAACAAAGACAAGACAGTGTGGAGACCAAATCTCCTACTGGGATGGTCATATTCACCAGGTTTCTGTTTATGGTATAGGAAGAGTCCAAGCCATTTGGTAGTCAGTGAGAAAAACAAAGGAAAATCTACAGACGTTGTTTCTGAGCAAGTCCTAGGCCTACATAGACTTAAAATCAAAGGTGAGCAAAAAGAAATATATACAAAACACACACACACACACAAATTGCGACATATTGAAGCCTTGCTACCTTCCTGCCCCTGCAACCTTATAAACCTCCTCCTTTTTGGTTAGCTGCAGCAAGCTCACATTGGATTCTACTGGTTACAACTGACAGAGTCCTAAATCACACAAAATTACAACAGTCAGAAACCACTTATCCTCTGAACAGCATTGCTTTGACATACATAAAGCAAAATATTCCAGAAATATGAGAAGAAATTGACAGAAACACTATTGTAGTGGAACTTTAGAACTTATGGCTCTGCACTTGACTGATGAAGAAGAACAAATAAATAAGGATATATGTTCTGATATGTTCTAAATAAATAAGGATATATGTTCTAAAAATAATAAGGTTAAATTTTGGGAAAAAAATCACACTTGATACTCTACACAAATCGTTCTTCCATTCAGTATATTTTTGAGAGAATATTATAGTTCAGAATTGTGCTAAGAAGTAGGTTTTCTGTGGATCATAAATAAAAATCCTGTGCATATGGAGCTTTCAGTCTGGTGGAAAAGATAGCCTTTGAACATATAATAAAGACAATTGTTACAATTACATTTTGCCATACAAATTGCAAATTGCAATAAATGCTATAAAAGTATGGGGTGCAAGGAAAGAGAATATAAAGTGAGAACGATAGATTGCCTTTAGATCAGATGGCCTGAGAAAACCTCTCAGAAGAAGAAGACTTGCGGCAGGAGATGGAGCTAACCAGGCAAGCACACAGAGACTATGCCCAGTGGAGGGGCACCATTGGCCATGGATCTGAGGTGGGAAAGAGCTTGGTATGTTCAAGGATCAAAAGAAGACAGGTGCTTCTGTGGATAGATCACAGGAAGCAAGAGGAAAGGCAGCCAAATCTGCAGTGCAGAATCTACAGGTCTTGATTCTGTCCCAGGAGCAGATGCAGAAAATAGAGAGCATTTTGCCATGTTAAGGGGAGGGATGAGAACAGATTAATATATTTGAGTCACATGACTGACAGGTAGAAAATAGCTTTGAAAAGAGCAAGAATAAAATCAGGAATGAAAGGGCAAGTCTAGTGGAACAAGAGAGAGTTGCTGACTGCTTGGAGGGAAGTGGAAGCAGTGGAGTTGAAGACAAAGAGGTTGATGTAAAATAAATTTTGGTAGATTTGACAGAGTTCGGTAATAAATTGGATTTGAGTGGTGTTGGAAAGGGAAATATTGCAAATGTCTCCAGGAAAAAGAAACATTTTATTGAAGAATTAGTGGAACATTTATAAAAACGTATCATGTATTCAGTCACTAAGGAAATCTCAACGAATTCTCCTAATCAGGCATGCACAAGACATGGTCTCTGACAGCAATTCAATAAAATAAAAACAAAGATTTAAATAAAAATAAATGACTACATGGATATTAAAGGAAAAAACTAATAATAAAATCAACAAAAATCTTTACCATCCTAAATAATAACTCTCTACGATATCAACACTGAAGTTACAGATTATTAGATATAAAGAACTCTATTATCTAAATTCTCATGAGACAGGCAGTAAAGTCATGTTCAGAGGCCATATCATAAACTCAAACTGTTTTGTTAATAAACCACAAACAAGGAGAATAAATTAAACTATGCCTTGAACTCAAATTAGAAAAAGAAAAAGGACAAAATCCTAAAGAAATCAAGAGAAAAGAATTAAGAAGAATACAAGCAGAAATACAAATATAAAGCCCAGAAAACTAGTAGAACAGATAAATAAATGAAGTGGCTGCTTTTTTTAAAACAAAATCTCCCCAAAATAGATAGAGCTCTAGAATGTCAAATCAAATAAAATAAAGAGAAAAGACAAAGCCTCAGAATTACAAAAAGAAATGCAAAGTCTCTTATTCTGGTAGGACCCGGTGCCTGAAGAGAGAACATTCATAAAGAATGACCTTGGATCATACAGAAATCTGTTTTATTTCTGTCAGGTGATCCACATTAGGGATTCATAGCATTGTTTTCAGGAAAGGAGGTTTCAGAATCGTGGAGATAATTTATACAGCAATTCTAGGAGTTTAAGAGGAACTCAGCATATTATTCATTTTCCAACTCCTTCTCTCTTGAGATGAAGATGGTGGTGGAAGGACGAGATGAACAGAGGACATGGGAGTTCTGAGTCACTCATCATTATGAGGAAATACCTAAGGACACCCTCCAGTGGGGCTACACACATTATTTTATTTTTATGTAATGTTTAATAAATAATAATATAGTTCTAACTATATTCAGACCTTATTCATTAGCTCATTTGATCCTCATTGCAAATCTATGAAGCAAGTACAATTATAGTCCCTGTTCTACAGATGAGGAAGCTGTAAGAAGTCAAGTAACTCAGCCATTTGTTAAAGTTCCACATCCACTTTTTTTTTTTTTTTTTTTTTTGCGGTACACGGGCCTCACTGCTGTGGCCTCTCCTGTTGCAGAGCACAGGCCCTTGACGCACAGGCTCAGCAGCCTTGGCTCACGGGCCCAGCCGCTCCGCGGCATGTGGGACCCTCCCGGACCGGGGCACGAACCCGCGTCCCCTGCATCGGCAGGCAGACTCTCAACCACTGCATCACCAGGGAAGCCCTCCACTTCTTTTTTAACCTTAGTAGTAAGGCTCTTCATAACAATTATAAAGCTGATCTATCTCAATGCAATCCTCAACCCCCTATGAGCTAATCACCAGAACAATAATTTCTAAACTGGTATGCACAGGACACTTCTTGGGGAGATATTAATAGATGTGGACTGAAAAAAATGCCAAGCATGTGCCAAATGCATTTGAGAAATTCTGCAAACTATACTCTTACCCTTAAGTTCACAATGCCTACCACACTCAAAAATTTTGTAGTCAATAAAACTGCTTAAATTTGGTAAATTTTTCTAACTTATCTGAACATGGAACACTCTCCCCCTCCCTCATTCAAAGCTTTTAAGATTCCACCCACACACTGTACAATGTGCACTGATTTGTGGAACAAATAGCATTTTCTTGGCAGGGTAAATAATGTAAGAGTCCCTAACCTCGTTACTATGATCATTTAACATCAATCTGCAAGTTCTAGTCAATGAAATAAAATGTAAAAAATTGGTTAAGATGTATAACTACTCAAAGTATAATTTTTTTCTTTTTTTTTTTTTTTTTTGCTGCTGTTGCAGTTCTTTGCCTAGAAAATCCAGATGCATCCACCAAAAACTTATGGAACCAATCAGAGTTTAATAAGATATCCAGATAAAAATAAATTTATGATAAAGTAAAATGTTTCCCTCTATGCTAGTAATAACCAGCAATATAAATCATCATGGGAAAAATAAATGGTGTACTCACGATGGAATATAAAACATGTAGGGTAAACAAGAAATATACAGGTACCCTTGATGCATGCCAATGACCATTCTTTACTAAGACTTCACCCCACTCCCATCATCATCATGAAAGTTCACACTTTTTGAATCCTTACTCTGTGCAAGCATATTAGGGCTCTGTAAGTGTCATCTCAATTAATCTTTACAATAATCTTATGAAACAGACTCTATTTACAAATGAGGAAACGAACACTTTTGTGTCAGAAAATGGAGAAGAAATCTCAAGTAAACGCTGAAGCACACTGAGTTCTTGAATAGGATGTGTAGTGATAATGTTAATTCTTCCTCAAATTAATATAGTTTTAATAAAATTCCAATCAAAATTATAATGGAATATTTTAGCTTGCCATAGTAAATTTACATTTTTATCTGGAAAATTAATAGGTGAATAGCCAAGAATATTCTTAAAAATAAGAGAGAACGTTTCCCTATCAGATTTTAAACTCAGTCAGAAAGCTATTGAACTCAGAAAGATAATACTCAGACAAATGAGATGTTAGTGTATGATAAAGGGGTTATTTAAAATCAGTGTGTAAATGATGAATTATTTAAGAAATGTTCAGCCAATTGCCCTCATATTCCAGAAGACAAAGGAGCATGGATGACTGACCAAGTGAATAGATAGGTCAGCATCTTCTGTCATCTGTCTTTGGAATGATTAGCTATCCTTGCAGAGGACCATTTTCTGCAGCACTGATTGGCAGGATAAAACGATTCCAGAGGTAATTATCCTCTTTGTCTTTTTTTCTTCCCTGAGTTGAAGGAGGAGGGGAAAATGTGGAAATCTCAAGGTTTTACAACACATTTTACTTCACCCTCTCTCGCTTCTTTTCCCAATGAGTACCGGAAGTTTGATGAATATCTACTGATTGTTCAGAACCATGGGAAACATGCCTAAAACACAAATGAGAACAATAAAAACAGAATCATCAGGAACAAATTCTAAGAAAGAGCCTAGCTCAGTGCGGGATGGACCAGCAAAGGAACTTTTGTGTTACGAGACTTTGGAAATATGTAGGACTGTGTGGAGGAAAAAAGAGATGAGAAGGGGACTTCAGAAATGAAGGGGGAGGTGGGAAGGAATGAATGAAGGCAGAGAAAGTCTGTGAATCTGAGAGTGGAACAGAGGGCACACCTGAAGGAGTAACAGAGGGTGATAAGATACTAGGTACAGAGAAGAAAAGAAACCTGAAAGTAAGTCCAAGGAGTTAGATGTGATTGGAGCCAGTGCAGGTTTGCAAGCAAGTGACCCAGAAAGACAATGGCATTAAAGAAAGAAGGCCCTGGCACGAGGATGGAGAAGAGGAAGGAAAATTAAATCAAGGGTCCCAACATGAGGGCCAATGCTGTAATCCAGGTGTGAAGTGACAAGGATAAAGGAAAAGACTGAAGATGGTGACAAAATGCAACAGGCACTTTGAAACAGCCATGACCAGAACAAACTAGAGTCATGTTACAGTTATTTTAAACACCGGAGGTAGAATCAAGTGCAGTACCTTGGTTAGTATTGATAAAAGAAATTTTCACATATTGAGGTATGGTGAAGTCGTTCTAGCTTAGACATGGATTAATTTGAGTTTTATGCTAACTAGAATAGCCTGTTTGTGGCCTATCAAACAAATGTTGTGCATATGTCTTAGTTATTAAAGAAAAGGATACATTGACCAGAAGTAAAGAATTTCCATGTTAAAAATAAAGAGTAAATGCCTCCCTTCCTTGGATGCCAATGCTGGGCTTCCTTTGATAAGACTCCCTACCCAGGTGCCAAAGCCATACTGACTCACTGTGTACGTGCTGGTTTGTTTTTTTGTTTTGTTGTTTGCTTTGAAACCTTGAAGAAATGTATCACTGACTTTAATGTTCTTTGTTCTGCAAGATATAAAACTGTGCTGGAAACCATGCTTCTCCAGAGTAGTTTCTCAGAATAATCTGGGAAGCTAGCTTCCGGGCTATAGTCCTCAGTTTGGCTTAGATAAAACTCTTTTCTATTCTTCTTATTGATGAGTTTCATCGACATTACCCAGTAGAAATGAGATCTCCTTTCATCAGTATGTCAGTCCAGTCCCAAAGGGAAAACTAGTCACAAAAGCCCTTCTCTCGCCCACACCCCAGGGTGATGCTCATTTGATTCACTACCTTTATTCTGGGGTCTTAATCCAATCTCTACCTTCCTTTGTCTCAAAAGAACAAAATTTATATGTATACTGTATTTCTAAGTAACTGTGGGCTTTTTTTCACTATAATAAGAGGAAACTTGGAAAATAGAAATTAAATTTGCTGAATTCTTATGTCTATTCTGACACTGAACACCTGTGCAACTTTGAGCAAGAACTTGAGTCTTAGTTTCTTTATTTGTAAAAAGGGTTACTGTCTCCTGACTTTTAACACTACTGTGAAAAGTAAACAAATATATGTATACACACATATTAAACCTGCCAACCTAGTGTCAAGTATAGAAATAAAGGGGCCTGTTGTTTACAATTATAAACACAATACTTTTGAAGATTGAGTCAGTGGTTCTCCAAATAGCTATATATCCTTCTCCTGAAGGCTCATTTATAACAATAGCCCATATGACCAGACACACACACACACACACACACACACACACACACACACACACACACACACATGCAATTGGTTTCTGTTACCTTAATGTAGCAGAATTGAGATATCCT
The DNA here is from genome assembly GCF_008692025.1 of Phocoena sinus. Lineage (NCBI taxonomy): Eukaryota > Metazoa > Chordata > Mammalia > Artiodactyla > Phocoenidae > Phocoena > Phocoena sinus. The sequence goes on from NC_045775.1 coordinate 74,944,154, forward strand.
TTTATCAAGCGAATTCCTTCTCTCCAAGAGTGGCACTACCAGGTACAACCACTCCACAGGACAGTTTGATGAAATAGTTTGCTGTAATTAGTTTTCCCAGGGGAAAATAATAGGCTCTCATCAAGTGTTAGGGCTCAGCAGCTTCTCCAGCTTATTCAAATTCCATTGTTTATATTGTACATCTGGATGGTAAATGGAAGCATCTCTAGCATCGGTTTCTCCAGGCTTTCTTTAAAAAGATATAATAAAACGATTAGGAGTTTAAATAGGTTTCCAACTGTTAAAAGTAGTTTTCTCATTTTTCATGTTCACATTCTCAAAACCAATTTATCTTCTTGACCTTCTGGCTGCCACTTCCTCTGGAATGGGAGGCTGCTTCCAGCCAAGAGGAAAAAGGGACCGTATGCCACTCCGTGATCTCCATATCTCCAGTGGACACCTATTAAGTCCCTACTACTTGCACAGAACTGGAATGGGAGCTAAAGAGAATTCAAAGACGTTACGTTGTCATTTTGTTGGAAAGAGTAGAGAAACCCATGTGAAATATAGAGCTTCATTATAAGAAACAAAGGAAGAGAAATCAAAATATTTTGGAAGATATTGTGAGAGAGATAAGGATATAGAAGTGAATTGAAGGAGAAAGAAATGTGAAGATCTAAAAAAAGTGGTTCTCAACCCTGCTTTCCCATTTGAATCACCCAGGACACTCGTTAAAACTCCCAATGCCCAGGCCATACACCAAACTAATTAAATCAGAATCTCCCTTAGTGGGTCTTGGCCATAAGTATATACTTGCTAAATCTCCCAAAGTGATTCTAATGTGCAGCCAAGATTGAATAGTACTTAAGTGGAGCAAAGATAAAAGTGTCCATGAAAATCTTGACTATTACCATTAAGTGAGATGGGAGCAGGGGCAGGAGAGTGGGGAACAATTCTGATTCTGAGTACTCAACGCATTTTGTTATTCTGACAGTGAAAAATTGTTCCCTATAGAGCAATAAGTACAGGTAGTATTACTGAACACAGGTTCTTGTGCCTGATGCACAGTGAGACCAAGCAACCCAAAATGTCAGAGTTTGGAGCAGAGAAAGGTTTATTGCAGGGCCATGCTAGGAGACAGGTGGCTTGTGCCAAAAAACCTCAAGGGTTTCAACAAAGCATTTTTAAAGGCAAGGTGAGGGAGGGACATGTTGTGTTGTTGCAAACTTCTTGGTGTCGTAATCCTTTGTTCTTGCAGCTGTCCACGTAGGACAGGGCATGATGATCCTGTAAACTTCCAACAAAACAAATGTTATTCTCTGTTCTGCAACTTTTTATTTCTAAATGAATAGACCCTTAAAAGCCAGAGATCTGAGAGTAGAATATTCTGTATATATCAGGCTATAGGCAACATTCTTTTACAAAATATGCAGAGCCAGCCTGACTAAACACGGGAAAAGGAACAGATCTAATATGGACTCAGATTTGTTCTTCCCTATTACAGCAGTTTCTTTGGTTGGAGAGCCCTGCAGAAAATACATGGACTCCCGTATTTTTTTTTTTTTTTTTTGGCTGTGTTGGGTCTTCGTTTCTGTATGAGGGCTTTCTCTAGTTGTGGCAAGCGGGGACCACTCTTCATCATGGTGCACAGGCCTTTCACTATTGCTGCCTCTCTTGCTGCAGAGCACAGGCTCCAGACACACAAGCTCAGTAGCTGTGGCTCACGGACCTAGTTGCTTGCTCCACAGCATGTGGGATCTTCCCAGACCAGGGCTTGAACTCATGTCCCCTGCATTGGCAGGCAGATTCTCAACCACTACGCCACCAGGGAAGCCCCAAACATGAGCTCCCATATTTGCAGAGTAAGGTTGATACCAGGTCAGCCAACAGATTCCTAAGGCTAACAGGTTCCATGATTGGTTATTCAGCTATGGAATTTAACCATTCCTATTATTCCAAAAGTCTTCATCAGGGAGAGCTGCTGTTGGGGAATTCAGTATACCTGTAACCATGTGAAGAGAAGCAAAGCAGGAACCTTATGTTAGTTAAAATATTAGAGAGAGGGAAGATATAAGAGATAAGAATGGCTGAAGGAGAAATGGGCATTGTAAAGTTTGCTGGGTGCTGCATGGCAGAATGGCAGTAAGAACACCATACCAATGAGAAAGGATGCTCAATGTAAGATAAAGGAGGATTAGAGGAATGCCCATGTCATATAAATTCATCTGCTCATCAATGACTTCCTCCTTACTTCCCTGCTATTTAAAATTCCACCATTGGACATATCCCTCTTGAAAGCATAGACAGCTATAACTGGAAAACAATTTGGCAATATCTGATAAAGTTAAAGACACATATCCTATGATTTAGCAATTCCACTTAGAAATAAATAGAATAGTGATATTCTAGATATACACTATGTATTGCAAGTCATAGTGAAGAATGGGGGAGAGAGGATTCCACTGTGGAGGGAAGATAAATAATATGGTACATTTGCACAGAGAATAATATGTAACACATAATAGATGACAGATAGACAATAGATAATACAGGCAAATTTCAAAAGCAAAATTTTGAATGAAGAAAGCAGGTAGGAAAATAATATATACTATTTATTTAAGTTTTAAAAACACACAAATGAATACAATCTATATGTTTATGGCTTAAAATGTAAGTAGCCAAGGTATAAAAATTTATCTGGCAAGAGAGAAAAAAATGTGGTTAGGCTGAATACAAAGGGAGCTTTATCTGGTTCTTAAAAAACAAATCTTCAGCAAATATAAAATGTCAATAACCATCACGTCTGGAAGACGGGTACTGTACCTAACTATATACATTTAATATTCAAAAATAAATAAGTAAAATAAATAAACAGGAAAAGTATATAATTTCCAGTCACTTAAATCAGCAATTCAAAATTAACAAACAATATTTCCTTTATCTTGCCTGCTACTTCATGCACACTCAACACAATTTGTATAACCCTTAAGATCCACTTGCTGATGTGGTTTTGCGAATATAATTGGATGGGTATTATTATGCATATTTCACAAATTAAATTAATGCACAAATTAACTTAATTTTCCTTAACTCGTGAAACGCAAAGGACTTGCTCTAGATCTAAAAGGTAGGACCCAAAAGTTATCTTCTGACTCTTCCTTTTTCCAAAACATTCCTTAGGAAACTGCTGCTAGGCATGCGGAATGCATTTTAATGTAGAAACCAGGTTATCAGTGGTGATAAGGTTTCCAGGCAAGCCTATTAACTTCTGGTTTAGAGAGAAAGCCAGAAAGCCTCATTCCCATCCCAGGACTGTCCCTTCCTCAATCCCTATTACCTTTCAACACATGGGTGTTGAGGGCTGGCAATCTACCATTAGCTGACACTTTTTCAGAAATATTTAAAGTTTAACAATTACTGTCTCCTTTCCCTCCTTCCTGACCTCCAAATCCCCAATTAACTCTCTAATTTCTTCAGCAGAACTGAGCTAATTCATACTTAGGTGTGAATTTAATCACTCATTTATTAATTCACTTGTCTACTCATTCAAATAAACAAGTCTTGAGCCCCTATGACACTTTTGGGTATAATGACATAAGCTTAAAGCTCCTCACAAATGGGAAACCCTGAGGGAAAACTTATTAATTAAATAACACTAGGCTGTATGTGCTGTTATAATAGAGGTTTGAGCAAAGTATTGTACTATAGAAGAAAGAGGAGAGAGGGCATAACTCTGCTTGTTATGGAAAGGAAGGGAGTAGGGCTGTTTTAAGGGAAGTAGTATTTGAGTTGAGTTATTAAAAGAATTTTTCAGGCAAAGACTGGGAAAGATAAGTTAAATTGTAGGCACAGCATCTACAAAGTTTCAGAATTTTGCCATTTGAAATGAATTGCTTAAAGAATATGTTTAGGGGGCTTCCCTGGTGGTGCAGTGGTTGAGAGTCCACCTGCTGATGCAGGGGACACGGGTTTGTGCCCCAGTCTGGGAAGATCCCACATGCGGCAGAGTGGCTGGGCCCGTGAGCCATGGCCACTGAGCCTGTGCGTCTGGAGCCTGTGCTCCGCAACCGGAGAGGCCACAACAGTGAGAGGCCCATGTACCGCAAAACAAAAGAATATGTTTAGGTGTATTCCAATATGCCAAAGGAATAAAGAAAATTTTAATGTACAAGGACACTGAAAATGAATGGGAGAGGGAGGAAAAGCTAAACTCAAGGCTTGAATGTGTGTCCAGGTCATGTGGAGAGTCTCAGTGGTCCTGCTTCTAAAGGTAAGAGGATTTCTCGCAGGTTTTGAAAAGTGCGTATCATCATCTGATCTATGTTCTAGAAAGGTAACAGGCTGAAGGATCAAAGGTGGATTGGAAACATAAGAAACGGGAGATGGAAATACTGGTTTAAAAGTTGGGGCACCCAACTATTTTCCAAAACATAGCTAGCTTTTCAGTGGACATCTAGTGAGCATAAGGGATCATCGAATTTGACAATGAGTTTCATTCTTCTCAATTCCATGTGCTAAATCTATGCTGTAGTCTATATCCCTTTGGTGCTATTATAACAGGAAGAGCTATAATAGGGAAGAGCAAGTCTGACTCCATATTGGATCTGGTTCTTTAACTTTTACATTGTATTGCTTTGCTACAAATTAGGAATATTGCCTATAGCCTGAAATATACAGGATAGCGTATTCTTAAGGTCCTGACCTTTAAAGGTATAATAATTTTCCATTCAGACAGAGATAAAAAGTTGCAGAACAGAGAATAACATTTGTCTTGTTGGAGGTTTATAGGAATGTCGTGACCTGACCTACATGGACAATTCAAGAACAAAGGATTCTGACACCAAGTTGCAACAACCAACCACACCCTCTTCCCTTTCAGTATACAAGGAACCTGAATTCTAACTCAGGTAAGATGATTCTAACTCAGGTTCCTTGGGATACTAGTCCACCATCTTCTCAGTCTGCTGGCCTTCTGAATAAAGTTGCTATTCCCTGCCCCAAAAAGGCAAACATGAAAGTTCTGTTACAGAGTCCAAGCTCGTACCATCGTGCAGTGAGCAGTACAAGCTTGGACTTGGTAACAGCAGATTCATAGCTGAAATTCATGAGATGACTGAGCAAGTTCTTCACCCAAGTTCTGCCTCTTGACCCATTCTCCACTCTCATTGTCCTGCTCTGTACTGTGGGGAGAAGACCTCTATAGTCTATTTCACCTGGACGTCGATGAGCCCTAGCTTTCATTTGACTTTTGTCTGTAAGAGGCCCAGCCAGGAGATCAGAGAGTGGGAAGAGAGAGGTTGGGTATTTATTCTCCTGACTCTTTCTCAGACTGTCTGTGGCAGCAGCTGAATTTCCCTCCTTAAATTCATAGTTCCTGTTATGTTGTCCCTATTCTGTGGCTACAGCTCGATAGTTTCCAAGAACAGCTCCTTACTGGTTATTCAAAATATATACCCAGGACACGTTTTAATCAGATATGGTAAGACACATGGACATAAAAATGACTATCATGAAAGAAGTTTATACTCACAGATCCCTAGAAACAGGAGGCATTGCATACCACACAGGGCTGCATGGGGAAAGGAACACGGTTAATCAGTAGGCAGAGAAGAGTGAGGGCAGAGCATGGCCCAGAACATTTATTGGGGTTTTCACAGGAAGGTATAGGTGAGGCAAGGGTAGCTATGCTGAATAAATATAAGACTGGAGATTTTAAATCATTTCAGCCAGCAAGCTCTCTGTTGTAAGGGTGGCCCCTGGTTACTCATTACCTGGATTTGGGGTGATGTCAGGTGGGGGAAATATTGGCTTGGTGTGTGAGAGTTTGGTAAAGGATATGGTTGGGTGTGGGCTCTGGATAAGTTGGTTTGCATATCAAAGTTATGCTCCAGTAGGGTTTTTTGCTATCTCTAGTTATTAGCTAGCCCTTAGAGGGACAGTCTTTCCAGGATCAAAGCCCCAAATGCCAGAGAACCAAGAATACACAAAATAAGAAGATATAGTCAATAAGCCATGTCTCTTAAGGTCTATGGGTGACACCAATTTCCCACCAGTCCTTAGGCATGTCACCATCTCCCCACCTCTTGTGGTTTCCCTTAATCCTGTGTGCATGCCTTTATAAATAGTTCTTTCATTAAATTCTTCAGTTAGCCTTTCAAGTGGGCCCTCTGTCTTCCACCAGGACCCTGACTACTACAACTGCTAATCTCCATTTCACTTTGGACACACAGATACTACTACATCACATATATGTCTCAGATCATTAAATTCTCATTATAATACTATTGATTTTTTGACAGGATACAGAAACCTTTTCATTTAGGATGCTAATTCCACTTTGTTCATGAAAATTAGTTCTGAAAAGTGCAGTCAGCCATAATTAATTTTACAGTATTTTCAGTGTAGTTCCTTGATACTATTTTTGAGCACCCAAAGAGTCAACAACATAATAAAAACTAACGCTCTATCATTGAGAATTTGAAGACTTTCTTTTCCCCTACTGGAAATTCTGTCCAGTTTCATTTTTTCTTTTTCTTTTTTGAAGATCTAGCATTTTTTTTTAAACATCTTTATTGGAGTATAATTGCTTTACATTGTTGTGATAGTTTCTGCTATATAACAAAATGAATCAGGTATACGTATACATATATGTATTGACAGTTCATTGCATAGACTCCAGACAGAAAGGAGGATAATCATTTCTGTTCCACTTCATGCTGGGAGCCTAGGAGCTTCCAAGTAGAATGGCACCTCTGAGAAACTCAAGGTCATGTCTCTCCACTTCCTTCATCTAAATTTGCCTCACTAGGGTTATTTCAGTTCCTCAGATAGGTTAATCTCTGTTTCAGCTTTGGAAGGAGCTAGTTCTTCCACCTAGAATGTTCTTCACCCCAGTTCTCAATCTCCTCACTTAATAACTTCTTCTTCAGTTCTCAGCGTAAGTGTCATTTTCTCCAAGATGATTCCTGTGTCAAGCCTCCTGCTCTGCATCTCAGAATGGCCTGTTCCTTTCCTTCCTCACACTTCCCCCACTTTGTAAGTGTAGTTCTACTTGTGTAGTTACTCGAGTGATTGTTGTTTCCCCCATAAGAGCATGAGCTCCACAGGGCAGAGACCTTATCTATTTTCCTACCCTCTGCTTCCATGGGCCCAGCACAGGGGCAAAGGCTGAGTGCTCAGTGACTAGAAGGTAAATGGATGATGGAGCCTTAACAGCTGCCTTCAAGGATAGTTGTCTTTTTTTGTCAACTACAGGACAATATTTTTTTCAATACAAAATGCTTTTGTTTGTAGATCTCTCTTTATATTGAAAATGTTTAAGGTATATCAATTAATCAGAGATCACAGTCTTGAGCATGTTATGTAATTTCTCTGGGCCTGTTTTGGGAACTGAGATAGTATCTGGCTTTTTTCTATCTCTCATAAGGTTTTGGGAAAGGTCAAATGCCATGGTATACACACAAGATCTTTGTAAATACAATGGGCTGCAATAATTATTTTAATAATCAAGACAATATATTCTATCATGTATCTCTAAAACCCAGCCTGCCATTCTTGGGATTCTATGAGTTGAACTTCTAAATCAAGCACCTTCAGAATGTGAACAGGTCTCCATTCTCTTGTGTTCATTTATTGATTCATTTACTAAGCACCTACTATGGGACAGTCTCTGTGAAAAATGCTGAGAAGTTAAAGGATGAATGTTAAAGGATGCCTGTGCATGGAGGCCTACATTCTATGAGAGGGAGACAGACATAAGCACAAGTAAGTGCTCTAAGGTCCTGCAGGCACTAGACAGAGGGCAGAAGAAGGTCCTGTCTAAGCACACTCCTGCAGGATGTTATTTGAAGAGGTCTTTTAATGATGGAACTATTGCAGAGTTATGGGCAGGGTTAAGGACATCTGCAAGTGATGTTGAGGGACCCAGAACTAGCAACAGTTGCTATCATAGGTTTAGAGAGTCAAGGGAAGGAAACAATATAACTGGATCTCAGTTGAGAGCTAGATCCAAGGAAGAAGGGTTAATTGACAAGTGCTACGTTGTAGAAGTGGCAACTGTAGTCAAAACTTCACCACAGCAGGAAGGGAGCCAGAGAAATATATATCTCATCATCTTTCTCTTCTCTCTTCTCCTCTCAGATCTCCTACCAGGTTTCTCATCAACCAATCCAAGTGGCAGCCAGAAAGCAAGGGAGTTGGATGACACTATTCATAGATCTCAGGGAATGGACCAGGGCATAGAAGTGCATAAAATAATGGGAGCAGACGTAAAATAACCAGCACAGAACTCCCAGAAGGAAAGTCTTGCCTCCACTTGGAATGGTCTCAAAGGCCTCAGAGGAAAAGAATATTAGTTTCCCGGGGCTGCTGTAACAAATTACCACCAACTGCATGCTTTAAAACAAGAGAATTGTGTTCTCTCACAGGTCAAGAGGTTAAAAGTCTGAAATCAAGGTGTCAGCAGAGCCATGTTACCTCTAAAAACTCTTAGGTAAGAACCCTTCCTTGTCTCTTCCTAGCTTCTGATGGTTGCCTGCAAACCTTGGCATTCCTCGGTGTGCAAATACATCACTCCAATCTCTGCCTCACTTGTCACATGGGCTTTTTTCCTGTGTGTGTCTCTGTCTTCACATGAACTTCTTATAAAACACCAGTCATTGAATTTAGGGTCCACCCTTATCCAGCGTGACCTCAGCTTAATCTGACTAATTACATCTACAAAGACTCTGTTTCCAAATAAGATCACATTCTAAGGTTCCATGGGGACACTATTCAACCTAGTACAGAGAACTTTTGAATTAAGTCCTGAAAGTTTATAGATTCCCGGAAGGCATACTGGGGTGGAGGACATGGCTCTCTGACCACAACATGTGGGCCAACAGCAACCTAGTCCCCGTTTTAAAGTCCACTCTACACACTGTTAGCTTCATGTCTATTTCAAAGATACCATAAAGATCTGTGGCCATAAGAGGATAGGAAGGTAGCAGCTGAATCAGGAGCTGCTGGCTGGTGGGAGTTCTCAGTGTAGAAAGGTAGAAAAAGGCTTGGTATCTTTGGGAGAGTTCATCTAAAGTGGTCTGAGTGTTGAATGGGACCTAAATAGAAATGATGCTGTGAAATCACTTTTATAAAAGACAGGAAGAAACAATGTTTCTAGAGTCAAGCAAGGAGGCAGTCAGGAGGGAATGCAAATCTGAAGAGGTGTAGAAAAGACTGCTTTTCTAAGCCAGGAAAGTCACCATCTGTCCATGGGAAACTGTGGAATAGTCTGGGGGACCCTCTGTCAAAGACTGAAGTGGTAAGTCCAATTCTCAGAAGAGCTGCAGAGTATAAATGTCCTTGGACTTAGGATAAAATACTTTGAATTTGAAATGTTGAACTATATATAAGCTAAGATGCAGCAACCAGAACAAAGAAGTGTCACTGAGCACAATGGGAAAGCTGCCCCATGCCAAGGCCTGGCCAAGGATAGTGTCACTGGAGCAGGTGAGGACATCTCACTAAGCTCAGAGAAAGGTGCTGACAGGTATCCTCAGATTTCTCCTCCCTTGGGACCAGCCAGACAGGACAATACAATAGGGATCAAACGGTATTCAGCTCTTGAGGTTATTTCTTTAGCAATGGTTAGATGGAAAGTATGAGGTTTAATATAATCCAGAGTAGTCAATGTCTTTTTAGAATTACATGACAAATCCATTTCCCAGTATTTAGTGAAGTGTCTCCACAGCAGAGAGCATGACATTTAGCAAGGATTTCCAAAGTGTTCCTTGGAGACTCAGCCATGCCCTCGATGGGGGACAGAAGAGAGTAGAAGGAAGTATGCATATAAATCAGGATGAAGGGTGGACTTCCAGGTAAGATTCTGTGATGACAAATGTTACCGCAATGACACTTGTTTAGAAAGAGAATCACAAGAGACGGTTCTACCACCACCTCTGCCACTAGAAATTCTATAACTACAAATGACTCACTTTACTTCTTTGTGCAGCTCACATTTCATTTAGACAAGAGCAAGAATTAAACAGTTATTGAAACATTTTGTAAAAGGAACAGCATGGCCTGATACAAAGCATTATTGCTAACATTAGTATCATCGTCATCATCATTGTTATTGTCATCCTCACCATTGGCCCAATTTGTCATTTAAGGCTTATCTTGCTTTGGCTGCTCTTACTAATCTCACTAATTTCATTTCTCCGTTACTCCTTTATCCAGAAATTCAGTTCCAGTCCACATAAGTATAGTTCATTCATGTATCCACTTTCATATTTACTTGCTGGTTTGTCTGTTGTCTGTCACTGGACTGCAGTATCAGAACTATGCCTGTTTTGTCCCCTCCTGCACACCCAGTTTCATAATGCCAAGAACAGAGTAGATGCCATGCAAGGATTTGCTGAACAAATAAGTAAACAAGTGAATCTATTATGATCTGGGACTGGGTGATTTAGTGCTAATTTCTAGATTAGTGATCTTAGAACTCAAGTCACAAAAAACTTAATTAAATTTCTGATGCCCTGAATGTCACTTTGGTATCTTGAAAGACTTTTGACCATCAAAATAAACAACCACAGCTGACTGGCAAAAATAATAAGGATCCACTAGCTGGTTTTCAGTATCTAATCTCTTCTCCACCCAGTATATCCTCCCCTCTGCCGCTAGAGATAATCCCCTGAATGAAAAGTTTGGATTTGCCAGTCTCTTTCTTAAAATCCTATGTGCCAGGCACTCATTTATTTATTCCTTCCTCAAATAAGTATTAGAAAAATTAAAAGAAATACAGAAAAAAAAGAAAGAAAAAATATAGTTTTTAGAGTATTAGAGATATATGGATGACAGACAGTCAGAATAACCAGCTTAAAGAGTGTCATTGAGGTAAAACTTTAGGAAAGAAGCCATGAAATGAAATTAATACATCAAGACAAGGCCACATGAGGTTAACTCTCCTGGCAGATAGATCATCTGACAGAGCTGTAGCCTGACTCCATAATCAATAAGGATCCCAGAAGGTATTTCTCATGAAGGACCATTACTTTCAGAATTTTCAAAACCCTTGATTGTGAAGTAATTCAGATTTCTGGCAGTCTGCTTAGAGAATAGTCTTCATGTTTTACAATGAACAAATAAATGAATTAATGAATAAGATGCTGGTCGTGGTGAAGAAAATACAAATGGAGAATGAAGCACTCAGCAGAAGTGGCTCAGAGCCCAGGTCTAAAACTAGAAATCAGAGGGGCAAAGAAGAAGTGGGAGGAGGGGCTAACATGAAATGTGAAGCCAGAAACCCTCATTTTTAGATGATTCACTTACTAGTGGAGTGGCCTTGGATTACATGGCTAACCTGAGACTTGGGTTTCTCCTCTGCACAATGGAGGTGACCCCATGGCCATAGCACACACTCTCCTGGTCATTCGAGGAAAGGATGAGATCGTATATGTAAAAGCCCTTCATAAACAATCATTTTACCTTTTTAACAGCTTTGTTTATTCATTCACATATACAATTGACCCATTTAAATTATGCAGTTTAATAGTTTTTAGTGTATTCACAGGGTTATACCACCATCACCACGATCAATTTTAGAAGATTTTCATCACCTAAAAAAGGTGCCCTGTAACGATTAGCAGTCATTCTCCCATTTCCTTCCCTCACCACACACATACACACACCCACACACACATACAAATACACCACCACCACTACCACCACCACCACAGCCCTAGGCAACCACTAATCTACTTTCTGTCTCTACAGATTTTCCTATTATGAACATTTCATATAAATAACTTCATACAGTAAGCGGTCTTCTGTGACTAGATCCTTTCATTTAACATAGTTTTCAAGGTTCAGCCATGTTTTAGCATGAACCAGTACTTCATTCTTAGCTAATTTATCAACTAATAATATTCCTTTCAGGGATATGCCACATTCTCTAGCCACTCATGTGTTGATGGACATTTGGGTTGCTTGTACTTTTGGCTATTATGAATAATGTTGCTATGAATATCTGTGTACCAGTCTCTGTGTAGACTTATGTTTTAATTTCTCTTGAGTGCATACTTAGCAGTAGAATCGCTGGGTCATATGGTAACTCTATGTTTGACATTTTGAGGAACAACCAATTTATTTTCCAAGTAGCTGCACCATTGTACGATTTTACATTTAGGGTGCCTTTGAGGAACGCCCAGGAGACCAGTATTCCTGGGCAGAGTGGGCAGTGGGAGGAGTAGAATTTGAAACATGCCCATAACAGGGGTCAGATCATGTAGTTCACTACAGGCTATTGGGATAATTTTATTTTTACTCTCAAATATCTGTGAAACCATCAGAAGATTTTGATCAGGAAGGTAACATGATCTAACTAACATTTTAACAGGACTTTACTGGAAACAGTATTGAGAGCAGACTGAAAGGGGAAGGGGTTGGAGCACAAGCTTATTACAAGACTATGACAATGATCCACATGAGGAATGCTGATGGCTTGGACCAAAAGAGATGGAAAGAAACATGATTGGAGTCTGAATATATTTGGTAGGTAGTACTTAATTTCTCTAATAAAGCTGAGAATCATTTTATAACTACCTCTACACTACATCTAAAATGTGATTAAAATTTTATTGATATTCTATTAATGTTCTGAATTGGAAGGAATTCACTGAATTTATAGATTAACTTGGGGCACATCTGTTACAATATGGTTTCTCCTGCATGGACATTTATTCCCATCTTCTTTTATGCACCATGGTAAAGGTTTGCAGTTTTCCTCATGTAGGTTCTGTAAATTTCTTTTTAAGATCTTTTGTAGGAGAGGGGTGTGTGTGTGTGTCTAACTGGCTATGGCTAATCTAGAGAAAAAATACAGACTTTTGTGTATTTATTTTTTAATGGCCATTTTACTCAACTCTCATTAGCTCTAATATTTTTCCTAAGTTTTTCAGTTTAATATTCATATGCTGAGAAATTTATTTACCCATTTCCAATATTTAGGCATGCTAGTTCTCTACCTGGATAGGTGAGTTTTGGTGGTAAAAAGGATTTGAAATGGATCTTATAGGCAATGAAGGGTGGATTCCAGTGGTACATACCAACAGAACTCCAGGCTTTGGGGAGCAGCACAGGAACACCAGGTAGTCAGAATAAGAGTGAAGATGGGGGCAGGGAATGAGGGGTGGGAAGAATACAGCAGAAGGAAATGCTAACAAAGATCCTGACATGAGGACTTAGATATTTAAAGCAAGCTTGTAATTGTAATAGGTAAAAGCAAATCTGACTCCATATTAGATCTGTTCCTTTTACTTTAACCCTTGTTCTTTGTTGCCTGTTCTTAGTGATGCTGGCTCTGCACCTTTTGTAAAAGTATGTTGCCTAGAGCCTGAAATATACAGGATTGCCTATTCTCAGGGTTCTGAGAGTTCATTCATCTAGAAATAAAAAGTTGCAGAACAGAGAATAACGTTTGTCTTCTTGGAGTTTTACAGGAATATCATGACCTGACCTACATGAATAGCTGTAAGAGAAAAGTATTCCGACACCAGAAGTTTGCAACAACTAACAATGCCCCTCTCTCTCCTTGCCTTTAGAAGTGCTCTGCTGAAACCCTTTGGGGAGTTTGGGGTTTTTTGAGCCTGAGCCACCCATCTCCTTACATAGTCCTACAATAAACCTTTCTCTGCTCCAAACTCTGATGTTTTGGTTTGTTTGGCTTTACTGTGCATCAGGTACATGAACTTGTGTTTGGTAAAAGGTTCACTTGGATTAGACTTATTAGGGAACTTGGAAGTTACAAGGCTGAGAGCCTCATTAAATCTATGAAGACAATGAGGTCCAAAGAGGAGAAGAGAATTTTCCAAGGATGCAAGGTTAATGGCTAAGCCTGTGCTAGAATGCTATCCAGGTCTCTTTCCATTTTCACTGTACTGAACAGTAGCCACCCTCACAGAGGAGGGGCCAAGCCAATAGAAAGTCAAGAAGCAGGGTCTTTTGCCCCATCCCATCACTTTTCTTTGGGAAGAAGGTAGAATATTTTATGTTCCCTTGACTCCACAGAGTGTTGGATTGGAGAGAGGGAGGGAAGGAAAACAGTATGCTAAGCCATCACTTACTTGCCCTTCTACAATTATTGGACCTTGGAGAAATCCACTCACTTTGCTGGGCCTCAGCTATTATCACCTTAAATATACAGGAACCACTTAAATTGGCAGCTACATCCAGCTCACAGGTGTGTTTTGTATTTTACTAGATTTGAAAGCAATTTTAATTATTTGACAGCATTTAGAAGTCATAAAAGTTTACATAAAATCCAGTTTTCTGACTTTTCTTGAAAAATGTGATGGTCTTGCAACACCAGGACAACTTGCTGCATATTGTCTGTCATTTATTGTCTGTGTGCAGGGTTATCACTCACCATCTGCCATCATCCCTACTTACTCACTCATTTAGGCCACCCACATTCCCTCCATGGGCTTTCTAATATGACCTCACAATCTTCCTAGCTCCAAGGGTCTGTGACTGTGCGATGCTGTGATTCCCAGCATGGTCTTGGCAAACACATCTCAAATAAGGTTAACCCACATGTCTGTCCCTCTGGATATGCCCTCCTCTATGTTGTTTCAGGCTCAGCTGATTTCTCCACTTCCTTATTGTCTTAACACACTTCCTCTTCCTGATGTCCAGGTCACTTGGTCTTGGCAGTACAATTCCAGAGCCTTTGCTAGTCATTTGGATGTTCTTTATTTCTCCCCTAAACTAAATGGCCTGGTTTCTGGCTTCTGTCCAGCATGGCTTGGGAAGAAGGAAGTGACAGACCTGCCTTCCCTGGCTCCCTCGCAGAACAAATCTCTGTGATCTCTATTTATCCCTTCATTCCACAAACTCCAAGGTAGTAAATGAATCAACAACAAATGGTGGACATTGTATATCTAAAGAAAAGAGCTTAGTGTTGACACTGGCTGCTTAGCCCGCTGGAGGCTCCTGCAGGAGTGGGAAGCAAACAGGAAGATAAATCGTCCTAGTGCAAATAGAGGCCAGTGCCATCTGACAGAGCCCGGGAGCAGCCTTGTCCAGGGTGTGCTTAGGGAAAGATGAGACAACTTAGGATCAGGAAGACAGGAGACACTCATGCTGAAGTCAAGAATAGAGTTCCAAGAGCAATTTTTATAGTCTGGGAAAGGGTGAGAGTCTTAAGGACATCCAGGCAAAGACAGGAAGGTAAAAAGCACATTATGAGTGCCAGGCTGAAGCAGTTATTGAAATAAGAGAAAATAAGTTCATTGCATTGAGTGTAGGATGATGTAATGAATTATGAGAAACAAACCTTAGCTATGAGGCCAAGGTACAAAAAAAGGTAGACACATTTGAGGATCACCAAGTAAACAGGTTGGGATCACAGTCAAAGCCCCAAGATGGCATCTCCTCTATGTAAAATTGGCAGACATAGCTGGCTAATGCTCTAAGCTTCCCAGGGGTCTGAAAATAGTCCTAGTTCGATAGTGTGGCCAAGCCTCAGCTCAGCATGAATTCTGTGACTTCTCTTCTTCAACTTACCATGTTCTTAAGCTAATTTGATGCACATTCCTCCCCAAAACTGTTCTTTCCATTGTGATCTCCTCAAGAATAAAATCCTAATCCTCCAATTACCTAAACAGGAATTGTTTACCATCCTATCTTCTCTCATTTACCATAATATCCCCAAGTTGTATAATTTTTACCTTTCTTATATCTATCAAACCTCCCCCTCCTTCCTACAGTCTCTATTCTTATGAATTAAGTTCTGAGTTTCATCATTCCTTGTGTGAAATTTCTCCCGTAGATTTCTAGCTCAACACTCTGCCCAGAGTTTATACAAATTCAATCCTCTCTCTCTACACAGGAGCCTGAGTGATCTTTCAGAGATGAATTTAGTGTATTACCCCAGCTTAAAACCCTTCCAGGCCCCATTCTAGTTTTTAGGTGAGGTAACCATCTGACTTGGGACCCCTTTTTCAACCATTCTCGCCATTTCCTTCTCATGGTACAAAATTGCTGAAAATCTAAAGGACCTTACTTCTGCTGTGCCTGCATCTGGAATGCCCTCCATGCTTCATCATCTAGATAGCTCTTAACCCTCCTTCAAAAAGCAGCTCAGATTTCTCCATCTCTAGGAAATCATTATTAAAACTCAAGCCCGTGTTGGATTACTTTAGCACTTGGCCACATTGTCCTGTAATCAATGCCTTCATGACCAGACCAACTTCCCACCAAGAATAGACACGTTACTGGTCCAATCACTTATCAACCTGGATGTCTTCTATACCCAGCATTGTGCCTGGGCAGAATCAGGTATAATTGTTGAATGAGTGAATAAATAAATAAAACATTTGAGTAAATGAATGACTCAATCACTCCATCATCAGTCTATCTACTACTCTCCAAGGTCTCAGGCTGAACTGAATTCTCTATTAGTGGAAACTTACTCTGGGACCTTTATAAGACACTTGGAGAGCCAGGTGAATCAAATACAATCAAATTATTACTCAATTTATTCACTTCTCCCTTCTCTAAAATTAGGAGCATGGGAATGAATATGTATGAACATGTGTAATTATAGACACTTATGCACATAAATTATCTGGCAGGACTCCTGGTGCTATGCTCACAGGAGTGAGATGTTTATCTTCACCTGTCTTCACTGTAGAGTTGTCTCTGGAACACCATACTCCAAAAGGAAAGTGGTTAAAGACTCTCCCCACTTTTATAACTTATTCATTGTCTGTTCTTTGATATTCTGCTCTCAAAAGGAACCGAATCCTCCAGTGGCATTCTTGGGTGGGGTAGATCTATGAGATTTGGGGAGATGAAATGTGATGTTGCTGGCTTTGAAATTTCATTGCAAGCCCAGGAAGCTAAATGTTCCTCTCATTGGTCTTCTTTTCAAATGATTAGCTGATGACACTTACCAAGTTCTCCACTCCTTTGATTCTTAAAAATAAGATAGGAAAAAATTTTTTTTCTTTGTGTTGTTTTGTGGAAATTCTGGAATTGGTATATTTTTTTTTTTTTTAAAGTTCTCAAGGAACTCACACCATGTGCTAAACCTGAATGCTGGCCATTCATGGCTGCAGTAGTCTCCAGACCATGAGGAAGATTATGGACAAATCTATTCTAACGATGGTAAGAATGTTGAAAAGCATGTGTACTAAATGTTGGGGAAAGATATCTGTCACCTTTGTAGGATCAATAATATGAAAAGAACAGACTTTTGAAACTGAAAGATACTACTTCAAATCCTGGGTCCAAGACTTATTAGTTGTATGAATTTGAGCAAATTAAGTAACATTCTGAGTCTCTGCTTCCCAGTCTATAAATCAATACAAATAGTAAATATCTCATGGGATTGCTTAAAAGATTAAAAAATGTGACATATGTAAAACATTAGCAAAATTCCTGATATTTAGTGAGAAATTAGTAATATTCCCTTCCTCTTTCTCTCTCAGGTAATTACTAAATTGAAAGCCTAATCTTTGGTAAGTACTTGATTAAGTCCCCATTTCTTGGAATTAAGTGATCCACTGAGAGAGAATATGATTCATTTTACACTAAAATATAGTCTCATACAGAACACAAAAGCTTCCACATAAAAAGCATTTAAGTACTATGAACCATCAGACAATTAGTCCACAATAGGAACCCTGACATCTCTCTCCTGGTCTACAAACTTTCTTCAGTTCTAAGGTGAATGATAAGTCATTCTGTAGTAGACTCAGGTTTGCAATGATGAAGATGAGTTAGAACTACTGACCTCCTATGGTAGTTATCAAGGGTTAATAGAACTTGAAAACTAGGGTATTATAAGAGTTTACTGGAGACTATATATAATTCAGTATTCTGCTAAGCCTTTCTGCTCTACAATTCTTGGTGATCCTGTGGGTTTTATACGTGAAGATCATCAGTAACAAAGCAAAAGAGTTGTTGATATATTATCAGTGCTGTCTTCAGTAGGCCATGGTTTCCATTTGCTGACATTCTTATTTCTCAATGTTGAAATATTATGAGTTTTATTTTATCATTATCAATTATGTTTGGTTTGAGTTTTCTTTTTTGTTTGTTTGGTTTTTTTTTTTTTTTTTTTTGTAAATCTACCATGCAGCGTGGTATACATGTTTATCAGGACTTTTGACTGATTATTTTCAAATAACCGGGTTTTAAGTTATATTTGCAAGTAAAAAATTACATATCACCAGGCCCCACTGCTAAGAGATAGATATGTAATTTCCCCAAATCTGCTTGTACAGTAACACTTCTTCTGCAATTAAACAAAGGTGAATTTTTTCCTCCTTTTGAAACAGAGCAAATGAGAAAGGTGGTTTTCATTTTTTGTGTTTTGCTTCATGTTGCAAACATGAACTTCTGACAAAGAAGTTTGAGAGCTGCTATCCAACATGGCGCCCATTATCTTCAGAAATATCTAGGGAGTTGGCCAATTCATCTCCTGATTCAGAGTGAGAGTTAATTTTTCATGGGCTCCTAATGAGTTTACTTTACTATTCAGGGAGCAATTATCCAATCCAACAATTTACAAAATCTTGCCCTGAGAACCTGAATGAGAATAGGTTATCTATGACCATGAACTCATAAATGGCTCTACTCCTGTTGTGTAAATCCAGCTAGATTTGTGGTTCATCAGGTGGTCATTTGAAAACCTAGCAAGAGGCATCATAGAGATATCTAGCTATTTTTCAAGCATAAACTTGAGAAATTGTGGTTCTATGCCAGCTAACTTTAGAAAAGTGTGCTGTGGGGTCAAACACCCTTTTCAGCTTCAATTCAAATGCCCTTAGAGTTTTGCATATGTGTGAAGTAAGACCAGCAACTTTCTAGTGATGAAATCCTCCCTTCACTAACACAGGATTTATTAGGTTGCCAGTGGCAAACCCCATAGCAAAAAAGAAAGGCATAGAGGATACTTTTCCAAGGATTTAAGGCTACCATTTTGTCAGATCATAGGCTGTTTGAGCTGCAAGGGTCCTTAGAGTTTATTTATCTAATTTCCCCCTTTTGTAAAAAAAATGAGACCACTGTGACCCAGAAAAGTGAAGCAACCCACTTATAAATAATTTAAGTTAGTAAGTAATCCAGTCACCTTTCCCATT
Source organism: Phocoena sinus (assembly GCF_008692025.1). Taxonomy (NCBI): domain Eukaryota; kingdom Metazoa; phylum Chordata; class Mammalia; order Artiodactyla; family Phocoenidae; genus Phocoena; species Phocoena sinus. The sequence goes on from NC_045775.1 coordinate 74,963,257, forward strand.
TATTGCTTAATATATAAAATGCTATCCTGAGGTCTCTACTTAACTCTTGATAACCACATGTGGTAGGCTAGGCAAGTGAGATGGTCATTTTCCAGGCTGGGGAATGAAAGGTTAAAGGGCAGACAAAGGGAAAGAACACAGAGCTTTGGACTGTGATTCCAGGATTTTGGCATTTTCCTGCTACTACGTAAGACTTCCTTTGTCAAGTCTAGGACTCAGATCTCTAGAATAAGCCCAATGGGAATTAGACTGTGCTATAGAGTAAGCAGGCCAGCATTATTATTTTTTTTTTAAAGCTTTCAATTGATGCATGTGAGTGTCAGTGTTGCAATTGTCCTGCTGTATCCAAATGGGACCTGAATATGGAGAAGTAGTGGAATTTGGTAATAACAGGTAACTACCCTCCAACCAGCCATAGTAATATTGGAGCATACTCTCCCTCTCCCACCTCAAATCTGCAAATCCTATCAGAGGCTCGATTCATGATTTACTTAAGTTAGTGATTCTTAGGGATTAAATACATGACATGCAGGGTAGAACCTTGTGCCTTTAGGCAAATTACTCTCTCTCTGTGGGCCTCAATTTCCCTGTCTGAGAGGAGGGGCTGCCCAGATGCTCTCTAATGGTCCTACTATATTCCCAAGTGATTAAGCTGCACCCTCATGGTTTACTTCCTTCCATCCATGTCTCAGGGCCCACTCTCTCTGTAATTTGACTTATTGTGCTGCTAGTCTACGTACCCTATGCCTCCTTCCCACTACAAGCAGTTTGGTCTTTTGAGCGGTCAGTGTAGAACTAACCGATCAGTGCAGTAATAGAAGCTATTTGACAATTTAGCGATGGCCCCACATAGCCCAGTCCTACCATCCCCCATATTTATTGAATAAGTTCTTGAGAATTATCACTCAGGATAGACATACTTTTCCCCCATCTTAACAAGACTGGCCTCTTTTTGTAGTTTGCTTCTCAACTGAAATGTCACTTCCTGAGGGAGACCATGTCTTACTATCTACTCAGTGTAAATCAATTACCAAATCACTATCATATCCCATCACATTTTAATTTTTCTGAAGAACCCTCATCGGCATCACACATTGTTCATATTTATCAGTTTATTTATTGACTGTCTTTTACCTCCAAAGGAGAACAAGATCTAGGACATTGTCAGACATGTAGTAGAGACTCAAAGAATATCTGTTGGATGGATAGACACATGAATATGTGGATATTATTGCTGGATGGGATGTTAAAATCTATCAAATCAAAACCTCTGATTTCACAGATGAGTATGTGATGCCCAAAGCAGTAAAAGACATTGTCCAAGGACTTAAACAAATCATTGTCTTAGCAGGATAGCAGCCAGGAACTTCTGATTCCCAGTCCAATAATCTTTCCACTATAACTTAAATTAGGAAGAGAGAAGGTCTGTTTAGGAGCCCTAAGAGATCTAAAGAGAGGATCTCATTGACTATATCTAGAATAACATGGAAAGGGAACCTTTGTGATGAGAAGGGATTGGTCATAGGAGAGATTTTTATAGGTAAGAGGCAAAAGTCTAAGTACTGAACGATTCACCTGCTTAAAAATAATTTTGACATGAAATTAATGAGAATTATCTCCATTTTGTGATGTTTTTTTCACTTTCATAAAACCCAGAGAAAATCATAATTAAAAAAGACACATGCACCCCAATGTTCATTACAACACTATTTACAATAACTAGGTCATGGAAGCAACCTAAATGTCCATTGACAGATGAATGGATAAAGAAGATGTAGTACATATATACAATGGAATATTACTCAGCCATAAAAAGGAACAAAATTGGGTCATTTGTAGAGATGTGGATGGACCTTGAGACTGTCATACAGAGTAAAATAAGTCAGAAAGAGAAAAACTAATATTGTATATTAACGCATATATGTGGAATCTAAAAAAGTAGTACAGATGAACCTGTTCGCAAGGCAGAAATAGAGACACAGACATAGAGAACAAATGTATGGACACGAAAGGGGGAAAGTAGGGGGTGGGGCATAAGGGGTGGGGTGAATTGGGAGATTGGGATTGACATATATACACTAATATATATAAAATAGATAACTAATAAGAACGTGCTGTATAGCACAGGGAATACTAATTCACTTTGTTGTACAGTAGAAACTAACACAACATTACAAAACAACTATACCCCAATTTAAAAAAAAAAAGTCATGGCTTGATATCAGTTTGAGAAACTACCTCTCCTAAGAGAGCAGAGTAGAATAAATGAGAACACACGGAAAACTTGCAAAAAAAATCTATCATTTTAATTATTGCTACAATAGATTTGCTTCTTTCAGGAAAAAATAAACACTTTAAAATTTCTTCTTAGATGTCTTTCGTGCATACAGGGCACTCTTTCTTATGTCTATGATCATTCTTCTGATTCCTTTATTAACCTTCTTTGCTCCAATCAGGGCCCAGATACTGAAATGCTAAGTTATGGTATTTCACACTTCAGAATTGTTGTATTTGATATTCTTTCTTCTGGAATACACTTACTCTATTTTTCCTCCTAGAAAATTCCTATTCTTTGGTCAAAATCCAATTTATAAGTCACTTTTCCAAAAGGTCATGCTTGAACATCAACCCTGTATCAGTAAGCATTGTCGTGGAAAAACAATTCCATATCTAATTGGCAGACAATGAGGATTTACTTCTTACTCACAAGTATGGGGTCAACTGTTCTAAGCTTGTTTAAAAGAGGTAACTTCTACTTCAAGCTTCAGATCTGTGGATCTGGCTCAGCTCCCTGTGTCTATGTGTCTATACACCTTCCTGCTGAGACAATCAGGTGAGCAGCACATGCTCTTCTCTTAGCTAAGCAAAAGTGCACAGTTCCACAAGCACTATTCAAACCTCTGCCTTATGTTTGCTAACATTGTTGGTCAAGGCAAATAGCATGGCTGACCAAAGTTAAGGTACAAGAAAGTATAATTTTCCTATAGAGATGGAAAGAACTGTGTAAATTATATGTCAAAGGTCATGGACACAGAGGGGGTCAAGAATTGATATCAATACATGCACCTGGATGCTCACAGCAGCACTATTTACAATAGCCAAGACATGGAAGCCACCCAAGTGCCCATTAATAGACAGTTGGATTAAGAAGATCTGGCATATATATATAATACATATATGTTAAACATACACACACAATGGAATATTACGCAGTCACAAAAAAGAATGAAATACTGTCATTTGTTGCAACGTGGATGGACCTAGAGAATATTATGTTTAATGAAGTAAGTCAGAGAAAGACAATACTGTATGATATCACTTACATGTGGAATCTAAAAAATAATACAAATGAATGCATATGCAAAACAGAAACAGACTCACAGATATAGAAAACAAACTTGTCATTACCAAAGAGGAGAGGAAAGTGGGGAGGGACATATTAGGGGTGTGGGATTAACAAACTACTGTATATAAAATAGTTAAGCAACAAGGACATACTGTACAGCACAGGAAATTAGACCCATTGTCTTGTAATAAACAATAATGGAGTATAATCTTCAAAAATACTGAATCACTATGCTGTACACCTGAAATTAACACAACACTGTAAATCAACTATACTTTGATTTTTAAAAAAGAATTGGTATCAGTAATTCAATCTACTTTCAGATTCACTATATCTCTAATTCTCTTCTATATTAATGTTGTATCTTGTAGATGTTTCTATGTTGCATTTAATCATGATGTAACTGTTTTGATAGTTGGTCTTCCCAGTTAATAAAACTTTAAAGATAACAACTAACATTTTAAGGGGCACACTCTGTGCCAGGCAGTGCACTAAAATCTTTGCAGGTATAATCCCAGCTTGCTTCCAGACAACCTATGTACTATAGATATCCCAATTTACAGGTGAGGAAATTACACTGCGGTAGCGTGTCTGAGCTTACAAAATTCAGAGTTGAGCCTCAAACTCCAGTCTACTTACAAAGCCTCCTGATTCCTTCGCTAGATTATACTCTCCCTTATTTGATTTAAAGCTCAGTCAAGACCTTTATCTGATTTGCCTTTCATCAACCCAGTACCTATGGCAGTGCCTGGCACATAGTAGGAACTTGCTCATTGAATTGAGTTATATCAACCCTAACTTGTCTTTCTAGCATTATCTCCTGCTTCTCTTCTAGGTAAACACTGCTCAGGATGACCTCAAATGTCATATGTCTCTGTCCTTCTTCCTGCCATTTCTAATAGTCAATCGTTCAATAACTAATACTAAATCACTCTTCTAGAATTCATTCATCCTTATGTCATATAGACAGAACCTAGGAAGCTAGACTGGGAAATACATTGTTGTGCTTGGTTCTATCCGTGTCAGAGCTGAGCTTATCCATGATATCTGAGCTCCCAAGGCTACACACAACTGAGAGCCCCGAGGCCTTTATTGAATTCACTTTGTCTATTAAGTGACAAAGAATGATATATGGTGAGATGAATGTTTTGTTTATGTCATGATCATTCTTTCCAAGGTGACAATCATAAGGACCAGAATGACATGCCATATTTGGTAAACATAGAAGTTTTGTTATAATAGAAAAATCACTGTATTTAAATTATCAGATCTGTATTCTGATACTCAGCCATTATCTTAACACTGCCTCCTCTCACTAATCACCTCAACTCTCAGTTGTGTCATCTGTTAAAATGAAGGGTTGTTTGCTCCCCAATGGATAGGATTAAATGCTCCATGTGAAACGAGCTAATATGTAATATGTTTGTGTAAGCAAACATATATGGAAAATGTCAAACTCACCAGTTATTAAAAAGTAAAAACTATGTTCATATAAGTGTACACATATGGTGATTATATAGTGTGCATGTATATTATATATATTGATACTTTATATTTTATTTATAAAGTTTAAATATAATGATTATAAATATATAATTTATAGATAGTGTATTTATGTATAAAGTATCATACAATGTCAAGTAAATTTTAAAAGGGCAAAAATTCTCAATTTTAGAAAGGTGGATTATAACTTATACTCTTGAAATGGCTAGGGGTAATATAAACTGATACATGACTATAGAAAAATAATTTATCAACATAATTCTAAGGAAATATATTGTATGCAAAAAAGATATTCCCTAAGAAGAAAAACACAAGAAATGTCCTATGTAATATTTGAAAAATGGTGATGTTACTTTGGCACATCACTTAACATGGACTATTCTTCAGGAATTAAAATCATAATTCTGTATCACATGCAAGACTGCATAGTATGTAGAAACTCTATATCCAGTAGCATCAAAATTTTTAAAGTAGAATAAAAAATTATAACTAGCTATGAAATTAAGTAAAATATATGTATCAAGGTAAGCCAAGTGCTGTAAAAATAATCTCAAAATCTCAGTAGCTGAAACTAATAAAGCTTAATTTCTCATTCACATCACAGTCTGATTTATGTCGGCAGGGAATGGTGGGTGTTCTCTGCTCCATGCAGTAAGTTAGGGTCACAGGATTCTTGTAACTAATGGTTCTACCACTTGCTGGTGCCTCATTCCCTGGATCCTTTGCAGTTGGAGGGCAGGTGGAGGAAATGAGACATGAAGAAGGCTTACCTGCTCTTAACTACCTCTTCTTGAAAGTGACTAGCATGGCTTCCACTCAAGGACACTAACAAAAAAATGTCACATGGGCCCTGGTCAAACCTAGAAGAAGGGGGCTGGAAGACATGATATAGTCAGTACTCAGGAAGAAAAGAGGGTGGGTATGGTGAGCATCTGGCCAGTCTGTGTCACAATATGTATATGAATGGATAGTAAGAGGATATAAAAAGGGAAAGAGTAAATTTACTAAGCAGCCAAGTTTACTTGATAAGTAAAAGGTTTATTTACTTAAGAGATAGGCAATTTTTCTTTATTATTTATATTACCTTACATTTAAGAGCCACAAATATGTAAAATTTTAAAATATCATCCTAAAATACTGGAATTAGCTTAAATGGTGTACAAGGCTAATTCCATCTTTAATACCCAATGACTAGTAATTGCAGCATACTGAGATTTTATAATCCAGCCTCATTTCTGTCCATACCTTCTCAAGAACCTGGACCTCAAGAAATGTGGTCTAAGTTTTGCAGACCATTTGACGGAAGATCTGAAGCATGGACACTCATTAATAGGATAAAAGATTTTAATTAAGCTCCATATGCAATTATAACTTTGCTGGTTATTAACATTGATGAGAAAAATTACACAGTTATGATCACTGGCAGGGCTATTAATGTGTTTCTTAATGATATAACATTTGTTTAATGGAAGTATTTCCTTTTATGGACAAGTACCATCCGAGGGCAATTTGTCATTGTTATTAATTCAAGATCATTTATCTGTCACTCAACACCAGGTCCAATCAAGAGGGAGAGGATTGCATGAGACTCCACTGAGTATCCCTTCCAGGGAAAGAGGTTTAATAATAGAAATGAAAATGAGACAAATATCAAAGTCTGTTTAAAGGGTCAGGCCCCTTATAAGACACAAAAGACCAGAAGTTCTGTACAAAGAGAAATCTGACTTTTTTCCTTCCAAAAAGATGAAAGCTGTTTATGCAGCTTGGGTCATTAGCAATAAAATTCTCTGCATGAAAATTAAAGTGATAATTTCTTTCCTGCAATAAAGAGATGACAGTCACTTTGGGGATGGCCAAGGCCAGACTTGAATGTTCTTTATTTACATGCTGCCACCAGGCTGTGATGGAATGAACACATTGAAAGCAATCACCTTTGAATAGGTTTATACTGCAAAGGTGAGTGTATTCATTTGCTAAGGCCACTGTAACAAAATGCCACAGACTGGGTGGCTTAAAAAAACAGAGATTTATTTTTTCACAGTTCTAGGGGCTGGAAGTTCAAGATTAAGGGATCAGCAGGTTTTCTTTCTCCTGAGGCTTACAGATTGCCACCTTCTGGATGTTTCCCCACATGGCCTGTCCTCTGTACAGGCATTCCTGGTGTCTCACCATCTTCTTAAGGAGACTGATCGTACTGGATTAGATCCCCATTTTTATGACCTCATTTAACCTTATTAACCTCTTTAATAGTTCTATCTCCATGTACAGTCATATTGAGGGTTTAGGGTTGCAACATACAAATTTGGGGAGACACAATTCAGACCAGAGTAGTGATTATATTATTTTTTAATTCCAAACACAGATGAAATGAAAGAGATCTACAAACTCCGGGCATCCATCACAAACTGAACCTAGAAAGATAGGCAGAATAAACACACCCTCTCCCTCCTGCAAGGATGTGTATCCTCTGTGATGATGATTTTTTGTCTACTCTACTTTTACACCTCATGCCCTCCTTCAGAGTCTTAACATTATCTCCATTTAACAGATGAAAGGATCGAGAAGGGAGATTTGCTAACCTCTCCAAGGTCCCACAATCACCAAATTTAGTTTCAAATTCTTCTTAGAACTGTAATCCTTTTTGGCAGAAGTTAGGACTGTGATAGAAGCAAAAAAGCACTCAGGAGAGAGAGAGAGAGGTTGTGAGAGAGAGCTTGGATGTTAGCTATATATGCCCTGTAACCATGCTCCTGCCTGAGGAAACAAGTCTCAGATGGGAAGTGGGAGTCTAGTTTGGGACACTGGGGGATGCTGCTGCAGTTAACCAGGCCCCTGGCACAAAAGGAAATGCAGATGTGAGGACATGTGGAGGAGTCCAATTTCAGACATGTTGAGTGAGGTATCCATTGTTGAACCAGGAAGTACTCAAGTCACAGGGTTAAATGGGAACACAATGAGCTGTGTGCATTATTTTGTGTAGGGGAGGAATGAATGTTTCCTCTACCCAATCCTAGGTTCTTGGTTGTGTCTCTGTAATAAAAGACAGATTAACAAGAGAAAAACAAACAAGCTTATTAGTATGTATATATCATATATACTTGGGAGGGACTCAGGAAAGAGTAACTCAAAGAGGTGGTCTAGAATTCAAGCTTGTTAGCCTGAATAATAAATAAATAAGTAAATAAACTTGTAGACAAAAGGCAAGACAGAGGAAGGAGTTTTTAGGCTTCTAAGAATGGGAAACTGTGAGAAAGTAAACATATGGGACACTGATGGTAGATAAAGGTTAGTTAGTAAAGTTGTTTATGTAGCATCCTCTGGTGCCATCTCCAGATTGATCAGAGTCTAAAATTGACTCCCCTGGTAATTAACTTTTGTCCTTCCTGAAGGAAAGGGAGGAAGGACACCTTTGAAAATGTAAGTCCTTCTTTTTTTAGGCAAATAGGGGATGGGCAAGCAGCTTTTCTTTGATCTGTTTCCTCTCAATTGTCAATTATATATTCAATATAGTCTTTATGCCAAAGTGCCATATTTTGGAGTGACATAATCTAGTGCCCTTCAATTGATAGAGATCTGGAAGTTGAAGGCAAGGTAGGAAGAATCAAAGAGGAAAGTATAGAGGGTAAATAAGAGGGACCAGTACACTGAGAAAAAATATCTGGTTTCACCTCCTACTACCTTACATCAGAGGCAGCAGGACATAAACTAAGGAATACAGTGTCCAATGAAGGCCACCTTGGGCAAAGTTCTGGCTCAATTACTTCCTAGATGGGAGAGGCTAGAAAAATTACTTTGACATCCTGTGCCTTGGACTCCTTTTGTCTTTCTCCCATGCCCTTTACTTTTTTTAAAAAAAAAAAAAGGACCGGGGCTTCCCTGGTGGCGCAGTGGTTGAGCGTCTGCCTGCCGATGCAGGGGACGTGGGTTCGTGCCCCGGTCCGGGAGGATCCCACATGCCGTGGAGCGACTGGTCCTGTGAGCCATGGCTGCTGAACCTGCGCGTCCGGAGCCTGTGCTCCACAATGGGAGAGGCCACAACAGTGAGAGGCCCACGTACCGCAAAAAAAAAAAAAAAAAAAAAAGGACTAATTATAGTATCTCGTCATAAGATTGTTGAAAGAATGAAAAGAAATAATAGAGGTAAACCACACAGCAAATGTACAACAAGCGTTTTCTACTTATTACTAGCTTCCTAGCACTGGGCAAGTGACCCAAGTTCTCTGTTTCAAGCACCTCATTTGTAAAATGGGGGGTAATGATGTTTTTTTCAAAAGGTTATGAAAAACGTTTTTATTTATATAACTTTATTCATATATTTATGTATTTAGTATAAATATATGTATAATTTACATATAAATATAATTTAACCTATTATAAAATACATAGTATTTATATATACTGATGGCAAATAATTTTATTTACATACACACTTACTTTATAATTTGGATGATTTACTTAAAAGCAGCAGCAGTGACATACCAAGTGGTAGCATGGGGATGGGGCAGGGTGGGAGTATAGAGATTTTTTTTTTTTTTTGGCTGCATTGTGTCTTTGTTGCTGCACGCAGGCTTTCTCTAGTTGTGGCGAACAGGGGCTACTCTTCGTTGCAGTGTGCAGGCTTCTCTTTGCGGTGGCTTCTCTTGTTGCGGAGCACAGGTTCTTGGGGCACAGGCTTCAGTAGTTATGGCTCACAGGCTCTAGAGAGCAAGCTCAGTAGTTGTGGTGCACAGGTTTAGTTGTTCCATGGCATGTGGGATCTTCCAGACCAGGGATCGAACCTGTGTCCCCTGCATTGGCAGGAGGATTCTTAACCACTGTGCCACAAGGGAAGTCCCGAGAATTTTAGAATAATAATAAAGCCAACCAAAAGTCAGCCTGATTTTTATTGTCACCATGCCCCGGCACTTCTAAACACAACCAGTGATGAAACACCCTCCCCACTGTGGCAGACCACTTCCACCATCCCATCATCTACCCCAACCTTCCCACCCCTGTTCCTGTTTAAGAGAGATGCCATACATAATTGTTTCTCTAGTCAGTGGTATGAACAAAGAAGACCCTGGATAAGTACTAGCTTAACAAATAGCAAATAGAATTTCTTATATGTGTGGAGGACTTAGTTTTGAAATGCATTTGGGCACATTTACTAATTTGGTGTTGTCAAGGTTGAGTCACCCTGATTGAGATTCAACGCAAGTTCACTGCATGCTTGCTGCCTATTACTACTCAGCCTTGGCTGCCCCATGAACCTCCTGGGGAGCTATAAAAAGGATCAATACCTATGCTTCCTTCAGGCCAATTAACTTAGAATTTCAGAGGTGGGGTGGGTAGTGCCTGGTCACTGGTATCTTTTAAAATTTCTTCAAATGATTCTACCATGCAAGCAGGGTTGAAAAGGCTTAAGCCAGGCCATGTGTATGATGGTTATATGCTGAGACTCTGACATTGGTCTCGAAGGTCCAAATGGGGTGTCTCTCCATGCCTCATTTTTTCATCTATAAAAAGAGAATTAAGAACCCACCTCAAAGGGCTATTGTGAGGGGTAAATGAGATAATCCACGTAGTGCACTGAGAATAGTACCTGGAACACAGTAAGAATTCAATAAACACAAGCTATTATAATTATAACAGCACTTTTGCTCGTGACCCTGGCAGGGTGCCATCACCGTCCATTATATGCATGAGGAAACAGGTTCAAAGAACTTAATTGCTTGTCCAATCAGAGCTTGTGAGAAAGGAAGAAATTGTTTATGAGCTTAGAGCCCAAGAATAATTTGTACAATACAAAGCCAAGATACCTTGAGATTTATTACACCTACCAAGCACAGAGATTGGTATATGACTATCAAGCCTTTTATTGCAAGTATCTTAACCGTTCTTTGCCTATGGTATGTTTCCATCCAGCACCACACTTTAGACTCAGGTAAGCAGGATTCTGCCTGACCCCCACCTCAGGGTGCCCCATGTTTTTGAGCACCTTCCAGTGGCTGGGACTATGAGGGCTGGATCAGGGCCGTTAGATGGGGAACTCTGAGCCCACCTGGATCCTGTGTCACCTCCAGTTCCCATTTGGACCAGAATATTCCTGCTATCCAGGGTGATTTTCCTTTAGTGGAATTGCACAAGATTGGGTTGCCAGAATGGAGCTGACATGCCGATTTGGGGTGTCTCAAATTGTTTCTCTAGACAGGAACCCCCCAAAACCTTTTGCTTGGCCCCATTACACCTTAAAGGTGGCCTTGTTTCCAGTGATAAAAACTGTATATTTTAAATTTAAACAAGCAAACGTTTTTATTGGAGCTATTGATCACTATATTTCCTTAAGTCTGCATGGGATTTTTTTTTACGTAAGTCAAAGAAAACAATTCAATAAACATTATGCATATTCAGAAACAAAGTTACAGTGCCATGCAAAAATAGCAATACTATGCACTCTAGTGGATGCTAAAAGGTATTTGTGCATCTTATAAAAATGCATTTCTGTATTTTATGACCTCTCAGACTGGTGAGATAGACAAGTGAACACTGTGTGGGTTGATACCCGCATGTCGGCACCCATTTAATCTCAGTGTCCTCATCTGTAAAGTAGGGCTAATAATAACCCACCTGATGGAATTGTTGAAGGACATGAATTAGATAAACAGGTAAAAACTAGTTTAGCATAATGTGACCATTAGTAACATTGTAGTATCAATTCTACTAATAGTTTCATGACTAACAATGTACATGCTCCCTAAACATTGGCCTCAGAGCAGTCTGTAATAAGTAGGATGATGAAGCTACCAAAAGTTTGTGCCAGGAATGCGTAGGAGAAAACAGCAATTTCCACGGGCATAATAGGGAATGACTTCTTGGAAACAGTATGTATAGGCTGGTCTTAGAAGAAAAAGCATAGTTCTTCCACAGTATGAATAACAATTTGGAGGTGGGATGGTAAAGAGAAAAGAGAAAAAGTCCCCATGGATTACCAGGAGACATGATGGGGGTGGAGAGTGGCGGGGGTGGGGGTTGGGTAGGTGGCTGCACTCATGGCTGAGCGAAGACTTTAGGAGCAGGCAGGTCAGTAGATAAGCCTAAAAACTTACTAGAGAAATCCACAGACAAGCTTCAATCTTTCCCTTACAAGTCTGCAATGACCCCGAGGGCAGAGCAAGCGCTTATGAAGTTTGACACCTGCCATGTATGTGATGAGCAGAGGAATTACGTTTCTGACACTGCAGACAGACATCACTGCCCAAAAGGCAGTCAAGCCTCCAGATACCAAGTGGATCATGTATCAACTAGGAAACCAGGTATCAACTAGGAAACTGGGTAAAAGAATGAAGAAAGGAGCCCACTCAGTCCAGGTGGGAGAGCTGATGAAATTCAGGGCTTGGTCTGAGCTCCCACATCCAGAAGCCTCAGCCAGAACTTCTGTCACTTTTTGGTGCTACTCCAGCTCCTATAGCCCTGCTGGCACCACTCAACAGCAGGCAGGCCCTGGTCTTGTGAGGAGCTGTTTCAAACACAACCTTCCTGTGCAGCTGAATTGCCTTCCTTCAGCATCCTTGTTTCACGCATCTTCACATCCTTTCTTTCCCACCCAGCTCAGTGAGACTGAGTTTCCTGCCCAGCATACATCTGTGACTAATCAAAATGTGGCTAAAAGTTGCTTAAGCCAAAGTAGCAAAAGAAACAGAGAGAGGATCAATTTGTACATCTTAAGAAGCCTTCTCTCCTATAAGCTACTCAGCCTAATTTGGACAATAGGTGGGGATTCAATCAGATGTGGAGACTAATTATTACATGATACAGTAAGACTCTGATTCTCTAGCAGGCTCCACAGGAAGACTGTCCCAGGTAGAGCTAAAAATCAGATGCTACATCTCAGGATCTTGCTCCCCATTTCTAGCTGAGACCTTCAGCATTTAGCAGGTCCTGACAAGAGATTAAATTAGAATCAGTGGCTGCCAACATTGTGCCAACATAATCAGTGGCTGGACATACATTAACATCCCCTAGGGAGATTTAAAATCTGTATGGCCAGACCAATTACAATGGGGTCTCTAGTGGGGAGGGAGAGTTAGGGCTCAGGGCCCAGTATTTTTTAAAGCTGCCTGGGTGATTCAAGTGCAACCAAGGTTGAGAACCTCTGTCTTCGTTGGGGCAGACAGCAGCCTCTGGAAATGGCATCCTCTCCACCAACCCCTGATAACCCTAACCAGAGAATCCAAGCCCATCCTGCCATAATGTGGGGGTGAGTAAACTCCCCACCAAAAACAAATGCTCTTGAGAGAAGGAAGCAAATGAATACTACTCACTGAAAGAGAATTGGATGTGAACAAAGTTTCTGGTAGAAAAGGATATACCTGATTCTGGGGCTCTGAAGAGATGACATTAGTGCACAGAGAGTAGAGGTGTAAGCAACATTAACTTCATTTGTTTGACACAGAGCCCCACGTCCCTGGAGAAGGTAGCCAACCCACCAGAGCCTTTGGAGAAGCAGCTCAGTTTGGGGAGGACGCTCCTCGCTGGGAGTACCAGACCCTAGCCTGTCACTTAATCACTGTGCCATCTTGTGCAAGCTGCTACTTACAAAGCATATTTTTTGAAACATAGCACATACACAGAAGACTGAACAAATGGTAAGTGCTCAACTTAGTTAATCATCGCAAAGTGAACACATACACATAACCACCATGAAGATCCAGAAGGAGAACATTGGCCAAGACAGTTTTGATATAGTCTGAGCATCTCTTTTGTGCTGGGGAGTTACACATGCACAGATAATGACATGGAAATGACACAAAAGATCTCAGCCCTAAAAGAGCTCCTAGTCTAGGAAGAGACTAATATATCAACAACTGCAACACTGGTAGCCACATAATTTTACAATAAATTCCTTTTAGGAATTTAGTGTAGTGGATGACAATAGATTTATTTAAAGAGTTCCCCATAAGGGAATTATCTATTTTAGGTTTATCCTATAGAGTGCCAGAACTGTGCTTAGGAAAGTCCCTTTGAGTATAGTAGGTGAGACCATGGTTCAGAAGATGACAGTGGGTCAAAATGACAGCTAAATAGTTTTATATGAGAAAGGAACAGAAACAGTGGAACTTGAAGAGGGGGGTGGTGGGATGGGAAGGGAAGAGAGAAAGGCAAATAAATATGGCAAAATGTTGGCTCCACATGAAAGCGACCAGTCAGAAAATCTCAATGACAAGGGTAATCAAAGGACTTTTAATAATAGGGATATTTAATATATCAATTTAAATTATTTATGTTACTACAAATCACCTTCTCTCCTCCTTTATGCTTCCATAAACTCTGTGACATTTGTAAATGCTTTGTGTGACTGGTTTAGGAGAAAAGCAAGGGGAAATGCTGAGTTCTAGAGGTGGATAAGCATAGAGCAGAAGGAACGGAACAAGAAAATGAGATTGAAGGAGACTGAGGGCTGGGGAGACAGGTGCTCTGATTCAGAAGTGCCCAAGAGAAGGAAACTCCCAGAAATACACAGAAATCTTGGGGTGGACATTGAATTTCCCACAGGATGTTCAATGGGGTGTTAAGACAGTTTTACTCACATCTCAAAGCTCAGGGTGGCAGCAGCTGACAACTGCTTGCACATGGCATATCCTTGAATGATGTATTTGCCCTGCCCTGCTGTCCTGAATGCCAAGCACAATAAGGTTAGAGTACACAAAATGCTATGTATACATACACTTCAAGGCCTGTTTGTAATGCAGGTGAGTACTGAAATTTCTCAGGTCACCTCATCCTCTGGTTCACTGTTAACCATACACGTCATTCTACACAAAAATGGAAGTATGTGCTTCTTCATAATAAAGATCTCTGGTTTTCTGCTGCCCCACAATACTTCTGATTAAGGCCCACCCTGGACACACTCCCAGGTATACTCCTCACAGCCTTCCCTCAAACCACAGCATCCTCCAGTTCCAACAGGTGAGCAGAAAACCCATCCAGCTCAGCAGAGTACACTCTCCCCAGTACACTGAGCAGGTTTCCAGGTATTTGTGATCTGCATCACTTGCCACGTTTTAGAACACAAAGCCCGTGCAGCTCACCATCTGAAATATGCATTAAAAGAATGTCAAGGGCAGGTGTGAAGGAGGAAAAAGTCTAAGGAGGACAGTATTTATTTTTGTTTGAGAGAGAGGTCAGGGTCTGAATCTCAGCTGACTGAGACATATGCTGCTTCCCAGCAAAGGGAAAATAGAAAAACAGAAAATAGAATGAGACCAAAAAAGAGCTGTCAGAATGGTCTATCCTATATAGGGCCAGAACTGAGACCAGTGGGAAGCAGATTTGGGTTCAGTTTAAGAATATTGTAATGGCTGCAGCTGACAGGAGTGGGAAGGCTTCCTTTACAGAATAGTGTGAAGCGGGAAACTCAAGAAAAAAAGTCTGAATTGCCATTTGTCAGAAATTCTCTGGGGAGGGGCTGGGCAGTCCTAGATGCAAGTCAGAGAGATGCAAAGGAGGCTTCCAAATATACCATGAAGCAACTCCAGCTCCTTCCATGCACCGGACCAATCCCGGTCAACAGGATGGTCCTGGGGCACTAAAAAATTCAAAGTGCTCTGTAGCTGTCTTAAAAGGGAAAATTAAGTGGTCTATGAACAGATTATTCACAAAGTGAGATGTGAAGAAATAATGAGAAGGGCAATTGACTGGATTCTAGAGCTTATGAAACCCTTAAGATTAACCCTCTATTTCCTTGGGGAACGCAGGCACAAGGTGGAGGTTAGGATGTTTGCTGGGCCAAGAAGTGTTTAAGAGGAGTGTGATAGGAAAACTTCTTAAGATCCCCTCCACCAAGAAAATGTCTGTCCTGATATTATTCAATGAAACTAATCTTGGCACTGCTGTGAAAATATTTTATAATTGTAATTAAAGTCCCTAGTTGATCTTAAAATATAAAAAAAAAAAATCTGGATAGGACTAATCTGATCACATTAGCCTTTGAAAGCGTAAAGCTGTCTCCAGCTGCTTAGTGAAAAGGAAGGCAGAGGGAAAATCAGAGAGATTCCAGATGTGAGAAGGACTCTATGGCCATTACAGATTTGAAGGACAGAGCCATGAGAGTGATATGAATGGTCTCTAAGAAATGAGGGTAAACTCCAGCTGACAGCCAGCAAAGAAACAGGAACTTCAGGACTACAACTGCAAGGAGCTGATTTTACCAGCAATCTGATAGAACATGTAAGTGGATCCTTCCCTGGGCCTCCAGACAAGAACCCAGCCCAGCCAACACCTTGACTTTAGCACCTCATAAGACCATAAGCAGAGAACCCAGTCAGGAGCTCCTCGACTGCTGAGCTACAGAACTCTGAAATAATGAATAGGCATTCTTTTTAGTCCCTAAGTTTTTAGTAATTTGATACAAGCAATAGTTAATTAATTCAAGGAGCCATCATTCCCCATCAGAAAGGAACACAACAGTTCTTAAATTACAGACTTTTCCTAAACATCCCTAAGGAAGAGCTGACTCTGGTCAATATTATAATGTAGGTGAGTTTGTTGTACCCCGAGCTTTCCTTTTTGGCCCCCACTTTCCCATTTTTGGTGATTCTCATGCTGTTCTATATCCTTCCCCTAATTAGAGGTTTCAGTCAGGTTAAACTGTAAACAACTTAGCATAACCCTTCCAGGGAATTTGTGCTTTAACTGGAATCAAAGTTAAGCTAAAAGATTGCAGTTTAAGAGTAGGATAGCAGCTGTCATTTTCCCAGGCACCCTTAAAATCACAAAATCTTGACAGGCCCTAAATATATGAGTGACATAGGCAAATGACAAATTAAGAAGAAATAAGTTTCAACCTGGCAGTGATAATAGAGTAACAATAAGAATCTAGGCACACCATATCCCAAGATCAGTTTTCAGCATCTTAGATGTCAGCTATGTCAAATGTTAACTTTAAATGTTTTTAAGTAAAATATACAGAGAGCCAAATGAGGGAGGCAAAATTCATGAAAAAAATAGACTTTTAATTAGATTCTTCTCATTCAATAGACTATTCACCCTATTTCACCCTATAACTTCACTGATTTTTCTTTTAGAAAAGGAAAAAAAAACCCCAAATATCAAAAATACTTTTGACTTAATTAAAAGGAAATATCAAACTGCTGAGAAAACTATGCCTAAAGGGAGGATTGATTTTTTCCCCTAGTCTATAACAAATGTATTAACACTAACTCAGTGAAAGATTCCAAGAAAGATACACATTCTGGAAACTTCATGATGTTCATTGGAGTCTACTTCCCAGTGTCATGGGCTCAATTGCATCTCCCCAAAATATATATGTTGAAGTCTTAATCCCCAGAACCTCAGAATGTGAAAATGTTTGCAAGTAGCGTTGTTAAAGAGGTGATTAAAGTTAAATGAGGTCATTGGGTGGAACATAATCCAATATGGCTGCAGTTCTTATAAGAAGAGGAGATTAGGACATAGACACACACAAAGGGAAGACCATGTGAAGACACAGGAAGAAGCTGGCCATCTACAAGCCAAGGAGAGAGACCTAAGAGAAAATCAACACAACCAACACTTGGATTTTGGAATTCTAGCCTCCAGGATCATGAGAAAATAAATTTCTGTTGTTTAAACCACAAAGTTTGTGGTACTTTATGGTAGCCCTAGCATATTAATACAAGTAGTATTCCAGACACGTATATATTATCTCTCTTACCTTGAAAAATGTCTCCAGATGTTTACATAGTATCAGAAAGAAAAAGAATGTTGTACAACACCTATTTCATTAATTAATTTACTCTTTAATTCAACACATATATATTAAGCACCACAGTATGCTCATGTCAGTACACTGTGAGGTATCTCTGTTAGGTAGGAAGACAGAGAAATATAAAGCCAGTCTCCAGGACTACTCCATTTTCAAAGTTTTGAAGTGGGCCCTTTCCTCCCTCCTCTTCCACCTCTCTGAGCCCTCACTCTCATCCACAGGGGTTCAGATACAGGTGTGGTCCACATGGATGGGCTGCATGGCCTTTGGGGAAGAGCATGCAGCCACTCAGGGGCAGGTTCTTGGTGGAGGAAAGCAGGGAGGCCACCCATGGCACCCCTGCCTCACTGAGGACATTCAGGAACCCAGTCACCTGGTCACCGTGCACCAGGAACAGCACATACTTGAATGAGAACTCCCTCCCACCAATGGAGATATGCTAAAACCTACAAGCTGGCTTAAAGACTTTAACAAAATAAGAAACCATGTGCCTGACAGGGTCTTGGTGCTCCAGCCAGGTGTCAGGCCTGAGCATCTGAGGTGGGAGAGCTGAGCTCAAATCACTGGACAACTACAGACTTCCTGGCCCCATCTACTGTCATTTGGTGAAAGCTCACTGAGAGATCTGCATCTCAGTGCTAAGACCTAGCTCCACCCAATGACCAGCAAGTTCCAGTGCTGCATGCCCAATACCAAACAACTAGCAGACAGGAACACAATGCCACACATTAGCAGAGAGGATGCCTAAAATAATACTAAGTTCACAGACATCCCAAAACACACCACAAGACACAGGCCTGCCCACTAGAAAGACAAGATCCAGCCTCACCCACAAGAGCACAGGCACAAGTCCCCTCCACCAGGAAGCCTACTCAACTCACTGAACCAACCTCACCCACTGGGGCAGACACCAAAAACAATGGTAACTACAAACCTGCAGCCTGAACAAAGGAAATACCAAATACAGTGAGTTAAACAAAATGAGAAGACAGAGAAATATGCAGCAGATGAAGGAACAAGGGAAAAACAACCAGACCATACAACTGAAGAGTAAATAGGCAGTCTAACTGAAAAAGAATTCTGAGAAATGGTAGTAAAGATGATCCAAAATCTTGGAAATAGAATGGAGAAACTACAAGAAAAGTTTAACAAGGACCTAGAAGAACTAAGGAGCAAACAAACAATGATGAACAACACAATAAATGAAATTTAAAATTCTCTAGATGGAATCAATAGCAGAATATCCAAGGCAGAAGAACGGATAAGTGACCTGGAAGATACAATAGTGGAAATAACTACTGTAGAGCAGAATAAAGAAAAAAGAATGAAAAGAATTGAGGACAGTCACAGTGACTTCTGGGATGACAGTTAATGCACCAACTTTCAAATTATATGGGTCCCAGAAGAAGAAAAGAAAAAGAAAGGGTCTGAGAAAATATTTGAAAAGACTATAGTTAAAAACTTCCCTAACATGGAAAAGGAAATAGTCAATCAAATCCAGAAAGCACAGAGAGTCACATAAAAGTTAAATCCAAGGAGAAGCATGACAAGGCGCTTACTAATTAAACTATCAAAAATTAAATACAAAGAAAAAGTATTAAAAGCAATAAGGGAAAAGCAAAAAATAACACACACTGGAATCTCCATAAGGTTAACAGCTGATCTTTCATCAGAAATTCTGAAAGCCAAGGGAGTGGCAGGACATACTTAAGGGAGTGGCAGGACTTACTTAAAGTGATGAAAGGGAAAAACCTACAACCAAGATTATTCTACTCAGCACAAGGATCTCATTCAGTTGCGACGGAGAAATTAAAACTTTTACAGAGAAGCAAAAGCTAAGAGAATGCAGCACAACCAAACCAGCTCTACAACAAATGCTAAAGGAAGTTCTCTAGGCAGTAAACACAAGAGAAGGAAAAGACCTACAATAACAAACAGAAAACAATTAAGATAATTGTAATAGGGACATACATATCGATAATTACCTTAAATGTAAATTAATTAAATGCTCTGAACAAAAGACATGGACTGGCTGAATGGATACAAAAAATGACCCGTATATATGCTGTCTACAGGAGGCCCACTTCAGACCTACAGACACATACTGAAAGTGAGGAGATGGAAAAAGATATTCCATGCAAATGGAAATCAAAAGAAAGCTGGAGTAGCAATTCTCATATCAAACAAAATAGACTTTAAAATAAAGACTATTACAGAGACAAAGAAGGACACTACATAATGATCAAGGGATCAATCCAAGAAGATATAACAATGGTAAGTATTTATGCACCCAACATAGGAATATCTGAAAACATAAGGCAAAGGCTAACAGCCATAAATGGAGAAATCAACAGTAATACAATAAGAGTAGGGGATTGTAACACCCCACTTTCACCAATGGACAGATCATCCAAAATGAAAATATATAAGGAAACACAAGCTTTAAATGGTACATTAAACAAAATGAACTTAATATTTATAGGGCATTCCATCCAAAAACAACAGGATACACTTTCTTCTCAAGTGCTCAGGAACATTCTCCAGGATAGATCATATCTTGGGTCACAAATCAAGCCTTGGTAAATTTAAGAAAATTGAAATCATATCAAGTATCTTTTCCAACCACAAAGCTATAAGATTAGGTATCAATTACAGGGGAAAAAAACCTGTAAAAATTACAAACACATAGAGGCTAAACAATACACTACTAAATAACCAAGAGGTCACTGAAGAAATCAAGGAGGAAATCAAAAAATACCTAGAAACAAATAACAATGAAAACATGCTGACCCAAAACCTATGGGTTGCAGCAAAAGGACCTCTAAGAGGGGAGTTTGTAGCAATATAATCTACTTCAAGGAACAAGAAAAATCTCAAATAAACAACCTAACCTTACACCTAAAGCAATTAGAGAAAGAACAGCAACAACAAAAAAAACCCCACAACATTAGCAGAAGGAAAGAAATCATAAAAATCAGATCAGAAATAAATGAGAAAGAAAAGAAGGAAACGGTAGCAAAGATCAATAAAACTAAAAGCTGGTTCTTTGAAGAGATAAACAAAATTGATAAACATTTAGCCAGTAAAAGGGGAGAAGACTCAAGTCAACAGAATTAGAAATGAAAAAGGAGGAGTAACAACTGACACTGCAGAAATACATAGGATCATGAGAGATTACTACAAGCAACTCTATGTCAATAAAATGGACAACCTGGAAGAAATGGACAAATGCTTAGAAAAACACAACATTCCAATACTGACCCAGGAAGAAATAGAAAATATAGACAGACAAATCACAATCACTGAAATTGAAACTGTGATTAAAAATCTTCCAACAAACAAAAGCCCAGGACCAGATGGCTTCACAGGCTAATTCTATCAAACATTTAGAGAAGAGTTAACACCTATAGTTCTCAAAATCTTCCAAAATATAGCAGAGAGAGGAACACTCCCAAACTCATTCTACAAGGCCACCATCACCGTGACACCAAAACCAGAAAAAAAGTGCTACAAAAAAAGAACACTACAGGCTGATATCACTGATGAACATAGATGGAAAAATCTTCAACAAAATACTAACAAACAGAATCCACCAGCACATGAGAAGGGTCATACACCATGATCAAGTGTGGTTTGTCCCAGGAATGCAAGGATTCTTCAATATACACAAATCATTGTGATACACCATGTAAACAAATTGAAGGATAAAAATCTTATGATCATCTCAATAGATGCAGAAAAAGCTTGTAACAAAATTCAACACTTAATTATGAAAAATACCCTCCAGAAAGTAGGCATAGAGGGAACATATACCTCAACATAATAAAGGCCATATATGACAAACCCAGAGCCAACATCGTTCTCAATGGTGAAAACCTGAAACCATTTCCACTAAGATCAGGAACGAGACAAGGTTGCCCATCTCACTACTATTCAAAATAGTTTTGGAAGTTTTAGCCACAGCAATCAGAGAAGAAAAAGAAATAAAAGGAATCCAAATCGGAAAAGAAGAAGTAAAGCTGTCACTGTTTGCAGATGATGGGATACTATACATAGGGAATCCTAAAGATGCTACCAGAACACTACTAGAACTAATCAGTGAATTTAGTAAAGTAGCAGGATATAAAATTAAAGCACAGAAATCTATGGCATACCTATACCCTAATGTTGAAAAATCTGAAAGAGAAATTAAGGAAACATTCCTATTTACCATTGCAAATAAAGAATAGAATACCTAGGAATAAACCTACCTAAGGAGACAAAAGACCTGTATGCAGAAAACTACAAGACACTGATGAAAGAAATTAAAGATGATACAAACAGATGGAGAGATATACCATGTTCTTGGATTGGACGAATCAACATTGTGAATATGAGTATACTACCCAAAACAATCTACAGATTCAGTGCAATCCCTATCAAACTACGGCTGGCATTTTTCACAGAGCTAGAACAAAAGATCCCACAATATGTATGGAAACACAAAAGACCCTGAATAGCCAAGACTATCTTGAGAAAGAAAGATGGAGCTGGAGGAATCAGGCTCCCTGACTTCAGACTATACTACAAAGCTACAGTAATCAAGACACTATGGTACCAGCACAAAAACAGAAATATAGATCAATGGAACAGGATAGAAAGCCCAGAGATAAACCCATGCACCTATGGTCACCTTATTTTTGATAAAGGAGTCAAGAATATACAATGGAGAAAAGACAGCCTCTTCAATAAGTGGTGCTGGGAAAACTGGACAGCTACATGGAAAAGAATGAAGTTAGAACACTCCCTAACACTGTATACAAAAATAAACTCAGAATGCATTAAACACCTAAATGTAAGGCCAGCTACTATAAAACTCTTAGAGGAAAACATAGGCAGAACACTCTATGACATAAATCACAGCAAGATCCTTTTTGATCCACCTCCCAGAGTAATGGAAATAAAAATGAACAAATGGGACCTAATGAAATTTAAAAGCTTTTGCACAGCAAAAGAAGCCATAAACAAGATGAAAAGACAACCCTCAGAATGAGAGAAAATATTTGCAAATGAAGTGACTGACAAAGGATTAATCTCCAAAATATACAAGCAGCTCATGCAGCTCAATATCACAAAAACAAACACTCCAACCCAAAAATAAGCAGAAGATCTAAATAGTCATTTCTCCAATGAAGATATACAGATTTCCAACAAACCCATGAAAGGATGCTCAACATCACTAATCATTAGAGAAATGCAAATTAAAACTACAATAAGGTATCACCTCACACCAGTCAGAATGGCCATCATCAAAAAATCTATAAACAATAAATGCCGGAGAGGGTGTGGAGAAAAGGGAACCCTCTTGCACTGTTGTTGGGAATGTAAATTGATACAGCCACTATGGAGAACAGTATGGAGGTTCCTTAAAAAACTAAAAATAGAACTACCGTATGACCCAGCAATCCCACTACTGGGCATATACCCTGAGAAGACCATAATTCAAAAAGAGTCATGTACCAAAATGTTCATTACAGCTCTATTTATAATAGCCAGGACATGGAAGCAAACTAAGTGTCCATTGACAGATGAATGGATAAAGAATATGTGGCACATATATACAGTGGAATATTACTCAACCATAAAAAGAAACGAAACTGAGTTATCTGTAGTGAGGTGTATGGACATAGAATCTGTCATACAGAGTGAAGTAAGTCAGAAGGAGAAGAATATATACGTATGCTAACACATATATATGGAATCTAAGAAAAAAAAAAGAAAAATTGTCCTGAAGAACCTAGGGGCAGGACAGGAATAAAGATGAAGCTGTAGAGAATGGACTTGAGGACACGGGGAGGAGGAAGGGTAAGCTGGGACAAAGTGAGTGAGTGGCATGGTCATATATACACTACCAAATGTAAAATAGATAGCTAGTAGGAAGCAACCATATAGCACAGGGAGATCAGCTCGGTGCTTTGTGACCACCTAGAGAGGTGGTATAGGGAAGGTGGGAGGGACTCACAAGAGGGAGGAGATATGCAGATATATGTATATGTATAGCTGATTCACTTTGTTATACAGCAGAAACAAACACAACATTGTAAAACAATTATACTCCAATAAAGATGTTAAAATAAATAAATAAAACCAGTCTCCATCCTCAAAGTCTTTACAACCCAAAGGGTTGTGAAGACTCAGAAAGACCTATTTTCAAGCCTTAATATATCCAGATGAGCTTGAATGGGTGACTTAAACTCTCTAAGCCTCAGATTCCTCATTTATAAAACAGGACAACCAGCAAAGAGCAGTACTATGAAGATAAATCAGATAATTTATACAATACACTCAGTATAGTGTCAGATACATATTAAGGGCTAAAGCAATATTAATTCATGTTAGTGTAATAATTATTTTATTAATGAGAAGTATATACCCAGGACCAAAAGGAGTGGTCCAGGAATGGGAGACATTAATATGGGCTTGAGTCATGTGACCATTCACAAAGGGAAGGTACAGCTTAGAAAGGAGTTATTCCAACCCTTTACATGAGCACAGGGTCAGAAAAGGACAGCAAAGAGAATCGGGTTGGAGAGCAGAGGACTCAGGCAGGGAGGAGGCACTGGAAGCTAACATTTGGAGCAGGCTGGAACTTGGTGGTTCTCGGGCTCCTATCAGCTTTAGCACAGGGTCCCCTGAACTAGAGTGTTTCTTCTGTTATGTCTTTTTCAATATTTTTATGAGATCCTGGCCTCGTGCATCAACCATATGGATGATGTTAGGCGGAAAAGAAACTTAATCTCCTATAATTCAGTTTCAAATATATCTTAATAGGCTAGAGTGATGAGCTGAATCTTACAAGATGTCATTTTTACAAAGATGAATATAAATTCCTACACTTATGTCTAAACAGCCAACTGCACAAAGTACCTGTGGTATGAATACGGCCCAGGAGAAAAGGAGACTAAGGAGAAACTAAGGAGAAAAGAAAACTAAGGAGAAACTAAGGAGAAAAGACCCAGAAGTTTTAGGAGACAAAAAATCTTAGTGGGTTGTGGCTGCCATCTTCAATGACACCAATAGAACCTGGGAAATAATTGTTTTATTTTTAGTTAACATTTATTTGATCACATCTGATGTATTGTCTTTAAATTTGAGCATCACATTTCAACAAGGAAATCAACAAATTAGAACATCCTACTCAGAAACAGATAATTAGAGCTGAAGGAACATCCATTTGTATGTGTATAGGAAGAAAAGGTAAAGAAGGCCAAATGTAAACTGGATATGTGAGACTGAACCGGACAGAAAAAAAACTGGGAAAAAACGGTTAGGAATCAGAGGTGTATAAAGTATGCTCTGAGGACTCTGAGTAACTTAGTCTAGTTGGAGTAGATATATAAAAAGCAATTATATCTCTTTTTTTCCTCTTCTTTGGATATGCAATGCTTTATACCTCTACACTGGAAGATAAGTTTTTACCCCACCTCTAGCCCCACTGAACCCACAAAGTAGCTAACAATTTATAAACCAACACAGGAGGCAGCTCACTTAGTAATGGAAACACGGGGGGAGAATAATTTTTGTTCTGTGAAAGGAAGATTCATTGTATTATCTTGTACGCCCTAAGTTACGCTTTTGTACTGGAACCCCATCCCCTCAGATGGGCTGGTAATGGAAAAAAACACTTTCTGGAAATCTCAGCTCTGCCCCTTTCTCACCGAGTTTCTTCCCAATCAGGTGAAGTGTGGTAAGACCTCTTACCCTGATTTGCTGATGCCAGTGAATGACCCAAGATTGTACTGTAAGATCGAGATTGTCAGCAAGGACCTGTGATTTTTCCAATCTCCTTTTCCCTTTTACCAGCCACTTCTTTCCACCACCACCACTACCAACAGAAGCAAACACAAAGTGTGTTGCAGACACTTTCTTCAGTTCTCCAGAGCCCCATTTGTGGTGATATACCTTCCTAGGTAGGCCTTGGACCTTTCCTAGTTCCTGTCCCTCTGTCAGAAGTGACCTGTCTTACTAAAAGAAACCTACAAAAGAATGAATTTTCTAAACTAATTTGTGACCAAGGTTGTTATGGCCAAATAATGGTTTGATGTATTCTTCACCTTAGTTTCATCTAAGATGGAAGGGCCTTTTATCCAGAACTCAAAGTTGGGAAGCTCTCTTCCAACCCCCCAACTGAAACGCATACCTTAAGTCTGCACTCAGGTTGTTTGGGCCCTTGGGTTTCTGGGAACACAAAGGGTAGAAGCTTTTCTACTGGTGTTCAAATCATCGTGAGAAATAGGCCTCTCATACTGCTGTGGCTTTAGACAAGAGTAGAATAATAACACACATGGTGGAAGCTATAAACTCTGAGCTAAAACTTCTCAGGAAATGTTCACCTGCTTTAATCAGGCCACACCAAAAAGAAAATAAAGATCACCGTCTAAACAGATAAACAAGAATGACAAACTAAGGAGCTAAAGGGTGCTAAACACCGAGGCTATTTTTGCAAAGCTCATAAGCTCACCTTACGGAACAAAGCCCATCAAAACAGATGACACCCATATACACCCCCACATAAAGAAGCAGAAAACCAAGATTAAGCCAAGACTGCAAATGTGCACTTAGGGACCCCTGGGTTTCATGATAGGCAGTAGTCAGACTGGTATCCCCAGCTGCCTACAAGGAAGAGGCATATTTGGGGCTAAGTCAAAAAGTCAGTCCAGACTTTACCTTTCCTTCCAATGAGAAAGAAACTCTGCAACAAATGTTGAATATTTACCCCAATTCCTGCCTTGCTCCTTTTCTGAGTGTGACTTTGTATATAAAAGGACTCTGAAGTCCAAAGACTGAGGAGATCTAGGAGGATGCTAATTGGATAACATGCCCATAAAGGGCACTTGAAGGATTCTTCCAGCATCCCCTGGAGCATTCTGATAGGGATACGGGAAAGGGACAAAGTAGGTGATTAAATAGTTAATTCCACTAAGGAATTGTAAGTAAATAAAAGAGTATGGGAGACCCCTGTAAGTTAATGATCATCCAAGAAAGCAGGCTTTCTTTGCAACAAAACCATACAACAGAAGCATGAGACATGCCCCAAAACAATAAAACAATGGTAAAATGAGACCCACATCCTGCCCAGTGAGGTCAGTAAGTTAATGATTCCTAGGACACGCTCCTCTGCACACACTAAAAACAAAATTATAGGAAAGGGTGACATTATATTGAAAGCTGAGATGATTTACCATATTTTGTTACCAAAATATGTTACCATTTATTTTGCTCATTTCCATTGTACCATGACAGTCCCGGCTTGACCATGCAGAGATAAGAAAACACCTCAGCAGACATGGAGGAGGAACTGATGATGGAAGCTCGACGTCTACTCAAGAATGAGGAAGAATGTGGTCTTCTCCCCCTCCCCACTTTTCCTTTGATTATAAAACTGTAGCCCACTAGGTTCTTGGGTGTGGCACCCTCTCGTCTGCCCACTTGTAAGGCTCACAAGCATCCTGTTCTAATAAATCACTTCTTATCTGTCACTTTGCCTCTAGCTGAATTCCTTCTACACTGAGACATAAAGAACCAGAGCTCCTCAGAACACCCCCACACCCGAGATACCACCTAGCGATTTCAATGCTACAGTTGTTGGAAGGAATTAGAGGCCAGTCCCATATACCCTTCCTGAAAATACTGGCCTTCAGCCTTCCCCTCAGTTCCATCCCTCAGATCCCTGATATAACAACACACAAACACCTTTCCTCCAACAACATACAAAATAGCAACCAGGAAACACACCACCTCCGACCTCAGCAATACAACACTACAGCCAACAAAAGTGACTGACACTTAGGAGCACTTACTATGTGCCAGACACCATTCTGCTCATGTGAAATGTAACATCTCATTTAAACTCATTTTTAAAAGATGTACTTGGCAGGTGAGGGAACTGAGACACCCAAAGTTTAAAGGGCCTTGCCCACGTCAAATGACTGACTAATGGAAGAGCCAGCCCTACTTTAACTAATAAGCTCTACGGGCTCCTGATAGCTATACAAGCTGATCCCAGTATTAACCTGCCCTGAAAACTTCTTTCTTGAAGCCACACTTCCTCTATCCAATATTCCACTTTCTCCCAATGTTCCCCTTCTCCCCCAATATCCTAGGACATTTCATTGAGCACTCCTGCTATTTATTGATGGTAAGTGATGCCCAGTTACCCCACAATCCTGGACCTCATCCTCAGATACATCAAAAAAGTACTGCTAATGCATTTGACCCCCAACCTCCCAGTTCCTATCCTCCTTGCTTGCACCAATCCCTACCTGCAGACTCAAGCCAACGTCACACCTTTTCCTCACTCATAATTGCCCCACCTCCAAGATTCCCATCTGGCAGCCTTCCCTCTGGATGACAAATATGTTTCCATTCACCATAGCTATTCCTGCTGTACATGCCCTTCCCATCACCATTCCTGCATATTGTACTTTGCTCACTTCCCACAGCCTATTGATCCCCTGCCAACTACACCATGGAGAGCCAACCTAAGAAGGCTTACATTCAGTCATGGTTCTCACTCTCTCCCCGTTCCTGTGCCTCAATTCCTCTTGCTCCTCTTACCCTTGTGCAATCACAGCATCTTTATTCCACCCTGTGCTTGCTCAATTAATTAAAATTTCCACTAATGCATTATTAATTGAGATATGGTGTCATCTATCACAAAGCAAATAAATATTTTTCAAATTTAACACACTATGCTAATACAGTTATGGTGAAATAGCACTTTCACATATTGCTGGTTGTGATAAAAAAATTAACACATTCTTCTGGAAGGTATATGTAAATCGAGTCCTTTTAAAGTCAAGACTATGTAAATTTGTGTCTAAATAATTTCCTATTAAAATTCATACCACTTTACTTGGTAATTTGGTTTCTATAAATCTATACTAAGTAAATAATTAGTCCCCCAAAGTCGTGTCCATGCCCCTCTAAACCTACCCAAATCTACACAGTTATCAAGACCCAGAGCAATTTCCTCCACCTCCGTGAAATTTTAAGGTCACAAAAAGCTGTCTCTTCTTTGAATAGCTAATGCACTCGGTGTCTCTGCTTCCCATGCCTGGCATTGCTGGCTATCAATTTATTCAGATTCAACAAGCTTTTATGCTACATACTCACAATGGACTGGGAGGTATATTAGCACTGGGGAGACAAAGGATAATATGATATGACTTATGACCTTGATAGATCAGCCCTTATCCTTCTCCCTAACCAAGCTGAGGTATCCTTGTAGGCAAGGACATTGGTTTACTTATTTTTTATATATGAAGAACCTAACATAAGACCTCACAAAAATGCAGCAGTTACTTAATAAACTTTTTCCTTAGAGATTCATTTAAGGATACAAAATGGTGTCCTCAATCCCAGAACCCTTATTCCAAAA
Source organism: Phocoena sinus (assembly GCF_008692025.1). Classification (NCBI taxonomy): domain Eukaryota; kingdom Metazoa; phylum Chordata; class Mammalia; order Artiodactyla; family Phocoenidae; genus Phocoena; species Phocoena sinus. The sequence continues at coordinate 74,992,267 of NC_045775.1, forward strand.
GGTTCTATCATGGTAAACTGAGTAACATGGTAACATGGTAAACATGGTAAACATGAATCAACTGAGATTCTCTCAACTGTGGATAGTCTGGCTTTGACTGGTGAATATTTGGGGAAGAATTTAATTTTCAGGGTAAACAATGATCTATATTTCCTCTTACGTATGACACAAAAATAAGGTTCCACCCCCCAAAAAAATTTTACTTAGAAAATTATATTTCTACATACCTAGAATATAATTAAACCCCAAAGACAAATAGGCATACTCATCATTTATTAAAGGTCTATGACTATATTATCTACACTTTTCCTATGAGGCTATCAAACCTCAGAGAAGTTAACAGATGATAAAACTAGTAAGTAGTAGATCAAAAATTTATTCCCAGATCCCTTCCCATTGCACTATGCTATTTTCCTAATGTACATATGTATGTGTTTTAGAAATAGACATTCCTAGGGGAAGTTTTTTCTGTGTATCTCAAAATACCCAAATGCCACTAAAAGTAACTCAAAGATGAGAAACAGAAGACTTCCTGTTAGGAGGGTGCCCTTTCTTTTATCTCTAGCTCTGCCCACCTCCTCTCCCACCCCAACATTCACATCATATTAACTTTTTCTACTTCTCATTTTGACTGAGTTTTCCTTCTGAGGTCATTGTGCTTATTTTCACTTTACAAAAGGTCTATTCGTAGAAAGGATAAGCTAGGACAGAGGCTGGTGCATGGAGCATGAACCTTTCAAGGTACCTGGACTCTTTAAAGATGTCAATAGAAAAATAAGGTCCTAATAAGAAACAAAAGGCTCACTCAGATTAGGATAAAGACGACTGAACAAAGGAATTGTTTACAAATAAAATGTCTCTTTTGTAAATAAGTTTTTTTGGTAAACGGTTGTTACTTCTCCCAGATGTGAGGAGACAAGTAGAAGGAGAAGATGCAGGAAGGAGAGAAGTCCACCTTATGAGGAGCAGTAGAGTCAGCCCAAGATGACCTCATAGAGGGAGAGCCTGGAGAATAAATATCCTGACCTCACTCTCTTCCCTCCCTCTGATTTCCTGCCAGGGATCCCAACTGGCCAAATCCAATAGGATATCTCTTCCTGTGGGCACAGGAGACCACTGATATAATTCATGCAGGTCAGCCTCTGCAGGCAGAGAGCAGGGTAGGAAAGTACAGAGAGGTATGAAAAATGGATTAAGTGGAGTAAGAGATATCCAGCACAAATAGTGAGAGTCATCCTCAAAGATTTGTCAAGTATCACATCTTTCGCATGGAGGATAGAACTTTTAAATGCACAAAGTCGGTACTATGAAGGAATGTTAGACTCAAGATGAGAAATGTCTAAGATATAGGGTGTGCTAATAGAGTCCATACACATTTGGTTATGGATAGTTGGATATTAACAAGTATTATTATTATGTAATAATAATAATATTTGATTTTCTTATAATTAGAAATGTACAAAATACCCACCACAAGAACCAAAACATTGTCAACAATGGCATACACAAGAGTAACACATATTTTGTCATATTAGCATCTTGGAAGAGTTCATATTTTATTGGGAGATTTTGTAGTATATAGGGAATAGAAGCATGGACACAAATCATAGTGAGGACAGAGCACCAGATCTTGGAAGTAGAAGACCAACTGACTCCTGTGGGGCATCCACCCCCTAAATCTTTTAGAAGTCCCACTCCTTAATACCTCTGTATTACTAGCCTCTGGCGTATCTATCAGTTGAGCCCATCACAGTCTCATAGAAGGGAACCGCAAACATATACTTCAAGCCCTTTTCATCACAATCATGCTCGGCCTTTATTTTACCCTACTCCAAGCATCAGAATACTAGAAGCTCCATTCACAATCTCAGACGGAATCTACGGATCCACCTTCTCTGTGGCCACAGGCTTCCATGGACTACACGTCATCATCGGATCCACTTTCCTCATTATTTGTTTTATACGCCAAATAAAATTCCACTTCACATCAAGCCATCACTTCGGTTTCGAAGCCGCTGCTTGATACTGACATTTCGTAGACGTTGTATGACTATTTCTCTACGTATCTATCTATTGATGAGGTTCATAGTCCTTTTAGTATTAATAAGTACAACTGACTTCCAATCAGTTAGTTTCGGTGCACCCCGAAAAAGAACAATAAATCTCCTATTAACACTACTAACAAATACAACGCTAGCCTTACTACTCGTATTTATCGCTTTTTGACTCCCTCAACTAAACATATACGCAGAAAAAGCAAGCCCCTATGAATGCGGTTTCGACCCCGTAGGATCTGCTCGTCTACCTTTCTACATAAAATTCTTTCTAGTAGCAATTACCTTTCTTCTCTTTGATTTAGAAATCTCCCTCCTACTTCCCCTCCCCTGAGCAACCCAAACAAATAACCTAGGAACAATACTTACTATAACCTTATTCTTAATCTCCCTACTAGCAGCCAGTTTAGCCTACGAATGAACCCAAAAGGGCTTAGAATGAGACAAATATGGTACTTAGTTTAAAATAAAACAAGTGATTTCGACCCACTAGACTGTGATTCAAACTCACAAATACCAAGTTTCTCTAATCCATATAAACATCCTAATAGCCTTCACCATATCCCTTATGAGCCTATTAGTATACCGATCCCACCTAATATCCGCACTACTCTGCTTAGAGGGTATAATATTATCCCTGTTCATTCTAGCAGCTCTCACAATCCTAAACTCACACTTCACCCCAGCCAGCATGATTACCAATTATTCTCCTAGTATTCGCAGCCTGTGAAGCAGCCATCAGACTAGCCCTACTAGTCATAATCTCCAACACATACGGCACTGACTACGTACAAAATTTCAATCTCCTCCAATGCTAAAATTCATCATTCCTACCATCGTACTAATACATCTAACCTGATTATCAAAAAACAACTCTATCTGAATTAATACCACAACTCATAGCCTACCAATCAGCTTTACAAGCCTACTCCTCCTTAATCAACTCAACGACAACAGCCTCAATTACTCCCTAACATTCTTCTCCGACCCCCTCTCCACACCACTCCTAATCCTAACAATATGACTCCTTCCCTTAATACTAATAGCAAGCCGATCCCACCTTCTCAAAGAACCACTCGTCTGAAAAAAGCTTTACATTCCAGTACTGATTACATTACAAACACTCCTAATTATTACATTCGCCGCCACAGAACTAATCCTATTCTACCTCATATTTGAAGACACACTAATCCCCACTCTCATCATTATTACCCGCTGGGGTAACCAAACAGAACGACTCAATGCAGGACTCTACTTCCTATTTTACACACTAATAGGGCCCCTTCCCTTATTAGTAGCAATAACATACCTACAAAATACAACAGGATCTCTAAATTTTCTATTACTACAACACTGAACCCAACGGCTATCCACTTCCTGATCCGATATCCTCATATAACTAGCCTGTATAGTAGTTTTCCTAGTAAAAATACCCCTCTACGGACTACAGCTTTGACTACCCAAAGCACACGTAGAAGCCCCTATCACAGGTTCAATAGTCCTTGCAGCTGTACTACTAAAACTTGGAGGCTACGGCATACTACGATTTACATCAATTCTTAACCCTTTAACAGAACATATGGCCTACCCTTTCCTCATGCTTTCCTTGTGAGGAATAATCAAAACCAGCTCTATCTGTTTACGTCAAACAGACCTAAAGTCACTCATCGCATACTCTTCAGTCAGCCAGATAGCACTCGTTATCGCAGCCATCCTTATCCAACCCCCCTGAAGTTACATAGGAGCTACCGCTCTAATAATTGCCCATGGCCTCACAGCCTCTATACTCTTCTGCCTGGCAAACTCGAACTATGAACGAATCCATAGCCGAACCATAATCCTAGCACGGGGCCCACAAATCTTTCTCCCACTAATAGCCACCTGATGACTACTAGCAAGCCTAACAAACCTCGCTCTACCCGCCACCATCAACCGAATCGGAGAACTACTCGTGGTTATATCAGGCTTCTCATGATCAAACCTCACTATTATCCTAATAGGAACAAATATTGTAATTACAGCCCTCTACTCCCTATATATGCTAATCACAACACAATGCGGCAAACACACTCACCATATCAACAACCTCACCCCCTCAGGCACGTGAGAACATGCCTTAATAGCCCTACCCATCATTCCCCTATTACTTCTATCACTAAACCTCAAAATTATCCTAGGCCCCCTTTACTGTAAATATAATTTAAAGAAAACACTAGTTTGTGAAACAAGTAACAGAAGATCAAAGCTTCTTATCTACCAAAAACGTATTGCAAGAACTGCTAACTCATGCCCCCACACCTAACAATGTGGCTTTTTCAAACTTTGAAAGGATAACAGTTATCCATTGGTCTTAGGAACCAAAAAATTGGTGCAACTCCAAATAAAAGTAATAAACCTATTCATTTCCTCTGCTTTACTCACAGTACTAATATTAACTGCCCCAATCATAATATCCAACACAAACCTCTACAAAAGCAACAAGTACCAACACTATGTAATATTATCCTTTCCGCCTTCATCACTAGCCTAATCCCAACAATAATATTTCTTCACACAAACCAAGAAGCACTCATTTCAAACTGACACTGAATTACCATCCAAACCCTTAAACTAACACTTAGCTTCAAAATAGACTACTTTACACTCATATTTATACCCGTGGCACTGTTCATCATATGATCTATCATAGAATTCTTAATATGATATATGCACTCTGACCCCCACATCAACCAATTCTTCAAATACCTACTCATCTTCCTTATCACTATACTTATCCTCGTTACAGCTAATAATCTCTTTCAACTCTTCATTGGATGAGAAGGAGTAGGCATTATATCCTTCTTACTCATCGGCTGATGATTTGGACGGACAAACGCAAACACAGCGGCCCTTCAAGAAATCTTATACAATCGCATCGGAGATATCGGATTCCTCATGTCAATAGCATGATCTTTATTTAACCTAAATGCATGAGATTTGCAACAAATCTTCACACTCAACCAAAACTCCTCAAATCTTCCTCTTGTAGGACTTGTACTAGACGCAGCTGGAAAATCAGCCCAATTTGGACTTCACCCCTGACTCCCTTCAGCAATAGAAGGCCCCACCCCGGTCTCAGCCCTACTCCACTCAAGCACAATAGTTGTAGCACGGATTTTCCTACTTATCCGCTTCCACCCTCTAATAGAAAACAATAAACTCATTCAAACAATAACTCTTTCTCTAGGTGCCCTCACGACCTTATTCACAGCCATCTGTGCCCTCACCCAAAACGATATCAAAAAAATTATTGCTTTCTCCACCTCCAGCCAACTGGGCCTAATAATAGTAACAATTGGTCTCAACCAGCCTTACCTGGCATTTCTACACATTTGCACACACGCCTTCTTCAAGGCCATATTATTCTTATGCTCTGGCTCTATCATTCATAACCTAAACAACGAACAAGACATTCGAAAAATAGGAGGACCATACAAAGTCCTTCCCTTCACCACAACTGCCCTTATTATTGGCTGCCTCGCGCTAACAGGAATACCATTCCTCACCGGATTCTACTCTAAAGACCTCATGATCGAAGCCGCCACTTCGTCTTATACCAACGCCTGAGCCCTATTATTAACTCTAACCGCTACCTCCCTCACAGCTATTTATAGCACTCGCATTGTCTTCTTTACACTACTAGGACAACCTCACTTCCCTCCCTTCACGAACATTAATGAAAATAATCCCCTATTAATTAACCCTATCAAATGCCTATTAATCAGAAGTATCTTCGCTGGATTTATTCTGTCCAACAATATTCCTCCAATAACGACTCCTTTAATAACCATACCCTTGCACCTAAAACGAACAGCTCTCGCAATAACAACCTTAGGCTTTATTCTCGCATTCGAAATTAACATCTACACACAAAACTTAAAATACGTATACTCATCAAACTCCACTAAATTTTCCACTCTATTAGGATATTTCCCCACAATTATACATCGCCTACCCCCTCACCTAAACCTATTAATAAGCCAAAAACTAGCAACCTCCTTACTAGACCTAACCTGAATAGAAATCATCTTACCAAAAACTACAGCCTTTATTCAACTACAAGCCTTTATTCAAAGGCTTCCATACTAACCTCAAACCAACAAGGTCTTATCAAACTTTACTTTTTATCTTTCCTTATCACTATTACACTTGGTATACTCTTATTTAGTTACCCCGAGTACTCTCCATAATAACTACAACACCAATAAAAAATGACCAACCTGTAACAATAACCAATCAAGCGCCATAACTATGTAAAGCAGCAATTCCCATAGCTTCCTCACTACAAATCCCCAAATCTCCTGTACCATAAATAACCCAACCCCCCAACCCACTAAACTCAAACACAATATCCACCTTCTCACTCTCTAAAACATATAACGCTACTAAAAACTCTGCCACTAAACCTAAAAGAAACGCTCCCAACACAACTTTATTAGAAACACAAACCTCAGGGTATTGCTCAGTAGCCATAGCTGTCATGTAACCAAACACAACCAACATTCCCCCCAAATAAATCAAAAATACTATTAAACCTAAAAATGAACCACCAAAGCTAAAGACAATCCCACACCCAACACCACCACCCACAATCAACCCTAAGACCCCATTAATAGGCGAAGGCTTCGAAGAAACCCCCACAAGACTAATTACAAAAATAATGCTTATAATAAAAACAATGTGGGCTTCCCTGGTGGCGCAGTGGTTGAGAGTCCGCCTGCCAATGCAGGGGACACGGGTTTGTGCCCCGGTCTGGGAGGATCCCACATGCCGCGGAGCGGCTGAGCCCGTGAGCCATGGCCGCTGAGCCTGCGCTTCCGGAGCCTGTGCTCCACAACGGGAGAAGCCACAACAGTGAGAGGCCTGCATACCACAAAAAAAAAAAAAAAAAAAAAACAATGTATGTCATTATTATTCTCACATGGACTTCAACCATGACCAATGACATGAAAAATCATCGTTGTTATTCAACTACAAGAACATCAATGACCAACATTCGAAAAACACACCCACTAATAAAAACCCTCAATTACACGTTTATTGATCTCCCCACCCCGTCAAACATCTCTTCATGATGGAACTTTGGCTCCCTACTTGGCCACTGCCTAATCATACAAATCCTAACAGGCCTATTCCTAGCAATACACTACATACCAGACACAACAACTGCCTTCTCATCTGTCATGCATATCTGCCGAGACGTTAATTATGGCTGAATTATTCAATACTTACATGCAAACGGAGCTTCTATATTCTTCATCTGCCTTTATGCCCACGTAGGACATGGCCTATACTATGGTTCCCACGCCTTCCAAGAAACATGAAATATTGGAGTAATACTACTATTCACAGTTATAGCTCCCGCATTCGTAGGCTACTTCCTACCCTGAGGACAGATGTCATTCTGAGGTGCAACCGTTATTACTAACCTCCTATCAGCAATCAGGCTCCATGTCGCACCATGGACTTCAGAGTTGTCACCAGTAAAATGGGAGAAATACAATACACTCTTCTCCCCCCAAGAGTGTTGTTGTAATAGACACATGAAAGTCCTGAATAAATTACAAAGTGCTGCACACATATGCCTTTTATTGTTGTCTCATTATATAGGTATGTCAGCTCTTCCCAGTAGACTGAAAACATTTTGGGGACAGAGACCACTCATTCTCCATAGTGTCTACGATACAGCCTGGCATATACTAGTTGCTCAGTACATAGTTTGTTGATACACAAATACAAGTCAGTACTTTCCAAATATTTAATGGAATTCAGTCATGCCACCATCCCTAAATACAGTGGTTTTACTTAAAGAAACAAAGATACAAGATTAGAGACTCTTCGTGAAATTATTATGAAATTGTTATTAGTGCATTAGTGCATGCCAGAGCATGTTATGAAGCAAGTTCTTTTTGCATAAAACCCATCGGTGGAAAGGATAAGCCAGAGGAGGGGCAGACATGTGGACTCATTGCTAGAAGAAAAGAGTATCAATCAAGGTCCCAAGAGGAAGTAGTGCCCTTGCCAGTCCAGGCACTCAGCACAAGCACAGGTGCAGGTGTACTTGGGCCCAAAGCCACCTCACCTCCCTCCAGAGATCTTCTCCCCCAGAAAGCCATCCGTGCTCTTGCAAGTTTTCTCAACATTATTCCTCTCCGCCGATACTCTTTTGTTGCTGGCTGTTAAAATGGAAACCTTTTATGGTGTATATAAGCCAGAGGTGACACAATTAAATGAAACTATTTGTCATATAAAATTTATATCAGCAGGAATTAAATGTCAAATAACTTAGGACTGACAGCCTCTACTGAGTCATAAAGACTCTAAATTAGTCTTGTGAAGGGTATTCTCATCCAGTCCCTAATAAACTCTACTCCACCTAAGACTTACTTTCCAAAGTGCTGGAAGGAGAATGTCAAGGATGAGGTTGTCTTATCCCTCACAAAAAGTTAAGTGGAGATTAAATGTTCATCCCGTACTAACTACGGAGAGTGCAGCGTAAGAAAATGTAAATCTTGTTTCTGTTTTAATTGTGTGTCGTTGGGCCAACTACACCACGTCTCTAATTTTCAGGTAATACCACCCACTATTCCTCACAGCTTCAGGAAACTACTTTTTTAACTAATGGAGTCTATTTTCTAGAGCAATTTTAGGTTTACAAAAAAATTGAACAGAAAGTACAGAGAACTGCCATATACCCCTCCCTCTTCCATGCTCTCAGTTTCTCCCATGATTAACATCTTTCATTCATGTGGAACCTTTGTGACAATTGATGAATCAATATTGATACATTGTTATTAACTAATAATAATAGTTTACATTAAGGTTCACTTTGTGTTGCATAGTTATGGGTTTCGACAAACGTTTAATGTCATAAATCTGTCCTTACGGTATCATACAGAATAGTTTCACTGTCCTAAAAAATTGGCTGTTCATGAAAAAAATTTAAGAATGAAGTGAAATAATGAAGGGGTATTTTTTTGGCCTATAAAACTCCAGGTAAGTGTCAGGCAAGTGTCACAGAGATGGGTTTCCTTCATCCATTTATTTAACATAATACTAAATATTGGAGACACAAGATGAATAAGACACAGCTCCATCCCATGGGCACTGGGAAATGTGCACATAAATGACACCACAGATTGCAATGATCTTCATAGTAAAGGTGTCTAAAGAACTAACACAGTTAACATGCATCAAGTATTGATTTTGCACCAGGAAGAATTCCATGCTTTATATCATTTTATACCATTAAAAACCCACAGCCACTGTTGTGGTAGACACTCTCCTCATCTACCTTTTATATATGAGGTCCCAATAGAAGTCAATGAGCATCTCTGCTGGGAACACATATGAGCTCCAGAGAAGAGGTGACTGAGCTGAGTTTTTAAAACATTTGGAGTTCCCCAGCACATGGCAGGGGAAAGGGTATGCAGAACAGAAGGAGCAAAGGGAAGAAGGGCACAATGAGGTCACAGTGCTCACATGTGTTCAGATGTCCGAGTGCATCAATGTGTTCAGACAACAGGCAAGAAGGAGGTTGCAGCAAGAGATGAGGGTGAAGAGAAAGGCAAAAGTCAACCATGAGAGGTTTGTTACCAACTCCAACTGCTCGCAGAACTCATACTGCTCACTGAACAACAGGCCAATAAGTCGAGAGATGAGTTGCTGGGGTAAGGAATAGTGACTTTACTCGGAAAGCCAGCAGACAAAGAAGATGGTGGACTAGTGTCCCAAAGAACCATCTTGCCTGGGTTTAAATGTTAATTTCCTTTATAGAACAAAGTGGGTAGGTGAGCAGGTAAAGTAAAAAAGATGATAAGCTGTTGCAAATATTTCCTTGTTCCACCAGACTCTGGAGGGGATGTGTTAATTTCTTCTTTCCTGCAGCCATTCACAGGATGTTTCCTGTGAGCTAAACAAAGGTATTTTAACTTAACACTCAGGCATGGGAGGCAGGGCTCCTGGAGATGGGCCATTATGTATTCTTTATGCTATAGCAACATCCCTTTAGTGATTAACTTGTAGCAAAAGCAATAGAATACAAAGGTTAAAGTAAAAGAAACAGATCCAATACAGAGTCAGATTTGTTCTTCCCCATTACAGTCTTGGGCGCGCTGCTCAGGAGTTGGTTCTTTAATCTATGGGAAGGTTTACGTATTATTTATTTAGCCTTTTGGAGAAATTTTTCTCAAGCAGGCTGTAGAACAAGTGGGAGAGCTGGAGGGCCAACAGGCTCAGCAGCCAAGAATTTAGACAGACATGAATTCTGGGCATCAGTTAGGACTCTGGTGGGCATCAGCTTCAGAACTTGGAGTCCAGCATGCATCTTTGCCAGCATCAGCATTATGGTCTGTCACATCATCAGCCAAACAGGGGAGACACTGTCAGATAAGATTAGAAGATAATATTTTTAAATATATCCCAATTTATTTTTTCTCAGGGATTATTTTATCACCATCATTTGGCTTCCTCCAACATTAAATATAGAGCGAAAGTATGTGACTAATTACCTCAGAGAAGATAATATGCAACAAGAAAAGGCTGTAGGTAGTCTTTTGTAAACCTATAGCCTGTGCAAACACACACACACATGCACACACACACAAAATATCTCTTGAAAACCATGACTTTCAGAGGCAGGAGCCAGGCGCTTGACGGAGGGCAGTATTTTTTTATTCTAAAAATCTTGACTTAAATACTAAATAACTGTCATCTCATGGAAAAAGCCTAGCATTTCTAGATAAATAATGTATTGGAAAGAGAATGCAGAATATGTAAGAGCCAGGTAGGTCCCACCCAAAAGTTTCACAAGTTTTACCAGCTGGAACAAGGTCTTACCCTTCCGAGAGAATGTGACAGCACCAGGCCAAGAATTCTGGAGAATAATTGAGACAGGCTGGGACCTGGGACCCTTTGCTGCAGTGTTTGACCTGGACAAACATCTCCTCAAGCAACAAAATAGAAAGAAACTATGAGGGACTAAAAATAAGTGTGTGCATGCACAGTTGGGGCAAATTAAGGACAACAAAATACAAAGAGACCAAAAACCCAACTGCCATTTCTGAAAAGCCAGGAGCAAAAACAGGGTACATGCCCCCTACACACAACAGCACCAAAGCGGTGGGCAAACTACCTAAGCCACCCCTCCGACCTGACCCCTGGACCCACCACTACCTTCACCCCATATAAGGAACCAGCTCCCCCCCTAATCCCCCCAACCCCTGCTCAGGGAGTGAGCAGGCAAGCAAGGGAAACTGTTGCTTGTTCTTGTCCCCATTTGCTGCAACAGGGGCCCCAATAAAGCCTTGCCTGAATTTCTTGTCTGGCCTCTGATCAATTTTTATAGATTAAGGGAGCCAAGAACTCTGGTCAGTAACATAGTGGCCCCTGCAGCAGCCTTTGGTCACAAATTAAATGGGAGATGGTGTGTAAATATCCTTCATCCCTTGGTGGGGGTGGGTAGGGCAACTCTCACACGTGTTCTCTGCTGACTCTCAGAATTGCCAGTAGGCTTAAAAAGAAATGAAATTGAGATATTTGTAATGAGATGGATAGACCTAGAGTCTGTCATACAGAGTGAAGTAAGTCAGAAAGACAAAGACAAATACCGTATGCTAACACATATATATGGAATTTAAGGGGAAAAAATGTCATGAAGAACCTAGGGATAAGACAGGAATAGAGGCGCAGACCTACTGGAGAACGGACTTGAGGATATGGGGAGGGGGAAGGGTGAGTTTTGACAGGGCGAGAGAGAGTCGTGGACATATACACACTAACAAACGTAGTAAGGTAGATAGCTAGGGGGAAGCAGCCGCAAGGCACAGGGATATAAGCTCGGGGCTTTGGGACAGCCTGGAGGGGTGGGAGGGGGAGAGTGGGAGGGAGGGAGACGCAAGAGGGAAGACACATGGGAGCACATGTATATGTATAGCTGATTCACTTTGTTATAAATCAGAAACTAACACACCATTGTAAAGCAATTATACCCCAATAAAGATGTTAAAAAAAAAAAAAAAAAGAATTGCCAGTAGGATTAAGCCCCAGTTACTTACACAGAAAACTCACTCTATAACACAACCCTCACTGGCTGCCTTCCCTTCCTTGTATACGTTCCATTTCCTACTGAAGTTTCCTGGGGGGGTCATCTCCCAAATTAACTACACACAAGAATCCTTGTCTCAGAAACTGATTTGGAAAGATATCTTGTAACATGAGTTAAATCAATAAATCTGTAGCATTAGGAGAAGAAAGATGGGGAGAGTTCATATCTAAGGGCCTTAACTTTCTCTGTGATAATAGGAAACAAAGCCATCTTTGCAGAATAAATTTGAGGAGTGGCTGGAGTTGCATAAGTGTTTTGAGGAACAGATGACGATACCAACTGGGACCATGTAGGAAGATTGCAGAGCAGCACTGAGAATCTAGCTAAAGTTGGAAACCACACCTGTACAGTCATGTGCTTTTCCCCTACCTACAGCATCCAGCCATCTGGAAGTTGGAGCAGAGAAGCAGATGGTCAAATTGATCAAAAGTGTTCGGGAATGTGTAGGAAAGTTGCAGCATAAGGACCATGGAGTAAGATAATTGGTATGTTCTTGACAAGAGAGTGACTAAAGTGATACACTATGGCCCAGCAAAGACAGAAAAAGGGACAGAGGAAGGAGTAGAGATAAGATTGTAGAGTATGTGTGATAAGAGAAAAGAAGCAAGAGGGCTGGAGAGACAGAAATGTTTGCTCAGAGATGGGGAAAGCTGTGCATAAAATTTTAGATACAGATCAGTTCTAAGGGATGACAAGGACTGAAACTTAGCTTTGGGAGGGAACTGTCGATGCCCCAGAACTAAACAACCCAACATATGTGGTCCAAGTATTAAAGCCTGGATTCAGTATAGGTCTGCTTTGGATTTCCCAATTACCATCATGCTTTGGGTTCTCCTTGAGCCTTTAGAGAAGAGGAAGGATGTCATTTTTCCTCTTCATTTGATCTTTGCCCCCTCTGTCTTCTCCCAAAAAGTGAGGAGTTGGGATTAGGTGCTGTGACCCATTGCTCTATCAGTCTAACCATAGTCAGGAAAATATGGGTAAGCACTCAGAAATACATAGAAAGGATTCCTTCCCAGAGTGTCAGGCAATACAGGCTCTAAGATTCCTTCCATCTCCGATTGACCTGCAAGGACCCCCATTCCCCATCGACTAAATGCAAAAAACCTGAACTCATGGGTCATGTCCTGTTTTATCACCTACGCATAGGGAATGCTCAATAAGTTGGGATGAACAGAAGTCCTTCAAAGCCCCTGGGCTTGTAGAAACCAAGGGCAGCTCACAATCAGAGGGAATCTAAACATGCATTTTAAACAGAAGAATGTTCCCTCCAGCTCCCTCATCCACTTCAGCCTGTGACGTCTTGAATTCATCAGAGAATCTAGGGGATGCCTGTCCCTGTGGCTCCTGAAAACAGGCACATCACCAATGCCACAAAGGCACCCCCCTTCCCAGCTCGACTGTGTAACATTTTGTAACAGTAAATATTGCTAAAAGAACAGAAGTCCCATCAACGCCCCCATGGCTGACAAGGCCTTGATTTGTGGGAGTCAACGCTGGGCCCCTGACTCCCTCTTCATTAATTACACATCAATGACACATTTGCCTGTGTGGCTCTGTGGTCCAATGATTGCATGGTGACAGAGAGCAGAGGAGGCTACATCTTAGCGACTTTGGCATGCCTGGCCCTGGGGTGCTCCCGGAGCCTGTGCGGGGGCAATTATAAACATAAGCACTGCTTGCCTAGACTGACAGAGAAAATGGAATCTCTGCTCCAAGAGAAGGAAATTGCTGATGTATATTCAACATGCTTATGAGGAGGGGCTGGAGAGAAGCAGCTGCATGAGAAAGTAAGTTGCATTATTAATATAACATGATCATCATCACCATTTACATGTTTATTATACTTTAAAGTTTGAGGGGTAATTTTAAATCAAACATCTTATTTGATCCTCTCCACTAGGGCAGGAACTATTTCTGTGTTATAAACAATACCTAAGTCAGTGCTACGCACAAAGCAGAGCTTTTATGAATATTTAGTGTTACACATGAATAAATGAACTAACCCAAGAATGGTGATGTAACACAGGCATTATAACTGTCCATTTCTCAGATGAAGCAACTGAGGTACAGAATGTTTTAGGGACTTGCTCAGAGTCACACAGCTAATAAGAAGCAGGGCCAGGATTCAGCCCTGGACTTTCTGCTTCCCAGACACATGTTCTGTCCACTCTACTCACTTATCAGGGAGTTTTGCATGGATGTGGCAATTATGAGTATACATGTCACAAAACCTCAACACCATCAGTGATGCATGCTCCAGAAGGATGCCTACAAAGCTCGGAGCTCTACTGACCTCCATGAAGGGGAGAGTTTTGTCCAGTCACTGGTCCCAAAAGATGGCGTAGTGATTTCTTGCTGACAGTGGGTTTGGGGGGACCTGGCTCTTCAGGACCACCACTCACAGAGCAGCATTCACTGCCTGAGGCTTTGGGTAACACCCTAGCAATGGAGTTTCCAAGGCTTTGTTAGATACGGCATGTAGGGACCATGTTACCCCTCTGCTGATTTCTTCCTTAGCCCAGGCTCATCCTTTCCCTCTTACAGTTCTTCCTAGCCCCTGCACTACCATGATGCTCTGGCATCCCCCACTTGCTCTGAACTGCAGGGTTTTGCCCTCCAGCACCCCCAAAGCATGGTCAGGGTCCACTTGTCATAACCCCAAAAGCCCATCAAAATGTTGTTGCTAGTGGGGTCAATTTGCCCTTTAGGCTCTAGGCATGCTTCTAGGATGCATTCCTAAAGATATGGGTCCTTAACTAGCTATACATGGCTTGGCCCTTTCTGGGACATTCATGTCTACACTAAATGTAAGAGAAATCCCAAAGAAATCTGGATAAAATGGATGTTTTTCCTTTTAGCTCCAGAGAGGCTGAAGCCCTGATTTGGGAGCCAAATGAACACATTCATCTCAATCTTCCCAATGGAGGTTGACACTGGATCTTTTAGATACCATTTCACTTACCATATGAATAACTGAGAATGATTGCCAGAGATGTATGGAGAGGAGATTTCATTGGTGGCCTTTAATAAGCATCTGGCAGTTGAGGGAAGGTGTCTTCTCTTACAGAACTACTCAAGGCTGCCCCTGGATTATCATTTCCCTTTTAGTAATAGCACCTAGATTCTACTGGGAAAGCCCTTCCTCATTCACAGTTCATCATGTTTGGATGGAATTTAACCCCCATGTCCTCAGAGCTCCAGGGATAGGTGTGTGACCAGTCAGAATTTTTCACCCTGGGCCAGTGACCACATCAGGGATGGGCATGTGACCCAGGTTGGTCAAATCAGACTCAATTCCTGGACACTTGCTGTAACTATTGAGAAAGAGTAAGTCACTTTCAATTTGGTGAAAAGTAAGTCTAGAATGCTTAGTGGTCATATTGCCTGTGGGAAGAAAGAACCTGATTGAAAATTAAATCAAAGTAGAATGAAATAGATCCAAAGATGAAGAAAGAGTCCTAATGGTGAGAGATTCTTTGACTTAATTTTATAATGACAACAGATGACTCAAGAATGGAATGGGAGTTACATGTATTTCATTATACAGATAACATAATAGAACTATATTCAACAAACTATATATTCCATACCTGTGCTGTTCAATGCAGTAGTTATTAACCATATGTGGCTACTGAGCACTTGAAAGGTGGCTAGTCCAAATCGAGATAAACTGCACGTGTAAAAGCACACTGAATTTCAAAGCCTTAGTGTGAAAAAAAATGGATGTAAAATGTCTCGTTAATAATTATATGTTGACTACATTTTGAAATGATAATATTTGGGGTATACTGGGTTAAATATAATATATTATGAAAATCAGTGTCACCTATCTCTTTTTTTAATGGCTAATAGGACATTTAAAATTATTTACATGACTTGTGTTTTATTTCTACAGTGCTATTCTAAGTGGGAATTTTGATACTCATTACAAATAGTTCCCTAAAGACTCCATAATAGTCTCTAGGAATGTTTGCTAAGAGTAGAATGACTGTATAATTTATCATTGAAACCAGGACACTTTAAGAATAAAATAGGATGCTATAAATGATTATGTCAGAACAACAGGTATATTTATATACCAGGACAGTCATGGGTAACCCAAGATAGATAGTTACCAGGCTAAGATTCCTCTTTTCCTAAAATACAGATTCTTCTGATCCTAGCCCCACACAATTACTATCTTATGTTAGTCTATGGCATATTGCTTTTGGTAATTCTCTATTTCTTCTTATGTAACTGTTTAAATTTTGATTTTCAGATCTTTTATTGAATATGTTGTTAAGGATGGTTTGTTTCACGTATCTCCTTTAATTATTATTCATTAATTTGACAAATAGGAATTAAGTTCCTGTGATGTTCCCGACATTTTATATTCTAAAGATATCTCTCTTTCTACATATGAGTGTTATGTTTCCTACTTTCTTCTATGCATTGTAGGCACTCTGTCAATCTTAGGTGATGGGAACTTCCCCCAAAGATTTCTAAACTGAAAGAAGATGGTTCTTTTGAATAGAAATATGGATACCATGACATTTTCTGGGTAACACATTAAGCATCTCCCTACCAGTGGTATGTTAGTAGTGTCACTCTTTAATATGTCATGGAGGTTCTGCAACATCCTTGTGCATGCTGCTTTTGGTCCACAAAAACCTGAAACATTTACAGGGAAGGAAATATCAAGATCAATTTTTCAGCCCCTGATGTGGGATTAGAAAACACTACAATATGGACAGAGGTGCCAGCATCCCTGTTGAGTCCCCACTTACTTGGAGAAAATGACAGAAGTCCAGAAAAGCTTAAGTATACCACACAGAGGAGTACAGGAAAGCCTAACTGTAATAATAATAAATAATAATAATAATAATTTAAAAGGCTCAATGGGAGAAGGATCCACTTTCAAGATCATATAGTTGTTGGCAAGACTCAATTTTTCATTGGGTTATTGGACAGAGGATGCATCAGAGAAGAATAAACGTGACTCTGTGTTAGATCTCTTCCTTCAGCTCTAAACTTTGTGCTCTGTTGCCTGTACTTAGTCATGCTGGTTCTGCTCCTTTGTAAAAGAATGTTGCCTATAACCTGAAATATACATAATAGCCCATTCTCAAGACTCTGCCTCCCAGGCTTGACCTGTAAAGGTATAATATGATAAAAAATTGCAGAACAGAAATTGTCTTATTGGAGGTTTATAGGAACATTGTGGCCAACCTATTTGGACAACTACAAGAACAAATGATTCCAAAGCCAAGAAATCCGCAACAACCAGCTACACCTTCTCCACTTTTTGATATAAAAGAAGCCTGAATTCCAACTCAAGTAAGATGGTTCTCTGGTACACTAGTCAGCCACCTTCTTGGTCTGATAGCTTTCCCAATAAAGTCACTATTCCTTGTCCCAGCACCTCGATTTATTGGCCTGTTGTACAGCAAAAAAATATTAGCTTGGACTTGGTACCAAGGACCTCAGTTCCTAGCTGGCAGGTGGCTGGAGGCCACCTCTCATTTCCTTGCCATGTGGACCTCTCTGATACGGACTCTTGCTTCAACAAAGTAAGCAAACCAAAAAAGCAATAGCGAGAGTTTGCTAGCAACATGAAGTCACAAACTTTTGTAACCTAAGTCACAGAAGTGACATCCCATGATCTTTGCTGTATTCTGTTGTTAGAAGCAAGTCAAAACATGTTGCACATTACCCCAGCCTGAGAAACACTGCATCCAGCTTTTTGGGAGGGCCAGATGCCCCAGCATTCAGAGGAGCCTATGGATCCTCTCAGGAGTCTGAGAGGTAACCAATTATAATGTGGGTATTTCATAAACTTAATTTCAGTAATAATATACTGAGACAGTAAACTGAAATGTCTTCCATCCCCTGTGAATATCATTGCCTTGTCATTTCCCACCATATTTAATCAGGGGAGGAAGGATCCAGCCTAAAATAAAGGTGTCCTTGCCCAATGCTGAGTTTTCAAATTGGGGTTTTTGAATTAGGAGTGAAGTGGTAGTCCTCAAAGGAAGGACAAAATGGCTTTCCAAACTCCAAAAGCTTTCCTCTCCATATCAAGAGCAAACCTTGAGCATAGGGACAGAGTCATGGGTGGAGAGGGATAAGGACAGGCAGCCCAGCTACTCAGCACAGGGGAGAACCCCTTCACTTCTGGGGGAAGGTGGTAGAGAGTTCCAGAAGGACCCACAAAAGTGAAATGTCAGCAGTGTCCTCACTCTCTCCTTGCACTTAGAGGCTCCAGGAGTAACAACCTCCAGATCAGGAGGGAATCTGTGAACACTGAGGATGCTTCCTCCACCTCCTGGACATAGCAAGGGGGATGTCCTCTTTTGCCTTTGGCAGCTGTTCAGTCCAACGTGGGGGGGGAGAGGCAGAGCAGCAATGGCAGAGGGAGGCATTTGGAGGACTGAGAGTGGGTCCCAGTTGTTCTCAGATGACCCCAAGGAGGCCCAAGGTTGTGACAGGGAACCAGCAGACTGCAGGGTCCTAGAAATTCTTGGTGCTTATGCAACTCATGTTTTGGCCTACTGTTGGTAGATTCAACAATCTCATCAAAAAGCCCACACCCATAGTGTTTGCTAGAACCATTATTGGAGCTAGAAAGGGGAATTTTGAATGTCTCTCTCTGCAGAGCCTCACCTAGTGTTTTACAGACTCTTAGCATCTTGTAATAGTGAAGAAAAAATGAAGCTGTCTGGAGTCCAGTCACATGAAGCACGGGGACACTTCAGGCACATCTCACATGACTGCCACGGGCCACCTCAGGGCCCACCATCTCCACTGTGTTTCCGTCAGCCAGATGTCTTTGGTGGAAAACTCTCCAGGCCCCTAAAGCTGATGCAATGTGACAAGGCTGCCACCAGATGTGCCAGACAGCCAGAGGGTTTTGCCTGGGAACGTAGAGATTCCTGCCCAAGTAGTCCCTGGGGATCCCCACAGAACTGCCAATATGAATTTCACTAATTGTGCTCACATGCTCGCCGCCCTCTCCATCTCTTTTCCCCTTTCCCCGTTTTTTAAATAAATTTATTTATTTTATTTATTTATTATTTTTGGCTGTGTTGGGTCTTCGTTGCAGCACGTGAGCCTTCTCTAGTTGCAGTGCGCAGACTTCTCATTGTGGTGGCCTCTCTCGTTGCAGAGCACAGGCTCTAAGCACGTGGGCTTCAGTAGTTCTGGCACGCAGGCTTCAGTAGTTGTGGTGCACGGCCTATAGAGTGCAGGCTCAGTAGTTGTGGCACACAGGCTTAGTTGCTCCGTGGTATGTGGGATCTTCCTGGACCAGGGCTCGAACCCGTGTCCTCTTCATTGGCAGATGGCTTCTTGACCACTGTGCCACCAGGGAAGCCCTTCTCTTTCCCTTTTAGATCGGCTAATCTCCAGAATAAGCCTCATCTTGGCAAGTGGGACAATGCCCCATGCATCTCAGCTCTTTCTAGAAGGCCCTCTTGTCACCTGGGGGCCCACAGAACTTAGAGCACAGTAAGATGAGACAAAGAGAAACTAGGGGAGACCCTCACTGTCCTGCACGCCATGATCATCATCTGTGGGGTGGAAGACATGCCAGCACAGTGGATTTTTTTCACCCATGACCCCCATAAGATCTAATCCCAGGTTTACTATTTTCCAGGTGTTTTTTTTTTCACACATCTGGCAGTTGTCCAAGTTCCTAAAACATATATGCATTGACTCTTGCATGTGTAATGAGACCTCCAGAGCTCTTCTCTTCCTGTCTACATGGTAAAAAAATAGGTACGCATAAAAGTTAGCTGAGTGAATAGATGACTTGTGGGCAAGGAAACTCCTTCACACTGGCGGACTGATGGCCCTGAGGTCCTTTTCTGTACAATGATCCCTGGTGTTACTGCTCCAGGGTCCCTCTCTTAGTAAGGAACAGTGGACTCTGGTGCAGTCTGGCCTGGGAATGCCCTTGCCATACCCTGGGAGCAGGAAGTGTGATGACACTGATATTGCTTGAAAGTTTCATGAGCTGCACTTCCTTCAATATGACTACTTCTTTTCAGTCCTCTCATAGGTTAGCTACCTGCTGTAAACAGCACCACCCATGATCCAGAAGAAATCATTAGCGCCTTTATCAAAAGTGGTAAATTGGGGGGAGGTTTTGATATTTCTTTCTGGACAGACTCCATTTGCATCTTGTAGATTCTTATCAGTTTGCAATAAATAGCACTTGCCAGGTGAGCACTGCTGAAAGTTCCTCTATGTATTCTGTCACCCTCAACATCTCAGCATGTAATGTATCACTTACATCTATGTGTGGGCTCTCCATGGCCTGGTAGCTGCACATCCAATTTAGATAAGCCACAGGAAAACAATTTCCTTACCAAATGGGGGGAAAGGAAAGATACCATCTCCAAACAAGTAACACAAAACGAAGCTATAAAAGTGTGGTAAGATAAAAGGGAAGTTATCCTTACCAGGTAGAGAACATGGACATGTTTTATGGACCTATTTACCAGAAATGCTAATCAGTGGAGAATCTCATACAAAAGGCTTCCTCCACACTCTGGCCAGGAGGAAGGGCTCTGTAATAAAAGGAATCTTTGTGCTATGGATAGAAAGAGGGAAACTAACCCCTACATTTTAGATCCATTATCCTATAGTAATTTCCTCTTTACTCTCATGGTTACCGAGCACAAGTTGTGTGCCCAGCGCGCAGTGAGACCAAACAAACCAAACTGTCGGAGTTTGGAGCAGAGAAAGGTTTATGGCAGGGCCGTGCAAGGAGAACAGGTGGCTTGTGCCCCCCCAAAATTCCAAACTCCCCAAAGGTTTTCAGCAAAGCATTTTTAAAGGCAAGGTGAGGGAGGGGCGTAGCTAGTTGTGGCAAACTTATTAGTGTGGGAATCCTTTGTTCTCGCAGCTGTCCACATAGGTCAGGTCATGACGTTCCTGTAAACCTCCAACAAGACAAATGTTATTCTCTGTTTTGCAACTTTTTAGCTCTATATGAATGGGAAAGTGTTATACTCTTAAAGGTCAGAGCCTTGAGATTGGGCTATCCTGTATATTTCAGGCTATAGGCAACATTCTTAACTCCAAGCAAAGGCAATAGGATACAAAGGTTAAAGTAAAAGAAACAGATATAATATGGAGTCACATTTGTTCTTCCCTATTACACCACCTGTCTTCACTTCGAACATCTCAGACCCAAACAAAACCCATCATAAGTCCCAAGCTTCCACAAATGACTCATAGGAGTGTTCCTCCTCTAAGATGAACAAGGAGATGGGAACAGTTCACGTGTGATGCCACCACCCCTCTTCCACTAAAGGGTTCAGGGCACCACTCTCTAAGATAGGCCATCTCTGTATGAACATACAGTTGTAAATTTTAGTCGCTTGTCCATTTTCTTCTTGGCCATTTTGTTAAAATTATACTAAAATAGCAACAACAAACACAGCAAAATATTCTACCTATAAATGAAAAGAGATTTTTGTTTATAACCGTGAAGTTGAAGCTTTAGCAATAGAGGCCGAAGCTGGTGTTATAGGCACAGTGGACAGCTGTAGAAAGCAAGAGAGACAGGAAGACAGTTGTCATAACTGCAGAGACCATGAAGCAGAATCCAGCTCCTCTTCTTAAGCGTTAATATCTGCCTTCTCCATCTCTCCTGGGACTTGTTGTCCAGAAGTAGAGAACTAGGGAAAGCCTCAAGGATTTTGGTTGGAAAAGCATGAACGAAGTCAGACTCAGTTATAATGCAGGTCAGTATTGCACAGGGAAAGAAAATAACACACATACATAGAGATGCCGTCATATTTTGGAGAGTGGGTTGGGGTGAAAACAAGAGGCATTAATGCTGCAGTGGGATAAGCTGTTACCTGAGGCTGGAAAAGCCAAGTGAACTTTCAAATTGGGACCTTCCCTCCCCAAACAGACATTAGTACTGATTGGTCTCACGCTCTGCCTCACATCAGCTTGCTGGCAGCAGACACTGTAACATGCTTTATCTCTCTTGTCCTGAACTTTTCCCTACTCAACAAAGTGTGAAGGGTGAAGAAATTATTTTATCGTACAAATGGCCTGGACTCCATGAAAGCTTTGTAATTGCCAGGTCCTGTGACCTGGGATATGGGACTTAACCTTTGGGCCTCCGTTTTCTCAGCTACAAAATGGGGATGATTACAGGTGCTTTCTCGTTTTATTGAAACAATAAAATGGAAAGTATTTGCAGCCCAGTGTGTTGCCTCTCATAAGCAATCGATAAACTTAGTTCCTTTTCTCCTTCTCTGACTCATCAAGAGTAAGCCCAGCTCTGTGTCACCTGGAAGCTAAGTAGCTCAGTTCTCTAATTCAAAAAGCACTTCTTTTCCAAAGGACAATTGATGGAGAAAGCACTGAGCCAGGAGCCACGCAAACAGGAGGCTAAGCCTCTGGTTTGCAAACATCTTTTAAGCAGCTTAACTCTTTCTTAAAAGAAATCCTACATAAAATGCATGCAGATCTAAGTTGAAACCTGGCTATTTGCCTTTCTACTCATTTGCACCCAGCCCCACCAAGAAAATCCCTCAGCAGAGTTCAAAAAGCGTGGACTTGATGGTTTTCACTTGTCTTTTTTTTTTTTTTTTTTTGCAGTACACGGGCCTCTCACTGTTGTGGCCTCTCCTGTCGCGGAGCACAGGCTCCGGATGCGCAGGTTCAGCGGCCATGGCTCACGGGCCTAGCCGCTCCGCAGCATGTGGGATCTCCCCGGACCAGGGCACGAACCCGTGTCCCCTGCATCGGCAGGCAGACTCTCAACCACTGTGCCACCAGGGAAGCCCTCACTTGTCCTTTTAATCTATGAACACCATTCCCCCATTTTGTATGTGTTTCAGTTTTTTAAAAATATATATTAATCTTTCTCTAATAACTATAATTTGTTATAAATTTATTTATTTTTGGCTGTGTCGGGTCTTTGTTTTTGCGCACAGGCCTTCTCTAGCTGTGGTGAGCAGGGGCTACCCTTTGGTGCAGTGCGTGAGCTTCTCATTGCAGTGGCTTCTCTTGTTGCAGAGCATGAGTTCTAGGCATGCGGTCTTCAGTAGTTGCAGCACGTGGGCTCAGTAGTTGTGGCTCACGGGCTCTAGAGCACAGGCTCAGTAGCTGTGGCACACGGGCTTAGTTGCTCCGCGGCATGTGGGATCTTCCCGGACCAGGGATCGAACCCGTGTCCCTGTACTGGCAGGCGATTCTTAACCACCGCACCCCCAGGGAAGTCCCTTTGATAACTATAATTTAAATAAAACTTTAACACTCAAATAAAGCTCAAAAACACTACAATGTCTGGAATTCTACCATTAGAAATTTGAACCTTGAAGGCTCTTTAGTTTTCTGAGAGTCATCTATAAATTGCAAACTCCCTAAAAGGATTGGTACCATTTCTGTTTTAATCACAGGGATTTTGACCAGTCTGTGAAGACAAGGCCCAGACTGCCCAAATGAGAGATGCTCAAGATAGAAGAAGGAGGAGCCAAGAGTAGCAGAAAGATCGAAGTGGAAGAAAGACTCCCTCAGCCTCTGAATAAGCCCCATCATCTAACTCTCAGAATTTTCCATTATCCTGTAAAGAAAACCAATTTCTTTTGCTGTATAAAACGAATCCTGCTCCCAAACTCACATTTATTATTATTATTTAAGGCAAAAGATGAGTTTTTGGTGTTATTTCAAAACTAAAGATATTGTTTATTGTCTTCTTGCTGTCAGAGTAAATTTCTAAGCACCAGTTATTGTTCTGTAATTTTGTTACTTATGAAATGTACGTCTTGAGCATATAAACTAAGACACGTGATCAGTAACTCAGAAGAGGAATGTTCCATAGACGAACTTGTGGCAGGCCTACAAAATTGAGGAAGTGTCATCTCTCTTTTCCCTGCCATGTGGAATCAAGGGAAAAGGCCCATGAAGACAAGAGTGGACATGTAACAAAGAGTAATTTCTTAGTCACTCCATGTAAAGATGCATACTTATTTTCCCTAAAGCTTCCCCTTTTTACTCTCTCTTGATAAAGGTCTTTCCTAGTTATTATGCTGTATGGGTTCTTCAGATAATAAGTGGGGTAAAAGCTGTACCCCATCTTCTCCCTGCAAGCAATTTTGACTAAGTATCCCAAAACTTGGATTGCAAAATGGTACAGTCAGTTATGCTCTAACAGGACCTATGCGTGCCTGAAAATCGTCACGCTATGCAATTTTGTGCAATAAAAATTACAAGACTCACGGCGAAAATGGAGTTGGGAGCACAACATTCAAAACCTTTATCAGTGACACAAAAACAGAAGCTAAGAAACAAATAAAAATGATAGTCCAGTTTGACACACCTAACATGGTAAGAAAAGCATAAATACAACGATAAATGTGGGTCTTTACCTTGAGAAAGACCTGAAGTTTGCCAGGGTACATGGGTATTGGAAGAGTTGCGGATGGGAGTTATTGGGAAGTGGTAGAGAAGGGTTATCTCACATCAGAAGGTTGAAGAGCCCAACGAGGAGGGATGTGGCTCATAGCACAGGCTGCACTGAGGGAGCTTGGTAAGTGTGTGTGTACTTTCTGTGCCTTCTTCCATGTCACCATTCAGCAACGTGCAGTTTCTGCTTCACCTAGTGTTTGTGGTGGACAAAATTGTGCACAAGCAAACACTCAACTCACATTGTGCTCAAATCATGCTCTAATATTTCAATCATGTTGAACAAATTTGTATTCTCAAGACAAGCATTATAACAGAACTGACTTCTTTCTCTCATTGTTACCCTCTATTCCACCTGTAGAATAGTTATCCTAAACACAAATCTCATGTTTTGTTTACTATGTCTCCAAAAAAAATCAAACAAACAAAAAGAACCAGCAGTTCTAGAAGAATGTATACTTCTGAAGCATAATTTGAATCTGACATTGAAGAAAAGTAAAGTTTGGAATGATGGCTAAAGGTAGACAAGCAGGGGGGAGTGTACGAACCAAAGACTAACCCAGACTTAGGACCAAGCTCTGTATCTCAGGAAAAGAGTCTCATTCCTGATGGGGTCAAGGCATCAAGGGACATGCAGCAGGGAGCACCACCTGCTGCCCTGATGTTAAATTGAAGAGTTCAGGGACATGTCCCAGATATCCCTATCTGCCTTTTCTAACTTGTTAGAATACCATCCATGAAGTCACCTAAACCTTCCTTTGAAGCCTCTAGCTATCTTCAGGAACACCGTCATACAAGAGCTAGGAAAGAAGCCAGGAACACAGTAACTGGGGCATTCGCTCACCGTGTATTTAATTGAGCGATCACCATGTACAATGTCTAAGTAGAAAAAGAAGACTGAAACCCCATTCTTAAGAATCTAGCAACCTCACCGCAATCCTCTCTGGAGGCTTACAGCTACCTTAAATTACAGAGCTTCTATACCCTGTATTGACAGCTGCTTCTTCCCTAACGTGTACGTGTTTCTCAACTACTGGTACTCCGAGTCATGCAATTCTTTATCATGCAAGACTGTCCTGAGCATCACAGGACAATTAGCATCCCTACCTAACACTTGCCAATGCCACCTGTGCACTCCAGTCACTCTGAATGTCCAAAATGCGCCCCCCATGTGGGAGGGGGGTGTGGAGAAAAGGGAACCCTCCTACACTGTTGGTGGGAAGGTAAATTGATGCAGTCACTATGAAAACAGTACAGAGGTTCCTCAAAAAAATAAAAATAGAGTTGCCATATGATCCAGCAATCCATTCCTGGACATATGCCCGAACAAAACTATAATTCGAAAAGATACATGCACCCCTATGTTCACAGCAGCACTGTTTACAATAGCCAGACATGGAAACCACCTAAATGTCCATCGACAGATGAGTGGATAAAGAAGGTGTGGTACGTATATACAACCGAATATTACTCAACCATAAAAAAGAATGAAATAATGCCATTTGCAGCAACATGGATGGACCTAGAAGGTTACCATACTAAGTGAAGTAAGTCAGAAAGAGAAAGACAAATACCACATATCACTTATACGTGGATCTAAAATATGACACAGATGAACCTATCTATGAAATAGAAACAGAGTCACAGATATAAAGACCAGACTTGTGATTGCAAAGGGGAAGGGGGTGGGGAGGTATGGATTGGGAGTTTGGGATTAGCAGATGCAAACTATTATATATAGGATGGATAAACAATAGGTCTAGCACAACAACTAGATTCAATATCCTGTGATAAACCATAATGGAAAAGAATATGAAAATAAATATATATATATGAAACTGAATCACTTTGCTGTACAGCAGAAAGTAATACAACATTGTAAATCAAACTATACTTTCAATAAAATTTCTTTAAAATGCCCCCTTCACATTTCAGACACATCTGGTAGGGGGCAAAGCCTCCAACTGCCCCCTCACTCAACTTCATACTTCCTTCTCCCTGAAGACTCAGGCCTGCCCACTTCCTGAGACAAGTACTCAAGCTGTTTCCATTCATTTACCAAGAAGAAACACAGCTGCCTGGGTCCAGCAGGAGAAGACACTACAGCATGGAAGAGGAGAAAAAGAAAAACAGGAGAACCCTTCAGGACTCCTCACCTATCTCCTCACTCTTATTACCCATAAAACTTTAATATCATTTAATCCTCAGAAAACTTCTATAAAACTGGCTTTGGTAAGGAAACTTAGACACAGGCTTGAGGTTAGAATCCAGTTGTCCTAATTTGTATTCCTCTGTTCATTTCACTACTGCTCATTGCTGTTACCTAGGATTGGGAAAAGAGCCCTGAAATCTCTTTTACTAGCAGCTGGCTTCCCTGTTCCAAGTTTGAGTTTGTCATGGATGCTGTTCATGAAATATTTCCAGCTCTCTACCTTTGGGGGCACAAGGTGGTATTAGACTTCCAACCCATCTCTGATTCTTTGAGGCTGCACGACTAGTTCTGGCCAATTAGCTGTGAGCATTTAATGGCCAGTTCAAGAAACTCACTCTCTTTTTCCCCTGACATAACAACTCCCGGCATTCAAAATTGTGTGGGTCCAAAAGGAAGGAAGTGTTGTACAGAAGCAATCACTGACCTGAAGTAGACAAATAGTGTAAGCAAGAAAAGTCACTTGCTGTAATAAACAGCTAAGATTTAAGAGTTATCACTGTAGGTTGGTGTGTCCTATCCTGACTCATATCAAGTTACCTCCTTTACCCATATCTGCCCGTGAGTTAGTTCTCAGACATTTGGATGGAATAAAAGAACTCCTAAGATCTAACTCTACATCACACGTACACACACACACACACACACACACACACACACACACACACACACACAAACATAGCATGGGGGCCTAATTTCTTGGCAACAAGTGCCTCCTCTGTCATCCTCCCCCCGATTTTTAAATTTGGGTCATTTCACCTCTCACACTCCTTTCTCACCCCTTTTTGAAGCATCAGTCATAATATAGAGTGGAATCAGCTCCAAGATATTCAGTTATTTCTCTTTTGGTTTCCCCCTCCCCTGTTCAACTGCAAGCTCTGGGAGAATAGGTAATGTACCTCATTCAACTCTGTCGACCATAGAACCTGGCCCTGAGGAAACAATACACAAACATTTGTTAAATAACTGACCTTCATAATTAGTGCCAACAATAAAAGGAGGAGAAAAATTACCCAGGAAAATTCACTTTTCCTCCAACAATGCTGAGAAGAATAAGAAATGAGGAGACACCCAGGTAGAGGGGAAATATTTATGGAAATATAATGCATGCAAAAAACTTTGGAAAGTTAGAGGAGAGTATAAACATATAATCAATTACTACCACAATATGAAAGGGTTTTTTTTTCCTTTATCACCAGGAAAAACTTTTCATTAGTTACATCATGCCCCATAAGTTATACTTTATCAGCTATCAAATAAAAGACTTTTTATCTCTTTCTGGGTCTATGGTCAACAAAAATTCGGCTCCTGGTTTATATCTGATGAATATCAGGATGACTCCAGAGGGAACCCGCTCAATAATCCTATAGCTCATTTCCCTCTCATCCTACTCAGCTATCCCAGATATCCATTGTTGACAAAATGAAATATGATATTGATCTAGCACTGTATTGTTCAGTCTCCCTGAATCTTTGGGGGTCATTGGCTGGCTGATAGATTAACACAAGTGTGATAATCACTTTTGAAGTAAACTGTCAAGTACATGTACCACGCTACACGCTGTACTGAGAACCCAGGGAAATTGGTTTCTCCCTAGGGGGGTGCTGTCATAGAATCACACTTAATAAAACTCAAACAATGCTGGAGAAGCAGAGGTTATTACCAAAGCATGCTACTACTTATGTCCTCTGTGATGGAAATCATCTTATCCCAGCCTCTCAGCTTTGGAGACCTTGGTTCTCTCAGTTTTTGGGGGACATTCTGAACCATAATAAGAGCTTAACCTGAGACTAAAATAATAGTAATAGTGCAAAGGGAACATTGTGCCAGGCACAATAGTACATAATTGTACATGCATCACCTTGGAAAGGTGACACAGTGGTTGAGAACACAGACTCTAGAGCTCTTGTCAGACTTCAATCACAGCTTTCTATTTATCAGTTGAGCAAGTTATTTAACCTCCCTGTGCCTACTCAGAGAGAGAGAGAAAGAGACGGACATAGATAAAGATACCTATAGTGTGTGTATGTATATTTATGTATTTATATATGTATACAGATGTCCAATGAGATTAGTATGACCAGCACATCCATTTCACAAACAGAACCTGAGAGTCAGTGAGGTAACAGGAACAACAAGTTTACAGTAAAACCAGCAATCAAATCCAGATTTTTTTTAATTCTAAGGAACATATTCTTAAATAGTAGGCAGCTGGGCTTCCCTGGTGGTGCAGTGGTTGAGAAGTCCGCCTGCCGATGCAGGGGACACGGGTTCGTGCCCCGGCCCGGGAAGATCCCACATGCCGCGGAGCGGCTGGGCCCGTGAGCCATGGCCGCTGAGCCTCCGCAATCCGGAGACTGTGCTCCACAACGGGAGAGGCCACAACAGTGAGAGGCCCGCGTACCGCAAAAAAAATAAAAAATAAAAAAATAGTAGGCATGCTGTCAACAGATATTTATTAGTCAACAAATATTTATTGGGCACCTACTCTGTGCAGGCACCCTGCTAGGCGCTGAGCCATGGGGCTCTGTCACTCACAGCAAAGCTGGGCAAAATGATGGAGAAATTCATACCCAAAATGTTGTTTTTGGTATTCTTTCAATGATGCTTTAACCACTAAAGCTATATCCTTATACCCCTCCACCCTCACTCTTATAACTCACTCAAGTAGATTCTCCCTGGTCAGCATCTTTGAAACTTTTCCATATTCTCAGACTTATTGTCCTGATTCCTATTTCTGAGAGCCCTCCCCTTTGTTAAGTGACAGCAAGCTACCTTGGATAAATCAGATGACAACTAGTTCTCTTCATGAAGAAAACATTAGGAATCTGTTAAGGGTCCCAAAGGCAAGTTCAAACTAAGACTTTATGGTGATGGTGGAATAGATTTCTAAACTGGA
The DNA here is from genome assembly GCF_008692025.1 of Phocoena sinus. Taxonomy (NCBI): domain Eukaryota; kingdom Metazoa; phylum Chordata; class Mammalia; order Artiodactyla; family Phocoenidae; genus Phocoena; species Phocoena sinus. The sequence continues at coordinate 75,021,987 of NC_045775.1, forward strand.
TTACAGGTTGGACTCTTTCAAATCTAAGATAATACAATTCAATATGCTAAGATCATATTCTTGAAACTGACTCTAATGGTGGGATTTCTTGTACTGTAGTCACATTAGAAGAAGCCATTGGATAGAACTGAACTTTAGGGATTACGTATTTTCAGTGTCATTTTATCAACCATGAAAGATGGCAAGCCTACTCAGTATCTCTTACGGTGGCCCATTTGAACTTGACAACATCAAAGGGTTAGGGTTGCTACATGTTATTCTTGTAACAGAGGAGGGGAATCTCTCTGTGATGGATATGATCCCACTTCCAACTCCTAAATAGTAAAATCAGGAAATCATTGTGATGAGTTGAAGACAGAAATGCAGTTTACAAAGTCAAGTACAGCCAGTTTTAATTAAGTAACCTCACTCTTTTCTTCCAAATAGTCTAATTGTCCAATCTTCATCCAGGTTAGATAATGCACTGTGGTTTTCAAATTGATCTCCTAGTCCCTCTAAGCATGTTAAACTCTTTCTCTTCATAGGCAAATTATTAGAAAAAAAGCACAGGCTTACTGTAAGCCTTCCTTGCCTCCCTTTCATCCTTTGCTCGTCAACTGATGGCAAGATCTGTCTCCCCCTCTCACTTTAAGGTCATTGAGCGTGTCTGATATGTAGTTTTAGACTGCTGCTCTGCTATCCTATGTAAACTGTACTTGCATCCCCTCTTTGAGCTTTTTCCAAAACCCAGCCTTTTTATTATGACCCCAATGCTAAACCTATCACTCTCAGTCCAGAGATACTGTTCTTCAAGTTTCTATCATAGAGTTTGACTATAAATAAAAGCAGGAAAATAGAACATTAGTTTCGGAGGGAGGGTAATGTGAAGACTATAGTTTTTAAAAAAAAAAAAAAAGAGATGTAAATTATTTATCATCTTTGATACTGGAAATGATCCAACAGAAAATGAGAAAATTCATCATGTAGAGGGAGGGGGTACTTGCAGGAGCAAATTCTTCACAAAGAGAAGAATTCACAAAAAGCAATCAGTTAAGGGGGGAAATTTAATCTTTCCCCAGAAAAATGGAAGATCTTAACCTGGCAGCTTCTGATATCCTGAATGATCTTTTAAGAATTTTTAATTTTCACCAAAAAAAAATCCTTTCACTGTTATGATAGTTTCTTCAATGTGTCTATACACAAAACCATTCAACCAACTCACCGGTCAAGTGTTTATAAAATGATTGCTTTCAAATTGAGAAGGGTAAAAGTCCCTCAAGATCCCTAAACACTGACTCACAACAAAACAGAGGGAGGCAAAGCCTCTGAAGTCTCAAGTTTATTGCAGTTGCCTGTGAATCTAGAGGCAAATTTTACCAGCCTTCCTCCTGCTCCTAGGAAATCAGATCAATGGTTCTTACCTTTTGCCTCTGTCATAACCACAAGTGCATATTTTCAAACATTCACATTTTTGTGCTCTACCCCAGTCTTGATGAATCAGAATCTCCTGGGGAGAATGGACACAGAAGGGCAAGATGCAGGGGTATGCTTTATTTATTTATTTTTTTGCAAACTCTTCCAGCTTTCTTAGGTGCACTAAAACTCAAATCCTAAACAGAGGAGCACATGTAGTGGTCTTTATATTCATTTTTTTTCCCATTCTTGTTTTTCATAAGCCCTTGTTATATATCTACCGTGTGCCAGGCTCTGTGTTCGGTTTTGAGTATACAAGTTTAAAAACTAGATGGTCCCTGGGGTTTCCCTGGTGGCACAGTGGTTAAGAATCCACCTGCCGATGCAGGGACACGGGTTCGAGTCCTGGTCTGGGAAGATCCCACATGCCACAGAGCAACTAAGCCCATGTGCCACAACTACTGAGCCTGTGCACCACAACTACTGAAGCCTGTGCACCTAGAGCCTGTGTTCTGCACCAAGAGAAGCCACTGCAATGAGAAGCCTGCGTGCCTCAATGAAGAGTAGCCCCTGCCCACTGCAATTAGAGAAAGCCTGCATGAAACAATGAAGACCCAGCATGACCAAAAAAATAAAATTTTTAAAAGACCAGTAGGATATTAGAAATGAAAAAAAGAATTATTAGCAATAGATTATGTATAAAAAAAAAAGAAAAAGGGAACAAACTAGATGGTCTCTGCCCTCAAGGAGTTCATAATATAAAGGTAGAAAACTGGGAGTTAACCAAGGGCAACTCAACACTGTGAAGTCTTGTGGCCAAGATGGTCCAGATATGCTGAGGAGTGACATCCAAACCCAGCTCAGGGTGGGGCAGGGCATAAGATACCCACAAAGGCCAGGCATATTCTTGAGATGAGTTCTAAAGGATGAAAAAGAACCAACTAAGAAATGCCATGAAGAAATACAAATAGAAATATTTCTAGTTCTTAAATAAGAAGATTTTATTTGAGGGAATTCCCTGATGGTCCAGTGGTTAGAACTCCACACTACCACTGCTGGGGGCTGGGGTTCAATCCCTGGTCAGGAAAGTAAGATCTCGCAAGACATGGGGCACAGCCAAAAAAAAAGTTACTTGAAATTCTTCATTTAATTGAGCAATATATATGTGAGTTCAAATCTTCAAACTGTTTTTAGCCACAAAGTTGCTTTGATATCCCATCCCCAGTCCAGAAGGAATAGCTATTCTATCGGATGGGGGACATTAAAGGACTGTAAGACACATTCCTTGTCCTCAGACATAGGAAGGATGGCTTTTGAGAAGAGGGGAAATTTCAGCTCCACCTTGAAGAGGAGAAAAGAACTTTTAGTTGGAGTAGAAAGAGCAAGATTGAGGAGCGGGGAGATCAGGAAAAGTAAAATTTACATTTGAAGTGGAAACATCCTACTTTGTCTATGGAGATAAGATGTAAATTAATACAGAAAAGAAGTTTCTCTTGAAACTTTTGAAAGCTCAGAGGTGACGATGAAGATAAATTCCTCTATAACTGCTTCTACACCCATCAACAAATCCCAAAGGGTCCTAGCTGTCCTGGCAGTTGGGGCTGAGTTTCCCAGTGGAATTGACCCTGCATTACACATCTCCAAGTTCAACTTGATTTTTCTAGGACAGACTCAGCTTTGTGGTAAATCAGTGAAAACTAATTATAATAAACTGTATTACAAAGGAGGTAAGCTATTTGAACAGGTCAGAGGTGGCTAACTGTAGAAACAAAACTTTGTTAATCTAGTTGCAAACAATTCCTCTCTCTAAAAAAAAAATTTATAATAGAAACCTGGCTTTAAAGGCTAATGGGAGTGAAGCCCCACTGTCTTCTGCATCGCTTAGACCACTTTTGAATTCCACAGCTTGTTCACTAATAAAACCAAACTACACGACAGATAGTTAAAGGTACCTTCAGGAAACAGATGGCACATTCAAAAGAGGTGACTGAGGGGAGTATAAAGAAGGTTAGGATTAAGGAAACCAACAAGGGAGATGAATTACCCCCAAGGCTGCACCCCTAGATCTGAAGGGAGAGGGAGGGAGGGGAGGGGTTACCAGAACCCTGTAAGTCCTGTAGCTCAAGGAACCTGGTCCCTGCCAAGCTGTGCCATGCCATGGCATGGAGGGAGCCAGGGGAATAAATGCCATGACCACTCCTAGCTCCCTGCCCCTGAGCTCCAGCCAGCACCTTGCCCTAGCCAAGTCAGAGACCAAATAGGAAAAAAAACCCGCTAACACCAGCCATATATGTCAGTTCCTGAGGGGGGGGGGGGGCAAAGCATACTGGAAAAGACAGAGGGTGATTTTTTTTCATATTATTTTCTATTATAGGCTATTACAAGACATTGAGTATGGTTCCCTGTGCTATACAGTAAATCCTGTTGCTTATCTATCTTATGTATAGTAGTTTGTATCTGCTAATCCCATACTCCTAATTTATCCCTCTCCTCCTCCCTTTCCCCTTTAGTAACCACAAGTTTGTTTTCTATTTCTGTGAATCTGTTTCTGTTTGGTAAATAGAGTCATTTGTATTACTTTTTAGATTTCACATATATATATATATACATATATATCATATAACATTTGTCTTTCTCTGTCTGACTTACTTCACTTAGTATGATAATCTCTAGGTCCATCCATGTTGCTGCAAATGACAATATTTCATTTTTTATTGCTAATATTTCATTTTATATATATATGTGTGTGTGTGTGTATATATATTAATATATATATTAATATATATTTATATATATATAAAACATCTTCTTAAGCCAATCATCTGTTGATGGCCTCTGGGTTGTCTCCATGTCTTGGCTACTGTAAATAGTGCTTCTATGAACATTGTGGTGCGTGTATCTTTTTGATCTCAGGATCATATGGTAGCTCTATTTTCAGTTTTTTAAGGAACCTCCATACTGTTCTCCATAGTGGCTGTACCAATTTACATTCCCACTAAGAGTGCAAGAGGGTTCCCTTTTCTCCACACAGTAGAGGCTGAATTTGAGGAGTCAAGAGAGAGTATCTGTGAAGGATCAAAACTTGACTGTTGACTAGATATGAAAGTTTTCTTTCAGTATTTGAACTCTACATAGTTTCATACTAAATTTATTCACACATAAGCCTCTAAATTGTCCCTTTTTTGATCAACTTCTCTGATCTCACCCAGACTTCCAACAGCTGGCAGTACCTTGGTTAAAAATCTTCTGGTAGAAGCTTCCACAGCCTACACAAAGAAATTTCACCTCCTTATGAATAATGACCCCACATACCATGACTCCGTCTACATTTCCAATTTTGTTTCCCACTACTTCTCTGCACATACTGAGAGTAGGTACACTGGATTTTTCACTGTTCCCTAAGGAATGGCTTTACTCACAGTGTTCTCATCATTCAAAATCCAATTCCACATTTAAGACTCAGTCCAAATTCTACCTTGTCCATGAAGCCTGCCTTAATTGTTTAAGCTGGTGGTAATCTATCCCTCCTTTTCACATAGCCCTGTGGTTTAATATCTCTTGTTTACCTTAAAAACATTTATCTCTACTCCATACTTGATTCTAAGCTGTTTGAAGGTATAACAAGTGTCCCTCACCCTCGTATCTCTGTCCCTAGTCTGATGTCTTCTACATCATAGGCAATCATGAAGACCTCCCTGGACTGCAATCATATTCATTAATTACAGATTTGAAAGAGCTTCTTTAGCTTTCTCCAAGAGCAACAAAAAAAATCAAAAGATTTATAGTTGTAGAGAGTAATATTTTGGCTAAACATAAGATTTTTTAATAACTAACCATTGGAACTCTACTTAATATTCTGTAATAACCTATATGAGAAAAGAATCTGGAAAAGAATGGATACATGTATATGTATAACTGAATCACTTTGCTGTACCCCTGAAACTAACACAACATTGTAAATCAACTATACTCCAATATAAAATAAAAATTAAGTTAAATTAAAAAACTAACTATTGGATGGTTTTACCCTCAGCTCCTGCTTAATGGGAATATGATTTCAGATCGTATATTTACAGAGTAAAATTAGGCCATACCACAACTAAATTTAGCTAACTGGTAGCATTAGATATCATGGGAATTGTATAACCCAGAAAGTCTTATTAACTTTACTTTAAGAATATATATATATATATATATATATATAAAACCAAGCAGGACCCTACTCCCTTCCCCATATCCTCTGCTTTAGCTCCTCTCTGAAGTACCTAGATAATAGTATCTGACACACACTTCCTGAGTTGTTTTACAGATGCTAAAACCACCACCAAACGGAAGAAATTAACTACTTGATGGTCATGAGTCCCCAGACCTATATGTGCCTAAGGATTGATAATATTAACTGTTCTGTTACCTCAACATCAACCAATCAGAGAATTGTTCATGAGCTGATCTCATACCCTGTGACCCCTCTCCCTCACTTGGCTTTTAAAAATGCTTTGCTAAAATCCTTCAGGGAGTTCCAGGTATTTTGAGCACAAGCCACCCATTCTTTTTGCTTGGCCCTTCAATAAACATTTCCCTCCTCCAAACTCTGACATTTCAATTTGTTTGGCCTCACTGTGCATCAGTAACATATATAATGGGGATGAGTTCAAGGAACATACCAAGTTTGCTTAACCCAATATTCCTTTGCTGGGAAAATTCTCTTTCTCCTTTAATTTTTTCCCACACTGTGGCAAACTGCTGGGAAAATTCTTAATCAGAAAAGGGGGCAAGAGACCCTCACAGAACCAGGAACCATCTCCAAGTGCCAGAATTTATTATTAAGCTCTGTCCCACTAGATAATCTGTGATTCTTGGTAGGCAAGTGTTATACTGAAGTCTTTTCACTTACAATGACTAAAGGAAAATTTTTTGTAAGATTTAATAAGAATACCAGCTTCTTTAATGGTTTTCTATATGTGCTCAGGTAGCTCAGATACTGCCATCACAGCATAAAATTCCAGACTCTTTTGAATATATTTCATGCTTCTTTTTAATGACCTCATTAGACAAATCAGATTTTTTGCAAACAAGACAAAAAAAAATTATCTTACAGTGATTTGTGGCCTTCAGTGATCAGACAATACAGAATACATGCTTTTAGAATTGCCAACGTATTACAATAATGACAGAAAAGGTGTAGACAGAATGAGAGCAAGATATTTACCCTTGAGGAGTTTATAATCTAGGTGTAGAGATGATATGAACCCAGAATATATAGCAGTGAATGAAAACATAACAGCTCATAACCAAGAAGCACTATGACATAGGAGGGTGGGAGGATAATGGCTTACAGTTAGAAGAGTAAGATAGAGTCCCAGTTTTGCTTCTTGCTTGCTGTACATCTTCAGAACAGTTACCTAATCTCTCTGAGCTACTGAGTCCTCTTCTGGAATAATATTTGCCTTACAGAGCCATTTTGAGGATTTAATAGAGAGATAATGTGTGTGAAAGAAAACTTGATAAACTGTAAACCTCTGTACATACAAATCCATTCACTTCACAGACATTTATTGGAAGTTCACTATATGCCAAATACCATCCCCGGCACTACAGAGATCTGAAGATTTAAAAGATATAGTCCTTTCCCTCGGAGAGGTCAATGAAGCCAGGTGGTCTGACAGCCTTCCTTTGGAGGAAGAACTGGGAACCATGAGAACTGGGGTAATGAGAGGAATCAAGAAAGGAGAGTGAGACCTGAAACTTCTAGGTCTTGTAGGATATGTACAGTATAGAGAGTTATCAGTGAAAACAATGTTGCCTGCCTGTCATATCAGTAAACAAAGGATGGTACAGCCATCAAGCCATCACATTACAGCCAGCCCAATGGTGAGCCCTGAGGGAAATTAGGATAGAAACAGGATGCCCACTATCAAGCCATCTGTCACTGCAGCCACCTCACAGTGGTGCACCCTGAGGAGACTCAGGATGAGAAAGCACAGGACACTGGCCTCAGATAGCTGAGGTGCAGATCAAAGGAATGATTTCAATGAGCCCAGACTCTTGCATATTCCCATACATAGAAAAGCGCTAAATTCCTTAAGATATGTGGTTTTCTTTAATTAACAATAACCTTTTGATGTTCCGACTACATGGTCTTTCTTGCAAAAACCCCTCTATATCCTGGCTCCCCTCTTACCTCTTCAGAGCAGTCCCTCAGAGGTATCTAAGAGTCTGCGTCCTGGGCTTAAGTCCTCAGTGCCATCTGCAAAATAAAACATAACTCTCAATGTTTAGGTTGTGTGATTTTTTTCTCTATTGACAGAGTTTGGAAGAAAGAAGGGGTTTTTCAGGCAACGAGGATGTATCTCCTAGAGATGGGCAAGTCTGGCATTTCTTGAGTGCGGATCCTGCCTAGAAGAAAGAAAAGAAACTATGTGTCTACTTCGAGACCAGGATTATTGAACTCAACCAATGTGAAGTAAAATAGTTGAATTATTCAGTTAAATCAATAGTAACACTTTAAGGTAAATGCATTTAAGCCAAAGAATCTGCTAACTATGCTCAGATTTGGAGAGGTCCCTGCTTGCTTAGGCCAAAGGAGTTCATCTAAGAAAAGCGAGCGGATACCAAGAAGTTAGTCAAAAAGGTGGTCTTAGAGGACTTCTGTGGATCATTTAAGCTAAGCTGGCAAACAGACTCCATCTCAACTGCCACTTCCCATCAGTAGGTACCGTCTACCTGGAGCACCCCCTCCAGAAGAATGCTAAGGCTTTGTCTGAGCTCAGTGGGAGAGCCCTGTTGTGATACTATATTAATGGTTGCCTTGAACACTGGCTGACAGAGTAAGCACTCAAGCCTTCTCTTTGCCAGCCCTGCTTATACCTGTCCTAACTCCCTCCTGAGACCTGAGCATGGAGAAGTGAGGTTCAGAATAATGGCTCTGAAGGCTTTCACAGTCAGTTTCACTAGATTAGATTCAATAAAGCAGGAAAACCCTCATATCACCTACAATATTCACTAAAATGAAAAGATTTTCAACTGAGCTTTTAGCAAAGCAAACCACAGCTTTCATTAGAACCTCCTAGTAGAATAGAGTATAAATAGTATAAATGGAGGTTTTTGCTTTCACGAGGATAGCTCATCTAAAGACACAGATGAAGGGTTACTCCTGACCTTGAATAGCTCACAGCCTACTGGGAGAAAACAATATGAAAACAAATAATAACACAATAAACAAAGTGTTATATAACAACATTTTTCAAAGGGTTCAATGCCCTTACTTTGCTTAGGTTAATTTGAAGAGCAGTGACACAGAAAGAAAACATCAAACCCATTTTCTCATCTCCAGGCTGAATCCACATACAAATATGTTTTCTAATGGGTCCTGGAGCAGTAGAGGGTTAATAGCAGGAGTCCCTCCCATTTTATGTTGGTCCAATTCATAACCTCTTGTTAGGGAGAAGCCCTCTCTTACTCTCTTTCCAGACTACCCCCAAATTCCTGGATAACCTCAACTCTAGAGTGAGATCACATAACTCACTGCCCATGTGTGAACGCCTCAGACATAAAATCTTTGTAAAAATTTACCATGACAGAAGCAGCACGGTATGGATAAACAGAGAAGAAACGAGTTTAAAAGAGCAACGTTTCTAAATAGGCATGTTTCCCCTCTTCAGAATCATGGAGGCAAAATTCCCAGGGGCCCAAAACACCTACACTGTGGACAAGTGTGTTTTCTGATTCAAGATGGTCAGTATTGCTCCATGGAGCCAGAGCTGTGGAGAAGGACAGGAGATGGGCAGGGGATGAAGGACATGGGGAAAAACAGACAAGGAACTGACCTGGTTGCGCTAGCAACGTCTGGCCCAGCCCCTCCCAGGGGCCTGAGGCCAAGTGGCCTGTGACTGGATAGGGAGCAGCAGGAGACCAGCCACAGCTGCCACCTGGTGTTCTCAGGTCAAACAGCACCCGCAGCTTCTTGGCTGAGACTGACAGGAGGCACCTGCTACAGAAACTGCTTGTCTCAGGCAGAGGACAAAGAAGGACTCTGGTGGCACTTGCCTGGAGCACAGTCCTCAGAGGATCCCCCTGGGCTCAGTCAGAAAGAAATTAAACATCACCTGCCCAAGGGCTGGAAAGTTTTCCTGCCTTTCAGAAAGAAAAGAAAAAGCAAGGTCTCCGAGGAAAACACACTCCCCAACTAACATAATGAAGAGTGAGAAAAACAAATGCAAGATACTGCCACTAGCTACTGGACACCTACTATGTGCCAAGCATTTTGCTAGGAGCTTTCCATGTGTTATGTTCCATGTTTTCACATATGATTAACCCCACTTTGTCCACAGAGAGACAGAAGGTGAGTGAGGTTAAGTCACATGTGCAACTGGCATAGTCAATAATGGTTGACTTGGGATCTGAATCCAAATGCAAATGATACCATATACTCTTTATTTTCTCATTTGGGGACAAGTTGCTGTCTAGTGTTTTTTTCATTTCAGCCTGAAAGTTTTCCTTTATTATTTTTTTATCAGGGAGGCCTGCCACTGATAAATCCTCTAAGCTCTTGTTGTTGTTTTTAGTATCATAATTTCTTAATTTCTTGTTCATTTTTGATCACTCATTTTACTAGATATAAAACTCTTGGTTGACAGTCTTATTGTTTCTCCAGCATAGATCGTATTCTACACCACTTGGTCATTGTGCATAATGTCTGTTGCTAGTATTCTGTTAAGGGTTTTTGTGTCTAGATTTGTAAGCTATATTGGTCTGTAGTTTTCTTTCTTCTAGAGTTTTTGTGTGGTTTTGATATCAGGGTAATACTAGCCTCATAAAATAAGTTAGGAAGTATTGCTTCCTCCTCTATTTTTTGTAAGAGTTTATAAAGAATTGGTATTAATTCTTCTTTAAATATTTGGTAGCATTCACCAGTAAGCTCATCCAGTCCCAGGTTTTTCTTTGTGGGGAGTTTTTTTAAATTAATACTGCAATTTCTAGCTTCAGACTTTCTATTTCTTCCTGGCCAGTTTAGGTAGTATTTTTCTTTCTATGAATTTTTCCATTTCATCTAAGTTACCTAATCTTTGGCATACAACCATTCATATTACTCCCTTATCATTCTTTATGATTCTGTAAGTTTGGTAGTAACGTTCCCTTTCAGTTTTTACGTTAGTAATTTAGCTGCTCTCACCTTTTTCTTAGTCAATCTATCTAAAGATTCATGTATTTTATTGTTCTTTTTAAAATCCAACTTTTGTTTTAGTTAATATTCTCTATTTCATTTGTTTCTGTTGTGATTTTATTTTCTTTCTCCTGCTTACTTGAGTTTCATTACCTCTTCTTTTTCCAACTTCTGAAAATTGAAGTTTATGTTACTGTTTTGAGGTTTCTCTTCTTTTCTGATATAGGTATGTACCACTATAAATTTCTTTTCTGACCTAGGTATGTACCATATAGGTATGTAACACTACAAGCACTGTTTTAGCTGCATCCCATAAGTTTTGGTGTATTGTGTCTTCATTTTCATTCATCTCAAAGTGTTTTCTAACTCACCTTCAACCCATTGGGTTTTTTTAGTAATATTTTGTTTAATTTCCACATATTTGTGGATTTCTCAAGTTTTTTCTGTTTCTCATTTCCAATTTCATCCATTGCAATCAGAGAACATACCTTGTAAGATTGCAATCCTTTTAAATTTGTTAAGGGTTTTTTTTGGATTTTTTGGCCATGCAGCACAGCATGTGGGATCTTAGTTCCCCGATCAGGGATCAAAACCACGCCCCCTGCAGTGGAAGCATGGAGTCTTAACCACTGGACCACCGGGGTAAGTCCTAAGACTTGTTTTAAGGTGTAGCATATAGATCATCCTGGAGAATACTCCATGGGTACATGAGAAGAAAGTGTATTCTAATGTTGTTGGATGGAGTGATCTAGAGATGTCTATTAGAACTACGTTGTGTGTGGTGTTGCCAAACTTTCTATTTCATTGTTGATCTTCTGCCTACTTTTTATTATTCATTATTGAAGTAGGGTATTGAAGTCTCTATTATTCTCTGTTCCTTCACTCAATGCAATCAGCTTTTACTTCCCATATTTTAACATTCTGTCTTAGGTGCATATATGGTTATGGTTATTATAACTTCCTGATGGATTGAAACTTTTATCATTATACATGATATGATAACATTTTATCTTTATCTCTTGTAACATTTTTAAAGTCTATTTTGTCTTATATTAGTATAGCCACTCCAGCTTTCTTATGGTTGCTTCTTGAAATATATCTTTTTCCATTCGTTTGCTTTCAATCTTTGAATCTAAAGTATTTCTGCTGTAGATGGGATACAGATGGATCATGTTTATTTATCCAAGCTGACAATTTCTTCATTATGATTAGATTGTTTAATTCATTCACATTTAATGTTGCTATTGATATAATTTGATTTATATCTGGCATTTTACTTTTGTTTTCTGGACATCTCAGGTCTTTTATGTTCTTCTGTTTCTCCTTTACTGTGTTCTTTCCCATGAAGTGAATATTTTCTAGTGAAATGTTTTATTACCTTGAATGGTTTTTTTCAAATAATTTTCTTAGTGGTTGCTCCAGGGCTTTTAACATATATTTTTACTTACTGACTCTACTTCAAATTTATACTACCTTAATTCAAGTGAGATATAGAAATTTTACTCCTAATGCCTCTATTCCCTCTTACCCCTTTTTGTACTATTATTGCTACATATATATTACATTTATAGATGTTATAAACCCATCAATATTTTGTTATAATTTTTACTTCTATGTTTATAAAAGAAATTGAGAAGACAAAGGGGAACAATTATATAGTTATAAAGTTTGTTATAGTTACCTTTTTATTTACCCTTTCTCATTCTTTTCATCTGTTCCTGTGGGTTTGAGTTATTATCTGGTATTATTTCTTTACTCCCAAGGTAGAGCCTCTACCCTGTGGTTGGGAACTAGATGAAGGAAGAGACCTCATGACCACACTCATCAGGAATTTAACCTCTTCAACTTGGAGTTGGAGGGGATGAGAAGTGGTAATTGCCTGCCGTTTTTAGTGAGACAGGTAAGTTTTAGTGAGAGCTGAGGGGAAAGGATGCCCTATCTTCTTGGCTACACCCACCCAGAATAGACCTTTAGTCAAGCTGAGCTGGGGTAAAGATAATGAGGAAGAGGGCCATGGATCAAATGCCACAGACTCTCACTGTTGTTACAAAATTTTAGTGGGTTTTCTTGAGTATGATATTTCTTCATTTTTTGTATACCTGAAGGATTATTTCCAAAGACTTTACATTTTTTTAAATAGTTTTCACATCTCTGGTTATTTTGCTGAGGAATGAGTCTGTAGAGCTCCTCATGCTGTATTTTCAAAAGTGAACCCTCTCGTCCTATATTTTTACCATCTTTTTTTGTTACATACATCCCTTTTTTCTTCTTAAACATTTTTATTGTTCATTTATTGCTCTCTGGTTTGATCATATTGACAAGGCTTTGACAATTTTATTGATTATTTATAAGAAAAAGATTTTAGTTTGACTAAGCATCTTTTACTTTTTACTTTCTATTTTGTTAATTTCTGCATTCATCTGTACTGATTTCTCTCAGCATATGTCTATATCAATATTTTTCCTGTACATTTTTTTTTTTCAGTACGTGGGCCCTCTCACTGTTGTGGCCTCTCCCGTTGTGGAGCACAGGCTCTGGATGCGCAGGCTCAGCGGCCATGGCTCACGGGCCCAGCCGCTCCGTGGCATGTGGAATCTTCCCGGACCGGGGCACGAACCTGTGTCCCCTGCATCGGCAGGCAGACTCTCAACCACTGCGCCAAAAGGGAAGCCCTCCTCTATATTTTTTGATGTACTTTGTTATGCTGTTTTAACTTCTTGAGCTGAAATCTTAGCTCATTGATTTTCAGTCTTTCTTGTGTTCTAATAAATGAATTAAAACTATCAATTTTTCTCTGAATAATACTTTAACTTGAGACTTGATTCCACATATATATGTAGTCCTCTTTTGTATTAAGCAGCTCATGGATTCCATCTTAATTTATCTTTTTTTTTTTTTTTTTTTTTTAAACATCTTTATTGGGGTATAATTGCTTTACAATGGTGTGTTAGTTTCTGCTTTACAACAAAGTGAATCAGCTATACATATACATATGTTCCCATATGTCTTCCCTCTTGCGTCTCCCTCCCTCCCACTCTCCCCATCCCACCCTTCCAGGCTGTCACAAAGCACCGAGCTAATATCCCTGTGCCTTGCGGCTGCTTCCCCCCAGCTATCTACCTTACTACGTTTGTTAGTGTGTATATGTCCATGACTCTCTCTCGCCCTGTCAAAACTCACCCTTCCCCCTCCCCACATCCTTAAGTCCGTTCTCCAGTAGGTCTGCGTCTTTATTCCTATCTTACCCCAAGGTTCTTCATGACATTTTTTTCCCTTAAATTCCATATATATGTGTTAGCATACGGTATTTGTCTTTTTCTTTCTGACTTACTTCACTCTGTATGACAGATTCTAGGTCTATCCATCTCATTACAAATAGCTCAATTTCATTTCTTTTTAAGGCTGAGTAATATTCCATTGTGTATATGTGCCAAATCTTCTTTATCCATTCATCCGATGATGGGCGCTTAGGTTGTTTCCATGTCCTGGCTATTGTAAATAGAGCTGCAATGAACATTTTGGTACATGACTCTCTTTGAATTTTGGTTTTCTCAGGGTATATGCCAAGTAGTGGGATTGCTGGGTCATATGGTAATTCTATTTGTAGTTTTTTAAGGAACCTCCATACTGTTCTCCACAGTGGCTGAACCAATTCACATTCCCACCAGCAGTGCAAGAGTGTCCCCTTTTCTCCACACCCTCTCCAGCATTTATTGTTTCTTGATTTTTTGATGATGGCCATTCTGACTGGTGTGAGATGATATCTCATTGTAGTTTTGATTTGCATTTCTCTAATGATTAATGATGTTGAGCATTCTTTCATGTGTTTGTTGGCATTCTGTATATCTTCTTTGGAGAAATGTCTATTTAGGTCTTCTGCCCATTTTTGGATGGGGTTGTTTGTTTTTTTGTTATTGAGCTGCATGAGCTGCTTGTAAATTTTGGAGATTAATCCTTTGTCAGTTGCTTCATCTGCAAATGTTTTCTCCCATTCTGAGGGTTGTCTTTTGGTCTTGGTTATGGTTTCCTTTGCTGTGCAAAAGCTTTGAAGTTTCATTAGGTCCCATTTGTTTATTTTTGTTTTTATTTCCATTACTCTAGGAGGTGGGTCAGAAAGGATCTTGCTGTGATTTATGTCATAGAGTGTTCTTCCTATGTTTTCTTCTAAGAGTTTGATAGTTTCTGGCCTTACATTTAGGTCTTTAATCCATTTTGAGCTTATTTTTGTGTATGGTGTTAGGGAGTGATCTAATCTCATACTTTTACATGTACCTGTCCAGATTTCCCAGCACCATTTATTGAAGAGGCTGTCCTTTCTCCACTGTACATTCCTGCCACCTTTATCAAAGATAAGGTGTCCATATGTGCGTGGGTTTATCTCTGGGCTTTCTATCCTGTTCCACTGATCTATCTTTCTGTTTTTGTGCCAGTACCATACTGTCTTGATTACTGTTGCTTTGTAATATAGTCTGAAGTCAGGGAGCCTTATTCCTCCAGCTCCTTTTTTCGTTCTAAAGATTGCTTTGGCTATTCGGGGTCTTTTGTGTTTCCATACAAATTGCAAAATTTTTTGTTCTAGTTCTGTGAAAAATGCCAGTGGTAGTTTGATAGGGATTGCATTGAATCTGTAGATTGCTTTGGGTAGTAGAGTCATTTTCACAATGTTGATTCTTCCCATCCAAGAACATGGTATATCTCTCCATCTATTTGTATCATCTTTAATTTCTTTCATCAGTGTCTTATAATTTTCTGCATACAGGTCTTTCGTATCCTTAGGTAGGTTTATTCCTAGATATTTTATTCTTTTTGTTGCAATGGTAAATGGGAGTGTTTTCTTGATTTCACTTTCAGATTTTTCATCATTAGTATATAGGAATGCCAGAGATTTCTGTGCATTAATTTTGTATCCTGCTACTTTACCAAATTCATTGATTAGCTCTAGTAGTTTTCTGGTAGCATCTTTAGGATTCTCTATGTATAGTATCATGTCATCTGCAAACAGTGACAGCTTTACTTCTTCTTTTCCGATTTGGATTCCTTTTATTTCCTTTTCTTCTCTGATTGCTGTGGCTAAAACTTCCAAAACTATGTTGAATAAGAATGGTGAGAGTGGGCAACCTTGTCTTGTTCCTGATCTTAGTGGAAATGCTTTCAGTTTTTCACCATTGAGGATGATGTTTGCTGTGGGCTTGTCATATATGGCTTTTATTATGTTTAGGAAAGTTCCCTCTATGCCTAGTTTCTGGAGGGTTTTTATCATAAATGGGTGTTGAATTTTGTCGAAAGCTTTCTCTGCATCTATTGAGATGATCATATGGTTTTTCTCCTTCAATTTGTTAATATGGTTTATCACATTGATAGATTTGCGTATATTGAAGAATCCTTGCATTCCTGGAATAAACCCCACTTGATCATGGTGTATGATCCTTTTAATGTGCTGTTGGATTCTGTTTGCTAGTATTTTGTTGAGGATTTTTGCATCTATGTTCATCAGTGATATTGGCCTGTAGTTTTCTTTCTTTGTGACATCCTTGTCTGGTTTTGGTATCAAGGTGATGGTGGCTTCGTAGAAGGAATTTGGGAGTGTTCCTCCCTCTGCTATATTTTGGAAGAGTTTGAGAAGGATAGGTGTTAGCTCTTCTCTAAACGTTTGATAGAATTCACCTGTGAAGCCATCTGGTCCTGGGATTTTGTTTGTTGGAAGGTTTTTAATCACAGTTTCAATTTCAGTGCTTGTGATTGGTCTGTTCATATTTTCTATTTCTTCCTGATTCAGTCTTGGCAGGTTGTGCATTTCTAAGGATTTGTCCATTTCTTCCAGATTGTCCATTTTATTGGCATAGAGTTGCTTGTAGTAATCTCTCATGATTTTTTTTATTTCTGCAGTGTCAGTTGTTACTTCTCCTTTTTCATTTCTAATTCTATTGATTTGAGTCTTCTCCCTTTTTTTCTTGATGAGTCTGGCTAGTGGTTTATCTATTTTGTTTATCTTCTCAAAGAACCAGCTTTTAGTTTTATTGATCTTTGCTATTGTTTCCTTCATTTCTTTTTCATTTATTTCTGATCTGATTTTTATGATTTCTTTCCTTCTGCTAGCTTTGGGGTTTTTTTGTTCTTCTTTCTCTAATTGCTTGAGGTGCAAGGTTAGGTTGTTTATTCGAGATGTTTCCTGCTTCTTAAGGTGGGCTTGTATTGCTATAAACTTCCCCCTTAGAACTGCTTTTGCTGCATCCCATAGGTTTTGGGTCGTTGTGTCTCCATTGTCATTTGTTTCTAGGTATTTTTTTATTTCCTCTTTGATTTCTTCTGTGATCACTTCATTATTAAGTAGTGTATTGTTTAGCCTCCATGTGTTTGTATTTTTTAAAGATCTTTTCCTGTAATTGATATCTAGTCTCATGGCGTTGTGGTCGGAAAAGATACTTGATACAATTTCAGTTTTCTTAAATTTACCAAGGCTTGATTTGTGACCCAAGATATGATCTATCCTGGAGAATGTTCCATGAGCACTTGAGAAAAATGTGTATTCTGTTGTTTTTGGATGGAGTGTCCTATAAATATCAATTAAGTCCATCTTGTTTAATGTATCATTTAAAGCTTGTGTTTCCTTATTTATTTTCATTTTGGATGATCTGTCCATGGGTGAAAGTGGGGTGTTAAAGTCCCCTACTATGAATGTGTTACTGTTGATCTCCCCTTTTATGGTTGTTAGTATTTGCCTTATGTATTGAGGTGCTCCTATGTTGGGTGCATAAATATTTACAATTGTTATATCTTCTTCTTGGATCGATCCCTTGATCATTATGTAGTGTCCTTCTTTGTCCCTTTTAATAGTCCTTATTTTAAAGTCTATTTTGTCTGATATGAGAATTGCTACTCCAGCTTTCTTTTGGTTTCCATTTGCATGGAATATCTTTTTCCATCCCCTTACTTTCAGTCTGTATGTGTCTCTAGTTCTGAAGTGGGTCTCTTGTAGACAGCATATATAAGGGTCTTGTTTTTGTATCCATTCAGCCAATCTGTGTCTTTTGGTGGGAGCATTTAGTCCATTTACATTTAAGGTAATTATCGATATGTATGTTCCTATTTCCATTTTATATATTGTTTTGGGTTCGCTACTATAGGTCATTTCCTTCTCTTGTGTTTAGTGTCTAGAGAAGTTCCTTTAGCATTTGTTGTAAAGCTGGTTTGGTGGTGCTGAACTCTCTCAGCTTTTGCTTGTCTGTAAAGGTTTTCATTTCTCCATCAAATCTGAATGAGATCCTTGCTGGGTAGAGTAGTCTTGGTTGCAGGCTATTCTCCTTCATCACTTTCAGTATGTCCTGCCACTCCCTTCTGGCTTGTAGGGTTTCTGCTGAGAGATCAGCTGTTAACCTTATGGGGATTCCCTTGTGTGTTATTTGTTGTTTTTCCCTTGCTGCTTTTAATATGCTTTCTTTGTATTTAATTTTTGACAGTTTGATTAATATGTGTCTTGGCGTGTTTCTCCTTGTATTTATCCTGTATGGGACCCTCTGTGCTTCCTGGACTTGATTAACTATTTCCTTTCCCATATTAGGGAAGTTTTCAACTATAATCTCTTCAAATATTTTCTCAGTCCCTTTCTTTTTCTCTTCTTCTTCTGGAACCCCTATAATTCGAATGTTGGTGCGTTTCATGTTGTCCCAGAGGTCTCTGAGACTGTCCTCAGTTCTTTTCATTCTTTTTTCTTTATTCTGCTCTGCAGTAGTTATTTCCACTACTTTATCTTCCAGGTCACTTATCCGTTCTTCTGCCTCAGTTATTCTGCTATTGATCCTATCTAGAGTGATTTTAATTTCATTTATTGCATTGTTCATCGTTGCTTGTTTCATCTTTAGTTCTTGTAGGTCCTTGTTAACTGTTTCTTGCATTTTGTCCATTCTACTTCCAAGATTTTGGATCATCCTTACTATCATTATTCTGAATTCTTTTTCAGGTAGATTGCCTATTTCCTCTTCATTTGTTAGGTCTGGTGGGTTTTTATCTTGCTCCTTCATCTGCTGTGTGTTTTTCTGTCTTCTCATTTTGCTTATCTTACTGTGTTTGGGGTCTCCTTTTTGCAGGCTGCAGGTTCGTAGTTCCCGTTGTTTTTGATGTCTGTCTCCAGTGGCTAAGGTTGTTTCAGTGGGTTGTGTAGGCTTCCTGGTGGAGGGGACTAGTGCCTGTGTTGTGCTGGATGAGGCTGGATCTTGTCTCTCTAGTGGGCAGGTTCACGTCTGGTGGTGTTTTGGGGTGTCTGTGGCCTTATTATGATTTTAGGCAGCCTCTCTGCTAATGGGTGGGGTTGTGTTCCTGTTTTGCTAGCTGTTTGGCATAGGTTGTCCAGCACTGTGGCTTGCTGGTCGTTGAGTGAAGCTGGGTGCTGGTGTTAAGATGGAGGTCTCTGGGAGATTTCCGCTGTTTAATATTATGTGGAGCTGGGAGGTCTCTTGTTGACCAGTGACCTGAAGTTGGCTCTCCTACCTCAGAGGCAGAGCCCTGACTCCTGGCTGGAGCACCACGAGCCTTTCATCTACACGGCTCAGAATAAAAGGGAGAAAAAGTAGAGAGAATTAGTAGAGGTATGAGGAAAGAAAGAAGGAAAGGAGGAAAGGAAGGAAGGAAGAAAGAAGCAAAGAAGGAAAGAAAGGAGGGAGGGAGGGAGGGAGGAAGGAAGGAAGGAGGGAAAGAAGGAAAAAAAGACAGAAAGAAAGATGATACAGTAAAAATAAAATAAAGTATAATATAGTTATTGAATTAAACAATATTTAGAAAAAAAAAAAAGGGACGGATAGAACCTTAGGACAAATGTTGGAAGCAAAGCTATACAGAGAAAATCTTACACAGAAGCATACACATACACCTTCACAAAAAGAGGTAAAGGGGGAAAAATCATAAATCCTGCTCCCTGAGACCACCTCCTCAATTTGGGGTGATTCGTTGTCTAAAGGAGGGAGGGAAGGAAGGAAAGAAAGAAAGAACGAAGGTAAAGTATAATAAAGTTATTACAATTAAACTTAATTATTAAGAAAAAGAATTTTTAAAAAAAAGTCATGGACGGATAGAGCCCTAGGACAAATGGTGGAAGCTAGAGTATACAGACTAGATGTCACACAGGAGCATACACGTACACCTTCACAAAAAGAGGAAAAGGGAAAAAAATCATAGATTTCGCTCCTAAATTCCACCTCTTCAATTTGGGATCATTCCTTGTCTATTCAGGTATTCCACAGATGCAGGGTATATCAAGTTGATTGTGGAGCTTTAATCCGCTGCTTCTGTGGCTGCTGGGAGAGATTTCCCTTTCTCTTCTTTGTTTTCACAGCTCACAGGAGCCCAGCTTTGGATTTGGCCCTGCCTCTGCGTGTAGGTCGCTGGAGGGCGTCTGTTTTTTCGCTCAGACAGGACGGGGTTAAAGGAGCCGCTGATTCGGGGCCTCCGGCTCACTCAGGCCGGGGGTTGGGGGATGGGGGAAGGAGGGGCACTGCGTGGGGGCCGGCCTGCGGCGGCAGAGGCAGCGTGACGTTGCGGCAGAGGCCGGCGTGACGTTGCACCAGCCTGAGGCCCGCCGTGAGCTGTCCCGGGGAAGTTGTCCCTGGATCCCGGGAACCTGGCAGTGGCGGGCTGCACAGGCTCCGCGGAAGAGGGGTGTGGAGAGTGACCTGTGCTCGCACACAGGCCCCTTGGTGGCGGCAGCAGCAGCCTTAGCGTCTCCCGCCCGTCTCTGGGGTCCGCGGTTTTAGCCGCGGCTCGCGCCCGTCTGTGGGGTTTGCGCTTTCAGCCACGGCTCGCGCCCGTCTCTGGGGTTTGCGCCCTCAGCCGCGGCTCGCGCCCGTCTCTGGGGTTCGCGCTTTTAGCCGCGGCTCGCGCCCGTCTCTGGAGTTCCTTTAAGCAGCGCTCTTAAACCCCTCTCCTCGCGCACCAGGAGACAAAGAGGGAAGAAAAAGTCTCTTGCCTCTTCGGCAGGTGCAGGCTTTTCCCCGAACTCCCTCCCGGCTAGTCGTGGTGCACTAACCCCTTCAGGCTATGTTCAAGCCGCCAACCCCAGTCCTCTCCCTGAGCTCCGTCCAAAACCAAAACCCGAGCCTCAGCTTGCAGCCCCGCCCGCCCCGGCGGGTGAGCAGACAAGCCTCTCGGGTTGGTGAGTGCCGGTCGGCACCGATCGTCTGTGCAGGAATCTCCCCGCTTTGCCCTCCGCACCCGTCGCTGTGCACTACTCCGCGGTTCCGAAACTCCCCCCTCTGCCTCCCGCAGTCTCCGCCCGCGGAGGGGCTTCCTAGTGTGTGGAAACTTTTCCTCCTTCACAGCTCCCTCCCACTGGTGCAGGTGCCGTCCTTATTCTTTTGTCTCTGTTTTTTCTTTTGCCCTACCCAGTTACGTGGGGAGTTTCTTGCCTTTTGGGAGGTCTGAGGTCTTCTGCCAGCCTTCAGTAGGAGTTCTGTAGGAGTTGTTCCACGTGTGGATGTATTTCTGGTGTATCCGTGGGGAGGAAGGCGATCTCCACGTCTTACTCTTCCGCCATCTTCAAGGTCCCCCCCTTAATTTATCTTTAAATCATATGATGTTCAAAGGTTTTGTTTTGTTTTAGGTGAATTGACAGGGCTCTCTTTTATTTCAAATGTGAATGCATTTTAAATAATGATTCTAACCTTATACTTTTTGTTTTGGGGAATTTGTTATGATTTTATTTGCAAACATCTACATGGCTACATTTTATAAAATTAAGGTGCAGACTGTGGAGGTGCAGTTAATTTCAATAAAATTGACTTCTGGGGAGGAATCACTTTATGAGTTTCTTACAATATGCTGTGGATATAAACATTCTCAGTTCTCAGAGCTTTTGCCATTCTCAAGTATATATCAAAACTAATTCTGTCAGTAGCCTCTTTTTTGCTGCTTCCCAGCCTTTACACCTTTTTCTAAGGTATAGCATAGGAATGATTAAAAAAAAAAAATCAGTGTCCTGTTTCCTTTTCTGGGATAGATCCATTATTCCTGTTTACAGTGAGGCTTATTAAAGAAAGATAAAATACTTGATTGCCTTTCACACAATTATAATGAAATTATAAAACATTAAGCAAAATGGCTAAGCAAACCCCAACCCAAGAGCTTCAGACATAGTATCTGCAGTTAAGGATAAGTAGAAAATTCACCCATGCATCATCCCACATGCCTAAAAGCAAGCTCACATCCCTTTCCACAAACAAGAGACCAGAGGGTGGAGGAGTTTATTAGTTACTAAAGAAATACCTCCTGGCCACGTTTAAGTGATTGGCCAAATACATTTTTCTTCAGAAACCAGTAACCCATCAGTCCTGGAAGTCAATCTCTTTGGCTAAACTACCACTTTACTTAAAAAGGCTTATGATTTAAGGAGCAACACTGGAGATAGCTATACTCAATGTAAAAAAAATGTATAGATATAAATATCTTTAAATTTAAATCAGATTCATAAGGGTGGTAAGATGGCAATTTACTATGACTTCCAAATAAGTGTTAAAAATCCTTGAATAAAGCTGCATTGGAGGAAACATGATTTCAAGCAGCAAGGGTTGGGGGTCCTTCCCAAGGGACGCCCTTCCTAGGGTGCATAAGAGGAGAGCACAGAGTTCTCAAGAACTAAGAGAACTACTTGTAGATGGGGATAGTCCAGCTCAGACCCTAGACCTTTCAGGACTCCATTCTAAGTATCTGCTCATTAGGTTCAAGGCAACTATACTCACACTGCCTACTGTGGCCTACTGTGCCAAAGGATCCTGGGGCATTTCCTGGGAGAGAGTAAGCCTCTGGCCATCCTCACTTGCTCAGTCTCAAACTTTTCCATCCTTTGCCCCAGCCCTCAGGATACTGGTTGTATCTGGTGACAGACCATCATTCATTTGTTTGGGCTAATAATAATGACTTGACATTCTAGGGAGGATAAACACTTTACATTTTAACATAGGATTCCTGGAAGTATAGTATATTATCTCAAATAAATAAATTTCTAAAGTTAGGATTTGGGAACACCAAAGCATTTCTCTGTTGGTTCTATATCACATTGTGGAGGTTACTTGGGACAAACACAAGGCCTCCTGTTCTGCTGGCTTCTTGCAGCTGAATTCCTCACTCACTGTCCCATAGCAAATACTAATTCAGTAGGCCCATCTCCTGAAGACATGTGACTAGGAATTTGCAGCATCACTGGCTCCGTGGCTGAGCATCTCCATTTGCCAGGTGTAAACCATCTACAAAGTAAGGCACTGAATCATATCAATTGAGCAACAGGAACAGAGAACCACTTAGCATGCAGATAAGGACCATTGGCTTTTTCATGTGCAGCAAGAACTCCTCTCTTTTACTCTCTCTTTCAATGCCTAGCAGACATTTACCTAACCCTTAATCTATAAACCGAATATTCATAAGACTAATACTAACTGACATGTTATTGTTAATTTTAGTTGGCAATTGCCAGAGAAAAATAAACCACATACCTCTGTAATTTTGAAGTCAATATCAGGAAGTTCAGTGACCAGATCTCACTTCAGTCATCCCTTGATACCCTTGTCACTGCCGTAATTCTGGATTGGCAGGACCATGAGGCATAACCAGGATGGTCATTCTGAAGGTGCATTCATCCCATGGGGAGGAACAAAATGGCTAAAAAGCATAGAAGTAGTGAAAGGCAGACTGCTCAGGAAAGAAGGGAGTAAATTGATCAACTGGATAACTTTGGTTGAATCCAATGCTCATTATGTGTACTCATAATGAGTGTTTGTATGCTCAAAAGTGGACAGTAATATGTGAGGCAGGCAAAAATCAAGTTATAGAAAGAAAGGGCTTCTAAAAAGGCAGGAGAATTTGTAGCAAGAATTTTGGATGAATTCATATACCATAAGGCAGCATTGCATTTTTAGCACCTTTCTCAAGAGGAAAAAGAAAAGTAACATTCTGTAGCTCTATATCAAGGGAATTTAGGAAGGATTGAATTATAATAAATGAATTTACATGAGGAATCATTTTTATCAAACATGAATGCTGAAGATGAAAGAATAAGACGTTATGCAACCAGAGAGCTAAGCCTCTTTAAAATAATCCTGTTAGAATGTGAATTTTAGGATCTGATAATTTATGAATGTCACCAATCCCTGGCCTGTAACCTGTATCTTCGACTCCATGACAGTCTATTCAAAAGAAGGAAATGCTCATTCCCAAATGTGTCTGAAATTACATTTCATCTACTTTCTCATTCCAAGTCCAGCAGCACAGGCAGAAAATACTGTCACCCTGAAATACACTCTAAGGGCCTATGTGAGTTTTGCAGGAGGCTGTGATGTGAACAGTGCTTAAAGGGCTCCCCACCACCATGACAACTCACATACAGCCCCACAGGATGACACAGAACCTGGAATAGTGTCTTTCTTTTAATCCTAGCATTGCCCCAAGAAGTTCTTTGTTAACACATACAAATACCCTCTTTTGGAGCAGTGGTATATTAAACCAATCACCCTACCAAAGTCAATCATTGATTAGTTCCTAAATAGGAACCTGAAAGAATATGACAAGGAAAATGTAAGTTTTAATGATAGAGGAAGATATTGGTAAAAGTCTCAAAAGATGCTTCTCAAACTTGGCTGATCATCACAGTCAACTGTAGGACATATTCAAAACACAGAATCTTGTACTCTCCTCAATGAAGTGCTGATTCATTAACTCTGGAGTTTAATGACGAGTATGGTTTAGGATCCAATTCAGGTCAGTCCTGGAAGGGTCTCAACAGTGGTGAGCCCTACGCAGCCATCAGGCAGCACCTAGGCAGTGGGCACACTCGAACACCAGTTACTCCTCTCCTCTCCCTTACAGGAGGGTCAGGGCATAAACACAAGGAACTAATGACAAGATGAGGAATCAAAGCATCAGCCTCATAAATGAAAGCCTGAAGTGCAAGGTAAAGCCCATTTACAAGCTTAATCAGCAAAATAGAGGCCAAGAACACGAGTCATGGGCAAGCATTGTCTTTTCAATGCATTAGCCTCCTCGCCTAGGTGATGAGGTCCAAGAGAAGTTAGCCTCCCACCAACTTCACCAATCAAATGTCATTCTTCTTGGGCAAAAGATGCAGTAAAGAGGTTACAAGAAGAAACAGAAATGTCACTCCAATGCCACCTCCATTCTGCTGGGAGGAAAGTGGATGTCTCCTTCTAGAAAAACATGAATTAACAAAATACAATTTCTCTAACAAAGACCAACAGAGTTTACCTCTAGGATATGCCCATGGTCATATCAGCCCAGCACTCTGATTCTGGTGGGTATCACCAGAGGAGAAAAAGTGATGGGCAAGCTTGGCTTTGTCCTTGATCATATCCACAACGTGTAGGGGAGATATGCACCAAAAACAAAACAAAAGTGAAAACAACAAAAACAAAAGTAAATTGGAAGATTTATTAGACATCTTTCATCCAGTTTTAAAAAATGACCACAGCCTTTATGCCAGGTGTAAGCAAGTTGCTTCCCCCAACCCCTTAGGGTGAAGCCTGGTCTTGCGCGTGGGGACTCACCCAGCTCCAACACAGGACAAACCCAATTCCTGCCTCACAGCGTCAGGCCCACTCCTTCCTTTTTTGTATGTGCCTATGTCTTACCAGCACTATTTTATGATTCAGTTCAATGCTTTTAAGGGGAAAATAAAACAAAAATAACATAACATCAAATATCAAACCCTGAGGTGCATCAATGTAAGCACTGAGCAGCCTGTAAATATACATGGGAATGTGAGCCTGGGGAGAATGGGGATGCTGAGAAATATTCACCAAGAATAAAACCGGGGCAGGCTCAGACAAGGTTTCAATGCTTTGAAAGTGTCCATGAAGACATGCAGGGGTCTCTCCTCTTACCATCCTCCTAGTCCCAACAATTTCTCAGTGACTGTTTCTCACTGCTCATCACCTTAGTGATTAATGGCTCTTCCATCTAAACCAAATTGAACATTGGCCATGTTTAAAAATAACAAACAAAATCTAAACTTCCTAGCTTCTCCAACAAGTGCAAACATTAAGAGAGGCTTCCAGATTTCTCTCTCCTCCTTAACTACCTTCCTAGATCCTCACTCTGTGAGAGCACCTATCGAAATCCTCAGCATCTCAATAGATAAACACAGCAACCCAGGGCAAACAAAAGCCCTGCCCTCCCTCCATGAATTGATGAATCTAGACTGGAGAGTCCAACATATTCACTCAATGAAGCTTTCAGTTAAGAACCAACAAGAAAGCTGAAGATGAACTCAAATATTAGAGAAATGAGAAACCTGTTATGTATTAAGCAAATATTTCCAATGCAAAATTCACCATGTGAAAATGAATGAAAATCTAAATGCTGCAAGATGAACTAGAAGCAGATGAATTCAAAAGAGAAAGCATGTACACTAAAAAAAAACAAAACAAAAGTTTAAAAGTGGGGCAGGAGGGACACTTTACTTCTCTTCTACTAGCTGATAATAGTATCTGTTCACGATAATACTTTGATGGTTTGACCCTCTCAAGAGATGACCAAATGGAATTTTGATTTGATTCAGGATATATTTTAGGTGTTTTATATCTTTGGATTTTGAATATATTTCAATCCAGGTCCCATTCAAACTGGTTCCCTGGTTGGTTAAAACAGACAAAAAAGACAAATAGGTTTTATTTCTTTTGGAGGAAAAGTATATATTTAGAGTTCATTTATAAACTCAACAAATTAATAGGGTTAGTTCAGGCATTCAGGACGTAACCCACAGTTTCATTTAAGGTCAACTTCTACATAAGATTTAAAACTTAGAAAACTGTGACCATATTTTATGGATGTTTTATTTCCTGGCCTCACATAACCTCATATGATGGTGGCACACCCTTTTATAGGAGACAATAGGTCATTTTTATTTCTCCACATAAAAATCGCATGACTTTTTTTACCATAATGCTTTATTTACACCTCCCAATTATGATACACAACACTGGAATTGTTGTATTTTATCCAAGAACGATTTGTAGCACACATAGGTAGGAGCTGACAGTTTAACTTATTTCTTTTCCAAAACCCTCACATCACTGCTTTCTCAGTTGTAGTTCCATAAGTGTCATGTATCAGTAACTTTTTAAATATACCATATTTCTTCTTATGATGGCCACCTTATTCTACTCCTTAAATCCCTAGTTAGGGATAGTAAAGCTGACACAAAAATTACCACCATTCACTATTGCATTATAACAAAGATAAGATACACAGCCACATTTATTGATTGATTGATTGATTTTGCTTTTTTTCTTAAAATTATAGGCATTGCCAGACAGGGTTTTAAACTGAAAAACATAATATGACACAAAATTCTGAGGTTTAGAAAAATACTATTCCGAGCAGAATTTCTCTTCATGTCTATTATGACATATGTGAGGGTGCTTTTCTTTCAGGATCCTGGATAGCATTTTTGTCCTAGGGCATTTATTTTGTCCACATGTTCCTAGTTTATCAAAGGAAGGATTTACGCAGCTCTGAAAGGCACCGTTAGTGCATTATTGCTTGGGTGCTTTCACATATAGCATGGAGATGGTAGCCATAAACCATGGAGAAGAGAGCAATTCTTCACAACAGTCCTGTAGGTGGGTAAAAACCACTCCTGGCCAACTCCACCCTAGATTACAGCACATGCCATGGCACAAATTCAAAAGCACAGGATCACAACTCATAAACAGTGACACACGTCCAGGGTATGCATATGCTGATTGCTCTAAGTTCCTCTGAAGGGATCTTCAGGTCCTGTCTTTCTCCCCAGTTTCACTGATGATTTCCTGAAGTTCTAAAAGACTACATATCTCCTATGTGGTTAATAATTATCCCTGATCCTTACTCCATCCTTGAGTCTCACCCTCATTCTTGACACCCACCCACTGTTCAAACACATCCTGAGGTTCCCTCCAAATGGATGCTGGTTTTGCCCAATGACTGACAACTTTTAAAAGGTGAAAGTTTAGCGGTTTGTTTTTCAGAGTATATCCAAATGATCCCATATTAAAAATGACTGAATTAAACTATCCCTACAACATGTCAAAATAAACATGTTCCTGGATGCAGCTGGGAATTCTAATCTTGCCTAATACTCACCGGGACCTTGTACCATGGTAACTCACCCAGATCTTTCACAAAGCTCTCCCTCTCCTCCAGAATAATTCTCACCATCCTCTATCAAAACTCACCCATCATTGGTTACATCTACTTGAGGACCAGTGCTGTGGTGATATAAGATATGATTGGAGCTGATATGTGTGTGGTTAGTAGGGAAATGCAAAGGAGGGATCATTTTTAATTACCAACTTTGCCTTTGCAAACATTAAATAATTTACTATACACATACATAAAAATGTAAGGTATTATGGTACTCATTTTACAGATGAGAAAATTGAGGCCAGGATATTCATATTCATTCCCATATTCACTCATTTAATAAGTGAGAGAGCCAGAATTAAATGTAGTTTTGTCTGATTCTAATATCTATGTCCTTTGTACTATATTATGCTAATTAATCCTATAATATTCTCAAAGAACATTTGCATTTTATCCAAAGCTTTAATATCTTAAAGAACATGAGTGGGCTCCATAATAAATGCAGGTTAAGAGAAAGAAATGTCTTTCCCCAGAGAACCAAGATGAACTTCCCATCAGGCCAACAGTAGGAGCAGTATATGAATGGCCCTCTATCAGCCTCATTCAGATTGCCTTCAGTGACGTTCCAACACATGTCTCTCTGGTTCATTCAAGGGTTGGAGGACAATGAGTTTAAGACTGCTGGCTGACTACCAATAAACTTTCTCTCGTCTCTAGTAGTAATAGAATTTTGGGTTTTTTAAAAAGCTCAGTTCATGTCTGCCCAGAGGAAGAAAAAAAACAACAACTGTTTCTCAGGCTTCTTGGCAATTATATGGGGCCAGAGGCCTAAGTACTGCCTGATTAGGCCTAAAAAAATGATGTCACACCTCTAGAGACCAGTTGATATGTATCCCTTGCTCCAGCATTTCCTCCTTTCTCTAGACTGGAATGTAAACCTGATGGCTGAAGTTGGGCAACCATCTTGGGCCATTGGTTGACACTAGGAAGAGAAAGCACAAAAAAGCGCATCAACAAGTTGAGGGAGCCTGGCTTGCTCACAACTAGTAGAGCAGAGGCACCATAACTTAGACTGCCTGCATGGCTGCATACTTCCATCTCAAAGAAAAATAAACTTCTAGCTTACTTAGTTTGGATGACCTTTTTCAACAGATGAAACTAACAAAGAGTATTGATACTAAATGTTCCCCAGTCTTGTGGGCTTTGTGAAAAATGATGTAGCCTAAGAGAGAGCAATTTTGTTCAATAAACTCTATCTTTGAATATGAAGATTCCAAAAAACGTTAATGAGGAGGAAAACATTACAAAAATAATGAAATGAAATTACCTCATAGTGGCCTTTTTTTCCATTCTTAATGCAACCAGCATAATCTGAATACTGTTGTGTCATTCCCTATAACCAATGTATTAGCATAAATAGAACATTCAAGTGTATGTAATAATTATTCAATTATAATGATCAAAGGGAAGAGGCTGCTGAAAACCATCTCCGGTGCTGAATTCCTGCCTAAGAAAATATCATTACATTTTAAGAAAAGAGACCAATCTTGATGCCATTAACAGAAGTGTGCTATATTCAGAACTGTGTATCTACGTTCCTTAATAAGAAAGAATAAAACATCATTTTACCTTCTTAAGGGACAGAGAGAGATGGAATATTCCATCATCTCTGAGAGCTTTGTAACTATGACCACAAATCATTAACTTTAGGGGGATTTAGAAACAGATCTGGAGGCCTGACCCTAGGGTCAGAAGGTGAGATTACCTGGTTGGACCAGATTTAAAGTTCCCAAAGATGATGAAGCTGTATCTACTGTATGTCTCTGCAATTATATTTGGAACCAAGCCCAGAAGCCATGGTTCTTCATGCTCTGGGAATACTCCTTTGTCTCAGAAAGGTGTTGATTACAAGAAACTAAGAACAATGTACAGTTTTGAAACATCATGAAAGCCTCTCTTTCAGATCATGGTCCAGACGGTACAAAATCAGCTAGGAAGCAACACTCTATCACTATTCCATACACCTTCTGTTGCAGACATGTGGGGAAGCAAAGTTGTGAGCTGCTCCAGGATTTCCCTGAAGCCAAAAATCTGTGCATTTCTTCTCTGGGCAGATTTTCAGCTGCTGTAGCCCAATTTAGGGAAGGCAGCTGTTGGCACATTTGGCCACACACCTAAATGGGAGTCTCTGGCACTCTGAACTAAAAAGTGACATTGCTGAGACAGCAGGAGAGAGTACACAAAAATGGGGGCCTTGGTAAGGACTAGGAAAATCAAAGCAGTTTTTCTAGATATTTTTTTTTTTGAAAACTGTTGGCCAAGCCTAAAATCAGAAACAATTTCTGAACAAGTGCTTCAGTGCTTGCATTTTGGAAGGGCAAGCTTCTGAAAGCATGTTAAGAGGAAGAAATAGATAATTCCATTGGTTCCTCCTTAAGAAAACTTAGAAAACATTTAATTTCAAGATACCTGCCCAGAGAAAACCATAATTCAAAAAGACGCATGCACCTGAATGTTCATTGCAGCACTATTTACAATAACCAGGTCATGGAAGCAACCTAAATGTCCATCAACAGATGAATGGATGAAGAAGATGTGGTACATATACACAATAGAATATTACCCAGCCATAAAAAGGAATGAAATTAGGTCATTTGTAGAGACGTGGATGGATCTAGAGACTGCCATACAGAATGAAGTAGATCAGAAAGAAAAAAACAAATATCATATATTAATGCATATATGTGGAACCTAGAAATATGGTACAGATGAACCAGTTTGCAGGGCAGAAATAGAAACACAGATGTAGAGAACAAATGTATGGACACCAAGGGGGGAAAGTGGTGGTGGGTGGGTGGAGGATGAATTGAGAGATTGGGATTGACATATATACACTAATATGTATAAAATAGATAGCTAGTAAGAAGCTGTTGTATAAAAAAATAAATTAAATTAAATTAAAAAATTAAAAAAAAAAAAAAAAAAAAAAAAACGATACCTGGAAAACTTACCACCATTTCCAGTAGGAAGTTTTAGAGGATTGTCTGTTGAAAAGAACTGAGAGAAGATGACATTAAAAGGAATAAATAGTAAATTGGAAACCATTTACAATCAGAAAGAAGCACTAGAAAGCAGGTTTTTGGAAGAGGAGGCACAGAAGAAACAGAGAGAAAAGGAAATTACCTCCTTGACTCAGGCAATAATGAGGGTTAAAAACCTTATACAGAGAACCATGAAAATTGGTCAGGGAGAAATAATCACCAATTCATAAGCATTCTGGAAGACAGTTAAAGAGAAGACACGGAGGAAATAAATAATAGAAAACTTCACCACAATTATTCTTTAAAATTAAACAGGGAAGGAAGAAATCATTATTTTAAAGACTTTCAGAACACATATGAAATACAGATGATGTCAGATAAGTAATATTTAAATTCTTGAATTAAAAATACAAATAATATTTTTTCAGAAGCATAAAAAAGAAGGACATGTGGTATTATGGACAATTTTTTTTAATTCAAAAATTATTCTGTCTAAAAACAGCCTCTCTTAGGTGGATGGGGAGAAGGAGAAATATAAACCAATCCTCACATAGAACAAAATTTTAGAAATAGGTGCAAAGGCTTAGGAGAAATCTTTACCTAAATCTGTGTTATTAATTAAATAAAAAATTAAATTATTTTCAAAGCTCAAGAATTATTTCTAAAAAAAAGGTATAAAGTAAGCATGCTGGGTATTTGATGTAATAAATAAGAAAATGTTTCTAAAAGAAATTAACAATATGAAATTTAGTGTCTACAAATACAGGATCTTGTCCTTAGATCCAAAATTCAAGTGCACAGGTACAAGGGAAACATGATTTAGCATCTGAAAAAGAGGGGGAGAGGGGATAAAGAAAACTTAGAGGTTTTAATGAATAAGGGCTGTGATTCTCCTCTGCTCTGCTCTGAGCTTGATCAAACTGTACCTGTAATATTGGGTTCAAATCTAGAGATGACACTTAAAGAAGATATGATGAGCAGAATAAGGTGATGGAGGCCTGGAACTTTTGTCAAAGGAGGAGGTGATGAAGCAGGGTGAGGGTGATGACTGAAATGGAGAAAAATTCTACGGGAGAGAAAATGGTTATAATCAAGATCTGAAGGGTGGAAAGGACAGGTGATCAATTGTTTCCTCACAGGATATACTTTCAATATCAGTGAGTGTACTGCCACCTAGGGTTGTAGTTTCCCCATCCCTGGGGCTGTTCAAACAGATGCTGAGAGATATTTTCAGGATATTGGAGGGGGAATTAAACATAGAGCAGATCACTGGGCTACCTGACTTTCAAGATTTCTTCCAACTCTGAGATTTTCTAATTTTACAATTGGGATGACATTAATTTATTGAGTGAATGTCTCTGCAAGATCTTCATAATGGAACTGTATTAATAGACAAAAAGTTGGTTACACACATACAAAAATAGAAGTTACCACCCTGCAGCCCATTTCTTAGGGATGGCTGCTGTGCTTCCTTTCATTTCCTAGGATTCTGTTGTAATCAAGCAATCCTCAGTGATATCTTTCTAATGGCCTTGGGGCTAATCATCAGAAAATAACATAGCAGTGTGTATAGAACTGCAGAATCAAAGGGAAGCAATTGATGAATCTTACCTAGGGGACTTAATGCCCAGCTTCTGCTTGTGAAAACACATCCTAGTGAGGTTAGCAATAAATATTGGCATAAAGCTTGTACTGAAGGAAAAGATGACTCTAAGGTCATATGGACCCAACAAAAATATTTCCAAGAATCAAGAAACATTACAAGTGTGTCTTAAATTTACAAAACCCAAATCTAAATAAGTAAACTGACAATACAATAAATTTGAAAAGAATAAGGAGCTGTAATTATTCACTTAAGTTTAACAACAAGTTCCCATTTCATCAAGGTTAAGAATGCTCCTCATCAAATATAGGGAACCTCAACTTGCAGGCTAGAGTCTATCTTGGATCTCATGTCATCTCATATGCAGAATTTTCCATCATGCCCATCTTTGGAAACTTTCAATATCACTTGATAGCCACATAATTCCAAAAATTTACAAGAATCTTTCACCACTCACAAAGATTAAATCAAAATGGATTAAAGACTTAAATGTAAGACCTGAAACCATAAAAGTCCTAGAAGAAAGCATAGGGAAAAAATCTCCTTGACATTGGTACTGGCAATGATTTTATGGATATAACAGCACAAGCAACAAAAGCAAAAATAAGTAAGTGGGACTACATCCAACTAAAAAGCTTCTGTGTGGCAAAAGAAACAATAAGAGAATGAAAATGCAACTAATGGAATGGAAGAAAACATTTGTAAACAATTCATCTGATATATCTAAAATATATAAGAAATTCATGTAGCAAAAAAGCAAATAATCTGATTCTAAAATGGTCAAAAGACCTGAATAGACATTTTTCCTAAGATACTATTCAAGTGGCCAACAGATACATGAAAAGATGCTCAATATTACTAATCATCATGGAAATGCAAATCAAAACCATAATGAGATATCACTTTAGACCTGTTAGAATGACTATTACCAAAAAGACAAGAGACAACAAGTGCTGGGAAACATATGGAGAAAAGGGAACACTTGTGTACTGTTGGTGGAAATAAAAATTGGTGCACCTACTGTGGAAAACAGTATAGAGTTTCCTCAAAAAATTAAAAATAGAACAACCATATGATCCAGAAACTCCACTTTTGGGTATATATCCAAAAGAAATGAAATCACTATCTCAAAAAGACATCTGCACTTCCATGTTTATTGCAGCACTATTTAAAATAGCTGAGACATGAAAACAACATAAGTGTCCATCAATGGATGAATGGATAAAGAATATGTGGTGTACATACAGAATTGAATATTATTTAGCCATAAAAAAGAAGGAAATTCTACCATTTGTGACAACATGGATGAAACTTGAGGAGATTATGCTAAGTGAAATATCAGACAGAGAAATCAAATACTATATAATCTCCATATATACGGAGGGGGGAAGAACTCATAAAAACAGAGAACAGATTGGTGGTTGCTAGGTGGTGGAGAGTGGGAGTGGGAGAAATGTGTGAAGATGGTCAAAGGATACAAATTTCCAGTTATAAGAGGAGTAAGTTCTGGGGATGTAACGTAATGTACGACATGGTAACCATAGTTAACAAACCTCTATTATATGTTTGAAAGTTGCTAAGAGAATAAATCTTAAAAATTCTCACCACACACACACACACGCACACACAAATTATAACTGTGTAAGGTGACGAATGTGTTAACTCACCTTATGGTGGTAAGCACTGCACAATATATGTGTATAGCAAATCAAAACCATCACATTGTACACCTTAAACCTACTCCATGTTATAGGTCAATTGTATCTCAATAAAGCTGGAAAAAATATTTTTAATTTACAAGAGAAGCTATAGTATCATGAAAGTGATCTTCTCTGTAAAATGAGAGGAAATATTTACCACTAATAAAAAAATTTTTGAAATGAATTGTGCTCAAACGATTTCAAGATTTCCTGTGCTAGGCTTTACATAAAAATGGAAGACAGAGAGATAGATGATAGATAGATAGATAGATAGATAGATAGATAGATAGATAGATAGATAATACATTCATACATATATATAGATAGATGATAGATAGATCCTGCTTGAGTTTGTGTTCATTAATTAATATTATATAATTACATAACAATATACACAAACTCCAGAGAGACTAGGTTCTCCTCAGTTTTCCTAGTTTTGATAACTAAGGATACAGCTAAGAAAAAATAGTAATAACATTCTCCACTTCTAAATTTAGTATATATCCATTTTGGGGGTCAGGAATCTTCTAAGTACTTGCTAATTTCAGACACAGGGTAAACAGGCCCTCTGAGCAGAGGATTTTGGGGGGAATCCTCTAGCTGAGGGTCAAGCAGAGGATGTGACCTGCCCCAGAAGGGACCACCTGTGCCCAAGAAGCAATTTGGGTGTGAACCACTTATCAGCAACCAGTCACATTAGCCCACAGACAAATAACTAGATTAACGCTAAGGATGAGCACAGGAGAGGGGAGTAACCTTGCTGTGTAAGTAAGGACCTCAGCCTCCTCTTGAAAGCAGGACACTGTGGGGCTCCTGGGCAGGAAGGCTTTCAAACAGTTGCTAATCAAGGAAAGGAGCAGATGCATAGACAAGGGAGGAGCAGCCAAGAAACAATACCGTAACCTTGGGGCAGGGGCAGGATTTCACCTCAAGGGATACACATAACGATGTCTTTAAGCTCTTCTGAAGAACTAAAACACCCACAGAATGGAAGATGTTCCAGAGAGGAGGTCAGTTTGATAAACTTGAAGCTCATCAGGAGACCACCTGAGGCCAGATTAGAAAGTGTAGGAGGAGACCTTCAAGATGACAGAAGAGTAAGACATGGAGATCACCTTCCTCCTCACAAATACATCAAAAATACATCTACATGTGGAACAACCCCTACAAAACACCTACTGAAAGCTGGCAGAAGACCTCAGAACTCCCAAAAGGCAAGACACTCTCCACGTACCTGGGTAGGGCAAAAGAAAAAAGAATAAACAGAGACAAAAGAATAGGGATGGGACCTACACCAGAGGGAGGGAGTCATGAAGGAGGAAAGGTTTCCACACACTAGAAGCCTCTTAATGGGCAGAGACTGTGGATGGCGGAGGGGGGCAGCTTCAGAGTCACAGAGGAGAGTGCAACAACAGGGGTGCAGAGGGCAAAGTGGAGAGATTCCCACACAGAGGATCAGTGCCGACCAGCACTCACCATCTGAGAGGCTTGTCTGCTCACCTGCCGGGGCAGGCAGGGACTGGGAGTTGAGGCTCGGACTTCAGTCAGATGCAGGAAGAGGACTGGGGTTGACTGCATGAAAACAGCTTGAAGGGGGCTAGTGCACCACAGCTAGCCAGGAGGGAGTCCGCGAAAAAGTCTGGAGCTGCTGAAGAGGCAAGAGACTTTTTCTTGCCTCTTTGTTTCCTGGTGCATAAGGAGAGCAGATTAAGAGCGCTGATTAAAGGAGCTCCAGATACGGGTATGAGCTGTGGCTATCAGCACGGACCCCAGAGATGAGCATGAGACGCTAAGGCCACTGCTTCAGCCACCAAGAAGCCTGTGTGAAAGCACAGGTCACTATCCACACCTCCCCTCCTGGGAGTCTGTGCAGCCCGCCACTGCCAAGGTCCCTGATCCAGGGACAAATTCCCCAGGAAAACACAGGGTGTGCCATGGAAATAATTACTGCAGAGAAGAAAAAAGAGAAAAGAATGAAAAGAATTGAGGACAGTCTCAGAGAACTCTAGGACAACATTAAATGCACCAACATTCGAATTGTAGTGGTTCCAGAAGAAGAAGGGAAAAAGAAAGTGACTGAAAAAATATTTGAAGAGATTATAGTTGAAAACTTCCCTAATATGGGAAAGGAAATAGTTAATCAAGTCCACAAAGCACAGGGACTACCATACAAGATAAATCCAAGGAAAAGCACACCAAGACACATATAAATCAAATTAACAAAAATTAAATACAAAGAACAAATATTAAGAGCAGCAAGGGGAAAACAACAAATATAACACATAAGGGAATCCCCATAAACTTAACAGCTGATCTTTCAGCAGAAACTCTGCAAGACAGAAGGGAGTGGCAGGACATATTTAAAGTGATGAAGGAGAAAAACCTACAGCCAAGATTACTGTACCCAGCAAGGATCTCATTCAGATTTGATGGAGAAATTAAAACCTTTACAGAAAAGCAAAAGCTAAGAGAATTCAGCACCAACAAACCAGCTTTACAACAAACGCTAAAGGAACTTCTCTAGGCAGGAAACACAAGAGAAGGAAAAGACCTACAATAATAAACCCAAAACAATTTTAAAAATGATAATAGGAACATACATATCAATAATTACCTTAAATGTAAATGGACTAAATGCTCCAACCAAGACAAAGATTGGCGGAATGGATACAAAAACAAGACTCATATGTATATTGTCTACAAGAGACTCACTTCAGGGCTTCCCTGGTGGCACAGTGGTTGAGAGTCCGCCTGCCGATGCAGGGGACACGGGTTCGTGCCCCGGCCCGGGAAGATCCCACATGCCGTGGAGCGGCTGGGCCCGTGAGCCATGGCTGCTGAGCCTGCGTGTCCAGATCCTGTGCTTCGCAATGGGAGAGGCCACAACAGTGAGAGGCCCGCGTACTGCAAAAAAAAAAAATAGACTCACTTCAGACCTAGGGACACCTACAGACTGAGTGTCAGGGGATGGAAAAAGATATTTCATGCAAATGGACATCAAAAGAAAGCTGGAGTAGCAATTCTCATATCAGACAAAATAGACTTTAAAACAAAGACTATTACAAGAGACAAAGAAGGACACTACATAATGACCAAGGGATCGATCGAAGAAGATATAACAAATGTAAATATTTATGTACCCAACATCGGAGCACCTCAATACATAAGGCAAATACTAACAGCCATAAAAGGGGAAATCGACAGTAACACATTCATAGTAGGGGACTTTAACACCCCACTTTCACCCATGGACAGATCATCCAAAATGAAAATAAATAAGGAAACACAAGCTTTAAATGATACATTAAACAAGGTGGACTTAATTGATATTTATAGGACATTCCATCCAAAAACAACAGAATACACATTCTTCTCAAGTGCTCATGGAACATTCTCCAGGATAGACCACATTTTGGGTCACAAATCAAGCCTTGGTAAATTTAAGAAAATTGAAATTGTATCAAGTACCTTTTCAGACCACGATGATATGGCACTACATATCAATTACAGGAAAAAGTCTGTAAGAACCTAAATAGACATAAATAGAAATTTCTCCAAAGATGATTTACAGATTGCCAACAGACACATGAAAGAATGCTCAACATCATTAGAGAAATGCAAATCAAAACTACAATGAGATATCATCTCACACTGGTCAGAACGGCCATCATCAAAAAATATGAAAACAATAAATGCTGGAGAGGGTGTGGAGAAAAGGGAACCCTCTTGCACTGTTGGTGGGAATGTAAATTGATATAGCCACTATGGAGAAAAGTATGGATGTTCCTTAAAAAATTAAAAATAGAACTACCATAGAACCCCATGATCCCATTACTGGGCATATACCCTGAGAAAAGCATAATTCAGAAAGAGTCATGTACCAAAATATTGCAGCTCCATTTACAATAGCCAGGAATGGAAACAACCGAAATGTCCATCAACAGATGAATGCATTAAGAAGATGTGGTACATATATACAATGGAATATTACTCAGCCATTAAAAGGAATGAAACTGAGTTATTTGTAGTGAGGTGGATGGACCTACAGACTGTCATACAGAGGGAAGTAACTCAGAAAAAGAAAAATAAATACCATAGGTTAACACATATATATGGAATCTAAAAAAAAAAAAAAAGAAAGGAAACAATGGTCATTGTTTTGCCCCTTGCATCTAGGGGTAAGATGGGAATAAAGACACAGACCTACTGGAGAATGGACTTGAGGATATGGTGAGAGGGAAAAGTAAGTTGCGACAAAATGAGAGAGTACAATGGACATATATGCACTACCAAATGTAAAGTTGATAGCTAGTGGGAAGCAGCTGCATAGCATGGGGAGGTTAGTTTGGTGCTTTGGGACCACCTAGAGGGGTGAGACCTGGAGTTGGGAGGGAGGGAGATGCAAGAGGGAAGAGATATGGGAACATATGTGTATGTATATCTGATTCATATTGTTGTAAAGCAGAAGCTAACACACCATTGTAAAGCATTTATATTCCAAAAAATAATGAAAAGAATTGAGGACAGTCTCAGACCTCTGGGACAACATTTAACACACCAACATTCGAATTATAGGGGTTCCAGAAGAAGAAGAGAAAAAGAAAGGGATTGAGAAAATATTTGAAAAGATTATAGTTCAAAACTTTCCTAATATGGGAAAGGAAATAGATAATCAAGTCCAGGAAGCAAAGAGAGTTCCATAAAGTATAAATCCAAAGAAAAACACTCAAAAACACATATTAATCAAAGTATCAAAAATTAAATACAAAAAACAAACATTAAAAGCAACAAGGGAAAAACAACAAATAACACACAAGGGAATTCTCATAAAGTTAAGAACTTATCTTTCAGCAGAAAGTCTGTAAGCCAGAAGGGAGTGGCAGGACATATTGAAAGTGATGAAAGGGAAAAACCTACAACCAAGATTACTCTACCCAGCAAGCAGCTCATTCAGATTCAACAGAAAAATTAAAACCTTTACAGACAAGCAAAAGCTAAGAGAATTCAGCACCACCAAACCAGCTTTACAACAAATGCTAAAGGAAACTCTTGAGGCAAGAAACACAAGAGAAGGAAAAGACCTACGATAACAAATGCAAAACAATTAAGAAAATGGAAATAGAAACATACATATCAATAATTACCTTAAGTGTAAATGGATTAAATTCTCCAACCAAAAGACATAGACTGGCTGAATGCATACAAAAACAAGACCCATATATATGCTGTGTAAAAGAGACCCACTTCAGACCTAGGGACATATACAGACTGAAAGTGAGGGGCTGGAAAAAGATATTCCATTGAAATGGAAATCAAAAGAAAGCTGGAGTAGCAATTCTCATATCATACAAAATAGACTTTAAAATAAAGACTATTACAAGAGACAAAGAAGTACACTACATAATGATCAAGGGATCAATCCAAGAAGAAGATATAACAATGGTAAATATTTATGCATCCAACATAGAAACACCTCAATACATAAGGCAAATGCTAACAGTCATAAAAGGGGAAATTGACAGTAACATAATCATAGTAGGGGACTTTAACACCCCACTTTCACAAATGGACGGATTATCCAAAATGAAAATAAATAAGGAAACACAAGCTTTAAATGTTACATTAAAAAAGATAG
The DNA here is from genome assembly GCF_008692025.1 of Phocoena sinus. Lineage (NCBI taxonomy): Eukaryota > Metazoa > Chordata > Mammalia > Artiodactyla > Phocoenidae > Phocoena > Phocoena sinus. The sequence continues at coordinate 75,061,636 of NC_045775.1, forward strand.
ACTTAATTAATATTTATAGGGGTTCCATCCAAAAACAACAGAATACACTTTTTTCTCAATAGCTAATGGAATATTCTCCAGAATAGATCATGTCTTGGGTCACAAATCAAGGATTGGTAAATTTAAGAAAATTGGAATCATGTCAAATCTTTTGTGATCACAATGCTATGAGACTAGATATCAATTACAGGAAAAAAAATTGTAAATTATACAAACTCACAGAGGCTAAACAATACACTACTAAATAACCAAGAGATCACTGAAGAAATCAACAAGGAAATAAAAACTACCTAGAAACAAATGAAGTAAAAACGCAACCTAAAACATATGGGATGCAGCAAAAGCAGTTCTAAAAGGGAAGTTTATAGCAATATAATCCTACCTCAAGAAACAAGAAAAATCTCAAAGAAACAACAAGATCAGGTCAGAAATAAAGGAAAAAGAAATTAAGGAAATAATAACAAAGATCAATAACATAAAATCTCATTCTTTGAGAAGAAAATAAAATTGATAAACCATTAGCCAGACTCATCAAGAAAAAAAGGGAGAAGATTGTAATCAACAGAATTAGAAATGAAAAAGAAGTAAAAACTGACACTGCAGAAATACAAAGGATCATCACGATTAGTACAAACAACTGTATGCAAATAAAATGGACAACCTGGAAGAAATGGACAAATTCTTAGAAAAGCACAACCTTCTGAGACTGAACCAGGAAGAAATAGAAAATATAAACAGACTAATCACAAGCACTGAAATTGAGAATGCGATTAAAAATCTTCCAACAAACAAAAGCCTAGGATCAGATGGCTTCACAGATGAATTCTATCAAAATTTAGAGAAGGGCTAATACCTCTGCTTCTCAAACTCTTCCAAAATATAGCAGAGAGAGGAACACTCCCAAATTCCTTCTATGGACCACCACCACCTGATACCAAAACCAGACAAAGATGTCACAAAAAAGAAAACTACAGGCCAATATCACTGATGAACATACATGCAATCATCCTCAACAAAATACTAGCAAACAGAATCCAAGAGCACATGAAAAGGAGCATACACCATGATTAAGTGGGGTTTATCCAAGGAATGCAAGGATTTTTCAATATATGCAAATCAGTCAATGTGATATACCATGTTAAAAAACTGAAGGATAAAATACATATGATCATCTCAATAGATGCGGAAAAAACTTTCAACAAAATTCAACACCCATTTTTTACAAAAACTCTCTAGAAAATAGCCATAGAAGGAACTTACCTCAATGTAATAAAGGCCATATATGACAAACCCACAGCCATCATCATTCTCAATGTTGAAAGACTGAAACCATTTCCACTAAGATCAGGAACAAAACAAGGTGGCCAACTCCCACCACTATTATTCAACATAGTTTTGGAAGTTTTAGCCACAGCAATCACAGAAGAAAAATAAATAAAAGGAATCCAAATTGGAAAAGAAGAAGTAAAGCTGTCACTGTTTGCCAATGACATGATACTATACATAGAGAATCCTAAAAACTCTGCCAGTAAACTACTAGAGCTAATCAATGAATTTGGTAAGGTAGCAGGAAACAAAATTAATGTGCAGAAATCTCTTGCATTCCTATACACTACTGATGAAAAATCTGAAAGAGAAATTAAGGAAACACTCCCATTTACCAATGCAACAAAAAGAATAAAATACCTAGGAATAAACCTACCCAAGGAGACAAAAGACCTGTATGCTGAAAACTGTAAGACACTGATGAAAGAAATTAAAGATGAAACTAACAGACGGAGAGCTATACCATGTTCTTGGATTGGAAGAATCAACATTGTGAAAATGATTATACTACCAAAAGCAATCTACACATTCAATGCAATCCCTATCAAACTACCACTGGCATTTGCCACAGAACTAGAACAAAAAATTTCACAATTTGTATGGAAACACAAAAGACCCTGAATAGCCAAAGCAATCTTGAGAAAGAAATACGGAGCTGGAAGAATCAGGCTGTCTGACATCAGACTACACTACAAAGCTACAGTAATCAAGACAGTATGGTACTGGCACAAAAACAGAAATATAGATCAATGGAACAGGATAGAAAGCCCAGAGATAAACCCATGTACATAGGGTCACCTTTTTTTTTTTTTTTTTCTTTTGCAGTACGTGAGACTCTCACTGTTGTGGCCTATCCCATTGCAGGGCACAGTCTCCAGACGCTCAGGTTCAGTGGCCATGGCTCACGGATCCAGACGCTCCACAGCATGTAGGATCCTCCCGGGCCGGGGCACAAACCCATGTCCGCGTCGGCAGGCGGACTCTCAACCACTGCACCACCAGGGAAGCCCTGGTCACCTTATTTTTGATAAAGGAGGCAAGAATACACAATGGAGAAAAGATAGCCTCTTCAATAAGTGGTGCTGGGGCAACTGGACAGCTACATGTAAAAGAATGAAATTAGAACACTCCCTAACACCATACACAAAAATAAACTCAAAATGGATTAAAGGTCAAAATGTAAGGCCGGACACTACAAAACTCTTAGAGGAAAGTATAGGCAGAACACTCTATGACATAAATCACAGCAAGATCCATTTTTACCCACATCCTAGAGAAATGGAAATAAAAACAAAAATATACAAATGAGACCTAATGAAACGTAAAAGCTTTTGTACAGCAAAAGAAATCATAAACAAGACATAAAGACAATCCACAGAATGGGAGAAAATATTTGCAAATGTAACTACTGACAAAGGATTAATCTCCAAAATTTACAAGCAGCTCAATATCAAAAAAACAAACAACCCAATCCAAAAATGGGAAGAAGACCTAAATAGACATTTCTCCAGAGAAGACATACAGATTGCCAACAAACACATGAAAGGATGCTCAATAACACTAATCATTAGAGAGGTGCAAATCAAAACTACAATGAGGTATCAACTCACACCAGTAAGAACGGCCATCATCAAAAAGTCTACAAACAATAAATGCTGGGGAGGGTGTGGAGAAAAGGGAAACCTCTTGCACCCGTGGTGGGAATATAAATTGATACAGCCACTATGGAGAGCATTATGGAGGTTCCTTATAAAACTAAAAATAGAACTACTATATGACCCAGCAATCCCTCTACTAGGCATATACCCTGAGAAAACCATAATTCAAAAAGAGTCATGGACTACAATGTTCATTGCAGCTGTATTTACAATAGCCAGGACATGGAAGTAACCTAAGTGTCCATCGACAGATGAATGGATAAAGAAGATGTGGCACATATATACAATGGAATATTACCCAACCATAAAAAGAAACAAAATTGAGTTATTTGTAGTGAAGTGGATGGACTTATGTCTGTCATACAGAGTGAAGTAAGTCGGAAAGAGAAACATAAATACCATATGCTAACACATATATATGGAATCTAAAAAAAAAAAAAATTGGTTATGAAGAACCTAGGGGCAGGACAGGAATAAATATGCAGACGTAGAGAATGGACTTGTGGACACGGGGAGGGGGAAGTGTAACCTGGGACGAAGTGAGAGAGTGGCATGGGTTTATACCTACTAACAAACATAAAATAGATAGCTAGTGAGAAGCAGCCGCATAGCACAGGGAGATCTGCTCAGTGCTATTTGACCACCTATAGGGGTGGGATAGGGAGGTTTGGAGGGAGACACAAGAGGGAGGAGATATGGGGATATATGTATATGTGTAGCTGATTCACTTATAAAGCAGAAACTAACACACCATTGTAAAGCATTATACTCCAATAAAGATGTTTTAAAAATAATAAATAAATAAAAAGAAGTGTAGGCCCAGTGCACACCCTGATCCTTATCAGCAACCCCGCCCTTGAACCATTGCTATAAAACTCCTCACCAACCTTTCCCAGGTTGGGACACACAGTTTCTGAGGGGCAGGAGCCCGTTGTGTCCCCCTTTGCCTGAAAAAGCAATAAAGCTATTCTTTTCTACTTCACCCAAACTCTATCCTTGAGATTTGATTTGTCACTGGTGCACAGAGGCCGAGCTTTTGGCATCACTGTCTCTTTCATCTTCTGATCCAACTCCAAGAGCTAAGGAGGGAATGACTTTGATTTATGCATGAGAATGAAGTTTTAAAATAATCAGGACTGAGTCTCATAGAATTTACTTGAGACTGCTTTGTTAACAAAAAGTATCTGAGAAATTAGGAAAGCAGACTGAGTCCATAACAATCTTTGCTATGAGGCAGAAAGGTTGGACAGTGCACAACTGGTAGCAGTTGTTTAGAAAAGCAAAACTACTTCCTGTTTATACCCCCAATGAGGCGAGACTCTTCACTAAACTTGTCACATATGATATATATTCAGAAAATTTCCTAAACAAGTATAAGCTTTGCCTCCCCTGCTGTTTCTCAGTCTAATGCTATATGTATCTAACTACATCTCTAAAAAATAACTTACATTTGTATGATGTCTTCGATATCACATGGTTCTTTCATCTTTTTTTTTTTTTTTAAATCTTACAACAGTAATTTTGGCAGTTAGAAGTACACACCTAGAAAATAGTAGATCGGGGACTCATTCTCAAATCCCACAAAACTCAAATTTGGAGTTTCTGTTTCCATCTCGAGCTGGTTTCCCCTCCCCAACTATCTGGTTTTGTGTTTCGGGGGTAGCTGATGAGACCCAGTGTGGTCACTTGCTGTGCATCTTCGCCCTCTCTGTTTCCTCTTCCACTGCTCCTTGGACTGTTTCCACCTCCCATTTTTCTTCCTCATCATTGCCCCTTCCCCCCTATACATACACCCGCTTCTGCTCACTTCATGTCTTATTCATCCTCATCGCAAAAAAAAGTCACTGAATCCATATGCCATCATCAGTGGTGGGCCCTGCAGGAAACAAATCAAGCACAGAAGAGTACTCAGCACTCAACAGAGGAAAGACTTGGTTCTAAAGGGAATAGTTCACAGCTGTTGAGAGAATCAAGATTTTGGTAGGTTGTTTCTCCCCCACTTTGGTGAGAAGGATAAGCTTGGCAAATCAAAGCTGGTATTTCTTCTTTAGTGTCTGATTTAGGAGATTATACATTAGAGGAAAGCACTTGTAAAAGCATTATAGCATTATAGAAAAATAATTGGAATGCTTCATCTTTGCATATCATAGCTTGTTAAAGTAGCTGTAGGGACTAGCCAGATTAATTAGAAAGAAGGAATATGCAATTTCTCTAGCTCAGCACTCTGATGGTCAGAGATATTCCTGTTCATCCTAGTAAATGTTAAGTCTAAAGATAAACCAAAGGAGTGAATTGAAAGAATTAGCCTAAAACACGTGGCAGTTTCCTACCACTTACCCTCCAAAAAATGATCTATTCAGAATACGTAGGAAGAAGTTGGGTTATAATGTTTCCATTGTCCACAATGCTGTATCCTACATAGTCAGGCATGGGAAGTGATGGGAGATAACATTTGTTGAGTGTGCTCTCTGAGCCAGACACTGAAATGTCGGGAGCTTTATTAATGTCACATCTTTTAATTCTCCTCAAAACCCCATGAGTTTATCTTCATTTTCAGAGAATGAACTGACACTTGGAATTCAAACTCAGATCAGTCTTATTTCATAGGGTTGCACTTTTTTTCAGTTCTACCAGGTACCATCTGGGATGAAGGTCTTTATCAGTGATAATGGCAGAGATCATGCCACATATCTGTACCATTTTCTGTCCCTGGGCATTGTCCACTTCCTTTGTGGTTAAGTTGGGGCCACTGGACTTAGTTCTGGCCAACGGGAATGTAAGTGAAAAGGATGCACCTCTCCCTGTTGGAGACAATTAGAGTGGTTGTTTCCTCCATGTTACACTTCCCTTTGGAAACCACATGGCAGCATAAGGGAAGCAGGCCCTGGATGACTGGCTTGGCAGGTGGAAGAGAAACCAGCTAACCCATTCTTTTCCACTTCACCCAAAACTCTTTCTCCGAGATTTGATTCGTTACTAGGGCACAGAGGCTGAGTTTTCAGCATAATCTTTGCCACCCTCCAGATCATACATGGGCAGCTGCCCTCATGTCCACACTTGTGACTTCACTGCCTTTCACAGGGAAGGCTGAGCTTCTCCTCTGAATGAGCCTTCCTGTGTGTTAGGCACATTGCCACTTCACTGGCTCTACATTTGGAAGCCTCTCACCTATGAAAAACAGAAAAGAAACGTATCCCAAGTTCCCTTTAACTGTAGAATTATTCCTTCCCTCCCTCCTACACCTCACAGACCAACAATCCCAGTGGAATCCCCCTGCCCCACATTGTTCTGAAATGCAGTTTCTGTGGACCTTAGGTCTCGGCTCCAAAGAGTTCAAACACTTAACTTATTTCACGGTAACAAAGGACAAGGAATGTGTCTGGGGTGGGGGGGTAAATACTAAACTGAAAAGTAATAGAAGAAAAACAACATGAAGAATCTGGACTGCCTGAAGGCAGGATTAGAAAGCCAGATGACTGAGCAGGAAAGAAGGCCACTGACAGCCAGGCTAACTACTTGACAACTTTGCCTCAGGCCAGCCCTTCCCCAGGGAATGTGTCTTCTTCCATTACTGTCAAACACTCAAATCACTTTTTAAGATGTCTCTCTAAAGATCACCATTTTTTGCCTCTTCATTACTTCATTTTTTGCTCACTCGTTCAGCCATGCACAATGGGAATGAAAGTACTATGGAAGATGCATTGTGTTAAGACTTCATGGTGGGGTCTGGCCTGCGCTAGCTGTTACACATGAGCCAAAGACCAGGTGCCGAGGTCTTTGGTAACAGCTGACCTAGAGGACAGGGATGTGGTTTCCGTCTTAAGTGTCCATCTCTGTGTTAGAGCAGGCAGATAACTAGATATGAGCAGAGAAACATGGGCACGGGCCAAACGGCAGGAAACCATACATCTTGTAAACAACGGGGTCCTAGGGCAGACAAAGAAAAGTAGAGACCTCCAGACTGACAGGAAAGCACACATTTTGGGGGACAAGGGTCCTGGAGGCAGACAAAGAAAGGTGGGAAAAGGTTGGAATCTCTGGCACCCGAATGTAACCTTTTGCCCATTTTGCTCTCATTACGATAAAATTAGCCTTGCAGACAAGAAGTTCCCATTATGCACCAACACCATGAAGCTTCTGATCAAGACTGAATAAGGACAAAAATCCCTCCTCTTCTCGGAAAGGTGGAACTGGGATGAAAATCAGGGAATACGACCCCCAAAACTTTCCTTCCCCAGTGAATATTTCACCCACTCGTTTTCATACCCTCCATAACTGGCTTGCCAAAGAAATTCAGTGCAGCTCACCTCTCCCCTTGAGAGCATACTATCACTTAATCAAAGCTTGCTTTGCTTTCTTGACTTCTCTGTCTCTGAATTCTTTCTGCAACGAGACAAGAACCTACTCTCCGGTAACACTTGTACACACACACACACACACACACACACACATGCACACACAACTACCATAAATAACTTCACTCCCTCCAGCACCAGAGATGTTCAGGCCTCAACAGAGAGAGGCCCAGAGAACACCAGCATATGAAGTAGGAGAAAACAGCCCACCACGGTACACTTAGCACATAGGGGCAAGAAGGACCAAAGTAAGTACTGCAGCCTGTGTTGAATTTCAAAGCACAGTGACAGAGTCCGCCTGCCGATGCAGGGAACGTGGGTTCGTGCCCCGGTCCGGGAAGATCCCACGTGCCGCGGAGCGGCTGGGCCCGTGAGCCATGGCCGCTGAGGCTGCGCGTCGGAGCCTGTGCTCCGCGACGGGAGAGGCCACAACAGTGAGAGGCCCGCGTACCGCAAAAAAAATGCACAGTGACAGTGCTCATCAATAATTGATTCCCAGCTAGTGAACGCTCAGAGTAGTGGCTCCACTACTCTTGAGAACAGGATTGTTGATGAAAATCATCAATAAACAATCTATAGTAGGAATAGTTTGAGCCAAGTTGAGGACTACAGCCCAGAGGACAGCCTCTCAGATAACTCTGAGGAACTGCTCCAGAGAAGCATGGTTTTCAGCATAGTCTTACATCTCATCAGAACAAAGAACATTAAACAAGTCAGGATACAGTCCTTCAAGGATTCAAAAAACAAAAAACATAAATACATAAATAAAACACAGATCTGCACAATACAGTAAATCAGTATAGTCTTGGCATCTGCGATGGGAGTCTTATCATTGAAGGAGTACCAGCATTAGTGTCCCAGGAAGGGAGTCATTTAATCTTTATTTAACATGGACTTCCTTTACTTCTAGTCGATGCACCCTTTTCTTTAATAATTAAAGCAGATGTACAATGCATGTTTGATAGGCCACAAAGAGGCTGTTCTAGTTAGCAACAAATTCAAGTTAACTAATGTGTAAGCCAGAATGTCTTCCCCATACATCAATATGTGAAAATGTCTTTTATCAGGATGCAGGGTAGAGGAAATGGGAAGGAACACATGCAGAGGAGCAGAAGTAGGGGGGAAAGAGTGGAAAACTTGTCTCCACAATACAAGGAAGAATAATGTGGAACAGGCTCTCAAAATGGCTCAAAATCAAATTGCAGTGATCAGAAACAGGACAGGATGAGAAATAGTCAATTGAAAATGAATAGTGTGGATAAGTTCCAAGAGTTCAGAGGAAGAAGAAATCAGAAAGACATCACGTGGAATTATATAGGATGATTGCTGAAGGGGATGAGACCTTTTATAGAAGTGACTAAGAAGTAACACTTAAAAACAGTAGGCAAAACCAGGAAAAAGGTCAAGTGGTCTTGCCAGGCAGGACTGGCCTTTCGTCATTTTCTCCCCAGATCTGACTTTACATGTGCCAAGAACAGAAGCAGTATGAGTCTGTTTACCCTTCCTAAGGGTCAGCTACCCTCCTGGTCACATTGCACAAGCCTCACCATGGATCCAAAATGAAATGTTTTTTTATCACTGCTTCTCAGAACTTGGTTAAATAATATGCAACTCTCAGATTCAGAGTGTAAGATCTTCAGCTTTCTCCATTCCCGGAGGAGCATGTACCTTTTGGTTTTTTACTTCAACAAAACACATAAAGGTATAAATTTAATAAAAGGTCATATTTTGTAATTTGTTGATAAAAGTTCAAGAGGCAAGGGGCTTCCCTGGTGGCGCAGTGGTTGAGAGTCTGCCTGCCGATGCAGGGGACACGGGTTTGTGCCCCGGTCCGGAAGGATCCCACGTGCCGCGGAGCCGCTGGGTCCGTGAGCCATGGCCGCTGAGCCTGCGCGTCCGGAGCTTGTGCTCCGCAACGGGAAAGGCCACAACAGTGAGAGGCCCACGTACCGCAAAAAAAAAAAAAAAAAAAAGTTCAAGAGGCAAGACTTGAGAATTTCCACCATGGTAGAACCTTAGATGCATCTGCCAAGCTAGCCAAGCTCCTTCAAGCACACTGACCGTGTGTTTCTAAAGCTAGTGCTTGAGGATAGAGGTGCCTGGCTTCTAATCTAGTCTCTTTGTGAACCAAAACATAGGTCCAATGTGTACCACATTTTATTATCATTCTCAGAACTTGGATCAGAGAATATCTGGGATCAGAGGTAGGAGGTCAAGGTCAGGGTTGAAGATGTAACAAATCAAGTTCCTGAAATCAGCCAATGCTGAGATCTGAGACACAGATGAACTGACTCAACCAGAATAAGGATCCACAGCCAGCACTGAAATAGAAGGTGACAGAAGGGTGGGTGAGCACAACATGGCAAGCGACAGAGGTGTAATCAAGAAGATTCTCAAGAGCTATCTCTCTCTCCTTCCTTGTAGGAAAAAGAAATTGGTAGCTTGGATAGGTTGCAACTGCCTACCTGAAAGATACATGTCAGAGGGTCATTCTGCACTGATCAGCCCAAATGTTATCATTGAAGAATCAGCCTCATTACCATGCTATTTTTGCCCTCATTACTGATCTAAAGGAGATCACTCTGGAACTCTATTGAGGAAATAACTAATTTCTCTAGGACTTTCCCTGAAACCTAGACGAAGCTGAACAAGTCCCTTCAGAAACACTGCTTACTGACTGTCCCAGTTGTACAATGGCAGAAAAAGCCCAAGAGAAGGGTCTCAGCAGGAAGAAGACTCAAGAAGTGGAGCTGACCTGACCTCCTGCCCGGTTGGACACCTAACCATTGTTTCCAGAAGCTCCCAGGGTCCAGAGCCAGCGTTTGTCACCAGTGGGAGGTAAATCTGAGAGAAGCAGAAAGTCCATCAAGATGACACGGACTCAAAGTGTGGAGGACTGCCTGCTTCAGAATCCACCAGGGACCCCACCCTAGATCCATTCAATCAGAAGACCTGGATGTGGGCTTAGGAATCTGCATTTTAAGAAGCTTCCCCTACTTCTACCCCTTAACCCCACTCCACTGACTTAGGGACTCATCCTGTTCTGTCTTCCCAGCATCACCACCTGCAAGAGAGAAGAGTGTTAAATCCTACTATCTAGCTAATATCATGGGAGAGTGTACAGATCATCACTCACTTCATCCCTCAGGGAGTAATGGAGTGGGGGGACAGGATACCAGGAAACCCTGGAAGAGGATAGGAGCCAATTACAGAGACCCTAAAGTGCAACCTATCCCAGAAGGGTAGCTCCATTACACTCTGAGCAATTTGAAATTTGGAACAAAGGCTCCCAGGGTATGGCAATATTCAGTAGGTGCTTAATAAAACAAGGAGAAGAGAGAAGGAGGGAGAGAGAAGGAGTGAGTAGAACATGACCAGTCTTACCCCGGTGTTCATTTTAGTCCCCCTGTGCTCTGTCCAGGTTGTACTATCAGCTCTAGCCCACTTGCAATCAACCTCTCATTTTCCTGTGGGTACTGGGGATTCTCATTCATCATGCTGACTCATTTTGATGAAGGAAGCTAAGAGATCCTCAGTCCGTGTTAATTGCCATTCCCTCTGATTCTCCAATCAGTCAGCTGCTTAAAAAAGAAAGCTCTTTTCTTCTATTTTACATAGAAGGTACTTCTGGAGGTCACAGCAGCTGGGGAGCATGCACAGAGAATAAGATGCGGATGGATGTGAAACAGGAGGGAAGGGAGCAGGGCACAACCTTTAAAAGAATGACATAGCCATAGGACATGACATAAACTGGTTAGAAATAACTAGGTCCAAGATGGCAGAAGATTCAACTTCCAGTGGACCTTGAGCTTCATTATACACTCATTGAAATGCATCAGCATACTAAATGACACACCCACCAGCATCATGAGAGTTCTGAGGTTAACCGTAAAAAGTCAAAAAGTGGACAGTGGCCTGATTCCTTGAAATCTCTGCCCCTTCCCCAAAATAGTTGGAATAATCCTCCCACTCTATGAAATTACCCAGCCCATAAAAACTAACCACCCCATATTTCAAGGCCTCTCACCTTGTGAGATGGCCCACATTCTGTCTGTGGAGTGTGTTTCTCTCTAAATAAATCCACTTCTTACCTATCACTTTGTCTCTCACTGAATTCTTTCTGCAATGAGACATCAAGAAACTGAGCTTCATTAAGTCCTGAGACCAGGTGTGTGATCTCAATTAAAAGAGTGGGGGAGGAGCTTCAAGATGGCAGAAGAGTAAGATGCGGAGATCACCTTCCTCCCCACAAATACATCAGAAATATATCTACATGTGGAACAACTCCAACAGAACACCTACTGAACGCTGGCAGAAGACCTCAGACCTCCCAAAAGGCAAGAAACTCCCCACGTACCTGGCTAGGGCAAAAGAGAAGAGAAAAAACAGAGACAAAGAATAGGGACAGGACCAGTGGGAGGGAGCCATGAAGGAGGGAAGGTTTCCATACACTAGGAAGCCCCTTCGCGGGCGGAGACTGTGGGTGGCAGAGCGGGGGAGCTTCGGGGCCACGGAGGAGAGCGAAGCAACGGGGGCGGAGGGCAAAGTGGAGAGATTCCCGCACAGAGGATTGGTTCCGAGTGGCACTCACCAGCCCAAGAGGCTTGTCTGCTCCCCTGCTGGGGCGGGCGGGGCTGGGAGCTGAGGCTTGGGCTTCGGTCGGCTCGCAGGGAGAGGACTGGCAGCGTGAACGCAGCCTGAAGGGGGCTAGTGCGCCACAGCTAGCCGGGAGGGAGACCGGGAAAAAGTCTGGAGCTGCCGCAGAGACAAGAGACTTTTTCTTGCCTCTTTGTTTCCTGGTGCGCGAGGAGAGGGGACTCAGAGCAAGGCTTAAAGGAGCTCCAGAGATGGGCACAATCCGCGGCTATCAGCATGGACCCCAAAGACGGGCATGAGACGCTAAGGCTGCTGCCGCTGCCACCAAAAAGCCTGTGTGCGAGCACAGGTCACTATCCACACCTCCCCTCCTGGGAGCCTGTGCATCCTGCCACCGACAGGGTCCCGTGATCCAGGGACAACTTACCTGGGAGAACACACGGCGTGCCTCAGGCTGGTGCAATGTCACATCCGTCTCTGCCGCTGCAGGCTCGCCCCACATCCGTACCCCTCCCTCCCCCCAGCCTGAGTGAGCCAGAGCCCCCGAATCAGCTGCTTCTTTAACCTAGTGCTGTCTGAGCGAAAAACAGACGCCCTCAGGTGACCTACATGCAGAGGCGGGGCCAAATCCAAAGCTGAACCCCGGGAGCTGTGCGAACAAAGAAGAGAAAGGGAAATTTCTTCCAGCAGCCTCAGGAGCAGCGGATGAAATCTCCACAATCAACTTGATGTACCCTGCATCTGTGGAAAATCTGAATAGACAATGAATCATCCCAAATTGAGGACGTGGACTTTGGGAGCAACGATATATATATTTTTTTTTTTCCCCATTTTCTCCTTTTGTGAATGTGTATGTGTATGCTTCTATGTGTGATTTTGTTTGTATAGCTTTGTTTTACCATTTGTCTTAGGGTTCTGTCTGTCCGTTTTGGGTTTTTCTTTTTATTATTTAAAAAAACTTTTTTTTCTTAATGAGTATTTTTTATTTTAATAACATTATTTTATTTTACTTTATTTAATTTTATTTTATCTTCTTCTTTCTTTCTTTTCTCCCTTTTATTCTGAGCTGTGTGGAGGACAGACTCCTGGCACTCCAGCCAGGCATCAGGTCTGTGCCACTGAGGTTGGAGAGCCAAGTTCAGAACATTGGTCCACAAGAGACCTCCCAGCTCCATGGAATATCAAGCAGTGAAAATCTTCCAGAGATCTCCATCTCAACGCCAAGACCCAGCTCCATTCAACGACCAGCAAGCTACAGTGCAGGAAACCCTATGTCAAACAACTAGCAAGACAGGAACACAACCACATCCATTAGCAAACAGGTTGCCTAAAATCATAATAAGGCTACAGATACCCAAAAACACACCACCAGACGTGGACCTGCCCACAAGAAATACAAGATCCAGCCTCATCCACCAGAACACAGGCACTAGTCCCCTCCACCAGGAAGCCTACACAACCCACTGAACCAACCTTAGCCACTGGGGACAGACAGCAAAAACAATGGAAACTATGAACCTGTAGCCTGTGAAAAGGAGACCCAAACACAGTAAATTAAGCAAAATGAGATGACAGAGAAACACACAGCAGATGAAGGAGCAAGGCAAAAACCCAACAGACCTAACAAATGAAGATGAAATAGGCAGTCTACCTGAAAAAAGAATTTAGAAAAATAATAGTAAAGATGATCCAAAATCGTGGAAAGAGAATGGAGAAAATACAAGAAACGTTTAACAAGGACCTAGAAGAACTAAAAAGAAAACAAACAGAGATGAACAGCACAATAAATGAAATTTAAAATCCTCTACAAGGGATCAATAGCAGAATAACTGAGGCATAAGAACGGATAAGTGACCTGGAAGATAAAATACTGGAAATAACCACTGCAGAGCAGAATAAAGAAAAAAGGATGAAAAGAATTGAGGACAGTCTCAGAGACCTCTGGGACAACAGTAAAAGCACCAACATTCTAATTATAGGGGTCCCAGAAGAAGAAGAGAAAAAGAAAGGGACTGAAAAAATATTTGAAGACATTATAGTTGAAAACTTTCTAATATGGTAAAGAAAATAGTTAATCAAGTCCACGAAGCACAGAGAGTCCCATACAGGATATATCCAAGGAGAAACACACCAAGACACATATTAATCAAACTATCAAAAATTAAATACAAAGAATAAATATTAAAAGCAGCAAGGGAAAAACAACAAGTTACACATAAGGGAATCCCCATAAGGTTAACAGCTCATCTTTCAGCAGAAACTCTGCAAGCCAGAGGGAGTGGCAGGAAATAATTAAAATGATGAAAGAGAAAAAACTACAAACAAGATTACTCTACCCAGCAAGGATCTCATACAGATTTGATGGAGAAATTAAAAGCTTTACAGACAAGCAAAAGCTAAAAGAATTCAGCACCACCAAACCAGCTTTACAACAAATGCTAAAGGAACTTCTCTAGGCAGGAAACACAAGAGAAGGGAAAGGCCTACAATAATAAACCCAAAATAATTAATAAAATGGTAATAGGAACATACATATCAATAATCACCTTAAATGTAAACAGATTAAATGCTCCAACCAAAAGACATAGACTGGCTGAATGGATACAAAAACAAGACCTGTATATATGCTGTCTACAAAAGACCCACTTTAGACCTAGGGACACATACAGACTGAAAGTGAGGGGATGGAAAATAATATTCCATTCAAATGGACATCAAAAGAAAGCTGGAGTAGCAATTCTCATATCAGACAAAATAGACTTTAAAACAAAGACTATTAGAAGAGACAGAGAAAGATACTACATAATGATCAAGGGATAAATCCAAGAAGAAGATATAACAATTGTAAATATTTATGCACCCAACATAGGAACACCTCAATACATAAGGCAAATACTAACAACCATAAAAGGGGAAATCGACAGTAACACATTCATAGTAGGGGACTTTAACACCCCACTTTCACCAATGAACAGATCATCCAAAATGAAAATAAATAAGGAAACACAAGCTTTAAATGATACATTAAACAAGATGGACTTAATTGATATTTATAGGACATTCCATCAAAACAACAGAATACATATTCTTCTCAAGTGCTCATGGAACATTCTCCAGGATAGATCATACCTTAGGTCACAAATCAAGCCTTGGTAAATTTAATTGAATTCGTATGAAGTATCTTTTCAGACTACAATGCTATGAGACTAGATATCAATTACAGGAAAAAATACATAAGAAATACAAATACATGGAGGCTAAACAACACACTACTTAATAACCAAGAGATCACTGAAGAAATCAAAGAGGAAATCAAAAAATACCTAGAGACAAATGAAAATGAAAACACAACGACCCAAAATCTATGGGATGTCGCAAAAGCAGTGTTAAGAGGGAATTTTATAGCTATACACCTTAGGAAACATGAAACATCTCAAATAAACAACCTAAACTTACACCTAAAGCAATTAGAGAAATAAGAACAAAAAATCCGAAAGTTAGCAGAAGGAAAGAAGTCATAAAGATCAGATCAGATATAAATGAAAAAGAAATGAAGGAAACGATAGCAAAGATGAATAAAACTAAAAGCTGTTTCTTTGAGAACATAAACAAATTGATAAACCATTAGCCAGACTTATCAAGAAAAAAAAGGGAGAAGACTCAAATCAATAGAATTAGAAATGAAAAGTGAGAACAACTGACACTGCAGAAATACAAAGGATCATGAGAGATAACTACAAGCAACTACATGCCAATAAAATGGAAAACCTGGAAGAAATAGACAAATTCTTAGAAATGCACAACCTGCCAAGACTGAATCAGGAAGAATGAACAGACCAATCACAAGCACTGAAATTGAAACTGTGATTAAAAATCTTCCAGCAAACAAAAGCCCAGGAACAGATGGCTTCACAGTCAAAGTCTATCAAACATTTACAGAAAAGCTAACACCTATCCTTCTCAAAATCTTCCAAAATATAGCAGAGGGAGGAACACTCCCAAACTCATTCTATGAGGCCACCATCACTCTGATACCAAAACCAGACAAAGGTGTCACAAAGAAAGAAAACTACAGGCTAATATCACTGATGAACATAGATGCAAACATCCTCAGCAAAATACTAGCAAACAGAATCCAACAGCACATTAAAAGGATCATACACCATGATCAAGTGGGGTTTATCCCAGGAATGCAAGAATTCATCTATATATGCAAATCAATCAACATGATACATCATATTAACAAATTGAAGGAGAAAAGCCATATCATAATCTCAACAGATGCAGAGAAAGCTTTTGATAAAATTCAACACCCACTTATTATAAAAATCCTCCAGAATGTAGACATACAGGGAATTTTCCTCAATATACTAAAGGCCATATATGACAAACCCACAGCCAACGTTGTCCTCAATGGTGAAAAAATGAAACCATTTCCACTAAGATCAGGAACAAGATAAGGTTGCCCACTCTCACCACTATTATTCAACATAATTTTCGAAGTTTTAGCCACAGCAATCACAGAAGAAAAAGAAATAAAAGGAATCCAAATTGGAAAAGAAGTAAAGCTGTCACTGTTTGCAGATGACATGATACTATATGTAGAGAATCCTAAAGATCCTACCAGAAAACTACTAGAGCTAAACAATGAATTTGGTAAAGTAGCAGGATACAAAATTAATGCACAGAAGTCTCCTGCATTCCTATACACTAATGATGAAAAATCTGAAAGTGAAATAAGAAAACACTCCCATTTACCAATGCAACAAAAAGAATAAAATACCTAGGAATAAACCTACCTAAGGAGACAAAAGACCTGTATGCAGAAAACTATAAGACACTGATGAAGGAAATTAAAGATGATACAAATAGATGGAGAGATATACTGTGTTCCTGGGTTGGAAGAATCAACATTGTGAAAATGATTATATTACTGAAAGCAATCTACAGATTCGATGCAATCCCTATCAAACTACCACTGGCATTTTTCACAGAACTAGAGCAAAAAATTTCACAATTTGTAGGGAAACACAAAAGACCCTGAATAGCCAAAGCAATCATGAGAAAGAAATACAGAGCTGGAGGAATCAGGCTGCCTGACATCAGACTATACTACAAAGCTACAGTAATCAAGACAGTATGGTACTGGCACAAAAACAGAAATATAGATCAATGGAACAGGATAGAAGGCCCAGAGATAAACCCACTCACATATGGTCACCTTATCTTTGGTAAAGGAGGCAAGAATATACAGTGAAGACAGCCTCTTCTAGTAAGTGGTGCTTGGAAAACTGGACAGCTACATGTAAAAGAATGAAATTAGAACACTCCCTAACATCATACACAAAAATAAACTCAAAATGGATTAAAGACCTAAATGTAAGGCAGACACCCTCAAACTCTTAGAAGAGAAAATAGGCAGAACACTCTATGACATAAATCACAGCAAGATCCTTTTTGACCCACCTCCTAGAGAAATGGAAATAAAAGCAAGAAATAAACAAATGGAGCACAATGATACTTAAAAGCTTTTGGACAGCAGAGGAAAGCATAAACAAGACGAAAAGACAACCCTCAGAATGGGAGCAAATATTTGCAAATGAAGCAACTGACAAAGGATTAATCTCCAAAACATACAAGTAACTCATGCAGATCAATATCAAAAAAAACAAACAACCTAATCCAAAAATGGGCAGAAGGCCTAAATGGACATTTCTCCAAAGAAGATATACAGATTTCCAACAGACACATGAAAGAATGCTCAACATCATTAATCATTAGAGAAATGCAAATCAAAACTATAATGAGATATCATCTCACACCGGTCAGAATGGCCATCATTAAAAACTCTACAAACAATAAATGCTGGGGAGGATGTGGAGAAAAGGGAAACCTCTTGCACCCATGGTGGGAATGTAAATTGATACAGCCACTATGGAGAACAGTATGGAGGTTCCTTAAAAAACTAAAAATAGAACTACCGTATGACCCAGCAATCCCACTACTGGGCATATACCCTGAGAAAACCATAATTTAAAGAGTCACGTACCAAAATGTTCATTGCAGCTCTATTTACAATAGCCAGGACATGGAAGCAACCTAAGTGTCCATCGACAATGAATGGATAAAGAGGATGTGGCACATATATAAAATGGAATATTACTCAGCCATAAAAAGGAGCGAAACTGAGTTTTTTGTAGTTAGGTGGATGGAGCTAGAGTCTGTCATACAGAGTGAAGTAAGTCAGAAAGAGAAAAACAAATACTGTATGCTAACACATGTATGTTGAATCTAAAAAAAAAAGAAAATGGTCAGAAGAACTTAGGGGCAAGATGGGAATAAAGTTGCAGACCTACTAGAGAATGGACTTGAGGATATGGGGAGGGGGAAGTGTAAGCTGGGACAAAGTGCGAGAGTGGCATGGGCATATATACACTACCAAACGTAAAATAGATAGCTAGTGGGAAGCAGCTGCATAGATCAGCTCGGTGCTTTGTGACCACCTAGAGGGGTAGGATAGGGAGGGTGGGAGGGCGGGAGATACAAGAGGGAAGAAATATGGGGACATATGTATATGTATAACTGATTCACTTGTCTATAAAGCAGAACCTGACACACAATTGTAAAGCAGTTATACTCTAATAAAGATGTTAAACAATATAAAATTTTTTTAAAAAAAAGAAAAAGACAGTGGGTTCTGGCTGGGTTCAAGTCCCAGCCTGTGGGTTCAATCCCAGTGTAGGTTTTGGCTGGGTTCAAGTCCTAGGCACATGGATTCAAGTCCAATCTGAGGTGCATGGCTTCAAACGCACAGCACCATAGCTCAGCCCATTCGTGTTTCACCAGCCCTTTAGTTACCCTACAAACCCTACAGTGGGTGGGGAGGGTTGAGGAGAGTAGAGAACAGGGAGGAGAAGGATGTGATTTCTGGACTATTTTACAAATTCTTCACACTCCCTGTCCTATGGGGCCTCTAGGTCTTTCAGCCTGTCAAGAATCAAGGGGACCCCAGTCCTGGCACCATCCTCACTGCCATTGACATTCTTGTTTCTGGACTTTCCACTCCAATTACTAAATTTTTTTTAACTTATTTATTTATATTTTTGGTGGCATTGGGTCTCTGTTGCTGTGCGAGGGCTTTCTCTAGTTGCGCTGAGCGGGTCTACTTTTTGTTGCTGTGCACGGGGTTCTCATTTCAGTGGCTTCTCTTATTGTAGACCACGGGCTCTAGAGCACAGCCTCAGTAGTTGTGGCACAGGGGCTTAGTTGCTCCACGGCATGTGGGATCCTCCCGGACCAGAGCTCTAACACCCGTGTCTCCTGCTTTGGAGGGTGGATTCTTTTTTTTTTTTTTTTTTTTTTTTTTTTTGCGATACACGGGCCTCTCCCTGCTGTGGCCTCTCCCGTTGCAGAACACAGGGTCCGGACGCGCAGGCTCAGCGGCCATGGCTCACAGGCCCAGCCGCTCCGTGGCACGGGGGATCTTCCCGGACCAGGGCACGAACCCGTGTCCCCTGCATCGGCAGGCGGACTCTCAACCACTGCGCCACCAGGGAAGCCCTGGCGGGTGGATTCTTAACCACTGTGCTACCAGGGAAGTAAGCATGCTCTGTGCCAGGCACTGAGATTAGGCTGTTGAAAATGGAGTGTATATGTTTTATTTTTCAATTTCAAGTTCTTGGTAGCAGACTTGAAAACTACAAAGAATAAAATTAAAATAATCTCTAATCCTATCACCCATCAATAATCACTGTTAACATGTAGATCTATGTGCTTCTGTTATTAAATTTGTAAATATGTACACAACTGTAAATTTTTAATATCGTGATATCATACCCAAATATGGTTCTAATTTATTCTCTTTTTTCTTCTTCAGTGTAAAGTAAATGGAGGAATATTTTCCCATGGTCATTAAAATCTTATACAACATGATTTTTTATAGGCTACATTTTTTTTTTTTTTAGTTTTTACTCTTTTTATTTTTCTAACACTTCAAGATGGCCCCAGTAAGCTCTTCCTGTTGTCTAGTTAATACATTCTGAGTGAAGATGTTTTATCTTAAATGCCTTTTATGGACTATATTTTTCCCCACTCTGTAATTTTTAATAGTAAGTGTCTTCATGATTTCAGGCTTCAGGACTGAGGCCACCCAGTCACTAAACATCCCATGACCTAGAGTTTATTTCTCCAACCTGAAACTGCTTCCTCACATAATAGTTAAAATAATATATAATGTCTAGCATTTAGGGAGAATTACAAAATACTTCATGTTACACAATTTCATTCAACACCAAACAGACTCCAACAGTACTCACGATTATAGTCTTAGCGTCTCCCATTTTGTAACTATGCATTGGAATTTGCCATGTCTGGTGTGATAAAGGAGCTCAAAGTTTCTCTTCCTTGCTTTGTTGTGTGTTTTGATTCTTTTCTGCCCAGCCCTCCAGTAAAGAAATGGCTCAGTATGATTCCTCAAGCAGATTTCTTACTTAAACTCTCCTCATTTTATTCTATCATATAAATTTATTTGACAGTCCCATTTTCAGAGATCAGGGTAATTTCTAATTATTGACTATTATTTGTAAAACCACTGGGGTAAACACATTCATCGATAAGTCTTTGCACACAATTTTGATCATTTCCTTAAGACAAATTCCTACAAAAAAATAGCAGAGTGAGCTAGCATCTTTAAAGCTTGTAATGACTATTATTAAATCACTTTTTATATGTAAGTATTTAAATTCTCAGTAACACTGAAAGAGCATTTTTACTTTCCTCACCTTTATCAATACCAAATATTGTATCTTTAAAATTCTTTACAGATTTGATAAGCAAAACAAAAAAGTTTCAGCATTCCTTTTGTTTGCCAATTGTCTATCATATTCTTTGTCATTTCCCTGCTGTTATACATTGATCTGTTAAAACTTTTTTATATATTAAAGATCTAACCCTCTGAATTATACATAACAAATACTTTTCTATAGTTTTCACTTAACTTATTTTATTCACTACTTTTTTGTATTAAATTATAAGCAGGGTAGTCAAATATTTTGTGTGATAATTTATACCTTTGCTTTGATGTTGAAAAAAAAATGTTTTTCCCTCAAACATAAATAATTGCCTGTATTTTCTTAAAATGTTCATGTGATTTATTACTTTACATTTACTCTTTAACATTAATATATTTTAGTATACTGTGTGCTATAAGAACGGGAAAATTTTTCTATATAGATAGTTAATTGTCCCAGCACCATAAATTAACAAATCCTTCTTTTAATTAAAAATCTCTCTTTAATCATATACTAAACTCTTATATGTAAATACCTGTTTCAGGGCTTTGTTATTTTTTTCTATTCAATTGATTTATATGTATTTTGCTTCAATATTATAAAATATTATGTATTTTAGGTTTAAAATGCATTTTACTATCCAGTAAGGTAACACTCATTTTTTTCAAAATTCCCTAATTTTTTGGCCATTTATTCTAACGGGTGAACTCTTAGAACTACATTTCAAAAAAAAAAAGAAAATCCTGTTGGAATTTAATTGGAATTACATTAAACCCATAAAAATTGGGGAACCCACAATATCTTTACAAATTGAGGGTTCCCATTCATGAACATTTTATTTTCATTCATTTAGTCAAATCTTTTTAATAACCTGTTTTAATAACTTCTATAGCATTCTGTAGTTTTCTTTATCTAGGCTTTGCACCAAATTTGTGATTAAGGTAGATCCTAGGTATTTTACATTTGTGTTACTCTTATGGATAACATTTTCCCACTATATCTTTGAAGAAGTACTAGATGTATAGATAAAAATTATTGATTTTCCTATATTCATTTTAGATTCATTTATCTTTTTACACTCTTTTTACTCTAAACTTCTTTCCATAGCTTCCCTTAGTCTCTATCTCCTTTTGAAAATTCTTCTTTCTGTTCGCCCCATACTTCATATAACAAGAAAATTTTCCTGCATATCTTTGTAGTTTGGGGTGTCTATGGTCTGTGGCCTCCCACAGAAGATGATTTGGTTGAGATAACCTAAAGGACACTTTGCATTTTTTAATATGAGCATATCCATCAGACTGAGACACAGAATGGACATCCCTTTTTTATTTCCTCCCACACTCACTCTGTTATCCTACAGATTTTCCTCTGACAATTCCCTCTGCCTTGAATTTCTTCTCCAATCCATTTCTGCTCTCTTTACCCTTTACCTTCTGCTCCCTTTCTCCTAGTAGGCTCCTCCCATTGCACGATCAGAATCACTCCTTGTCCAGTGTTCTGAAGGAATATCTTTGTTCCTTTATTATGAATCTATATGTATATCTGACTCCACACCAAAATCTAAACTAGAGAACGAAGATTCCCAAAACTTAGCACTGTGTCTGGCACACAGTAGGTTCTCAATAAATGTTCATTAAGTTGAATAGAACTGAGTGATAGTCTCTCTTATATGTGGCTAAGCCAATTAATAAGAAGAGAATCCAGTGGAACAAGAAATGAACTCTCACATCCTTAGCCATATTGATATGTGCAAAAAAAAAAAAAAAAGTTCTCCATTTCCTTATTCTGTTTAAGCTAGTGTTTGCTTAAGTCCTAACCACCTGCTGCTCTGCAGCTGTATTAGGGAATAAGTCTGTGCTCTAAATTACCAACTCAGAGCTTCCTGGTGGCTTTTCTACTAACAAGCTGCCAAGTCCAGAATGATGAGTTTTCTGTTTTAGCTGACAACCAAAACAAAATCTGGCTGCGCTAAACACGCTCTTTTCACTCCACCTGCTGCTTCTGCAGCTAAAGTGGAGAATGACATACGAACCATCAAAGTCTGAGGCCAGTATTTTTCTGGGATTCCATGGATTTCAACATGAGGCATTGAGAAATTGCTTGCATGTTACCTGTTTACTCCTGTAGAAATCACTCATGTAACATAGGAGAAAACTTAAAAACCTTAAAAGCTGTCCATGGTCCTTCCTGCCCAGGAGTCAATCTCTGATGATAGTACCAAGAGCTGGGACACAGGAGGGCTCAGTAGTCTGCCTGTTTTCTCACCTCTAAAAGGGAAGAACAAACTAGTCAAACTCGTATTTGCTTCTGAAAAACTTCCCTTGCTGTTAGGCAGAAGAGTGGGGATCCCAGACATTGATACAAAATGAAGAGGCATTTGGGGACCAAGAGGCCTTTCAATACCACTCACATCAATCTTGGTGTCAACTAAGACTCAGTCAGAGTGTATTGAGAAAAGTATAGATGAAAAGGTCATCATCTTCACACTGGCTCAACTTGATAAGTCTCTCATCTGCTTTGGGTGAACCCTTCAGGTGTGGGGACAAGGGAGAGGAGGCCTCAGAAGGCCACAGCATCCCCATCAAATCACCCAACCCCCACATTACATAGCACTGGGGAGAGAGAACACACTTTCAATTGTCAGATAGTTTTAGTAAATCATAAATAAATAAGAACTGTGGGTCAAAAAGAGTAATTTGAAAATTATAAAACATTACATAGTTTATTGAGTACTTACTATGTGTCCAGCACTATGTTAACACTTTAAATGCATTACCTCAAAATCTCACCCTAGGTAACACAACTGGTAAAAGTTTGAGCAGCATTTGGACCAGGAAACACCACACTATTTCCTCTTATTTCATCCCAACCCAGCAAAGTTAGAAGCTGACTTCCCAGACTCTCCCAAGTTACAGGTTAAAAAATTCCTCCTAATCCCAATAGGGACAAATGGAAAAGAGAGGTTGTCCAGATAGGCCAGATGGATTTTCAAGAAGGTTTCTCTTCCAGGGACACTAGAAATGCAACCTATAGGTAAAGGGCACAGACCTTGGGCTCCATCAACCTTTGGGGATGTCTGAACCTGAAATTAATTTCTGAAAGCATTTCTCCAGATATAACTCTCTCCCCTCCCAATAAAATACCAAAATTGGCTGCCTCACTTGTGGTTGTCCCCATTGTAGGTGTTTTCAGTGAGCTTTAGCTTTAGATAAAGGAAGCTTTATATTGTTAAAAAGTGCTAATTTTAAAACACAATGCTAATTTTAAAACACTGTTCATAGAAGCATGTCTTAGGTACATGATTTCTAGACTAAGTTGTCTCGGCTAAGCTATTTATTTAGTTAAATTGACAAAGATGTATGCACATATTTTGAACAACTGTTTTCCAAAATACAGTATTAATATATTCTCTCTCAACTCTTTGTTTACTGCTGAGTTATTATTTGGTTCCTAACAAAAAAATCTAATAGTAGAATGAATTCCCTTCCTAGAAATTTTTATTTCCGACTAATATTGTTTGAACTTAGGTGGTACCAGTATGTATTCTCTCACCTAAGTTTAATAAAGGTCAGTTATTTAAAATGTCAGCTACTCAGAACAAAATAATGTTTATCTCTTTGTTTTTAATGAGAACGAGAAAATATAGAGGTCATAAATTTTCAAAATATATATTATAGACATATACACACTACTATATATAAAATAGATAACTAATAAGGACCTACTATATAACACAGGGAACTCTACTCAATACTCTGTAATGGGCTATATGGGAAAAGAATCTAAAAAAGAGTAGAGATATGTATATGTGTAACTGATTCACTTTGCTGTACACCTGAACTTAACATTATAAATCAACTATATTCCAATAAAAAATTTTAAAAAAAGATATTATAAAGTCCATTAGCTGACACTACTCATGACTTAGAGAAATGTGCCATAGGCCCTCATTGCAGAATCTGTTTACTCCTATTTTAGAGACTATTCTAATAAGTTTAGTCATTTGGTATCTTAGCCTATACTTGACTTCAGCAGGAAATCTAAAGGATTTTGTGATAAACAAATTCTAACAATAGTGAGCTACTGCCCCTAATGACAGTCAAAAGCAGCTATGAGAAGTAGGCATAAGAAATCCAGAAGCAGGTCTGCCTGTGCCTACTGGGGCTGTGCTGCGAGTACTCAAGGGTCAGCTGGAGTCATCTACAACATTCCAAACACAAAACAATACAAAACAGAGAGTCCTCAGTGTGCAAGATTATATAAGGATTTACCCAAAGGTTTGTTTTTCTTTGTTAATATTTTAAATGCTACTTAAAGGAGTGAGCTTAATTTATAAGCTCCCTGCGCCTCCTCATAACTCCCGGATCAAGAGCACTCTGAGACTTGGACATTTCGTTTTCTAATCATCGGTTGTTCCTGGGGGGCCTCGGATGCCAAATCAACATAATTCCTGCTGCAGTCCATGATGTGGGTGGGGAGTGGTGAATTAAAGGAAGGACCTCCGTGAATTTGAAGTCTGGAGATTCTTAGCTAGACAAACCACTAAATGCCTCTTTAAAATAGCACTAATAACTACTGATAACCAAGTCCCCTACATTTCTCTTCTGTTTTAATTTTCTTTGCACATACCCTGATGACAAAGGAGAATGATGCACCGTCTTGGTGGGGACACTTGCCCTTCTTTGCCTTCTATTTCTGTGCAAGAGTCCCTCATTTCTCCCCAAAGCAAGAAGAGTCCAGGCTCCCTCCCTCTTACTCCTGCCTCCCAGGGGAGGGGCTCCTAGAATTAGTGAGAGTGGTCACTGATTGGGCAGAAGCTCCAGGGGGTGGTGCCAGGGCGAGGTCCTCTGCACAAGCTCAGAGTGGAACTGAATCTCCGGTTCTTGGCTGGAGTCTGTGGGTGGGTTAAGAGCCACTCTACTGGCAGGCTTCTTGGTCCAACATTTCAGTTAAATGTGCAAGTGGAGCCTCTTCTCAGTGGGTGAAAGAGGCCCACTGCTTTCAGTGTGCCCCGGAAAAAAATTGGGAGTATGAGAAGTGCCTACTGCTGGCTGGGGAAGTGTGTTTCAAAGTCTCCTAGGCAGATCTCCCCACTCACCGAGTCCCAAAGCTTAAAGGGCCGGGGCCGGGGTTGCGGGGGAAGGGGGGAGGGGGTGGAGAAAACCCCCATCTAAGCCACATTCCCCCACGCACATGACCAGGCATTTAGGTGTGATTTTGCAATAGCCTGCATATTAACCCAAGACCTTGATAACAGTATGGCGGGTGCCCTTCATGTCTCTGTTATCGATCAGAATCAGAGAGCTGAGTATTTGGTTTCCCCAACTTAGCTATCATGCAAGTCCCTCACCAGGCAGGAGGCAGACAGAGGATCTGAATTCAGGTCTTATTGTTCCAAATCCAGCCCTCTTACAAGTTGCTCGTGATGCCATCAGGGCCAAGTTTGGAGGAATAAGAGGTTGGCGATGGAATGTCCCATTTCTACTGATTGTTTTTTCTATGATTGGAGTCCCTGATGAAAACAGTTACCAATCTGGTTTTTTTTTTTCTTTTTTTAAAGATATTTTAGAGTAGTGGTTCTCAAGCGTGGGTGATCTTGCCCCACCCCAGGGCCATTTGGCAATGTTTTCAGACATTTGTGACAATTTTAGTTGTCACGGCTATCGGATAAGGGACAGAAAGGCTGCTAAATATCCCTACAATTCATGGAACAGCCCCCACAACAAAGAACTGTGGGCTCCAAATGGCAATAACACTGAAACTGAGAAACGCTTGTTTAAGAGGCTCTGTGAAACATGGGTGCTGACTATAAATTCAGCATCACATGTAAATGCATCAGAACCGCAGACTGGTGAGAAGGGAACCACCCTGTAGTATAGTTACTGCAGCTTTTTCATCAGTCACTGTGGATCTCTTAGCCTGGCCAGGTCATCATCAAAACTATCGGGTAAGTGAAGCTTGTATTTGCCCCTTTCTATTCCCTTTATCTTCTCCCCTTCAAAAATCCTCAGCCCATCTGCACCCCCTACACATCCAGAATCTTTCTGGAGACACTATAACTCCTCCATGCCTAGATTCAGTCCTCCAGTCCTCTCCAGTTCCTGAACCAACACTAAGCAGGACCAAAAAAAAAACAAAAGGCAAATTAATAGATTTTCCCCAACATAAACTTTCCATAACTAGGAGAGAACGCCTCATTTTGCTAGCTAGCTGCCTTCCATACTGTAGCTCATTAAATTTAACAATAGTCTTATAAGATACACATAATTTCCATTTTAAAGTTAAGGAAATGAAGGCTCAGAGAGGTTAAATGATATGCCCACTTTCTTAAAGATGGTAAGAGGCTGTTATCTGTTCTGTATTAATTCCAAAGCATACTTTATGCCCCATTTAGTCTGTACCTGACTTTCCTGTTCTAATGTCATGTCACATTGGATACAAACCATTTTTCAGGTTTCTATTTTAAATTATTGGAAATGAATTCACAAGCCAAATAAATCATCAAATTTTTTAACATCTTTATTGAAGTATAATTGTGTTACAACGTTGCGTTAGTTTGTGTAACAAAGTGAATCAGCTATATGTATACATATATCCCCATATCCCATCCTTCTTGTGTCTACCTCCCACCTTCCCTATCCCACCCCCCACCCACCCCTCTAGGTGGTCACAAAGCACCGAGCTGATCTCCCTGTGCTATGCAGCTGCTTCCCACTAACTGTTTTAGTTAGGATCCTTTGATTGCAAGTTACAGAAACCAATTCGATCTAGGTAAAATACATTGGAGCAATATTACAGGGATGTAGGGATTCTCACAAAAACCAAGGAGAAAAAGAAAAAGTGAAAAGCTGCTGCTGTTTTTTCTCACTGTTTACATCAGATGGACTCTCTCAGCTTTCTCTCCGTTGACTGTAGGGGACCATGACCACTCCACAGTCCCTACCATTACATGTTTTCAGTCTGTTCTCATTCTCTCTCTCTCTCCCTTTCCCACTCTCTATTCCAAATCCTGGAAAAGAATGTTCCCAGTTAGAGACAAATTTCAACTCCTGATAGAGTTAGTCCTTCCCAAGGGAGAAGAGTCATGCCAAACCAACATGGAGCTGGAAGCCGACTCCTGTAGATGAGGAGGAGAGCATAGTTCCTGGAAAATGGGAAAAGCCACTGGGTCATGGGCTCGGCTGGCCCATTACAATGAGAACATCTAATGCCCCAGAGGCCTTTTGTGAGATGAACACCAGCCGGGAACTGACCAGGTTGGTTTGCTTCTTTACAGAGAATTACGTAGGGCCAATCAAAAGGATTTATGTAGTGAAAGGCGATTATACTAATTTATTCTAGTTTCCTCTGAATCGTGATGAGTTCAATAAGCAGAATAGCAAACTGATTGGAAGGCCCTCTGCTTTCTGAACTGTGAGACCTCCTGCTTTCCACTTCTTCAGAGGTTTATTTATCATTTAAACTCATGTCAGCTAATGATCCTGTTAGCACTCTCAGGCCCTGCAAGAGTCTCTGAATCAGGATAGGGGGAGACTAAAAGTGAACAGCTTTCTCTCTGTAGGGCATACAGCAGCACCTTCCATGGAAAAGAGCTTTAACTGACTATGTAAATGCAACCTGAGAGTAATCTTACTAGTGGACACAGTCCTTTTCCTATTTCATAAAACTACTGTATTTATTCTTAATAAGGATGCCTGGCGACATTGAGATTAAAAAATGAGAACAAATGACTGACAGTTTCACTTCTAGGGTCAGATAGACATTTTGGTCAAAACTATAACACCAGGTCCTGCCTTTTCCCCCATCCTCACACTCAGATTAGCCTTCTAAGCCAAACTGCTTCTTGGTCATTGTAAAAATAAAAGGAAATACATTGGACACCAGAAAATGGTGTTGAGACATAGAGTAAGTGCAATGAATACAGGATAAGTCAGGGTAAGTGAAGGCACTTTCTCTTCCATCCTATAAAATGCAGATAGCTGAAGAGCTACTGCAGACATCGTAAAGTGGCTATATTTTTAGCCCCTACTCATTATGGCTTTGAGTGAATAGTCTCTCTATTGTCTTAAGCCATTCATCTTTGGAGAAATATGGCCCCATTTCTGTATCTATTTATCTCTTTAGAAACAGGAAAACATAAACTGTTGCACTATAATAAATTTTCTCACTTTTAATAGTTCAAATGATTCAACAGTAAAATGAAAGTCAAGCATTATTTTTTTTCCTTGGATTTTTGTCATTTTGAGTATTCTTAGAACCATTTAATGCCATGATTCCCTAAGAATGGCCTCAATTTGATGATCTGTCTTCTGAAGATGGTTTTCTCAAACTTCAGACAGTTAAAAGTAGACTAGAAAAGAGCTTAATCATCTCTGCTTTCTAAAAGTACAAAGAAAGCAGGTGTTTTTAGATAGCTTATTTCTAACTCATGCAAATTTCAAAATGTAGAAAAGCAAAAACTGAGAG
Source organism: Phocoena sinus (assembly GCF_008692025.1). Lineage (NCBI taxonomy): Eukaryota > Metazoa > Chordata > Mammalia > Artiodactyla > Phocoenidae > Phocoena > Phocoena sinus. The sequence goes on from NC_045775.1 coordinate 75,090,826, forward strand.
GACTAAAATTATCCCAAAATAATAGGTTTATCTAGGACACAAAATGCTAAACAACTCCAGGTTATTCTTAACATGAAATTTAATTGGAAAATATAAAGTTAACAGGATTTTGGATGTACTAAGATATGATTTAGTGACACCTTTGCTATTCAGGCAAAGAATTAATTTTCATATGTTTTCATATGAAAAGATCAGCATTGGGTTCATCCATTCTTTCTGCCTCACCTTGGTGCCTGAGAATTATAGCACAAGAGATGTTTCAGATAAATGCATACTCTCCATTGCTGGACAGAGCTTCTACTCCAAATCGCTGTCTCCTTTCCTGAGCCAAGATAAACAAACTAGGAGGTCTGAAATTTCCCATCTCACCCTTGAACTCAGTACCACAACTACATAGCCTGCTTTCTTGTCTTCTCTGAGCTTTCCAGATTCAAAGGGGACTCTCAGGAGGAAGGCATTTAAACAGGGAAAATAGTAAAAGTCAAAAACCAACAACCCCACAAAAGCACTCAGGCCAAAATAGTTCCAAAAATATAGGCCAATAGCCACTGTCCTCCTCCCCCAGATTGAATCTCCGATCGAAATTTCTGATTCTAAACATTTTCACATGCCTATTACCTTGCTATGTCCAGGATGAAGAAGTAAGGAAAGGAAATATCCATCTCACTCTCCAGATGGAAGAATAGCCTGTCCCCTCATTTTTCCCTGTGTAAACCATAAACCTTTAATAAATTGACCCATGTTCTGTGCTAACACTTTTTCGTATGTCACATCCAATATGCCACCAAAGTGTCATCTCACCTTGATTCAGCATGTCTGCCTTAGAGTGTAAGCTTTCATTTCTTACTAGAGCATAAACTACTTGTAGAGAAAACTTTGGTCTCCTGCAGCTCAGTAGTTAAGAGCATGGATTTTAAAGTCAGACTGCCTGGTTGTTGATCATGGGTCAGGTCCCTGACTGTCTGATTGTGTTACTTTACCTCCTGGGGCGTCAGCTTCCTCATCTGTAACATGAATGGGAATATTGCCGATAACTGCCTCATGGCAACGCGGAGAGGACCAAATAAGGAAATATGTGTGAAGTACTTAGAGTACTATGACACGTGGTGAGTGATCACTTAATGTGAGCTGGTCATATTTCCCTAGTGTGTGATATAAAATAGCCACCATTAGTGCGTCGGATGAATGAATGAATCCTGAGAAGCATTTGAGATCTCTCTCAGAAGAATATCTGGCATTATTGAAAAAGACATGGGTGATGCTACAGAACCCTTTTGTGGCTTGAGAAAGGCATATCCAGGGAGAATGGCAAAATAGATACATCTTCCCAGACAAAGGTTTTCTGACCCACCCTAAAGGATTACATACTTTCCCTGTTGCTTTGCTTAGCACTGTTTATGACCCAAGAAAATTTCCTTTGAAGAAAACAGAATTCAGAGCTAGGGTGAAAGTAACGTGAAAGGGAAAATCTACACCTTTCATGGGTGCTTTTTCTCTCCTGTCCAGCCTGAAAAATGGTCTCTATCCAGGAAAGAAATGAGGTGCAGAGAAAATTAAGAATGCAAGTAGAAAGTTGATTTGGGTTTTTGCGGGCACTTGAGTGATATCTCAAAAAATTGAAAGGCCATCTAAAAGTACCTCCTCTTATTTGTGGTCTCACTTCCTGAATGAAATACTGTCTACATTAATCCTGTCTGGAATTACAGGGCTTTTCTATGTTTGATGCCTCCAGAAAGTCAGAACACAAACACCAACCAAAGAAAACTATATGCGCGAACATAAATTAGATGCTTTCCCCCCAATGGGATGCATCCATGCATCCTAGCTTATAAATTTAGATTATATCTCTACTGTCATCTTGTGATTGAATGGTTTTTAATGACGATATCCCTAAAAAGAGAGTCCAAAACTCAGAACACAAGGAGCTTTCAAGGCAAAAAGCTGAATCCTTCTTTCCCCTACCTAGCAAGCAATGTCACACTTTCTGATGCTTGGGATCAAAGCAAAGATTTGGGAGGCATTCCAGAAACAGGGTAGGGAGACAGCATGTAGGAAACTAAGAGAACACGAAGACAGTGTCCACCTGTTTTTCTTAGTCGTGTGCAATAAAAAGATTCTATTTTGTCTCACTTTAGATGTAAAAGCTCTAATTTTAGAATGATAACCCCCACCCATTCCCACAGAGCTGTCCATCCCGCAGTCTAGAACACTCTGCCATAATGAGATCAGCTCATACGTGGGCCGTTCTTCTCTCCTATATTCCTGACTGGCCTATCTCCCCACTGGACCTGGGCATCCCCTTTCATGTTCATAATTACTTCCATCCCTTTGAGTCACCTGGAAATTTGAGAAGTCTGTCTCCTACGTACTTTTACAAATCACTGAGTCAATTCTTGACCTGGCTCTGAACACAGACCTCTCTCTTCCTCCGCCTGGATGTGCTGACCCCAGGCTTCTCCAATTCTGGCATAATTAGGAAATATGTGAAGCTCATCTTGGGCGCTCCATCCCTCTTCCCTCTCCCCAAGCCCTAACCCTCCATCACAGCTTTCCGCTGCCCATAAAATACACCCTGGCTGCTCCTTCTTCCCACTGCACTTGGTCTTTCCACTGCCTTTATCCTAAACCTACCTCTCCACTGTCTCCTGTCAAGCCGGCTTTTAGAACTCAGCCTCTGTAAATAAGAGAAACTAATTCACCTTAAGTAGCTATTAACAACTGATTATGAATTCTCTGTTGTCTTTGCCATGGAATATTTGTATCCAGCAGAGGAAAATGGACTGAAATACATTATAGGAATTCCCTGGTGGCCCAGTGGTTAGGACTTCACGCTTCCACTGCAGGGGGCATGGGTTTGATCCCTGGTCGGTGAACTAAGATCCTGCATGCCGGGAGGCACAGAAAAAAAAAAAAAAAAATTAGTGCGTATCCCATTGTCTGATGGGATTGGTTTAGCTCTTCCTGCAGCCTCCCACCTTCACACTTTCTTACCAGATTTTTCATCTTCATCTCCTGAGTCAGTGACAAGTGTTACCCACTGAGAGGAATTATCCAGAATACAAAGAAACAAGAAGCTCATAATGCTTTAGAGCTTCTAAACAAATTTTGAAAAATTGTAGCAAAGACTTAAAAGTCATGGCTTTTTATTTGCAAACCTTTGGCTTGTTTTACTTGTAAGCCTAAGCCCTAAAGAATACAGAGCATAAAATGTTAACATCCTCAAATAAAAAAGAATATATGAAGTGCCAGGGTCCCTACCAATCTAGACCAGATTGGCTGAGGGAAAATTAAAGTCAGAGAGTGAAAAAACAGGTGTAAACTTTCCTGTGGATCTCAGAGTCCTGTGCTGAGCTGGGGGTGGGGTGGAGTGGGGTAAAAGGAAATGGGCCCAAGTTCCAGACACATATAGGGGATTTAAGAACAAAGGCCCCCAGTGCCTTACGTCCTAGGAAAGAACAGCTGCCTGCACCAGCATGGTGAATACCAAGTGAATAGAGCTTGGAGTTTGATGTGTTTTGGTAGAAATGGGAATTAAGAGAGATTTCTGCTCCCACCCAACCCTGCCAAGAAGTGAAAGCTCCTCAGAGGGTTTTAGAAGTTAGGCTGCAAAGACCTATGAACCTCAGAGACAAAGAGAATGTGATATGTTTCCCCAAAATTCATATTTTGAAATCCTAATCCCTAAGGTGATGGCATTAGGAAGTGGGTTCTTTGGGAGGTGATTGGGTCATGGGGTAGAGTCCTCATGAATGGGATTAGTGCCCCTTATAAAAGAGACTCCAGAGAGCTTCCCAGTGCCTTCCTCTATGTGAGCACATGGCGAGAAGTCGTCAGTCTGCAACCTGGACCAGGCTGGCACCCTGGTCTCAGCCTTCCAGTCCCCAGAACTATGAGTAATAATATTTCTGTTGTTTATAAACCACACAGTCTGTGGTATTTTGTTAGAGCAGCCTGAACTGACCAAGACAGTAGCTAAAGCTACTCAAGTGATGTCTGGGTCGGCCTTAGAGGCTTCATCTCTTATTAAGCAGCCCAGGGCTCTTTGCCCTGCTCTGAGTAACCCGCAATTCACTGCCTCCTTCTGGTGCATTGGTCCCTATGTTATCCTTATGTCACTTCCAGCATACCACTCAGGCTTCCGAACCAGACATCAGCATTCATGGGGGTTAGGGAAGGATCTCAGCTGGTTCATTTTTCTCTCCCAATAACAGGTAAAGACCGCAGTGATGGTGGAAATATGTTCTTCCCACCAGGAAAGCAGGGTCCATCTTGCTACCAAGGATAACCTGGATCTCGTGATTTCCAAACAGAAGGGAACAATTCCTTTCAGCCTTCCTTCCGAGAATGTCACCATAGCCTGAAGTTCACTGAAGTGCCCATTACTGACAACAGCTGATAGTCTTGCGCCCTATGCAGCCATAATTTGCCCAGCCCCTGGCAGACTGAACTGGCATTGCAGGTGCCCAGAGAGGACCAAGTGGCAAGAACGCTTCACCTCACTCCTGTTGAGAGAAGCACTAACATGTAGAATGGCATTCAAAGGCAGAAGGGAGGGGACAGTTAGCGCTGAGGTCACTTCATTAGGCTGACAAGCCAGAACTGGGACAGGAGAGAGGGAGGCAGGGGGAACAGACAGATGTTACATTAGAACAGAGGAAGGAGGCACAAAACTGGGTGTGGGGGTCCCCTGTTCTCTTGACATTAACAGTCACAGGGGAGCCTCACACTTGGGGGTCTGTGCACACTGCCTTGCATCTCCATCTGGGTACCATCTGAGGTGTCAGGGAGAAGACCCATCTGTTTCCCTCCACTAGGCTTGCAGGAAAGGACACCAGGAAACTATTTGCAGAAATGCTTCCAGATCAACAGGGGCTCAGAGGCTGAAGATCTGGCCCTAGGACATTGGAATTATAACGTTTGGACAAAGAGGAAACTGGTGGCTAACCAACCCACAGGGAGGATTCCACTAAAGAGGATGCCCCAAAAAGGCAGAGAGCACCCTGGAAATAAGAGAGAGCCGAAGGGACCCAATACAGTCCACGGGTGTGAGGGTGGTTCTGGTTGTGTCACAAGTGTCAAGCTCCCTTGAAAACTTGTTTGACGTCTCACAAGAGAAGCAATAATAAATTTAAAAATACATTTGAGATATATCATTAATTATATATTAGATCATGCCATGCTGACAAAAATCTGTAGTCTCTTGTGGGGAGGCGGGGGAGCTCCTTTACAGCTTGCAGAGCAGTGGGGTCCTGGAGGTGTAAACAGAGTCCTCTGCTGAATGAAGATGCCCACAATAATAGGAAAAAGTAGGAAAGATCGCCAGCCTTTCAGTTCCTACCCAATTCACCTGCCCTATGTGAAAGGCTCCCACCTTCCACAGATCATTGCCTCAAAGATCTTTCCTCTGCCGCCCAACCTCTTTGGTCAGCATGCTCTAGGTTTTGCTTCCCACCCAGGCTACTAAAATCTCCACTGAATTTACATTATGTCTGAGATGCTGCCTTTGGTTCCCCTTTGCTCTACAGCTCACAGCTCTCAGCTAGTTCTGCCCTACAGCAAGTTCATGCTAGAACCCCAGACCTCCTGTTAACCCAGGAGGACCATTCACAGAAGACCAGAGGATCTGGGAGAGGAAAGCTGCCCAACACAAAGTTACCACCGAGGACCAGGAAACCACCCCCGGGGAGTGAGTGAACCATTGGAAACCCAAGATAAACATAAAAGAGTCCTGAGAACCAAATGGTGCAGACTGTCAGAGTCAAAAACCATGCCATCATCAACCCAGGCCAAGGTTACCCCAAGATCAGGAAGGGCCTGGGGAAATAAGCATAACATACAAAGGTATGAAGATCTCACTATGTGGGGTGATCCTATCTACCCAATTAGCATTCAGTTCCCTGAACACACAGTCCCAACCTCTATGATGGGGTTCTACACTGTATATATTTTAAAAAGTCTGTTCTAATAACAAGTAGCTGTTGAGTTAAACCAACTCAGTAATTTAAATAAACTAATGCCTGGACTTAGGTATTCCAAGAAGTTAGAAACTTGACAGATTTTATTTTAATTGTTTATTTGAAGCCAGACATGAGTGTGGACCAAGGTAATATTGATAATGTTTAGCAGGGCATCTATCAATCACAGTGGATCAATCAAAATGTGTGCTGGGTGGTACACTGCTCTGGTGCACGGTGCCAGCTAAATACACCCTGGTGTGGGAATCTAAGGAGAAGACCCTTTACTGAGTGATGAGAATGTAGTTATGAGTTACTGCAAATATTTATAACAGATACATTGTATGCCAACAATTAATAATAATAATAATTTAACAATTTTCCTTATCATTAATAGATATCATAATTGTTGTAATAGGTGTGAATTAGCAGATCAGTTGTAACTGAAATGGCCAAGGATTAGTGAGTTAAAGTGTCTTCTTTTTAATGGACCAATAAGAAAAAACTGTTTGGAATGTAAACCTGGGGGTGAATATTTGAAAAAGTAAAATCTGTGTGCCATAAAGGAAAAAATGTTACTAATTTTAAATATGGAAACTAAATATAACGTTTCCTATTCAAAGGGGCATGACAATATTCAAGGGAGGGAGGGGGAAGTTTGCTTTTCTGTTCGGTAAACACCCCAGTGGACATTTCTTTCTGGTGTGAAAGGGCAAGCCCAAGGTTGTGCTGGAGAAAATGGTCGAGACACAGGGAAGGTAAACTACCCTGAGTAGTACAGGAGTAGGATTTGAACGTTCTTTTGAACAACATGATAGGCAGGGGTGGAGGCTCTAAGTTCAGTGATGAACAAGGTGAAGAAACTGTCTCTGAGAAGAAAACCCAACTCACTAACCCAGCATCAGGATGGGGCTCAAATAAGGCGTGATCAGAGAAAGATTATTTTGGGTGGCGGCTAGTCGATTTGCGGCAGAGTTTCAAGATACTTCTGTTCTGTACTAGAATTCTTCTTGGTGGCCTCAAGATTTCATTCTGAGACTGTTAACATCATGCCGGTGGTGCTAAGGAGAAATAAAGTGTGGGCCATGTGCGGTGCCTGGGGGTGGGGGACATGCCCCACGCATTGTCCCCCAAACACACTCTGTCTTTGGGAGATTAAGTATGGGGATGACAGTGTCTTATTGAGGGAGGGCTCTCAATAAGGGCCACATCATCGATGACAAAGACTACAGAACTAAGATGGAGAAGGGCCTGACCGTGGGGAAGCAAGCTAAAACAGTTCAGGAACAGACATGAAAGAAATCCATTTTCTCCCAAATATGCTCAAAGATGGAGAAGGGATTGACAGTAGTTCTGTTGGGCTGGAGACCAGGCAGTGATGGCACATGTGTAATACATAGGCATGCAAGAGAGAGACTGAGAGCCTGGGGGTGCCTACGTGGTATGAAGTAGCCAGAGACCAACTAAAAGTGAAATCTGACAAATGGAGGATTTCAAGTACTTATCAAAAAACATTCTTTCACTGAGAGGGTTTTTGCAGAATTCAATCACACCTAAAAATGGAAGCAAAGTAAGCACTGGAAAAAACTTCCTGCATCCACATGATAAGATATCAGGGCTTTCTAGGTAGACCAGAAATCTTAGGTTCGTAGAATAGCAATGTGGACAGCGAGCCATCAAATCGGCTGACAACTGTAGTAAGCAGCCCTCTCCAGCTGTGCACATAGGGGAGAGGTATGCCACAGCTTTGGACTAAAGAAAAGCAGACAAGAAAATAAAATGCCACTGGGGCATAATGTCAAAACCGCAGCAAAAGTTGCCTCAACTTCTCTGTCACGGGTAGGCCTCATCCTGGAGGTCTGTTGTATAATCAGCAAACAAAATTGAGACACACTGGAACTGTGTGTACAAAAGAGGAAGAGTGTGTGTGTCACACGTGCCCACGAATGCACGTGAGAGCAAGAACGAAATGTAGAAGCACATAAATACATTTATAAATCAGAATGTTGCTCCTATTGGTATACATGTAAACTGTTCTCCTTTAGATGCTATATTAGATCAGATGTCAGCTACTCTACCAGAAGAGATATTAATATATTCATTCATTTATTCATTAAGTAAATTAACATATATTGAACACCTTGTAGGTGTTCAGCATTCTTCTAGGCAGCTTCTTAACATCACAATTCGTTTCCAGAGTTCTGCAGGATGCATAAACCCTCTTTTTTCCAACAAGAAAACCAAAGCTCAGTGAGATAAGTGACTGCCCACTGTGGCAGCTACTGAATAGCTGCAGGTTGAAAGACAGGTCTCCTGATCCAGGGGACACCAGATTGCATGCAAAGGACTTTAGACTGTAAGACAGCAGCTCCCAAATTTGTTCACTTGATTCCACATTCAAGTGAACCCCAGAGCTGCCCAAGTACAAATATTACATGTAGTGTAATTACATGTAATGTATTATATGTAAGAAATTATTTAAGGAACGTTTGCTGGATTCCACCTGTGTGATACGCCTACATTTTAACACGTACTTATTCTCAAATTGCTCATAGTATCGATGGGAAAGGAAAAAGTAAGCAAAAATATAAAACTGTAGCACCATGTCATAGTTTGAATAACCAAAATCAGTGCCAGAGACAACACTGAATAAAGTTGATATGATGATCTCAACTCAGGTGCTAAGAGGGGAAATAAATCATGTAAAACATTCACAGAAAAGGTGAAAATTAAGCTTAGTCTTGATAGAAAAATTGGAATTTCTAAAGAGAACAATAGAAAAAGGATATTCCAGGAAGAGGGAAAGCTCTTGCAAAGGCACGGAAGTGTGGAACCTCTGGGCTGGAGGAATTGCAGAGAGTTTGTTAGAGGTGGAACACGGCATGAGGGGTGAGATGAAGATGGGCTGGTGAAGCAGCTGTGAGTTACACAATGAGAGATCTTGAGAGACATGGAAGTAGATGGGCTGGATCAGCTAGAGCTCGCCCTCAGCCTTATCTGAAGCCTGGAATTAGGTGACTTTCCCCACCCCCACGCAGAGGCTCAGAAAACTCCTCGGAAAAATACTTGAACCCTGTCCATTAGTAGGGTTTGAAAATGTGCGAACACGTCATACGACTTCAAAAGACAGCAGAAGGAATTCCCTGGTCGTCCAGTGGTTAGGGTTCAGGTTCAATCCCTGGTCAGGGAACCAAGATCCCAAAAGCCAGGTGGCACGGCCAAAAATTGAAAAAGAAACAAAAAAAAGACAGCAGTTGGGCTGTATGGTATATTTGAAAATTGCTAAGGGAGTAGATTCTAAAAGTTGTCATCACAAAATAATTTGTTTTGGAACTATATGAGGAGATGAATGTCAACTAAACTTATTGTGATAATCATTTCACAAAAATATGTATGTCACATCACGTGGTATACTTTAAACTTAAAAAATAATATGGCAATTATATCTCAATAAAACTAGAGAGAAAAAAATACAGCAGATGGAAAAAGAGACTAACAAAGTAGTTTCCATCAGGGAAGGAGGAAGGTGGTCAAAGCAGAGCCTAAGATCAGAGCAGAGGGGAATCTGGGCATGGTGTGGCAGCTTATTCCAGAACCTCTGCTAACCGAGGCATCCATCCAGTTCAGCCAGGGCTGTGTTTATAAATTAAAAGAACTGGATCATAGATTCCTGAGGATACTTAAACTATTCTGAAATTGTGCTCAGATGAAGGCGGCCGAGGAGATGGTGTTCTGTTTTTCTCTTCCTTGTTCCCTATTCTTTATCTTATAAAAGAATCTTGCCTTCTACCCCATTTTGCAGCTCTCTGCACCCTTGGGAATGGAGACTGCCTGTTTCATGAAGTCTTAAACAAACTTTATTGTATCACCTTTAGTCATTTTTAACACACACTTACACACGGAAGGAGAGCTGGAATCTCCAGAATTTACTTCTCCCCATGGCAGCCCTTGACTGACAGGAGTGGGGACTTCACAGCCCAGCTCCCTGGTGTCCCACGGGGTAATGCTGGGGCATCACCTACACTCTAGGGCTCCCCAGCGGACCTGTATGAACCCTCCCTGGGAGGTTCCCTGAGGACAGATCTGTGCTTGGTTCTCTCCCCATTACTGTCCTACTTCCCCAACTCTTTACGCCCAGAAGCACTTTCTTTAAAACACCACTTACTCATGAATCCTAATATTAGAGTCAGCTTCTGAGGCTTTCGAGGTGGTCACTGTCTAGAAATGGGGAGAAGAGAGTGAACAGACAGGTACGGTAGGAGAGAACTGGGGAAATAGAGCTAGAGGAGTGCATGATAGGTTAGACTCATGGAGAGAGAAAGGGCTTCCCGGAGACTAAGAAGTCTACGCTGATGCTGGGGAGATGAGCAGGGATCAGCCTAGCAAAGGGAGGAGATTTTCTAACAGGGGAAGAAGACCATGCAAAGATCCTGAGAAAAGAAACAGCAGAACTAGTTAGGAAAATTACAAATAAACCAATATGACTCAAGGACCAGATGTGAGAAGGGGCTGGCAGGCAGTGGGCAGTGGCTGAGTTCAAATGGCTTCATAAACCAGGCAAAGGGATTCAGACATCCTGAGAGTACTGAGGTGACTTTGGAGATCCCTTTGGCAACAGTGAAGAGAGTGGATTGGAAAGGATAAGGTAGAAGATAGGAGATGGAAGACCACTTAGGAAGGTGCTGAAATAATCCAGCCAAGAGACGATGGTGGCCTGAAATGAAGTAGAAGTCAAGCCAAAGAGAGGAAATGGATTACAATTGAGAGACCCCCTGGGGATATTACAAGGTCAAGGCCAGTGAACCAGCCAAGGCAGAAGGTAGCCTGAGGGATTGAGCAAGTTATGGAATATGAAAGTAAAGGCAGCAAGCATAAGTTCCATTTTTTGAAGCTTGACCATAGGGAGAGGGAAAGAAAATTCAGGGTTAAAGAAGAATTTGGTGGGGTGAGGAGGGGGGCTATGCTTTAGACGGGAGAGAGCTGGGGCATCTTTATAAAATTCAAGGAAAATGAGACACGTCAGCCCAATTCCCTCCCTACCTTTCTTACTTGTATTTTTCTTCTTATTTACCTGCCTGAAGACCTGTAATGACGGATAGTCTCCTGATCCTGTGAGCAAGAATGTCGGCAGCAAAAAGGTAGCAGGACATAAAAAAACAAACACTTCGAAAGTTCAGACTTATTCCTGTCTAAATATTTCTTTGCACATAATTTGCCTTTTCCATTCTGGGCCTTGTAAAAGGGCCATAATGGCACAATCAGTCGTGTTATAGCTGTGAAGGACAGAAGGTTGGAGGAAAAGTTCAATTAAAACACTGCCTTCCTCAGCCTGATAATGGCTTTGACATTGTGGAGCATTCTTAGGCAACAATGCCTACCATCGTGAACCCCCAAAATTGAGAAAGGCTTTGTGTTGCAGGCTGAGAAAGCACTGAACAAAAGGTCTCAGGGACCATGGCTTTCTCATGTTTGAAGGGTCGTTGGCTTAGCCCCCATCTGCCTCGCCATGCATGTCACCCTCTCCTCTGAACCTCCCCGGAGATGATGCTTTGGATGGTTCCTCCCAGGTGAGCCCAAGAGAAAAAAATAACCACTGCCTGCAGGCCTGGTGAAATAATTCCTCCCTTGGATTTTGCAAAACCCAAAGAGGCTTCTGGTTACCTCAAGAAGATATTGAGGTGAAATTGAAACCAAAAGTTAAGAGAGAGTGATTGACAGTGCAAAGGAAGGTGTTCTCCAAGATAATTCAACTGGATATTTGCCTAGGAGTTTTACAGTTTACGAAATAGACACATGATCTTATTGGACCCTCACAATAATTCTGTATTTCTCCCATTCTAGAGATGAGAAAGAGGAGACTCAAGTATTATTTTTGGACATCTGCTCTTTTTTGGTTTTTGCTTTTTCATTCTACATTTCTCCCAAAAAGGAATAGATTGAAAAGTTGAGGTGGCATATCTCAGATGGGTTGGGAAGACTGCTATAAAGGTTAGATGAGATAGATCAAGGTGAGGGCTGATCTGAGACAAGAATGTAAAGCCTTTTTGTCCCTTACCCTCTGATGCTCAGGATCCTCATTCCGCCCCTTTGTTAAACAAGCAACTCTTCTGTGTTGCCCATGTGAGTGGCACTCTATATTCTGATGTCACTCACACCTTCCCTTCCTTCAAAACTTACCTATCCTTACCTGTATCCCACTCTCTTGGCCTCTCTCTAAGGAACTGATCTACTCTAATCTGATCATTAGACTTCCTAGGAAGCGTCTTCGTCTCTGAGGGTCATAAGTCCCCACGTGTGTGCAAAGGTATTTAAGAAGAAAAGTCTTTCCAGTGTTACACCTCCCTGAGAGTACTGCAGTCTTGATGAGGATCCTGTTGACTCATCATGAACCCCACAGTGATGTGAGAATTTCAGACACTGCTGTGGCTAATGAGAATAGATACTACTGGGTGGGGACTGAGACTATTTTCAGCCCGCTTCAATCAGAACATCACTGTCTACCCATTACTCTGACCAAAATCATGGTTGATGCCCCAAAATAATCTCAAAGTAAAAACAACACATGAAATAAAGAAAAAGCTAGCCCAGATAGCTTTGAGTTTGCAAAAGCTCCACATACTCTTTGTTGCTTCTGTCCAGAGGTATAAAGGTCACCTAAGTAATCAATGGTACTTTTCTAAATACTCATTGTGGTTGTCATGATCAGGTCCAGCCAGGTGTTGGCCAAGAAATTAACACCCGGTCAGGTCCTGGCAGCTAGAGCTGGCTCTGAGGAAGCAGTTACCTCAAATAGCCAGAAACAGGTGCAGGTGGGGGTGACTATAAGCCTATGCTAAGGAATACCAAATCAAAATAACACTGGTCAGATGTTGCCATCTTCCTAGAACGAAGGGAGAGCATGAGATTGAGAATAAGGAATGGAGGTAATAGAGAAAGTTGCTCTGGTGAAGGAGTGTTTCAAGAATAAATGAGAGAGAGAGAAGTCAAGTCCAAGAGAATTACCGACAAAGTTGAGAGGCACACACTTGTTCTCCTGCCTGAGGGCTGGGTGGGATTTGGGGCCAGAATAGATGTATAGGGTCAGGGGGACATCATCCAAGGATATCCTCCCTAGGATGGGCTAATAATTAAGCTATTGTCTTACTGGGGGAAATGCCCCCCATGGGACTTAGTGACCTTCTTCCCAGGATATCATACGACAAAGGCTTTGCTGAGAGTCAGTACTAAGAACCAGTTAGTACGGCTAGGAGGACTCAGCCAAGTGGAGATGTGCAGCCAGTATAGACAACCCATCCTGCAGCCTGTGGCCAAGGCAGTCTTGACTATGCATCAGGGTTCTACTATGACACTGGAGCTAATGGTCTGAAGCCAACTGGAGAGGACAGCCAGAAGGTGGGATCATGACATGTGAATGTACTCCTTAGGGCTCAGTGACCCTGGGAGCTCAGCATCCTTGGGAGACCTATGGAGAAGGCTTTGAGCCCCTCCAGGGTACCAGAGATACCCCAGGGGCACCACCTCCAGCCAGCACTGACCACAGTCCCAAAGACAAAGCCCAGATGATGGAATCTGTATCTGACACTGAACTATTCTTTCTTTGACTCTGAGAAATATATATATTGTTAAAAATAACAATTTTTAGAAGGGAAGAGTGAAGGCCAAGAAACCCTGGGAAGGAAGATGAGAGGTCTCAGAGCTTGAAGGTATGCGCTCCAGTCTCAGCTCAACCACTTATCAGTGGAGGGGCCTTGGGCAACTCACAAAACTTCTCAGAGCCTCTCACTCCTCATCTGCAAAACTGAATAACAAGACCTTGTCTGCTCTCAGGTCTGTCCTGAGCTCCAGATAAGAATGGTGCACGCAAAAATGCACATGAAACTCTACCACCACAACATACTTGCAAACTTTACTATTACCTAACATGTGAGAAGCCTGTGGCCTGAGGAAAGTAAATGACCCACATGTCTATTGTCTTAGTTTTGGTTCCCCCAGAAGCAGATCCTGCAACAAGGGTTCATGTGCAAATAGTTTTTTTTAAGAGATACAAGAAAAACAGAGTAAGGAGAAAGTGAGCCAAGAAAGAGAAAGCAGCCAGTGAAGGATGTGTTATCTGTCCAGCTGCCACAGTGGGCAACCAAAGGTGGATCCCTGAAGAAATTCTGGAAATAGAGTGGAACACACACCTCAGAATTATGCCACTCACATAGCGAGGGAGCTGCAAAGTGTGTATGCCTCCTCCCCAGAGTCAGTGGTTGAGGGCCGCTGGGACAGGGTGTGGGCAGAGTGGCCTTCCATGGCTCTTTAGAGAAAGGCTGCAGACCAAGGGAAGCAGAGGCTGGCAGTTGGAGCTTGGCCAGAGTGAACTGAAGTGGTAAGGCCCACTGCATCTGTGTTTGGCATCACAGTGGCTTGGACAGCTAATAATTGGTAGAGCTAAGATCAGAACTCTGGTTGCCTGACATTCTGTCAGGGTCTCTCCCACTATACCATATCAAACTCTCTCTGACATTATGGATGAACACTTCTGACCTCATGAGGTTTCTACCCAGACAGCTTCCTACCAGGGTCATTCTTCTCATACATGGCAGCACCATTGGGTCAGAGCTGGGAGATGGCATCTCTTGGCCAAGCTGTCCTCTCCAGGGCTTCTGACACTCGGTCCAGAATACCCAGTCTTGTAAGCCCAGTTTAAAGTACCTGACATGAGAATTCATAGACTTGGGGATCTGTTTCCAGGCCTAGGAGTTCTGGATATCAGGGACACACTTTGGCAGAAGGAAGAATAGTGACCCAAGATAAGGGGCAAGTAAGAAGAAAGGCAAGTGCATGAGTCCAAATGGAGGACCGTTAGGGCAGAAGAGGGTACAGAGGATTCTGCACTTGGTTCAGGTACTAAATATGCCAACAGTGAGCATCCCTCATGATTCACAGAAACATATATGTTTGGAAAGGCCTCAAAAGCCCAGAGCTGGCCAGACCTGAGCTGGGCATACATCCTGTGGGCACATTGGAGTGACCCAGTCTCCTGCAAGGAGAGGATGCAGGCGCTGGGCTTTCTCCATCCAAGCCTCACAAAAGTGATCAGTCGTTTGCTGAAGGCCTACCTGGCTCTGACAGTCCACAGACTGGGTAAGAAGAAGGAGGTTCTTTAGGAAACATGCAAAGATTCTTCTCTGTGTTTTGGTGGAGGGTACAGGCTGAAAGGGAAAAAAGCAAGAGCAAAAACAAAACCTCAAGAGCATTGAGTAAGGAAAATTCTGACCCCTTAGGTTCTGACTCATAAGTAAAATGCAGTCTGGCCGCCCTGCTGCTGCATGTCATCAATTCTAAGACACATCTTTTCACATTTTAAAATCTCTGAAATTGGGTTGCATCTTGCAGTAACGGTGACCTCCATCTCTTCCAGCCAGAAGGCAATTATGGTGGAATTATTGCCAACGTGCCCCATCGAGGTCAGAGCTATTCCCACTGTCTTCACTCCTGCGCTGAGTTTAATCAAAATTTAGAATATCTTCAAACTAGAAGAGTACAATGTTCATAATTGTTGAAGTTAGAATAATGGATCCATGGGAGTTTATTATTCTATTCTTTCTACTTTTTTATATGTTTAAACATTTCCAGCATAAAAAAGGAAAACTATCCTCCAAAATATGCAATGATTAAATATTCAAGTGAAATGCTTATGGTATTTTCAGAAAAGAAGAAAACAGAGCGGTGAGGTGTCAATGTGATATTAGTAAAACAAATATTTGACATGGAAGGAATAACTGCAATTTTGCATTTTCTTAGAAAATAACAAGCTAGCTCTTTCTGGGATCTAAGAAAGAAAGATCACTACAAGTGGACGAAATCATGTAGTATTTTGTTACTGAGATTGAAGGCAGGAGAAATTGCCTAGATTTTTGAAATTTGTTAAAGAAGTTTTGAAGCAAAGTGACTAAGTCATGGGTCATGCTGTCCGTCATTAAGACCTTGTGTCATGGTTTAAATGATGCATAAAGGAATGGTGCATTGTCCCATCAGTGGTGTCTTAGAGTCAATAAAATACAGTATTTCCAATCTTGAGTATTCTCAGTGTTGACTGTCCAATGAAAATTTAGAAATGTGCATATTTATGGAAAGAGATGAAGAGGATTTAATTCAACAAAGTCCCTCCTCTGGAGAGTCCTGTATTTGTCTAGAAGAAATGCTTTCATGGGAGATAGTGAAGTGTCAGGGCTGAGGTCATGTGCTCTGAGATCTGATTGCTTAGGTTTAAATCCCAGCTCAATGGTTTAGCAGCAGTGTAACCTTAGATAATTTATCTAGCTGTTCTGTACCTCAATTTTCTAATCTGTAAAATGAGAATAATGAAAGAGAATCCTTCATGAGGTTAAGTGGAAATTAAGTAAAATAATACATGCAAAGAATGAAGACTAGTACCTGGTATAGAGGAAGTTTTCAATAAACTGTTATGCTATGGGTATAAGCAGAAGAGGAATTTGTTTACTCCCGCAGAAGAGGTAGATGAGAGATAGATGGGAAATTCAGAGAGAGGGAATCTAAGTGATGACAAAAGTTTTTCCTGAGGTGTGATGCTGCCCCCAGGATTCTCCAAGTAAAACCATGCAGGTGTATTTATTAGGAAACATAAAAAGTGTATACCAGGTGAAACAGAGAAAGCACATGAAACAGAAATAGAAAGCAGGGCCCTGAGAAAGTAAGTCTCTAGGAATTCACCGAATTGAGTAGAAGGCTTTGGATCATCACAGGCCATGCAATTTGGGGTTAGGTTATATTATACCTAGATTCTCCACCTGAGTGAAAGATATATATTTTTTTCTTTCTCAAAGATGGCAGTTTGGTCCCATCTTGGGTTCCAGCTCTGATCAATTGACATGTTGTGCTAAGAAGGATTGGGGAGCTGTAATTTGGGCTTCTCAGAAAACGTCACTGTGAGGGATGAGCAATGTCTGTTCTAGACACTGGGGAACTAAGTCATAGCATGTGAACAACATTTTGGCCACCTTGGCATTAGGTCACACTTAGATCCTCATGGTATTAAAATGAAGTAAAAATGAACAAAGTCCCAGCTCACAGTACCTCTCTGTTCTCCCTGGCTGGCCCAGGACACTAGCATCTTTGGACAGCTCCCTTCAAAGCACTGGAATGTCACAAAACTAGATTGAGTCTAGGTTTCTGATTCACAGTAAGGTGATTCATTCAACAAGTTCTGCTACATAGGAATTCTCCATCCCCAATCAAGCAACCAGCAGGTATCCAGGGAATTCTTGGCTAATAGACATTCCATCTATATACGTCTAGATCCAGATCTATATCTAGGTATCTCGGCCAAGATACAGATATTCCATCCCTAGGCAGAAAAGTCAGTAGCAGCCAAGTGAACTGAAAGTTGTAAAATCCATATTGCTGGCTTGAAAAGGATTCATTGAAATATGTAGATAGTAAAGAGAGAGAGTAGTTTCAGAGCTCGGATCAACCTTAGCAATCACTCTATTTAAATCTCTCATTGTACACAGGAAGAAATTAAGGCCCAAAGTTAACAGAGCATCAGAGGCAGCTCTAGGATCTCAAGCTTCTGGGATGTGCCTAGCCCAGGACCTCTCCTCCCATAATGCTGGAAATGCAGGGCATGCCAAGGGATACAATGTAATCTCAGCCCCCGCACCATTCTTGCTGCCCGCTCCTGAAATCCCAGGATGAACCGGACCAATTGGGAAATTATCTGCTCAGAGAACATTGACTCCATTAAAAACTCAGCAACCCTCTGCTATGGCAGAGCCATCCGTGTGTGTTTCTTCTGAATCCCAAGCCCAGAGCAATTGTCTCAAATTTCATCTATTAGAACCTTATCTCAGAATTTAGCAACAGAGTACAGAAGAGGTTTTAGATCATGCAGCCTCAAAATGAGCCAGCTGTTATTTCTGCTTGAAATGCCAGCTAGTTCCCAAGTCTGTCCCCAGGTGGCCTACTGTTATGTGTTATGCCTTTTCTCCAGAAGACTCCTTTTAAATGTAAATATGCTACTTTTGAGGGCAGCTTCATAACCCATTAACACTCAAGCATGTTTTGGTTGGTGCAGTTTGCAGAGAACAGAACAAGTCCATGATCTTGGACAAACAATCCCAGAAATTCTTGAGCTTCACACACTTTCTGGTTGGGGAGTATCCCAGGTTGCTTCCTGCTCATCCCCAGCACCAGGGAAGTGCAACAGGGCTTGTGGTACTGTCAGTGGCAGAAGTGATGCTGGTCATCAATCATGTTTGTAATATTCACACATGTCATTGTATGTAGCTGTCATTCATTCCTTTTCAATGCTGGCCACAATGTATTTATTCATTTCTCTGTAATAGACACTTGGCTTGCTTCCAATTTGGGACAATTAGGAACAAAGCTGTTATAACATTGAGTATTGTTTATACACGTTTCCTGGTGCACTTGTGCACACATCTCTCTAGGTATAGCCTCCCAAAAGGATGCCCTGGGTCATAAGGTATGAAGATCTTTAACTGTAGTTTTCCAAGATGTTTGCACCATTTTGTGCTCCCAGCAGCATCAGTGAGAATTTCCTCTGCTCCACATCTCACCAACACTTGGTATTTCAGGGTTTGATTTTAGCTATTCTGGTGTTTGTAACGCTATTCCTTGGTGGTTTTATTTTCCATTTCCTTGATGACTAATGAAATTAAGCACATTCTCACATATTTATTGGCCATTTGTATTTCCCTTTTATGAAGTGTGGGTTGAAATCCTTCGTTGAATTGTTTATCTTTTTCTTATAAATTTGAAGGAGTCATTTACGTATTCTGGATACTAACCTTTTATAATGATAATTGTTAAAAACATCTTTCCCACCCCATAGTTCGTCTTTTCACTTTCTTGTTGATGTGTTTTGTTGAGCGGAAGGTTTTAGTTTCAACAGTTGAATAGTTAAATAGTTGAATTTATCAGTCTTTTCTCTAAAGTTAGAGCTTTTGGAGTCTTATTTAAGAAATCCCTCCCTACCACAAGAACACAAAGATGTTGTCCTATATTCACTGGGAAAAGATATAGATCTCTGCCTTTCATATTTAGGTCGTTCGTCCCTCTGGCATTCAGACTTACTTGTTCCTTTACCGTAGGGCCATAGCATCATGGTTTGAGCACTGACTGGGAGGGAGGCTGCCTGTGTTTGAGTCTGTGTTTGGCTCAGTTACTCCCTGACTGTGTGACTCTGAGAAGCTGCTTAACTCCTCTGTGCCTCTGTTAAGCCAGCTGTAATAGTACCTACCTTATTGAGTTTTTATGAGACTTAAATGAGTTAATAAATGTAAAAACGTTAGAATGAAGAAGGCCTGGCACACACTCAATGCTTTATAGGACTCAGTGATATCTTTGTTCTGCCCTTAAAGTTCCTCTGCCAGCTCACACAGACCCCATGATCAGTCCTTGCCACTCCCCAGCAACAGTCAAGGAACAAGGCCCTATGACACTCCACGCTGCTGTGATAAATATTCTGCCTGAAGAGTTTCTTCCGGCTGCGTGATTCTCCTGTGTGTGTTGATATCTACGTGCTTCACTTGCCGTCAGCAGGTGCCTTAGCCTCCTACCAAGAGGATGGCCCTAGTTCTGCAGACTTCAGGATCAGAGAGACGTGGAATTCAGTTCTCCCCAGACATTTCTTACGCTCCCTGTGAAGTTAAATAGCTCTGAAAAGAGAAAGGTTTCTGAGCTTTTTTCAATCTGGGATGCACATTTCAATCTGGGCGGGGAGGGGTGGGGGGGTCACTCTGCATGACCTGTCAGAATCTTTTTCCTG
The DNA here is from genome assembly GCF_008692025.1 of Phocoena sinus. NCBI lineage: Eukaryota > Metazoa > Chordata > Mammalia > Artiodactyla > Phocoenidae > Phocoena > Phocoena sinus. Next base: position 75,110,578 of record NC_045775.1, read on the forward strand.
TCCCTGGATGGCACCTTTAAGACACCAAAAGTGGCTTCAAGCCAGAAGAGGAAAGGAGCTAATATTTGTTGAAAGAGTTCCAAGTTCTAAGTGCTTCATACATGTTATTCATTATTTAATCCTCCCAATAAGTGTGAGTAGAAGATAATGGATGTGCCAAAATGCTAGAAGAGCTAGTATTCAGGACAAGGTTTTTCTGGCTTCAGTGTGAGAATGCTTTCTATCACGCAGCCTCCTGCAGAGGCAGCGTCTGGTAGAATTACTAAGAAGAATCAGTCTCACCCTATTGAATGTTCCACTCATTTTTTTTTTTTTAATTCTGTCACCTCATCTGCCTCTCTGGTCACTTATCCTGGAGCCAGCTTTTGGCTGTACTTAACGCACAAGCTGCTCTCCCAGCAAATGTCAGTACCTAAACGTGACAGCTCACCACACGACTCAGACTGGATTTAGCATCTAAGGCCTCCTTCTCCAAATCGCATGCTAGTGGCTGCCCCTGTGATCTCTCTCCTAGGACTGGCAGCATATGAAGTGTCACAAAACTCTTTCTTTTGCACAGATATATTGATGAATATAGATCAGTTCAAATGTGTTTGTGTGCATGTATACGTGTAAGAAAGGACAGAAGTGAAACCGTAATGACTTGATTAATACGAATCTTTTTTTTTTTTTTTTGGCTGTGTTGGGCCCTCGTTTCTATGCGAGGGCTTTCTCTAGTTGCGGCAAGTGGGGGCCACCCCTCATCGCGGTGCGCGGGCCTCTCACCGGCGCGGCCTCTCTTGCTGCGTAGCACAAGCTCCAGACGCGCATGCTCAGTAGTTGTGGCTCACGGGCCCAGTTGCTCCGCGGCATGTGGGATCCTCCCAGACCAGGGCTCGAACCCATGTCCCCTGCACGGGCAGGCAGATTCTCAACCACTGCGCCACCAGGGAAACCCTAATACGAATCTTTGATCATTATATACAGTCGTCTGTGTGTGTGTATGTGTGTGTGTATGACACACACAGTTAAAAGTGTACAATTAAGGTGTGCACTTAATGAAATTTCACATTACCTAACTGGTATTAACTAACTAGAATATTTTTGCTGAACTCCACTTTTTTTTCTGTTTTTTAATTGAGGTATAGTTGATTTAGAATGTTGTTTTAGTTTCAGGGGTACAGCAAAGTGATTTAGCAATGTATACATACACATATATATGTTTGTATATACATACACATATATATGTTTGTATATACATATATATATATATATATTCTTTTTCAGATTCTTCTCCCTTATAGGTTATTAGAAAATATCGAATACAGTTCCCTGTGCTATACAGTAAGTCCTTGTTGGTTATCTATTTTATATATAGTAGTGTATATATGTTAATCCCGAACTCCTAATGTATCCCTCCCGCTCTGAACTCCACTTTAGAATGGTGCAAGTAACTGAGGTACTTGCTGCTATTTTCAAGAATTCACTCAAAAGAGTAAGTTCTGGATTAAGTCTTTAAACATCCTCCTGGGCTCGACACTCTCTGGCACCATGGCCTTGGCTTCTTGGTCTGCAGATCCCAGGCTACATAGCACAGGTTTGGCACGCATAAGAGGATCTTCAACAAATGTTTGTTGTATAAACACATGAAAGAATGAATTGAATCCATTGACATACAACCCAACCATCTTTCCACGGCTGGCTCCAGACCATGTCAGTGATCCCTGGAAGTAAGAAATAGCACCCAGGGGGCTGTAGAGGAGCCAAGTCATCACGTTCAGTCCTACGATCTAACTTAGACTCGATTAGGCAGAAAAGTCAACTCAGGCATTTCAGAAATTATTTATACAGCAGGAGTTAAGATTGGAATTTTTCTTCACAACCCTTAACACAGGGTTTCACATGTAGCAAACATTCAATAAACACTAACTGATGGTCTTCAGAAATCTAGATAATTCTCTTAACTAAATTCCTTCTTTGCTGTGTGTGTATAGATTAACCAAGGTAAACATTCACAGACACACAAGTGCACCGTCCATCCTGCCACCACTTCTGTTCTTGGCTTTCCCATCTCCATTTGGGAGCTGGTTGCTAAGGGACCAGGTCTAATTCTTAGAATCTGAACAAATCCCTTCTCTCCAAACAATATGAGTTTGTTTTTCTTCTTGAGAGTTTGGCAAAAGTTACATTCCCATCCTGCCCCATACACAAGAAGCTATCTCCTACTGCAGGAACCCCATAGCATGAGCACATGATCCCAGCTTGTGGTGGCCTCCTGCCACAGACTGCCTCTTCTTGCCTCTTGCAGTGTGCCTCCAGAAGATGCTCAAGCAACCTCAGAAGGCAACCAGGAAAGACATGGTACTTGGATGAGAAGGTGACATAGGCACCTGTACTCCCTGAATTGTTTTATGGGCTTTACATACCTGGAAGGGTATTGCTGAGAATGGTACCTGGCCACTTAATGGCAGGTCAATCCAAGCATGATACAATCACTTCCGCAACTACCAGCAGGCAAGAAGTGAACAGTAAAACAAGATATGACTTAGGCTTTAGGACAGTGTTATGGGCCGAATAGTGCCTCCCCACAAAACTCATATGTTGAACTCTAACCCTCAGTACTTCAGAGTAGGACTGTATTTGGAGATAGAGCCTGGAAAGAAGTAATTAAAGTAAAATGGGGTCATGTGGGTGGGACCTAATCCAATCTGAAGGTTGTCCTTTTAAGAAGAGGAGATTAGGACACAGACACACACAGAGAAAAGACCATGTGATGATACAAGGAGAAGGCAGCCATCTACAAGCCAAGGAGAGAAGCCTTAGAAGAAAACAACCCTGCTGACATGTTGATCTTGGACTTCCAACCTCCAAAATTGTCAGAAAATAAATTTCTGTTGTTTAAGTCACTCCATCTGTGGTACTTTGTTATGGCAGCCTGGGTTGACTAATGCAGGCAGCAAAAAGTCTGGGATCAACCATGACCATTTGTGACATTGGTTAGCACCATAAATACACACCAGAGGCAAAGGGTCATAATTATGAAAGAATAGAAAGTGTTAGGGGAACAAGTCACCCCTGTTCTTTTTGTTATTGAGAAGTTTGCCAACATCTCTGTATCAGTTCTCCATTGCTGCATCAAAACCATCTAAAGTTTAGTAGCTTAAAACACCCACCATCCATGTGCTCACAACTCTGGGAATCAGCCATGTGGGCTGAGATCATCTGGGCAGTGCTTCTGCTGGTCTCTCCTGAGACTCCCATGGCTGCAAAACTCTGCAGCTTAACCCGAGAAGGATGCTAGAAGCTGGTCTCGTTGACATGTCTGGCAATTAGTACTGGCTGTTGGCTGTGGTACCTGGGTTCTCACGCTCCAGTAGGCTAGGGCAGAGGTGCCTTCCATGGTGGTCTGGGGTCAGCAATCCAAAAGTGTAAAAGCAGAAAACTACAAGCCTCTTTGATACCTAAATTCAGAAAGTTTCACAATATCAGTTCAAACACATCCATTTGGTCAAAGTACATCACAGGGTCTGATTCAAATGAGAGGAGAATTAAACCCACTTCCTGATGAGAGGTGCAGTAAAGCCCCAGTGCAAAGGTGTATGTTCACAGGATGGGAGGTACAGCTGCAGCCATCTTTGCAAACATGTTCCTCCACTCCCTTTGGACTGACTATCAGAATTATCTCCCTGATTATTTAGAAGAACGGGTACCAGGCTTATGTGTGTGAGTGTACCTTAAGGATTAGGAGACTTGTTTATCCATCCATCCATTCTGCAAATAAAAAAATGAAAATTAACTCTGTGCCCAGGTACCAGGAATACAGAAGTGAAAATGACATAATGCCCACCTTCAAGGAAATGTTATTCACTAGGGTCACAGAGATACAAATAAGTGGATCAAAGCAGATTTGCATACAGAGTAGTCAGTCCTAGAGAGGAGAAGATCAAGAAAGATTGTGTAAAGGAGAGACTCTTGCCTTAAGTTCAGAAACATGAGCTGCTTTTCAGATAAATTAGTTAAGAGGGTAAAGTTTTGGGAGAGAGAAAATTCTTGAGCCTTGAGTAGGAGGTTGTATCACATCCTGGCAAGGTAGGGAGGAGGCTTCTCTGCCACGACAAGGAGCATTAGCTTTCTCTGTAGGCAAGAGAGAGACATTGCAGACACTCAGGTTTGGGCTTGTTATGGTCATACTTGCAATTTGGAAAATTGTGCAGGATTTCTGGAGTCAAGGGAACCAGTGAAGGGGCCTTTCTTTTTTTTTTTTTTTTTTTTCTTAACATCTTTATTGGAGTATAATTGCTTTACAATAGTGTGTGAGTTTCTGCTTATAACAAAGTGAATCAGTTATATATATACATATATCCCCATATCTCTTCCCTCTTGCATCTCCCCTCCTCCCACCCTCCCTACCCCACCCCTCTAGATGGTCACAAAGCACCAAGCTGATCTCCCTGTGCTATGCGGCTGCTTTCCCACTAGCTATCAATTTTACATTTGGTAGTGTATATATGTCCATGCCACTCTCTCACTTCATCCCAGCTTACCCTTCCCCCTCCCCGTATCTTCAAGTCCATTCTCTAGTAGGTCTGTGTCTTTATTCCTGCCCTGCCCCTAGTTTCTTCATGACCATTTATTTATTTATTTTAGATTCCATATATATGTGTTACCATATGGTATTTGTTTTTCTCTTTCTAACTTACTTCACTCTGTATGTCAGACTCTAGCTCCATCCACCACACTGCAACTAACTCAATTTCATTTCTTTTTATGGCTGAGTAATATTCCACTGTATATATGTGCCATATCTTCTTTATCCATTCATCTGTCAATGGACACTTAGGTTGCTTCAATATCCTGGCTATTGTGAATAGAGCTTCAATGAACATTGTGGTCCATGACTCTTTTTGAATTATGGTTTTCTCAGAGTATATGCCCAGTAGTGGGATCGCTGGGTCATATGGTAGTTCTATTTTTTCTTTTTTAAGGAACCTCCATACTGTTCTCCATAGTGGCTGTATCAATTTACATTCCCACCAACAGTGCAACAGCGTTCCCTTTTCTCCACACCCTCTCCAACATTTATTGTTTGTAGATTTTTTGATGATGGCCATTCTGACTGGTGTGAGATGATATCTCATTGTAGTTTTGATTTACATTTCTCTAATTATTAATGATGTTGAGCATACTTTCATGTGTTTGTTGGCAATCTGTATATCTTCTTTAGAGAAATGTCTATTTAGGTCTTCTGACCATTTTTGGATTGGTGAAGGGGCCTTTCTAGTTAAGGTACTGTGGTTACAAACAATAGAATACAACTCTGACCAACCGAAGCAGGAGAATTTATCAAGGTTCTGGAGGATCTCACAGGATTGACAGGGCTGGAAAACCAGGCTTGTAACCCTCAGAAATGGGACTGCTGAAGAAAGTGTGAAGACAAGACCTACTCAACTCTGCTCCCCATTGGACATGGCTGCTGTCCACACACAGATTCTAGCCATTCCTTCCATTTTGATCATTTTTTAATCAGGTCCCAGCTTTTGGAAGAGAAATTCCAATTGAATGACCTAATGTCATGCTGCTACCAGGCTGTGCCAGGGCTGAGAGAGAATCTCCAGGATCACTCAGCTCTGTGCTGGAAGGTTCAGTATCCACACTTTTGCTCCACAAGACAGAGTGGTAATTCCCCAGAAAGAAACCAAGGTACTCTTAGGAGGAGGAATGAAAGCTAGGCAGCCCCAAATCGACAATATCCATTATAGGATCATTCTGAGAGCCCAGGTGAAGGACATTGTGCCCCATCTGCCTCACTGGGACAGTGGACGTCCAGAACAAGAGCATAAATACAAAAGCTGCAGGTGATCATGGCCTTAATTTAGCCCAACCTAGATGTTGTGGCCTCAACTCTAGCACCTTACCAATGGCACTCCCTCCTCTACAACAGAGAAGTTAACCAGTTTGTTCAGATTATTTTTCCTGATCAAGAATATCAAATGAAATAACTAACTCAGTCATGCCTCTGTTTTGACAAAGTTTGAAGAGGTCACCTCTTCCTCACTAAGTTTCCTAAGCATCAGAGACTAACCTTGAACATGATCTGGTACGTACACACATACTCATGCCCCAAGAACTCTACTAGGAAGAGGTTTGTTCACAATATTTAATTTTTTAAAATTCTCCTGCTCCCCCCCCAAAAAAACCATTTATTTCTCTTAAAATAGCTCCTAGTAGCAGTCATAAAGACAAGAGCTCAAGACCTTCCCATGAAAGTAATGACCATAGCAGTTAATAGCCCAAGGCTATACCATGGGTCATCAGCTCCTAGCCCACCATTAATTCTCAGACAGTACTACTAATATAATGCTTTGCAATGTCACTCACAGGGAGAATATCTTCAAATCATTATCTGAATAAATGGTTTATCTCCCACTTGGCTAATGCTGTTTCTGAGGATGCAGACAATTTCCCTCACTCCAACAATCTGCAGACATGACCAACCTCCTGAACGAGTGAGATAGAGCCAGTTTCTGGAGTAGACATTATGGAACCATGGACTTTGGATGCCTGACCAACCTGTTACTGGTCACAGTCTATGAAAGAATAGTGATGATGGATTTCTAAACCTGGTTCTAATTTTAAACTTCAGCACAGAGTCCCAGAAATGGCATTAGAAGTTTTAGATTTTAAGGACTTCCCTGGCGGTCCACTGGTTAAGATTCCATGCTCTCAATGCAGAAGGTGCATGTTCGATTCCGGGTCAGGGAACTAAAATCTCACATGCTAAATGGCATGACCAAAAAAAAAAAAAAAACAGATTTTAGATTTTATTTCCAATGAGCCCCATTTAACAGCCATGGAATCTTGTAATAATTGGTTTGATTTTCATGCACTTCCATTTACTAATTTATTAAATGGAGATAATATTCATTCTGCCTACCTCAAGAAGGGTCAAATAAAAACAGAGCATACAGACTTTATAAACTGTATCTCCCATGTGAGTGAATGGGAGGAGGCATCAATGACTATGTTGACATTTCATAGCTCTGAGACAATTTTTTTTTAATATCATCTTGCTCTCACTAAGCAGAAACTACCTGTGTCAATTTCTCAGTCTGTCTTGCATTGGTTAAGCTTGCTAAGAAGCAAACTCTCTGGCCCTAAGAATCTTGAAAGAGAAAGTGGTATAAGGTGGATTAAGCCATTTGTACTTGGAAAAGCCTCCAGTGAGAGCTGGCAGTAACAACCACCCTCCCAACGTGGCTGAACTCTATCTTCCCTTCCTTCTCTCTTTCTACATTTACCTCCATTTTTCTCTCATTCTTTCCTGGATTTCTCCTGTTCATTCACCAATTTATGTATCCACTCACCATCTCTTGCACTGTCTGTTGAGTCTCTACCATGTCCCAGGCACTACACCTGGACAGTATTCACAGAATGGGTCAAATCTTTACCAGCTGAGGAACCATGGATGAGTTAGTTATTACTGGGCAAGTGCTCCAGAAATGTAACACTTCATTACACCTCCACCCCTACCCTGTGCCTTGCACTTGAGGATGACAACATGGTGCCCACTGTTGAATCCTCCATGCATAGAAGTTCTATACATGTTTTTGCTTGATGGAAGCTAATTGAAATCCTTACATAAAGCTTGTACAAAATGAAGCCAAATGCCAGAGTGTCTGCTGTAGGAGTCTCTGAGAGGTTTTTCAGCAAATAGTATTCATCTTCCCTACTTGGGTTTTGAGCGAGTTGAGAAATAAGATGAAAAGTAAAGATGATGTCAAAAATATCAATGCAATGCTGACTGAGGCTGAGTGGGGAGACACAGTTGAGTGTGAGAGCCAACAGGGCCTCTACCTACATCCCAGGTAATGACAGACTTCCCTGTGCTGTCACAGCTGACACTGGGCCAAGGTGGTCTTCCTGCTCAGGAGAGGTCCCTGCACAACTGACAGAAGGGATGACCAGTGGAGAATATTCTTTGTGGGAAGACTTACACTCAGGAAATGCAAGAAGGTGGGAAAGAGCTGAGTAACTCATGCCTGGTTATTCTTCTCTGGTTTACAAATAAGTACTCTACCTCCCCAGGGCTGAAGTGACTATAGAAGTGAAGAGAGACCCAGAGTTATAGCTGTCAAGTTTCCTTTAACAGGATAGGAGGATAGGAGTGGGGAGAAATGTCCCCAATGTCCCCATTAACATCCACTGAAAGAGAGATTTGTATGATTATCACCTTTCTACTTAAATAGAATAAACTTTTTCTTTAGACAATATTCTTTAATTTCATTTTAAGTCACAAGCAGTGCTGCTGCATTCACTATATAAATGATAATTTCTGGAGGTTTTTTACTCTTGTAATCAAACCTGACATACACAGACTAACCCCATGTAAATGATAGGGAAACAGATTACCAAGTCTTACACAGCCAAATAATCTGTTAGTTCTCCAGCTTTTATAATAAGCACTCTTGTAGACTGTTTTCAAATTATTTAATTTAACTTAAAAAATTAACTTAACATCTAACTAGGTGGTAGGTATTCTGTTAGGGACTAACAATATAAAGATGGATGAATCAGAATCTCTCCTCCCAACAAGGTCATGGACTAACTTGAGGGACAGACAGGAGAATCAATAACATAATGTGATAAGAACTTCAGCAGAGAAATGAATAGATTGCCATGAAACACAAGTAAGGGAACTGATTACTTGCCAGACAGGAATCAGCAAAGCTATAGAGAGGGGGTAAAATTGGTTTAAAAAAAAAAGCAATGAATGAATGGGTTCCCATTTCTGAGATCCAGAGATAAGCTTCCCATGTTCCTCCTCTGTATCTGTTCTTCCTTCTTTGTGAGTAGTCTTGGACCAGTATGTCCAGATTCCTTGTCCTCTCCTTTTTTGCTCTGCCTCTTCATCCAAAGTCTAGAGTCCAGGGAAGCCTATAAAACCCAAGCTGAAGGGAAAGGGCACAATGAGAGTATAGCTAGGTCCTATGCATTTAAGAATCTTAGGCAGGGGAGGGCCAGGTGATAAGAGCACTTAATATTTTCTGATCACTTATTACATGCACGGTGCTGAGGATCTTAAAAACCAAGACTCAGTCCATCCTTGTGGCAATGAATAATTAATGAGATATTTATTAATTTAGATAGCCTCACCCACCAGAGGGCAGACAGCAGAAGCAAGAAGAACTACAATCCGGCAGCTTGTGGAAAGAAAACCACATTCACAGAAAGATACACAAAATGAAAAGACAGAGGACTATGTACCAGATGAAGGAACAAGATAAAACCCCAGAAAAACAACTAAATGAAGTGGAGATAGACAACCTTACAGAAAAAGAACTCAGAATCATGATAGTGAAGATGATCCAGGACCTCAGAAAAAGAATGGAGGCAAAGATCAGGAAGATGCAAGAAATGTTTAACAAAGACCTAGAAGAATTAAAGAACTAACAAACAGAGATGAACAATGCAATAACTGAAAGAACTGAAGGAATGAATAGCAGAATAACTGAGGCAGAAGAACGGATACGTGACCTGGAAGACAGAATGGTGGAATTCACTGCCATGGAACAGAATAAAGAAAAAAGAATGAAAAGAAATGAAGATAGTCTAAGAGACTTCTAGGACAACATTAAACACATCAACATTTTCATTATAGGGGTCCCAGAAGGAGAAGAGAGAGAGAAAAGACCCAAGAAAATATTTGAAGAGATTTTAGTTGAAAATTTCCCTAACATGGGAAAGGAAATAGTCATCCAAGTCCAGGAAGTGCAGAGAGTCCCAGGCACGATAAACCCAAGGAGAAACATGCCAAGACACATAGTAATCAAATTGACAAAAATTAAAGACAAAGAAAACTATTAAAAGAAACAAGGGAAAAATGACAAATAACATACAAGGGAAGTCCCATAAGGTTAACAGCTGATTTCTCAGCAGAAACTCTACAAGACAGAAGGGAGTGGCAGGACATATTTAAAGTGATGAAAGGGAAAAACCTACAACCAAGATTACTCTACCCAGCAAGGATCTCATTCAGATTTGACAGAGAAATCAAAAGCATTACAGACAAGCAAAAGCTAAGAGAACTCAGAACCACCAAACCAGCTCTACAAGTGCTAAAGGAACTTCTCTAAGTGGGAAACACAAGAAAAGAAAAGGACCTACAAAAACAAACCCAAAACTATTAAGAAAACGGCAATAGGAACATACATATTGATAATTACCTTAAATGTGACTGGATTAAATGCTTCAACCAAAAGACATAGGCTGGCTGAATGGGTACAAAAACAAGACCCATATATATGCTGTCTACAGGAGACCCACTTCAGACCTAGGGACACATATAGACTGAAAGTGAAGAGATGGAAAAAGATATTTCATGCAAATGGAAATCAAAAGAAAGCTGGAGTAGCAATACTCATATCAGATAAAATAAACTTTAAAATAAAGAATGTTACAAGAGATAAGGAAGGACACTACATAATGACCAAGGGATCAATCCAAGAAGAAGATATAACAATTATATATGCACCCAACATAGGAGCACCTCAATATATAAGGCAAATGCTAACAGCTATAAAAAAGGAAATCGACAGTAACACAATAATAGTAGGGACTTTAACACCTCACTTACACCAATGGACAGATCATCCAGACAGAAAGTTAATAAGGAAACACAAGCTTTAAATGACCCAATAGACCAGATAGATTTAAATGACATTTATAGTACATTCCATCCAAAAACTGCAGATGACACTTTCTTCTCAAGTGCTCATGGAAGTTTTCTCCAGGATAGATCACATCTTGGGTCACAAATCAAGCCTCAGTAAATTTAAGAAAATTGAAATCATATCAAGCATCGTTTCTGACAACAACACTATGAGATTAGAAATAAATTACAGGGAAAAAAACCATAAAAAACACAAACACATGGAGACTAAACAATATGTTACTGTATAAACAAGAGATCACTGAAGAAATCAAAGAGGAAATCAAAAAATACCTAGAGACAAATGACAACAAAAACAAGATGATCCAAAACCTATGGGATGCTGCAAAAACTTCTCTAAGAGGGAAGTTTATAGCAATACAATCCTACCTCAAGAAACAGGAAAAATCACAAATAAACAATCTAACCTTACACCTAAAGGAACTAGAGAAAGAAGAACAAACAAAACCCAAAGTTAGTAGAAGGAAAGAAATCATAAAGATCAGAGCAGAAATAAATGAATTAGAAACAAAGAAAACAGTAGCAAAAATCAATAAAACTAAAAGCGGGTTCTTTGAGAAGATAAACAAAATTGATAAACCTTTAGCCAGACTCATGAAGAAAAAGAGGGAGAGGACTCAAATCAATAAAATTAGAAATGAAAAGAAGTTACAACAGACACTGCAGAAATACAAAGCATGATAATAGATACTACAAGCAACTCTATTCCAATAAAATAGACAACTGGAAAGAAATGGACAAATTCTTAGCAAGGTATAACCTTCCAAGGCTGAACCAGGAAGAAATAGAAAATATGAACAGACTAATCACAATTAATGAAATTTAAACTGTGATTAAAAATCTTCCAACAAACAAAAGTCCAGGAACAGATGGCTTCACAGGTGAATTCTATCAAACATTTAGGGAAGAGCTAACACCCATCCTTCTCAAACTCTTGCAAAAAATTGCAGAGGAAGGACCACTCCCAAACTCATTCTACGAGGCCACCATCACCCTGATACCAAAAACAGACAAAGATACTACAAAAAAAGAAAATTACAGACCAATATCACTGATGAACATAGATGCAAAAATCCTCAACAAAATACTAGCAAACAGAATCCAACCACACATTAAAAGGATCATACACCATGATCAAGTGGGATTTTACCCAAGGATGCAAGGATTCTTCAATATACGCAAATCAATCAATGTGATACACCATATTAACAAATTGGAGAATAAAAACCATATGATCATCTCAATAGATGCAGAAAAAGCTTTTGACAAAATTCAACATCAATTTATGATGAAAACTCTCCAGAAAGTGGGCATAGAGGGAACTTACCTCAACATAATAAAGACCATATACAACCACGCCCCCATAGGAAATATTCATTAATTAAATTAATGTTTATTGAGTGTCAACCATGTGCCAGTACTGCATACAGTAATAAACAAGGTCGGTGACATCCCTGCTCCAATAGAAGTTATCCTCTCATAGATTTTATTCATGGAGGGCTAAAGCAATTTGTCCAAAGGCACAGTGCTAGAAAGTGGTAGAGCCAGGATTGGGACCTTGCTCTTTCTGACTCCAAGTCCTACACTTTCAACACTGTACTGAAATAAAGTCAAAACCAAACAAAATCACGTATGCAGTCTCAGGAGAGAGGTAAACAACAAATGGAACCAGAGTGTAACTTAAGCCTTTAACCCAGGCATTGGCTACTTCTGGGGTGTGATTGGATGTCTGGGTATTTTTAAGCTGCCCAGGTGATTCTGATAGGCAGCCAAGCGGAGAACCACTGTCTCAGGTGTTGCAAGGAGCTGGTCTGGGATTCCTTGGAGGTAGGAAAGGAGCAAGCCATGCTCCCCCAGGCCCCCTGACTCCAGCTTGAACCTGAGCATCCCCACTTTTATCTTGTTTTTATATTGAGCCTCTGCCTCAGATTGCCACTGATGAAAGAGCCCTGCTGCTAACAAAACAAACAAGTTTGTAAAACATCCATGGGGTTTTTGCATCAAGGAAAATTTTCTCGGCGTCATTTTGAATGCTCCCTACTGGTACCTTAGTTACTGGCATTCCTTTATGCTATTGCTGAAAAGAAAAAAATGCTTGACTTATTAGAAAAATGCCATAAACCTAGCGTCTATACTAACCTTTCCAGATTCATTCAGTGCATATTTATTGAGCATCACCTATGTTCTAGATGATAAGGATGCCACTTTGAAGTGGAGAGACAAGGTCTGAATTTCAGGAAGCATATATTCTAATGGGGGAGGCAAATAGACAAATATATAAATGAGACAGTGTTCAGTCATGCACATCTTTCAGTCCAGGGTCCTATCTGCCTGGAGTCCTGTAGAGGAGGACTCAGTATTCCTGCTCGGTCCTCCCAGACCCTGAGGAGCCACTTTCCCTCCTAGTGGGGACCTGGGTGGGGGGCTCAGTGGCTCAGTTCATGAGGGTCAGCTGGCATATGTGGCAGCTGCTACTGCTGTGGACTTTGTCCTCAAAGGCTTACCTAAGATCTGATGGAGTCTGGAAACCAGCCTGCCTATGAGGCGGGCCAGGCATTGGTTTCTGGACATCAGAGGGAGGGTCCTTTGATAACGAGCCTTAAGATATCTTCACCTCCCCAAGGCTGCCTGGCTTTTAAACAGTTTTGAAGTGTCCAGAAGCTCATTTTCTGAGAGGTGGTCATTTCGATACATCTTGTTGCTTAGGTCCTGCAGGAGCTGACATCCAATGCATTGGATGTCTGGAATTCAGCCTGGACAGAGGATTTGCATCTTTGTCTGGATAAACATTCACAAACAATGAGAGCTTAATTGGTATACTGATATTATCATACAATCCGATTTCAAGGCTAGAGATGGTGTTAATGCAGGAGCAACCACCTATAATCTAACTGGTGGATATATACGAAAAAAGTAAAATAAGCATATCAACTGCTGACATGGAAATGAGAATGTTGAAGGTAGTTCAGACTCCGTGGAAACAATCTGTTCTCTTAAAAGTTGTCTTGTCCTTAATATCCTTTTGTAGCCTCAGCAAAAAGGACTCCTATCTCTTACGGATATGATCACAAATTTCAAACGAATAAAGTGAATATTAATGAGATTTTTTTTCTTTAAATGGCTATATGAAAACTTCAAACAGTTCTTCCATAGTCAAATCATCCCCATCAGGAATTTCAGACTCATAACTTTCATTCACTGGGTTCATCTCTCAGATTAAAAGACTATTTTTACAAAACAGCATTTATTATTTTCTTCTCTTACTGAAAAAGTTATACAGACTTCAAAGTTTAAAAACAAATTTAAAGGCACGAAGAAACAGGTAAAATTCACGCAGAAATTTCTAGCTAGAAATATAAATATGAAAAATTTGGAGTCTTTTCCTCCATTCTTACATATTATATAATATTTTTAGATGAATAACGATTCTGCTAAGAACCGAAACTACCCGCACATCGGGGTAGAGTTCCATGATTAGTGGCAGGTGACTTCCCTGCTGGCGCAGTGGTTAAGAATCCACCTTCCAATGCAGGGGACATGGGTCCGGGAAGATCTCACATGCCGCTGAGCAACTAAGCCCGTGCACCACAACTACTGAGTCTGCACTCTAGAGCCCGCACCAGAACTACTGAACCCGCGAGTCACAACTACTGAAGCCCGTGCACCTAAAGCCCGTGCTCCGCAACAAGAGAAGCCACTGCGATGAGAAGCCCGCGCACCGCAACGAAGAGCAGCCCTCACTCGCCGCAACTAGAGAAAGTCTGCACGCAGCAACAAAGACCCAACGCAGACAAAAATACATATATAAATAAATTTATTTTAAAAAAATTAGTGGCAGAGGTGAAGATAGAAGATGCTCTCTGGCTACAGAATTGGCAAGAGAAATGAATGGCGCTGTAAAAATCCCATGTCTTTCCTTAATGCTTAAAGCTGAGACTTTATTTATAAGGAGATTCTAAATTCCAGTCTGGTCTCACCAGGCTGCCTTTGATAGAGGTAGCCTGTTTGTCATATTAATGAAGAGAAAAATTCCAAGCTCCACAAAGACTTTTTTCCCCAACAGCTGAAGGGGATAAAGAGATATCTGCAAGTCAGGGGCGGAAGTGAGGCATACCCTAAAATAACTTCTTTACCTTTGGGGCCAGCTGGCCTAAAGTCAGGACTGAGGCTCTTCCAGCTCAGGTCAGAGCAGCGGCTGCACAGTGAGAGGTGATGCCCAGAGGCAAAGTTGCTGCCCAGCATTTAAGCAGCCTGGACCATTGTCCACACCAGTGCTTGCCAAACTTGAGCTGGCATCAGAATCCCTCAGAGGGTTTTAAACAACACATCGCTGAGCCCTGTCCCAAAGTTTCTGATTCAGAAAACCTGGGGTGGGGCCTGAGAATCTGCATTTCTAACAAGTCACCAGGTGATGCCAACACCAGGGGTCCCAGGACCACACTTTGAGAACCACTGGTCTATGCTGATACGTGCTATTGAACACAGGTTCAGAGCTCAGGCTTGCAAGGCAGACAGATCTGATTTTCATTCCTGGCTCCATCACCTATAACTGTATGAGCCTGGGTGAATAATTTAATTAATCTGAGCCTTTGTTTCCTCACAACTAGAAAGAGACAATAAGATTGTTCCAAGAAATGGATCATGAAAAAAAACAACAAAAAAAGAAATGGATCATGCAATGTAAGTGTTAAGATTACCCAGATTACCCAGCTCACAGTAAACACTCAATACATGATTTTGTATTCTTTCTATTAAGTTTCACCTCAACACCCTTCTGGAATCTTTTTGCATTTGCTGGTACTGATCCCCCAGCCCTCTAAAATGCTGGCTCACTCTCTTCCCTTTCCAGCCCACCCTGTGGTAAGGAAACTCCATCTTCCTGCCCCCACTGGTCCTCCCAATCCAGCTAGCAAGTGCCTCCGACCAGGCTAGTTCTCTGCTGCCACCTTGTGGCCTACACTCACGTAACACCTTACAGGTTAATCTGTCAAGGTGGGGCTTCTGGCGCGGCAACCCCAAAACGGAGCATAAGCAAAGGAGCCAGAGGTGATGCCCACTCGGGCTGCTGGTGGGTAGGAGACCGTGGACAAGTCTTCCCATCCAGATCAATCTGCAGGGCAATTCAGATCCCGAAGATTGCAAAAAGACACAGGTGCTCAGATCAGCACCAGGAGACCAGGAGAGCTACCAGGCAGCTGATCCCCAGGCAGGAGTCTGGAGGCTTCCACTGACCTCACACTGGGCCTGGCCAGTGGCCTTCAGAGCAGGACCTCAGTTGTCGTCGTTCCCGAGGACTCCTGGGACCTCCGGGCTTATCTCTTTTGATTCCTCCTGCTGCTGCTGCCGCCAAAGACATGTCAGGGACAAGGCTACTCTAGGGACCCCAACAGTCCCATGCTGGAACCCATTTTTTTTTTTTTGGCTGAGACACAAGTCATGCAGAATCGCAGTTCCCCCGACCAGGGATTGAACCCATGCCCCTTTCAGTGGAAGCACAGAGTCTTAACCACTGGACCTCCAGGGACATCCCCTGGACCCCACTTCTGATGGACTGCTCATCATACCAGGTCTCTGGAACACACCCAGTGCTTTAGCAGGGAAAGGAGCAGGACACAGACACAACTGGGCAGTGAAATGAATTCCCAAGATGCTCTTGCTGTCTTGTTTTTCATTCCTGCTGCAAGCAGTTCACTGAGGTGTCACAGCTCAATGGGGGAGCAAATGCAAATTACTTTATTTTTAAACGACTTTATCCTTCCCTGCTGGAAAGCAGAGCTCTTAATGACAGTTTTGAACAGAACTCATACTTCTGGGGACACTTCTGGTTATTAAAACTTATTTGGTTCAGTTTTAAACTCTTCTCATATTCCATCTTTCCACTAAGTACAGGGACCCTGACTCCTGGAGAAGAGGAAGTAGAGGAGGGTCTGGTCTAACTTGGGGTGCCTCCTTCCCCTTCACTCTGCAGGGTGCAGGAGGAGGGTAAGGTCAGGGTCCAATGTCCCTCCACTCAACTGCTGTTCTCAGAGCCCTCTCTCCATTAGCTGCTCTCCTGGAAAACACAAACTGGCCCCATGTGGCAGGAAGCCAAGTGCTGGCTCTCCTGTAGGGACCCCACACAGGGGCTCCTCGGGGCTGTCAAGACTCCCTGAGCACAGTTCCCTGTGGGAGCGGGGGCTCCATCTCCACAGCATCCACCCCCACTGTGACCAGCACTAAAAGTGGACCCAAGGATAGTTCGTGCTGGCATCCTCTGGCAACCCTGGTCTGTGGTCTAGTGGATACCTTCCATTCAGTTTCTTTTACCCACAGGAAACTCACATCTTTGTCCACCGAACAACATGAATGCAGGCTGTTTCCATGACTACTCTCATTCCCCAAACACATGGCCGGGACAGATCAGCAAGGAGCATGCCTCTAGGAAATGAAACACCATCTGTCCCTTCTTGCAGGCCCCCCAGATCTTCACAGGTGACGTTCTTGAAGCCCCCACCTCACCCCACCCCATGCCCAGCTGGAGGGGGGAGAGATACACTTTCTCCTTTCCCCAACAGGAGAAACAGGGAAACACCTCTCCTAAGGACTTCATGCCCTGAGGCTCCCAGCACTGATAACATTCCCTTCTTGTGTTCTCTCCTCCCAGAGCAATGAACTCCCCACCCAGTGGGAGGTGAGCAAAATCACCAGAGAGGTGCCACCTCTCAGGAAGGTGAGGCTGGGAGAGGGGTACACTTTGGGCTTCTCTCTTTAGAATGTGGGTTATTTGGTACCTCGTCATCCACATTTTGGAGCCTCTAGATAAAAATTCTGGGCAATTGACAATTCTCACTCAGCATCTGCTCCTTAGACAGTTGGGTCCAGCACTCACGCAGGGCCTGAAAGGAGTAAAAGGCAAAGCATTGATTCTTCTCCAGTGGCTGGCACTAGTTCTGCTCTGGATGGGCTCGTTTACAACTTGCTTCAGCTCATCATTGCTCCATCTCTGTGTCAGAGTACATGAGGGGTTATGTCACCACAGGCACCGCCTCCCCTCTCTTCTAGCAGAAGAAAGTAAGACAAGTCAAGGATCAAACAAAGGAGTGGGGCAAAACTTAGCATGGCCAGAGAAATGCAGGGATTACACGGGTAAAACTGGGGGTTGGGAGATATCTACAAACAACTATTTTCCCCTTGACCGGACATGAGCCCAGAAAAGCTTACTTCTTTAAACAGCCTTTTAACAATGCTGCCTTTCATTTTATAAAGTGTGCTACAGTTTGCCAAAGATCTTTTCATTCATTCACATGAGTTTTTTTGTGTGTGGTATAAATCAGTGAGTTTTAACAAATTGATACACATCTCATCACTATCACAAAGTTTTAAACATGTTCATATCCAAATCAAAAGGTTTCTTTGTGTACCTGTGGAGTCAATGTCCATCTCCAGCCCCAGCCTCAGACTGCTTTCTGTTACTATAAAGTAGATATTTCATTTCTAGAGTTTATTAATGGAATGATACAGTATTGACTTTATATCTGGATTCTTTTGCTTAGCATAACCCTGTAGAGACTTATGCATGATGATACATACATCCATAGCTCATTCCTTTTTACTGCTGAGTGGTATTCCTCAGCATAGATGTGCCACCATTTGTTTATCCATTCACCTAATGATCATCACTGCGTTGCTTGCAGTTTATTGTGAATCAAACTATCAATATTCATAAACATGTCTGGTGTGTATATATGTCTACATTTATCTTGGGAAGCTGCCTAATAGTGGCATTGCAGGTTTATATAATGTTATGTTTAACTGTTGTTTGTACCATAGTGCATTCCCACCAGCAATATCTGAGAGTTCCAGTTGCTCCATTCTTCATCAACAATTAGTGTAGTTAAAATCAGTTGAAGATATATGTTTGGGTCTCTGCCTGAATTCTCTGTTCTATTTTACTGGTCTACATTCCATTGATCCATGTAATATTATATCAGTAACACACTGTCCTGAGTACTGTAGCTTTATAGTAAATCTTTAAATGTGTATTGTGAGTCTTCCAGCTTTGCTCTTTTTCTTTTCAAAAGTATTTTGACTGTTCTAGGTCCTTCACATTTGCATAGAAATCTTAGAGTCATCATTTCAATGTTAAAAAAAAAGCTTCTTGGGAATTTGATTGAAATTGTATTGAATCTGTAGACTAATTTGGAGAGAATTGATTCTCACAGAATTGTGTATTCTGATTTATGAGAATAGAATATTTCTTCATTGTTTTAGGTCCTCTTTAATTTTTCTCAGCAATGTTTTACAGTTTTAACTGTTCACGTCATACACATAACTCGTTAAATATGTCTCTCAGGTTTTTATATGTTTTTGAATGTTATTGTAAATTACATTTTATACTTCCATTTGCAATATTCCTTATTAGTGTAGAGTAATATAATAAATTTTTGTATACTGAGCTTTTATTCTGTGACCTTGATAAACACTTATTTGTTCTAGTAGCTTTTTGGTGGACTTCTTAGGATTTTCTACATATAGGATTATGTCCCTGTGAAGAAATAACGTTATTTCTTTTATTTTCGAACTATATGCTTTTAATTTCATTTTCTTGCTGTATTGCATTAGTCAGGACTTCCAGTACAATGTTGAGTGGAAGGAGTGAGAACAGATAATCTTTGTCACGTTCCCTGTCTTAGGGGAAAGCATTGTCTCTCATCATTAGATTTCATATAAGCACTAGGCTTTTGGTAGATGTTATTTTCAGTTTGAGGAAGATTTCTTTTGTTCCCAGTTGGATGAATTTTTAATCACTGGATGTTGGTTTTTGTTAAATGCCTTTTCTGCCCCTATTGAAGTGATCATGTTTTTTTTCTCTTTAATACTGTTAAGCATGGTGAATTATATTGATTGATCCCTTCCGTAGGAGTTGTTCCCCATGTAGATGTATTTCTGATGTATTTGTGGGGAGGAAGGTGATCTCTGCATCTTACTCTTCCACCATCTTTCAGCTCTTATGATTGATCTCTTAATATTAAATCAACCTTGCATTTCTGAAATGAAATCCCTAATTTTTTTATGGCATACTATCCTCTCTTCACGTTGCCAGGTTTGATTTACTAATATTTAATTAAGGATTTTTGCACCTATATTCATGAGGAATAGTGGAATGTAGATTTACTTTCCTGTGCTTTCTTCGATACCAAGATAATGCTGGCCTTATAAGATGAATGAGGCAGTGTTCCCTTCTACTAAATTTTCTGGAAGATTTTGTATAAGATTGGTATTATTTCTTCCTTAAACATTTGATAGAATCCACCAGTAAATCTATCCGAACTTGTAGTTTTCTGCCTGAGAATGTTTCTAATTCAGTTCATTTCTAATAAATTCAGTTCATTTAACATATTTAGAAATATCTAGTTGTTCAATTTTTTTAACACCTTAATTGGAGTATAATTACTTTACAATGTTGTGTTTCTGCTGTATAACAGCAGTTATAGTTTCTGCTGTATAACAAAGTGAACCAGCTATATGTATACATATATCCCCATATCCTCCCTCTTGTGCCTCACTCACTGTCTCCCTATCCCACCCCTCTAGGTGGTCACAAAGCACTGAGCTGATCTCCCTGTGCTATGTAGCTGCTTCCCACTAGCTAGCTATTTTATACATTTGGTAGTGTATATATGTCAATGCTACTCTCTCACTTCATCCCAGCTTACCCTTTCCCCCACCCAGTATCCTCAAGTCCATTCTCTTCGTCTGCATCTTTATTCCTGTCCTGCCCTTAGGTTCATCAGAGCCATTTTATGTTTTAGATTCCAAATATATATGTTAGCATACAGTATTTGATTTTCTCTTTCTGACTTACTTCACTCTGTATGACAGACTCTAGGTCCATCTACTTCACTACAACTTACTCGATTTCATTTCTTTTTATGGCTGAGTAATATTCCATTGTATATATGTGCCACATATATTTTTTGTTTTTGTTTGTTTTTTTTTTTTTTTTTTTGTGGTACACGGGCCTCTCACCATTGTGGCCTCTCTCATTGCGAAGCACAGGCTCCAGACGTGCAGGCTCAGCAGCTGTGGCTCATGGGCCTAGCCGCTCTGCAGCATGTGGGATCTTCCCGGACCGGGGCACGAACCCGTGTCCCCGGCAGGCGGACTCTCAACCACTGCGCCACCGAGGAAGCCCCACATCTTCTTTATCCATTCATCTGTTGATGGACACTTAGGTTGCTTCCATGTCCTGGCTATTGTAAATAGTGCTGCAGTGAACATTGGGGTACATGACTCTTTTTGAATTAGGGTTTTCTCAGAGTATATGCCCAGTAGTGGGATTGCTGGGTCACATGGGTTTTAAACCTTGCAACCATCCTCAGGTTTGTAGAGGAAGCAGCATTTATTCACTAATGAGAAAATGGAGATAGGAAATGACTTGCCCAGAACAACAGCATTAATCTCTCTCGTGAGTAAAGCACTGCTATCCAACTCTACAAACTTGAACAGGTCTAGCTATTTAACCAGCTTTAAGCACTTGTGTCCAAGGCCTTGAAGGAATGGGGGTGGGGGGGGTGGACATGGCACATATAAGTTTGGGTGGAAGGAGGAAAGTGCCAGAATAAGAGCCCACAGACAGGAAGAGTGGGTGCAATTTGGCAGCAGTAGGCAGTCGGGAGCATAAGTCCTGAGTGCCTGGACAGAGGGTGAGAGGAAGTTTGTAGATCAACAATCAATCAACAGAAGGCAAACTCGTTTACTTCACATTTTTTCCTCCTTATACAGATCCAAATACTCCCAGATGCACTATGGGAAAATCCCTTCTCCATGCCAAAACTTTCTGAGGAAAGAAAGAAAAACCTCCTGAACTAGTTTTAACCATTTTTGTGTTGTTCTAATTTGTCTTAGCAGCAAAGAAACTTTCTTTTGTGAACGCAGGGGCTTCAAAGCCAGCTTTGTTTTCATGCTTGGTATTGATTTAGATTCTCTGGAGGGTATCTTGACATGTCTCCACACCTTCCCTGATTAATCCAGCAAGTCCAACAGGCCCTGCTCCACTGACAGGGAAAGGGAGGTGCAGAGAAATTCAGAGTTTCCTCTGAGGTAACAAAACCTCTCCATAGTGGAGCATGAGCTAGGTACCAAGTCAACACCCAGGGCTGTGTGGGTGCTTCCAAACATCCCAGCATCCTAGCTCTGAGAAAGCACTGAGGTCTCTCCGGCGAAAGGGGCCGTGGGATTTTCACATTTTCTGCTTCCTGCCTGACAACATCTCTTGGAAGGCAGCCTCTTGCCTCTCTGACCCTGAGAGAGGACTGGACCCACCATCCAGAATCCTAGTTCCCAGCCTGCCTCACCCACCTCATGGATGGTACTCTGCCATGTCCCCTCTCCTGGCCTCAGTTTCCATATCTGTCAAACAAGAGGCTGGAAGATTTCTCATGTTCTCCTCAGCTGCCTCTTCTCTTTGATGCAATGTCTGGTTGAATCCTTCCTTTGATATGACATTGAAGTCTTAACCTCAGTCAGCCGGGGCTGCTAGAACAAAATAGCATAGACTGGGTGGCTTAAAAGACCAACGCTTAGTCCAGAACACATCTTCATACATGAAACCCTGGCGTGTCTGAAGGAATAGAGAGGAGAGAGAGGCTTGCCAGATGGTTTCAACAAAAATATCTCGCACACCTGATAAATATTTATCAGACAAAAAGGGATAAACTTATTCCACTTATATGCCTGATATTTTCACAATTTGGTTCCTGAACATTCAAATCTGACTTCTCAGAGCTGGATCCAGACACTGGCAGCCAGAGCTCAGCAGAACTGTGTGATTTCCAGGTGCTCTATTTGGCCTGGGGGTAGAGATTATGGGGTGTTAAATGATAAATCAGAGGAAATTTTACTTTGTAGCCTAAACATATTTGTAGGCAGTCTCAGAGACACCAAATCACAGAGAAAAGAAGAAGAAAAATAAGAGAATTCTGTTGTCAGCTGTCTCCCCTTCCTTCACCTAAAAAAAGCAGCTCTCTGTGCTCTGGGTAAGGGGGACATTTGGCAGGATTGGTTAAACTTGCTTACCCAAGATCTGACCCCATCCCTTAGCCTTCAAAACACATACTGAGAGGAAAGGGAGCTTAGAGCTTGTCTTGGCTGCCTCTCCCGATCCCTGCCCTCTTGGACCTCAGGTACATTTACCCTGGGGCCTCAACAGAGTGGAAATGGAGAAAACAAGCAGAGAGGGGCAGGGTGGCACCATGGCCTTGGAGAAGATAAAACCATGAATCCTTGGTTAGTGACCTGGGATTTCAGACCATCTGGAGCCAGGCATTCAACCTCAGGTTTCTCATTCATCAGATAGGGACAAAAATACCACCTCACGAGATTAGAGTGTTTTCCTTCCCATTCTCTCACCCCAAGAGTGCCTGGCACAAATAATTTGAGAAATATTTACTGAATAAACTTCACATTTTGTCCAGAGACAGCGCTGAGTTTCCACGTAAAATCTCACTTATTCTCCCTTAGTGGATCTTTCTCTAAAGCTGAAAGATGAATCCAGAGTACATCATTTGGAATGTTACCTTGATGTCCAGCTCCTGGTTTATTCTTTCGTCTTTTGTAGTTCTGGGACCCCCCAGCTGAATGCTCTATTTTCCCAAAGCAGGAGAGAGATGAATAGACCCACAGCTGCAGCAGAGAGGGCAGCTGCTGCTTAATTGAGAGACTGGTCTCCTTCCCATCCGGGACCCCACAGCCTTCATCATTAGGGTTTGAGATAGAAGGTTTCCAGGTACTGTAAACCTACCACACCTCAGAACTCTCAATCACACAATTAACTTGGGATCTCAAGGGCCAGCTTCTAGCTAAGGAGAAAAAAATGGAGAGAAATCCCAGCTTCTTCCCCTCCCTCCCCAAAGTCTCAGGAATCAGAAACTTTTGCCTGTTTCCCTTTGATTATAATTGATTTTAGGTCACCGTTTAGCAGAGACAACAGAACACCACACACAAACCTTGAACTATACTTAGCCCTTCATCTGGAGCTGGAAATGAATTTTATTTCATGCTCTCACACTGCAGCCTGCAGGTAGAAGCAAGGGCTCCACTTCATGAAACAGTAGGAAAGTCAGGGTGATTCTTCAGAAAGCCCTGTGGTGGAACAGCCTAGTGGGATGCAGGGCTCCATTCCATAACACACCTGCAGGAGAAGATAACTCTGGTTCTCTGGTCACATCATGAAGCTTCCAGTCTTTCTCTGTGATGACACAATTGCTGGTAACAGAAAAGCAGTGGTTCTATTAATTTCCTTTCATATCAACTCGCCTGCTTTCCTAAGTCACTGACACCATAGACAATTCTCCTCTTTACCTAACAAACTCCTATTGCCATTTCCCTGCACTTCCCTGACTCTGTGTTTGCCCTAAGCTCCAGAACCCGGAACGGAGCACTGCCCAATAGAAATATAATGCTAGCCACACCTGTAACTTCAACTATTCTAGTTATTGCATTAAAAAGGTAAAAAGAATCAAGTG
The DNA here is from genome assembly GCF_008692025.1 of Phocoena sinus. NCBI lineage: Eukaryota > Metazoa > Chordata > Mammalia > Artiodactyla > Phocoenidae > Phocoena > Phocoena sinus. Next base: position 75,134,791 of record NC_045775.1, read on the forward strand.
AACCTAATTTAATCATACATTTTATTCAACCCTATATATCTAAAATAGTATCAATTCAACATAGAATCAATATTTTTAAAATATTAATGAGATATTTTCATACCATTTTTTCATCCTATATCTTCAGAACACAGTGTATCTTCTACACTTAGAGCACATCTCGATTCAGATTGGCCACATGTCAAGCACTCAGTAGCCACCTGTGGCTGATGGATGCCGAACTGGACAGTGCAGCCTAATATAACAGCTCACACATTGCAGTCTAATTCAGTGTTGACATGTTCATCTGCCCTGTTAGCATGCTGGTCCTTAGGAACAGGACCATTAACAGTGACTGACTCATAGCAGCTGAATAATAACTCCTCGTGGCATGATGGACTGTACTAATAAATCAATGTCACCACTGACCACTGGTAAAAACAGCTCTGCTGAAGGAGGGGAGGAAAAGGGGATGTGTTTGGAGTTAGGTATTTTGAGTTAAAAGCTGCTATGAGATTCTTGGATTATGATGCTCAGAAATAAATCAAAGATAGAGATTGAGGCTCAGGAAAAGAAAAGGATGAAAAATAAAGGCTATGAAGGTATGGTTTGGGAAGGTTTTCCTTACTGCAGAAAGCAGAAACACACCCACCCATTTCACATGAAAATGCTGTGGACAATTTCTAAGAAAAATCACAATGGCATTGTAAAAAAAAAAAAAAAAAAGAATCCCAGTGCACAAATGCACTGACTACTTCTCTCCTGTGTTATTTACTTGGAGTGAATCCTGGACAAGATGGGAATGTAGGTGGGATCCATATGCAAAGTCCTTCTATGCAGCAGGATTCTCCCCCTCTGCTAAGTCCTCTCTCCTCCTCTCACCCCACTCCTCCAAATGATCAATACTTTCAAACAGAAAAAGAAGACTCTTGGCAAATGCCCTCATATTAGAGCAGTTCTTCTCAAACTCTTTTTTTTAGAACAGTGTATATACATCACCCGGGATCTTGTTAAAATGTGGGTTCTGACTCAGGAAGTCTGAGGCGGAGCCTGAGATTCTACTTTTCTAATGTGTTCCAGGGGATGCTAACGCTGCTGGCACATGGACCACACTTTGAGTAGCCAGGCATTAGGGGTTAGAGACCTTACCCAGACTTAGATTTTGATTTCTAAAAGAGAATCCCAGAAAGAAAGCACTTTAGCCCACAGAAATAAACAAAATTTCAGGGATCAGATGGGACAACAACAACAAAAAAAACTCCCCTGAATCCTGCAAACAACTTCACAAAAGCATCTCTCCTTACAGGTAAGGCCATCTAATTAGTAGGTGGTGCTTGTGATATAGTACAAATCATGCTGGAATTGAGGCTGAATTTTAAGCCCATCTGTTACACTTACTCATGTGATTCTGTGATTTTTCCCTTCACATCTATGAACCTAAGTTTCCTTATCTGTAAGATAGATATAATATCACATAGCTCACAGGGGTTCTTTGAATTCAAATAAAATAGCATATATGACGTTTTCTGACATATGCTAGAGGCTCAACAAATGCTTATTAAATCTCAACCAAAATATTTTCTAGTTACCTGTGTGAGAGTAGCACTGGAATAAACCTGGAAGGATGAGAAAAGAATTTTTCAAGTGAGATATGTCTGCTTTTAGGTTGATTAAGGCTCAGTGGTTAGGATATTTATCTTCAACTAAATGCATCCCCTTGTATAAAAGCAATGCAAATACATTCCAAGCAAATGTCTTCAGGGAAAGGGCATAATTTCATCTTTATCTATTTTTATATTTCTTTACAGTTGCCATGAGAGCATTTTAATAACCTCCATGGAGCTGAAAGTGACGCAGGTAATTTGCCATAAGTAATTTAAGGGCTATTAAAGCTAACAAACCTCTCCTGTGAAATACCTTGTTAAGCAGTGATCAGCAGAAAACATGTAAAAATTGTGTGCAGTGTAAATTCAAGCTCTTTCTCCAGTTAAGCTGAAGTGAAACTGTAATTACATTACACATAAAAGGGGGCAGATATTAAAGCTCTTCCTGCTCCAGCCTTGAGTTGACTTAGGCTGAAGACACCCTGGTATCCTAATGAGATCCACTTCCTTCAGAAGAGCCTCATCTCTGGTGGCATTTCCCATTACCTGAACTGAGCTAATTTTCCATGCACGCTTCTTAAGATTATAAATCTGAGCATTTCTTGGTGCAGAGCCCACAGGGATCTGGTTCCAGCCTTGGCTTCCAGCCTCGTGACCTTGAGCAATTCTTTTTACCTCCACAATCATGAACTACTGAAAATATGAAATAAAAAGATTTTATGGTGTGCCCTCAAAGATATCGTTGAGCTCTACAATTCTCTGACCCTAAACAATTTGTTTACTCAGATGCCCCTCTTTTGCCTATTTTAACTATCAAAAACATAACCATGAATCCAAAGTAGGGAGAAAGGAGGAAAGAAGAAAGAAAGAAAGAAAGAAAGAAAGAAAGAAAGAAAGAAAGAAAGAAAGAAAGAAAGAAAGAAAGAAAGAAAGAAAGAAAGAGAGAGAGAGAAAGAGAGAGAGAGAGAGAAAGAGAGAGAAAGAAAGAAAGAAAGAAAGAAAGAAAGAAAGAAAGAAAGAAAGAAAGGAAGGAAGGAAGGAAGGAAGGGGAAAGAAGGAAAGAAAGAGAAAATGAGAAAGAAAGAAAAAGAAAAGACCTATAAGTTGATTTTACAAAGTTTACACATTTTATACCTTCCAGAACCTTGTAGGCCACACTCAGAATCAATTTATTCTTCCTTCATATACTGGCCTAGTGCTTGATTGCCCTATTTACTAGGCTCACAGCACATTAAAAGGGACACAGGCAAGAACACTGACAGTAATCATAATCATGAGCAGCTTTGGGCAGGAAAGAGCTCTCTACAGGAGGTCCCTTTTGTCTTCTCACTAACCTTAAGCCAGGCAACCCCTTGTTCTATTCATCTCTGGCCATAGCACAACTTTCAAATCTTTTGATCACACTATATCTTGCCTAATCTGTTGTCTCTTTCTGTAGATCAAAGAAGTAGAAATAAGTAACTAACAGATGACCAGATCTCTTCCCTTGCTTCCTCTTCACTAATCTTGCAACCAAACTGTGTGAACAAGACAGCATCTAAAGACAAATCATAAGAAGTGGACAAGTCTGCACAGAAGCCTGCACACAGTGGGGGATGGCGATGACTGTGACCCCCTATCTCAATGATTAACTGAGATTACTTCCCTTTTTCCCTTTAAAAACTTTCACGGCTGAGCAAAATCTTTGAAGGTGGTTTTGGGAAGATGCTGAGTCCACCATCTCCCCAGATTGCCAGCATTCTGATTAAAAGCAACCTTGCTTCCTACCAACATTTGCGAGTATTGATTTTTGAGCAGTGAGCAGCTGGACCTGATTTGGTAACATAAAAAGTGAAAGGCCAAAGAAGAAAACAGAAAACTTTAAGAGGGCAGGACATTTTCTGGCTCATTCTATATACCTATTGTCAAGTACATGCACAATAATGATGAATGAATGAATGAATGAATGCAATACTTACAAAAAGCAGATACAATTTTTTTAAGAACAGTGGTCGAGGAACACTTAGTACAGGTACAAACAACCATACACACCTGAAGAGCCTCCTAAAGACTGTTTCACACACTGCAATTTATATCATTTTGTGTATAAGGAAAATTAAACTGTGCTCCATAAGATCTCATTAAGATGGCCAATGATTACTTCTGGTTAAATGTTGTTAAATGAGCACATGTATTTATCTCTGCTGCCTCCTAGTATCCTACTTAAAATGAGAGTAAAGTGATGTGTGTGTGATCTCCAGGAGGAAAGAGGGGAAATGATCCACAGCGGAAAAGAGATGTTAACCAATATTTTCAGGTAGAAAGCATCAAATGAAATGATCAGAGCTGATAAAGCAGAACAGTGAGGGCCTGCAGAAGGGAACCAAGAAGCCAGCCGGATCAGGCCTCAGATCCCCAGAAAGACTCAGAAGTGAGGGGCACTAGAACAAGGAGGAAAAGGAGCTGAGTTGCAAACAGGATGATTCCTTTAAAGTCTGTTAAGAAAGTGGCTAAATTCTCAGGTTCCTTCTCCCACTTTGGCAGGAAACTAGATGCTTATTTCATAAAGAAAAAGATCCAGAGATGGCCCCAGGATCAAAGCAGGTGATAAGGAGAGGCACACGTCAAAAACAGGGGTATGGGGCTTCCCTGGTGATGCAGTGGTTGAGAGTCCGCCTGCCAATGCAGGGGACATGGGTTCGTGCCCCGGTCCGGGAGGATCCCACATGCCACGGAGCGGCTGGGCCCGTGAGCCATGGCCGCTGAGCCTGCGTGTCCGGAGCCTGTGCTCCACAACGGGAGAGGCCACAACAGTGAGAGGCCCACGTACCGCAAAAACAAACAAACAAAAAAAAAAACAGGGTTGTGAATGAAAGTACATACAGATGAGTGAAACCCAGGTGCCCTCATCTCTCTGGACTCAAAAACACTGGCTGCTTGGGGTTACCCCGCTCCTACCAGCACACACCCAGGCAGGAAACTGGAGGATTCTTATCTGGAGAAACAGAATACACCCAGAGAAAAGAGCTCTAAATACTGACACTCAGTATTTACAGATACTAATTGATAGTGACACTCAGAAACTATACTCTCATACAGGATTTTCCCATGAACAGCTGGATCCCGAGCCACATCATATTTGACAAGCCTTGCCTCTCCCTCAAAAAAAGCAACCAATTTGCTCCAATATAATATTCTCAAGTATAAACAGACAAAGAGCACTGGAAGTAAGCCCCCAATAGGAATAACCAACACCAAGCTAACAAAAGAAACTCAGTGGAAATCAAGAGAGTGAAGGGAGAAGAAAACATTGAACGTATATAACTGGTATCCTTAGAGGTAAAAAAAAATATTTATCCATGGCAAAAGAACAGGATGCCCTATTTTTAACAAATAGAAAGAAATTAGAACTCTTAAAATTTGAAAATATAAAATTTGAATTAAAAGATTCAATAGAAAAAAAAATGTAATGGAAAGTTTAGAATGTAAAGTCAATAGATGTTCCAGTTCAAGATGGCAGAGTAAGAAGGTCCTGAGCTCACCTCCTCCCACAGATACCCCCAAACACAACTACATATAGAACTACTATCTCTGAGAACAATATGAAGACTAGCAGAACAGATTTTCTGCAACTAAGGATATAAAGAAAAGACCACATCAGATACATGGAAAGGAGAGGCAGAGATGGGGTCTAGTCAGAACCCACACCCCCAGTGCAGTGACCCAAAAGCAGGAGGGACATCACAACTGCAGAGGTTCCCCCTGAGGAACAAGGGGTACAATCCCCGCATTGGGCTCCCCAGCCTGGAGGTCTTGCACTGGAAAGACAAGCTGCCATAACATCAGGCTTGACAAACAGCAGAACTTGCAACCAGAAGAGCCAGAAGGCTGTGGGAAACAAAGACTCTGATCTTAAAAGGTTCACATACAAATTCACTTGCTCCCAGCACAGAGGCAGCAGCTTGAAAAGCACCTGGGTCATATGAGAAGATATATTGACTAATTTTAGGGTGTGTGCCAGAAGGGCAAGGATCTGGTAGAACTTTCTCTGGGAACAGAAGCACTGGAGGGTGCCTTTTAAAAAGTTCTTCTTTCACCTAGCTGGCCCAGCACTCGTAGGCACAATTTCTGTCACTGTCCATAAACCTAGCTAACACCATGTACCCTGCCCCAGCAGTAGCCTGAGGACCCACCCCACTCAATGTGCCCACCCTGACCAGCCCCTCCAAAGCAGCTCCTATCTCACCCTACCTCTGAAGAAGATTCAGCCAGCACTGGCACCCCTCTAAATTATCAGCTCCCACTGTGTCCCACTTGATGGGCAGTCAAAATCAGCACCAGACCTCCTCCAAAGCAGCTCCCACTCTGGGGGGCAGGGTTGGGCAGTCTCTCCTACCAGCATGCCTAGAATGGTCACAGCCAGGCCCTGCAGATAGCCAGACCAGGGACCACCATCACCCACAAGGGTACCCACAAAAGTCATGGCTGGGCCTCTCAGCCAGCTGGCCTGGGCCACAACCCCACTCACCAGTGTGCCTACAGCAATCACAGACCAACCACAACAGGAGGGCACACACAGACCACACAGAAAATACCCAGGAGCACCCAGCTCTCATGACCAGGGGGGGATTGTACAACTGGGCCCCACAGAATACTTTCTACATAAGGCCACTCTTTCAAGACTGGGAGACATAGCTGATATACCTAATACATGGAAACAAAAACACGGGGAGTTAAGCAAAATGAGGAAACAAAAGAATAAATTTTAAGGGAAAGAACAAGACAAAAACTTCAGAAAAAGAAATAAACAAAATGCAGGTAAACAGTTTACCATATGAAGAGTTTAAAGTAATAATCATAAAGATGCTCATCAAACTGGAGAGAAGAATGGCTAAACTCAGTGAGAACTTCAGCAAAGAGATAGAAAAAGTAAAAAGGAAACAATGAGAACTGAAGAATACCATAACTGAGACAAAAATACACCAGAGGGGAATCAAGAGCAGATTAGAGGGTGTAGAAAGAATGGATCAGTGATCTGAAAGACAGGGTAGAGTCTCAGAAGAAGAGAGAGAGAGAGAAAGGGACAGAAAATCTATCTGAAAAAATAATGGCTGAAAACTTTCCCAACCTGACAAAGGAAACAGACATCCAAGTCCAGGAAGCACAGAGTCCCAAACAGGATGAACCCAGAGACTCACATCAAGACTCATTATGATTACAATGTCAAAAGTTAGAGATAATCTTAAGAGTAGAAAGAGAAAAACAATGAGTTACACACAAGGAAACTCCCATTAGATTATTAGCTGATTATTTCAACAAAAACTTTACAGGTCAGAAGGGACTGGCACAAAATATTCAAAATGCTGAAAGAAATAAAACCAAGAATACTCTACTCATCAAGGTAATCATTTAGAATTGAAGAAGAGATAAACAGTTTCCCAGACAGGGAAAAGCTAAAGGTGTTCATCACAAGTAAACCACCTTACAAGAAAAAAAAATCTCGGGTAAAAGCAAACATATAGAAAAGGTAGTTGATCAACAACATATAAAGCTAGTATGAAGGTTAAAAGACAAAAATAGTAAAATCATCTGTATCTCAAATAATTAGTTAAATGATATACAAAATTAAAAATGTAAAATATAACATCAAAAACAAAACATGGAGAGGGAGGAATAAAAATGTTGTGCTTTTAGAATGCACTCAAACTTAAGTAACCATCAACTTAAAATAGACTACTATATGCATATATTGTTATATATGAACTTCATGGTAACCACAAATCAAAAATGTATAACAGATACACAAAAATTAAAGAGAAAAAATATAAACATAACACTAAAGAAAGTCATCAAATCACAGGGGAAGAGAACAAGAGAAGAAGAAAAGAACAGAGAAGAACTACAAAAACAACCAGAAAAAAATAACAAAATGGCAATAATTACATACCTGTCAATAATTACTTTAAATGTAAATGAAGTAAGTGCTCCAATCAAAAGACATAGTGTGGCCTAATGGATTAAAAAAAAATTTTAAAGACCCATATATATTCTGCCTACAAGAAACTAAGATCTAAAGACACACACAGACTGAAAGTGAAGAGATGGAAAAAGATATTCCATGCAAATAAAAGGAAACTGGAGTATCAATACTTATCTCAGATAAAATAGACTTTAAAAGAAAGACTGTAACAAGAGACAAAGAAGGGCATTACATAATGATAAGGGATCAATCCAACAAGAGGCTATAACACTTGTAAATATCTAAGCACCCAACATAGGTGCACCTAAATATATAAAGCAAATATTGACAGACATAAAAGGAGAAATTGACAGTAATATAAAAATAGTAGGGTAGAGAATATGCTACTAAACAATCAGTGGGTCAATGAAGAAATTGAAGGAAGTCAAAAAATACCTTGGGACAAATTAAATGAAAACACAATTTTCCAAAATCTGTGGGATGCAGCAAAGCAGTTCTAAGAGGGAAGTTTATAGTGATACAAGACTACCTCAGGAAGCAAGAAAAATCTCAAGTAACAAATCTAACCTTACACCTAAAGGAAACTAGAAAAAGAAGAACAAGTGCAAAGTTAGTTGAAAGAAGGAAATAATAAAGATCAGAATGTAAATAAATGAGACAGAGACAAAAAACAAAACAATAGAAAAGATCAATAAAACTAAGAGCTGGTTCTTTGAAAATATACATAAAATTAATAAAGATAAACAAAATAATAAAAAATCAGAAATGAAACAAGAGAAGTTACAACTGACACCACAGAAATAAAAAGTATCATAAGACATTCTATGAAAAATTACATGCCAACAAATTGGACAACCTAGAAGAAATGGATAAATTTCTAGAAGAATACAATCTTGCAAGACTGAATCAGGAAGAAATAGAAAATCTGAACAGACTGATCTCTAGTAATGAAATTGAATCAATAATTTAAAACCTCCCAAGAAACAAAAGTCCAGGATGAGACAGCTTCACAGGTGAATTCTACCAGATATTTAATTAAGAATTAATACCAATCCTTCTCAAGCTATTACCAAGAAATGAAGAGGACTGAAATCTTCTAAACTTATTCTATGAGGCCAGCATTACCCTGATACCAAAACTAGATAAAGACACTATCAAAAAGATAAATACACTACAAAAAAGCTTAATATCCCTGATGAACATAGATTCAAAAATTCTCAACAAAATATTGGCAAGACAAATTCAACAATACACTGAAGGAATAATATACAATGATCAAGTGGGATTTATCCCAGGGTTATAAGAATGATTCAATATCTGAAAATCAATCAATGTGATATATCACATTAACAAATTAAAGCATAGAAATGATATAATCTTCTCAAAAGATGCAGAAAAGGCTTTTGATAAAATTCTATACTCATTTATGATAAAAACGCTCAACAAAGTAGGTATGGAGGGAACATACCTCAACATAATAAAGGCCAAATATGACCATTATAAAGGCCAAATATGACAAACCCACAGTGAACATAATACTCAACAGTGAAAAACAGAAAGTTTTTCTCTCTAAGATCAGGAACAAGACAAGGATGCCACTCTTTCCACTTTTATTCAACACAGTATTGGAAGTCCTAGCCATAGGAATCAGACAAGAAATAGAAATAAAAGGCACCCAAATTGAAAAGGAAGAAGTAAAACTATTTGAAGATGACATGAAACTATATATATAGTTTTATATATATATATATATATATATAGAGAGAGAGAGAGAGAGAGAGAAAACCCTAAAGATTCCACTAAAACACTATTAGAACTAATAAATGAATTCAGTGAAGCTGCAGAATACAAAATCAATATACAGAAATCTGTTGTGTTTCTCTATACTAATAATGAACTATCAGGAAGAGAAATTTAAAAAATAATCCCATTTACAATTGCATCAAGAAGAATAAAATACCTAGAAATAAATTTTACCAGAGAGGTGAAAGACCTGTACTCTGAAAACTATAAGACACTGATGAAAAATACTGAAGACAACACAAATAAATGGAAAGATATACCATGTTCATGGATCGGAAGAATCAATATTGTTAAAATGGCTGTATTACCCAAAGCAATCAACAGATTCAATGCATTCCCTATCAGAATACCAATGGAATTTTTCACAGAACTGGAACAAGTAATCCTAAAATTTGAATGGGGCCATGAAAGACCCTGAATAGCCAAAACAGTCTTAAGAAAGAAAAACAAAACAGGAGGTATAATGCCCCCTGATTTCAAGCTATATTACAAAGTCATAGTAGTCAAAATTGGATGGTACTGGCACATGGATCAATGGAATAGAATAGAGAGCCCAAAAATGAATCCACATTCATATGGCCAATTAATTTATGACAAAGAAACAAAGAATACACAGTGCAGAAAAGACATTTTCCTCAATTAATAGGGAATATATGCAAAAGAATGAAATGGGACCTTTTTTTATACCATAGACAAAAATCAACTCAAACTTAAATGTAAGACCTAAAACCATAAAACTCTTAGAAGAAAACATAGACAGTATGTTCTTTGTCATTGGTCTTAGCAATATATTTTTGGATCTCTCTCCACAGGCAAGGGAAACAAAAGCAAAAATAAATAAACTACATCAAACTAAAAAGCTTTGCACAGTGAAGCCACCAACAAAACAAAAAGGCACCTACTGAATGGGAGAAGTTATTTGCAAGTGATATATCTGATAAGTTAATATTCAAAATATATAAAGAACTCACACAACTCAACATCAAAAAAAAAATCTGATTTAAAAATATGCAGAGGACCCAAATAGATATTTTTCCAAAGAAGACATAAAAGTAGCCAACAGGTACACAATAATGTGCTCAACATCAGTAATCATCAGGGAAATGCAAATCAAAACCACAATGAGATATCATCTCACCCCTGTTAGAATGACTATTATCAAAAACACAACAAATGACAAAGGTTGGTGAGAATGTAGAGAAAAAGGAAATCTTATGGACTGTTGGTAGGAATGTAAATTGGTGCTGACAGTATGGAAAACAATATGGAGTTTCCTTCAAAAATTAAAAATAAAACTACCATATGATCCAGCAATTCAACTTCTGGTTACTTACCTGAAGGAAACAAAAACACTAACTTGAAAAGCTATACTCACCCCATGTTCATGTTCATTACAGCATTATTTACAGTAGCCAAGACATGGAAACAACCTAAGTGTCCATCAATGGATGAATGGATGAAGAAGATGTGAGATATATATGTTAGCCATAAAAAAGAATGAAATCTTGCCATTTGTAACAATATGGATGGTCCTAGAAGGTATACTAACTGAAATGTCAGACAGAAAGAAAACAAAAACAAATACCATATGATTTCACTGTGGAATCGAAAAGAAACAAACAAAACAAAACAGAAAGAGACTCATAGGGTCTCTTGCCAGAGGGGAGGAGGACAGGGGTTGGGCAAAATAGATGAAGGTGATTAAGAGGCACAACTTTCTAGTTATAAAATAAATGTCATGGGATATAATGTACAGCATAGGGAATATAGTCAATAATAATGTAATAACTTTGTAATAACTGGATAGATGGTTACCAGACTTATTGTCGTGATCAATTCATAATATATATAAATGTCAATCACTATGTTGTACCCCTGAAACTGATATAATATTGCACGTCAACTATGCATCAAGAAAAAAGAAAAAGGAAATTAAAAATAAGAGAATAGTCTCAAGAGTCTCTCAGAAAGCAGAACAAAAAGACAACTATAGGAGAGAAGAGGAAATTTGAGTATCAATCACTAACCACTGTGTAATAGAGTTCCAGGAAAAGAGAACAGAGTAAAATGAAGATGAAATTATACAAAATATTCTCAGATATGAGAGATGCAAGTATTCAGATTAAAAGAGGCTGCTGAATGTAGAGCAAAATGAATAAAGAGATTGCCACGTCAAGTTACACTGCTGTGAAATGTCAGAGCATTGGGGATAAAGAGAGGATACTATAATGTTCAGTCATTAATAACTAGTTTACATACAAATGATTGGAAATATGAATGTCATCTGACTTCTCAACAACACAGTCAAAGCTATAAGTCAATCGAACAACTTCAAATTTTGAATGAATGTCTGCATCCCAGAATTCTACATTCAGTCAAATTATCAATTAAGTGTGAAGAGAGAATAATACGTTTAATATTGTCAGGTTCTCAAAAAAATATTTCTCATGCATGCTCTTTTAAGAAGCTATTGAAGGATGTGCTCTCCTGAAATTAGGGTATATACTAAGGATGAAAAAAAGGTGGGATTTAGGAAATAAGAGGTACATTTTTGGAAAGAGGCCAAGGGAAGGGGCAGGAGCATATCTGTACAGCACAGCAAGCCTAGAGCACAACCTGGCCAGACAGAGCAAGAGGATAGAGGAACCCAGAGTAACATCTCCAGGAACAAAGAAAAGCTGATGATTTGGGCTGGGCAGGAAATAATAGCCTTTGGTTTTAAGAGTGAAAACAATGAGTGATAGGACACTATTTGTCTATTAGTGATAGACAAATAAGCAAGTGGGGAAAAAATGAGGTAATGACTAACTCCGGGAAGGAAAATATTTTGAACAGAAAAGGAAATGTAATCGCAAAATACTAAACAGAAAATTGGGCAAACATTTTACATTGTTTTACCTAAAAATTTTGATATACTTAGAAAACAGGGAGGAAAGCAAGGATGTTGGATTATATAGGGTGTGAAATTCTCACCTAATAAGAAGTTGATAAAAAGTGAAAAATGGTAAAATTTATAAATCAAAAACCAGCATTCAACTCAAAAGGGATTAGGGAAGAGTAGAGTTGGGGACTTCTGGGTTTGTTTTGCCTTTTGTGTGTGTGTTTTTTTTTCCTTAAAAGCCTTCTAATTCTGTTTGATTTTGATAAAAATTTTAAGTGACTTTAAAAATGAAATCAGATTGTCATAAGTAACCTGGTTATGCTGGAAGTTTTCTCCTAAAGTGAGGAGCATGTTAGAGTCAAGTTAGAATGAACATAGCATGAGGGCTAAAGAAAATTGACCAGACCAGCAAATCCAAGAGGACCTGAGGCATCACCAAAGTCCAAGGGATCATGTCCAAAGGGGTAGAGCAAGAAGCACTGAAAATACTCTGGGGGTCTGTGCTTGACATCAGGTGAGCACCCACATTTTTAATTAAGATGCTTAAAAATATGAAGGTTGAAGGGCTCTGTCTTAGGAAAAATGGCCATGGAGAATATGGGTTAGGCCTCCAGTTCTGCTACATAATAATCAGCCCTGAACTTCAGTCTCTAATGGATAACTGAGCAGCATGTGTTCACGAAAAAGCTCAATAACGTCTGCTGTCTAGGCATGTGAATGTGTCATACTGGGTAGGGACAGTTCAGTGATCATGAAGATACTCAGGGGGTTAATTTTTTTTTTTTTAATTTGGCAGTGACTCGCTGCTTGTGGGATCTTAGTTCTCCAACCAAGGATCAAACCCATGCCCCCTTGCAGTGGAAGCACGAATCCTAACTACTGGACTGCCAGGGAATTCCCCTTAGGGGCTTAAGTCCATCCATATTTCAATAAGAAACTGGAGTCCGAAACTCAGATTCTACTTTCCGCAGAGGTAGGAACAACCCATGCACACCCATCCCCGTGACTTCATTGTCCCCAAGCCTGGGCAGGGTCTGTTCTGCAGATGGCAGACAACACTGGGGATAGAGAAAATGGGGCTGGCACAGGAAGTGACTGACAGAACAAAAATATCCAACACAAGCCAGTAAGATTCCCTTCAAAATGGTTAAGTTTTATGCTAAGCTTTATTGCTTAAAGCTTCCATTACATGAAATATGCACTTATGTAAAAGAGCTCATTCCCCAGTAATATGAGATCAATGAGGCATCACTGTACATAAAAACTACTGAACTGGCTCAGATCAATAGTCTCTCCTGTCCAATACTCTGCCTTTTAGAGGACATAAAAGAATATGAAATTCAGAGACAGAAGCATCTGGATTTAGGACTTGGAGTCACCACTTTGCATTGTGTGACTTTCAGCAAATTGTTTACCTGCTCCCAGCCTCAGTTTACTCATCTGTAAAATAGTTCTAATAATACCTTCTTGGTGGTGAGGTGAAAATTCAATGAGATGATACCCTGAAAGGTATCTTTCAGACTGTAACATAGTTTAAATATGCTCATTAATTTATCTGAATCATATGTGAAACCTTAATAGCTGTGGTCTATCATGGGTTTCTTTTGTGTCCTGAAGATTGTTAACTTCTTTTTAAAAACCTAATTACTGACTTTTCTATGAATATACTTTTAAAATTCCTAATCTGTTCAGAATTTTGGGTCTCTGATATTCTGATGAAATATTAGCACATTCAACTTCAAAAAAGTGATGGGAAGTTCACAGAATCTTTTTTTTATACCTAGGAAATCACATAACTTAATATTTTCCTACCCCTTCTCACCTGGTACCTGAATCCCTCCAGACCCACCCCATGTTCAATTGTGCTCTTAGTGAAGATCTCCCAGACTGGGATGTTGTGGGTAAGTCTGAAGCTTAAAGGGGGCTGGAAGAAAGAATGGACTAAGTTAAAAGATTAGGCTCTAACAGACACTCAGTGAAACATTTTCCAGAAGGCTGCATGAAGCCCAGGCCTTCTCATGTACCCTCAGAAGGTGGGTCGCCCCAAAAGAACTAGGCTAGTGGGTTTGACAGCTGGCTGAACAGGCTTTTCCAGTTGGGGCTCACCACAGGAAGGGGTGTCTGGATATGTGACATAAACAAGGAAGGGACACAGTACAATTTTGATTACGAGTCCAATATAAGTTTTCACTTTTTTTATGCCTCTGTTAGGAGACCGTGGTAGGAAGGGTGTTGGATAAAAAGCCAGTCTTAAATCTGGCTCTGCTACCAGCCATGAGACTTTGGACAAGCTACTTTTCCTCCATGGGTTTCAGTTTGTATAAATAAGGGTTATGAAGTAGATCATGGGTTTTCAAGTATGCTTTGTGGATTCTTTGTGTTCTCCAATTACACATTGGGTCATATCTGGAGAGGCAGAAATAATGTAAGGACATGGAGGCAAAGGTGTGTCTATGTCTCCCCTCCAGATCCCATGTAACAAGAACAGCTTTCCCATCATCCTTTTTTTTTTTTTTGCGGTACGCGGGCCTCTCACTGTTGTGGCCTCTCCTGTTGCAGAGCACAGGCTCTGGACGCGCAGGCTCAGCGGCCATGGCTCACGGGCCCAGCCACTCCGCGACATGTGGGATCTTCCTGGACCAGGGCACGAACCCGTGTCCCCTGCATCGGCAAGCGGACTCTCAACCACTGCGCCACCAGAGAAGCCCTCCCATCATCCTTTATCCATCTTATGTTAAGATTTTTGAAGACACTGCCCCCTGGCTAAGAAAACAGTCCCTGGATTGTATGCCCCTAATGTCCCTTCCAATCCCTTAATTCCCTGATAAATGAACACCCCATGGCACTGGATACATGAAATTGATGAATTCTGGTCTCGGAGGTATAAATTTGCTAGATGTATCCAAATCAGCACACACAGAGTAGCAAAGCTGGCTGGAAACATCCCATATATCTTCAAGAAAATTAATCTGTATTCAATAAAACACTTATTGTTACATAAACATCACGATGTGTTCATAAAAGTAGGAAAAGACACACTCTGCCTTTGTAGGACTTAACACTATTGAGGAGGGAGACTGAAACACATAGGACAATGACAACTCAACCTGTTTCCCCCCAACCCCCCCCAAAAAAGTGCATAGTTAAGTGAGACATTCTAAGGTACAAACTCTGAATGTGTCTGCAGGTAGCAGTAGGGGAAAGCATAGGAGGAGATGGGTCCAAGAAGTGAGAAAAGGCATCGTGAAAGAGAAAAGTTTTGAGTTAAGACTTCAAGACAACAACTAAAGTCCAAGGACTAAACACTAAAATACCTTTAAAGCTTTCAAACTGCATAAGCTTAAGTTTAGAAATACGATCAATGTTAACAAATCATGCTGACCTGAAAAATACTTTCTTTTTTTATAACAGAAGTTTCCTTCCCCACCACCACCTTCCCCCATCCCTACCCCTGCTTAACTCCCTACTTCCTTTAAACTTTATTCCAGAAAGGTTTGAGAAGGGAGCTATGGTAAGGAGACATAAGTTTGTTAGCTCAATAATTCAATAATTCATGGAAGTCATGCTATAAAAGGTGTAAATATTAGCCAAGGAAAAAGTATAACTAATATATTTTCATACCACAGAATCGAAAAGACCTGATTTGGGGGCAAGATGGTATTGTGATTTCATACAGAACCTTCGCCTACCCCCCAAAGCAATATGCAAGTCTTAACCTCACTTATACACAAAAAATATGAGTAGGGAACTATATTCAATATTTTATAATAACCTATAATGGAAAAGAATCTGAAAAAGAATATGCATATGTATATATATGCAAATTATTATAAATACATATACAATATATGACTGAATATATTATATATTAAATATATTTATTTAATATATTATATATATATATATTTATATATATATATAACTTAATCACTTTGCTGTGCACCTGAAACTAACACAACATTGTAAATCAACTATACTTCAGTTTTACAAAATGAGTAGAATGAGGCTTATACTACTGAGGAGGTGACATTGAAACACACAGAAAAACTACAGCACAACACAAAAACAGCCAAAGAGCTGAAGGTCTAGATCTACTGGGCTTGGGCAAGGTAATGGTCCCCGAGGATGTTGGGAGATCAAAGCCAGGCCCCTGGAGTAAAAGCACTGGGATTGGCCTCTCCTTCTGTTACCTAGAAGGCAGGAAAGAGAAAGCAGAGGCAGCCACGTGTAGGCTCAGGAATCAGATCTGCAATGTCACTGGAGAAGGATAGCTCTAAGCTGTCAGTATAACTCTAGTTCTGACCTGTGGGCCCTTTGAGAAGAGTGGATGAAACTGCAAGGATAAGCACAATAAGAATAATGCCATGAACATAAACACCTCCCCTCTCAGCTTACAGTAAAATTCCAAAGTAGGCAAGTAAAACTAATGTCAGAAGAGACAGACACATCAAAAAGACAAGAGATACCAAGTGTTGGCGAGGATGTGGTAAAAACACTAGTGCACTGTTGGTGGAAACATAAACTGGTGTAGCCACTATAGAAACCAATATGGAGACCCTCAAAGTTTAAAAATAGAACTACCATATGATCCAGAAATCCCACCTCTGGATATATATTCACAGGAAATAAAAACAGGATCTCAAAGAGATATCTGTACTCCCATATACACTGTAGCACTATTAACAATAGTCAAGATACGGAAACAACTTAAGTGTCCAATGATAGATGAATGGATAAAGAAGATGTGAGATTGATATATATCTATATATATATATATATAGTTATATCTATATATATAAATATATATAAATACTGAAAATTAAACTGTAATCACAGAAGTAAAGTAATCTCTGTAGGAAAGGATAATCCGGTAAGTGAGAAGACGATGTTAATAAACTGATTTGGAACACATCAATGTAGAAAATCGATTTTTAAAATAAGAATCAGAAGTTGATATACACGGGAGGATAGACTATGAATCACTCACATAGGCCCAAAAGGGGTTGCCCAAAAGGGTTACAAAGGAATATGTGGAGAGGCAAGATTTAAAGAGTTAACGGTCGCTTCTGCTTAAAGAAGCCACTCTTAAAACTCTACTAAAATGACCACGAATGGGTTTTTAAAGGCATAATCCACAAAATAATAGGAAGAGCAACTATAATACATACATACGTACATACATACATAAAAAAGCTGAGAAGCAGATATATAGAAAGTGACTTAGTGGACCCAAGAATGCTGAAACCTGAGAGAAGTGAGAGTCAAATTCACTTATACTGTAGAACTCCCAAAGTCTCGAGTTGGTTGCAACAGGTAGCTCTGAAAGATGACGTAAAGGTGATGCTGAGAGCAGGAAAGTTTGCTGAATATCCATTGAACATGAAGTCAGTGGCCCAGACATAAGGAAAGCAGGAGGTCAAAGGAAATGGTTAGTGAAGGAGAGGCCCAACCTCAGTAGAACTACTATTTAATGCCTTTTATACACTGGGGCACCATGTAAGATATTGTTTGAGGAAAGGTATTGTCATTGGGGAAAAGTTTTCCCTAAATCATCATCTCACAACATCACAGACTGAGAGTACTGGCTTAACATTCAGCTCAAATATCTTACTGAGTAGTCAGGCAAATATGGGAGGGCCCTGGCCTTAATTAAAAACATCAGAAAGAAGTTCAGATAAGAGCATGAATCTGGGAATGCCAAGGAAGGGTCTAAAGATGAAAATTTCCCATTTTGTTTGTTACATATTAACCTGCATAGTGATTAAACTGCATAGGGTCAGACAGCCGGAGTTGAGTTTCAATGCTACCATTTACTACCCAGCTAACACTGGCAATTTATTAACCTCCCAGGGCCTTGGTTTACTTGATTATAAAAAAATGAGAATATCAATACCTACATCAAAATGTTAATCAGATCTTTCAGGGAGAGAGCAATGTCTGCCAGGTGCTCAAGACAAGAAACAGTCAGCACCCAGAGCACCTTCCTGTCTTTAAACCTTGCTAATGAAGCAGTCATTTGATGGGCTTATAAAAAGGTAAGAATATACTCAAAGTAGGCAGCAGTGAGGGCCCCTGATACTCACAGACATAACCTCCTCCAAGTCTGTAAGCTCTGGAGTAGCTATTCTCAACACTGGCTATACAGTGAAATAATGCAATCAACTAAGAAAATTTTTAAACATTTGAAGACACCTATTCCAAGATAAATAAATAAAGCATAACACGGGTACTAAAAGAGAAAAAAATAAAGACCACAACCAACATCAATCAAATGAGGATTCCTAAAGGTGAGGTAATGTTTAAAGCATCCCAGGTAATTCTAATATACAATCAGGGTTCACAATACATCTCTCTGGACTACTTTCCAACAGTGGCATTACATGAGAACTACCTGGGCACTGGCAAAAATATAGATATGGAACCCCACCCCAGACTAATTGAATCCAAATATTTAAGGCTAGGACACAGGCATTGCTTTTAATTCCTCAAACGATTATTATATGCAGCCAGGATTGACAGTCACTGACTCTAGGGAAAATCCCGGTCAAGACCATGGTTGGTGATAGGTGTGCCCAAGGAGGCCTTTGGAACACTGCTTAAGTTTACAGACAGTCTTGGACTCTAAACTTCAGCTCAGAAAGAATGCGGACAAATCACGTCCCCCTCATTCTGCACAAACCAGCCCACACCTGAGCTTTACCCTCCAGAACCTTGTCCTCTTCATGTAGAGAAGCAGAGTGGTAGGAGGATGAGGCAAACTCAGCCATTCTGCCTTGGCCTAGATGTAATTAGAAGTTCAATCTTGGCCCGAATGGTTATTTAGAATTAAAATAATAAGGAGCTTATATATTGATATCACATTTAACTAGCCTTATCCAAAGTGTGAGTCTAGCCTCTAGACTCTAGCACAGAGAATCTGGCCATAAGTTTTTGCATGGTGACAAAAATTTGACAGATACACGTGGTTTCTCATCAAGAGCCCCCAGTAGAGGTTTCTGAATATCTCTTACCTTATTATTTGGTGCCAGGCATTCAGTGATGAATGATCTGTCCCTTCTGCCACTGGCTGGTACAGCCATACAGGTCTCAGCCACAACTGTAAGAGAAAATGCAGCTTGGCATTGCATTTGGCTGAGCTTTGCCAGAGACACATTATTGTGTTAAGTATAAGCATCTGCAATGAGAGATTCCTGCTGATATGAAAAGCCACTGAATTCAGAGAATTTTATGTAACAAACAGAACACAGTCACAGGTAACCAAGGCAGAAAATTCCATTCCATTAAGTTCACGGTGTCCTACGAGCATCCATGGATCTATCTGGAGGAGCTTACTAAGGGAAGAGCACAAAGACCATTGCCAAATGCACATGAGACACCCTCAAGGGAGGGATTTCTTTCAGGACTACGAGGTCCTTTATTATGCAGGTGAGGAGACAGTGAAATTAGACCATTGATATTATTTAATTTTATTCTCAAATGTTAATAAAGTCTGGGGAAGCTTGGGTTTCACATATTGAGGTAGTATTACAATTGGGACTCCAAATGAGGGCTCCTGACTCTAGGCACGATACTCTAATTCCAGAGCCATGAACCAACATCACCCACAGAAGTTGTAGCTTAGCCTTCATCCTCGGAAAAGAATTAGTGATTCATCCTTTGGGTTCTAAAGAACTGGTTATACATTCTAACCAAACAAGATAGTCCAGGTTATAGCAGCTTGAAGCCCAGAGAAATAGTTTATTCTACACCAGAAAATTCCCCCAGAATAAATTTCTTGTTCGTCATTAGAGATTCATCCTGAGGAGGAAGAAAAACACATGAACATAAGGATGTGGAAGTACATAGATCTTGCTATACATCAAGTAAGAGTGGTCAATGTGTGTGTATCTATAGATGTACACATACACATTAAGTATAATTTGCTAATATTACCACAGGAAAGATTTTTAAGTTAATATTTTACTTTAATAATCTCATTTGACAATCCAATTAAATTTTTAGAAAAACTAAATTTTAAAAGGATTGGATTTTTTATTAACTTGGATTTCCACTCTTGTTTTATTATAATGTACTTGTCTTAGTTTTTCTGTGGAGAGTATGATAAGATGGTGTAATGAACCAGATGACAATGTCAACAACAGCAATGACATCTGACCTCCCTGTGATGCTGTACAACACATGAGAGCATGCTGTATATCTTGCCTAAGCATAATCCTAGTGACTCAGTACATAGCTGAATACTCAATTTGTTTGGAAATCTGATACTGTGTGGTTCTTGAATCTATCATGTGCGCTATTCTACTGTTTCACTAAAAGAACTTTTAAAACCCAACTCAAAGACTTTCCATTTGGCTTGGGTGCTGTCATTTGATTTTGAGCTTGAGAGTTGTGAATATTTTGTTTAATACTGGCTTCTTGAATGATTTTCTTGCCACCCTCAAATTCTGTTAACAGAAACTAAAATAAACTTCATTTGATTTTTTGAAAATTACACTGACTATCCAGTTGAATTTTAAAGGTTAGTAGGTAAAAAAGAGGAGAGGGAAGATATACATGATTGAAATAATTATGGATTGCAGACTGGTACTTTGCAGAGATAAATTGTCATGTATTATATGCTTTAAATCAATTCATGTATTATATGCTTTAAATCAATATTATTTTCTACAAAAAGACTTTTTTTCACTGTTATATTAGTTTTTAAATATGTTCTTAACTTTAGACAGTTCATTTTTAAAGCAATATTTCTTATATTTAAACATTTGTAAATAACTGAAATTTTCTTAATTTCTCCTGCTAAGTTTTCACTTAAAATAAAAATAAATGTAAAGCTTTGTGTTAAACATATTGTATAGATAAACATTTAATTTAAAAAGTTACTGCGTAAGTAATATTATTTACTTTCTTATTCCTGAGGCAGGAGAATAAAGTTTTGTGTTGGGAGAAAAACATTTTTGGTGATAGGATAATACACCCATTGGTACACTTTACATTTTCTATCACTTGTACATATTAGTTTTTTTGTTGTTGTTCAATGTAAATATTTTTATTGAAGTATAGTTGATGTGCAATATTATATAAGTTTGTACACCTTTATATAAGGTGTACAATAGAGTGATTCACAATTTTTAAAAGTTATACTCCATTTATAGTTATTATAAAATAGTGGCTATATTCTCCATGTTGTACAATATATCTTTGTAGCTTATTTTATACTTCATAATTTGTACCTCTTAATCCCCTACCCCTGTGTTGCCCCTCCCCCCTTCCCTCTCCCCACTGGTAACCACTAGTTTGTTCCCTATATCTGTGAGTCTTCTTCTTTTTTGTTATATTCACTAGTTTGTTGTATTTTTTAGATTCCACATTAAGTGATATCACACAGTATTTCTCTTTCTCTGTCTGATTTATTTCACTTAGCATAACACCCTCCAAGTCCATCTATGTTGTTGCAAATGGAAAAATTTCATTCTTTTTTATGACTGAGTAGTATTCCATTGTAAATATATACCAAATTTTCTTTATCCATTCATCTGTTGTTGGACTCTTAGGCTGCTTCTTTATCTTGGCAATTGTAAATAATACTGCTATAACATTGGGGTTCATGTATCTTTTCTAATTAGTGTTTTTGTTTTGTTTAGATATATACCCAGGGGTGGAATTGCTGTCATATGGTAGTTCTACTTTTAGTTTTTTTAGAAAGTGCCATACTGTTTTCCACAGTGGCCACACCAATTTACATTCCTACCAGCAGTGTACGAGTGTTCCCTTTTCTTCACATCCTCACCAACAATTGTTATCTGTGCTCCTTTTGATGACAGTCATCAAATTTATACAATTCATTGTATATTATTTTCTATAAAAAGTACATTTTAAAGCATAGGTCTATCAGCAAGAAAAATGTAAATGAGCATAAGAAGTTATTTCCCAATACTTAAAACATATATACCAAATAAATTATAAAAATTATGAGGTTCAAATCATAAACAGAGTTTTGCCTTATATCTTTATATTTGAGCTCAAAACAATCATGTAATCGCCACAGAAGACTTGATCTTGATGGTTCCCATAACCTGTATGTACTCAGCATCAGAGTCTGATATATGGTAGATGATTAATAAATATTTGTTAACTTCATGGATTAATCATTTTTAAATAGTGAATTTATTTTTAAAGCCATAAGTTTTATTTTTTCAAGTTTTGAAAAGTAAAGACCCAAATAATTTTTATGCATTCAAGAATTTAAGCCAAGGCTGGGACCTTGAAGATGGCGGAAGAGTAAGACGCGGAGATCGCCTTCCTCCCCACGGATACACCAGAAATACATCCACACGTGGAACAACTCCTACAGAACTCCTACTGAAGGCTGGCAGAAGACCTCAGACCTCCCAAAAGGCAAGAAACTCCCCACGTAACTGGGTAGGGCAAAAGAAAAAACAGAGACAAAAGAATAAGGACGGCACCTGCACCAGTGGGAGGGAGCTGTGAAGGAGGAAAAGTTTCCACACACTAGGAAGCCCCTCCGCGGGCGGAGACTGCGGGAGGCAGAGGGGGGAGTTTCGGGACCGCGGAGTAGTGCACAGCGACGGGTGCGGAGGGCAAAGCGGGGAGATTCCTGCACAGACGATCGGTGCTGACCGGCACTCACCAGCCCGAGTGGCTTGTCTGCTCACCAGCCGGGGCGGGCGGGGCTGCGAGCTGAGGCTCGGGTTTTGGTTTTGGACGGAGCTCAGGGAGAGGACTGGGGTTGGCGGCTTGAACATAGCCTGAAGGGGTTAGTGCACCACGACTAGCCGGGAGGGAGTTCGGGGAAAAGCCTGCACCGGCCGAAGAGGCAAGAGACTTTTTCTTCCCTCTTTGTTTCCTGGTGCGCGAGGAGAGGGGTTTAAGAGCGCTGCTTAAAGGAACTCCAGAGACGGGCGCGAGCCGCGGCTAAAAGCGCGAACCCCAGAGACGGGCGCGAGCCGCGGCTGAGGGCGCGAGCCCCCGAGACGGGCGCGAGCCGCGGCTGAAAGCGCAAACCCCAGAGACGGGCGCGAGCCGCGGCTAAAACCGCGGACCCCAGAGACGGGCGGGAGACGCTAAGGCTGCTGCTGCCGCCACCAAGGGGCCTGTGTGCGAGCACAGGTCACTCTCCACACCCCTCTTCCGCGGAGCCTGTGCAGCCCGCCGCTGCCAGGTTCCCGGGATCCAGGGACAACTTCCCCGGGAGTACGCACGGCGGGTCTCAGGCTGGTGCAACATCACGCCGGCCTCTGCCGCAACGTCACGCTGCCTCTGCAGCCGCAGGCCCGCCCCGCACGTAGTGCCCCTCCTACCCCCATCCCCCAACCCCCGGCCTGAGTGAGCCGGAGGCCCCGAATCAGCGGCTCCTTTAACCCCGTCCTGTCTGAGCGAAAAAACAGACGCCCTCCAGCGACCTACACGCAGAGGCAGGGCCAAATCCAAAGCTGAGCTCCTGTGAGCTGTGAGAACAAAGAAGAGAAAGGGAAATCTCTCCCAGCAGCCACAGAAGCAGCGGATTAAAGCTCCACAATCAACTTGATATACCCTGCATCTGTGGAATACCTGAATAGACAAGGAATGATCCCAAATTGAAGAGGTGGAATTTAGGAGCGAGATCTATGATTTTTTTCCCTTTTCCTCTTTTTGTGAATGTGTACGTGTATGCTTCTGTGTGAGATCCTGTCTGTATACCCTTGCTTCCACCATTTGTCCTAGGGCTCTATCCGTCCATGACTTTTTTTAAAAATTCTTTTTCTTAATAATTAAGTTTAATTGTAATAACTTTATTATACTTTACCTTCGTTCTTTCTTTCTTTCCTTCCTTCCTTCCCTCCTTTAGACAACGAATCACCCCAAATTGAGGAGGTGGTCTCAGGGAGCAGGATTTATGATGTTTCCCCCTTTACCTCTTTTTGTGAAGGTGTATGTGTATGCTTCTGTGTAAGATTTTCTCTGTATAGCTTTGCTTCCAACATTTGTCCTAAGGTTCTATCCGTCCCTTTTTTTTTTTTTTTTTTTCTAAATATTTTTTAATTCAATAACTATATTATACTTTATTTTATTTTTACTGTATCATCTTTCTTTCTGTCTTTTTTCCTTCTTTCCCTCCTTCCTTCCTTCCTCCCTCCCTCCTTTCTTTCCTTCTTTGCTTCTTTCTTCCTTCCTTCCTTTCCTCCTTTCCTTCTTTCTTTACTCATACTTCTACTAATTCTCCCTACTTTTTCTCCCTTTTATTCTGAGCTGTGTGGATGAAAGGCTCTTGGTGCTCCAGCCAGGAGTCAGGGCTCTGCCTCTGAGGTAGGAGAGCCAACTTCAGGACACTGGTCAACAAGAGACCTCCCAGCTCCACATAATATTAAACGGTGGAAATCTCCCAGAGACCTCCATCTTAACACCAGCACCCAGCTTCACTCAACGACCAGCAAGCCACAGTGCTGGACAACCTATGCCAAACAACTAGCAAAACAGGAACACAACCCCACCCATTAGCAGAGAGGCTGCCTAAAATCATAATAAGGCCACAGACACCCCAAAACACACCACCAGACGTGAACCTGCCCACTAGAGAGACAAGATCCAGCCTCATCCAGCACAACACAGGCACTAGTCCCCTCCACCAGGAAGCCTACACAACCCACTGAAACAACCTTGGCCACTGGAGACAGACATCAAAAACAACGGGAACTACGAAAGTGCAGCCTGCAAAAAGGAGACCCCAAACACAGTAAGATAAGCAAAATGAGAAGACAGAAAAACACACAGCAGATGAAGGAGCAAGATAAAAACCCACCAGACCTAACAAATGAAGAGGAAATAGGCAATCTACCTGAAAAAGAATTCAGAATAATGATAGTAAGGATGATCCGAAATCTTGGAAGTAGAATGGACAAAATGCAAGAAACAGTTAACAAGGACCTACAAGAACTAAAGATGAAACAAGCAACGATGAACAATGCAATAAATGAAATTAAAATCACTCTAGATAGGATCAATAGCAGAATAACTGAGGCAGAAGAACGGATAAGTGACCTGGAAGATAAAGTAGTGGAAATAACTACTGCAGAGCAGAATAAAGAAAAAAGAATGAAAAGAACTGAGGACAGTCTCAGAGACCTCTGGGACAACATGAAACGCACCAACATTCGAATTATAGGGGTTCCAGAAGAAGAAGAAAGAAAGAAAGGGACTGAGAAAATATTTGAAGAGATTATAGTTGAAAACTTCCCTAATATGGGAAAGGAAATAGTTAATCAAGTCCAGGAAGCACAGAGGGTCCCATACAGGATAAATACAAGGAGAAACACGCCAAGACACATATTAATCAAACTGTCAAAAATTAAATACAAAGAAAGCATATTAAAAGCAGCAAGGGAAAAACAACAAATAACACACAAGGGAATCCCCATAAGGTTAACAGCTGATCTCTCAGCAGAAACCCTACAAGCCAGAAGGGAGTGGCAGGACATACTGAAAGTGATGAAGGAGAATAGCCTGCAACCAAGACTACTCTACCCAGCAAGGATCTCATTCAGATTTGATGGAGAAATGAAAACCTTTACAGACAAGCAAAAGCTGAGAGAGTTCAGCACCACCAAACCAGCTTTACAACAAATGCTAAAGGAACTTCTCTAGACACGAAACACAAGAGAAGGAAATGACCTATAGTAGCGAACCCAAAACAATATATAAAATGGAAATAGGAACATACATATCGATAATTACCTTAAATGTAAATGGACTGAATGCTCCCACCAAAAGACACAGATTGGCTGAATGGATACAAAAACAAGACCCTTATATATGCTGTCTACAAGAGACCCACTTCAGAACTAGAGACACATACAGACTGAAAGTAAGGGGATGGAAAAAGATATTCCATGCAAATGGAAACCAAAAGAAAGCTGGAGTAGCAATTCTCATATCAGACAAAATAGACTTTAAAATAAGGACTATTAAAAGGGACAAAGAAGGACACTACATAATGATCAAGGGATCGATCCAAGAAGAAGATATAACAATTGTAAATATTTATGCACCCAACATAGGAGCACCTCAATACATAAGGCAAATACTAACAACCATAAAAGGGGAGATCAACAGTAACACATTCATAGTAGGGGACTTTAACACCCCACTTTCACCCATGGACAGATCATCCAAAATGAAAATAAATAAGGAAACACAAGCTTTAAATGATACATTAAACAAGATGGACTTAATTGATATTTATAGGACACTCCATCCAAAAACAACAGAATACACATTTTTCTCAAGTGCTCATGGAACATTCTCCAGGATAGATCATATCTTGGGTCACAAATCAAGCCTTGGTAAATTTAAGAAAACTGAAATTGTATCAAGTATCTTTTCCGACCACAACGCCATGAGACTAGATATCAATTACAGGAAAAGATCCGTAAAAAATACAAACACATGGAGGCTAAACAATACACTACTTAATAATGAAGTGATCACTGAAGAAATCAAAGAGGAAATAAAAAAATACCTAGAAACAAATGACAATGGAGACACAACGACCCAAAACCTATGGGATGCAGCAAAAGCAGTTCTAAGGGGGAAGTTTATAGCAATACAAGCCCACCTTAAGAAGCAGGAAACATCTCGAATAAACAACCTAACCTTGCACCTCAAGCAATTAGAGAAAGAAGAACAAAAAAACCCCAAAGCTAGCAGAAGGAAAGAAATCATAAAAATCAGATCAGAAATAAATGAAAAAGAAATGAAGGAGACGATAGCAAAGATCAATAAAACTAAAAGCTGGTTCTTTGAGAAGATAAACAAAATAGATAAACCACTAGCCAGACTCATCAAGAAAAAAAGGGAGAAGACTCAAATCAATAGAATTAGAAATGAAAAAGGAGAAGTAACAACTGACACTGCAGAAATAAAAAAAATCATGAGAGATTACTACAAGCAACTCTATGCCAATAAAATGGACAATCTGGAAGAAATGGACAAATTCTTAGAAATGCACAACCTGCCAAGACTGAATCAGGAAGAAATAGAAAATATGAACAGACCAATCACAAGCACTGAAATTGAAACTGTGATTAAAAACCTTCCAACAAACAAAAGCCCAGGACCAGATGGCTTCACAGGTGAATTCTATCAAACGTTTAGCGAAGAGCTAACACCTATCCTTCTCAAACTCTTCCAAAATATAGCAGAGGGAGGAACACTCCCAAATTCCTTCTACGAAGCCACCATCACCTTGATACCAAAACCAGACAAGGATGTCACAAAGAAAGAAAACTACAGGCCAATATCACTGATGAACATAGATGCAAAAATCCTCAACAAAATACTAGCAAACAGAATCCAACAGCACATTAAAAGGATCATACACCATGATCAAGTGGGGTTTATTCCAGGAATGCAAGGATTCTTCAATATACGCAAATCTATCAATGTGATAAACCATATGAACAAATTGAAGGAGAAAAACCATATGATCATCTCAATAGATGCAGAGAAAGCTTTCGACAAAATTCAACACCCATTTATGATAAAAACCCTCCAGAAAGTAGGCATAGAGGGAACTTTCCTCAACATAATAAAGGCCATATATGACAAGCCCACAGCAAACATCATCCTCAATGGTGAAAAACTGAAAGCATTTCCACTAAGATCAGGAACAAGACAAGGTTGCCCACTCTCACCACTCTTATTCAACATAGTTTTGGAAGTTTTAGCCACAGCAATCAGAGAAGAAAAGGAAATAAAAGGAATCCAAATCGGAAAAGAAGAAGTAAAGCTGTCACTGTTTGCAGATGACATGATACTATACATAGAGAATCCTAAAGATGCTACCAGAAAACTACTAGAGCTAATCAATGAATTTGGTAAAGTAGCAGGATACAAAATTAATGCACAGAAATCTCTGGCATTCCTATATACTAATGATGAAAAATCTGAAAGTGAAATCAAGAAAACACTCCCATTTACCATTGCAACAAAAAGAATAAAATATCTAGGAATAAACCTACCTAAGGATACGAAAGACCTGTATGCAGAAAATTATAAGACACTGATGAAAGAAATTAAAGATGATACAAATAGATGGAGAGATATACCATGTTCTTGGATGGGAAGAATCAACATTGTGAAAATGACTCTACTACCCAAAGCAATCTACAGATTCAATGCAATCCCTATCAAACTACCACTGGCATTTTTCACAGAACTAGAACAAAAAATTTCACAATTTGTATGGAAACACAAAAGACCCCGAATAGCCAAAGCAATCTTGAGAACGAAAAAAGGAGCTGGAGGAATCAAGCTCCCTGACTTCAGACTATATTACAAAGCAACAGTAATCAAGACAGTATGGTACTGGCACAAAAACAGAAAGATAGATCAGTGGAACAGGATAGAAAGCCCAGAGATAAACCCACGCACATATGGACACCTTATCTTTGATAAAGGAGGCAGGAATGTACAGTGGAGAAAGGACAGCCTCTTCAATAAATGGTGCTGGGAAAGCTGGACAGGTACATGTAAAAGTATGAGATTGGATCACTCCCTAACACCATACACAAAAATAAGCTCAAAATGGATTAAAGACCTAAATGTAAGGCCAGAAACTATCAAACTCTTAGAAGAAAACATAGGAAGAACACTCTATGACATAAATCACAGCAAGATCCTTTCTGACCCACCTCCTAGAGTAATGGAAATAAAAACAAAAATAAACAAATGGGACCTAATGAAACTTCAAAGCTTTTGCACAGCAAAGGAAACCATAACCAAGACCAAAAGACAACCCTCAGAATGGGAGAAAACATTTGCAAATGAAGCAACTGACAAAGGATTAATCTCCAAAATTTACAAGCAGCTCATGCAGCTCAATAACAAAAAAACAAACAACCCCATCCAAAAATGGGCAGAAGACCTAAATAGACATTTCTCCAAAGAAGATATACAGAATGCCAACAAACACATGAAAGAATGCTCAACATCATTAATCATTAGAGAAATGCAAATCAAAACTACAATGAGATATCATCTCACACCAGTCAGAATGGCCATCATCAAAAAATCTAGAAACAATAAATGCTGGAGAGGGTGTGGAGAAAAGGGGACACTCTTGCACTGCTGGTGGGAATGTGAATTGGTTCAGCCACTGTGGAGAACAGTATGGAGGTTCCTTAAAAAACTACAAATAGAATTACCATATGACCCAGCAATCCCACTACTTGGCATATACCCTGAGAAAACCAAAATTCAAAAAGAGTCATGTACCAAAATGTTCATTGCAGCTCTATTTACAATAGCCAGGACATGGAAACAACCTAAGCGCCCATCATCGGATGAATGGATAAAGAAGATGTGGCACATATACACAATGGAATATTACTCAGCCTTAAAAAGAAATGAAATTGAGCTATTTGTGATGAGATGGATAGACCTAGAGTCTGTCATACAGAGTGAAGTAAGTCAGAAAGAAAAAGACAAATACCGTATGCTAACACATATATATGGAATTTAAGGGAAAAAAATGTCATGAAGAACCTAGGGGTAAGATAGGAATAAAGACGCAGACCTACTGGAGAACGGACTTGAGGGTATGGGGAGGGGGAGGGGTGAGTTTTGACAGGGCGAGAGAGAGTCATGGACATATACACACTAACAAACGTAGTGGGGTAGATAGCTGGGGGGAAGCAGCCGCAGGGCACAGGGATATTAGCTCGGTGCTTTGTGACAGCCTGGAAGGGTGGGATGGGGAGAGTGGGGGGGAGGGAGACGCAGGAGGGAGGACATATGGGAGCATGTGTATATGTATAGCTGATTCACTTTGTTGTAGAGCAGAGGCTAACACACCATTGTGAAGCAATTATACCCCAATAAAGATGTTTAAAAAAAAAAAAAAAAAAAAAAAAAGAATTTAAGCCAAGGTAAAATTCAGTTAAAGACCAAAATTTGAACTAACTCAGGATGTTACCTATCTGTTGCAGAGTGACATCAACACAGGTACTTGCTGTATTATCTGAAAGTTGAGGTTGTATTATCTGTATATTCCAAAATTATAATCTAATACTTTTCATGACCTTTAAAGAATATATTTTTGAATTTGAATATTTTTCCCAATAACTAATCTTTCTTATTGTCTTTTCTCTACTACAAATTATATCCAGTCAGAAATAACATTGCGGGCTTCCCTGGTGGCGCAGTGGTTGAGAGTCTGCCTGCCGATGCAGGGGACACGGGTTCGTGCCCCGGTCCGGGAGGATCCCACATGCCGCGGAGCGGCTGGGCCCGTGGGCCATGGCCGCTGAGCCTGTGCGTCCGGAGCCTGTGCTCTGCAACGGGAGAGGCCACAGCAGTGAGAGGCCGGCGTACCGAAAAAAAAAAAAAAAAAAAAAAGAAATAACTTTGCTTTGCTCCCAAAGGAAAAGAACAGCTTTACATAGTAAAACAAATTTAAAATGATACCATCAATATTGATCAGACCTTTGTATTATTTTATTAGAATCAATGATGAAAACATACTACTATTAAATCTTTTATAGTAAATCATATTGATTTATTATTTTTCCACCCAAGGCAAGTGAAATTGTTAATGAAGACTATTTTTTTAGTTTGGCAGGCAATGTGAAATCATTTGCCATCTTTGACTAGGAAATCAGTACAGGAAAAATCCTATGCATGTGATGGATGTGGGAAGCCTTGCCAACCAACCTTTGCCACCACTTATTTCACCTGATTTACAGAGCTTTTTATGCATCAGAAAATTCACACCAAGAGAAAGTTTTTAAATCTAGAGAATGTGGGAACTCTTCCAGCCAAAATAAATAAATAAATTCCTTCTATATTCCCTAGACTATGCAAAAGACATTTCAAACACCACACCTAAAACCAAGCTTTGATTTACCCCCAAGTCTGCTCCTTTCTTCCTTCTGTTATTAAATGATGTCAACATTTGCCAAATTTGCTCAGGTCCCCAAACTGAGGGCAATCTTTGACTCCTCTCTTTCCCTTAACCACTACATTCAATCCAACCACAAATTTTATGTGCGCTACCTTCTAAATAGAACCAGAATCAGCCATTTCTTATCTCCTCAATAGCCGAAGTCTAATCCTCTCTCTCATTTTTCACCTGCCCTACTGCAGTAGCCTCTTGACTCCAATCTACACTGATATCTAAGAATCAATCTTTCATCAATTTAAAACTTTTTTCTCCACCAGTTTTGGTCTGACTCAGGCTCCATGAGAAAAGAACCTTCACTATTTTCTCCTTCATTCATTCCCACCTTGTTTGTCTGTTTCTCCTCCCACACTCTCCGTGTGCTATTTGTCACCCCTGGAACTGCTAGTAGTGATAGTGTTACTGAGTCCAAGCTCATAATGCTCAGTGCACAACAGGCCCATAAATCATGAGATTAGCTGTTGGGGCAAGGAATAGTGGCTTTATTTGGAAATCCCACAGACTGAAAGGATGGTGGACTAGTGTCCCAAAGGACATCTTACCTGAATTAGAATTGAGACTTCCGTGATACTAAAAGGGGAGGGGGTGTGGCTTGGTTGTGGCAAACTTCTTGGTGCAGAAATCCTTTGTTCTTGCATCTCCCCAGGTAAGTCTGGTCAAAATGTTCCTATAAACCTTCAACAATACAAATTTATTTTCTGTTCTGCAACTTTTTATCTCTATATGAATGGAAAAGGTCAGAGCCTTGAGAATGGGCTATCATGTATATTTCAGGCTATAGGCAACATTCTTTAACAAAAAGTGCAGAGTCAGCATGACTAAGCACAAGCAACAGAGCTCAAGGGTTAGAGCTAAAGGAATAGATCCAATATGGAGTCAGGTTTCTTCTTCTCTGTTACAATAAGGAAAACATGCAAAGAGGCCTTCATGTGACCCTTCAAAGACTAAAAACATTTGATCCAAGTGCTATTCACTTTCAGATAGAAACATAAAAGCAGTTGGATTATTTCTCCTTCTAACCTCCCAGTGTGCCTCTTATAGAAATAATGCCTAAAGAGATAGGCAAGCTGAAGAAGGAAAACAACTACATCAGTAAGAAAAGAAAAATAAATATAAAATATGGTTTTGAGTAATGATCATTTCTCAAAATAAAACAGAATGAGATAAAGAGTTATTTGGGTTATTCAGGGAAAGAAGGTGATTGGATCAAGCCACAAAGATGCAAGTTAGAAAGAAGAGCCCAGGACTGTGTGATTTCAGTCAGGACAATGGGCACATCAAAAGTCTGATATAGGTGCATGAGAGTATGAGATGAAGATAAAATAAGTTGCTAATCTTGCAGAGAAGGAAATTTGGGAAGATTGCCAAGGAGATTTGCTTCCATACTGTGTTTGGACATGAGAGATTAGAAGCCAGATTGAAGAAGTTAAAAAGAAGTGTTAATTGAGTCTAGTTACAGACTAGATGTATATAGGATCTCAGTATGATTTGATAGACAAAGGAATGAGCACAAATAGGAGGTACATAAAAGAAGCAGAATCAAGCAGCTTCCCTATTTTTAATGGACTTGTAAGTTTCTGAATGGGTAAGAAACTAACCCTATAAATATGGGAACCTGAGGATAATACTGAGTGAGTGGGAATTCAGAAGAGTGAACAGTTTTAATGAGGTACGGAAGGAAGGGATTCAGAGCCTGGGTGAAAAGAAGATTGTAAATGAAGAAGAGAGAAATTCCTTTCAGTGATAACAGAGGTAAGTGAGAGAAAATAGATTTGGGGAGAGTGTTCTGTGGAGGGAGAAAATGACAGCTGGCATGGGTCTTGTGTAGAGCAGGGAGATTTTTAAGAGGATTAACCCCATCCCCCATGTGTCAATTTCTACCTCTGTGCAATGGAGACTAAATGCAACCACCTCATAGGGTAGTTGTGATGATTAAATCAGCAATGTGTAAAGAGGCTAAGAACTGAGGGACCTTCAAGATGGCAGAAGAGTAAGACATGGAGATCACCTTCCTCCCCACGGATACATCAAAAATACATCTACATGTGGAACAACTCCTACAGAACACTTACAGAAAGCTGGCAGAAGACCTCAGACTTCCCAAAGGCAAGAAAATCCCCACATACCTGGGTAGGGCAAAAGAAAAAAGAAAAAACAGAGACAAAAGAATAGGGATGGGACCTACACCTCTGGAAGGGAGCTGTGAAGGAGGAAAAGTTTCCACACACTAGGAAGCCCCTTCATTGGCAGAGAAAGGGGGTGGGTGGGGGAGAAGCTTCAGAACCACGGAAGAGAGCACAGCAACAGGGGTGCAGAGGGCAAAGCGGAGAGATTCCCACACAGAGGATCAGTGCCAACCATCACTCACCAATCTGAGAGGCTTGTCTGCTCACCTGCCAGGGCGGGTGGGGGCTGGGAGCTGAGGCTCCAGCTTTGGAGGTCAGATCCCAGGGAGAGGATTGGGGTTGGCTGTGTGAACACAGCCTGAAGGGGGCTAGTGCACCACAGCTAGCTGGGAGGGAGTCTGGGAAAAAGTCTGGACCTGCCTAAGAGGCAAGAGACCATTTTTTTGAGGTGCATGAGGAGAGGGGATTCCTTCCCTGTCTGCCCACAAAATGCAGAGCACCACCTAAATTAGCTCCAGAGAAGGACGTGAGCAGCGGCTATCATCTCAGACTTTAGAGATGGGCATGAAACACTAACACTGCTGCTGCAACCACCAAGAATCCTGTGTGCAAGCAGAGATCATATCCACACTACCCCTCCTGGGAGCCTGTGCAGTCTGCCACTGACAGGTTCCTGTGATCCAGGGACAAGATCCTGGGGAGAACACACAGTGCGCCTCAGGCTGTTTCAACGTCATACCAGACTCTGCCACTGCAGGCTTGCCCCGCATCCCAATTACAACTACCGTACACCCTCCCTCCCCTCAGCCTGAATGAACAAGAGCTTAATCAGCTGCAGCTTTAACCCCATCCTGTCTGGGTGGGAACAGATGCCTGAGGGCAACATACACACAGAAGTGGGGCCAAAAACAAAGCTGAACCCCAGGAGCTGTGCGAACAAAGAAGAGAAGGGAAATTTCTATGTGAAGCCTCGGGAGCAGCAGATTAAATCCCCACAATCAATTTGATGTACGCTGCATCTGTGGAATACCTGAATAGACAATGAATCATCCCAAAATTGAGGCGGTGGACTTTGGGAGCAACTGTAGACTTGGGGTTTGCTGTCTACGACTAATTTGCTTCTGATTTTTATGTTTATCTTAGTATGGTATTTAACACTTGTTATCATTGGTGGATTTGTTTATTGGTATGGTTGCTCTCTTCTTCTTCCTTTTTTATTATTTTAATAATTTTTTCTTTATTATTATTTTTTCCTTCTTTATTTATACCATTCCTTCTTAGCCATGTGGCTGACAGGGTCCTGGTCCTCCAAGCTGGTGTCAGGCCTGAGCTCCTAATGGGGGAGAGCTGAGTTCAGGACTACCAGAGACCTCCTGGCCCCACAAAATATCAATTGGCGAGAGGTCTCCCAGAGATCTCTGTCTCAAAGCTAAGACCCAGCTCCACTCAACAGCCAGCAGGCTCCAGTGCTGGATGTCCCATGGCAAACAACTAGCAAGACAGGAACACAAAACCACTCATTAGCAGAGAGGCCGCCTAAAATCATAATAAGTTCACAGACATGCCAAAACACGCCACTGGACATGGCCCTGTCCACCAGAAAGACAAGGTCCAGCCCCACCAACCAGGACACAGGCACCAGTCCCCTCCACCAGGGAGGCTACACAACCCAACTGAACCAACCTCACCCACTAGAGAAAGATACCAAAAACAACGGAAACTACGAAAATGCAGCCTGCGAAAAGGAGACCCCAAACACAGTAAGTAAAACAAAAGGAGAAGACAGAGAAATATGCAGCAGATGAAGGAGCAAGGTAAAAACTCACCAGACCAAACAAATGAAGAGGAAATAGGCAGCCTACCTGAAAAAGAATTCAGAGTAATGATAGTAAAGATGATCCAAAATCTTGGAAATAGAATGGAGAAAATACAAGAAATGTTTAACAAGGACCTAGAAGAACTAAAGAGCAAGCAAACAATGATGAACAATACAGTAAATGAAATTTAAAATTCTCTAGAAGGAATCAATAGCAGAATAACTGAGGTAGAAGAACAGATAAGTGACCGGGAAGATAATATAGTGGAAATAACTACTGCAGAGCAGAATAAAGAAAACAAATGAAAAGAATTGAGGACAGTGTCAGAGACCTCTGGAACAACATTAAATGCATGAACATTTGAATTATACAATTGCTAGAAGAAGAAGAGGAAAAGAAAGGGACTGAGAAAATATTTGAAGAGATTATAGTTGAAAACATCCCTAATATGGGAAAGGAAATAGTCAATCAAGTCCAGGAAACACAGAGAGTCCAATACAGGATAACTCCAAGGAGAAACATGCCAAGACACATATTAATCAAACTATCAAAAATTAAATACAAGAAAAAATATTAAAAGCAGCAAGGGAAAAGCAACAAATAACATACAAGGGAATCCCCATGAGGTTAACAGCTGATCTTTGAGCAGAAACTCTGCAAGCCAGAAGGGAGTGGCAGGACATATTTAAATTGATGAAAGGGAAGAAACTACAACCAAGATTACTCGACCCAGAAAGGATCTCATTCAGATTCAATGGAGAAATTAAAACCTTCATAGACAAGCAAAAGCTAAGAGAATTCAGCACCACCAAACCAGCTTTACAGAAAATCTTAATGGAACTTCTCTAGGCAGGAAATTCAAGAGAAGGAAGAGACTTACAATAACAAACCCAAAACAATTGAGAAAATGGTAATACATAACATACTGTTACATGTTACTGATAGGTATCGGTAACATAAATATTGATAACTACCTTAAATGTAAATGGATTAAATGCTTCAACCAAAAGACGTAGACTGGCTGAATGGATACAAAAACAAGACCTGTATATATGCTGTCTACAGGAGACACTTCAGACCTAGGGACACATACAGACTGAAAGTGAGGGAATGGAAAAAGATATTCCATGCAGATGGAAATCAAAAGGAATCTGGAATAGCAATTCTCATATCAGACACAATAGGCTTTAAAATAAAGACTATTACAAGAGAAAAAGAAGGACACTACATAATGATAAAGGGATCAATCCAAGAAGAAGATATAACAATGGTAAATATTTATGGAGCCAACACAGGAGCATATCAATACATAAGGCAGATGCTAACAGCCATAAAAGGAGAAATTGACAGTAACACAATCCTAGTAGGGGACTTTAATGCCCCACTTTTACCAATGAACAGATCATCCAAATTGAAAATAAATAAGGAAACACAAGATTTAAACGATGCATTAAACAAGATGGACTTAATTGATATTTATAGGACATTCCATCCAAAAGAACAGAATACACACTCTTCTCAAGTGCTCATGGAACATTCTCCAGGATAGATCATATCTTGGGTAACAAATCAAGCCTTGGTAATTTAAGAAAATTGAAATTGTATCAGGTATCTTTTCCGACTACAATGCTATCAGATTACAGGATATCAATTACAGTAAAAAAATCTGTAAAAAATACAAACACATGGAGGCTAAACAATACACTACTAAATAACCAAGTGATCACTGAAGAAATCAGAGGAAATCAAAAAAAACCTAGAAACAATTGACAGTGAAAACACGACGACCCAAAACCTACGGGTCACAAAAAAAAGCAGTTCTTAGAAGGAAGTTTATAGCAATACAAGCCTACATCAAAAAACAAGAAAAATCTCAAATGAACAACCTAACCTTATACCTAAAGCAATTACAGAAAGAAGAACAAAAAAAAACCCAAAGTTAGCAGAAGGAAAGAAATCATAAAGATCAGATCAGAAATAAGTGAAAAAGAAATGAAGGAAGAAATAGCTAAGATCAAAAAAACTAAAAGCTGGCTGTATTTTTTATTTTTCTTTTTTTATTTTTTTGCGGTATGTGGGCCTCTCACTGTTGTGGCCTCTCCGTTGTAGAGCACAGGCTCTAGACGCACAGGCTCAGCGGCCATGGCTCACGGGTCCAGCCACTCCGTGGCATGTGGGATCTTCCTGGACCGTGGCACAAAGCCGTGTCCCCTGCATCGGCAGGCGGACTCTCAACCACTGCACCACGAGGGAAGCCCTAAAAGTTGGTTCTTTGAGAAGACAAACAAAATTGATAAACCATTAACCAGACTCATCAAGAAAAAAAGGGAGAAGACTTAAATCAATAGAATTAGAAATGAAAAAGGAGAAGTAACAACTGACACTGCAGAAATACAAAGGATCATGAGAGATTACTACAAGCAGCTATAGGCCCATAAAATGGACAACCTGGAAGAAATGGATAAATTCATAGAAAAGCACAACCTTCCAAGACTGAACCAGGAAGAAATAGAAAATATGAACAGACCAATCAGAAACACTGAAATTGAAATGGTGATTAAAAGTCTTCCAGAAAACAAAAGCCCAGGACCGGATGGCTTCACAGATGAATTCTATCAAAATTTAGAGAAGAGCTAAGCCTATCCTTCTCAAACTCTTCCAAAATATAGCAGTGAGAGGAACAATCCCAAACTCATTCTGCGAGGCAACCATCACCCTGATAACAAGACCAGAAGAAGATGTCACAAAAAAAGAAAACTACATGCCAACACCACTGATGAACATAGATGCAAAAATCTTCAACAAAATACTAGCCAACAGAATCCAACAGCACATTAAAAGGATCATACACCATGATCCAGTGGGGTTTATTCCAGGAATGCAAGGATTCTTCAATATACACAAATCAATCAATGTGATACACCATATTAACAAATTGAATGATAAAACCATATGATCACCTCAATAGATGCAGAGAAATCTTTCGACAAAATTCATTTATGATAAAAACCCTCCAGAAAGTAGGCATAGAGGAAACCTCCCTCAACATAATAAAGGCCACATATGACAAACCCACAGCCAACATAGTTCTCAAAAACGAAAATATGAAACCATTTGCTCTAAGATCAGGAACAAGACAAGGTTGCACACTCTCTCCACTATTTTTCTACATAGTTTTGGAAGTCTTAGCCATAGCAATCAGACAAGAAACAGATATAAAAGGAATCCATATTGGAAAAGAAGAAGTAAAACTGTCACTGTCTGCAGATGACGTGATACTATACAAAGAGAACGCTAAAAATGCTACCAGAAAACTGCTAGAGCTAATCAATGAATTTGGTAAAGTACAGGATACAAAATTAATGCACAGAAATCTATTGCATTCCTATACACTAATGATGAAAAATCTGAAAGAGAAATCAAGGAAACACTCCCATTTACCATTGCAACAAAAAGAATAAAATACCTAGGAGTAAACCTAACTGAAGAGACAAAAGACCTGTATGCAGAAAACTATAAGACACTGATGAAAGGAATTAAAGATGATACAAAGAGACAGAAAGATATACCATGTTTTTGGATTGGAAGAATCAATATTGTGAAATGACTATACTACCCAAAGCAATCTACAGATTCAATGCAATCCCTATCAAACATCAAACTACCAATGGTATTTTTCACAGAAGTAGAACAAAGAATTACACAGTTTGTATGGAAACACAACAGACCCCACATAGCCAAAGCAATCTTGAGAAAGAAAAACGGAGTTCAAGGAATCAGACTCCTGGACTTCAGACTATACTACAAAGCTACAGTAATCAAGACAGTATGGTACTGGCACAAAAACAGAAATATAGATCAATGGAACAGTATTGAAAGCCCAGAGATAAACCCATGTATATATGGTCACATTATCTTTGATAAAGGATGCAAGAATATACAATGGATAAAAGACAGCCTCTTCAGTAAGTGGTGCTGGGAAAACTGGACAGCTACATGGAAAAGAATGAAATTAGAACACTCCTTAACACCATATACAAAAATAAACCCAAATGGATTAAAGACCTAAATGTAAGGCCAGACACTATCAAACTCATAGAGGAAAACATAGGCAGAACACTCTATGACATACATCACAGAAATATCCTTTTTGACCCACCTCCTAGAGAAATGGAAATAAAAACAAAAATAAACAAATGGAATCTAATGAAACTTAAAAGCTTTTGCACAACAAAGGAAACCATAAACAAGATGAAAAGACAACCCTCTGAATGGGAGAAATTATTTGCAAATGAAGCAACTGACAAAGGATTAATCTCCAAAATATACAAGCAGCTCATGCAGCTCAATATCAAAAAAACAAACAACCCAATCCAGAAATGGGCAGAAGACCTAAATAGACATTTCTACAAAGAAGATATACAGATTGCCAACAAACACATGAAAGGATGCTCAACATCACTAATCATTAGAGAAATGCAAATCAAAACTACAGTGAGGTATCACCTCACACAAGTCAGAATGGCCATCATCAAAAAATCTACAAACAATAAATGCTGGAGAGGGTGTGGAGAAAAGGGAACCCTATTGCACTGTTGGTGGGAATGTAAATTGATACAGCCACTATGGTGAACAGTATGGAGGTTACTTATAAAACTAAAAATAGAACCTCCATACTACCCAGCAATCCCACTACTGGGCATATACCCTGAGAAAACCATAATTCAAAAAAAGTCATGTACCACAAAGTTCATTGCAGCTCTATTTACAATAGCCAGGATATTGAAGCAACCTAAGTGTCCATCGACAGATGAATGCATAAAGAGGATGTGGCACATATATACAATGGAATATTACTCAGTCATAAAAAGAAATGAAATTGAGTTATTTGTAGTGAGGTGGATGGACCTAGAGTCTGTCATTCAGAGTGCAGTAAGTCAGAAAGAGAAAATCAAATACCATATGCTAGCACATATATATGGAATCTAAAAAAATAAATGATTCTGATGAACCTAGGGGCAGGACAGGAAAGATGCAGATGTAGACAATGGACTTGAGGACATGGGGAGGCAGAAGGGTAAGCTGGGGCGACATGAGACAGTAGCACTGACATATATATATTACCAAGTGTAAAATAGGTAGCTAGTGGGAAGCAGCTGCATCACACAGCAAAATCAGCTCTGTGCTTTGTGACAACCTAGAGGAGTGGGATAAGGAGAGTGAGTGGGAGATGCCAGAGGGAGGGAATATGGTGATATATGTATACATATAGCTGATTCACTTTGTTATACAGCAGAAACTAACACAACATTGTAAAGCAATTTTATTCAATAAAGATGTTAAAAAAAAGAATGAAAATTGAAAAAAAAAATAAAGAGGCTAGGAACTGTAACTGATGCAAAGTAACCTCTTACTGCATGTTAGCTATTATCATTCAGCTCTGTCACTTTCCACAACTGCAAAATAATTCTTTCTGCCATAACAATCAATGGGTAGATAGAGCCTTAACATACACAAATTATTTTAGTTATAATTATCCTACTTGTTTTTCTGCACAATTCAATTTAGA
The DNA here is from genome assembly GCF_008692025.1 of Phocoena sinus. Taxonomy (NCBI): domain Eukaryota; kingdom Metazoa; phylum Chordata; class Mammalia; order Artiodactyla; family Phocoenidae; genus Phocoena; species Phocoena sinus. Next base: position 75,175,481 of record NC_045775.1, read on the forward strand.
TACCAAGCAACATAATTTTCATATTGTACATGAGGAAGCTAAGCCTCCATCAATGGCTTGTCTCATTTCACATGGCTGGTGCATAGCAGAGTCATGGCCAAAACACAAGTGTTTGGAACCCCAAGTTCTACTGTCTTGACACTAAACTCCCTTTCTGAATAAAGGAGAACTTAGGAACAGATTTTCACCCTCCCCCCAAAACTTTTGTCACTGATTGAATTGCAATTTCCTTGCTTTTTGCCCTTCTCGAGGGAAAGAATTCATTCAAGATGCATAGAGCATTTTTAAGTAGCAAGAGTTTTATTAAGCAAAAGTGGAAGTACTCTCCCAAGAAAGGATGAGAACCAGCTGTCTGGAAACCAGAAGCAGCCCTGCAACGGGGTAGGGTTGGGTTTTTTATAGTGTTCTCTCCCTGTGTCCTGCATCATTTGACTGACAAGTTGATTGACAGCTTTTAGTTATATAACTTTTCTCCTAGTGTGTAGGCCCTTACCCATAAGCACCCAAGTGAAACCCACGGAGGGGAGGGGGCAAAAAATACAATGCTAATTTATTACAAATATAGCATAATGAACCCCGGGTTACCTTGAGTCACCTTTTAGGTCTTGGTGCACCTGCGCCATCCTGTGCTGGTGGTTTTATCTTGCTTGGTGCTGATGTGGCTGGAAACCTAGCAGTGGTCCTTGACTACAGGAGGGAGGATCTCTGGGTGTGTTCTGATCATCAGTGTCCCAGTGGGGGAGGAAAAGATGAGCCGTCCAGGATGGGGTAAGACCCGCTCATGTCTGACTAGCTACCTAACATTTTGACTAATTGTGGTCATCACCAGACCAAAGATTTTCAAACAACTCAACTTCAACAAATCGGTCCTTCTGTCTCCTTTGCCCCTCGCTGAAAGGTGAATGTAAAAAGAGAACCCTTCATCTGATCACAGTGTGGTAGTTCAAACTCTAAATATCATACCCACATTCAAAGCAAGAACAAGGGGTGTAATGATAGAACCACCATCTACTCTTTTTAACAGTAAAACAAAAGTTTCCCCAAAGTTCCCACAGCATCTTCCTTTACATCGGAATGAGGCCACAAGACCTAGTCTACACCTGAGGTCAGTAGGGAACATGGAACAGTGAACTCATCTAGGGCTGGGCACATGGTCATCCCAAACAAAATCAGGTCATCCCACACTGGTGATAAGAAGGGGGAATGAATATTGGGCAAACAACTAACCGTGCCAGTCGCAAACACTGCATGATTCCCCAAGCTGGCAAGAGGAGAGCCAGGTTCAATAGAAGCAGCCTGTAAGAGAACAAAAAATGAGGGCAATAATGCACTGAGAACCAGGTCTTATCAAGGAATGAGATTATTTTAAGACCTTAGAGAGGTGGCAGGGTTGCCCCATTAATTAATTTCTTGCTAACACAGGCTCAAAGCTATACTTACTTTTATTTGTGAAATAGAGTAACATGGGCTTTTTTCTTGCACTTCAAGTATGTGGAACAATCTATCAGCTACATCTGTCTTCTGAGTTCTCTCCTGCTCTGCATCCTTTCAGGAACATTGGAATTTTAAAGTAGGCTTCAGTAGAACCCAAAGCAATGAATCATGGAATTTTCAAGCCTTTTGACATTACCAGCAGAGGACAAAGCTTTGAGTACAGATGGTTGATGAGGACAAAGATAACTGACAGAATTGAGCATCACCAAAGAACGTGACCCCTGGGCTGCATACCCAACTGTCTTTCTGTGGACGTCAGTGCGATCCTGAGGAAATCACCTCAAACGCACGTGGAGATGGGATTAAAAACATGTCCCCTTTCATCTGATCTGCTCTTTCCCTCCCAGACACTAGGATGGGATGTTATAAGAGGCCCCCCATGCTGTTACTTAGTGTACCTATTTGGGACTTGGAGACTGGCTGTTTCTATACATAAATCTCCCCACCAAGTCCTCCCTTCATCCCCTTCCCCATTCACCACCACCTGTCCCAGAACTAGATTACAGACAGGTAAGTTAGTTGGGACAATCTTTTCTTAAAAGATTGCACAGTTCTTATTATGTCATCAATGGAAGCATACCAATTATTCAAGATAGATAAATAGTTCCACATCTCCCAGAAAGCAGGTAATTAAAAATATACAAATGTGAAGATATATAAATTTTAGCTAAACCTTTAGAGAAGATTTACTATTTATCAAGTAAAAAATAGATCCTTATTTATCAAATAATCTGAGTCCACTCGGCTTGGACCAACTCTACAAGCTCCAGGCCTGCCCCTCCCTCCTCCAGCACAGCCATTTTCTTCTTCAAGGCCCAGGCCAGTAACCCCCTCCCTTGCCCACCATCTTCTTCACCTCCTATCTCACTTTTATGCAAATATGGAACAAATGTCCTGTCATCGTTCTGAGACATTGGCTCTGTGACCAACCATTATAAGTTTTCCAAGCACACACTATTTTAACTCTACTTTAAACTTTTCATCCAGGTTGTTACCATCACTGAGGAGAATGAAGGGGAGAGTGTGTGCTGACTTTTTGATAAAGCAATTGAGACAAAGAAAACAACACTGGACAGGAGCTAGTCCAGAGGCCACAAGATGTGGTGGGCAGTGAGTGAGCAGGGTTGGTGGAGGAGCAGAGAAGGGTGCGCAGAGCTGGACAGCTCCCCAAAACAGAAAGTCACCACCAGGATATAAAGCACACTCAGCCTTTCTTAAGGAATCTCCAAATCACCCAGAGGAGAAAATCTTGGGAAAAAATCTGAACTTCCTGTAGTTAAGAAAGGACAAGGGCATCTATCCATTGAATTTTGTTATGAAAAGTGAAAGTGGAAATCCCCAGTTACTAAATGGCAGAGTAAAGACATTTCTGCATTCTCAAAATGACTCTTAAACATCAGGTAGAAAAGAGACAAATAAAAGCTCTTTGATGATCTGGGTGATAACTCTAATCACGGACCATTATTTTTTGTTGTTGTTTTTATATTAGGGTATAGTTGATTAACAATGTTGTGTTAGTTTCAGGTGTACAGCAATGTGATTCAGCTATACATATACATGTATCTCTTCTTTTTCTATTTTTTTTTTTTTTTTTTTGCGGTATGCGGGCCTCTCACTGTTGTGGCCTCTCCCGTTGCAGAGCACAGGCTCCGGACGCGCAGGCTCAGCGGCCATGGCTCACGGGCCCAGCCGCTCCACAGCATGTGGGATCTTCCTGGACCAGGGCACGAACCCATGTCCCCTGCATCGGCAGGCGGACTCTCAACCACTGCGCCACCAGGGAAGCCCTCTCTTCTTTTTCTAATTCTTTTCCCATTTAGGTTATTACAGACTATTGAGCAGAGTTCCCTGTGCTATACAGTAGGATGGGCCACCATTTATGAAGACAGACAGCAGACAGATGAATGTCAAGTGACATGGCAGACCCAGAGAAGAAGTGTCAACTCTAAGTCCCTATGGAATGAAGGAGTGAGGAAACAAATGAGATACAGCCAGTTTGACCCCAATATGGAAAAGGGTTAGGAATTGGAGGAACCAATCCAAAGCAGAAGGTATGAGGAAGTCAGGAGCTAAAAACAGATTGATTGAAAGTTTTTGTTAGGTTGAACCATATGCAATTGCCTATTATTACAGGTTGAACTATGTCCCCTCAAAATTATATGTGGAAGTCCTAACTCCTGGTGTGTCAAAATGTGACCTTATTTAGAAATAGGCTTATTGTAGATGTGATTAGTTAAGATAAGATCATTAGACTAGGCCCTAAGCCAGTATGACCGGTGTCCTTATAAAAAGAGGAAATTTGGACACAGAAACACACACGGGGAGCTCACTATGTAAAAATAAAGGCAGAGATTGTGGTGGTGCATTTAAAAGCCAAGGAATGCCAAAGATTGCCAGTGAATCCCCCAGAAGCTAGGGGAGAGGCCTGGAACAGATTTTCCCTCACAGCCCTAAGAAGGAACCAACCCTGCTGACACCTTGTTCTTGGACTTCTCTCCTCCAGAACTGTGAGACATTAAATTTCTGTTTTTTAAGTCAGCCAATCTGTGGCACTTTGATACAGCAGCCCCAAGAAACAAATCCACCTATGTTTGACACTTTTAGTCCAACAAAAAAGCAGTAATTTCACTTGATTCAACCTAAATCCAAGAGGCAGTTAGACTGTTGGATCCCCCCTCTCCCCAGCCCCAGCAGAGTCAAGTTTTAGCCTCCGGAGAAAGAGGGAGAAGTACTTCCAAACTTTTGTATGTCAAGCAGATTAAAGCTTAACAACTGCTATTTTAGCAGATGGAGATACATTTAATGACAAGGTAAATCTCAGAAATGGCTGTGTGGCAGGGAGAGGCTAGAGGAGGTGGAGGTTTCTGAGAGGAAGACCAATTTGAGGCCAGATTGACTAGCCCAGGACATTCAGTGAACATGATTGCAGGAGGAGAAGGGGGTGATGCCCTGAGGATGCTGCAGAGTCTCCAAGTTGTAATTCAGAACATCACTCCTCATGGTTTCACATGCCTGGACTGCATTGAGGGAGCTTAAATGGTAAACTTAAGAATCAGATTCTACGAAAAGACAAGCCACAGACTGTGAGAAAATATTTTCAAATCACATATAGAATAAAGGACTCATATCCAAGAATATATAAAGAACTTTCAACACACTATAATAAGAAAACAAACAACTCAGTTTTTTAAAAGATTGGCAAAAGATTTGAGCAAGCATCTCTCCAAAGATATACGAATTGCAAATAAACAAATGAAAAGATGTTCTGCACCATTAGTCATTAGGGAAACGCAAACCAAAACCATAATGAGATATCACTTCATACCTAATACATACATATATATATATTCTTTTTCATATTATTTTCCATTATAGGTTATTGCAAGATATTGAGTAGAGTTCCCTGTGCTATTCAGTAGAACCTTGTTGTTTATCTATTTTATATTTAGTAATATGTATATGTTAATCCCCAAATCCTAATTTATCCCTCCCCCACCCCTTTCCCCTTTGGTAACCATAAGTTTGTTTTCTATGTTTGTGGGTCTATTTCTGTTTTGCAGATAAGTTATTTTGTATCATTTTTTTACATTCAACATGTAAGCAATATCATATGATATTTGCCTTTCTCTGTCTGACTTACTTCACTTAGTATGATCATCTCTAGGTCCATCCATGTTGCTGCAAATGGCATTATTTCACTCTTTTTATGGCTGAGTAATATTCCGTTGTATATATGTACCACATCTTCTTTATCCATTCATCTGTCAATGGACATTTAGGTTGCTTCCATGTCTTGGATTTTGTAAATAGTGCTGCTATGAACATTGGGGTGCATGTATCTCTCCAGATATATGCCCAGGAGTGGGATGGCTAAAATTTAAAAGACTGCTCATACCAAGTGTTGGGTAAGACGTGAAGCAACTATAACTCTCATACACTGCTGATAGGAATGGTAAAATGGTGCAACCCCTTTGCAAAACATTTCAGCAGTTTCTTAAAAAGCTAAATATGCGCTGGCCATACAACCCAGCCATTCCACTCCTAGGAATTACTCGAGATGAATGAAAGCATATGTCCACACAAAGACTTGTTCATGAATGCTCATTGCAGCTCTATTCATAATACCTAAAACCTGGAAGCAACCCAAATGCCCATCAACAGCTGAACAGATAAGCAATTTGTTATATATCTAGTCAATGGATACTAACTTAGCAATAAAACTAACCCATTAATACATGCAAAAAGATGGATGAATCTTATAATAATTACACTGAGTGAAACAAGTCCAACAAAAAAGGGAACATACTGTATTAATCAACTTGTATAGACCCTAGAAAATGCAAGCTCGTCTATAATAACGGTTGCCTAGGGATGGGAAGGGACTGACGAGGAGTAAGAGGAAGGGATTACAAAAGGACATGAGGAGACTGTTGGGGGTAATGGATATGTCCATTATGTAATTGTGGTGAGGGTTTCATGGTTTCAGGGATATATATATAATATTATGTCAAAACTTATCAAATGTTACACTTTAAATATGTACAGCTTATTGTATATTATTCCACAATAAAGCTGTAAAAAAAATTAAAAAGCTAAGAAAAAAAGAAGTCTATTAAATTGAGATTTTTATGTTTTCCCTTTGGTTCTTTTAAAAAAATATTTTGGTGTGCTTTAAAACAAAAGACACACATAGAAAAATTGATTAAACCACAGCAAAGCCGTAATAAGAAAGACTCACGTTACTGGTAATGTTGTTAACACCAGAGGTTATATTAATTGCAGATAAGCATTGTATTTGGTTTTGAGATTCTTGATGACTGGGGAGGAGAGAAGAGCAGGTAATGTAATAGGTTGCACAGTTCTCATTATCTCATAAATGGAAGCACACCAATTATTTAAGAGAAATTCGCTCTTGTATTCTGAGAGAAATTTATCCCATGGTGCCTCAGGATGGCCATTGAATGATTTAATGAACAATTCCTCAACAAATATTCCACAGTAATGGCCAAAACCATCTTGTGTAGCTATTTCCTCAGTTCAGACAAAGGACATATCATTAAGTCTAAACCATTATGGAGTTAAACCAACATGGTCAGAAAGGTAGCATTCTGATCTATCTATAACAGCGAAGTTATATCCTTGCATCCTTAGTTATACAGGTAAACTATGCCCTGAGTCTCCAGGACTCACCTGCTGGTAGATACACACCGGGAGTCCAAGCAAATTTTAGCTTGTTACCTGCCAATGTACATGACCTCAACACTCTGACAAACCTGCTGTCCTCTCAACATTTCTGCCAGATGCCGCCCCTGCTTCTACAGAATCTGCAGAGCAGACCTCACCCAGAACAGGGCTGGGTGTTGCATAGGGCTCTGCCAGCTGCTCCGAAGATCACGGTGGCTCACTAGGCCACTTACACTGCTGCCCTCCAGCTTACAAGAGGCCTGCTTCGTTACAGTGTGTGACAAAGTAAGGATCCCACCTCCCATTATGTCATTATGTAATGCTCTATTACCAGTTCTGCTGGAACCCAATACCTTACAGAGCTTTCACTGGAAAAACACTCCATTTCTGCTCACCGTCCTCTCACTCCCAAGGTCTGAGACTTGCAACCATGACACTAGGCAGAGGACAGAGTAAAGTGAGTACCTCGGTGTACCCGGCTCCTTCCTCTCTCAGGATGGGTTCTCTCCTAAGAGGGCACTAGCCCCACCTCCAAGTGGACCTTGGTTAGGTCATCTGACTCATTCTCCGTGAATGGTTAGCCATCTCCAAATCCATGTAGTTGACACAATGAGCATCAGTGGTTCTCAAACTTTCCCACACGTTAGAATCTTTGAAAAACCACAATGTCCAGGACACATAACAGTCTCCAAGTGATTCCAGCGCACAGACAAGTTTTAAGGCCTGTGGTCCTGACAGAAGCTAAAATCCAGGCTACAAATGCATCAGAAATTCTCTTTTGTCTCCTAAGACTAATGGAATTGAGAGTTAACTTACTTGGGGTGCTATCTCCTCATCCTCAGTCTTGTGCATTTGCTGTAAATTCACCATCTAGAAGCAAGGAAGCTGAGGAATATTTAATAGAAAGAGAAATGCAAATTTGAAGGTTAAAACCAGGGACTGTGAAAAGTCTCAGTACAATCAGAAGAACAAATTTTATGCTCAAGTAAAACACATACCAGGAGTCACCCACTCCCTCCTTTGCTCTCTGCTGTTTGTTTGTTTTGTACGGAAATGATAAGTTTGGTAAAGAAAGCATATTTCAGACTCAGCCTTCCCAGGCAGCCTTCTGTATCTTCTGTTTAAGTGACAGCTCTTAGGATGATGTATGAATTTTAAAGAGGCAATGTCCAAGCTCATCTCAGGTTTACTTGGGCATTATTATTCATGAAGCCCTTTCTGAGCTCTATTCAAGGATATCTGTAAACTGTCTCCAAAGACCAGGGACCCCTACTGTAATAAGCAAGTCATTTATATGGAGGAAATGAAAAACCTGCCATGTCTGCCAAATGAAGGCAGACATGCCTAAGCAGAGAAGGATTGATGAAGCAAGATTAGAGAAAGCTGAAAGCTGGGTTAAAATACATCAAATTTGCTGAGTGATGGAGAACATACCAACAACCACCAGGAATGGATGTTAGTGCCTAGACCATGTTGAATTTATTTTTTTTTTTAAGAAAGAAGTACATAAGAAAGCTCTAAAACCTAAGATTTACAGAAATTATGGCCCAGAGATCTCAAACACCTGCTACGTCCTGGTGAAGGATGATGGTATTTCTTTTGGCCGCCTTCTCCTGGAACAGCACAGGCTCCATCCTGCTTAAATATATACAGATGTCCTATGCTCTGCAGTCATTGACAGCCCAATTCTCTCCTCAGCATCCAGGAGAACAGCCGTGTCCTGATACACAGACAGTGGCCACCAGCAGGCACTGGCAAAGGTCTCTCATCAAGGGCTGTGACAACCCAACTGTTCTGTGTCCCTTTCATGGGGCCTACTCCAGATCATGAAACCTTCAGCTTCATGTTCATTTATTTTATTTAATAATCACTTACAGAGCACTCATCCCATACCAGACACTATTCCAAGTCCCTTATCAATATGAACTCATTCAGTGCTTCCCACAACCTACCCTGTAAGGCAGGTACTACCATGATCTTAATGCTACAGATGCCATGGAGAGGCTGAGTCATGTGTTCAAGGTCACACAAGGAGAAAATGGTAGGGGCAGGGTGTGAATGCAAACTGACTTCTGGTTTCAGACTCTTTTCCCAACAAGTGTTCTGTACTGCCTTTCTAACTACTCTGTGACCCGATCATGTCTTGCTCTATCACTGTTGTATGACTGCTTACAAACAGGTCTGTGCTATTAAAAGTTCTTTAAAATGAACATGAGGGATATATGCGGGAGGGTGGTATCATTTCTTTTAGACCTTTAGGCAAAGGTTGAAAGCAGTGGTTCCCAAATGTCAGCATATGTCAGAACCCCTTGGAGAGCTGGTTAAGACACAGATCTCTGCACCCCTAGAGTTTCTGAGTCAGTAGGTCTGAGTGGGGCCCAAGAACGTACGTCTCTGATCAAGTTCTTGGGTGACATTGATGTTGATGCTCTGGGGACCACACTTTGAGAACCACTGGTCTAAAGCATTATTTTTAACCCTTGAGAAACATTAGGCTAGTAAAATTTTGGCTATTAAAGGAGTTCATCCTAAGTCATTTTTATATCATTGGGAAGAAAGACAATCTCTCCTGAAGAGAAAAAGAAGAACCAAAGAATACTCTTGAGATTGTGTGAAGACTGAGGGTGAAGATACATGGTTTTCTTAGTTTTTCTGTTTCTGAGAAGAAAAAAGAAGATTAAAATTAGTGACTAAACCAGAAGGAAGTTTCAGAACCCCTAAGATTGGTAAGACGGGCCTCTCCAGGAACCTGTGTTGCAGAAAAAGGTGAGAACTGACAGCACCTGGTGTCCACATGGCATTGGCTCCACTGAAGGGAGAGTGAACATGTCCCTATGAATTTGAATCTTTTTACATATGTCCCCATATGTCACCTTGTTCAAGTAACTAGTACATTATTATGATTAGTTGTCATCCTTGTTTTAGTAAAAAGATATATTGCATAGGTACAATATAAATGGTCAGAATGTATGCTACATTTAGTTTCTCATCAATCAAACAATATTTTCTGTGATTGTGTTATATGCTTAACACTGTGCTAAGGACCAAAGTGGCACCAACCAAGTATAAAACATGGCCTCTGCCCACATAAAACTCACAACGCAGCTGGGAAGTCAAGTAGCTCTCACTGAAGCAGAAAAAAGCAAACAAAATCAGAAGTGAGAGTAGTGTTATTTATGATTTATAAAACAATACTTTTTCTTTTTAGTAACATGTACTATTATTTTATCTATTCACTCAGCAAATATGAGTTGGGACAAGTACCATGTTGGACCATGGGAGTAGAAATAAAGGCATGCTTCTTGCCATTAAGAAGTTCATAGTCTGTGGAAGAAAGACACTTAAACATGCATTTACCAAATGTGATTAGAACCATAACTAGTAACAGAAACATGCACAGGTTGTTATTAAAACAGAAAGGAAGATGTGGCTCATCTTCCTAGGCTCAGAGGGTCTTAAAAGTCTCATAGAGAAGGTGATCCTGAGCTGAAGCATGAAAGGTGAGTGGGAAATTGTCAAGTATACAAGTTGTACACTAGAGAGGATTCTGCATCCCACAGATGCATGGAGGTCTCAAAAGCAAGGCAGATTCCAAGACTTCCAGAGAGATCGTGCAGCCAGAGCAGGTGCCATAAAAGGGAGTCGCAGGATAGGCAGTCACCTGTCAGCCTGATGGTCTTTGCATGCCACAGAAAGGAGATTAGACTTTTACCCAAAACAAAATGGAAGCCATTGAACAGCTATAAGCAAATGTCATATTTTAGAGAGTACTCTCTGAGAGAATAGAGAATGGAAAGGAAGAGAGAGAGAATACTACAATAATTGATGCATAAGATGATGAGGGTCTGAATTCAGAGAGGAGGAGGGAGAAGGAGGCGAATTATAGAGCTAATTAAGAATATAGACTTCGGGGCTTCCCTGGTGGCGCAGTGGTTGAGAGTCCGCCTGGCGATGCAGGGGACACGGGTTCGCGCCCCGGTCCGGGAAGGTCCCACATGCCGCGGAGTGGCTGGGCCCGTGAGCCATGACCGCTGAGCTTGCGCGTCCGGAGCAACGGGAGAGGCCACAACAGTAAGAGGCCCACATACTGAAAAAACAAAACAAGACAAAAACAAACAAAAAAAAAAGAATATAGACTTGGCACTCGAGGCCTCTCTAAACATAGCTCATGAAGGAGAGGGAGAAGTACAAAACAACAGCATTGAGAGAAAACCTTTGATACACATAAAGGAAAAAATAATTAAATAAGGAAAAAACTTAATCCAAAAGAAAACAAAGAGAAGAAAATGTGTGAAAAAAAGCAAAAGCTAAGATTAGCAAAATGAATCCAAATATATTAATAATTATGATAAATATAACTGAACAAAATTCTGAAGTTGAAAGACAAATATTTTCAGGTTGGATTTTAAAAATCCAACTAAATGTCATTCACAGAGAAATGCCTAAAAGCATCAGTAGTCAGAAAATTTGAAAGTACAGAAATAGAAAAATTATAGTAAGGAAATCAAAACCAAAGAAGGTAAACATAGCAATATTAATATCAGACAAAACAAACACTAAGGCAAATAGCATTTGAGAGAAATGAGAGATAAAAAAGGTCACTAAGGATGTAAATGACCAGAAAGATATAACAATTCTAAATTCATATGTTTCTGATAACAGCCTCAAAATTTATAAAGCAATATTTAAAAACAAAGAAAATCTAGCAAATCACTATTGAACTATGGAATCTTAACATACCTCTCTCAGTAACTAAAAAATAAAGCAAATGAAAAATCAGTGAGAACATAAAAAATTTTGAGGCACAAAATTAATAAAGTAAATTAATGATATTAACAAAACACTGCATTTAACAGTGGTTGGAAAAGTCAATCCAACATAAAAATGGGCAAGACATATGTATAGGGCATTTACAGAAAAATAGAAAGCATAAATGACTAATAAACATAAGAAGAGATGTTCAACCTCATTAAAAATCAAGTGCAAATTAAAATCATAATGAGATACCATGTCAACACTACTTTGACATTGGTGAGGATGTGACACCAGAAGAGGCCCAGTGGTGGGAGCTTAATTTTTTTCCACCATTCTGGAGGGTGGTGTGGCATTATTGCCTGAAGTTGACCCTGCAAACATCCCTCCATCAGCAACTTCACTCCTAAGGGAGTGTGTTAGTCTGCTCAGATTGCCGTAATAAAACACAGACTGGGTGGCTTAAAGAACAGAAATTTATATTCTCCCAGTTCTGGAAGCTGGAATTCCAAGGTCAAGATCAAAGTGCCATAGAAAGTCCACGGTCAATGTTCCAAGACTTCTCCTCTTGGCTTCAGATGGTCATCCTCTTGTTACTTCTTCACATGGTTGTCCCTCAGGGCACATCTTGTGTCTCTCTGTGTGACCTAATCTCCTCTTCTTTAAGGAAACCAATCAGATTCAATTATTTCCCACCCTAACAGCCTCACTTTTAACTTAATTACTTCTTTCAAGGCCCTGTCTCCAAAAACAGTCACATTCTGAAGTACTGGGGGTTAAGACTTCAATTTATGAACTTTGGACAGGCACAACTCAGTTCAAACAAAGAGCTTCCTTGGAGAAACTCTCTCTTGTGGCACAAAGAAACATGTGTAAGCAACTTTTACTGTACCTGCTATAATAACATATAAAAAGACAAAAAAAAATGGGAAATATTGGAATATAAATGTTCATCATCAGGAGAGTGATAATAAATTGAGATATTTTGGAATAACATACTACTGTTAAAATGAAGTGTAGTTATATATGCTGACATGGGTAAAAATCATAAATATGTATTTTTGAGTGGAAAAAGGAAATTGCAAAAATTCATGCAGAATGACACAATTTATATAAAATTGTAAAATATGCAGAACAGTAGATATTATTCAAGGCATTGTAAATATGTAAATTAAATCAAAAAGACATGCAGGGGAATAATAAACAACAAATTCAGGGTGATGCTTACGTGGGATGGGAGGATGGGAATTGCATTTGAGGAAGCATACACAGGGCTTCAATAGTGTTGATTATGTTTTACTTTTTAAGGTGGGAATCAGGTATCCCAGTATTCATTATATTACTATGTATATCTTTTGAATATCTGAAATACTTATCATAAATTAAAGCTAAAATTAAAATATAAGAATTTTGGTTTTCCGTGTTTTCATTTTCTTATGCAAAGTTATTGATGCTTTTTGAGCTTTCTTTTACTTAATAAAGAGTATAAATTTTTAAGACATTTTTAAAGGGGGCTCAACTGTATATAAGAATTCTAAGAACAAAAAGAAGAAATAATAACATAACAATGCTGAAAAAATAAAATAGATTATTTCCCCAAAATGAAATGTTACATTGCCAAGACAGAGAATGATGAAGGAAGAGTAGAAAAATTGGAAATAAGAAGAGTAAAATGTTTTAAGATGAATAAAGTTGTGGAATGCCAATAATCAATAAATATAAATCAACCTGAAGCACATAACTTAGAAATATATTACAACAGTAAACACTGCAATCAACTTGGATATCGTTCTCATCCTATTCATATCTCTAACTTCCTCATGAGAAAAAGCAAATGTGCCTTTTAGACTCAAAAGAAAACAATTTTCTTTTCATTTAGCTTTTTCCATGACCATTAACAAGTCATTGGCACGGATTTTTGCAAGTCTAGTTATACTTTGCTAAAATGGAAATTAGATATAGATAGCTACTAACAGCTCTCTTAAGAGTTTGAATATTAGACTCATTAATTTCATCAGAGAAGAGTGAGATTATGTACAATCAAATATGAATAAATAAAATACAATAGTACTTTATTAATATGTTATTAAAGTTTTAGAAAAACGTTAATACTTTATTAATGACAATTAAGATCCTCTAGAATGGTGTAGGTTATAATGAGCACAGCTGATAAAACTATAATCCTTTTTCTCAACAGATTTCTTTGCTTGTGGTGAAAGTAGGGTTTCTTATCACTGACTCATAATGTGCAAAAGGTCCTTCAATTTTCTATGATGGAAATCTCAAGGTCCTGGTCCACTGCAAACATCCCCAACTACTTCAGAGAGGCTATAAAGGTGTCTCCCCTGATGTGATTAATACAGGCCCTTCTGATACCATGTGGTGTCATTTTCGCCTCCTCTGCTCTCACTGTCAATCTGGTTCTTTAAGGTCTCAGGCAAAACAATGTGTCATGGTGCATCTTCATCTCCAGCTGACACCCCCCAATGCTGTGCCCAGTGGCACCCAAACCACACCCTGTGTGACCGTTACACAAGAGGGAAAGACCAGTGACCTGTCTGTGCTACATCATAGCATCCCTGGAGGTGGTAGACCGGACCACATGCAGGTACCTGAGCCAAACACGTCCAATCAGAGTTCTTCTCCTGTATTTTCCAGACTAGAGTTGGAAGGACTGGAAACTGGGAACTGTGTCTGTCATTGATTGAGACTTTGGCACATGGTAGGTATTCTCACTGAATGAAGGAAGGAAGGAATGAACCAAGGCACTGTCATTGGCACACCGTGTCAGCCTCAGTCCCTCTTCCCTCGGGATGAGCTTTCTCTACAGGAGCCTCATTTTCTCTTTCACAGGTGACGCCCACCCTACTAACCATCCAGACTTTCTAACACATGGTCGAATTTGGATAACCATGGTTAGCTTTAAATTGGGACCCCTTTACCTGATCAATTACACCGAAAATGCAACAAGATGCTATGTGAAGTAGTGAATTACTCAGTACTCAAAACATATGGGCAGAGAGTGGAAAACCACCTGTTAGAAGTCGGGGGACAGCTTTTCCTTCCATGGGGGGGAGGCTGGGTTACATGACACCTAAGGACATTTCCAACTCTAATGTTTTATTTTCCTAGTAACAGCAGAGTAGTCAGCATCATATTCCCAGGTCTTGAAGACCCCAGCTTTGCTGAGAACAAGGGATTCCTGTAGGTCATGCTAATTTCAGGTATGTTTTCTCTTGCTCATCAATCTTAAGACACATTTTTTTGCACATACTAATATCTCTGAAAGAGTTATGAGTCTTTCAATCAATAGCTTGTCATTGTTTAATTGCCAGTGCTTTGCTTTTTCTTCCTTAGTGGCCCATAAAATAATGGTGTGCCTTACGATTGATGACATCTTTGATTCAATTAAATATGTTAGGCCTTTTTCAGGCTCCTCTGATGTATTCATAGTCAATGTGTTCTTTTGTTTTTCTTGTGATTTCCAAATATATATAATCAACACTCTTAAATATATACCCACAGGCTTTGCAGGCAAGCCCCTCTCCCATTTGATAGGGCAAGGACTAATGTTTTGATTACTCAACTACATGGACGCAAAACAAGTAATGAAAAGATTTCACAGCATTTAGAGACATCTTTTTGCAGACCTGCATTAAGTAACTTGTCTGTCCAGTCCAGACTCATTGGTTACTAAATGAAGCCACTCAGAGGGAAAAGTTCAGTCCCACAACCATAATACACCTCCTATTAAATCACTGGTAGATATTTGTACATGCTGGGTACTCCCAAATTCTCAGCTTGGAATTTTAGCCATCTTGTTAACAAAGACACTTCTACTTCTTAAGTACTGTAGCCATAGACCCAGATCCAATCTAAATTTCTCTGTCTTGAAATTTCCTCTTCACCAGAGAGAAATTAAAATTCAGGGAAGAACTGGAAATAGTGTGAATCGTTAACCAAGCCCAAAATTCCAGACTCTGAAAGTTTCTAAAATGTATAAAACTGAGAGCCACTGAAGCTGAATCTTTGAGCTGTATGATATTCTGATTGTGAGACGGAGGGTGAATTTCACAAGAAGAAAAAATGTTTGAAAAAACAAAAGCCAACTTTCTCTGTCCTTGACCGTTTCTGGGCTCCTGGTTTCCTGTGATGGACATACCTTAAGGTGATCCCCAATGAGCCACATCCTTGTATAATCTGCTCCCCTTGAGTGTGGGCAGAGCCTGTGATTTGCTTCTAACCAATAGAATATGACAGAGGTGATGTCATTCCCATGATGGTATTACATTTTATAAGACCCTGTCTCAGCAGACTGGAAAGTGACGTTCTCTGCTGGCCTTGAAGAAGCAAACAGCCGTGTTCTAAATTGCCTATGGGAGAACCACATTGCAGGGGACCACAGGCAGCCTCAAAAACCTGAGAGCATCCTCTAGCCAATAACCTGTAAGACCCTGGGCTCCTCAGTTATACTGTAAGGAAATAAATTCTGCCAACAACCTGAAGCTCAAAAGTGGATATTTTCCCAGATGAGCCTCCAGATGAGAATGCAGCCCAATTAACATCTTAACTGCAGTCTGGTGACACCCTAAGCAAAGGACCCAGTCATGCATTGCCCCCCAGATTCCTGACTCGTGGACACTGTGAGATAATAAATGTGCATTGTTTTAAGTGGCTATATTTGTGATAATTTGTTATGCAGTGATAGGAAGCTAACAGTCTCTCTCTTGCTCCTCCACCTCCCCCTTTTCTTTCTATCATTGTGTCTGCAAACATTCATTTATTCATTAAATTAATATATATTTTTTGAGAATCTACTCTGTTTAATGACCTGGACCAGACTCCCAAGGATCAATCAGACTTTGAATTCCTGGAGTGTACATTCTGGTGAAGGAAGACAGACAATAAGCATAAAAACAACTATTTTTTGAAAAGTGGTTTGAGAAATAAAAATAACCAGGGACATGTTATTTAATTCTCTCTAATTTTATATTTGTTTTTAATTTCTATTCCCCTTTCTTATTTCTTTTTCAATATGGGTAACTACACTTTGGGTAAAATAATAAAATTCATTCTATCAAGTGGATGACCCAAGGATTACTAATTTATCAAAGGAAAGATGGACTAATAGATGAAAGATAAATTACTGCAAAAATAAAATATTCCAGTGAAGATAACAAAATAAACATGAGCTGGCACCAGGACTCATTAAGTAAGAAGGTTTTTAATCACATATACTTCATCCAACTCCCTTTTTGCCTTTCTTTTCCACATAAAGATTTATACCAGCACATTCTGCCACATTCACATATTTCAACAGTCCCCTCCAAGACTAACTAACCTTCCTCCTCTCCTCTCCTCTCTTCTCTCTCTCTTTCTCAGCTAGTTGTAGACAGTGTTAAGGAATCTAGGAACCATGTTACAGAGGGAACATGTAGAGGACTTTGAGTTTCTAGCTTGGATAGGACTTTCCTTGTCCAAGTAACTAACAGGAAATCCAAGCAACGTGCTAACAGGAAACTAGATCAATGAGCTCAGGTTACAAATAGATAGATTGCAGACAACTGTAAAAATTTTTTTTGATAATTGGAATTTGTTCAAAACATACCAACACGCCTAAGAAACTTGTCCCTGGAGGAATTCAAGCAGAACCTATATGCCTTCCTCTTACAGTTGTTATGGGCGATGCATTTATTACCCCTCTGTATCTAGGTTCAGTTGCAGAGGACAGAATTCACTCTGGCTACTTTAAGCAGAAAATAATTTATATGTGTTGTTAGGTGGCTGGCAGAAATACCTGGAGGGCAGGCTCAAGGCTGAGATTTTGGGAGCAACTCACAGAACAACAGAGCAGAACTCACCCTCTGAGGGAGCCTCTGCAGTGCCAGAAAGAAAGCTAAAGAAACAGGAAGCTGCCATCACATCTCCTGGCTCCAGAACCACACTGCCTCTAACCTGATAAGCATGTCCAGAATGGAAGCATCTGCCTCTCTATGTCCACTCTGTCTTCCAAGTCTCATGAGTGTGTGTGTTGCTTGGTGGAAGATAGGACATTTGCAGAGCCCAAGATAAAGGAAGGCTGGGAAATGTAGGCTCTGGGTGCAAGAGAAGCTCTGTAGTATTTGGAAGTTCTCTCTTGGTTCTCTGAATCGTTAAAATCCCCCCAAATGTGGTCATTCCCAATTTTAAGTTCCCACTTCTTCCCACAAATGCTCCAACTTTTGCATGTGATCTAGTGAGGCTATGAGCTCAACCTGTGTTATAAGCCCACATCAGAATCTGGAGCTGACTTTGATTATAACAACTCTTGGCAACAAGAGATAAGAGATTCTCTCAGGGCAGAAGAAACTCACTAGTTCTCTGACTGAGGCTGGAAATGAAATATTAGAAATTCAAGGTGTTATTTTTTGTTTGTTTTTAAATACTGTTGGAAGAAGAAAGCCCATCCCCATAGTCTTTCTATTGCTATCCCAGTAGCCACGTTTCTAGTAGGCACTTTCTTCCCCATGAGCCTGGAATTTATGTAACTTAAGTAACTTTTGTCTCTCCCTGCCATGTCTGGTTTCAGTGCCCATGTTTCCAAACTATACATCTTTAAAATTACAAGTCAAGAGAAGATTGCCTTCCTAACTTTTAATAACTTTCCATAATACTTAACTAAAGTTAAGGAGTTTCTGTTCCTTGCAACTACCGATCTCTGATTAGAGATCATAATATAGCAAATAGCCATTGAATATAAGAAGGATAGCGGTTGAGTGAAGGGTAAAGTTAGAAAAGAGTGTTTTCATGGAATCAGGAAACATGAGTTCTAATCCTAGCTCTGACTCTGTCTCCTTGTGTAATTAAACAACTCACTTTACCTCTTGGTGACTACACTTTCTTATCTCTAGAATGAGAATAATATCATCTGTCCCACCTGATTTCCTAAAGAGATATATGAGATATTGGGTGGGAAAAGATTTTTTAAATCTACTGAAATAAAATTACAGACCAAAGCACACATCAAGAGCCCTAGTTGGTCCTGTGCTTGATTTCAATAACCAGGGAAGGCTGGTCCAAGAAAGCAACTTTTGAGTTGGTAGATGCAACTGGTGGAGAGGATGAAGAAAAGCAGAGAGAGCAGGATTCATCCTGCTCTTCCTGTTCACCTGCCCTATCCTCTGAGAAATACATTCAAATGATGCTTCAGTTACCCTGAAATGATCAGTCATTGGGAAGCCAAAGACAGAATGATCCTAGGATAATAAGCCAGTGGTTTCCAGATGTGAATACCAGATCAGTGGCATCAACGTCATCTAAGAACTTGTTAAAATTGCAGTTCTTGGGCTTCACTCTAGATCTACTATATTAGTTACCTATTGCTTTGTACAAATTACCCTAAATTTTGGTGGCTTAAAACAGCAAATATCTATTATCTCACGGCTTCTATGGGTCAGGAATCTGGGCGTGGCTTAGCCAGGTGCCTCTGCCTCAGGGTCTCTCACAGGCAGTCAAAATGCTGACCAGGCCTGCAGTCATCCCACAGCTCGACATAGGGAGGATGTGTTTCCAAGTTCACTCACATGGCTAGTGGCTGGCCTCTTGTCCTCATTGGCCGTTAGAGATGTCAGTTTCTTGCCACCTGAGTCCTCTCCACTGGGCAGTTCACAACAGGTAGAGCATCATGGAAACCACAGTCTCTTAATCACAGAAGTGATATTAGACCACTTTTGCTGTATTCTGTTCATTAGAAGTGAGTCTTAAGCCCAGCCCACACTCAAGGGGAAGGGATCGCACAAAGGTATGAACACCAGGAGGGGGAATCTTTAGGCAGGTATCTCAGAGGTTACCCACCAGACCCACTGAATCAGCAAGTCCAGGGTGGGGTCCAGACATCTGTTATAACAGCTCTGCTGGTGATTCAGACACACACTGAAGTTGAAGATCACTGGTCTAGGCTAGAAACAAGTCTCTGCTAAGTGGGATCTTCCTAAAGAGTCTCACTTCACACTTCCTCCCCAGCCTCACCACAAGCAGAACTGCAACCCACTCCTTTCAGTTCCACATGCATGATTAGGACCCACAATCGGAGCTGGAGAGAGAAATACCAGTGAAATAATTCCTACTGTCAAGGACCTTACTAAACCTGGCCACATAGAGCTCAGAGAGCTTGCATCTGCTTTTACATTTACCAACAGGTACCATTTGCTGGGTATATTCCAGGCATCTGCTGCTATGCTAAGTATTTTACAAATAGTATCTGTTTCATCCTCACAAGAACCCAGTGAGATATGTATCATTATCCCCATTTAGTAAAGGAGGATTTTGAGGTTCAGGCCATTGAGTGACTTGCCCAGAATCACACACAGCAAGTAGCCAAGTTGAGAAGCAAACCCAGGCCTCCTGACTGCAAATTGAATGAGCACCTAAAATCCTAACATCTCTGTCTGTTTCTCCCAGTGACATGTCTCTCTTGAATATTCTGACACCCCAAATAATCAAGTCTCAAAGCACCATGGCTCTGCTGCCTATAGACCTCATAAATCCTGCTTGCCCCACCAAGAGGAGGAGTTTAGGGAATCAAATGAGAAACTCCAGGTCCCAAAGCCCTATTTCTCTTCCAGAGCTTTCCAGGTCACAGGGGTTCTTTAGGGTCATTCCTTCCATACTTGTGTGAAGAAAGAAATGGATCATAGCCTGGGAGCAAATCTTCTCTCCTTGTTTGTCACAGAAAACTTAAAGTGGTCATCGCTATAGTTGACTGTGTATATTTAAAATGTACAATGTGATGATACACATATACATTGTAAAATATTTCCCACAATCAGGTTAATTCACCCATCCATCACCTTGCATAATTTACCTTTGGATATGTGTGTGTATGGGTGTGTGTTGTGAGAACACTTAAGATCTACTCTCTTCGTAAATTTCAAGTATACGATACAGTACATTAACTACAGTCACCATGTTGTACGTTAGATCCTCAGAAATTACTCATCTTCTAACTGGAAGTTTATACCCCTTGACCACCATCTCCCCTTCCTCACCCCTAGCCCCTGGCAACCACCATTCTGCTCTCTGTTTCTGAGCTCGACTTTGTTTTTAGATTCCACATGCTAGTGATATCGTTCACCTGGGAGTTTTTGAAACATCTCAGTGGTGGGCCCCACCTCAGAGTTTCTGCGGTAATTGATCTGGTGCGAGATGCAAGCAGCAGTGCTATTTCAAAGCTTCCCCAGAAATCCTCCTGTGCCCAATTTGAGCATCGCTGCTCCAGTACTTCAGACGCTCTTTAGAGCTGCCAACAAAGGGAACAGGATTTCTTGCCTTCTACTTCTAAAGCCCATCACCCATAAGGACAGGAGCAGAAAGCAGGCAAGCACGGGCTCCGAGTATCTCTCCTGCTCGCTGTTTCTTCTCCAGCAGAAATCAAACCAAGCACACTGTGGAGGCTCCAGATAGCTCAGAGCAAACAGTCACTACATATGGACTGCGTGGCCTGCACTAGTTTTTTAAATTGTTATGTTTTTAAGCACTTATCTATGCGCGTGATACAAATGATAAAAATATGTGGTCTCTGTTCTCTAAGAGCAGGAATGTGCAGTGAAATCATAATGTAACAAACAAAATAAACAAATAAAAATTAAGCCAGACACATGAAAAGATGCTCAACGTCGCTAAATTATTAGAGAAATGCAAATCAAAACTACAAGAAGGCATCACCTCACACTGGTCAGAAGGGCCATCATTAAAAAATCTACAAATAACAAATGCTAGAGAGGGTGTGGGAATGTAAATAGGTGCAGCCACTATGGAAAACAGTATTAGAGGTTCCTCCAAAAACTAAAAGTAGAGTTGCCATATGATCCAGCAATCCCACTCCTGGGCATATATCCGGACAAAACTATAATACAAAAAGATACATGCACCCCTATATTCACAGCAGCACTATTCACAATAGCTCAGACATGGAAACAACCTAAATGTCCATCAACAGAAGAATGGGTAAAGGATATGTGGTATATATATACAATGGAATGCTACTCAGCCATAAAAAAGAATGAAATAGTGCCATTTGCAGCAACATGGATGGACCTAGAGATTATCATACTAAGGGAAGTAAGTCAAAAGGAGAAAGACAAATACCATATGATCTCACTTATACATGGAATCTAAAATATGACACAAATGAACTTATCTCGGAAACAGAAACAGACCCACAGACATAGAGAAGAGACTTGTGGTTGAAAACAAAAAACTAGAATCAATATCCTGTGATAAATCATAATGGAAAAGAATATGGAAAAGAATGTATATATATGTATAACTGAATCGCTTTGCTGTACAGCAAAAATTAACACATTGTAAATCAACTATATGTCAATAAAATAAATTTCTTAAAAAATTAAGCCATAACACAGTGTGATTTTTACTCACAGATGGGAGCACCTGTTCATTTATTCATCAACTATTCAATGTGGGCACCTTGTGTGCCAGAGACCAAGTCTAAAATGGCAAATGTGGGTGAACAAAGCAAGTTATCTCTACTTTCATCAACCTTGCCGTCTGTAGGGAAGATGGACATTAACAGAGCATCATGCAAATAACTCTTAAGTCGAATGTGCATGCTCATTTCAAGGGTGGAAACAAGCTGACCACTTCTCTGAAAGAATTAACAAGGGCAAGGAGGGGTTGAAACCTACCTTAAGAGATCCGAGAAGATAGACCTAAAGAATAGCCGGGAAGGACCACGTCAGGCTACGAATGTGCCTGTGGGCCAGAGGTGCAGAGAGAATAAGATGGGGGCGTCCCAGAGCTGGGAAAGAGGTTGGCGTGTTACAAAACACAGAGGAAGGAGGGCATGGTGGCTGTGAGTGAGGTGGGTGGCGGTGGGAGAGGGGGTAGGTAGAGGAGTCCAGGAAATGGTCACACACGTAGGGTCTTTTGAACTGAGGCTTGAAATACATGTTGATCAAAACAGATGTGGTAGAAATCAAAGAGGGTTGCTAATGAGAAGCTCCCCGGGCAGGACTAAGTTTGGTGGGAACTGAAGTTTATGAAAAGAATGCAGGATGGGGAACATAAACTTGCCAGGGGCCCTGGAAGAGCCTTGGAAGGGCAGGGGCAAATAAGAGGCTTGAGGCTTAAGCTTGGCTGGTTTTGTGGTAAATCTGTCCACAACCTTGCTCCAATTCTGCTTCTCCTGTTGCCTGAAGTCGGAAGGTGGGGTGGGGTGCAGCACGGTGCAGGGGGAGCCTGCCATGCAGCTCCCTAATTAAGACTTACACCCCTTTCTAACCATATGCATTCCCATTCAAGCCAGCATCCCAAAGAAAGCACTAATATCAGGATTCGTTTGCCCATTGAACAAATATGCATGTATTTGCTAGGTTAAGTCTAAAATGTATTATTTTTCATTGGAAATTATAGAGTACTTAGTAGGCTATGAGCATGACCCAAAGAGACATGTATTTCACATCTAGTGTGTGCCAGGTACTATACTAGACTCCAGGGCTACAGCTGTGAATGAGATAGATACACTTGTTCGCCTCATGGATTGAGCATCTTACATCTGCCTTAGCAATTTTCAAGTAGGAGAAGGTTTTAGGTCCCCTTAGTAAGTCTAGGCCAGTGACCTGGTCACCACAATTAATGACCTCCCAGAGAGGATGAAGTCCTATAAAAGTAGAACAATCTTGAAGACTGCTCAAGAATCCTATAAAAGCAGAACAGTCTCAAAGACTGTTCAGCAATCTCATAGAAAGACTGCCTTGTGAGAGAAATGGTGTGATCTCTATCATTCTGCTACTTGCTGCATCTTTGCAGATAATATATATACATATATAGATTATTATATATTATAGTTTATTATGTAGTATGTATTATGCATATATATATATTGCTCCTCTGTGTAAGACATTTTAGTACTTAGCAACTATTTAGATTTTGAAGGCAGATAAATCCTGGTGAGAAAAGAGGGGCAGAATTTCTGCACGTGGGTTTCCGGGTGTGTGATGTTTGTCTTTTCCAGCAGAAGACTAAGAGCAGGATTCGGCTGTGGCATTGAAGGCTGGATTCCCATGGGCTGATCCTGAGTAAGCCACTGCCCTGAAGTAACTCAGGCAATAATGACTCTGAGAGAAAAGGGAAAATATTGGGTCAGCACTCATTTTTTTAAAAAATGCTTTTAGAGAGAGACACATCCTCAACTAGTATTATTATCTACTGTGCAAAAATAGTGCATAGGCTAATTCGAGTTCAAGTTGAAGTTTCAACAGATTGACTTTGGATGTCTCTGATGTGGATGTGGGGTGGAGAGGTTATAGGTTTAAATACCTTCGGCACAGAATTTAGAACATTCAAAATCATCTGCTATTTTCTCTCTTTCCTCCATTTCCTTCCTTCCCAGAGTACAACAGTATCTCAAATAACATCTGTTCAATGACCTCCAAACAGTGCCTGGATCAGAATAACATACTGTAGTTTCACCCGCAGTAGTCCTAATCACCACTGTCCCAGTTGGCTGAATTACATTCAACACACTCAAAATTCCTGTTGCTTCCTTCCGGTGTGAATTAACTTTATGGTGCATAATTGTCTAGTACAAGGTAAAAGCCTTTAATAAAATGTGTGGCATGATCTCTTTTGGAGATCACTCAGACAGGTTTCGGTGTATGAGTCTAGGTGACTGGGGGCCTTGTACCCTTACGTGTCACCTCCTTTCTATTAGATACAACAGAAATGTAAGGTAATTCGGAGTATATTGGGAGCATAAAGAATATAGAAAACCACACCTTAGAGACATCATCAAAATGCAGAAGGAAGCAGTTTTGCTGGGGTTTGGCTTTTTTATTTCTGAACTTTGCACATAAAATAATCCCTTTGAGCCTTGCAGAATAGGGTCTTAGAAGTACATTTTTTTTTCTTGAATATTTATTGAGCACCAAGTAAGTGTGGGGCATGACTGCAGGAGACACACAGAGACATAAAATGCAAGCTCTCCTCTTCAGAATAGACAGTCTGCTCAGGAGGCACAAGATAGAAAAGACTGAAGAAAAAAAAAAAAAAAGAAGAGGCCCAGCTGAACAGAAAGAGAAGCACAGACAATTTGGGCTACAGGAAGTCAAATGCCAGCATAGAACCCATGAGATTTCGGGCAGATGGGGGATTGAGAATATTGATGAAAAGGAGGAGCAAGGATTTAGGTTAAAGTATAGGACAGATTTAACTTACAAGAAGATGGATCTTAGGCAGGCAGGGTGGTCAGAGTGAAACACATGTGGTTTGTCTCAGGGTTCAGACAATCATGGCTCAAGGGCCGCATCCAGCCTGCCATGTGTTTGTAAAGCCTGCAAGCTCAGAATGGTTTTTACATTTTTTCATGGTTGAAAACCATCAAAAAATAGTTTGTGACACGTGAAAATTATAGGACGTTCAAACTTCTGAGCAGACCAAGTTTGACGGGAGCACAGCCATGCCTACTTGTTGAAAATTGTCCCTGGCAGCTTTCTCACTACAGCACCAGAATTAAGTGGTCACCACAGAGAGTTACAACTGGCAAAGCCTAAAATATTTATTATCTGGTTCTTTATGGAGAAAATTGCCACCCCTTGTTTCTCTGACGAGCATTCACTTGAACAGACCAAAAGGCTGGGGAACTATCGGGGCCCAGATCCTGGTGAGTCTTATTAGGCTTTGGAGTGTCAACGTCACTCTCTTTTTTTTTTTTCTTTAAATAAATTTTATTTATTTTATTTTTGGCTGTGTTGGGTCTTCGTTGCTGCGTGCGGGCTTTTCTCTGGTTGTGGTGAGCAGGGGCTACTCTTCATTGCGGTGTGCTGGCTTCTCATTGTTCTGGCTTCTCTTGTTGTGGAGCACGGGCTCTAGGTTCATGGGCTTCAGTAGTTGTGGCATGCAGGCTCAGTAGTTATGGCTCGCGGGCTCTAGAGTGCAGGCTCGGTAGTTTTGGTGCATGGGCTTAGTTGCTCCGCAGCATGTGGGATCTTCCGGGACCAGGGCTTGAACCCATGTCCCCTGCACTGGCAGAAGGATTCTTAACCACTGAGCCACCAGGGAAGCCCTTCACTCTCTTATTAGGGACTCATTGAAGGTTCTTGAGCAAGAACAGAGAATGGGGAGAGGTGTGAAGATCAAGACAGAAGAGAGATTGGGTCAGGGAAACAATTGTGAGTACTTAGTGGAGGTGTGACCAATACAGACATGACCTGGTTCCCTTCTCTGTTCTCCTAAGGACATTTTCACATTTTCCTTCCTCTTAACCCTCCCCCACTTTCACTTTCAGCTGATGACCTTATCTACATTTCACTGAGAAATATTAAAAAGGAAGATGAAGCAAACAAACAACAACTCCCTCATCCTCCCACGTGGAGTCCATTGACCCAGAGTTTTGTCCCCCTTCTGCTACACTGAAAAGATACCTGACCTGCAGTGCCTCCCTGAGGCTTTCAGAATAAGGTGCAAACCCAGACCTTGTAAGCAAGCAGGAACCTATGGGGCCTTCCTGGGACAGAGTCCTCCACCTGCCTCTTATTTGTAGAAAAAATTTAGCCTCCTAGGCCTTCCCCAATTTCCAAAGAATAAATCAGAGAAATTTAATCAGAGAAGTGAGAACATGCAGAAATAAAGGAGAACAGTCCAGCAAGAGAAAATAATAGTTTAGCCATTAAACAAAGTCAAGGACCTTTAGTTCCTCCTCAAGGACCATAGATAATATTCTGAGCCGTGTTCTTTGAGCTGTTTTGCAGATACTGAAACCCCCACCAGGTGGAAGAAGTTAACTGTCTGCTGCCCACAAGCACCCAGACCCCAGATGGAAGGTGGATGATCTTGACTCCCAATTATCTCACCACCAATCAATCAGAAGAATGGCCACGAGTTGGTCATGCACCCCACAACCTCCCTCCCTTACCCTATCTTTAAAAACCTTTCCCTGAAAGCCATAGGGGAATTTGGGTCTTTGGAACACTAGCTACCTGGACTCCTTGCTTGGTGCCTGCAATAAAGGCTGCACTTTCCTTCACCACAACTCAGTCTCAGTAGATTGGCTTTACTGTATGCAGGCGAGGGGACCCAAGTTTGGTTTGGGAACAACATCAGGCCCTGCTCCTCTATCTATTCCCAAGCCCCATTGGATTGAATAAGCATGACTCACAGGATGCACTCACAAGATGACTTTAAAAGTGTCATGGACTGAATGGTACTCCCCCCACAAAAAAAACAAAGAGCTGAGCAGCCTAGTTCCAGGAATATGTGAATGCTATTTAGAAAAAGGGTCTTGCAGATGTAATTAAGTCTCTTGAGATGAAGAGATCAACCTGGATTATCCGGGGGCCTAAGTCCAAGGATAAGTATGTTTATGAGAGACCCAGGGGACACGAGACAGAAGAGGAGAAGATGTGAAGACAGAGGCAGAGATCAGAGTGATGCAGCTACAAGCCTAGGAACTCCAAGGAATTCCAACAGTGCCAGAAGCTGGCAATCTTCCCCCAGAGCCTCCGCAGGGAGAGAAGATATGCCGACCTCTTGATTTCAGACTCTGGCCTCCAGAACTGTGAAAGAATAAACTCCTGTTGTTTTTTTTTGTTTTTTTTTTTAACATCTTTATTGGGGTATAATTGCTTTACAATGGTGTGTTAGTTTCTGATTTATAACAAAGTGAATCACTCCTGTTGTTTTATTACCCAGTTTGTGGTAGTTGGTTATGGCAGAAAACTAATAGGGGGCTATTTTTGATCCTGCCCCAATGACTTTTTTGCTCCCAATTAAAAGATTCAGAACCCTAATACTAATTTAAATCACAGAATTGCTTCAGAATTTAGTAATTCCAAGTAACAATCAATCATTTCCACTCAGAGGTAAGGCTGCTGACCACTCTGATCTTCACCATCCCCACCCCCTCCCCCACCAGGCCCAGGGCCTGCTCCAGGCAGGAAGTCCACTGTCATGGAGGAGGCGGAGTTGGCCTCACCATCCCCATTTTCCGCACTTAACAGCTGCTGTTATAACCCTTCTGGGGTTGGAACAGGAGAGCAGAAAAGTTCTTACTTGGCCAACACCATCATACACTGACTGTGCGCTGTCCAGTCTGGGATGATGTTTAAGGATGACTCTTGTTCCCCAGGGGACTTTTCTGGGCTCAGCATCTCCTCCCCTTCACCCCATCCCTGGAAACCTGTCACCTGCAGGTGCCTCGCTGAAGTGACACACTCTTCTCTGGATTGCTACTTATTCTTTCTCCAGCTGCTGGGGCTCACCAAAGACCAACCAGATCACACAGCAGGGGCCTCCCTACCCACGCCGGTGTCAAAATTAAAGTTCTCGCATAGTGAATCATCGTTAACTCAGCAGCTGAGATGTTTTCCTTTCCAGATCAGAATCCTAACGAGCTAAAAAGTTATTCAAAGATAGAACGCATTTATTGGAGTAAAAGCCATGAATGCTGACCTCCACACTGTCAGATCAAATTTCTCTCGAATTACAGCATACCTAACCAGGCTGTTGATCTTGAGCAATTCCAGATCTGATAGAGCTGATAACAGATGCCCAGGCTGATAGAGCTTTGATGGAATTCCTGATAAAGAAAATGATAAGGAACCACAGTTCCTTTTCCAGGCTGCAGAGACCACCTTGAACCATCCATCTCAACTGTCTGTAGTCAGCGCATGAGTGAGATGAGTCAAGCTCTGTGCCACAGAAGCCAAAAACGAGGTTCTAACTGGTGCCCGGCCCTCCAGCTTTCCTCTGTCTCATGGCCATAGATTTTACTCTGACCATGCCCCCTGCCAGGGCAAGCCTATCCCTCTTGTTTGTAAAAATCAGGGTCTGCGGGGGGCAGTGGATCACAGTGGTAATTGTTTGAATAACTGTTTTCTGTGCCTTCAATATCCCTGAAAAAGCTATCTATTCCAAGCACCTCCCATCACCTCTAAACTGCTTGGTGATGACGAGCTCCCATGCCCTCCTTACAACCCTCAAGTGAAAAGGGGGTGACTGATTCTTACTCCTGGGCTGACAGTACCCTGCTCTTCCTCTCAGAAAGAGCCTATCCCTCACCACAGCTTCCTGAAGGGGGTGTGAAGCGTTCAAGAGGAAACCTGTTAATCTAAGGAAGAAACAATAGCAATCTTACACCAACTCTTTCAGAAAATTGAGGAAAAAGGAAAACTTCCCAATTACTGATACCAAACCTGGCAAAGACATTACAAGGAAATAAAGTTTTGACAAATATCCTTCACAAAATACCAGCAAAATATTCCAGCAACATGTGGCAAGGGTAAAATCCTAACCAAGCGGCATTTGTGAACAGAAATACAAGTTAACGTTTAAAAATCAAACATTTAAATTGACCAAATAAAGGGGGAGAAAATCATACAGACATTTCAATAGATTCAGAAGAATCAGTAGACAAAATTCACCACCTATTCACAATTAAAAAACAAACAACAAAATCATTCGGCTAACTTAGAATAAAGGGAAATTTTCCCCTATGTGATAAAGGAAGGACATCTATGAACATCCTCGAGCTAGCATCATCTTTAATGGTAAAACAAAAAAAAAATCCTCAAGATTGAAAACTAGGCAAAGATATCTGTTCTCACACCTATTCAACACTGTAGCTGAGTAAGTACAATACAGCAAGGAAAAGAGAAAAAGGGCATGAAGACTGGAACAGAAGTAAAACTCTATCCATAGTTAACATCAATTTTATATTAAAAAAAACTAAGAAATCTATTTTTAAAAAATACTAGGTCTAATAAATTCCTTTGGCAGGGTCTTAGGGTAGAGGGTCAATGTACAAAACTCAATTTACGCTTATACATTTTTGCAAGAAAAAACTTGGAATATGAAAGACTCAATACTGTTAACCAGCAACCATTTTCAAAATACACTATAAAACTTCATCTCAATCATCATCCTATAGAAATGAACAAGTTTATTCTAAAATTTATACGGTGTTACAAAAGGCCTAGTAGAGAGTCCAGAAATAGACCTATACGTTTATGGCCAATTGATCTTCTACATAGGCATGAAAGTAAGTTAATAGGAAAAAAAAAGAAAAAAAGGATTTTTCAACAATATTGATAGACCCACTTGAATATCCACAAGGAAAAAAATTCAGTCTTGACTCTACCTCCCCCACACCATGAACAAAAATTGATTCGAGGTTGATATATGAACTAAATGTATAACCTAATATAATAAAGCTTTTATAGGAAAACAGAATATCATCATGAATTTGAGGTAGACAAACATGTCCTAGGATCAGAACGCAGTAAACAGAAAAGAAAAACAGGTATGTTGCTCATTATCAAGATTAAAAACTTTTCATCAAGACACCAATAAGAAAATGAGTGAGCAAGACAGAGTGTGAGAAAATATTCATAAACTATCTGAGAAAGGTCTTGTATCTAGAATCTATAAAGAATTGTCAGAACTCAGAAACAAAAACCCAAAGAAATAGAAAATAGAAGACTTGAAAAGACACTCCACAAGGGAAGAAACACCAAAAACATAAACACATTGAAAAATGTTCAACATCATTTTTCTCCAGGGAAATGTTAATTAATACCCCTCACACCCCTTACTAGAATGGCTAAAATTTAAAAGATAAAAAACACCAAATGTTGATATGTAGAACACCAGACTCTCATATTTTGCTGGGGAGAAATTTTCATCCAGCAATTGCACTCCTAGTATCTAAGAAAAAACAGTTTATGTTCACAAAAGACTTGCACATAAAAGATGATAGCACCGTAATCTACCACAGCCAAAAGCTGGAAACCACTCAAAAGGGCCAACAACCAGAGAATCGGTAAACACATTGTGCTATGTCCACACAACGGACTAGAATTCAGCAATAAAAAGAAATGAACTACCGATGCAAGCACTGACTTGGATGAACATCACAGAAATCACGCTGAGTGGAAGAAGTCAAACATAAAAGACTACATACTGCCTCATTACCTTCACATAAATTTCTAAAACAGACAAAAACTCGTCTAAGATGAATAAAAATACAGGTTACCTATTGGGGGGATAAGACGGAACTTCCTGAGATGAAGGAAATGTTCTATATCCTCAAGAGGGTATGGTTACATACCTTCCTCCATTTGTCAAATATGCACAGTTAAGACATGCATTTCAGCGTATGTAAATTTTACCTCGACAAAATAGCTATCACAACAAAAACACTGGGGGGGAATGGACGGAGGTACAGATCATACAATGATAGCAAAATGTTGATAATTATCAAAGCTGGGTGATGGGTACATGGGAGTTTATTATAATATCATAACCATTTTGTAAATGTTTGAAAGTTTCTGTAATAAAAGATTTTAAAATGCACTGGGGTCGTGAGTTGAACTTTCACCTTTCATTTGTGGAAATGAAATCAGAAAAACCAGAACTGAATATCCTGCTCAGATATGTTTGAGCTGCTCAGACCAGAGGCGGCAGTGGTTGCAGGAAGGAAGAGAAGTGAGATGAGAGAGTGGCTTCTCAAGACGCTGGGAGGGGTGGAGAGGGAAGGTGGGGGAGGGAAGATGAAAGGGGATGGGAAAGGGAAGATGGCAAGTGGGAAAAAGAATCAAGAGGGCGCTGAGCTTCCTAGTTAGGACCTGAGGCGTGAGGAGGGAGGGGTTGTCTTGGGATGGGTGTTTAGGGGACAGAACTAGGGGCTGGGCCAGGCCTGGAGCAGCCTGGAATCAGGGGTGCACCCTCAAAAGGATCTGTTAGGGTCACCTGCCCCTTATCTGGATTGTGTCCCTGTCACAAAGCCTCAGTTAGACAAAAGAAGGATATGTTTGCCCTGGAGGAAACTTGGGTTGGAGGTGCCAGCCAGAGAGACTGGAAGTTCCTTCCTCCTCGGCCATCACGTCACCTGGGTTGCCCTGAGCACAAGCAGAAGGCAAGTTCAAGACTTTATGGAGTGACACCAAGCCCTGGCCGAGTCCACTGTCACACACGCATCATGTATATTCTACCCAGGTACCCTGTGGGATGGGGGTTCACGATCCCCACTTTCAAGACAAGGAAACAGCTACGAGCAGGAACTAAAGTCTACTTGACCCAAAGCCCATCATGACGTGGCCCTTGGCCCAGGCAGAAACCTTGGGCTGTGAAATACATCTCCCGACACCTGCTCTTTGTGTCTCAGCAGCCTGTGCCTGGTTATGGGAGCTCCCAAGACACCTGTTTCCCAGCCCCCCAAGACCTCCTCCAGCCCCTCCCAGGGTCACTGTCCCCAGGCACCTCCTCAAAACGAGCTCTTCCTGGCTCCCTGCCTTTGCCTGGGTGTGAGTCCTCCTTTTTGCATGGCTGGTACCTCCCCAGCCCTCAGGTACCTACTCATCTCCCTTCCCCAGGAAGGGCTCCCCAAACAGCCTTCTTGAGGTGCTTCTCCTGATATTTTTTGAAGCTCTTGTTTCTTCCAGGGCAGTTACACAATGTGAGAATATTTTGTCTCTCCACTGGAATTGCTTCCTGTTAACAAGCTCCCTTTTAAACAAAAGGATGGATAATAGTTCTGCTTTCTTGCAGTGAATGTCTTAAACCTCAAATAAAGAAATGGAGGCTCTGGGTGGGGAAGGGGAGAGCCCTCCGCAGAACCACAGAAAAACAAAGCATCGTTGAAGA
Organism: Phocoena sinus; assembly: GCF_008692025.1. Classification (NCBI taxonomy): domain Eukaryota; kingdom Metazoa; phylum Chordata; class Mammalia; order Artiodactyla; family Phocoenidae; genus Phocoena; species Phocoena sinus. Next base: position 75,207,545 of record NC_045775.1, read on the forward strand.
CCTTCCATTTCCCAATTAGGCAAAAACTGAAACATGGATGAGCTCCTGCCTAAACCCTAGTGATGGTGATGATGATGATAATGGTGGCACTGACAACAATTAGTTTGCCTTATCACGTGCCAGGGACTTAATATATTTATCTCTAATCCTCAAAACTATCCTACAAGATGGGGACAATTCTATGTACACATGAGAAAAATGTAACTCAAAGAGATGTAAAATCACTCTGATAAAAGCCCAACTGAAATGTTTACACCCATTCTCTCAAAAGTTTTAGTTACGATGTCCCCTACAGAGCCCACTGAAACACACATATATGCACACGCATGTGCACACACGCTCGTGCACACACACACTTGTGCACAAACACACACACACACCCCTCCATTTCTCCCACTCCCCCCAGCCCCACGGTGGAATAACAAAAAGCCTCCAAAACCATTTTGAGATCAAGTGGTAGATTTATTGGCTGTCTCTGTTATTCAGTGAGGTTAAAACGTCTCAAGTGTAGGACACTCTAAACCTCGCTTTGGCTTCCCGTTGTACTGCAAGACCAGCAACAGGTGCGCGGGTGGACAGTCAGCGGATGACAGAAGCAAACGGCCGCCGGCTCACATTGCTACAGTGATTCGTCCATAGGTTTAGGGAACATTTCGTTTGTTTTTCTTTCATAGCATCTTCCTCTTTTCAAACTCCTTCAGGAACAGGAGAGAGGGAGGAGAGAGAGGGGATTAAAGATTAAAAATCCAAATTACATTCACGGTCAAAATGATTCTTAAAACCTCTTATTTTTAGGATCCTTTGAGCAACCAAACATTATAGAAGTAAAATGTACCAGGATGAGGTTACTGAACACAAAATGACAGCTTTCAAACGAGCGCGTGTCAGTCTGAATTTCACTAAGCTAGATGCGGAGCTTCAACTTCGTCTCCTAAACGCGGGGGCTGAGAGGCTTTGAATTACGCTTGTTTTCTATGGCAGTGTTATCATTAGGAGCTGACAAACCTGACTGTGCTTATCCAAACCTTTAACGCTACACGTGACACACACCAGCTCTTTTAATAAGGCAATGGATTTGTTTAGTTTCTCAGAGAATAAAACTGAACACAGATTCAGTTCAGATTTAAACCAAACGTCAAGAACCTCAGAAATATATTAAAAGGAAACAATACTGAAAACCACATTTCTCTAGATTGTAACCATTAGAATGCAGCAAAATGTGTAGGTGCCTGCTGCCACCTACTGGAGTAAAATGGTAACACATGTCTCTGATGTGAATTCAAGCATTTATTTGCTTTTTCCCTTCCTTCCCCTCTTTTAAACAAAATTCTTCACACACTCCCTAACCACCCAGATTTCTTTTAAACACTATGGCACACTGTGTCACATTCCACAAGACACGATCATGCAAGGAGTCAATAAAACAAGGAGTTAATTTTATTATCCCTAAGACAATGCCAAAGAAGATTATGCCAAAACATTGTTCCCTCCTGGGAAGACAATCGGGGCCTGTTTTCAGCATGTGCAAAAAGTTTTGGTTTTTGTGGGGTTTTTTTGTAAAGTCCATAATCATCAAAACAGTAAAGAGAGAGAGAGAGAGAGAGAGCCCTAAATGATCACTCAAAGAGATAGACCAAAAATCATTGCAAAGAGATTATGGAAGACACCAACTAAAAACTGAAAACCCCCAGCCTCTTTAGATCTCCCTCCATCCTGACTCCCAGTTTTCATTTCTTCTTAGTCGGTCTTCAACCTCTCTCCCTGGGAAAAAACCCTATGGAGTTAGCATAGCTATATCCCGAAGGCCCTCGATGGAAGAAAACAAAACACAAGGCAATTCTCTGCACAACCCCCAAAATGGAATTCAGGACACTTATGGACTCTGAAACGCTTTTTTGTATATCATACCTTACTACCCACAAAAGAGCAAATCTAGATGTTTGAAGAATAAAGTTTTTGAATCAGAACACTATTCCTTGTCATGCCCGATTAGAACATTAGGACTAAAAGGCGGAGTTGCTGGAGACTGTTTAAGCTGCACACCAGAAAGAAAGAGAAGAGACCCAGAAGAAAACACCATGGTTTCCAGGCACCCTGTGTGGCCTCCCACTTTAAGGCCAGTAACTTCCGAGCACTCAGGCCACTGTTCCAGCTCACCTTGTAGATGGTGGTTCCCAGCTGTGCAGGGGACATGCTGACCACAACTCCCGCATTCTGCAGGGCTGCGATCTTCTCTTTAGCTCCACCTTTTCCTCCAGCAATAATTGCCCCTGCGTGACCCATTCTTCTGCCGGGAGGAGCAGTTAAACCAGCAATGAAAGACACCACAGGCTTGGCCTTGGGACCCTGGAAAACGGGATTTTAGAAACTCTGATGAAGAAGTTGATCGAAACTGGACCTCCAACTCATGACTCTGCCAGAAAATGGCAAATGGCTGGGGCCCTTCACTCATCTTCAATAAGAAAACAACACGGGCTTCCCTGGTGGCGCAGTGGTTGAGAGTCCTCCTGCCAATGCAGGGGACACGGGCTCGTGCCCCGGTCCGGGAAGATCCCACATGCCACGGAGCGGCTGGGCCCGTGAGCCATGGCCGCTGAGCCTGCGCGTCCGGAGCCTGTGCTCCGCAACGGGAGAGGCCACAGCAGTGAGAGGCCCGTGTACAGAAAATAAATAAATAAATAATAATAAAAAAAAGAAAACAACACAAATATTGAGCTATGACTGAAACCACTGCATTCTCCTTTGAGATGACCTGACTCTTCCTACAAACTCAAAAAAACAATCCTGAAGCAGAACTGTTACCTCTTAAGATATTAAACTTCAAATTCACCCCCACAAGCTGTTTTACAAATACATATGTCACTCTTTCGTTTGAAAAACAAAAAAGCACACTTGAAAATACATAAGTTATGTGATTTGTGATAACAAATTAAGACACAGATCAGGTTGTTTTAGTTCAACATAACTCTGTCTTAATGTTTTTGCGTTAAATCTACTGCAAATGTGTTAGTTTGGCTGAAATACAAGAGAAAATCTGGCCTCACACACATATGTACTTGGAAAAGGGAGAAGTATTTTAATATCTCTCAGATAACAGGGTATTCCTTGGCACTACACGAACCTCTTCAAATGGTAAGCTGAAACCATAGTCCTTTGTTAACCTCAAAATCCATTCACCATTCTGGATCTTTTGCCTACAATGATTTTGTAACATCCGTTGGTCAGAAGGAAAATACAGATTCACTGAGTTATGTAGCTCTTCCAAGTGCTGATACACTTCCTCATTCAACATCATCAAATCACTCTTCAGTATCACCGCCAATCTCCTTAGAAAAGTCTTTAGTAGGGTGAAGTTCATGGTGGCAGAAACAAGTTTTCCAAAAATATACATTTGCAAGTTCAAACTTTATCACCGTCAACGAAAACGAGGAGTTGTTTTCCTTGATACAGCAGGATTGCTTTGTTCATTTTTGAGAAAAGATCCGCCAAATAAATACCAAGGTCTGAACAACCAGTCTGCCTGACAGACATTCTTTCAAATAAAACTGGTGTTGCATGAAAAAAGCAGCTAGTTCAGCTCACAACTCAACTGGCAAAGTGCTTTACTTCCCACTTCATCACAAAATACTGACTCCAGGGTCGAGACTTAATAAAATTAACAATTCTTACTGCTTCATTAAGGACATTCTTGAAGGAAACTGGCTTTTTTTCAAGTGCAAGTGCATGGCAGCGCAAGGTCACTGGCACAGTTCGCTTGGGCTAAGCTGACTCACGTGAAGGCACCAGCACGCCAGGCTCCGCGTGTCTGACGCTCTTTACTCCAGTCCTGACCCCACCATTCCTCCCTGCTCTTTACCCTCCAGGAATGCCAGACGGCTCTGTCTCTGGGCCCCTCTCTGCTGAGAAAGTTCTCCATCCTCCTTGGATACCTGGCAAATTCTGACTTAAATTTTAAGGCCTGGCTCAAGCCCCTTCTTCACCCCTAAGCTTTCCAACTCCCCCCTCCCGCTCTCTCCACAAGTGCTGGTTAGCTGCTCATCTCCTGTTCAGAGACTCCGCGGTGCCTCTGACACATTTCTACCGTTACCCACAGCACACTGGCTGTAGCTTATTCCCCACGTGCTCCCCTCCTAAACCATGAGTCTCTGAACGCCGGGACTACGTTTTCCCTTGTTTCTGTATGCCCACCATCTACCATAGTAGAGAACTGAGACGAAAAGACTCTGTAAGTCATTTATTTATTCACTTGTAGGCTCTGCAAAGGATGTGAGCATCTGGTATTCGAGCGGCACCAGTTTCCACTGGATCCCTCTGTCCCTATACTCAAATGGTGGGAATACTACACTAGAAAGAAACGAGATTAGGATGAACCTAGAATGTCAAACAAATGTACACTCTGTCCTATTGACGAAGAAGAGTCACTTGAGATTTTTTAAGGAGCGAAAACTAGAAATGAAAAGACTATGAAAAAGTGTAGTCTGGGGCTTCCCTGGTGGCGCAGTGGTTGAGAGTCCGCCTGCCAATGCAGGGGACATGGGTTCGTGCCCCGGTCCGGGAAGATCCCACATGCCGCGGAGCGGCTGGGCCCATGAGCCATGGCCGCTGAGCCTGCGCTCCGCAACGGGAGAGGCCACAACAGTGAGAGGCCCGCGTACCGCAAAAAAAAAAAAAAAAAAAAAAAAAGTGTAGTCTCAGAACAGGATACAGAAATGAGAAGCGTGGAAGCCTAAAAACAGGAAGACAAGTTAGGATGGCATGGCTAGAGTCCGAGCAGATGCCCAGGACTGTGGACTCTTGTCCTTGAGCCCAGCAACCTGACTCCTGACCCCTCACAGTGTAATGCAGACGTCAGGCAGACCTGGGTAGGAACCTCAGCCCTGGGTGGTTTGCTGTGTGCCTGCCATCGGCAAGCTGCCAGTTTCCTTACTCATAAAAGGACAAAAACATCTAATCCGGGGGTCAAGATTAAACAACACCACTCCTGCAAATAATTACTGTCATCATGATGATAATAATAGTAGTTATAGCAGGAGGCGACATTACTGAGTGTTCGCTCTGCGTCAGTTACTGTGCCAAGTGCTGAATATGTCACCTGAAATGTTCAACCTAGAATCTCGTACACAGTAGGCCCTCAATAAAACTTAGTTCCATGAGACCAACCAGGAATAGGAATACATGTGCCAAATGAAACAAAATGTAAAGCTTGGTTTTTCCCACTAAATTCTAAGCTACTCAAGGTATTCCTGTATTCTATATACATTTCTAAACTACGGTGTACAGTTGGCCCTCCATACCCACAGGGTCTGCATCAGAGAACAGAAAATGTATGTGGGACAAAGATTCCAGAAAGTTCCAAAAAGTAAAACTTAAACCTACCACGCTAGCAACTATTAACAAAGCATTTACACTCTATTAGGTATTATAAGTAATCTAGAGATAAAGTATATGAGAGGATGTACGTAGGTTATATGCAAATACTGTGCCATTTTATATAAGGCACTTGAGCATCCGTGGATTTCTGCAGGGGTACTGGAACCAAACCCATGTAGATACCAAGGGATGACTATAATATCATATAACCTGAACTTTTTTTTGTAAAAAGAAGTCAGTGTTTACCTAAATTTTAAACTTCACAACCTTTCTGAGCTCAAGAGACTCTAATAACATTTTACTCCAATCTCCTAACAATTTACTTTATTCTTTCATTATTTGCCATTTACTGGTTCCTAACATGCCAGAGGACTGCACTGGGCACCAAGTATACCAGCTCCTTGCTCTCCATAACACAGTCTAGAGTGACAGTCAGGTGTTAACTAAGCACTCATTGCAGAAGGAACAAGCAAAGGCAAGTGAGGATGAAAACAACCGGCACGTCAGATGGGACACGGATCTCAAAAGGAGGGTCAGGGTGGTGTGTGAGGGGCTGGAATACCATGCTAAGTCTGCCCTTTGTCCTACATGGATGGCAATAAGCAGGCTGGTGGGGGGGGTGGGGGTGGAGGGTGGGGAGGTGGAGGGAAAGAGGAGCAGAGATATCAGGAAAAAAATTACCAAAGTGGTCCAGGTGAGACAAGATGAGAGCCTGCACCAGAGCAGAGGGACTAATTACAGATGGCAATGCTCTCAATCTCCACAAACTGCTAAGATCTCAGAGACAGATCTCAGTAACTGAGTGGAAGCAAGAGCTGAAGGAGAAATAAAAGATGGTTCTGGGGTTTCCCTGGTGGCACAGTGGTTAAGAATCCGCCTGCCAATGCAGGGGACACGGGTTCGAGCCCTGGTCCGGGAAGATCCCACATGCCGCGGAGCAACTAAGCCCGTGCACCACAACTACCGAGCCTGCACTCTAGAGCCCGCGAGCCACAACTATTGAGCCCGTGTGCCGCAACTACTTAGCCTGCACTCTAGAGCCCGCGCTCCCAACAAGAGAAGCCACGGCAATGAGAAGCCTGCGCACCGCAACGAAGAGTAGCCCCCGCTCGCCACAACCAGAGAAAAGCCCGCGCGCAGCAACGAAGACCCAACGCAGCCAAAAATAAAATAAAATAAATAAATTTATTAAAAAAAAAAAAAAAAGATGGTTCTGAGGTTTCTGCTTTGGGAACTGCATGAAGTGTGATGCTGATTATATGCAACGACCATTCGCACTTAGGGAACAGGCACTATCTGGGGAAGGATAAAGATGAGAAGAGCCAGGAGGATGAATGGAGGCCCTGGTGACTAGTGCGAGAGCAACGCCAGGGTGGACAGCAGATCCGACAGCAGCAGTAGCAGCAGCGAACAGCTGCTTACTAAGAGTGCTTACCACGCGCCCAGGGCAGCTCTCCTCTATGTTACTGAGCCATAACATAGAGTCCTACAAGGATGCTGGGAGCAAGGCACTACTGTATCCCTATTTTGCCAATGAGGAAACTGAGGCACAGTGAAGTTAAGGAACATGCCCAAGGTCACACAGTTTCTAAGTGGCAGACAGAAGCCAAACTGCTGAGGATCAGGGAGTGAATAAAAAGGAAAAAAGAAAAAGTAAGAGATCCAGAGAGTAACGGGAACTTTTAAAATTACCACAGAAGAAAATCAAGTAGACTCAAAATAGCCCTTAAAAATTCCTTCAATTACATATGCACCATTCTGTATACACTACCCTGCAGGTGATATTATCGGTTCCTTTAACTCTCCGTTACTCATTATTTTTCAGCGGCATTTAATTTTGATGCATTCACTCTCAATCTCTTTTACAAGTGTAGACACAAGTTATCTCCCGCCCTCCTGCGCGGCCTCCTGAAGATGTATCTTCACTCATTCGTCAGTGTCAGGGACATCCTGACACACATCCGCAGTGGTCCGGAGCACACGTTCACTGACCGGGGGCTGGCAGGCACCAGGCTGCTTCCGTCGTTACTGTGCCCTCTCTCTTTCTCTTCCCACCACCCTCCTTCACCCCAGGCAGAGAGCTTAATTCCCTTAAGTTAAGTGAAATTATGATACAACGCCACACTATTCTTTTTAATTCAAAGGGAGAGGCAACAAGGAAAGCCTTCATAGGACATAGTTAATAAAGCTTTTCTACTTGACCTTTGAAGCAAAGTGCTACTCTACAAGGAAAGACTGAAGCTAGAGGGAGGCAAGCTCCTGGAAAAGGGTATAAAGGACAGGATCTTTAGAAGGTCAGCCTTGACAGAGAAAGAACACACATCCCCTGAGATGAGGAGAAAGGACACCAATGACAGGTGCAAATGGAAATACGCAGGTCAAATGACAGCTTTCAGGCTGATGGCCTGGAAGTTCTCCCTTCAGCAGGAGGCCAACTGACCTACCACGAAGTGTGAGGAGATGCCTGGGGGGAGGATTCATTCGAGAAGCAGAGAACAGGCCCCAGGGGAAACGGGGAGGAGAATCCACCCAGAAAGGGTCCCAAGTTCCCTGAGTGGCCAGTACTCCAGGTGCAGCTCAACAAGGTTTAACTTTATCTTTCACGTTTGCTTTAAAAATTTATCTTTGAAAAAAACAAAATAACTTCTAAAACAAACCGGTGATATTATTCAAGGGCAAAGAGCTGTATTTTTCCAAACCCAAACTTACTGAATTATGCTGCCTCAAAAATTCTGCAGCATTTTCTTCTGCATTACCACCAATTTCGCCAATCAATATGATACCTTCTGTGGCTGGATCATTCAGAAAGATTTCAAGGCAGTCAGTAAAATCTGTTCCATTGAAAGGATCCCCTCCAATGCCTGGAAAAATCAAAGAATATCTCCAGCTGAAAATTGGACGAATCATATAATTCAGGTCAGGAAATGCTGTTTTACCTGGTTTCTTATTTTGCCTACCCCCTTCTTACCAATATTTTTAAATGTGTCATCACTCTTGCATTTAACATTTAAAAAAATCACAAAATGCTACATTTATTTCTGCTTATAATATCACATGAATGCTAAACGGTGGTGGGTTCCTGTTAGTCACAAAAACAGCCCTCTTTTGGTTTAACTCCTTATCAAGACTCCTCCCTCCCACAAAATTACTCCTAGATAGTTCTTTAAAAATGAGCATTCTATATAGTTTCCCTAATTAGGAGAACTTTAATTCTGAAAACACATTAGCTTTTTCAGGGATACGAATTACTGTTTTCTATGTTATAACTCTTAACTTTGTTGACTTCTGGTGAGTAGTTCATTATCAGTACCTTGTATATAATAGATGATAAATTCTGAAATTAAAAATAACCTGGATTAGCTAATCTGGTCTGTGTGTCTGTCTGTGTGTGTCTGCGTGTTAACATTACCTTCACTGTGGTAGTTTGTTGTGATGTGTTATTTTCACATGAACCGCAAACTTTATTACCATATTGGAGACTTAATACCACATTGGAAATAAATATTGGACATTTGTATTTCTTCTACAGTAAAAAAAAAAAAAAAAAGAATATTTTAAGAAAAGGTGTATTGGTGAGAATATCTTCTCTGATTAAACATTTAACCCATTTCTTTGCACAAAGTAACTATTTCATGAGGGACATTGCACAGGAACCACTTGCAAGTTAAGACACAAGTCCCAGTGAGGGGAGGGGGGTGTCCTGACCCCTCTTACCTCTGACCCAAAGTGGGAGATGACAAGAGACCACACACAGGGGCGCCACTATAAGCACATGGCTTTTTAGCACAAGTACTTGGATAGGACTCAAGGCAATGTTCCCTACAGACTGGCTGACACTCTTAAATTTTTAAGTTATAAAAATGTATTTTATAATAGATAAATACGCAGGACTGGCTCCCTACTCTTCAACACACCACTCAAGAATGAAACTGAGGAAGAGAAGCGGCATCCACTGAGCGCCAGCCACGTGTCATGTACTGTGCCTTAGCACACGTCGGGCCCGCCATTTCCGCATCCCTCCAAACTCTCTGTGACATGGCAATTATTACTCTTCGTTCACAAATTTAAAACAGAGGCTACAGAAGACAGAATTGCCAACTCTATTTCAAAAGCTTTTATTTTCCATCACGCTATCTTGTATCATAGATTGTGCTTCGGCACACAGAAAAGCTCAATTAATGTTTCACAGTGATTTTACAAATTTGAGCCTTTTTTATTTTTTGCGGTACGCGGGCCTCTCACTGTTGTGGCCTCTCCCGTTGCGGAGCACAGGCTCCGGACGCGCAGGCTCAGCGGCATGGCTCACAGGCCCAGCCGCTCCGTGGCATGTGGGACCCTCCCGGACCGGGGCACGAACCCGTGTCCCCTGCGTCAGCAGGCGGACTCTGAATCACTGTGCCACCAGGGAAGCCCACGAATTTGAGTCTTAATAAAAATACTACAGGGTTATATTTTATAATTTTTTATAATAAAATGCTGCCTTTGATAAGCCTCCAAAAGATATTCTAAAAGTTTGAAGGAATATTAATAAAATGAGAACTTTGCCTGGCTTTTGAAAACAAATACCAAGATTATTTCAAAATGTAAAAACTTTTTTATATTTGTAAGTGAGAGATTCCAGGGAGAGCTGGATTCCAGGGAGCTCAACCCTCCTCCACCAATAACGCTGCCACAGGACTACACGCCAGCTCAGTGGTGCCTCGGAGGGTTGCCTTAAGAGTGAGATAATGATTGGCAAAGAATTCGGTGACTGTGAAGCACTGAGTGACAGCTGGAAATGATAACAAAATGCGAATTACAGTAATGAAAGTCCTATTTTTGAAGGACCATTTCTTCCCAGCAAGCTAAGTAACAGCTGTTTTCAAGGCCCAAGGCTCTCCAGGAGACACACGTCCCAGGATGTTTGTTCTGAAGCTCAGAAATCAAATCCCAGACCATGAATCTTGAAAATATAACAGTCAGCTTCACGTATAAGCAAATTAAATTCAAGATCACAACATCTTTTTAATAAAATGGCATTAAAATCTCTCACAAATAATCAAATCAATAATTATCATTATACTTATTCAGTGAAGATACTGAACTCCAATAAAATGAGTTTAGCAAAAAAATCCCTCACCAATGCACAAAGACTGCCCCAATCCAACTTGTGTTGTTTGATGAACTGCTTCATAAGTCAGGGTGCCAGATCTGGACACGATACCTTAAAGAAAGAGAATTCAATAATATTAGGTTGTGTTCATACGACTATCATACAGTAAAATAAATTACAAACACAGGTATCTATAAAACCCATTTCACAATTTGTCAACCAAATAAACGATAATGTCAGGTCATGAAATAAGAAGAAAAGGCCTAAATTATAGCAGGGAGGTTTTTAAAGTTATATAGAGAAGAAAGTGTGTTATTAGTTAGGGTTGTTTTATGACCATAAAAGCAGTTAAGAGAGACCTAAAGTCTTCCACGTAAAATGACTGCAGACATGCAGTAAAATGGAACAATAAACCTATAAAAAGGTCCATAAAGAAAAAAAAAGAAGGCATAAGTTTCAAGTATTAATCTTTGGCTAATAACCCTGATTTAGGAAAATAAATTCATAGCTAGGCTTGCTGTCTCCTGACCACACAGATTCCTCAAGACAGAGCCCTATTCTCCTACGCTGGTTCGGTAAGAGACTGCCAATGCCGCTGGAGATTCTGCAGTGACTGTCTTTCTTGCTGGACTGGAACCTCCAGGGGGTCAGTAAACAAGACTGTTTTCCCCACACCTGCGTTCCCAGTATCAAGCACAGTTCAGGCACAGAAAGAGCTCAGTAAATATGTACCAAATGGGTCAATACTGAAAATCAATGGAGAACAACCAACCTCTCAAACAAAATCTAATTCCAAGAGTTTTAAGACCATTCACTAACTGGATCCTATTTCACAACAAATGACAACCACTAACACCAAGCCCCATCTGTCTCATCCGTCAGTTTTTCCCTATTCTTAGACCTTTCTTTCTATCTACATCCTCTCTCCTTAACACAGCCCCTCCTCTGTGGGACCTTTCATAACTGAGAAGGTTAGGTAGGTCATGCCTATGTACATATGCATTTAGCTTTTAAATAAAGTACAATCAGTAACTGAATTGTATATCTTTGTGTGAATTACCTAGTCTCCTTTCCACTCCTGATTCTTATGAATAGAATTATGATTGATTAATTGATTCTTATGATAGAAGTATGTTCTTGTTCAGGCAACACCCTAGATTACTGGGCAGCACAACTGTTTTATTTATTCTAGTCTTTTAATGGATCAGTATAATAGTGAACAGTAGCACTAGGATTTTGTCATTTTGTCATTCTTTTAAGGGGCTTTCATCTAATTATATAAATGATATACAATTTATATAAATGCAAACTGCATACATTTAAGGTAATGAAAGCAATGTTTTTAGGGTAAATTACTCCTGCCATCCTTAAAGTATATATATAGTAAAAGAGACTATCACTTAAAAATATCTATCATAGGGCTTCCCTGGTGGCGCAGTGGTTGAGAGTCTGCCTGCAAATGCAGGGGACACGGGTTTGTGCCCCGGTCCGGGAAGATCCCACATGCCGCGGAGCGGCTGGGCCCGTGAGCCATGGCCGCTGAGCCTGCACGTCCGGAGCCTGTGCTCTGCAACAGGAGAGGTCACAACAGTGAGAGGCCCATGTACCGCAAAAAAAACACAAAAAACCTATCATAAGGATACTTCTGCTTCCAAAAAGCAGGGGTATTTTCCTGTATTCTTCCTGCTAAGTACAAGTAAAAACCCTGGACATCATATATAAAACAAATATAAGAAATCTCTGAAGGGCTTCCCTGGTGGCGCAGTGGTTGAGAGTCTGCCTGCAAATGCAGGGGACACGGGTTTGTGCCCCGGTCCGGGAAGATTCCACATGCCGCGGAGCGGCTGGGCCCATGAGCCATGGCCGCTGAGCTTGCGCGTCCGGAGCCTGTGCTCTGCAACGGGAGCGGCCACAACAGTGAGAGGCCCATGTACCGCAGGAAAAAAAAAAAAAAAATCTATCATAAGGATACTTCTGCTTCCAAAAAGCAGGGGTATTTTCCTGTATTCTTCCTGCTAAGTACAAGTAAAAACCCTGGACATCATATATAAAACAAATATAAGAAATCTCTGAGGGGCTTCCCTGGTGGCGCAGTGGTTGAGAGTCCGCCTGCCGATGCAGGGGACGCGGGTTCGTGCCTCGGTCCGGGAAGATCCCACGTGCCGCAGAGTGGCTGGGCCTGTGAGCCATGGCCGCTAAGCCTGCACATCCAGAGCCTGTGCTCCGCAAAGGGAGAGGCCACAACAGTGAGAGGCCCGCGTACCGCAAAAAAAAAAAAAAGAAACCTCTGAAAGATGGAGAGAAGACAGAGTCACTAGGGACCTCGAGACTCAAGCAGTGACACAATGGTGAACAAATCACAAAGAGGATAAATCCAAAGAAATTCCCACCAAAACTCCTAATAAACTTCAGAAAACCAACGACAAAAAAAAAATCTTGAAAGCAGCAAGAGAAAAATAACACCTTACCTAAACAGGAAAAACAACTCAAATGACATCAGCTTTCTCATCAGAACCCATGGAAGCAAGAAGTGGAACAACATTTTTTAAGTGCTAAAAGAACTGTCAACCCTAAATCCTATACCCAGTGAAATTATCCTTTAGGGATGAAGGGGAAATAAAGACATTCTCAGATGACGGAAAAATAAATAATCTGTCACCAACAGTTCCATCATAAAAGAATGGATAATGGAAGTTCTCTAAAAAGAAGGTAAATGATACCAAGAAGGAAGAACACAGCAATAAGCAAAACATGGATAGATAGAAAGACTTTCTCTTGAGTGTCCTAAAAGGAAGAAATAAAACTGTCCCTATTTGTAGATAACATGTTTGTCTACAAAGAAAATGCTAAGGAATCTACCAAGAAAACTCATTAGATTACAGCAACGTTGCAAGATACAAGATAAACAAAAATCAATTGTATTTCTATACATTAGCCACGAGCACATGGACACCAAAATTAAAATACAATAAAATTTACAATTGCTTTCTTAAAAAAAAGAAATACTTAGGTGTAAATCTAACAAAACATATACAGAACTTATATGCTAAAAACTACAAAATGCTTGTGAAAGAAATCAAAGACAATCTAAATAAGTGAAAATATACTGCATTCATGGATTGGAATAGTCAACACGTCTATTCCCCCCAGATTGACATAAAGATTTAACACAATTCCCATCAAAATCCCAGCAAGAGTTCCTGTAGAGACAAGATCATCTTAAAAATTATATGAAGTAAAGGAACTAGAAGAACTAAATAATTTAAAAAAGAATAAAGTGCAAGGAAGCGATCTACCTAAAATTTCAGGACTTATCACTTAGCTATAGTATCAAGATTGTGTGGTACTGGTGAAATCCAGAAATAGACCAACACAAATATGCCAACTGTTTTCCTGACAAAAATGCAAAAGCAACTCAATGGAAGAAAGATGATCTTTTCAATAAATGGTGCTGAAGCAACCGAACACAAGTAGATGGAAAAGAACTTCGATCTACGTCTCACACCTAGAAAAATTAACTGAAATTGGATCATGGGATTTAAATGTAAAACTACAAAACTTTCAGGAAAAAGAAAGGTATTTAAGGCTAGGCAAAGACTTATTAGACTTGAGGTCCAAAGCATACTTCACAGGAGAAAAAAATTAGTAAGTTAGACTTCATCAAAATGAAAAACTCTTGCTCTCTGAAAGATCCTGTTAAGAGCATGAAAACACAGCTACAGAGCGGGAGAAAGTATTTGTAAGCCACATATCCAACAACGTACTAGTATCTAGAATATATAAAGAACTCTCAAAACTCAACAGTAAAAAAACAAATAACCCAATTAGACCATGGGCAAAAAAACATGAAGAAAACACTTCACTGAAGAAGATATACAGATGACGGACAAGCACCTGAAAAGACGTTCAATATCATTAGCCATCAGGGGAATGTAAATTAAAACGATTACAATGAGATATCACTGTACACTTATCAGAATGGCTAACATAAAAAACTGTGATACTACCAATGCTGGCAAGGATGCAGAAAAACCGGATCACACATACGTTGGTGACGGAAATGTAAAATGGATAACAATTTGGCAATTTCTTAAAAAACATGCAACTATCATCCAACCTAGCAACTGCCCTCCTGGGCATTCATCCCAAAGAAACGAAGACTTGGATTATATAAAAACGAGTACACAAATGTTTATAGCAGCCTTACTTGTAACAGCCCCAAACTGGAAACAATCCCAATATCTTTCAACAGATGAATCATTAAACACACTACGGCACATTCGTACCCTGGAATACTACTCAGTAATAAAAATGAATGAACTACTGACACAGCAATCTGGTGAATCTCCAGAGAATTGTACCGAGTGTAAACAGCCAATCCCAAAACGCTACATACTACATGATATTATTTATACAGCACTCCTGAAATTTAAAATTTTAGAAATGGAGAATTATTAGTTTCCAAGGATTAAGAAGGGAGTGGGAGTAGGAGGGAAGTGGGTGTATCTATAAAAGGGCAAGATGAGGGATCCCTGTAGTGATGGAAAAATTCTTTATGTCTGTATCAATGTCAATATACTAGATGTGACATTGCATTATAGTTTTGCAAGATGTTACCATTGGGGGACACTGGATAAAGAGTACACAGAAATCTGTCTGTATTATTTCTTACAATTACATGTGAATTTACAATTATCTGAATATAAAAAGTTTAATTAAAATAAAATTTTTAAAAAGGATGTAGAAGTCAAGTATGTCATGTGGTTGAGAGCAAAAACACGTCTAACGTAAGTGAAAAAAATATTGTATAGTTAAATATCAGTTTGGAATTCAATCTCTCTTCAATAACATTCAATTAGCTGTTATACAGTTTCATTAGCTATCATTAACACAAATTAGAAAGCCACTATACTATTGTACTGCTGTCATATTACATTACGTCCCATTCAGAAATACCCAAGGGACTGAAAAATCCTTCCTTTCCCCAAACTCTTAGCTTAAGGACTAGAAGTCAATGAGGCTTCCGAGAACATTAGTACTAGTATCAAAATAGGAATAGTTAGTACAAAAAATCATCTTTTCTCCTTCACCTCCTTGAAAATCTTGTAGTGTCATATATTTTCTTTTAGGTGAATTTTTTTCTAAATCCTCTGAATTAAAGGCAGTCTCCCAGAGGACTTCCTCATCAATGTGCTATGGCCATCTGGAGAACCAAGGTCTAAAGGACTTCCCTGAACTTTTCTTACTTGTTTTTGAGGTTCACGGGCACCTTAGAAAGCAGGGTGGTGATCAGAAAGGCAACTCAGTACAGGGCACACCTTATTCCATGCTCACCTAAGTCTACAGTAGTAGCCATTCTAAGCAGACTGCAGAGTGTAAACAGTATTCAAATACGTGCAAAAGCATCAGTGGCTATGTGGATCAGGCCCCGACTAGAAATCAGATGGCCTATGGAACTCCCTGCATCCTCCCTCGTAAGAGAACTTGGTAAGTTCTCGACTGGCAGCAGGGCTGACAGCTCTAAGAGCCATTAGTAATAAAGAAAAATCATGACCTTTAACCCAGTCCTGTAAACTACACAACTGACATTTACTGACTATATTTAACTATTCTTACTTAGTATTTACAGTCACGGTTTATAGATAAAGTACTGTAAACTCTATTATGGTGGAGAAACAGTATAGCTTAGTGAGAGTTAGGTGTGAAGAGTCTAAAAACCGCCATAATGGGCTAATTCTGAAACGTTAATTTGGTTATTTCCTTGAGGAACTAAACAAGTAGCAGTACAATTTTCCCAAAACATTTTGAGAAAGCCCATGATATCCACTGAGGCAAAGTAATTCTGACAGGACACAGAAAGACTAACAATAAAAGTATTCACAGCATGTATATCTGGACAAAGAACTTAAGAGCCTGAATATTTACAGAACCCCCCATAATCAACAATTATATAAAAATTATATAAAAAAGACTACCCAATAAAAAATAATGTGTAAAACACTTGAATAGGTAATTCACAACAGAAGATTTATAAATGGCCAATAAGGACATGACCAAGATTTATAAATGGCCAATAAGTCATGGGGGAAACTCAAAACCATAATGAGACATCATTTTACTCCCGGTAGAATGGCTAAAATTACAGACTAACAGTACTAAATGTCTGTGAAGATGTGGAATGACTGGAACATTCATACACCGAGGGTGAGAGTAAAGAACGCACAGTCACTTTACAGAACTATTTGGCAACTTCTTAAAAAGTTGAACGTGCTTTGACTCTATGACTTAGCAATTCCATTCGTAGGCATTTAACCCAAGAGAAATACCCACAAAAAGACCTGTACACAAAAGTTCACCTTAACCTTATTCATAACGAATCAAACCTGAAAACAACAGAAACGTTTGTCAGTGGGAGAATGGACAAATTGTGGTATTCAATAAAATATTACTTACCGATAAAATAAACTATTGATACACGCAAACACATGGAAGAATCCATAGTGTGCTGAGCAGGAAAAGAATCTTTAAAAAAACCCCAAAAACATCTTCACTGATTCTAGAGAATTAGTGTTTCTCAAGCATCATTCAGGACATAGAATCAATTTACTATAAAACTTCCCTGGTAAATTCTCTTAAAGTTGAATTAATTAAAATGAATTTGATTTGCAGAGTCAAATTCTCTTTGTGAGTTTTGAGCTCAGGGCAAGGAATTTTGTTTTTAATCTATAAGAAATATATACTCACCAATTCTTCCTTTCTTGTGAATATGGCCAGGCATGATGCCAATTTTGCATTCTCCAGGCTGAAGGAAAGGAATTCATGGTTTCAGAAAAGCGAAAAAAAAAATTGTAACTTCCTAGGTCATACACACAAATATACTTGGACTGATTCAAAGCTAGTTTGCCTTCAGCGGGCTTATTTTTGTTCTGTACACTCACATTGATGACTCCAGGGCAGTTTGGCCCAATCAGCCTGGTCTTTTCCTGGCGCAGCAGCTTGTGCTTGACCCGCACCATGTCCTGCTGTGGGATACCTTCAGTGATGCACACGACCAAGGACACTTCCGCCTCGATAGCTTCATTAATGGCAGCAGCAGCAAAAGGAGGAGGGACATAAATGACAGACGCTGTTGCTCCGGTCTGTTCTTTGGCCTGAAACATTAACCACGAAGCACTTTATTATTGGTTAAGTCAGAAACATTGTAAAAGAAATTCAATACCATGATTTTAATGATGTCTTGGGGTCAGGAAAGGACACCACCAGGAGACATCGGATGTCTTCATTCTTCCCATTAACAAGTTCACTTTGCTGTCAGAAAAGAGCAGAGTAAGCACGGCCTCCTTTCTGCCCCCTTGGGACACCCTTCTGCACTGAAAGTTTCTGTGACCTCCCATTCCCTCAGGTGACAGCATGTCAGTACACCTGCAAGCACTGCCTGATTTGCATCTGTGTCCCCTCATTCCTGGGCCATGTTTATTTCTGTTGTTCTACAAGGCACTTACCACCTATTCAGTACCAAAGACCCTGCACCTCCCCAGGAGAAAAGGACTAGTGAGCCCCAAGCTCCAGAACCCAGCTCTCAACCATCTGTTTAAAAATACATCCAACTTAATAAATAATATCAAGAGGCAGCAAAACGAAGTGGTTTTTTTCCTAGCTGTCAATTTTTACTCTAAATGCATGCTGATTAGAAATAAACTAAAATACACATGCATAAATGGCCACGGAATAAGAATGGGTCAAATAAGGTTAGAGTTTACTCTACATCACCCCTCACGATGCAAAGCACTGAAAGACCATCAATTTGACCACGGTTCTCTCTCAGTGGTTTTTACATACTCTCTACATGTATCAATACACATGTAGCTTTCTACCCACCTCCACGTGTGGCCATGTCTCTTCTCCTGAAAGGAAGCTCCTTGAAGACAGAGACTGTCAGTGATCTCTGGCTCTCCAAGAGTGGCAGCATCTATTCCGTGAGAGGCCCTGAGAGATACTCTGTACAGGCCTCAGATAACGCTTCACCACAACCCTGCATGCTTAGCATCCCCAGCTACAAATCAAGATGCTGAGGCCAAGAAATATTAAATAACCTGCACAAGGTCATACAGCTAGGAAGTGGTACAGGCAAGATTCAACAAGGCAAAAGTATATCTGATTCCAAAGCGTCAGCTCTTTTCAGCTACAGCAGGCTGCCTCCCTATAAATGTCAAAATGTAACTTAACCAAGATGTAAATCAAAACTTTTTAGAAGGCTGTGCCATGGGATTCATAATGGATACAAAAACCAAGTTACGGAACATACAGGTACAACTAGAAGGGACAGAAGTAAAAGACGGTGTCTTTGAGAATCATCCCCAAATGACTCCCCACGTTCCCAGCAACTTAGGGGCTTTCTCTACGGCATCCCGAATAAAAAGACATATCTTGACAGTGACAGAAGAACAAGTCAAAGGCTGCTGACTTGCCAGGGGTTAAAAATAATTCAAAACAATGTTTTTAAAAACTATGTTCAAGATGATAACAGAGAAGTGGGAACCAAAGGAAAAGAGCTAGGTTGGAACCAAGTGTAAGAATTTTATGGAAAATATCAATATATCCCATGGGTTCCTACCGCTTAAGGCTACAAACATTTTCAGCAGCTGGACTGTGACAACAGGGTCTGTGCTGGCAAATAATACTGCATGAAAGGTGTCTGTCCTACTCACTCAGAAAGCTCTTTGAAAGAGCAGAATGGGTGAGAGACAGTATCTGTCAAAGAACTTACATTATATTCCAAATGTCATATCTATTTGTATCAAAATTAATAATAAATGAATTGCTTAGCAATGAAAACTGTTTTCAAAAGAAAGCAAAAATGGCTCATGACAAAAGAAATCTGCCTAGAGAGATTTTTTCTAAAAATGCAAATCAAAAAAAAAAAAAAAACTAAATGATTATTCTACAGAATATATGACTTTACTCTTTAAAATACAATACACTCAAAACACACATACACGTATACAGTACACCCTATTTTCAAGTTTAAAGTAAAGTGAAAATTCCAAATTTGAATATTTCTTTTTTTCTACATTTTAGGATTAAGAATACAAATTAACTTCAATTAGAAGTTAGTATTCCAGGGCCTTTCCTGGTGGCTCAGTGGTTGAGAGTCCGCCTGCCGATGCAGGGGACACGAGTTCGTGCCCCGGTCCGGGAAGATCCCACATGCCGCAGAGCGGCTGGGCCCGTGAGCCATGGCCGCTGAGCCCACGCGTCCGGAGCCTGTGCTCCGCAACGGGAGAGGCCACAACAGTGAGAGGCCCGTGTACCGCAAAAAAAAAAAAAGAAGTTAGTATTCCATAAAGAGAGTACATCTATAAATGTGTACTGTAAAAAGTGCAATTCTTTAAAACATGCCTTAGAAGTATGTTTATAAAGAGGAGAGGTACAGTTTTTAACATCAATACATCAATCGCAAGTACTAAGTTTATTTCCTTGATTTTTTAAATTAAACAGCCAAGAATTTGTACTATGGTTTCTTTTATAATACTACTAGTTTTGTATATATTCATTTAAGTGTAGAAAGAGAGTGAAAGAATACACATTGAGCTTAAATTAGCTCTCTATAAAAGCAAAATCTGAGAAATGGAAAACACTATATAAAACTTAACTTTACATACTTTTATGTCATCTGAATTTTTACAATAAGCAATTAGCTTTGTAGCGAAGAATTAAAGTTTACTTTAAATTCATTTTAAAAAGTATTAAGAAATCAGCAAATTGGGGAAGAGACTAGAACTCTGTGATTTGTCCATCAGACTCCACAGCTAGGTTTCTCCACACAGGAATACCACATACTACTTACTTACTCTGAGCCAGGCTAAGTCTACCACTTATCAGCCATGACACTATGTGCAGGACCCTCAACCTCTCTGCTCTGTCAGCAGCTGGACTGTGACAACAGGGTCTGTGCTGGCAAATAATACTGCATGAAAGGTATCCATCCTACTCACTCAGAAAGCTCTTTGTAAGAGCATCCTTGTCTTTAAAATGGGGATGATAACAGCACCTACCTCGGGCTTGTGGTTCGGCCTGAATGAGGCCATGAATATGAAGCACCTGGCACAGTGCCTGGCAAAGCACCCACTCGAAGTATTAGGGTAGGGGGTGGATGCTGACATGTGCACTTCTAACACCCCAGAAGAAGAAATGGTAAGGAAGGAAAATAAGCCAAACAGAAGCCAAGCCACAGCACTTCTTCCCTAAAGAGCTGATATATACCTACAGACAAAAATGACCCGGGGGGCTTCCCTGGTGGCGCTGTGGTTGAGAGTCCGCCTGCCGGTGCAGGGGATGTGGGTTCGTGCCCCGGTCCGGGAAGATCCCACATGCCGCGGAGCGGCTGGGCCCGTGAGCCATGGCCGCTGAGCCTGTGCGTCCAGAGCCTGTGCTCCACGGCGGGAGAAGCCACAACGGTGAGAGGCCCGCGTACCGCAAAAAAAATAAATAAATAAAAATGACCCAGGCTGCGGAGAAAACACCCTGAGCCTACCTGACTAAAGTGAACACACTGGTTTTTACCGCAATTCAAATTTCTCTAGGTTACTGGAATTTTAAAAAGCAACTGACTCTCCCCAAAGGGGCACAATTAAGATCTTAAACCAAGGTGTACTAGCTCTTCCCCTGCTTTTCTTTTCTTGCCAAGCTCAGGTGCCATTAGTTACCTCCTTCACAGTACTGAAGACCGGTAAGCCCAGATGCGTCTCGCCTCCTTTTCCTGGAGTGGTTCCTCCAACTAATTTGGTGCCGTATTCCAATGCCTGCTGACTATGAAAGGTGCCCTGAGGGGAAAACGTGAAAGACTAATGAGAAAAGGCAGGCTGGGAAGCCTAAAGGCAATCTTCAGCAACTTGGAAAAGAAAAACAGATAGGTTAAGTATTTCCCAGCAAACAGCTGTAACACATATCCAAGCATTCTCATCACCTTACTGAACACAGCTTTCACCCTTGAAGCAAAGTGGGCCTCTGCGGGGCCAAAATAACTGTTTTTTTTAAGGGGGGGGGCAGTCTCTTTTCCCTCTGTTTTCAAATTTGGCTGATGATCAGAAACCCCCTGGTGTTTACCTGAAAAGAACACCTCTTTTTCACTGTTCCTCGACCCCTGGTGTCCTCACATCCCTCTTCTACTCAGTGTAAAATCCATGGCCAGTCACTACAGTCACACACCACCTTGGCTCTCTCTCACTTCAATTTACACATCTGGCAAAATCACAATCTTGGTTAAATCCAATTCTCCACCTACTCTGAGACTGCACATGTGCCACTGAACAGTAGCTGGAGGAAAAATAAAATAAAACCTTGCTAACTGGTCTCACTTTAAATTAACGATCCCAAACCTTAAGTGAGCCTTTAACGCTGCCCAGCCAGCATCCTGGATGTCCCTATCCATTTACTCTCCCACCTCCACCTCGGCACTACTGATACTCTGGACACACTGATTCCCTGTTATGAGAGGCTGTCCTGTGATTTGTACAATGTTTACCTCTACTCAGTAGATGCCAGTACAATGCCCTCCTCCCTACCGCAATCAGCTGTGATGACCAAAAACACCTCCAGGGATTGAAAGATTCTTTTTCACTAAGCTTCTGGCGCTCCGCCTCCCTGTTTTTCCTCTTCTCTTTCTTCCCCTTCCTAGACTTCTCTTTTTCATTTAAATGTGTGCCCTTGGTGAGTTCACCCCTTACCATGGCAATAAATATCATCCATATGGTGACCTCTCCCAAACACACAGACACACACACCTCCCACATACCTAGCCGAGACCTTTGCCTTGAACTCCATGCTCACACTGCCAACTGCCTACCTGACATCTCCACTTGGAGAACCAGTAGGCATCCCAAACTTAATGTGCCCAAAACCGAGTTCCTGATCACTCCCCTCCATGGTTTACCCCATCACAATTAATGAGAACTCCACTCCTAACAGATGTTCAGACCAAAACTACTGAAGTCATTCTTGATTCCTCTCTTTCTCTTGTATCTCAAATCAGGATACATTAGTAAATCTTACTGCCCTGCCTTCAGAACGTAACTGACAACATCTCACCCCTTCTACTGCTACCGTCTTGGTCTAAGTCAGCATCAACTCTTGACAGTACTGCCCTTGCTCCCTTTCAACCTATTCTCAACACGGCAGCCAGACTGATCCTGTTACATGTCACTTCTCTGATCAAACTCTGCAATAGTTTTCCATCTCATTCACAGCAAAAGCCAAAGCAAAAGCATCACACTGGCCACCAAGTCAGTATTCAAGCTGCCTCCTCACATCAGAACCCCTCAACTGCCCGACCTCGCTTCACCCACTGTTCTCCCATCACTCATTCTACTCCAGTCATGCCGGCCTTGGGGCTGCCACACACAGCAGGCACGTTCCCCCCTCCTGGCCTCACTGTCCCCTCTGGCTGGAACACCCTTCCCCTAGACATCCACTTGACTCACCCCCAAAGCTGCTTTAGAACTTGACTCAGAGGTCAGGCTTCCCCTGAGCACCTACCACAACTGCCACCACAACCCCACACACATACAGACACCTCCTTTCTCTGGTTTAGTTTTTCCACGGCACTTATACTTTCTAACGTACCACATAATTTACTCATTGATTTTGTTTCTCTCCCCTGCCACTCCATGAAGGCAATGATTTCTATCTACTTTGTTCCCTGAGAGATGGCACCTAAAGCAACACATTCCATACAGTAGGCACTCAATAAGTAGTTGTTGAAAACTGAGTGGATCTATGCGGTCATTCTACAGGGACCAGAAAATGACGACTCAACAAGTTCTATTTCTTAATTCAACGTCTTCATTTTTCAAAACAGGAAACTTAGTCCCAAGCGTGTTAACTGACTTATCTTAAGTCAGTGATGGAGTTTTGGAAAGGACCTCAGACCAGTGCTCTCTCTTTAGAGAAATGCCATTCAAAGTGTCATCTGTATATGCTAACGGTCTACAGTGAGACAAACACAAAACGAAAAAAGAATGACAAAAATAATAAAGAAAAATCTAATAAAGAAAACAAAAATAAGTGAGAATGTTTGCAGACTTTTATAGCAATATAATATTGCTATGACTTTTACAGTATTTTGTAAAAAATATTCATCTGCATTAGATTGGTGATAAAACAAAGACACACCCAAACTGGTCTTTCATTCCAGATAGTTAGAGAAGCACTACCCCAGACTATCACACTGTTACATAAATTCCAATGGACAAATTTTTAGTCCTAGTGTAGTGCTAAACAGGGATAACATTTCCCGTTAATAAGCTTCTTTCCCGTAATTTTCCCATTATCACCATCCAGTGCAGAGTTAAGAATAGTAATAGTTTTTAGCAGCTCATAACAGCCAGTTCAAGAAATACCACCCACTGGAAATCTGCATTTTGGGGATTTGCTCTGAAATACAAATATTCCTCACTCATATGTGGACAATGTGGAACAATGTGTACACTGAAAAAAGAAGAACTAATGAGACAAAATGCAGATTCTCTACAGAGATAGCCTCTAAATTTCAGACCTCATCGTTACCTCTATAAACAGAAACTTAAAACCAACAAATCTTAAGGCTCCCAATTACTCTTAAAGAAAAGTGAATAAGAAACAGTGTATTTGCCAGTAACCCAGAGACTCTGAAACCAACCTTGGATTTCAATATTTAGGCAAATCATCATCTAATTTATGAATCAGAGACAGTTCCAAATAGTGCTTATAGCATGGACAATGGTTCTTAAAAAAAAGGTCAGAGGTTAAAATGTTGTAGGATTGTATAAAGCTTAGTAAACAGAAAAACAAAATCATACATAGTAAACTTATGTGGAGAATTTGGGTTAATCAAACATTTGATTATATGCTAATAAAATTAACATCTATCCAAAAAGGGACTAAATATGATTTTAATTGGCAGAGAAATGATAAAAGGTACTTCATAATCTTAGATGAGCATCAACTTTCTTTAGAATGTATATATGTGGAAATGATATTCATAAAACATACGGCTATTAGAATAAGTAAACCAATTTTACCTATGAACAAAATTTCAACGTTTGGGATGTTTCTTTTTTCGTTGACAGTGGGTTGTTTTTTTTAAGACAGTAGAGGAATGGGAGAAAAAGAAGAAAGGTCCACTGCAATTCACATTTTTGTGCCCAGTTATTTCAAAACAAAAGTCAGAAAGCAAAAGGACATTTCACATGAACAACCTTCTAATCTAATTCATTTTTTAAAAAAGAACTACAAAATTTTAAAGCAATTCCTAAGTACTTTAAAAACAAAAGTTATAGAATTCTGGATATTTAGGTACCATCCTCTAGATCAGGGGTTAGTAAAGGATGGCCTGAAGGACTTGACTTGCCACTGGTTTCGTGAATTAAGTCTTACTGGCATACCCATTCACTGACATATTACCTATGGCTGCTTTTGCTGTTCCAATACTACCAAGTAGCTGTGACAGAGACTGCATGGCCTATTAAGCCTAAAATGCTTACAATCTTGTCTTTACAGAATACGCTTGCCAACTCTTGCTCTAGATCACCAAAATCCTGCAGAATGGACGTGATAATTCTTTTAATCATAGAAAAATCATTAACTTTTAAATTACACAAAAATCATTAATCGCTTTTATTTTGCCATATCTCCTTTAATAATGAAGGAAGGGATACTTGGGGTTAAGGCTGATGGCTATCTTCTAATTGATTTGGTAGTATTCCCTCGTTTAAAACAAAAAAATCTGTGCATCCACTATGGTGAAACCATAAATGTGTACAAATGTTTTAAAGGGCAACTTAGCAATAGCTGTTAAAATTTTAAATACACAGAACCTTTGACACCCATTTTTACTTTCAGGAATCAATTTAACGACATATATGTATGATATATATTATATACTGTATAATTTGTTTATATGTGTGTGTGTGTATACACACACACACACACACACACACACAGAATGAAAGAGAGAGTGTTCTGTAGAACAAACTCTGTAGAATGCCCATTATATAAGTGTACATATGTTTGTATGAGCAAGAAAAATATCTGGAAGGATACATGTCAACTTGTTATCAGAAGGAATTCCAGAGCAGCAGAATGGTAGGCAGGAAGGAAAGGAGATTCTTATGTTGCGTTTTTTTGTGGAATCACGTCACAGCTATATTTAAACTTACATAAGTTCTATGATGTAGGCAGAGGATAGGGAGAGAGAATGAATATAAACGAAATACTTCAGGCTATTTTGCCCGCTATTCCCCTGAAGACCATTTGCCCAGAGAGTACAAGACGGGAAAAATCAATGTACTACTTCCTCTGCCCATCACAGTTCCCATGAGCCTCTCTGGGTTTGAGCATTTCCCCACACTGATCTGTGCTTAGCTGAGAATTTTTTTTGTACAAGGCCTAAACACAAGCCATCTGCCTTACCTAGTGCTTAATTAAAGAAACAGTGATCTGTTCCAATGTTGGAGAAAAGCCAGTTGTGTTATACTTGCTGAAAGAAAATATGTGGGTTTCCAACATAATACTGTACTCCTAGGGAGGGATTTTCACGGTAACATTAAATACAATTTTCATCTTAGAGGCTGACTATAGCACCTAACCCCCTCCTGAGATACAACTCCACTGCTGTACTGTATACTCTTGTGCTACAAACTGTATTATAACTTTTGTGACTTTAAAACAATAGAAAATAATTCAATGTTTTTGTATCTCTAATATACATCTTTTAAAAAGTCTTGAAACACCTACCTGCTTACCAGTGAAACCCTGGCAAATAACCTTCGTATCTTTATCAACATAGAGATGCTTCCTGGAAGCTGTATAGGAGCAATGCCGAATTCCATTCTGTTGCACTGAAAAGTAAAGAAAATATGACACATTATAATTTTTCCAAACTTTTGGACTATGAATTTAACTTGGTGACAAAAAAAAAAACAAAAAAAACAAAAAAAAAACGGGCTTCCCTGGTGGCGCAGTGGTTGAGAGTCCGCCTGCCGATGCAGGGAACAAGGGTTCGTGCCCTGGTCCGGCAAGATCCCACATGCCGCGGAGCGGCTGGGCCCGTGAGCCATGGCCGCTGAGCCTGCGCTCCACAACGGGAGAGGCCACAGCAGTGAGAGGCCCACGTACCGGAAAAAAAAAAAAAAAAAATTCTCTAATTCAGGAGATATCTTGTGATAACGGCAACTTTAAGTGTCATTTTTAAAATAAGATGTATTAAATACAAAAACTGATTAAAGAAACAAACAAGAAAAGACACTGTACTATCCTCCAGAATCCCCTCTTTACTGAGAACCACAATTTTGTTGCTTTTTCTGAACTGAGGAAGAAAAGGTTACGTTTATAAGTTTTATTCCTCAGAAAGAAACCAGGGGCTCACGTAAACACCTCAAATTAAATCCGGGAACTAAAAACTAGGCATCACTCTTGCTAATAATGTTTACTAAACAGCCACATGCTTTCCCCACTTGACCCGACATTTTTAAGCCCAACATCAATAAGCAAAAGACGAGCTAAGAGGCAAACTTTGTCAGAATTACTAAGAACTACTTTGCAACTCATTCCCCAGTAATAATATTAACATTACGTGTTAAGTCATAGAATAAAACTTATCTGAAGTATAATCCAAAATTACTTAATTTGGTCTCTTCTGATGTAAGTCTCAAGACCTCACATATAAAGGAAGTAGGGAAAATAAAATAAATAGGAAGAGTAGATGAGGGAGAAACATGTAAAAAATATCTAAGTTACTGTCAGCAAACTACCTCAGTGGAAACTGAGAAATCTTCAGTAGCTCCTAAAGCCAGCTCCCCATATTTCAAACATCAGTAGAAAGTAGAGCACAGATGATTTACGTGGGCTACCTTCTAAACCCCCATTAGAACCCCAACCTGCTGTCTCTGTGGTCCATTCCTGGCCCTTTCAAAGTGCCGGCATCTATCACTAAGGTAGCCCATGAAAGCTAGGCCCAGAAAAGAATACCTCATCATAAATTTGTCCAGGGTCCACTCAGTGCTTTTTCTCCTGAATCACTGCTCATATCCTCCTAAATCCTCAGATCTCAGATTCTGTAACTGATCTGCTTCTGGCCCTTTGAACATCCCTTGATTCAACTTCAACTCATGTACTGACCTCAGCTTCCAACAACTTTGAATTCTGTAGTCCCCTGTACCTCTAAGGAAGAGACAGGGCCGGAATCTGCCCTGACCAACCAGGAGAGAAGTATTCTGTGTGCACACAGATCAGATGCATTCTTGGCCTAGACTATGCTGAACAAGGGACCCTGAGGGGGCACTGAGGGTCAAGTCCTGGCCTAGGGTACGCAGCTAAGCACCTTAACCTGGGCCAGTGAACACTACGACAGGAATTGTGGCCTGAGAGCCCACCCTAGCCGGGGCTTGCCCTTGGTTCCCAGTTCTCCCAGCTAGAGACACAGAACCACGATACCTATGGAAGAGCTTTACTCCCCTCTGCTATTCTTGGCAGGACTTGCCCAACAGTCCCTCCCACTCCTGGAATATTCAGTAAATAGTCCATCTATCAGGAGTTTCCAGACAGGAAAGGTACAAGATATGATTACAACAGCAAATAAGATCAGGACATCTGGAGCCCATACTTGATAAAAGGAAATACTTGCTTTTTGAAGGTAAAGTTTAGTCCTCCACAAGTACTCTTACACTCTACCTTAACAAAGGAGACATCAGACAGTTCAAGTCTCCTTCCATGGGGCAGAAGTGGCCCTGTCACCCTGAGAAAGCACAGGTCTGTCTACATTCATAAAGCATGGTCTCAATACCCGAACAACTCCTATCACTACCTTCTCCTATTCCTTCCCTTACTCCAGACCTCCTAGATCAACTCTATGGAGCTCAAGACTTCACAGCACCAGAACTCTGGTGCTCATAAAAACTACATCCGCCAAGTATGATGAAGAGCAGCTCACCTACCAGACAGCCTTGTGGCCCTTTGTCAACTTGTGCAATGACCCTGCCATTCTACAGCATCTAGTGAAATGGATCTTGGGAGATTTAGCATGCATATGTGTGTGCGTGTGCTCTTCCCATCTACTGTATGAGCCCATACCTAGGCTTCAGATAAGCTAGAACTAATAGACTATCATCACCTTTGAGCCAACCACAAAATACATGTTCAAAGATAAGGAAATGAAATTCCTGACCACATTCTGTCCCAATAAGAAACCTGTACAATGCCAGACAAGGTAACACTGGTACTGAAATGAGGGGATGCTAGAATCAAGCACTTACGAAACCCAGAGAAAAACCTGAGGCACCCAGCAAGCCACGGTGCTCCATAATCACCATAAATGCCTTTTTAATTCCAGACACTGGAAGATGAATCTGCCCGATCTATGGCCCTTTACCCCATGCACACTCTCCCAGTTGCCATGGCTGTGCACACGACCCCAGACACCTGCCACTCCATGCCACCATGACACAGGTAACAACTGGTGGCCCTATTTAAGGTAATACTGTTATCAAATCAATGATAAGTCTTACCATTGGTGACATCAGAGAATCAAGGAAATTCTTTCTCTTTTGCCATTTGTTTCCATTCAGACAGAAATAACGCAAAATATGTTTATACTCCAAGTAAAACTCACCAAATTTTAAGTCACTTATGTCATTTTCCTTATTCTTCCCCACCACAGACAATCCAAGCCCAGAATCACAGGTTGGAGGCTCCCCAGCGAAAGCAGCCTCTCCTCATCTCCACCTCTGCACCGCTTCACCTTCCCTCCCACAATCCCACCACTCTCTAATCTAGCAAACTACCAGCTGTTATAAATATTAAATCTGTCAGACTGGTCATTTTCTTTCCCTGTTTGATTTCTTCTCCATCCAAATTATCAATCAAATGCCTTAATTTAAAAAAACAAAAAAAACAAAAAGCCTATTCTACCTCTGCTGAAGAATGTAAAGAGGTTTAAGTACAAACCTTCAATTGTCCGTCCACTGCTTAAAGAAGCCCAATCATATTTTGGTTTTAAACACAAACCTGATCTCTATGACAAAACCACCAAATAACTACAGTAAGCTATTTCCTAAAAAAAACCTTGAACACAGGACATACGTTAGTGGCCAAACCATCTTATAAATATGTCTCACCTTTCAGAGTCAATGTACTCAATCTCCTGAGAATTTCTCTTGCATTAATTCATATAAGTTCACATTTAAATAAAACATTGCACAGTGAGGAATCTTTAAATCTTCACATCACATTCATGACTTGAATATAATGGGGGGTTTGTAGGGGATCTGAGATTAAGAAGAATGGAAACTGTGAACACTTTCATGTGGTATCTAGTCATAAGCACCACACCTGCCCACCGAAGAGTGCACACATTCTGTTACACTCTTTACTGCGTTATTTCTAAGTAAAATTATTTCAGGCTAAGTTTTCTTTCAAGATTAAGTCTCATTTAAATACTTTCAGAACTTCTAACTATAAATTCCATGAGTGTAACGACCATGTCTTGTACACCTTGGTGCCTCCCATGGCATACGGTACAGTGCCTTACGGAGTACGTGCACAGGAAATGCTTGACTGAATTTCAGGACAAGAGATAGGATCTATGAGAAGAAACACATATAAATATCAGAAGTTCCATCTCTTTCTGTGTGAACTGGAAAAATGTCCCTCCTGAACTCCCATTACCAGGAAAGAGGGGAACAAAACCTACGTCTATTTTTGTACATGCAGAGATTATTGGTTTCCCAAAAATTCATACAAAGAGTCCAGCCCTAAATGCTACTAGCAATCCTCAAAGCTGTATCAATGTAGTACAAATTCCATGCTAAGCTTTTTTTTTTTTTTAACAAATGAAATCCAGGACGCAGTAATGTAATACGAATGGACTATTTCACTACAGAAGAAAAGAACCTAAAGCAAAACACAGCATATAGTCACAGGTAAAGGCAGTGACAGACCAGGAGAGTGGTTTCACAACACGTAACAGGCAAGGAGGACAACCTTAGCAACCTGAGCAACACCAGGGGCCAACAGGATGGAGGGCACCAAAGCCGAACAGGAAAATGGACAAAGGCCATAAACAAGAAACACAGTTGGTGACAGATAAATGGTAAATCGACATATGATGTGATATCTGACTTCACTAATATTAAGAAAATGAGTATTGTTAATTAAACATTAGGGCAGCAGAGAGGCCTGAAGTCGGCCACCAGGCAGAATTTCCCAGTGGTGAAGGCCTTGGGCCATCTCCAGAGAATGTGGGTAGAGTCGCTTTCTCTTCAGGTTCTTAGAAATAAGCTAGCCTAACCTCGGGACTGCATCCCAAGCAGCTGAAAGCATAGCCCAGGAACCAGATAGGCCTGGGCTTGAGTTTACAGGGCAGGTCTTGTGATCTCCCTTGGCCTTAGTCTTCCCTTCAGTAAGTGGAATAACAGCTGCTCACGAGGAGGCTGTGATGTTGATATGAGATGACACCTGTCAATTGAGTAACAAAGGGTCTGGTACACTCCCTAAACTGGGTTCACATCCTACCTAAGCACAAAAGTCAATCATTTCCTAAAAAGAGAGAATATATAATTCATATTTTAAAATCACATAAGTCCAATCA
Organism: Phocoena sinus; assembly: GCF_008692025.1. NCBI lineage: Eukaryota > Metazoa > Chordata > Mammalia > Artiodactyla > Phocoenidae > Phocoena > Phocoena sinus. The sequence continues at coordinate 75,238,627 of NC_045775.1, forward strand.
GAAGTGTTTTATGTCTCATGCATATCCTATACATGTTTATATATAAATATACTAATCCATGTCTACATATAACATATAGTAGGTACACATATATTAGTAAATTTTTACCATCTAAAACATTTTTAAAGATGCATCCTCATTGTAAAAACGGGGATAATAATATTGTGTACCTCACAGGCAATATGAGAATTAGATGAGTTAATAATATATAGAGCATGCAGAATAACAATTAGCTATTTCACTATTAGCTATTTATTACTGACATAGAATGAAAAGACCAAACTGCTTTGAGATGTTCACTGTGCCAGGATGTCTGCCAGACACAAGGAAGGGGTTCAGGGGTAAATAAGATGGACTGAGGACCATGTGAAGCTTCCTGCCCTGTAAGACAACTAAACATTAAACAAAGAAACACAAAACCACAAAAGTGCCCACTGTAATAAAGGCTGTGAAGTAAAGGGACTGAGTAAGCTGAGAGAGAAATTTGTATCAGTCAGCCACATGCAGAGTCCTCTCCCCTGCAGAGAGCAACCACATCATTTACAAGATGGCTGCAGGGTGGATGCAAGCTGTGGCCAAAAAGCACCTGCCCAGATGGGACTCAAACCACAGATGGCATTCTGTGACCAGTACTGTGCTCCTAACCAGTAACCCGAGACTGTTGATGAAAATACTCCTCCGACTCCCCTCTCAAACTATGTCCTTGTTACTCATTTATTCCTGCATGTGTTCCTGATTTTAACAAATGTATACTTATTAATCATATGTAGTATGCATATATAATCTGCAGGCTATTGGGATCCCTACCTACAGGACCTTAAAGTATAGCAGAGTAGCTCAGCAGCCGCTTACTTCCAAACCCCAAACAATCCACCGTTCAGATGCGAAATTATATATTTACTTACAAATGAAGTGTAACTGGCTCTAAGTACCATATTTCATCAAATCTAAAACACCACTGATTTTAAGAAGCACTATTAAGCACCAGTATGAAAAAAAATGCTGCCAATTTACTGTAAGATACCATCAATTATAAGATACATCCCAATTTTAGAAATGTTATAATGTACAAAAATGTGGGTCTATGGCAACAAAATGCCTGTCCTTTGGTGAAATGAGATTCTTCCCCTATACTTAGAGAAATTATTTTTAACATCCTCAATTAAGCTTTTATGTTAAAACAAGTTTGAGGTCAGAAAATCAAGTCACTTTCTCATGGCTACATTGATACATTTAGATTGAGGCCATTTTGTACTTCTGGAATAAAGATTTGGTTCTTGGATGCAATGACAAGAGACACTAGGTATCAGAAACATCACTATTGAGGGTCCCCTTTTCCAAGCTACACTTCTAAATGTCTTCCGGATTCCAAAAACAGTCTTACACAACTTGGCAAACACATGGAAAAGGCAGGTGACACCTTTGAGCGGAGTAGTAACCTTCTCAACGAACCAGTGAGGTTGCCAAAGAAAAAGAAAAATCAGAGCTTCAAAAAAAGAAGGCTCAGGGCTTCCCTGGTGGCGCAGTGGTTGAGAGTCCACCTGCCGACGCAGGGGACACGGGTTTGTGCCCCGGTCCGGGAGGATCTCACATGCCTTGGAGCCGCTGAGCCTGAGCGTCTGGAGCCTGTGCTCTGCAACGAGAGAGGCCACAACAGTGGGAGGCCCGTGTACCGCAAAAAAAAAAAAAAAAAAAAAGAAGGCTCAGAGTAACACCCAGCATGTATTTAGTAGAAAGGACACTGCAGAGTCAGAAGACCAGAGCTCTAGTACCCATTCTGATATTGCCTAGGAAACTTTTGGGGCTTATTTTTGCCAAACAAAGGTATGGGACCTTTTGCCACTTTTGCCAAACAAAGGTATGGGACCAATTGGCATGCAAGGTTCACTTTTTGGCATCAAAACACCGTAATTCTGAAGTTCAAAAATACTGGCTCTTGGGCTTCCCTGGTGGCGCAGTGGTTGAGAGTCTGCCTGCCGATGCAGGAGACATGGGTTCGTGCCCCGGTTCGGTAAGATCCCACATGCCGCTGAGCGGCTAGGCCCGTTAGCCATGGCCGCTGAGCCTGCGCGTCCGGAGCCTGTGCTCCGCAACGGGAGAGGCCACAACAGTGAGAGGCCCGCGTACCGCAAAAAAAAAAAAAAAATACTGGCTCTTGAATAGACATTTTTCCAAAGAATACATACAGATGGCCAACAGGTACATGAAGAGGTGCTCAACATCACTAATCATCAGGGAAACACAAATCAAAACCACACTGAGATTTCACTTCACACCTGTTAGAATGGCTATTATCAAAAAGACAAGAAATAATAAGTGTTGGTGAGGATATGGAGAAAGGAAACCCTTGTGCGCCTTTAGTAGGAATGTTATTGGTGCAGTCACTATGGAAAACAGTACTGAGGTTCCTCAAAATACTAAAAATAAAACTGTCATACGATCCAGCAATTCCACTTCCAAGTATTTATCTGAAGGAAATGAAAACCCTAACTTGAAAAGAAGCCCCAGGTTCATTGCAGCACTATTTACAATAGCCAAGATATGGAAACAACCTAAGTGTCCATCAATAGAAGAATGGATAAAGAAAACGTGGTATATTTATTAATATGCACACACAGACACACAACATGGAACATTATTCAGCCATAAAAAGAGAAAATCTTGCCATTTGTGACAACACACATGGACCTTGGGGGCATTACCCAAAGTAAAATAAGTCAGGCAGAGAAAGACAAATACTGTATGATCTCACTTATATGTGGAATCTAAAAAAAAAAAAAAAAAAAAAAAGAAAGAAAGAAAAACAGAAACCTGAGCTCACATGTAAAGAAAACAGATTGGTGGTGCCAGAGTTGAGGGGGAGGGGACAAGTGGCTAAAGGGGGTCAAAAGGTACAAACTTCCACTTATAAGTCATAAGGACGTAATGTACAGCATGGTGACTATAGTTAATAATACTATATTGCACGTTTGAAAGTAGCTAAAAGAGAGCAGATCTTAAAAGTTCTCATCACAAGAAATAAAAATGTATAATTATGTATGGTGATAGATATCACAATAGACAGAGAGATATTAAAATATATACAAATATCAAAATATTAGGTTGTACACCTAAAACTAATATAATGTTTTACATCAATTATACCTCAATAAAAATAAAAAATACTAGCTCTTGTTCCCTATTTATTCTCAAAGATCCAACTTACAGGAACTACTGGCTTATGTTTAAAGCAACTTTGCACTACCTCATACTTCTTGAAAAGTTTCACCATTTCAGTTTCAAAGGTGCTTATAAAATCCTTAAGCTTTCTCATGGAAGAAATCTTTATTTTTCATTTTTTTTCCTCTCCCCACTTCAACTGGGTTCTTTCTCTTTTTTCCTAAGAACTGTTTTTTTTTTGGCTCAGTAATTTCTATTGATAAATATTCTAAGCTGCCCCCAACAGGTCTCTGGAAGGCATCTACAAGTGTTTGGGGTTTTTTCCTAACTCAAATCAACATTGCAACACTCAAGACCTTCAGCACAAAATGTACCAACAATTAAAACTTAAGAGAATAAAGGGGACAAAACTCCCTAGCAACTCTAGTTCAATTACTAACCTCAGAGCCTAAATAATTTGTGACTGCCTTTAAAAGAAGTTTGCAATGTGATACTGTTGTGGCTGTGGTTTTTCTAGTGTGAGTGGAAATGGGCTTAGAAATGTGGCATGGGAAAAAGATTTGGGAGATTAAAGGTTTTTAAACATTAACCCTAGAGTTTGTAACCTCTCTAATATAAGAGACACCTTGGTTTAGATCTCAGACCTCTCAAACCATTAGTGACGGAGTAATCACATGACTGGGATAATTCAAGGCCACTCCAGCAAGAGAAGCTAAACTAGATAACCTCTTAAGCCCTCAGGATCCTGAGAGTCTAGGAATAAAGAAGTTCCAGCTATGTGAGAACAGGACTGTTAAGTATCGCTAAGGGTGGATTCAAGATCCTGATCTTTTAAACACTCTTTCTTCTCTAGACTCTGCTCCTAAGACAGCAAAGGATTTTTCAGAAATTCAGACAAGCAAGACCCCAGAAGAAAAAGACATGGGTATAACAAATCCCTTTTCTCCTTCTGCCTACAACATACTAAATTATCCTTTAAATTATATAATAAAAATCTCCAGAAAACTTTCCCAAATAAACCCAACTTCTTCCTACTTGCTAAGGTTTGTCCTCAAGTGATCTGGTAACTAAGTGTAGCTACAGAGTGTACAGTCATCATCGTACACTTTTAAAATGTAATCTTCTCAAGAAATGAACTAAGTCTCATCCAATATTCAGTAGCAGCAGTAGAATTAGAAGCAAAGCAGAAGAAAGGGAGAGAGAAGAAAACTAACTTCAGTTGAGTGTCTATCACATTCCAGGTGCTTTATATAAATTGTTTCACTTATTCTGCATGGCGAACCCAGATCATCCTGTACTTCATCATTTCTAGGATGCACATTTGTTTCATTTTTTTAAACATTTCTTAAATCTGGATGCAACTGATAACCAATGGTGTGTCACAATTTTAATTAGCAATCATTTCCCACTTTTAGTGGTAGACCAAACAGCAGTGCATCTTACAAGTGATGGTGTCTCAGATTCATTAAAATATGGTAATGTTTTCAAGGTATGTGAAACAGAAATTGAGAAATAGATTTAGAAACATCCCCCAGAGTTATTACATAGACTGTACAGGACTAGCCAGACTTCAAACCCTGATGTGGCTGGTTCCAAAGTCTTTTCCTACACAACCTACCTAACAAACACAGAGACTTTGAACACAGCAAGAATTTTCAGCAGTCAGCATTACTAGCAACCTTGGGTGTTAAGTTTTCAGGAACTGAAGAATTCACACCGCCTGATGGAGACATATCAAATAAGTTGGTTAAGGTCCCAGCCAACCCTAAGCTTCTAGGAGTTTTCTGGGCTGTGCACCCTTCTGGAGATTCACCCTACAGTCTACAGAAAAGACAACTATAAGTGTACGACAGTCCTGTTCAAGGCTCGGCCTCATCCTCCAATTTCCTACTGATATCCTCCCCCTACCTCTCAACCCACTCACCCTCCCAGCTTAGTTCATCCTGGACCACCTCACCTCTCACGCCCCAAAAGAGCCTGTCTAGATGCCGCCCCCATCCCGCCGCCACTCATCACCGTGGGATCAAAGGTGTGCACCCGGATCTGCAGGACTCCAGACCCGAATCCTGGTTCAACCACTCAAGGTCCCTGCCCGCCAGCTGCCTAAGCCAGGCCCCCGCCCCACATAACCAGCAAAGCTCCCCCTCCATCCCAGAGGGTCCCCGACTTGGGACCCCCGCCAAGGTCCGGCTCCGGAGGGCCCAGCCGCGTCCTAGACTAGGATGCCAGGCCCGGGGGGCCGGGAACTCGCGGAGGCTTAGAGGAGAGAGCCCCGGCCGGACTCACGGAGGAAAGCGCGGGACAGGAGGCGGGCGGCGGCGAGACCGCTGCTGCCAGAAGTCATGGTCGCAGCAGCAGGGGTAGCAGCTAGCGCTGCGGTCATCCACCAATGACACTCCCAGGCCCCCTGGAAACCCGACAGGAGCCGAGGCGCGAGGAGGAAGTGGGTAGCCAGAGCGTTCGCCGGAATGAATGTCCCTCCGCAGAGGTGTCTTCACCCAACACTGGTTCTCGCCAGGTGGAGGAGAAAAAGGGCATCTTAACGAAGAAGTAGACAATAGCTCGTCTCTTCCCCGGAAACGTGGGTTTGCAACATTAATAACAACGGCAGCTCAAGGGAAACCCCACTGAGGCCGGCCGGCGCGGGGTATTGTGGGAAATGTAGTTCGATGGCCTCAATTTGTTAGTTTAAACGGGGGTCTGCGGAAAGGGAATAGAAGGAGAAAAAGGAGAGTCAAACCCAGGGGATGCGGTGTCAAAAGGAGTGAGGAAACAGTGAGGCGAGGTGCAAAGAGCAATGCAGAACTTTCCAAGGCCCTTCCAAAGCCAAGGTGCCGACCTTTCTTCATTTCGCCGTCTACCATATAGAGAGGATCATACTCCTCACCCCCTACCCTTGCGAGGACCGGGAAGAATTACCAAAGGGAACAGTGACTCTGAACTCGCGCAGTGAAGATGAGGATGTGAAGAGAAAGACCAAAAGCTACTTTCCTGGCACCTAACTTCTTGGAATATGGATCTTTTGGTTAAACAAGCTATCATGCAGCCTTCGGCTAGCACTAAGTGAGTGAGTGCCTCTTCCCTGGAGATCCTGGAGGACTGAAGTTACAGGTCAAGCGTGACCGCTCCTTGTTTGAACAAAACGTTCACTCCTCTCTAAGAGCTTTAGAAGGAGCCTCGGAGAGTTCTAGAGTCAAAGGGTTAACAAGAGATAAAGTAATCTAACTCCCTGCCTCCAACCATGCTTCTGAGAGTCCTCATCATTATCATCAATGAAGCTATGATTCTAACTCACTTTAGTCATGATAATTTACACGGAGATACGTGGTGTAGGAGTGGGATTACTCAGGGAGATTGCCCAGTATTTCCTCTATGACCCAGATACTGCCACCCCTGCTTGGACTTGACTGCGCACAAAATCTCTCCCTCATCTAAGGGATCATGTCCTTGCTATCATTTAAATACTCTCAGTGGTTTCCAGATATGTCCAGTATGAAGAATTATTTTAAATAGCAATGTTCTTCTGAGTTTCACATGATAATAGTTATATTTTTTATTTCATTTCATTAATTAAATGCATGATGACAAAAAATATATAATTTTGGCATTATTTTAATGAATTTTTATTTCCGCAAGGACCAGGATTTTAGTTTGTTTTGTACACTGACGGTATCATCAGCACCTAGAACAATGCCTGGTACAAAGAGAGAACTCAGTATTTATTGAATTGAACTGAATTGACATATAAAAGAAATACCATATACATTATGTATAGAATCTACACACAATGTTTGATGGACCTAAGGATATTTCAATCCCTTGTAATAACTACACCTCCACCCCAATTCCATAGCTCATTGGTGGGAGGCTATTGCACTAGACACTAACTATACCATTTATCTTTATATGCAGATTGATTTTGGAGTCAGACAGGTCTGGATTCAAATTCCAGCTCTGCCACTGGCTATGTGACCTCTGGGTCTCAGGTTTTCTCACTGAGACAGGGATGAAACTCCCTAACTCATAATAGGATCATGACCAGTTAATGCATTAATATGTAAAGTTTTTAGTACCTTGTAAGCATTCAATAAATAGTAGCTATTAAAGATAAGAACTTCCTTCTTCACATGACAGGATGATATTTTGAAGTTTTTACTGATGTCAGTAACCAGATGTGGAATACGATATTTCCATTTGGCAACAAGCCATAATTACCTCCACATCCTATGAAAAGGAGCCTAGAAGCTACCTCTCTCCACATTTCCTTAAGAGGTGCCCAGACTTCTCTTTGGGTTCTCATTCTCACTCCTTGGCACCTCTAATAAGAAAAAGACTGGAATTCATTGAATAAGAGACTTCTTTTTTTTTTTTTAACACCTTTATTGGAGTATAATTGCTTTACAATGGTGTCTTAATTTCTGCTTTATAATGAAGTGAATCAGCTATACATATACATATATCCCCATATCTCCTGCCTCTTGCATCTTCCTCCCACCCTCCCTATCCCACCACTCTAGGTGGTCACAAAGCACCGAGCTGATCTCCCTGTGCTATGCAGCTGCTTCCCACTAGCTATCTATTTTATGTTTGGTACTGCATATATGTCCATGCCACGCTCTCACTTTCTCCCAGCTTAGACTTCCCCCTCCCCATATCCTCAAGTCCATTCTCTAGTAGGTCTGCATCTTTATTCCCCTCTTGCCCCTAGGTTCTTCTGACATTTTTTTTTCCTTTCTTTTAGATTCCATATATATGTTAGCATACGGTATTTGCTTTTCCCTTTCTGACTTACTTCACTCTGTATGACAATCTCTAGGTCCATCCACCTCACTACAAATAACTCAGTTTTGTTCCTTTTATGGCTGAGTAATATTCCGTTGTATATATGTGCCACATCTTCTTTATCCATTCATCTGTTGATGGACACCTAGGTTGCTTCCATGTCCTGGCTATTGTAAATATGCAATGAATATTTTGGTACATGACTCTTTTTGAATTATGGCTTTCTCAGGGTATATGCCCTGTAGTGGGATTGCTGGGTCATATTGTAGTTATATTTTTAGTTTTTTAAGGAACCTCCATACTGTTCTCCATAGTGGCTGTATCAATTTACATTCCTACCAACAGTGCAAGAGGGTTCCCTTTTCTCCACACCCTCTCCAGCATTTATTGTTTCTAGATTTTTTGATGATGGCCATTCTAACCGGTGTGAGATGATATCTCATTGGAGTTTTGATTTGAATTTCTGTAATGATTAATGATGTTGAGCATTCTTTCATGGGTTTGTTGGCAATCTGTATATCTTCCTTGGAGAGATGTCTGTTTAGGTCTTCTGCCCATTTTTGGATTGGGTTGTTTGTTTTTGTGATATTGAGCTGCATGAGTTGCTTGTATGTTTTGGAGATTAATCCTTTGTTATTTGTTTCATTTGCCAATATTTTCTCCCATTCTGAGTGTTGTCTTTTCATCTTGTTTATATGGTTTCCTTTGCTGTGCAAAAGCTTTTATGTTTCATTTGGTCCCATTTGTTTATTTTTGGTTTTATTTCCATTTCTCCAGGAGGTGGGTCAAAAAGGATCTTGCTGTGATTTATGTCATACAGTGTCCTGCCTATGTTTTCCTCTAAGAGTTTGATGGTGTCTGACCTTACATTTAGGTCTTTAACCCGTTTTGAGTTTATTTTTTAGTATGGTGTTAGGGAGTGTTCTAATTTCATACTTTTACATGTAGCTGTCCAGTTTTCCCAGCACCACTTATTGAAGAGGCTGTCTTTTCTCCACTGTATATTTTTGCCTCCTTTATCAAAGATAGGGTGACCATATGTGTGTGGGTTTATCTCTGGGCTTTCTATCCTGTTCGATTGATCTATATTTCTGTTTTTGTGCCAGTACCATACTGTCTTGTTTACTGTAGCTTTGTAGTATAGTCTAAAGTCAGGAAGCCTGATTCCTCTAGCTCCGTTTTTCTTTCTCAAGATTGCTTTAGCTATTTGGGATCCTTTTTGTTTCCATACAAATTGTGAAATATTTTTCTTCTAGTTCTGTGACAAATTTCAGTGGTAGTTTGATAGGGATTGCATTGAATCTGTAGATTGCTTTGGGTAGTAGAGTCATTTTCACAATGTTGATTCTTCCAGTCCAAGAACATGGTATATCTCTCCATCTATTTGTGTCATCTTTAATTTCTTTGATCAGTGTCTTATAATTTTCTGTATAGAGGTCTTTTGTCTTCTTAGGTAGGTTTATTCCTAGATATTTTAATCTTTTTGTTGCAATGGTAAATGGGAGTGTTTTCTTAATTTCACTTTCAGATTTTTCATCATTAGTGTATAGGAATGCCAGAGATTTCTGTGCCTTAATTTTGTATCCTGCTACTTTACCAAATTCATTGATTAGCTCTAGTAGTTTTCTGGTAGCATCTTTAGGATTCTCTACGTATAGTATCATGTCATCTGCAAACAGTGACTGCTTTACTTCTTTTTTTCCTATTGGATTCCTTTTATTTCTTTTTCTTCTCTGATTGCTGTGGCTAGGACTTCCAAAACTATGTTGAATAATAATGGCAACAGTGGACACCCTTGTCTTGTTCCTGATCTTAGAGGAAATGCTTTTAGTTTTTCACCATTGAGAATGATATTTGCTGTGGGTTTGTCATATATGGCCAAATGTTGTATATATTGAGGTGGTTCCCTCTATGCCCACTTCTGGAGAGTTTTTTTCATAAATGGGTCTTAAATGTTGTCAAAAGCTTTTTCTGCATCTATTGAGATCATCATGTGCTTTTTATTCTTCAGTCTGTTGATATGGTGTATCACGTTGATTGATTTGCATATATTGAAGAATCCTTGCATTCCTGGCATAAACCCCACTTGATCATAGTGTATGATCCGTTTTAATGTGCTGTTGGATTCTTTTTGCTCGTATTTTGTTGAGGATTTTTGCATCTATGTTCATCAGTGTTATTGGCCTGTAGTTTTCTTTCTTTGTGATACCTTTGTGTCACAAAGTGATGGTGGCCTCATAGAATGAGTTTGGGAGTGTTCCTCCCTCTGCTATATTTTGGAAGAGTTTGAGAAGGATAGGTGTTAGCTCTTCTGTAAATGTTTGATAGAATTCGCCTGTGAAGCCATCTGTTCCTGGGCTTTTGTTTGTTGGAAGATTTTTAATCACAGTTTCAATTTCAGTGTTTGTGATTGGTTTGTTCATATTTTCTATTTCTTCCTGGTTCAGTCTTGGAAGGTTGTGCATTTCTAAGAATTTGTCCATTTCTTCCAGGTTGTCCATTTTAGTGGCATATAGTTGCTTGTAGTAATCTCTCATGATCCTTTGTATTTCTGCTGTGTCCGTTGTTACTTCTCCTTTTTCATTTCTAATTCTTTTGATTTGAGTCTTCTCCCTTTTTTTCTTGATAATTCTGGCTAATGGTTTATCAATTTTGTTTATCTTCTCAAAGAACCAGCTTTTAGTTTTATTGATCTTTGCTATCATTGCCTTCATTTCTTTTTCATTTATTTCTGATCTGATCTTTATCATTTCTTTCCTTCTGCTAACTTTGGGGTATTTTTGTTCTTCTTTCTCTAATTGCTTTAAGTGTAAGGTTAGGTTGTTTATTTGAGATGTTTCTTGTTCTTTAAGGTAGGATTGTATTGCTATAAACTTCCCTCTTAGAACGGCTTTTGCTGCATCCCATAGATTTTGGGCAGTCGTGTTTTCATTGTCATTTGTTTCTAGGTACTTTTTGATTTCCTCTTTGATTTCTTCAGTGACCCCTTGGTTATTAAGCAGTGTGTTGTTTAGCCTCCATGTGTTTGTATTTCTTACAGATTTTTTCCTGTAACTGATATCTAGTCTCATAGCGTTGTGGTCAGAAAAGATACTTCATATGATTTCAATTTTCTTAAGTTTACCAGGTCTTGATTTGTGACCCAAGATATGATCTATCCTGGAGAATGTTCCATGAGTACTTGAGAAGAATGTGTATTCTCTTGTTTTTGCATGGAATGTCCTATAAATGTCAATTAAGTCTATCTTGTTTAATGTATCATTTAAAGCTTGTGTTTCCTTATTTATTTTCATTTTGAATGATCTGTCCATTGGTGAAAGTGCGGTGTTAAAGTCCCCTACTATGAATTGTGTTACTGTCGATTTTTCCTTTTATGGCTGTGGGATCTTCCCGGACCGGGGCACGGACCCATGTCCCCTGCATCGGCAGGCGGACTCTCAACCACTGTGCCACCAGGGAAGCCCCCCCACTATTATTGTGTTACTGTCGATTTCCTCTTTTATGGCTGTTAGCAGTTGCCTTATGTATTGAGGTGCTCCTATGTTGGGTGCATAAATATTTACAATTTTTATATCTTCTTCTTGGATTGATCCCTTGATCATTATATAGTGTCCTTCTTTGTCTCTTGTAATAGTCTTTGTTTTAAAGTCTATTTTATCTGATATGAGAATTGCTACCCCAGCTTTCTTTTGATTTCCATTTGCATTTGCATGGAATATGTTTTGCATTTGCATGGAATATGTTTTTCCATCCCCTGTCAGTCTGTACGTGTCCCTAGGTCTGAAGTGGGTCTCTTGTAGACAGCATATATATATGTCTTGTTTTTTTATCCATTCAGATAGTCTGTCTTTTTGTTGGAGCATTTAATCCATTTACATTTAAGGTAGTTATCGAAAGGGAGTTCTTCTGAGTCATGAGTTGTCAGTTTAATATTCTTTTTTCCCACTTCCAGGCAAGTTGGTGGGAAAGGGCTCCTAACAACCACAACAACCAAAAATAACAGACATTAAATCCCAGGCTAACTCCTTGAAGAAATTTATGAGCCCACCATTGTGCCCTAGAGTAGATCAGGTCAAAGAATGCTCAAAAAACTTGAGTTTGGATGGCCGACCTAACCCAGAGATTATTGTCTACTTCCTGCCTGGAGAACTCTAGGCAGGAGGCTGGTGGAGCAGCCTTCATTGACAGGCAGGGCAGTATTTGGTGTGGCAAGGTGTGTAATATTCCTGTGGCTGAAATGGATGTTAGGAAAGAAAGCTGAGCTTCTCCCTAAGAGGATCATCTGCTGAGACAATGAACTTTAGAATAAAAGACCATGGAAGACCCTCACCACCTGGAGCAGGAGGGCACAGAGGGAGTTACAAGAGGTCAGCCAAAGAGCACACAACTCACATCAGGATACTATGCAGATGGAGTTCCCTAGTCAGGGAAGGAGGAGAGGAGCTATTGAAAAATCCACAAAGAGCCAGAAACCTAGAGCATGTGGACCCTCAGGATAGAACCACAAATAGTGCCATCAAAGAGATTTTATCCAAACATCACCCCACCCCTGCAGGCCAAGAGCAAGGGAGTAAAGGGGTGGAGGAGTAAAAAGAGAAGAAAAGAGAACTTACTCCTTTTAGCTGCAGATTGGGGAGCCATAGATCATGCCAGACCTGTAAGGAGGGAAGGAGCTTTGAATTAGGTATACTATTGAAGTTTAAAATTGGATTGAATGGGACTTATCATTATTCATTTTTAAAATAGGTTATTTATCCCCATGGATCAAAATTCAAAAGGTACAAAAATTTATATAGTAATAAATCTTCCTTCCACTTGTCTCCCCTCCACCCAGTTCTTATAGCCTCACATGGCAGTAAGAGGATGAGAGAGCTCTCTGGAGTCCCCTCTATGAGGGCACTAATCCCATTCATGAGAGTATCATCCTTGTGACCTAATCACTTCCCAAAGGCCCCCACCTCCTAATACCATCACACTGGAATTTAAGGTTGCAACATATGAATTTTGGGGAGACCCAGACATTCAAAACATTACATCTAGTCCCAATTCTGCCAACTTCTTCCTGGAAAGAAAACTACCCTCTAAAGGGAAAACTGACTGCTTTATCTCTAGTGATAAATGTACACTTAGAACTGTATTGTAACCAAGAGAAGCTAGTGCCTCTGGGGCTGATGAGCCAGCCTAAACCCTCAGGTCCCATTGTAAGTATCACTAATCCTTTCATAAAACAATGTTGAGAATAGGGAGCTTGTATCCCTGGTCTTGTTTATGGGAGACACAAATCAGAAACCCTTAGCCTCAGAGAAAGCTTCAGCTTTTGGAAAATTGGGAGAAGTGCTGGGGATTATTTTTCTCTCAAGTACAGCTTCAAAAAGGGACATAATCACACAGCACAATTTTAAGAAATAACCAGCTAACATCACTGGCTGATGTGAGCAAAGGCAGGCTCTTTCCCCTCTCTCCTTGCAGGGACTGGTACAGCTAGCTCAGCTGCCTTTGCCTAAGAATGAGGACAAAGAACTTTCTGACATGCACTCACAGGACCCTCCTCAAAACCTGTTATAGTTCCTTGAAGGGTTATAGCACCTCTGAAGGGGAGGTTTCATCTGCATTGTACACTTACAGAAATGTCAAGAGCTTTGACCTCTTCTTTAGAAGAAATGGTTTCCAAATATAATTTCTTTTCCCCGTGCTTGAGCCCTGTTGCAAATTTGGTCCCCTAGGAAGGAGACTCTGAATACCTTGTGCAAGAGTACCCTGGGGACCAGGTCTTATGGAAGGGAAGAGAAGAGAGAAAGACTGGGCAGAGAGGGAGAGGTCCAGCTGCAGTGCAGGCCCAATGCCAGTCTTGGCCAGTGCACTTCAGAACTGCCCTGAACTGGGCAAGATGGTCAGGCCTCTATACCCACCACATGCATCATCACCACGTTGTGAGCAGCCCTGGGAGGGGCATGATCGTGGATCCAGGAAATTCTCAAAAGGGCGGTGGTGGCCGGGGAGACAGCTGAAGTCTCTCTACCGACAGCACTCCCAGTAGGAGGGGGTCAGCATGTCCTCCAGTGAAGGGGCATCTGGGTGGCCCATCATCGCCCAGATGTCCCTTCCAGGAGAAAGCCCAGTGAAAAAGCAAAGATCTTCAGCAAAACCATAAAGAAGGCAGCTTGGTTTGGGTGTCACTCCTTTGCCCACTCTGTGACCATCTCCTACTGAAGGGGGACTCCTTTCCTTTTCCCAAGATAACCAGCACTCTCCTGTACTATCCAGCACTGGGCCGGCCATTCCATCACAAGGTTTCTCATCGCCTTGAGAAGCAGAGCAATGCTGTCTCCTAGGGATTAGATACTCTAGGACTATGGCCTAGTTTAATAGATAGTCCCTCGCAAATTATACGTTCGCATTTTAACAAAGATCGCCAATGTCTTCACACAAATGAGTGATTCATGTTGAGAATTTCTGGAATTATAGCTGGGAAAGCTGTTTTCTCACAACTCTCTGATTCTTCTAGGATAACTTTCTGTCTTCATCAAGAAAACATCTTTAAAAGTTTTCTCTCTTTCTCTCTCTCTCTTTCTCCATATGTATGTGTATGTGTGTATGCATATATATGTGTATATATATATATGTGTGTGTGTGTGTGTCTGTACATGTGTGTCTGTGTTTACTTTCTTATTTATTTATTTATTTTTTGTAGTAAATGAAAATCCAAGACACAAAGAAAGAGCAAGTTTCCTTGAGAATCTAGGATGTAGCTCAAGACGTAACATTGTGTCCTACTCTGCAGCCTAGTGGAGGGGCAAGAAGAGCCTGCAAGAATTAGTACTAAAAGGAGAGAAAAGCAAGGCCCTGAGGCCTTGCAGAGGAAAGAAGAGAGTTCTTGGGAAGCTGGTTATAGCCTGAGAGAGGACCCCAACCTGGAGGAGAATTACCCATATTCTTGGAAGACCAAGGATTCCACAGAAAATGACTCCAAAGGCTACCAGGTCATGGAGGCTCTGGCTCAGGCTCATCACTCATCTGTATGCAGCATTTTCATAACCCAAGTCTCTGAAAATGGCCTTTTCACTGAGGCTTTATATATTTGTGAAATGAATGAGAGTGTTGGGCTTTGAAGAATGATATCACCTGACAGAAGTTGAAAGGCTCTGCATGTACCCAAGAGGATGCACACCCTTCCAATTCCATTCTGGAACATTGTCTAACATGCCCACCAGATTGTTACTTCATTCTCTAGAAGGATGAACCTATATTTAGCTTTGCTTCATGTTTCATACAAAGGTAATATACTTGTTCATTATATTACATTTCACAGATAATTTCTACTTTTGGATTTATTGTTTTCAATATCTTCCAAATACCTTCCAAGGTTAACACATTACTTTTCTAACCAGAAAGAATAATCAATAGTTTGGGTTTTTATGGATGAAATGATGTGGTTAGGACCCAGACTCTGCGACACTCTATGTTAGCTTATAGATTTTTGTCTGGCGGAGATGCAAATTGTTTCTATCCAGCAGAAAAAGTAACTCCAAAGTTTTGAACCCCCTCCCCCTCAAGTTTTATTGCCCTGCTGGATAATCCCCAGTTTTATATGTCACTTGGAAATATCTGTGCCTCAGTTTCCTCACTTATAAGTAGGGTTGTCATGTGGATGAAATGAGATATTCCATGTAAAACACTAAGAAAAGAGAATAGTAGACAGTAAACACTCAGTAAATGTTACCCATTATTATCACAGGCTCATTTAACTGAAAAATCCAGGGCATATCCTTCAGGCATAACTCAAAGAAGTCATGAGGACTTGTCTCACTCCAAACTTACCTCCTCACAACTCCAATAAAATCCTTCACTGAGAGAATGCTTCCATCTTGGTTCCTCTAGCAAGCGCATTGGGACTAACTGATTGGAAAGACGCATGTACTTGTAGGGGCAGGTATCAGTGGGGTGGGCAGAGGTGGGCAGCAAGCATCCCTGGCAGAGGCAAGGCCACAGAAGTGACTCTGTGCCCTGGAATCTGTGTCCTGCTATCATGGCTCAAGGCCCTAAAGTCATGAACCAACCCCAATATCTCTGCTTATGCCTACTTTGTAATTTTAGCCTATGACTTTCAAATGCTTAATTAGTAACAATTAACATGGTATCTTTCCTTAAAAATGATTCCCTATGAATTTAGCCCTAAGAGACACAGGACGAAATGGTAAATAGAAAAGAGACAATATTTAAATTGAAAAACAAACGAAAATATCCTCTGCTTGTCCACCCAGTGCTGGTGAAAGGGACACAGCTCACAAATATATGGAACAGAATATACATGGACTTCACCATCAGAAAACCCATGTTACCAAACAGGGTTCTTGGCCTCCTTAATCAATAGAAATTTATCAGAGGCCAGACCAGAAATTCAGGCAAGTCTTTATTGGGGCCCCTCCTGCAGCAGGGGGTAGTGAGAACAAATAGCATGTTTGCTTGCTTTCTGGCTCACTGAGGAAGGGGGAGCTGGTCCCTTATATGGGTGAGGGTAGGGGCGGGTCCGGGCGTCAGGCCGGAGGGGTGGCTTAGGTGATTTGCCCACCCCTTTGATGGTGTGTGTGCAGGGAACATGCACAGTACCCTGCTTTTGCTCCCAGCTCTTCAGAAGTGTCAGTTGGAGGGTTTTTTTTGGTCTTTTTGTATCTTATTGTCCATATTTGCCCCAACTGCGAACGCACACAGTTATTTTTAGTCCCTTATAGTTTCTTTGTATTTTGTTGCTTGCAGATACATTTGTCCAGGTGCAAACACTGTAGCAAAGGGTCCCAGGTCCCAGGTCCCAGACTGTCTCACCTGGAGCTCAGATCTCTGTCCCAGCTGTTTTCAAAGGATCCCAGGGGATTTCCTGTGCTGTGACATAGGTGACAATTTCTTTTCCTAAAGAAGAGGGAACCTCGCTCCAACACACAGACACATACACCTTCACAGATTTAATCTCCAGAGAGTATCCCTCTTGTATGGCTTTCACGAACCATATACTTTTTATAACTATATATAAAATATGGATCATAACACCTACCTCACAGGGTTATTATAAGGAATAGAAAGAACAACGCACACAAAGTACATTGCACACTTCCTGGCACGTGGAAGGTCCTTGGTCAATGTTAGTTCGCCTATTGGTATTGGAACCGACATTTAAGGAATGCCTCCAGGTAAAATAGATGGCCAAAAGTTTTGGATCTTCCTGAAAGTGAAATAGAACCAGACAGACACTTAATGTATCAAGCTACTGAATAGCATCACCTCAAGTGAGGAGTTGAGAGCAGGTTGTTTTCCCAGACCTGTAAACCAACCTGGGCTCTGTCAAGCCCAGTACTCACCATCTCACTCATGAGAGGCAGCAACCCCAGATTCACAGCTCTGTTTTCACCACTACCACTATTCAGGAGATAGCTCCTTGAGGCAGACTTGAACCTCACTTATCAGGGCCCGGCAGACATGGCTCTGAATGACACGCCAGGTTTTGCAATCAGTTTGTTCTCATTGTCAGAGGCAATCATAATGTTGTGAGCACAATTTCTGTAGAGGGGGCCTGGGAGACTTTCCAAGCCTCCCTGGCTTGCTTTCCTGCCAGCAGGACTCAGGCCCCCAGAAGGAGGCAGTTAAAAACCCAGGTGTCGGAGGGGGACCTTGAAGATGGCGGAGGAGTAAGACGCGGAGATCGCCTTCCTCCCCACGGATACACCAGGAATGCATCCGCGCGTGGAGCAACTCCTACAGAGCTCCTGCTGAAGGCCGGCAGAGGACCTCAGACCTCCCAGGGGGCAGGAGACTCCCCACGTAACTGGGTAGGGCAAAAGAAAAAACAGAGACAAAAGAATAGGGACGGCACCTGCACCAGTGGGAGGGAGCTGTGAAGGAGGAAGGGTTTCCACACACTAGGAAGCCCCTCCGCGGGCGGAGACTGCGGGAGGCAGAGGGGGGAGTTTCGGGACCGCGGAGTAGTGCACAGCGACGGGTGCGGAGGGCAAAGCGGGGAGATTCCTGCACAGACGATCGGTGCTGACCGGCACTCACCAGCCCGAGTGGCTTGTCTGCTCACCCGCCGGGGCGGGCGGGGCTGCGAGCTGAGGCTCGGGTTTTGGTTTTGGACGGAGCTCAGGGAGAGGACTGGGGTTGGCGGCTTGAACATAGCCTGAAGGGGTTAGTGCACCACGACTAGCCGGGAGGGAGTTCGGGGAAGGGCCTGCACCGGCCGAAGAGGCAAGAGACTTTTTCTTCCCTCTTTGTCTCCTGGTGCGCGAGGAGAGGGGTTTAAGAGCGCTGCTTAAAGGAACTCCAGAGACGGGCGCGAGCCGCGGCTAAAAGCGCGAACCCCAGAGACGGGCGCGAGCCGCGGCTGAGGGCGCGAGCCCCCGAGACGGGCGCGAGCCGCGGCTGAAAGCGCAAACTCCAGAGACGGGCGCGAGCCGCGGCTAAAACCGCGGACCCCAGAGACGGGCGGGAGACGCTAAGGCTGCTGCTGCCGCCACCAAGGGGCCTGTGTGCGAGCACAGGTCACTCTCCACACCCCTCTTCCGCGGAGCCTGTGCAGCCCGCCACTGCCAGGTTCCCGGGATCCAGGGACAGCTTCCCCGGGAGTGCGCACGGCGGGCCTCAGGCTGGTGCAACATCACGCCGGCCTCTGCCGCAACGTCACGCTGCCTCTGCAGCCGCAGGCCCGCCCCGCACGTAGTGCCCCTCCTACCCCCATCCCCCAACCCCCGGCCTGAGTGAGCCGGAGGCCCCGGATCGGCGGCTCCTTTAGCCCCGTCCTGTCTGAGCGAAAAAACTGACGCCCTCCAGCGACCTGCACGCAGAGGCAGGGCCAAATCCAAAGCTGAGCTCCTGTGAGCTGTGAGAACAAAGAAGAGAAAGGGAAATCTCTCCCAGCAGCCACAGAAGCAGCGGATTAAAGCTCCACAATCAACTTGATATACCCTGCATCTGTGGAATACCTGAATAGACAAGGAATGATCCCAAACTGAAGAGGTGGAATTTAGGAGCGAGATCTATGATTTTTTTCCCTTTTCCTCTTTTTGTGAATGTGTACGTGTATGCTTCTGTGTGAGATCCTGTCTGTATACTCTTGCTTCCACCATTTGTCCTAGGGCTCTATCCGTCCATGGCTTTTTTTTAAAAATTCTTTTTCTTAATAATTAAGTTTAATTGTAATAACTTTATTATACTTTACCTTCGTTCTTTCTTTCTTTCCTTCCTTCCTTCCCTCCTTTAGACAACGAATCACCCCAAATTGAGGAGGTGGTCTCAGGGAGCAGGATTTATGATTTTTCCCCCTTTACCTCTTTTTGTGAAGGTATATGTGTATGCTTCTGTGTACGATTTTCTCTGTATAGCTTTGCTTCCAACATTTGTCCTAAGGTTCTATCCGTCCCTTTTTTTTTTTTCTAAATATTTTTTAATTCAATAACTATATTATACTTTATTTTATTTTTACTGTATCATCTTTCTTTCTGTCTTTTTTCCTTCTTTCCCTCCTTCCTTCCTTCCTCCCTCCCTCCCTCCCTCCCTCCTTTCTTTCCTTCTTTGCTTCTTTCTTCCTTCCTTCCTTTCCTCCTTTCCTTCTTTCTTTACTCATACTTCTACTAATTCTCCCTACTTTTTCTCCCTTTTATTCTGAGCTGTGTGGATGAAAGGCTCTTGGTGCTCCAGCCAGGAGTCAGGGCTCTGCCTCTGAGGTAGGAGAGCCAACTTCAGGACACTGGTCAACAAGAGACCTCCCAGCTCCACATAATATTAAACGGTGGAAATATCCCAGAGACCTCCATCTTAACACCAGCACCCAGCTTCACTCAACGACCAGCAAGCCACAGTGCTGGACAACCTATGCCAAACAACTAGCAAAACAGGAACACAACCCCACCCATTAGCAGAGAGGCTGCCTAAAATCATAATAAGGCCACAGACACCCCAAAACACACCACCAGACGTGAACCTGCCCACTAGAGAGACAAGATCCAGCCTCATCCAGCACAACACAGGCACTAGTCCCCTCCACCAGGAAGCCTACACAACCCACTGAAACAACCTTAGCCACTGGAGACAGACATCAAAAACAACGGGAACTACGAAAGTGCAGCCTGCAAAAAGGAGACCCCAAACACAGTAAGATAAGCAAAATGAGAAGACAGAAAAACACACAGCAGATGAAGGAGCAAGATAAAAACCCACCAGACCTAACAAATGAAGAGGAAATAGGCAATCTACCTGAAAAAGAATTCAGAATAATGATAGTAAGGATGATCCGAAATCTTGGAAGTAGAATGGACAAAATGCAAGAAACAGTTAACAAGGACCTACAAGAACTAAAGATGAAACAAGCAACGATGAACAATGCAATAAATGAAATTAAAATCACTCTAGATAGGATCAATAGCAGAATAACTGAGGCAGAAGAACGGATAAGTGACCTGGAAGATAAAGTAGTGGAAATAACTACTGCAGAGCAGAATAAAGAAAAAAGAATGAAAAGAACTGAGGACAGTCTCAGAGACCTCTGGGACAACATGAAACGCACCAACATTCGAATTATAGGGGTTCCAGAAGAAGAAGAAAGAAAGAAAGGGACTGAGAAAATATTTGAAGAGATTATAGTTGAAAACTTCCCTAATATGGGAAAGGAAATAGTTAATCAAGTCCAGGAAGCACAGAGGGTCCAATACAGGATAAATACAAGGAGAAACACGCCAAGACACATATTAATCAAACTGTCAAAAATTAAATACAAAGAAAGCATATTAAAAGCAGCAAGGGAAAAACAACAAATAACACACAAGGGAATCCCCATAAGGTTAACAGCTGATCTCTCAGCAGAAACCCTACAAGCCAGAAGGGAGTGGCAGGACATACTGAAAGTGATGAAGGAGAATAGCCTGCAACCAAGACTACTCTACCCAGCAAGGATCTCATTCAGATTTGATGGAGAAATGAAAACCTTTACAGACAAGCAAAAGCTGAGAGAGTTCAGCACCACCAAACCAGCTTTACAACAAATGCTAAAGGAACTTCTCTAGACACGAAACACAAGAGAAGGAAATGACCTATAGTAGCGAACCCAAAACAATATATAAAATGGAAATAGGAACATACATATCGATAATTACCTTAAATGTAAATGGACTAAATGCTCCCACCAAAAGACACAGATTGGCTGAATGGATACAAAAACAAGACCCTTATATATGCTGTCTACAAGAGACCCACTTCAGAACTAGAGACACATACAGACTGAAAGTAAGGGGATGGAAAAAGATATTCCATGCAAATGGAAACCAAAAGAAAGCTGGAGTAGCAATTCTCATATCAGACAAAATAGACTTTAAAATAAGGACTATTAAAAGGGACAAAGAAGGACACTACATAATGATCAAGGGATCGATCCAAGAAGAAGATATAACAATTGTAAATATTTATGCACCCAACATAGGAGCACCTCAATACATAAGGCAAATACTAACAACCATAAAAGGGGGGATCAACAGTAACACATTCATAGTAGGGGACTTTAACACCCCACTTTCACCCATGGACAGATCATCCAAAATGAAAATAAATAAGGAAACACAAGCTTTAAATGATACATTAAACAAGATGGACTTAATTGATATTTATAGGACACTCCATCCAAAAACAACAGAATACACATTTTTCTCAAGTGCTCATGGAACATTCTCCAGGATAGATCATATCTTGGGTCACAAATCAAGCCTTGGTAAATTTAAGAAAACTGAAATTGTATCAAGTATCTTTTCCGACCACAACGCCATGAGACTAGATATCAATTACAGGAAAAGATCTTTAAAAAATACAAACACATGGAGGCTAAACAATACACTACTTAATAATGAAGTGATCACTGAAGAAATCAAAGAGGAAATAAAAAAATACCTAGAAACAAATGACAATGGAGACACAACGACCCAAAACCTATGGGATGCAGCAAAAGCAGTTCTAAGGGGGAAGTTTATAGCAATACAAGCCCACCTTAAGAAGCAGGAAACATCTCGAATAAACAACCTAACCTTGCACCTCAAGCAATTAGAGAAAGAAGAACAAAAAAACCCCAAAGCTAGCAGAAGGAAAGAAATCATAAAAATCAGATCAGAAATAAATGAAAAAGAAATGAAGGAAACAATAGCAAAGATCAATAAAACTAAAAGCTGGTTCTTTGAGAAGATAAACAAAATAGATAAACCACTAGCCAGACTCATCAAGAAAAAAAGGGAGAAGACTCAAATCAATAGAATTAGAAATGAAAAAGGAGAAGTAACAACTGACACTGCAGAAATAAAAAAAATCATGAGAGATTACTACAAGCAACTCTGTGCCAATAAAATGGACAATCTGGAAGAAATGGACAAATTCTTAGAAATGCACAACCTGCCAAGACTGAATCAGGAAGAAATAGAAAATATGAACAGACCAATCACAAGCACTGAAATTGAAACTGTGATTAAAAACCTTCCAACAAACAAAAGCCCAGGACCAGATGGCTTCACAGGTGAATTCTATCAAACGTTTAGAGAAGAGCTAACACCTATCCTTCTCAAACTCTTCCAAAATATAGCAGAGGGAGGAACACTCCCAAATTCCTTCTACGAAGCCACCATCACCTTGATACCAAAACCAGACAAGGATGTCACAAAGAAAGAAAACTACAGGCCAATATCACTGATGAACATAGATGCAAAAATCCTCAACAAAATACTAGCAAACAGAATCCAACAGCACATTAAAAGGATCATACACCATGATCAAGAGGGGTTTATTCCAGGAATGCAAGGATTCTTCAATATACGCAAATCTATCAATGTGATAAACCATATTAACAAATTGAAGGAGAAAAACCATATGATCATCTCAATAGATGCAGAGAAAGCTTTCGACAAAATTCAACACCCATTTATGATAAAAACCTTCCAGAAACTAGGCATAGAGGGAACTTTCCTAAACATAATAAAAGCCATATATGACAAGCCCACAGCAAACATCATCCTCAATGGTGAAAAACTGAAAGCATTTCCACTAAGATCAGGAACAAGACAAGGTTGCCCACTCTCACCACTCTTATTCAACATAGTTTTGGAAGTTTTAGCCACAGCAATCAGAGAAGAAAAGGAAATAAAAGGAATCCAAATCGGAAAAGAAGAAGTAAAGCTGTCACTGTTTGCAGATGACATGATACTATACATAGAGAATCCTAAAGATGCTACCAGAAAACTACTAGAGCTAATCAATGAATTTGGTAAAGTAGCAGGATACAAAATTAATGCACAGAAATCTCTGGCATTCCTATATACTAATGATGAAAAATCTGAAAGTGAAATCAAGAAAACACTCCCATTTACCATTGCAACAAAAAGAATAAAATATCTAGGAATAAACCTACCTAAGGATACGAAAGACCTGTATGCAGAAAATTATAAGACACTGATGAAAGAAATTAAAGATGATACAAATAGATGGAGAGATATACCATGTTCTTGGATGGGAAGAATCAACATTGTGAAAATGACTCTACTACCCAAAGCAATCTACAGATTCAATGCAATCCCTATCAAACTACCACTGGCATTTTTCACAGAACTAGAACAAAAAATTTCGCAATTTGTATGGAAACACAAAAGACCCCGAATAGCCAAAGCAATCTTGAGAACGAAAAAAGGAGCTGGAGGAATAAGGCTCCCTGACTTCAGACTATATTACAAAGCAACAGTAATCAAGACAGTATGGTACTGGCACAAAAACAGACAGATAGATCAGTGGAACAGGATAGAAAGCCCAGAGATAAACCCACGCACATATGGACACCTTATCTTTGATAAAGGTGGCAGGAATGTACAGTGGAGAAAGGACAGCCTCTTCAATAAATGGTGCTGGGAAAACTGGACAGGTACATGTAAAAGTATGAGATTAGATCACTCCCTAACACCATACACAAAAATAAGCTCAAAATGGATTAAAGACCTAAATGTAAGGCCAGAAACTATCAAACTCTTAGAAGAAAACATAGGAAGAACACTCTATGACATAAATCACAGCAAGATCCTTTCTGACCCACCTCCTAGAGTAATGGAAATAAAAACAAAAATAAACAAATGGGACCTAATGAAACTTCAAAGCTTTTGCACAGCAAAGGAAACCATAACCAAGACCAAAAGACAACCCTCAGAATGGGAGAAAACATTTGCAAATGAAGCAACTGACAAAGGATTAATCTCCAAAATTTACAAGCAGCTCATGCAGCTCAATAACAAAAAAACAAACAACCCCATCCAAAAATGGGCAGAAGACCTAAATAGACATTTCTCCAAAGAAGATATACAGAATGCCAACAAACACATGAAAGAATGCTCAACATCATTAATCATTAGAGAAATGCAAATCAAAACTACAATGAGATATCATCTCACACCAGTCAGAATGGCCATCATCAAAAAATCTAGAAACAATAAATGCTGGAGAGGGTGTGGAGAAAAGGGGACACTCTTGCACTGCTGGTGGGAATGTGAATTGGTTCAGCCACTGTGGAGAACAGTATGGAGGTTCCTTAAAAAACTACAAATAGAATTACCATATGACCCAGCAATCCCACTACTTGGCATATTCCCTGAGAAAACCAAAATTCAAAAAGAGTCATGTACCAAAATGTTCATTGCAGCTCTATTTACAATAGCCAGGACATGGAAACAACCTAAGTGCCCATCATCGGATGAATGGATAAAGAAGATGTGGCACATATACACAATGGAATATTACTCAGCCTTAAAAAGAAATGAAATTGAGCTATTTGTAATGAGATGGATAGACCTAGAGTCTGTCATACAGAGTGAAGTAAGTCAGAAAGAAAAAGACAAATACCGTATGCTAACACATATATATGGAATTTAAGGGGAAAAAATGTCATGAAGAACCTAGGGGTAAGATAGGAATAAAGACGCAGACCTACTGGAGAACGGACTTGAGGGTATGGGGAGGGGGAGGGGTGAGTTTTGACAGGGCGAGAGAGAGTCATGGACATATACACACTAACAAACGTAGTAAGGTAGATAGCTGGGGGGAAGCAGCCGCAAGGCACAGGGATATTAGCTCGGTGCTTTGTGACAGCCTGGAAGGGTGGGATGGGGAGAGTGGGAGGGAGGGAGACGCAAGAGGGAAGACATATGGGAACATATGTATATGTATAGCTGATTCACTTTGTTATAAAGCAGAAACTAACACACCATTGTAAAGCAATTATACCCCAATAAAGATGTTTAAAAAAAAAAAAAAAATTGACCTCCCACCTACCCCCCAGAGGTAACTACTGTTAAATTTCTTATGTATGCTTCCAGAACATCAATAAAGTAAATTTAAATAAACGCAAAAAAAAAAAAAAAAAAAACCCCAGGTGTCACACAAGTGGGAGATGGCAGTGAGGGCAGCACGTTTTATTTAACTCCAGGTTTTTCTTGCATTTTATTTTACTCCCATAATTAATCCCAAAACAGGGGAAGCAAAACCCCTCTGTCATCAAAACCAATATACTAATGAGAGAAAAGAAAAATGACACGCCCTAGGTCATATATTTAGAATGAAACAGATCAAAGATTATCACCCACGTCCCTTAACACCTAGGCTCAGCGCTGAGTCAGAGCAACAGTTGGAGCCAGTAGGAACCACTGCAGCATTGGCTCAGTGATGCTTCTGCAGGATCTAAGCAATCAGAACCTCCCAAGGGAAGCATCTCAGGAATTTGTATTTTTAAAAAGCTCCGCAGCTGATCCTCATGTAGCCCTGGCATTTGGCGACTCCCTGCTTTTGGCCAGTAGTACTTAGGAGTTCACAATTGCTTACCCTCTGAATGCCTGTTACATACATGCCAGCCCTGCCAGCAGGTATTGACAGAATAACAGAATGTTGCAAAGAGACAGTGTTACACACTATTTACCAATTGGGAAACAATTAGAAATGAGCTCAGTCATGTTGGGTGGTTCTCTCTGTTTTTATCCGCCCCCTCCACCCTGCCCCCCATGTTTAGAATATATAATCACCTAGCATAACCATGAGAAGATGAGAAAGAAAACAAAGTTTTTAGTTTGGGTTTTTTTTTTTAAGAATGATAGATTTACAGGAAATGCAATGATCATTCAGGAGGTGGAGGATGCCTTGTTATATTGAATGATGGTGAAAGTTCTGCTTCCCATTTGGCCAACTCTGACACCACCCAGGAAGAAAGGAGGAAGGGTGCCTCATTACTGCTAGGTGGGGGTGGAAGTTCAGCATCACACGTGGCCTCCACTGATACCCTTGCGGGAGGGCTTTATTATTTATGAGTAGGGATGGAAGTGCCAACTCCCCACAGGTCTTCTTTGAGGATAGGGGGCACCTTGAGCAAGGATGGAAGTTTAGGCTACCCACTTGACCTGTGTTGACAGGCGTGGGGCTGGGGTCATGTTCTTTCCATGGTGTTTGACTGGAGTAGGGTGGTGTCTTAGTCCATTCAGGCTGCTATAAAAGAATACCATAGACAGCGTGGTTTATAAACAAGAGAAATTTACTTCTCACAGTTCGGGAGGCTGGGAAGTCCGAGATCAAGGCACTAGCAGATTCAGTATTTGATGAGGTGCCACTTCCTGGTTCACAGACTCATGTGTCTTCATGTTCAAAAATGCTCCATCACCATAGGATAAATGCTTGTGAGATACTAAGTTTTAAAAAAGAGGTTAAAACTGTGACTTTATACAATGATATTAACTTTGTGAGATAAGGTGGAAAACATTTTATTTTAATGGCTACTAATACTTATCTCTGAAGTCGTCTGTGATATTAGTTTATCCTACACACATCCTTACACTACTTCTTTCTCAAACATAGCTTAACATTTTCCACCATTTTGTACCTCTGATTTAATCATAAAATATAAGGATCCCAATGCCTTGAGGGGCCACCAGTGGGGAATAAGACTTAAATGGTGCCAAAGTAAATTCGAAGTTCCGGGAAAATATAAAAAGCCCATCCCCATCATCAACTCCTGAGTCTGTCTGCCCCTTTCCAGCTTCACTCACCCTTCAGCCCACAGACTTCCTGCCAATCTGTGCCGTCCTCCATCCACC
The DNA here is from genome assembly GCF_008692025.1 of Phocoena sinus. NCBI lineage: Eukaryota > Metazoa > Chordata > Mammalia > Artiodactyla > Phocoenidae > Phocoena > Phocoena sinus. The sequence continues at coordinate 75,265,692 of NC_045775.1, forward strand.
TCAAGCTACCTGCTGTTTATTCTGACCTGCTGCCACCTGGATGTAGCTGGGGGAGGGGTGGGAGAGCAAATGGACACTGTGATTGCCCAAGGCCCTAATCTGCTTTTCCACCTGGGGCTGGAAAAAGTCAGGAAACTGCCTCCAAAGGGAGGTGCCTAGAGCTTGATAAGGAGCTGAATTATCTTGTCTGCTGGTTAATAGCTAACTGGCCTGCCTCCTTTATTACCAGTACAGACTCAGCTATCTTCCAGGTTTGCCTGACTGTTTGCCTTTCCCATGTCAAGAAAGGAGGAGTTTCCTTTCACTGCAAAGGCAGTAGAAGAACGAAACATTGAACAGACAGGAGACAAAGATACTAAAGGAAACCTGCTTTACAAAACTATCTGCAGTGTCCCCTGGACCCAGTGGTTAAGAAGGAATTTAATGATTAGGACCAATGAATCACTTGTTCACTCAACAAATATTGGTTCAGGATCGCCTGTGGGTCTGGACCAGCCCATGATGGTGAGCAAACGAGGCTTCCTGATACTGAGAGGCCTCCAGCTGGGGGCACCAGAGAACAGCCAGGCCACAGGTCTGACGTTTTCACCCAGGTATTTACTTCTGTTTATTACTTGATCACCATGGACAGAAGTGGTGGATATGGTCTGGAAGTCAGGAGACCCGGGGTTTTGGTCCTGGTACTGATTAAGACTTTTAAAGGTACAACTACTTTATGTATTAAATTTCCCCATCTCTCAAATGGCAACATGCATTCCTGCCCCTCCTGTTGTCCAGAACTATTTTGAGGATCAAATGTGGACAATAATAGAAGGTACTCTGTAAATGTAGGTTATGATCATATTATCTGAATGCCTCAAATTCCAGCATCCAAATTATAAGTGGCAAGGGTTGGGCTGGAAAATGAATGAATGAAAACCCAGCTTATCCCTGCCAGCTTGAGAAACTACAGTGTTGTTCAGTGCCCCATAGCCACACAGCGTCTGGCTCAGATTGTATCCCTGGATGACAAAAAGTAATTCCTGCAACACCAATGAGCCGTCGCCTCTGATCTTTAAATGAAGGGGACAGAACCAAAGTTTATTTCCTGCATTACAGCCATAGACAACATAGGAAAGATTTGTTGCTAAATCCCAAGCTCTTGCCGACACTCACCAAATGATGGTAATGATGCTGGGTATGGATTAGAGGCCTTCAGGGTCTGCCCTTGATGAATTGCTGCTAGACTTTCACAAACGTGATTTGGGTCCCACTGAAAGAAGCAGCCAGAGAGCAAGGACTGGACCCCTTTCCCAGGTCAGCAAGGGAACAAAGTCAGCACTGCCAGCCTGTTGCCGAGTTGCTGACAACACTCTTTGGACCTGGTACCCAGTCCCTGTCTATAAGGAAAGCTGTAAAGAGAGGAAAGTACATCTCTGGAGACAGACACCCTACTCTAGGACATCATGACCCCGTGGGATATTTGTATGGGTCAAAGCTGTCTTTTTAAAGGGTTCTGTCTCTTGTGTTCTATGTTCATTGACATACTCTAAAGACACCAGCCCGCTTTTATACTCAGATTCGGGAATATAAATTGGGTACTTCGTTCTTAGACATGAAAAGAAACTTGTCCTAAGCAAATAATTCAGATGATTATAATTAGTTATTTAAATAGTTCTTAAAAGCTTAGTCTGCCTTCCCCAACTAGTCATAGGACAGGAGCTACTTTTTATATTTACATGGTTGACTCTTGAAGTACATGGTCAGAAGTCTAACAGCAAGGTGTTGGTACCGCTGCATCCCTACTAGAGGCTCTAGAAGAGAATCATTTTCTTTTCCAACTTCTAGAGGCCGCCCACGTTCCTGGGCTCATGGACCCTTCCCTCATCTTCAAAGTGCATCACTGCAACCTCTGCTTCCTTCATCTGACTTCCTTTTCTTTAATTCTCCTGCCTCCCTCTTGTAAGGATGCTTACGATTACATCGGGCCCATCTGGATAATCCAGGCTAATCTCCCCCCATCTCAAGATCCCTAATCACATCTGTGAAATCCATTTAGACGTGTAAAAAACTGCCAAACTATTGTTCAAAGTGACTGTACCTTTTTGGAGTCCCATCAGCAATGTGTGAGAGTTCCAGTTTCAGCTGTATTTTTAACATCGTAACCTGCTTACTTTGGTTCCTGTGCCAGGCATACTTTCCCACACAGCATCTTTTTGCCTATCCCTCTTGGTCAATAGAGCCTTAACTGGGGTGGGGTGGTAGGCATATGTGTCTAGCCCTAGGTAATGGATCATGATGGTTCCTAGTCATTTATGATAATCCTGTTCCCTACCTTTTCAGCCTTCCTTTCAGCTAGATGTAACCTTTGGACCCTATTCTGGCCAATGAGACATAAGGAGAAATCTAATCTGTTGTAGAGGCTTCTGGGAGAGCTTTTGCTTTTCTGCTATAAAGAGGCAAATATATCCTTTGACCTTATTCCCTTATTTCTCGCTGGAATGACATGATGGCTGGGACTGCAACAACCCTATGGCCATCATAATGAAAAGGCCAAGAGAATCATAAAAACACCAAAAACCCTGTTTAATTAAGCCACTGTTAATTGGGTGTTCTGTTACTTGATATCGAACACAGCGCTAATGGATACAGTCTTTTTCCTCCCTACTGCATGGAAGGCTACTGCTGCTAGTTAATGCACAGGATTTTTCTTTCTTTTCTTCATCTTTGCTTTATGCCCAGATATTTGTATTTCAGACATATTCATCTAGATCTTATTTTGGGGAGGATGCCATTGTGAGAGGTCAAGAAAACTTAGTGTGTGTTGGGTCTGCTGAAAGCACCCAATGCTCATTGAAATCTCATGTATTTTTACCTCCATGAGTTGGGCAATCCCTATTTTAAACAGGGGAAAAAGCTGACTTAAAAACTTTCTGGATATAGAGTATGGATTTAAAAGGCAGACATGTAGAAGAGGCAATGTCATTCATGAGGCATACCAGGACAAGTTGATTTCAAATGACAAAAATCTGTTCAAACTTATGCCTTTTTGAAAAAGTGTTGGCATTTTTTGGCTCACACAACCAAACTTTGGAAAACACAAATAGTTTTAGAGGTAATGGATCTTGCCATGAAAAGCCATGGGGACTCTAGACTGAGTCCATTTCCCATTAATGCATCTCTATGTGGCCAACTGTGGTCTTCCCTTCACAGAAGAGAACAGGTCTTCCAGGAGCTCCAGACACATTCTAAAACCACCATGACTAGTGAGGAAGAGAGGATTCTCCCTCCCAGATCCACTTTTTGAAATCTAAGAGAAAGTCTCTGATCATCCCAACTTGAATCACATTCTTACCTCTCAAGTTGTTTATCCTGTTTGAATGTTTTAGTATCTGTCTTTTGTGTGAGTCTTTCCTTGAATTGCCTAGTAATTCTTAGTTGTCTGCTTATTTTTGAGAGAGAGGATCTAAAAACACTACTGGAACCTCCACGCACCCAGATGGAGCTTCTTCAATGAGAATCTCTACAAGGTTGATCTGGCTGGACCACTTAGTTTTAGAACCTCTGCCATTCACACATTCAGATTGTTCCCCTTGGGCTGGTCAGATTCCCCAGAGAAGATTCTCCCAGTTTCCTGCACAGAAGGGTCTAACTGCCAATGTTTTGAGACTAGGGTGACTAACTCATCCTCGTTTGATCAAGACTGTCCCAGTTTTAAAACTGCAAGTCTCCATTCTGGGAACACCTACAGTTCCAGGAAAATTGAGACGGTAGGACACCCTATGCTACTATTCTGGAAGCTAAGTAGGGAAAGATGGTTAGGTGATCTCATTATCTTTTATGCACACATTCAGGTCATCCCACTGTTTTCAGTATGGTGATCCACCCTCAAATGCGCTTAGCATCCATCAGTCTAGAGACTGTTTTACTCACACCGGAGTATAAGTTTCCAGTCTTCTACTGCAATTGGGGAGGATGGACCAGATGTGAAGACCTGACCACTTCTTGGACGGAAAGCCACGCTCCCTATTTAAACCCCTATTCAAGAGATGTCTGATACCACTGACACCAGAGTCTTTGGGGATTCTGTAGTGTATATCAGGTTGGATATTATCCTTCCCCACCATTGCTTAGACTCTTTTTTGTGTCTGTTTAATCACTTACCACTCATATTTCTGCCTTCCAGAATCCACATTTTTATAGCTATTGTCTCTTCTCCCATTCTCCTAATGTCTCTGAGTTTATAACTTTAAAAAAATCCTTTCTGTAGGGTTGTAGGGAGGAATAAAAGTAGTTTGGTATGTTAAAAATGCCACACTTGCCCAAGAGTCTATAGAAATAATCTTTTCAAACACTTTTTATTCAAATACCTCAGTGCTTTGGGCAATGTAAGTTTCAGAACTTCCTGCTGTTGTCCACTGTGTGGCACTATCTTCTTACCATTTGAAAACAATTTCTACATTCTGGTATTAGTTTATTGATTTACAACGTGTCTTAAGACAACAAAAAATAATGACATAGACTATAAAATCTCGACAGAGGCAAAAATTGACAGCAGTAAGAAATTTCCTAGGAGACAATCTACTGAGGTTACAATTTTAATTTATCTTGACTTGGTGACTACACTTTTTTTTACATCTTTATTAGAGTATAATTACTTTACAATGATGTGTAAGTTTCTGCTGTATAACAAAGTGAATCGGCTATACATATACCTATATCTCCATATCTCCTCCTTGCATCTCCCTCCCACCCTCCCTATCCCACCCCTCTAGGTTCACATGAACACTGAGTTGATCTCCCTGTGCGATGCAGCAGCTTCCCACTAGCTATCTATTTTATATTTGGTAGTGTATATATGTCCATGCCACTCTCTCACTTCGTCCCATCTTACCCTTCCCCCTCCCCGTGTCCTCAAGTCCATTCTCTACATCTGCGTCTTTATTCCTGTCCTGCCCCTAGGTTCTTCAAAACCATTTTGTTTTATTCCATATATATGTGTTAGCATACGGTGTTTGTTTTTCCCTTTCTGACTTACTTCACTCTGTAGGACAGACTCTAGGTCCATCCACCTCCCTACAAATAACTCAATTTTCTTTCTTTTATGGCTAATATTCCATTGTATATATGTGCCACATCTTCTTTATCCATTCATCTGTTGATGGACACTTAGGTTGCTTTCATGTCCTGGCTATTGTAAATAGAGCTGCATTGAACATTATGGTACATGACTCTTTTTGAATTATGGTTTTCTCAGGGTATATGCCCAGTAGTGGGATTGCTGGGTCATATGGTAGTTCTATTTTTAGTTTTTTGAGGAACCTCCGTACTGTTCTCCATAGTGGCTGTGTCAATTTATATTCCCACCAACAGTGCAAGAGGGTTCCCTTTCTTCCACACCCTCTCCAGCATTTACTGTTTGTAGATTTTTCGATGATGGCCATTCTGACTGCTGTGAGGTGATACTTCATTGTAGTTTTGATTTGCCTTTCTCTAATAATTAGTGATGTTGAGCATTCTTTCATGTGTTTGTTGGCAATCTGTATATCTTCTTTGGAGAAATGTCTATTTAGGTCTTCTGCCCATTTTTGGATTGGGTTGTTTTTGTGATATTGAGCTGCATGAGCTGCTTGGAGATATTTTGGAGATTAATCCTTTGTCAGTTGCTTCATTTGCAAATATTTTCTCCCATTGAGGGTTGTCTTTTTGTCTTTATGGTTTCTTTTGCTGTGCAAAAGCTTTTAAGTTTCCTTAGGTCCCATTTGTTTATTTTTGTTTTTATTTCCACTTCTCTAGGAGGTGGGTCAAAAAGGATCTTGCTGTGATTTATGTCATAGAGTGTTCTCCCTATGTTTTCCTCTAAGAGTTTTATACTGTCTAACCTTACATTTAGGTTTTAAATCTATTTTGAGTTTATTTTTGTGCATGGTGTTAGTGAATGTTCTAATTTCATCCTTTTACATGTAGCTGTCCAGTTTTCCCGGCACCACTTATGGAAGAAGCTGTCTTTCTCTCCTCTTTATCAAAGATAAGGTGACCATATGTGCGTGGGTTTATCTCTGGGCTTTCTATCCTGTTCCATTGATCTATATTTCTGTTTTTGTGCCAGTACCATACTGTCCTGATTACTGTAGCTTTGTAGTATAGTCTGAGGTCAAGGAGCCTGATTCCTCCAGCTCCACTTTTCTTTCTCAAGATTGATTTGGCTATTCATGGTCTTTTGTGTTTCCATACAAATTGTGAAATTTTTTGTTCTAGGTCTGTGAACAATTCCGTTGGTAGTTTGATAGGGATTGCATTGAATCTGTAGATCGCTTTGGGTAGTATAGTCATTTTCACAATGTTGATTCTTACAATCTAAGAACATGGTATATCTCTCCAACTGTTTGTATCATCTTTAATTTCTTTCATCAGTTTTTTATGGTTTTCTGCATACAGGTGTTTTGTCTCCTTGGGTAGGTTTATACCTAGGTATTTTATTCTTTTTGCAATGCTAAATGGTAATGTTTCCTTAATTTCTCTTTCAGATTTTTCATTTTTAGTGTGTAGGGATGCAAGAGATTTCAGTGCATTAATTTTGTATCCTGCTACTTTACCAAATTCATTGATTAGCTGTAGTAGTTTTCTGGTAGCATGTTTAGGAGTCTCTGTATGTAGTACCATATCATCTGCAAACAGTGACAGTTTTACTTCTTCTTTTCCAATTTGGATTCCTTTTTCTTTTTCTTCTCTGATTGCTGTGGCTAAAACTTCCCAAAATATGTTGAATAATAGTGGTGGAGTGGGAAACCTTGTATTGTCCCTGATCTTAGAGGAAATGGTTTCAGTTTTTCACTGCTGAGAACGATGTTGGCTGAGGGTTTGTCATATATGGTCTTTATTATGTTGAGGTAAGTTCCCTCTCTGCTTATGTTCTGGAGGGCTTTTATCATAAATGGGTGGTGTATTTCGTCAAAAGGTTGCTCTGCATATATTGAGATTATCATCGGTTTTTATCCTTCAATTTGTTAATATGGTGTATCACATTGATTTTTTTGTATATAGTGAAGCTTCCTTGCATTCCAGGTATAAACCCCACTGGATCATGGTGTATGATCCTTTTAATATGCTGTTAGATTCTTTTTCCTAGTATTGTGTTGAGGATGTTTGCAACTATGTTCATCAGTGATATTGGCCTGTAGTTTTCTTTCTTTGTGACATCTTTGTCTGGTTTTGGTGTCAGGGTGATGGTGGACTCATAGAATGAGTTTGGCAGTGTTCCTCCCTCTGCTATATTTTGGAAGAGTTTGAGAAAGATAGGAGTTACCTCTTCTCTAAATGTTTGATAGGATTCGGCTGTGAAGCCATCTGGTCCTGGGCCTTTGTTATTGGAAGATTTTTAATCACTGTCTCAATTTCAGTGCGTGATTGGTCTGTTTATATTTTCTCTTTCTTCCTGGTTTAGTATTGGAAGGTTGAGCTTTTCTAAGAATTTATCCATTTCTTCCAGGTTGTCCATTTTATTGGCATATACTTGCTTGTACTAATCTCTCATGATCCTCTGTTTTTCTGCAGTGTCAGTTGTTACTTCTCCTTTTTCATTTCTAATTCTATTAATTTGAGTTTCTCCATTTTTTTCTTGATGAGTCTGGCTAATAGTTTATCAATTTTGTTTATCTTGTCAAAGAACCACCTTTTAGTTTTATTGATCTTTGCTATCATTGACTTCATTTCTTTTTCATTTATTTCTGATCTGATCTTTATGACATCTTTGCTTCTGCTAACTTTGGGGTTTTTTTGTCCTTCTTTCTCTAATTGCTTTAGGTGTAAGCTTATGTTGTTTATTTGAGGTGTCTCTTGTTTCTTGAGGTAGAATTGTATTGCTATAAACTTCCCTCTTAGAACTGCTTTTGCTGCATCCCATAGGTTTTGGGTCATCGTGTTTTCATTGTCATTTGTTTCTGGTATTTTTTGATTTCCTCTTTGATTTCTTCAGTGATCTCTTGGATATTTAGTAGTGTATTGTTTAGCCTCCACGTGTTTGTATTTTTTTACAGATTTTTCCGGTAATTGATATCTGGTCTCATAGCATTGTGTTCAGAAAAGATACTCGAACAATTTCAATTTTCCTAAATTTACCAAGGCTTGATTTGTGACCCAATATATGGTCTATCCTGGAGAATTTTCCATGAGCACTTGAGAAGAAAGTGCATTCTGTTGTTTTTGGATAAAATGTCCTATAAATATCAATTAAGTCCATCTTGTGTAATATATCATTCCACCTTGTGTTTCCTTATTTATTTTCATTTTGGATGATCTGTCCATTGGTGAAAGTGTGGTGTTAAAGTTCCCTACTATGATTGTGTTACTGTCGATTTTCCCTTTTATGGCTGTTACCATTTGCCTTATGTATTGAGGTGCTCCTATGTTGGCTGCATAAATATTTACATTTGTTATATCTTCTTCACGGATTGACCCCTTGATCATTATCTAGAGTCCTTCTTTGTCTCTTGTAATAGTCTTTATTTTAAAGTCTATTTTGCCTGATATGAGAATTGCTACTCCAGCTTTCTTTTGATTTCCATTGCACGGAATATCTTTTACCATCCCTCCACTTTCAGTCTGTATGTGTCCCAAGGTCTGAAGAGGGTCTTTTGTAGACAACATATATACGGGTCTTGTTTTTGTATTCATTCATGCAGTCTATGTCTTTTGGTTGGAGCATTTAATCCACTTAAATTTAAGGTATTTATCGAAATGTATGTTCCTATTACCATTTTGTTAATTGTTTTGGGTTTGTTATTGTAGGTCTTTTCCTTCTCTTGTGTTTCCTGCCTAGAGAAGTTCCTTTAGCATTTGTTGTAAAGCTGGTTTGGTGGTGCTGAATTCTCTTAGCTTTTGCTTGTCTGTAAAGGTTTTAATTTCTCTGTCGAATCTGAATGAGATCCTTGCTGGGTAGAGTAATCTTGGTTTTAGGTTTTTCCCTTTCATCAGTTTAAATATGTCCTGCCACTCCCTTCTGGCTTGCAGAGTTTCTGCTGAAAGGTTAGCTGTTAACCTTATGTGGATTCCCTTGTATGTTATTTATTGTTTTTCCCTTGCTGCTTTTAATATTTTTTCTTTGTATTTAATTTTTGATAGTTTGATTAATATGTGTCTTGACGTGTTTCTCCTTGGATTTGTCCTGTATGGGACTCTCTGCACTTCCTGGACTTGACTGACTATTTTCTTTCCCATATTAGGGAAGTTTTCAACTATAATCTCTTCAAATATTTTCTCATTCCCTTTCTTTTTCTCTTCTTCTTCTGAGACCCCTATAAGTCGAATGTTGATGCATTTAATGTTGTCCCAGAGGTCTCTGAGACTCTCCTCAATTCTTTTCATCCTTTTTTCTTTATTCTGCTCTATAGTAGTTATTTCCACTATTTTATCTTCCAGTTCATTTATCCGTTCTTCTGCCTTAATTATTCTGCTATTGATTCCTTCTAGAGAATTTTAAATTTCATTTATTGTGTTGTTCATCTCTGTTTGTTTTCTTTATAGTTCTTCTAGGTCCTTGTTAAACGTTTCTTGTATTTTCTCCATTCTATTTCCAAGATTTTGGATCATCTTTACTGTCATTACTCTGAATTAATTTTCAGGTAGACTGCCTCTTTCCTCTTCATTTGATTGGTCTGGTGGGTTTTTACCTTGCTCCTTCATCTGCTGTTTGTTTCTCTGTCTTCTCTTTTTGCTTAACTTACTGTGCTTGGGGTCTCCTTTTTGCAGGCTGCATGTTTGTAGTTCCCGTTGTTTTTGGTGTGTGCCCCCAGTGGGTAAGGTTGGTTCAGTGGGTTGTGTAGGCTTCCTGGTGGAGGGGACTAGTGCCTGTGTTCTGGTGGATTAGGCTGGATCTCGTCTTTCTGGTGGCAGGACTGCATCCAGTATTGTGTTTTGAGGTGTCTGTGACCTTAGTATGATTTTAGGCAGCCTCTCTGCTAATGGGTGGGGTGTGTTCCTGTCTTGCCAGTTGTTTGACATAGGTTGTTACAGCACTGTAGCTTGCTGGTCGTTCAGTGGAGCTGGATCTTAGTGTTGACATGGAGATCTCTGAGAGATCTTTCACCATTTGATATTACATGGAGCTGGGCAGTCTCTGGTAGCCCAATGTCCTGAACTTGGCTCTCCCTGCTCAGAGGCACAGGCTGATTACCCGGCCAGAGCACCAAGATACTGTCAGCCGCCTGGCTCAGAAGAAAAGGGAGAAAAACAGAAAGAAAGAAAGAAAGAAAGAAAGGAAGGAAGGAAGGAAGAAGAGAAAAGAGTTATTAAAATTAAAAATTAATTGAAAAAAAAGGACAGACAGAACCCTGGGACAAATGGTAAAAGCAAAGCTATACAGACAAAATCACACAAAGAAGCATACACATACACACTCACAAAACGAGAAAAAGTAAAAATATATATATGTCTATATTAAAGTTTAGAAAAAGGAAGAGAGCAACCATATCAATAAACAAATCTACCAATGATAATAAACTCTAAATACTAAATTATGATGATCATAAAAGCAGAAACAAATTAGATGCAGAAAGCAAACTCCAAGTCTACAGTTGCTCCCAAAGACCACCACCTGAATTTTGGGATGATTCGTTTCCTATTCAGTTATTCCACAGATGAAGGGTACATCAAGTTGATTGTGGAGATTTAATCGCTGCTCCTGAGGCTGCTGGGAGAAATTTCCCTTTCTCTTCTTTGTTCGCACAGCTTCCGGGGTTCAGCTTTGGATTTGGCTCCACCGCTGCATGTAACTCGCCTGAGGGCATCTTTTCCCCACCCACACAGGACGGGGTTAAAGGAGCAGCTGATTAGGGGGCTCTGGCTCACTCAAGCCTTGGGGAAGGAGGGGTATGTAATGTGGGGCGAGCCTGCAATGGCAGAGGCCAGCATGACGTTGCAACAGCCTGAGGCGTGTCGTGTGTTCTCCCGGGGAAGTTGTCCCTGGATCGTGGGACCCTGGCAGTGGCGGGCTGCACAGCTCCTGGGAGGGGAAGTGTGGATAGTGACCTGTGCTTGCACACAGGCTTTTTGGTGGCTGCAGCAGCAGCGTTAGCGTTTCATGCCCGTCTCTGTGGTCCACGCTGATAGCCGTGGCTCATGCCCATCTCTGGTGCTCATTTAGGTGGTGCTCTGAATCTCCTCTCCTCCCACACCCCAAAACAATGGTCTCTTGCCTCTTAGACAGTACCGGATTTTTTTCCCAGGCTCCTTTCTGGCTATCTGTGGTGCACTAGCCCCATTCAGGCTGTGTTCATGAGCCAACCGCAGTCCTCTCCCTGGCATCTGACCTCCGAAGCCCAAGCCTCAGCTCTGCCCCCTACCACCGCGGCAAGTGAGCAGAGAAGCCTCTCAGGCTGGTGAGGGGTGGTCAGCACTGATCCTCTCTGCAGGAATCTCTCCACCTTGCCCCCTACACCCCTATTGCTGAGCTCTCTTCCGTGGCTCTGAAGCTTCCCCCCCCACAACTCCCGTCTCCACCAGTGAAGGGCTCCCTAGTGTGTGGAAAGTTTTCCTCCTTCACAGCTCCCTCCCAGAGGTGCAGGTCCTGTCCCTATTCTTTTGTCTCTGTTTTTTGCTTTTGACCTACCCAGGTACGTGGGGAGTTTCTTGCCTTTTGGGAAGTCTGAGGTCTTCTACCAGCATTCAGTAAGTGTTCTGTAGGAGTTGTTCCACATAGAGATGTACTTCTGATGTATTTGAGGGGAGGAAGGTGATCTCCATGTCTCATTCCTCCGCCATCTTGAAGGTCTCTGCCAATAGTCTTTATTTTAACGTCTATTTTGTCCGATATGAGAATTGCTACTCCAGCTTTCTTTTGATTTCCACTTGCTTGGAATCTTTTTTTCCATCCCCTCACTTTCAGTCTGTATGTGTCCCTAGGTCTGAAGTGGATCTCTTGTAGACAACATATATACAGGTCTTGTTTTTGTATCCATTCAACCAATCCACTCTTTTGGTAGGAGCATTTAATCCATTTACATTTAGTGTAACTTTTGATATGTATGGTCCTATTACCATTTTCTTAATTGTTTTGGGTTTGTTATTGTAGGTCTTTTCCTTCTCTTGTGTTTTCTGCCTAGAGAAGTTCCTTTAGCATTTGTTGTAAAGCTGGTTTTGTAGTGCTGAATTCTCTTAGCTTTGGCTTGTCTGTAAAGGTTTTTTTGTTTGTTTGTTTGTTTTTTAACATCTTTATTGGAGTATAATTGCTTTACAATGGTGTGTGAGTTTCTGCTTTGTAACAAAGTGAATCAGCTATACATACACATATATCCCCATATCTCCTCCCTCTTGCATGTTCCTCACGCCCTCCCTATCCCACCCCTCTAGGTGGTCATGAAGCACCAAGCTGATCTCCCTGTGATATGCAGCTGCTTCCCACTAGTTATTGGTTTTACATTTGGTAGTATATATAAGTCCATGCCACTCTCTCACTTCGTCCCATCTTACCCTTCCCCTTCCCTGTGTCCTCAAGTCCATTCTCTACATCTATGTCTTTATTCCTGTCCTGTCCCTATGTTCTTCAGAACCTTTTTTTTTTTTCAGATTCCATATATATGTGTTAGCATACAGTATTTGTTTTTCTATTTCTGACTTACTTCACTCTGTATGACAGACTCTGGGTCCATCCACCTCACTACAAATAACTCAATTTCGTTTCTTTTTATGGCTGAGTAATATTCCATTTTATATATGTGCCACAACTTCTTTATCCATTCATCTGTCAATGGACACTTAGGTTGCTTCCACGTCCTGGCTATTTTAAATAGATCTGCAATGAACATTGTGGTACATGACTCTTTTTGAATTATGGGTTTCTCAGGGTATATGCCCAGTACTAGGATTGCTGCATCATATGGTAGTTCTAGTTTTTTAAGGAACCTCCATACTGTTCTCTATAATGGCTGTATCAATTTACATTCCCACCAACAGTGCAAGAGAGTTCTCTTTTCTCCACACCCTCTCTAGCATTTATCATTTGTAGATTTTTTGATGATGGCCATTCTGACTTGTTGAGCGCCCTTTCATGTGTTTGTTGGCAATCTGTATATCTTCTTTGGAGAAATGTCTATTTAGGTCTTCTGCCCATTTTTGGATTGGTTTGTTTGTTTTTGTGATATTGAGCTGCATGTGCTGCTTATATATTTTGGAGATTAATGTTGTCTCAGTTGCTTCATTTGCAAATATTTTCTTCCATTCTGAGTGTTGTCTTTCCGTCTTGTTTATGGTTTCCTTTACTGTGCAAAAGCTTTTAAATTTCATTAGGTCCCATTTGTTTATTTTTGTTTTTATTTCCATTTCTCTAAGAGGTGGGTCAAAAAGGATCTTACCATGATGTACGTCATAGAGTGTTCTGCCTATGTTTTCCTCTAAGAGTTTTAGAGTGTCTGGGCTTACATTTAGGTCTTTAACCCATTTTGAGTTTATTTTTGTGTATGGTGTTAGTGAGTGTTCTAATTTCATCCTTTTACATGTAGCTGTCCAGTTTTCCCAGCACCACTTATTGAAGAGTCTGTCTTTTCTCCATTGTATATTCTTGCCTGCTTTATCAAAGATAAGGTGACTGGGCTTCCCTGGTGGCACAGTGGTTGAGAGTCTGCCTGCTAATGCAGGGGACATGGGTTCATACCCCCGTCCGGGAAGATCCCACATGCCGTGGAGTGGCTAGACCCATGAGCCATGGCTGCTGAGCCTGTGCATCCAGAACGTGTGCTCCACAATGGGAGATGCCATAGCAGTGAGAGGCCTGCATACCACATAAAAAAAAAAAAAGATAAGGTGACCATATGTGCGTGGGTTTATCTCTGGGCTTTCTATCCTGTTCCATTGATCTACATTTCTGTTTTTGTGTCAGTACCATACTGTCTTCATTACTGTAGCTCTGTAGTATAATCTGAAGTGAGGGAGCCTGCTTCCTCCAGCTCCATTTTTCTTTCTCAAGATTGCTTTTTCTATTCGGGGTTTTTCCATACAAATTTTGAAATGTTTTGTTCTAGTTCTGTGAAAAATACCATTGGTAGTTTAATAGGGATTGCACTGAATCTGTAGATTGCTTTGGGTAGTATAGTCATTTTCACAATGTTGATTCTTTCAATCCAAGAACATGGTATATCTCTCCATCTGTCTGTAAAGGTTTTAATTTCTCTGTCGAATCTGAATGAGATCCTTGCTGGGTAGAGTAATCTTGGCTTTAGGTTTTTCCCTTTCATCACTTTAAATATGTCCTTCCACTCCCTTCTGGCTTGCAGATTTTCTGCTGAAAGATCATCTGTTAACCTAATGGGCATTCCCTTTTATGTTATTTGTTGCTTTTTGCTTGCTGCTTTTAATATTTTTTCTTTGTGCTTAATTTTTGATAGCTTGATTAATATGTGTCTTGGCATGTTTGTCCTTGGATTTATCCTGTATGGGACTCTCTGCACTTCCTGCACTTGATTGACAATTTCCTTTCCCATATTAGAGAAGTTTTCTACTATAATCTCTTCAAATATTTTCTCAGTCCCTTTCTTTTTCTCTTCTTTTTCTGGGACCCCTATAATTCGAATGTTCGTGCGTTTAATGTTGTCCCAGAGGTCTCTGAGACTGTCCTCAATTTTTTTATTCTTTTTTCTTTGGGTGGGGAGGTGTGGATAGTGACCTGTGCTTGTACACAGGCTTCTTGGTGGCTGCAACAGCAGCCTTAGCATCTCATGCCCTTCTCTGAGGTCTGTGCTGATAGCTGCAGCTTGTGCCCATCTCTGGAGCTCATTTAGGTGGTGCTCTGGATCCCCTCTCCTCGCGCACCCCAAAACAATTATCTCTTGCCTCTTAGGCAGTTCCAGACTTTTTCCCGGACCCGCTTCCGGCTAGCTGTGGTGCACTAGCCCCCTTCAGGCTGTGTTCACACAGCCAACCCCAGTCCTCTCCCTGGGATCTGACATCCGAAGCCAGCCGAAGCCTCAGCTCCCAGCCCCCACCTTCCCCGACAGTTGAGTAGACAAGTCTCTCAGGCAGGTGGGTGCTGGTTGGCACCGATCTTCTGTGCGGGAATCTCTCCGCTTTGCCCTCTGCACCCCTCTTGCTGTGCTCTCCTCCGTGGCTCCAAAGTTTTCCTCCCACCCCTCCCCCGTCTCTGCCAGTGAAGGGTCTTCCTAGTGTGTGGAAACTTTTCCTCCTTCACAGCTCCCTCCCAGAGGTGCAGGTCCCTTCCCTATTTTTTGTCTCTGCTTTTTCCTTTTACCCTACCCAGTTACGTGGGGAGTTTCTTGCCTTTTGGGAAGTCTGAGGTCTTCTGCCAGCATTTAGTAGGTGTTCTGTAGGAGTTGTTCCACATGTAGATATATTTTTGATGTATTTGTGGGGAGCAAGGTGATCTCCATGTCTTACTTCTCGGCCATCTTGAGGGCCCTCTGTCAGTGACTACTTTTTATATTTACCACATTATATATATTTACTATCACAGGAGTCAGCAAACTTTTTCCTTAAAGACCAGATAGTAAATATCCTGGGTTGAATAGTCTCTATCAAAACTACACAACTCTATTTAGTGCAAAAACAGCTATAGAAAATATCTAAAGAAATGGTCATGGCTGTATCCCAATAAAGCTTTATTTACAAAAAAAAGCAGCAGTATGGATTTGACCCATAGGATAGTATTCACTAACTCCTACTCTATGCTATTAAGATTCTGATCCTAGTTCCAACCTGTGGCAGAGGGAGGGGTGGTTCTCATCCCAACACGAAATTCTCAGACACCAGAAAAGTGTCTACAATTCAACTCAATTCTGACAAGGATTTACCTGGAGATTGTGTCAGATCCCACAGTTTAAGGGTTCAGTCCCACAAGACTGCCCCCTCTCCCCCACTTTAGACTCTAGGCACAAACCCAATCAGCTATAGAATGGAAGTTCCCATGGTCTCTCTGAGCTCAGGGGACCATCAGTGGTCACATGTGAATGACATGAGGCTCTGAGACCATCAGTGTTGATTTGTTTACTGGATACAGGTTCTTTATAATGTAGCATTTGACAGAGATCCTGACTAATATTTTCAGGAAGAAAAAGGAGTCTTTAGTAGAATTTCTAAATAAAGGAAAGTCATTTTCTTACTATTCCCATTGCATCACACCACATCTAGAATCTCACCTTCAGTTCTGAGAGCCATTTTAGTGTAGAATTAGTAGGAGTTCTGCAAAAATATCATACATAGACTAAGGAAACTGAAATGTCGGGAGGGAGGGATTCAAAGAAGGAAGATTAAGGGAAAGATATTTCTGCCTTCAAATATTTTAAAAGAGATCATGGGGGCAATTTGCAGAACGGGCAAGGAAGTAGATTTTGACATCTACCAAAAAAAGAACTTTCTGACAATTAGAACTGTCCAGCAGTGGCATAGAAGTCACACATTTCCTGTAACTGGCAGTGATCAAACATGAGAAGCCTACCTTTTGAGCACCATTCCTTCCTTGTGTATCCAGCAGACCTACTGGACACCCATTCTGTTCTCTTTAATAGCACTTCTTAAATTTAATATGCAATGAGCCACCTGAGAATTATTAAAATGCAGACTGATTCAAGAGGTCTGGGGCAGGATCTGATATTCTGCAGTCTAACAGGCTCCCAGGGAATGCTAATGCTGCTGGCTTATACAGCACATCTTGAATAGCAGGACCCTGTGGCTGAGGCCCTTGGACTTGGTTGGACATTGGAATCACCTGGGGAAGGGGACGCTAGAAAAAACCCTGATGTCTGGGTCTCTCACTCTTAGTTTAATTAGGATGGTGTGTGGTCTGGGTGTCAGGGTTTTCAAAACTCTCTAAGTTACCCCTAACACAAAGTTAAGTTTAAGGAGCACTGCTCTATGGTCTTTCAAAACATTCAACACTGGGTCAGAGATCACTTCTGCAAAGACCTTTAATTGGAATAAAAGTATCTGGGCTTGGGTAGGTCATCTCATTCATGAATAATTAACATCGGTTCAACATTTTTGAGGAAAACTTTGTAATCATCATTAAATCTCATAATGTGTAGGACATTAGACCATAGAATGTCCCACGCCCCCTCCAAATAGCTAAGATGAGAAGCTATTGCCCTGATTCAAAATATGTGACTCAAAACCTCCTTTGGCTGTGCATTCATTTGACCACAAGGTGGTGATAGAGCAACAAAACATGATACCACAACCACAACCACCACCACCACCCTCACCCCAGAAAGTTGAGCTATGTGACCTACACTTAAGGCCAGAACACTTGCAGAGCAGGTATAATTCCCAACTCTGAGGGGTGATTGGTCACAGGCTCCTTTGAGAATTTAACAGCTATAGACAAATGTACACCCACAAACATGAATACAATTTTAAGCAGTTCACAGACCCTGAAATTAAACTGTGGACAGTCAAGCCTAAAGATGAGTTACCCCCCCACCCCAGTATAAATTATTTGGATCCTGAGCACCTCCATCCTTAGGAGCAGCTGACCTTACCTACTGCTTCACAGAGAAAAAAGAAGAAATCTGGCCCAAGTCTACCCATTTACCTAACCCACTTCGACCTTCCTTCCCTCCACATGGAACAGGGTGGCTCTTCTTTACACTGAAGGCTAAATCCTCCGCCAGTGTTCCTGATCCCTTCACCCTGGCCTCCACCAAGTTCATGGTCTCTCTATTTTATGCTCTTATATATTTTCTTGTGCTAATTTAAAAATAACTCACTTTTCTCAATACAAAAGTGGTATATGGCTTTTATTTTTAAATATACAGAAAAGCAAAGGATATAACTTAAAATACCCATGAATCTCATAAACGCTTATGTTTTTCTTCCATAGAGTTTGCTGAGTTTACATACACTTGTGCTTTGTTATGCAAACTGTTTTATGACCTACTTAATCTAACATCTTTTAATCTTCATATATTTTCACCTGCAGATGTGGTCCTTAACCAGAGATGTTCATTTGATTCATCTATAGAAATTTTTTTTTCATCTATAGAAATTTTTAAGCAGATATTTGCCTAAATGCCAATTCCAAAGATTCTTATTTACCAGGTCTGACATGAGCCTAGAAATCTGTATGTTTAGAAAAGCCTCACGTGATTTTGAAGTATAATTCTAGGAGTACGATTGTTACTTTAAAAAAAATGTTTGTGCATAAAGACAATTTTATTATTTCTTGGATAAACTTTACTAAATTATAACTTAAATACAATTAGCTACACCCATTTTATGTATACATTTTTTAAATTTATTGCAATAACATTGGTTTATGACATATAAATTTCATGTGTATAACATTATATTTCAACTTCTGTATACACTACAGCATGCTCACCACCAAAAGTTTAGTTTCCACCTATCACCATAGAGTTAACCCCCATTTCCTCCTCCCCACCATCTCCAGTCCCCTCTGAAAATCACTTCTCTGTTCTCTGTATCTATCTTTTTGGTTTTGTTTGGTTAGGTTTGTTCATTTATTATTACTATTTTATATTCCATATATGAGTGAAATAATATGGTATTTGTCTTTTTCTGTCATTTCATTTAGCATAGTACCCTCAAGATCCATCCATGTTGTCTCAAAGATTTTATATTTTATATGGCTGAGTAATATTCCATTGTGCATAAATACCACATCTTCTTTATCCATTCATCTATTGATGGGCACTTAGGTTGTTTCCATATTTGGGCTATTGTAAACAATGCTGTGATGAACATAAGGGTGCATGTATTTTTTTTAAGTGTTTTTGTATTCTTTGGATAAATAACCAGAAGTGGAATAGCTGGATCATATGGTATTTTTATTCTCAATTTTTTGAGGAATGTCTATACTATTTTTCATGGCAGCTGCACCAATTTACATTCCCATCAACAGTGCTATATTGTTACGATTCTCTTAATTCCTGTGAGTTCAGCAATACAGTTAAAATAATGTGCCTTTGAGTTTATCCAAACATATAGGTGTTTCACTTCAGGAATTTTTCAGAATATAGTCCACCGTACATCCAGTAGCAGAATTCCAAGATTAATATTATAGAATTTTAACTATTAAAGTTGATGGATCTCAGGGCTTCCCGGGTGGCGCAGTGGTTAAGAATCTGCCTTCCAATGCAGGAGACACAGGTTCTAGCCCTGGTCCAGGAAGATCCCACATGCCACGGAGTAGCTAAGCCCATGTGCCACAACTACCAAGCCTCCGCACACCCTAGTGCCCATGCTCCGCAACTAGAGAAGCCACTACAATGAGAAGCCCGCGCACCGCAATGAAGAGTAGCCCGGCTCTCCGCAACTAAAGAAAGCCCATGCGCAGCAACACAGCTAAAAATTAATTAATTAATTAATTGAAAAAAAATAAGTTGATGGATCTCAATTTGTATTTTAGCTCTGCCATTTGCCACTTCTGGACTGATCTTGGGTAAGTTACATAACCTCTTTAAGCCTCAATTTCCTTAGTGGTGGAGTAGGTACAATAATACCTCTAAAATAATATGAAGCTGTTGCAATGAATAGTATGATGGTGAAGAAAACTTCACAAAGGATCCAGCATATAAATCTTAACTTCATGTTCACTAAGTTTTAACCATTTTTACTTAGTATTACTGTTTTCTTAATCTAGTTCTCATAAACCTTTCATAGCCTAGTTCTTTAGCTATGAAATGGGAATTTTAGGTTTGTTGGAAGTATTTGAGATAATAAATACAAAACATATAGTACAGTACCTGGTACATAAGGAGCACCCAATAAATAGTAACAATTATTGCTATTTACAAGAGCTCTGAAACAATCAATAGGCAATAAACAAAGCTCTTGTTTGATAATGAATATGACATCTTGCCACGTTAAAAAAATAAGTTTGGAGAGATTTGGTGAGTAGTGTTCAATACAGCGATACCTTCATAAAACTCTATGTGTCCATGTCTTCTATCCTGCACCCTTCTTGGCTCTTGGAATGAATGCTCTTAGCTGCATAAGGTAACATTAGAATACAATCACCTTCATCGACTAACAAAGAAATTCTTGAACTGAGGAGCAATATACTATGTCTCCCCCACATAAACTTTGAAAGCAACAGATTAAAATATTCATTGCACATCCAAAATGAAGTCTATTTTGGGGTGTGTGTCTAACACTGCATATTATTATAATATGCTTTTATGTATACTGGGTTGGTTTTGAATTTTTTTTCATTACTGGTTTATATTTTATTGGCTCTGATTGATTACCTGTGTGTACCTTGCATCTCTGGGGAATTAGTATTTATTATGTCTACATTTGAAGTTTATCTGAATTGTTTCTAAACTGAAATTACTCCACTGCTGTGTGCTGTTCCTGATTAAGGATTAGGAGATCTGTATTCCAGTTTTACCTCTGCCAGGACTAGGTGCCTGACCTGGAGTAAATTATTTACTTTCTCTCTGGGTCTCAGTTCTCTTATTACCAAAATGAGGGTGACTTCCCTGGTGAACCAGTGGATCAGACTCCATGCTCCCAATGCAGGGGGCCGGGATTAGATCCCTGGTCGAGGAACTAGATCCCGCATGCATGCCACAACTAAGAAATCCGCATGCTGCAACTAAGGGTCCCACATGCTGCAACTAAGACCCGTCACAGCCAAAATCAATCAATCAATCTTTAAAAAAAAAAATGAAATGGGGGAGTAATTGGATTGAGTGATCTGTTTTCTCCATTCCAGCTCTATTATTATATGAGCCTCTCCTTTGTAGGTGGTGTCATGCCTGCATGGAAAATACATACCTGAGTATCTTAAGACTGAGAAAATTCAGGTTGTGAGTATGATATGTAAAGCACCTCATACAGGACTTTGCTTTCAAGGCAAGAAACAAATATCAAGGTGTTTTTTTTTTTAGGGGGGGCGTACCAAAAAGGACAAAATATAATAATAAGTTTCAGCGGTGATTATGTCATTTTGGAGGGGCGGTTGAAAACCAAGCCTCTGCCATGTGGTGTAACATTTCCCCGAGGCAGGTAAAAGGCTGCTTCCCCAGATCACTAACGGGGGTCAGGTAACTTCAGTAAGCAACCTGCACGGGGCATCGGTGGGGTCGCTTCCATACAGCATTAGCAGCAGTCTTTGGAGACTTAATCCGGTGGGTCTAAATGCCAAACAAGATCCAGGGTCTGCTTTGGTGAATACGGTGCAGGGACCAATTAATATGGTCTCGGGCTTTGCCTGACACTAAGTTACCTTCCAGGCGGAAAAGAACATCAGCAGAAAAGGACACGATGAAGTCTGAGCGGAAGAAGAGCCCGCATTTCCTAGCGCCTTAGGACACTCCCGGGAGGAGGTCGGTGGGTGGGGCAGAGACGCAGGACGGTCGCTCCCTCAGAGAGCGGGACGTGAACTGTCTACGCAGGCACTTGATTCTTCTAACCACAGCAAGTTAGATTAAAGCGAATGCCAAGGCAGCCTCAAGCCTCTCGAGGGGCAACAGAAAAGATTCCTGGAGGAGGAGGGAGGTGCAGTGAGCGTGGGTGGTTGATAAGCGAAGGAACAAACATAAGCAACCAACTCCTTTGGCTGCCTGGCCTTCCAGCCCAGCCCGTGAACACTGCCCAGCACGGAGAAGCCGTCAGGTCTAGTGCGAGCTCTCCAGCAATCAGTGACGTAAGGAAATTTCCAGAGACAGTCATTGGCTCGACTGCCCGGCACAGTCCAGGACCCAGAGCTACAGTTGGCTGAGGGGTTGCCGTGGCGACAGGTCGCGCACAGGCGCAGTGAGCCTCAGTGGAGGCCTGGTGGCTGCTAGGCAACGGGAAACATTCTCGGCTTAGAGACAACTTTCTACTCCTAGACCTACTTTTTCTCTGTCTCAGGAGACCGTCTGAGGCGGCTGCTGGTCTAGTCTGACTTGGTGAGTCCTGAGGAATCGAGCTGTGGGGCTAAACTCCGAGGCGGGAGACTTATGCTTTTGGAGCACATAAGGAAAGGCTCAAAGAGGCAGAGAGGCAGAGAAGGCCAATGGAAAGGCATTTTAGTGATACCTACTACCTACCTAGCAATTTAGAGGGCTGGAAACCGAGGAACAGAGCTATCAAGAGACTTGTCCAAGGTCACACACGGAGTGGTCAGGTCTGGACCTCTGCTAGTCAGTGTGGTAACCACTAGCCACAGGGGGCTAGTCTGAATTGAGATGTGCCCTAAAGGTGAAATACTTTGAAGACGTAGTAACAAAAAAGAAACTATCATATTAATAAGTTTTATATTGATTACATGTTGAAATGATAATATTTTGTACATGTTAAATAAAGAACATTATTAAATTAATTTCCTTTTTTGTTTTTGAATGTGGTTACTTGAAAATTTTAAATTGCATAGGAGATTTGCATTATATTTTGGTTGGCCAGTGCTGATCTAGACTAAAACCTGGGCCTGCTGACACCTGGTTCAAGACCTCGTGTGTTGTAATACTGTTATTAAGTAAAGTATTTCCACCCATCTGGTGGGACCGGAGTGTGAGGTGGTGAGGGTACAAGACCGCTACAAAAGGCTCATAGTTCTAGTGTTCTGGGACCTTGCTTATGAATCAGAATCTGCCTTTTCACAAGCTCTTCAAGTGATTCTCATCCACATAAAATCTCCAGAAGCGCTGTTTTACGCTTTAGCCTTCAACTCTTTTTTCCCTTTATTTGGTTTCTCTGTGAGTACCTAGGCTATATATCTCAGATTACCTGCATTAGAATTACCTGCATTTTGAACACTACCCCGACCCCCAGAATTATTTTGCATACTCAAGTGTGAGAAACGATCTCAGTATAATGGCATTTCTCTTCATCCTTCCAAATCTGGACCATTGTGGTCCCCAAATCAGAGGCAGCCAACAGCATCACCCAGGAAGTTATTAGAAATGCAAATTCCTGGGTCCCACCCCAGCTACGGGACTTCTAGAAGGCCAGGCATATTTCCAAATTTTCATTCCTCTGGTTTAGGTCCTCAGTTTGGGAAGAATGGGGTAACTTTGATGATAGGTTTTCTTTGGGGATAAGCAAATTCAGCTCTCCGTGGTTCTTAAAACCCCTCCACTTAGCCCTACTTCCCCAATCCTTTTGCTCTACTTTTCATTTTTCTTTTCTTGACCCTAACCCCTCTCCAGGAGTGAAGATGGCTTTTCGTGTCTCAGACAATGAGTTGGACCTGGAAAGTATTGGAGAGCTGATGGAAAACCCTGCACTTACAAGACTGAACAGTTTAAAAGCAAAGGGAAGACTGAGTTTTGTAACACCCACAGAAAATGAAGCTGATACACAATTCCTGACATTTAAGCACACTACAAAAGCTCAGGAGAGGACAAGAAAACGACAGCAGCCTATAAAACTAGAGCCTCTGGTAAGTTTGAAAACCAGCATTTTAGCCACCTTTGGCTACAGAGGATGTTGCTTTGGGGGATGGAAGTAATTTCTAGACTCTTAATTAACAAAGAAGGAAAGAAAACCTGAAAGTTAAGACTTGTTTATGAAATTGTAAACACACTTATTTATTCAAAATTATTGAGCTCTAAATACTGTTTGAGGTGGTGGGATGCAGTGGTGAACAAAGTTTTCTAGCAGATAAATTCTCTCTAGCATTATGTACAATATGGATACTTAACTATGTAGGCTGTAAGGCTTTTAGGTGCTAGGGTACCATTTGATAGTAGGAACTTCAGTAGGAGTAATATATATAATTACATAATTGTATTATTTTTAAAATAAAAATAAGTAAAGCCTAGTGTCATGAAAAATTTTGTACATGTCTGAAAATAGTTTTAAGAATCCATTTATGCCCTTGGATAATTATATATCCATGTAAAAGAGCAGTGAAAGTGCATTAAAAAGTAAAAAGTGAAAGTTCTCACTCGGACCTTCAGATGTTAACTCCTGTTGTTAGTGTTTGCCTTTCAGGCTGTTTTATATGTTTATTCAAATATATGTGTATATATATATATATGTATGTGTTTGTGTATAAACATATAGCTTTAAAGAAAGATTATACAGTACATACTGATCTTCAAAGTACTGATTTCACTAAAACATATGGAAGTCTTTCCAATTTGTGCATACAGAGGTATCTTCTTTTTTTTTTTTTTAATAGAAGATGTTGGGGATAGGAGTTTATTAATTAATTTCTTTATTTTTGACTGTGTTGGGTCTTCGTTTCTGTGCGAGGGCTTTCTCTAGTTGTGGCAAGTGGGGGCCACTCTTCATCGCGGTGCGCGGGCCTCTCACTGTCGCGGCCTCTTTTGTTGCGGAGCACAGGCTCCAGACGCGCAGGCTCAGTAGTTGTGGCTCACGGGCCCAGTTGCTCCGCAGCATGTGGGATCTTCCCAGACCAGGGCTCGAACCCGTGTCCCCTGCATTGGCAGGCAGATTCTCAACCACTGCCCCACCAGGGAAACCCCAGAGGTATCTTTTCTAACAGCTGCACTGTGTTTTGTTGCATGGATGTGCCATAATAGAGTACCCATTAGTTGTTCTCCTAAAAGGAGTTCTGGTTATTTCCTTTTCATTCTGTTGTTGTTATTATTTTGCTGTTGCAGATAATGCTGCATTGAATGACTGCCTTTGGACAGATAAAAGTGGATTTTCAGAAGTGGCGTTTTGTAGGTCATAGAATATGTACGTTTTAATTTTGAAAACTATGGCCCAACTGTGCTGAAAGGTTTACCTTTGCACCTACGATGTATAAGAGGTCCTGCTTACCTACATCCTTGCCAAAACTGATGCTATCAGTTCTCTTAGTTTTGCTAGACTGATAAGTTAGAATGGCATCACATTGTTGTTGTGATTTGCATCTTATTAATGAAGTTAATTGTATTTTCATTCATTCATTGGCATGTATGTAACTTATTTCGTGGATTCTGTTCATAATCACTGTCTACTTTAAAATTTGATTGTTTGCTTTTTTCCTATCAGTTTCTGAGGTTTTTAGAAACATATATATATAATGTATATATGTGTAACTGAATCACTGTGCTGTATACCTGAAATTAACATGATATTGTAAATCAACTATATTTGAATTAAAAAAAATAATAAAAACATATATATACATATATATTATGGGTGTTAACCCTTATTCCATTGCTTCTCAAATTCAGGTACTGATTCATGCTGGAGGAAAACATTCTTGAAGGTCCATAGTGCTCATTTGTTATTTTTATTTTAATGTTACTTTATGTGAAAAACGGTTTACCTAGGGATTAATTCAAAATTTTAATAAACAAATTAACATCTTAAATGCAAAGAAAACTACACAGCCAATTGCAATTCTGATTAACAGAAAATGCAAAGTAACAGATGTTGTTGACACTGAACTTCCATTTGCAAGGTGGGTATGACACTGCCTGCAGCTGCTCTCTTCTCCAGAGAGCAGTGTGCCTGCACTTTGCATTGTGGGGAGTTTTGGGGCCTCTCTACTATTTTTTTCCCATGGAATTAGTATTAAACCTTTTACACTTGTTTCTTTCTGACGGGTTTACCTTCATGTGGCAAAAGTGTATAATTAACCCTTGATGATTAAAGTAGTTCCATTTGACATCAGTGTGATAAATTTATGTATATTGACTTCAACGCCTACTACATGCCAGGCTCTGAGTCATACTCTGGGGATACAACAGTGAACAAGGGAGAACAGATTCCTGTTGACATTCTAGTAATCCTAAATAATTAAACTGAAGAACGTCATCTAATGATAGGTGCTGTTAAGAAAATAATATAGGGAATGTGGTCAAGACAAACAGCAGGCTACTTTAGATTGGGTGACTACAAAGGTCTCCCTGCGGAGATGTCATCTGAGTGAGTCCCAGACTATAGCCTTTATCACCTGCCAGACTGTGAATGGACAAGCCTTCAGAGATTACAGTCCCCAGCCCTTGAGCTGCCTCAGCTGATGTCAAGTGGAGCAGAAGCAAGCTGTCCTCACTGAGCTCTACCTACATGGTAGATTTTTAAGCAAAATAAATGTTGTTGTTCTGTTTTAAGTCACCAAGTTTGGAGCATTTTGTTATGTACTAGGTGACTGGAACAATATAACAAATACATGAATATAGTAGTTCTGCAATATTAAAAATACTAAGGAATAAAGTGAAAATGACATAAATTTCTACCACATGGAGAGAGTAGCTTAGTATTCAAGAGACTAATTTCATGTGTATAGGTACATGTAGTTTGATTTGTTCTGACAGAGTTAGTAATACTATGTTTGTTCTTTTTATCATTGCCATCCTTCCCCTCTCCTCCCCTCCCCTTCTTTGTTCTTTTCTCCTCCTCCTATGCCCACCTCCCCACCTTCCTCCTCCTCTCTCTCTTCTTCTCTTCCCTCTTTCTTTCCCTCTCCCACTCTTCTTCTTTTACATTTTTCCTTACCTTCAATTCTCCAATCTCTGACCCCCATTTCTATAGTATCTATCATTAACAACAATCTGATGTACATCCTTTCTTGCTTTTCTCCATGCTCAATTTTATATAAATGGATAAATACACAAAAATACATATTTTTACATATTTTTTTATGAATACACAAGATAAAAAGATGTAAATTATAACATCAAAAACATAAAATGTGGGGGGGGATAAAATGGAGAGCTTTAGAATGCATTCAAGTTTAAGTTATTATCAACTTAAATCATTACAAATATAAGATTTTTTTAAGTGAGTTTCATGGTAACTACAAAGCAAAAACCTATAGTAGATACACAGAAGATAAAGAGAAAAGAATCTAAGCTACTGAACTACTGAAGAATATTATCAAATCTAAAAGGAAGAGAGCAAGAGAAGAAAAAAGGAGCAAAAGAATCATAAAATAGCCAGAACATAATTTACAAAATGGCAATAAGTACATACATATCAATAATTACTTTAAATGTAAATAGACTAAATTCTCCAATCAAAAGACACAGACTAGCTGATTAGATTTTTTTAAATAGACCCATCTATTTTAAATTTCTTATAGGCATCTACATGCTGCCTACAAGAGACTCACTAGAGATGTAAGGGTACACACAGATTGAAAGTGAAGGGATGAAAAAGGTATTCCATGCAAATAAAACCAAACGAAAGCTGGGGTAACCATACTTATATCAGACAAAATAGACTTTAAGACAAAGATTGTATTAAGAGACAAGATCATTATATAATGATATAGGGGTCAATCCAACAAGAGGATATAATGTTTGTAAATATGCACCCAATATAGGGGCACCTAAATATATAAAGCAAATACAGATCTAAAGGGACCAAGAGACAGCAATACAATATTAGTAGGGGACCTTAACACCCTTCTTTCATCAATGGAAAAATCTTCCCAACTAAAAAATCAATAAGGAACATTGCCCTTAAATGACAAGTTTGAACTAATGGACTTAAGAGACGTATATAGAAATTCCATGCAAAAGCAACAGAATACACTGTCTTCTCAAGTGCACATGGAACATTCTCCAGGATGGATTATATGTTAGGCAACAGCACAAGTCTTAATAAATTTAAGAAGACTGAAATCATATCAAGCATCTTTTCTGACCACAGTAGTATGAAACTAGAAGTCAATTACAAGAAGAAAATTGGAAAATTCACAAATTTGGTCAAGGAAAATTGGGTCAAAGAAGAAACCAAAAGACAAATTAAAAAATACTTTAAGACAAATGAAAATGGAAATACAACATATCAACACTTATGGGATGCAGCAAAAGTGGTTCTAAGAGGGAATTTCATAGGGACAAATGCCTACATTAAGAAACAAGAAATACCTCAAATAAGCAATCTAACTTTACACCTCAAGGAACTAGAAATGGAAGAACAATCAAAGCCAAAAATGAATAGAAAAAAGGAAATAACAAAGATCAGAATGGAAATAAAGGAGATAGACACTGAAAGAACAATAGAAAAGATCAATGAAATTCAATGAAACTAAGAGCTGGTTCTTTGAAAGATAAACAAAATAGACAAAACTTTAGCTAGACTTACCAAGGAAAAAAAAGAAAGAGGACTCAAATAAAATCAGAAATGAAATTTTAGATGTTACAACTGATACCACAAAATATGAAGGATCATAAGAGACTGCTATGAACAAATATGTGCCAATAAATTGGACAACCTAAAAGAAATGGATACATTCCTAGCAACGTACAACCAACCAAGATTGAATCATGAAGAAATAGAAAATTTGAACAAACTGATTACAGTAAGGAGATTGAATCAGTCATCAAAAACCTCCCAACCAACAAAAGTCCAGGACCAGATGGCTTCACTGGTGAATTTTACCAAACATTAAAGAATTAATACCAATCCTTCTCAAACTCTTCCAAAAAACAGAAGAGGAGGGAACTCCTCCAAATTCATTTAATAAGGCCAGCATTATCCTGAAGCCAAAACTAGACAAGGATACCACAAGAAAAGAAAATTGCAGGCCAATATCCCTGACAAACATAGATGCAGAAATCCTCAACAAAATATTAACAAACAGAACTCAATAATACCTTAAAAGGAGCTTACACCATGATCAAGTGGGATTTGTTCCAGGGAAGCAAGGATGGTTCAGTATCCACAAATCAATCAGCATGATACACCACATCGACAAAACAAAGGATAAAAATCATATGATCCTCTCGATAGATGCAGAAAAAGCTTTTGATAAAATTCAACATCCATTTATGATAAAAATTCTCAACAAAGTGGATTAAGAGGGGACATACAACAACATAATAAAGGCCATATATGACAAACCCAAATATAACATAGTATTATGTTAGTATATCACTAACATAATACTCAACAGTGAAAAGCTGAAAGCTTTTCCTCTAAGATCAGGAACAAGACAAGAATGCCCACTCTCAACACTTTCATTCAACATAGTATTAAAAAATCCTAGCCACAGCACTAGGATAAGACAAGAAAAAAGAGATAAAAGGCAAGAAAAAGAGATAAAAGGCATCCAAATTGGAAAGGAAGAAGTAAAACTGTTGCTCTTTGTGAATGACATGATGCTACTTATAGAGAACCCTAAAGAGATCACCAAAAAGCTATTAGAACTCATAAATAAATTCAGTAAATGTGCAGAAAACAAAGTCAAAATACAGAAATCTGTTACATTTCTATACACTAATAATGAACTATCAGAAAGAGAAATTAAGAAAACAATCCCATTTACAGTTGCATGAAAAAGCAGGAAATACCTAGGAATAAACATAACCAAGGAGGTGAAAATACCTGTACACTGAAAACTCTAAGATGTTGACAAAAGAAATCAAGGAAGACATAAACGGAAAGAAATTCTGTGCTCATAGATTGGAATAATTAATGTTGCTAAAATGCTGATACTACCCAAAACAATCTACAGATTCAATGAAATCTCTCTAAGAATTCCAATGATATTTTTCACAGGAGTGGAACAAACAATCCTAAAATTGTATGAAACCACAAAAGATCCCAAATAGCCAAAGCAATCTTGAGAAGGAACCATGAAAGATCTTGAATAGCCAAAGCAATTTTGAGAAAGAAGAACAAAGTGGGAGGTATCATGTGTCCTAATTTCAAACAATATTGCAAAGCTATAGTAATCAAAGCAGGATGGAGTTGGCATAAAACAGACACATAGATCAATGAAACAAAATAAAGATTCCAGAAATAAATCCATACATATATGGTCAATTAATTTATGACAAAGGAGCCAGGAATATACAATGGAGAAAGGACAGTCTTTTCAATAAATGGTATTGGGAAAACTGAACAGTCACATGGAAAAACAAAACTGGACCACTAACTTACACCATACACAAAAGCTAACTGAAAATGAATTAAACATTGGAACAGAAGACCTGAAACTATAAAACTTCTAGAAGAAAACATAGGTTGTAAGCTTCTTGAGATCAGTCTTGGCAATGATTTTTTGGATTTGATATCAAAAGCAAAGGTAACAAAAATTAATATACAGAAATCTGTTGCATTTATATATACCAACAATGAAAGACCAGAAAGAGAAATTAAGGAAACAATCCCATTTACCATCGCATCAAAAGTAATAAAATACCTAGGAATAAACCTACGAAAGGAAGCAAAAGACCAGTACTCCAAAAACTATAAGATGCTGATGAAAGAAATCAAAGATGACATAAACAGATGGAAAGATATACCATGTTCTTGGGAAGAATCAATATTGTCAAAATGACTACACTACCCAATGCAATCTACAGATTTAATGCAATCCCTATCCAGTCACCAATGGCATTTTTCACAGAACTAAACCCATACACCTATGGTCAATTAACCTACAACAAAGAAGGCAAGACTATACAATAGAGGAAAAAGAGTCTCTTCAATAAATGGTGCTGGGAATGTAAATTGGTACAACTCCTATGGAGAACAGTATGGAGGTTCCTTAAAAAACTAAAAATAAAGCTACCATATGATCCTGCAGCCCCACTCCTGGACATATATCTGGAGAAAACCGTAATTTGAAAAAATACATGCATCCCAGTGTTCATTGCAGCACTATTTACAATAGCCAAGACATGGAATCTACCTAAATGTCCATCAACAGATGAATGGATAAAGAAGATGTGGTACATATATACAATTGTATATTACTCAGCCATAAAAAAGAATGAAATAATGCCATTTGCAGCAACATGGATGGACCTAGAGATTATCACACTAAGTGAAGTAAGCCAAAGATGAATATCATATAATATGCCTTATATGTGGACTCTCTCTCTCTCTCTCTCTCTCTCTCTCTCTCTCTCTATATATATATATATATATATATATATATAGAGAGAGAGAGAGAGAGAGAGAGAGAGAGTATATATATATATATATATATATATATATACACACACACACACAAATGAACTTATTTCCAAAAGAGAAAGAGACTCACAGACATAAAACAAATTCATGGTTACCAAAGGGGAAAGCGGAGGGGTGGTGGTCGGGGGAGGGCTAAATTGAGAGGTTGGTATTAACATGTACACACTACTATATATAAGGTAGATAACCAACAAGGGCCTACCATATAGCACAGAGAACTATGCTCAATGTATAACTGAATCACTGTGATGTATGCCTGAATCTAACACAATATTGTAAATTAACTATACTTCAATAAAATATTTTAAAATTTATTAAAAACAACAAAAGCAAAGGTAACAAAAGCAAAATAAACAAGCGGGACTACATAAAACTAAAAGGCTTCTGCACAACAAAGTAAACCTTCAACAAAATGAAAAGGAAACCTCTGGAAGAAACTATTTGCAAATCATATATCGGATATGAGGTTATAATCCAAAATATATAAGGAACTCATACAACTCATAAAACAATCAAATTTTAAAGATGGGGCTTCCCTGGTGGCGCAGTGGTTGAGAATCTGCCTGCCAATGCAGGGGACACGGGTTCGAGCCCTGGTCTGGGAAGATCCCACATGCCATGGAGCAACTGGGCCCATGAGCCACAACTACTGAGCCTGCGCATCTGGAGCCTGTGCTCCGCAACAAGAGAGGCCGCGACAGTGAGAGGCCCACACACCGCGATGAAGAGTGGCCCCCGCTCGCCGCAACTAGAGAAAGCCCACACACAGAAACAAAGACCCAACACAGCCAAAAGTAAATAAATAAATAAATAAATAAATTTTTTTTTAAAAAAAGGAAAGCAAGGATATTTAAAAAAAAACAAAAACTTAAAGATGGGCAGAGGACCTGAATAGACGTTTTTCCAAAGAAGACATACAGATGGCCAACAGATTCATGAAAATGTGCTCAACCTCACTGATCATCAGGGAAATGTGAATCATAACCACAATGAGGTATCGCCTCACACCTGTTAGAAAGGCTATTTTCAAAAAGACAAGAAATAGGAAATGTTTGCAAGGATGTGGAGAAAAGGGAATCCTTGTGTACTGTTGATAGGAATGTATATAAATTGGTGCAGTCACTATGGAAAACAATATGAAGTTTCCTGAAAAAATTAAAAATGTGATCCAGCAGTCATACTTCTGGGCATTTATCTGAAAGAAATAAAAATACTAGCTCAAAAAGATACTTATAGATACGTATAATTGCACCCCATATTCATTACAGCATTATTTACAATACCCAAGACATGGAAGCAACCTATGTGTCCACCAGTGTAAAAACAGATAAAGAAAATGTAGTATATATACACACAATAGAATATTATTCAGCCATAAAAAGAAGGAAATCTTGCCATTTGCAACAACATGGATGGACCTTGAAGGCATTATGCTAGGTGAAATAAGTCAGACAAAGAAAGATGAATACTGTATGATCTCACATGTGGAATCTAAAGAAAATGAAAACTGAACTCATAGAATCAGAGAACAGATAGGTGTTTGCCAGAGAACAGGTTGAGGGGGTGGGGTGGATGAAATGAGTGAAGGGGGTCAAAAAGTGCAAACTTCCAGTTATAAAATAAAGGAGGTCCTGGGGATATAATGTACAGCATGCTGACTATAGTTAATAATACTCTATTGTATATTTTAAGGTTGCTAAGAGAGAATATCTTAAAAATTCTTATTATAAGAAAAAAAGTGGGGCTTCCCTGGTGGCGCAGTGGTTGAGAGTCCACCTGCCGATGCAGGGGACACGGGTTTGTGCCCCAGTCAGGGAAGATCCCACATGCCGCGGAGCGGCTGGGCCCATGAGCCATGGCCACTGAGCCTGCATGTCCAGAGCCTGTGCTCCGCAATGGGAGAGGCCACAACAGTGAGAGGCCTGCATACTGCAAAAAAAAAAAAAAAGAAGAAAAAAAGTGTAACTATGTGTGATGATGGATGTTAACTAGATTTATTGTGGTGATCGTTTTGCAACATATACATATGTTGTACACAAACTAATATAATGTTATATATCAATTATGTCTCAATAAAAAATAAAATAATATTCAAATAATAGTACTCTTCTAACACATTTGCTGTAAAGATTAATGGGTGTTAAAGTTTTGTCACATAGAAGAAGCTCAATAAATGGTAGTTAATATTGTTATTTAAAAAAAACTATAAACAAAATTTCGGGAATTTGCACCCAACTATATAATATATCATTGCCAGTGGGATTTATCTCAGGAATGTAGGGAATTAACCATTTAAAAAGCAATCACTGTAATTCACCATATTACCCCACTGAAAAAAAAACATAATTATATCAATAGATGTAGATAAATCCTTTGACAAAATCCACCACCCATTCCTGATAAAACTCTCAGCAAATTAGGAGTAGAAGAGACCTTCCTCAAGTGAGTAAGGGTCATCCATGAACAACCTACACCTAACCTCAGACTTAATGGTGAAAAATTATGAACAAATAAGGATGTCTGCTCCCAGCATTTCTGTTTAACAATGTATTAGAGGTGGTAGCCATTGCAGTAAGGTAAGGAAAAGAGATAAAAGGAACCCAGATTAGAAAGGAAGAAGTAAAAATTTTCCTTCACAAAGAACATGATCATCTACTTGGAAAATCCAGTGAAAGCTATGAAAAAGTTACTAGAACTGATAATGAGGTTAGCAAGGGTACAGAATACAAGATAGTATAAAAAACTAGTTGCACATCTATGTATGAGCAATTTGAAATTGAAATTAAATAAAAATACTAGTTACAATAGCAACAAAAGTATGAATTGAGGGTAAATCTAATGAGAATGTGCAAGGCCTGAAGAATGAATACTACAAAATATAACAGAAATTAAAGAAGCTCTAAATGAAGAGTGATACTGTGTTTGTAGTTTAGAAGACTCAATATTTTCAAGATGTCAGTCCTCCTCAAATTGATCTATAAATTTAACGCAATTCCAATCAAAGTCTCAGCAGTATTTCTCCTTTTTGGTAGAAATTGACAAGCTGATTCTAAAATTCACAGAAAAATGCAAAGGACTTAGAACAACCAAAACAACTTTGAAAGAGAAGATCAAAGTTTAAAGTCTAATGCTCCTGATTTCAGTACTTACTATTAAACTACAATAATTAAGACATTGTAGTATTGGTGTCAAAATAGACAAATAGACTGATGGAACACAAGAGAGAGTCCAGATATAAGCCTATACAAATATGGATTCCACTGGAAGAGTGCCCATGAAAAGTTGCTTGGTTTCCCCCAGACTTTGTCCCATACACCTTTTCTCTTTGTTAATTTTAATTGTTTTCCCCTTTTTCTTTAATAAATAATAGCCATGAGTACAGCTACTCATGTAGTTGTAGGCTTTTTGATGATAGCCATTCTTACTGGTGTGAGGTGATATCTTATTGTGGTTTTGATAAGCATTTCTCTAATAATTAGTGATGTTGAGCATATTTTCATATGCCTGTTGGCCATCTGTATGTCTTCTTTGGAGAAGTGTCTATTTAGGTCTTCTGCCCATGTTTTGATTTGGTTATTTGGTTTTTCAATATTAAGCTTTATGAGCTGTTTGTATATTTTGGATATTATTTGCAAATATTTTCTCCTATTCCATAGGTTGTTTTTTCATTTTGTTTGTGGTTTCCTTTGCTGTGCAAAAGCTTTTAAGTTTGATTAGGTCCAATTCATTTATTTTTGCTTTTATTCATTTTGCCTTGTGAGCCTAATCTAAGAAAACATTGCTAAGATTTATGTCAGAGAATGTTTGGCCTATGTTCTCTCCTAGGTGTTTTATGGTATCATGTCTTATATTTAGGTCTTTAAACCATTTCGAGTTTATTTTTGTATATAGTGTGAGGGCGTGTTCTAATTTCATTGATTTACATGTAGCTGTCCAGCTTTCCCAACACTATTTGTTGAAGAGACTGTCTTTTCTTCATTGTATATTCTTGCCTCCTTTGTCATAGATTAATTGACCATAGGTTTATTTGGTAGGTTTATTTCTTTTCCATTGATCTATATGTCTGTTTTTGTGCCAGTGCCACATTGTTTTTTATACTGTAGCTTTGTAATATTGTCTGAAGTCTGGAAGGGTGTTGTCTCCAGATTTGTTCTTTCTCCTCAGGATTGCTTTGGCAATTCTCAGTCTTTTGTGTTTCTGTATAAATTTTATGATTATTTGTTCTAGTTCTGTGAAAAATGTCATGGGTATTTTGATAGGGATCACATTAAATCTGTAGATTGTTTTGGGTAGTATGGCCATTTTAACAACATTAATTCTTCCAATCCAAGAGCATGGGATATCTTTCCATTTCCTTTATGAATGTTTTATAGTTTTTAGTATATAGGTCTTTCACCTCCTTAGTTAAGTTTATTCCTAGGGATTTTATTTTTTTGATGCAGTTTTAAACAGGATTGTTTTCTTACTTTCTCTTTCTGATATTTCATTATTAGTGTAAAGAAATGCAACAGATTTCTGTATGTTAATCTTGTATCCTTCTACCTTGCTGAATTTATTTATTAGCACTAATAGTTTTTGTATGGAGATTTTAGGGTTCTCTCTATTGCGTATCATGTCATCTGCAAAGAGTGACAGTTTTACCTCTTTCCTTCCAATTTGGATACCTTTTATTTCTTTTTCTTGTCTGATTGCTGTGGCTAGGACTTCCAATACTGTGATAGAAGTGGTGAGAATGGGCATCCTCGTCTTGTTCCTGAATTTAGCAGAAAGCCTTTCAGCTTTTCATGGTTGAGTATTAAGTTATCTGTGGGTTTGTGGTAAATGGCTTCCCTTGTAACTGCCTTTAGAATCCTATCTTTATCTTTAATTCTCACCATTTTAATTATGATATGTCTTGGTGGGGATCTGTTTGGGTTTATCTTGTATAGGACTCTCTGTTCTTCCTGTACCTGGATATCTGTTTCCTTCTTTAGGTTTGGGAAGTTTTCAGTCATAAATTCTGCAAATACATTTTTGATCCTCTTTTCTCTCTCTTCTCTTTCTGGAACCCCTATTATGCTTAGGTTGGCATCCTTCATATCACTCTCTATATCTCATGTGTTGCTTTCTTTTTTTTTTCATTTTTATTTCTGTCTGCTGTTCTGATTGGGTGATTTCCATTATTCTATCTTCCAGGTCACTTATTCATTCTTCTTTTTTATTTAGTGTGCTATTTATTGCTTCTAGATTGGTTTTTATTTCACCAATTGAGTTGTCTAATTTTGATTGGTTTGTCTTTACAGTTTCCAGTTCCTTGTTACAGTGATCTGCATTTCTATCAATCATCTTTCTTAATTCCTTTAGCATTTTTATTATCTCCTTTTTGAACTTGTGGTCTAACAGTCTGGTGAGGTCTGTTTCATTATTTGTTCTTTCAGGAGATTTCTCTTGTTCTTCTAATTGGGAGTAGTTCCTCTGCCTTTTCATTTTACTTAAACTTTCTCTGTCTCTATGAATTCAGGAGAAGCAGTTATCTACTGTGGTGTATGAAGGGATATTTTTAAGTGGGAGTGACCCTGTGTAGACTGTGTGAGTCCAGTATTTTTGGTGCAGTGGCTGGGTTTGGTATGAATGACAGCCACATCTTTCCTCATAGTGTGCTGGCCATTACCCCTTGATAGTAGGTGTGATTGATGTTGTGGTCTCCAGAGCCTGTGCTGGATGTCAGATGAGACCTCCTCTTTGCTCCATGGCTGTCACAGCCCTGTTGGGGTAGGGTCTGCTCCCCAGTTGTTGGAGTAGAAGCCCTGAGGGTTGGGTTTGATCAGGATCCATTGCCCTTGAGTGTGTGAAATAAAATTCATATTTTATGGCAAGACGAAAAATTTAAACATAAAAATTCTTCTCTGCACTTTGGCCTGCTCTCTTCCCCCACAATGCTTGTGTTTCTGCATTATGCATCAACAAAACCTTCCCCATCAGCAGGAATACCTGCTCAGCCTTAAAGAGCAACATTCTCCCAGCATCAATAAGACAACTCCTTAAAAGATAACATTCCTTCTTGATCTTGTACAGGGTCACATGACCCACCACAATGATGCTTAGAACTGGATCATTTAAACTGCCAATAAAATGTCATTTGATGTGTAGCCTTCTTTCTCAAAAAAATTTATATAACTGTGCCTTGACTTCTAACAGGTGGAACAGTTCTCAGAGCTTTCTGGGGTGCTCTTTCCTGACTGTAATCCTCAAATTTGGCTTGAATAAAATTTTCCATTTCTTTCTTAGATCGACTGATTAATTTTTCACTGACAAGTGCATGCCCTGCCCCACAGGAGGTGATTGCTAAAGCAAGTGAGGTCCATGTGGTCACAGTAACCCTATGGACTGCCTGTGCAGGTGGCCATGGTTCCATCCAGAAGCAGCCCATGGTCACATCTCTTTCTCCGTGTGTTTGTCCCAGACCTACTGCTAGGCTGTGCTGTGGAGTGGGCTGGGGCTGGGGCCGGGGTGCTGTGGCTGCAGGAATCTAGGTGGTCGTGCTGCCACCTGAAACCTGGGCTGCCTCTGTGGCCAACCTCTCCTAGGACCTGTCAGCTGCAGATCCAGCTCCAAGCTGCAGTGTAGAGTGGGCAGGGCCGGAGCGCTCCTACCAGACACAAAAGAACAACTGTGTGCTCCTGCCCAGGGCCCGTCCCCCAGAGACTCAGCGCCGAGCTACTGTGAGTTTCTGTGGCACCACTTAGTATGCATGCTGACAATGGGCTCCAAGGTTCGGTCCGATCCACATCCCAGGCCCTCCAGCCTGTCTCCCTGCAAGTAGATTGAGTCCTCTCCCAGGGCCTGTTGGTCCAAGATTTGGCACTTTGCCTCTATGAGTATTTGTGGCCCCATCTGGTGTGCACCTTGAACTGGGAAGTGAGGTGTGGCAGCAGCCGCCAGCCCTGGTCTCTCTCTGCCCTGATTATTAGCAAGCCAGCATGCCCACCCTCCTCGGGAGTAGAATTTAGGCTTTTCCAGCCCCTATATCTGTCCCAGCAGACCTCCCGGCAAGTAAGGGGCTTCTCCAGGGCAAGGGTGTGCCCTTGTGGACCTTCTCTCCTTTACGGATCCCTCCCAGGGGCGCCAGTTCCGTCTCGACACCTTTTCCCCCTTCCTACCCAGTTGTGTGGAGAAGTTTGTTGAAGCTTTGGTTGTATAGGAGTTCTTCTGCCAGTTTCCCGTTGGTTTTCTGTGAGACTTGTTCCACATGTAGATGTATTTTTGATGTGTTTGTGGGCGGAGGTAAGCTCCATGTCCTCCTACTCCGCCATCTTGATCCCCCTCCAACAATTTTGTTTTTAAAAGCCCAAAAGTGGAAACGACCACCATGTCCATCAAGTGGTGAATGAATAAATTGTGGTGTTTCTACACTATAGGATACTACTCAGCCTTAAAAATAAATGAATTATGTGTACATGAAACAACATAGAGGAATCTCAGCATAATTATGCTGAAAGATGGTGGGCAAAAAAAATACATACTATTTTATTACATTTATATAAAGGGCTGGAAAATGCAAACTAATGTATGGTGATAGAAAATAGATCAGTATTTGCCTAGGGAGGAGTATTGGAAAGGAACCTGAAAAGGCTCATGGTTGGGTTCTGTTCATTATCTTGACTGTGTCATATATGTATATATATATATATATATATATATATATATATATCAGCACATCAAATTGTACACTTTAAATACATACAGCTTAATGTATGTCTATTATATCTCAAGAGAGCTGTTAAAATAATTTAAACTGTTAAAAAATACTCACATTTCCCTGATTGTCTTATAATAATTTTGTTTGCAGCATCCTTGTTAAAATTTAGATCAAAATAAGATCCATGCACTAGCTGGTTGATGTTTCTCTTAAGTCTCTAGGTCTGTAAGTTCCCCATCAACTCTTTTATTTTTTCTTAGGAAAAAATTTTAATGAGCAAAATTTGGTTATTTTTCTATATAGTTCCACAGTCTAATTTTGTTGACTGTATCCCCACTGTAGTAGCTAACCTATATTTCTCTGGTTCTTGTATTTCCTATATGTTGGTAGTTAGGTTTAGAGTCTTAAGTTTGATTTTCTGGGGGCATGAGTACTTCCGTAGCAGGTGTAGTGTTCTTTCATTAAATTGGCATATAGAAGCTGGTTGTCTTTTTTTCCCCAGTTTTATTGAGATATAATTGACATAAAGCACTGTATAAGTTTAACATGTACAACATAGTGATGTGACTTACATGCATCATGAAATGTTTATCATGATAAGTTTAGTGAACAACCATCATTTTGTATAGATACAAAATAAAAGTAATAGAAAAAATTTTCCTTGTAATGAGAACTCTTAGGATTTACTCTTTTAACAACTTTCATATGTAATATACAGCAATGTTAATTATATTTATCATCTTGTACCTTACATCCCTAGTACTTATTTATCTTATAATTGGAAGTTTGTCTTACTGAAGGTTACAATCTATTTACAGTTATTACAAAATATTAGCTGTATTCTCTGCTTTGCAAAATACATTCTTGTAGCCTATCTT
This sequence comes from Phocoena sinus, assembly GCF_008692025.1. Classification (NCBI taxonomy): domain Eukaryota; kingdom Metazoa; phylum Chordata; class Mammalia; order Artiodactyla; family Phocoenidae; genus Phocoena; species Phocoena sinus. The sequence continues at coordinate 75,305,010 of NC_045775.1, forward strand.
ACACCCAATAGTTTATACCTCCCACTCCCCGGCCCCTATAATATTGCTCCTACCCCCCACTGGTAACCACTAGTTTGTTCTCTATATCTGAGTCTGCTTCTTTTTTATTATATTCACTAGCTTGTTGTATTTTTTGGATTCCACATATAAGTGATATCATGCAATATTTGTCTTTCTCTGTCTTAACTTAGCATAGAGATAGACTTTCTTAACAGTGTTGTAAAATTCACCTCTTATATTTTCATCTAGTACTTTTTTTCCTTGATCTTTTTTTATTGAAGTATAGTTGATTTACAATATTTTATTAGTTTCAGGTGTACAGCATAGTGAGTCAATATTTTTATAGATTATACTCCATTTAAAGTTATTATAAAATATTGGCTATGTTCCTTGTGCTGAACAATATATCCTTGTAGCTTATTTATTTTATACATAGTAGTTTGTATTTCTTCATCCCTTACCCCTATCTTGCCCCTCCTCCCTTCCCTCTCACCACTGGTAACCACTCTATATCTGTGAGTCTACTTCTTTTGTTATATTCACTAGTGTGTTTTATTTTTTAATTCTACATATAAGTGGTAACATATGTCTCACTTATTTCACTTAACATAATACCCTCCAGGTTCATCCATGTTGCTGCAAATGGCAAAATTCTGTTCTTTTTAATGGCTGAATAATAGTCCACTGTATATATATAAGACATCTTCTTTATCCATTCATCTATTGATGGGCCCTTAGGTTGCTTCCATATCTTGGCAATTGTAAATAATGCTGCAGTGAACATGGAGTGCATATATCTTTTTGAATTAGTGTATTTGTTTTCTTCAGATAAATACCCAGGAGTGTAATTGCTGGGTCATATGGTAGTTCTTTTTTTAACATTTTTTGAGGAAACTCCATACTGTTTTCCATAGTGGCTGTACCAATTTACATTCCCACTAACAATGTGCAAAAGTTCCCTTTTCTCCACATCCTCGCCCACATTTGTTATTTGTGTTATTTTTGATGATAGCCATTCTGACAGGTGTGAGGTGATATCTCATTGTGGTTTTGATTTGCACTTTCCTGATGATTAGAGATGCATTTCCTCTTTGGAAGTATGCCTATTCAGATTCTCTGCCCATTTTAAAAGTCAGGTTGTTTGGTTTTGTGATGATCTTCAATTAGTTATGGCTATGGGAAGTGATTAGTGACCTTTGGGTAGAGTGGGAGTTCTGTATGATCCCACGGTAACTATTGTAGTGAATGGTGGGGGTTTGTATTGGACAATTAGTGAGTATGTGATTTCATGCCTCTGTGTACTTTCTGTCATAATGTCACCCTTAGAAGTATTCATTGGTATTTAAAGGGCAGAATTAATGGAAACCAAGTAGAAAAGTCTTAGTCAAGCAACAGGCCATGGACAATGATGATAGCTGCTAATAATGATTGTGGCTTAGATAGGAAATTAGTCCAGGAAGGTGATCAATTTCCAACAGAGATAGAGTCCAAAGGTAGTGAAGAACAAGTTCACATTAATATTTAAAAGATTAACATGTCTTTTTATTTCCCAAAGCCAGTGCTAAAAGCCTACCAAGATCATAAGAAATCAGAATACATATATGAGCAGAACCGATACCAGTTAATCACTTCTGGAGTCCTAAAGCCTCCAGGAAGCACTGAAGAAAGACGTTCTACCAAATCTCTTGTTCGGCTCAAGCGTGAAGATTCTGTGAAAAAGAAAAAACAGGTAAGTATTTAAGTACTTAATTGATCTTTTTAATGTTAGTTTCATATAGCGTTGCTAACATGCTTTTAACTCATAAGGATAGTGGCAAAATCTTTTCCCCTTAGGTTATGTAATGGATTGGGGGAATACAGTATTTCCCAGTTCTTCCTATTTAAGGAAAATTTGGACAGTAGAGTAAAATCATAAAGGAAAACTTTTAGCATTCATATAGTGTCTTCTGATCTTCTCTAGAAGACATGTTAAAAGAAGACATAATAGTATTTTGAATGTTATTATAACTTTTATGAAATTTTCATCATTATCCCCCCAAATCTTTGAAGACCTTGGTGAAGGGCAATAAAATGGAAACTGAACCAACTAGAGAGACAACTTTTGTAATTGGTGAGAGTTGTAGAGTGGGGAAGTTGCCTTGCAATGAATAAGTGAATAGTAGTTCTGGGGCAAAATCACTAGAGCCTGGCTTTATGTAAACACCTGTAGATAATTAAACAAAAGAACAGAAGTGGAAGAAAATGTGGAGGACACACCCACAATAAAAATACCAATAGAGCCAAGAATTCTCTGAGCTTTTTATTGAGAGGATCTTTCAGTGCGCGTTGTCTGTCTTTCAGGCTTTGGGCTGCAGTGCTAGAAATTGAGAGTTGAGGACAAGCTCTGTCCTCGAGGATTTCAGAATCTGGAGGTGGGAAATGAACAAGTAAACACTTAAGCACAGTGAGGTGTGATAAGAGCTCTCACTGATCATTTAAAGTACAAAATAATGGAGAACTGAGCAGAAGGGATGCTTACACCTGGTGGCCAGGGGGATCGTCTGTGGAAGAACAGCTACCCTAGGGAACTGCACTAAGCTCGGAGGAATAAGTGGAAAGTTAACAAGGCAAATAAGGTGGGAGAGCTATGGCCTTGGGAGCCATGGGTTTGGGTGAGATTATCCTGAAAGAATATCATATGATAAATTGTATGAAATTGTATAGCTTCAGTTAATTTGGTTTCTGTGAAGTAGAAAGAGAGAACGAGATATTTTAAGTGGGGCCAAGAAAGATCTGATTGTACATTAATTAGCTCATTTGGTATAAAGTGGGTTTCAAGAGCTTGAATTTTAAAAAGAGATTATGCAAACTATTATATTATATATAGGAAGGATTAATAAAACAAGGTCCTACTGTATAGCACAGGGAACTATATTCAATATCCTGTGATAAACCATAATGGAAAAGGATATGAAAAAGAATATATATGTGTAAAACTGAATCACTTTGCTGTACAGCAGAAGTTATCACAACATTGTAAATCAACTATACTTCAATAAAATTTTTTAAAAATAAAAGCGAGAGAGATTGTGTGCACATCTGGGATGAAGGAAGTAGCTGAAAAGGAATAAGTTATAGGTTATGTTTGGCTGTAACTGTAACTAAATGAAGGATTCAGTAAAGAGTTAGAGGTTGAATGGAAATGTGGAAGAAAGGGGATATTCTATTTAAAAGGAGAAGGGTATTTATTCTGAGAAGAGGTTCATTTTTCTGGGTATTGATTTCTCAGAATGAGTTCAGAATGGAAATGTATCTAGTAAGGTTTACTGGGAGATGAAGGAAGGAAGGAAGGAAGGAAGGAAGGAAGGAAGGAAGGAAGGAAGGAAGGAAGGAAGGATGGAAGGAAGGAAGGAAGGAAGGAAGGAAAGAAGGGAGGGAGAGAGGGAGGGAGGGAAGGAGGGAGGGAGGAAGGAAAGAAGGACGGAAAGTTGAAGGCTTTGCTTCCGGTAATTAAGAAAGATTGACTTATCGATTGGACTGGGAATCCACCATAGAGGAATATGATAGATGTTCTACAATTTATGAATAAATGCTTCCTCTATTTCCCTCCCCCAACTACTGCAAAATCCAAACATATGTGACTGTTTAAATTGAATTACATCTTCCCACTGAGTTACATAATTAGAAATGAAATGAAAATGTTTAGGCCTATTGTTGAAGAAACCTTTCACTTAGAATGCAGTACAACTTTTTAAGAGATATAATAAATAAAACAAATGCATTTCCTGTTAAAATATTAATACTCTTGTCTCATAAAAGAGTTAACTACAGCTCTTGTTGAAACATTGGGACAAAGCAATATATATTTTCTCTGGTTCTGGTATCTGGTTTGGCCTCTTCTTTTATATAAGAAAACAGTACCTTTGTTGCTATCCCTGGCCGATAAATGAAAGGAGCATATTTTATCTTTGATTTTAAAGATGTATGTCCTTTAGCTCTGAAATTCCCAGGATTCTATTCTGAAACCCCTATTCAATGAGGTATTTAATCAGAGATAGAGAATAATGATCCCTATGAATACAAATCTTATGGGGACATTGTTCCACAGAGCTTATGGTAATAACTCTTTTATAGAAATGGCAACCTCTATTAACTCTGCTAATAGGCAATAAAGATATCATTTATATATGTACCTCAATTATTCACCAAAGCAGGTCTGCAATGCAGATTCTTTTTTCTTAAAGCCAGTCCTGTCAGAGAGACAAAGGGATGACTGTTGGAGTTGATGTCACATTTCCTCAAACACGGTTATCAACCTCCTCGGCAGGAGGAGAAGACGTGTTTGATGCTCTCCCAAGTTTGTTGGGGAGGAGCAAAGGAGTGTGAGTGGCACTGAGAGCAGACAGTGGGACCCAGGGATTGGAGCAAACCTCAAGTGTGTGAACATGGTGGGGACTTAGCTTTGGGGCTCCACACGTGGTCTGGAACCAGCAGCATCTGCATCTCCTGGAAGCAAGTGAGAAATGCAGAATCTCAGGCTCCACCTTGGATTGGCTGGCAGACTCTGCATTTCAACAGGTTACCCAGGTAATTCATATGCACACTGAAATGTGAGAGGCACTGTCTCCAGAACAAACAATTAATTGTGAGTTAATAACATATATGCTTATGCTAAGGACCCACAGGGCAGGAAGCATAAGCATATACGTTACTAACTCACAATTGCCTGTTCTGGAGACAGTGCCTTTCACATTTCAGTGTGCATGTGAGGACACATGTACCCCAGTGTTCATTGCAGCACTATTTACAATAGCCAGGACATGGAAACAACCTAAATGTCTAATGATAGATGAATGGATAAAGAAGATGTGGTACATATATACAATGGAATATTACTCAGCCACAAAAAGGAATGAAATTAGGTCATTTGTAGAGATGTGGATGGACCTAGAGTCTATCATATAGAGTGAAGTAAGCCAGAAAGAGAAAAACAAATATTGTATATTAAAGCATATATGTGGAATCTAGAAAAATGGTACAGATAAACCTATTTGTAGGGCAGGCATACAGATGTAGATGTAGAGAACAGACATGTGGACACGGGGAGGAAGGGGAGGGTGGGATGAATTGGGAGATGAGATTTGACATAAACACACTACCATGTGTAAAATAGATAGCTAGTGGAACCTGCTGTATAGCACAAGGAGCTCAACTCGGTGCTCCGTGATGACCTCGATGGGCGGGGTGGGGGGAGGTGGGAGAGAGGTCCAAGAGGGAGGGAATATAGGTATACATATAGTTGATTCACGTCACTGTACAGCAGAAACTAACACAGCATGTAAAGCAATTTTACTCCAATAAAAAAATAAATAAAATAAGAGGAGGAAGTTCGAAAAAAAGTAACACATATGCTTCTCCAAGGCTATTACATAATACTGATCCCCAATACTCAATGTAACAACCCGTCACATTCATTAAAAATAGTTTATTATGAGTTATGACGACAGCTGTCCAAGATGTCACGCACCGAAAAGCATCAAGGTTGTCAGAACGAAGTGGGGCTGGTGGGGGCAGGCAGGGTGTTGAGGGAAAGGCCACAGTCAGGGGAGATACAGAGCAACTGAGCAAGGGGAGTGGTGGGCTCTCATAAACACCAGGGAGCTGGTAACATTTTGATGTAATAAACATTTAAGTGAAGGGAGAAGAGAAGGCAATGGGAAGTGTTGCTGGGGGTGCTTGTGAGAAGGAGACGAACATCTGGGCAAGGAGTACTGAGAGGGAATCTATCACTGCCGATCAATAGTTTGAAAGTTTTCAGTTCAAAAATGCTTTCCTTTAAGCCCTAGACATCTTAGGCAGTGTGGTAATTAGTCCTGGAGGTTAATATTTTGTCACATATATAGTTTTTCCCCCCCCGCAAAAAACAACTAATTTTTTGGAAAACTGGCTTTGTTTAGATCCAATGGCCCTCTGCTGAGGCGTTCTCCCCCTCTCCTGCTAAACTGTCACGTACCAGCACTGGAAGAAGAGGCCTCTACGAGATTAGTTCCTCAACTTACCCTAAGTACTATTTCCATGACCGGGAAGAAGTCATTAAAGCCAACATTCAAGATCCCTTGCAAATCATCAAAATAGTACGTGAAAATGAGCACATTGGATTTCTTTATATGATCTCTGCAGTGCCAAGATCTTCCACTGAGTACGATAGATATAATCTGAAGTGAGTTCTCTTTTATGAAGCAATTTATTTAGCAGTAAAAGTTACAAATAAGATTGCAAATGTTATCCATAATCAATTGCGTGTTAATGATTTATCTGATAAAATATAAGTTGGGTTATCATCCAATGACAAATGAATCTTAATCACAACAATTTTGTTTTTCCCATTTTTCTTTACTTATAGACATTTTATAGACACTGCTGTGTTTCTGTGTTTATATTATATTGATATAATTCCATTTATTTTTAATCGGTATTACAAACATATTTTTGATATTTTTTGATTACTGAGAAAAGAGGATGGCAATGTATAAAAAATAGATGATGCTTGATTTTTTTCACATGTCATTTCAGCTTTCCTTAATAGAGTAGAAATAAGGGTTTTTTGTAAGTAAAATGAGCTTGATAATTTAGGGTATTTATATAGATTAATAATACACACACTCACATATACTCTCTATTGTTGCTAAACACAATTTGTTGTTGAAATAATTTGAAGAGTCACCCAAATGCGTCTGTGAATTGCTTTAAAATTCAGCACAACAGGTAACAGGACTTAAAGATGATGCTGACCTTCCTCTGTGGTTGTTTAGTTGGGTTGAATGCTATAGTTGTTGAGATGGTCTTTCCTTGAAGGTGGTTGTAGTTGAGCATTGCCACCAAATTCTTTGAGCTGCCTTCCCCAGTCTCTGCTGCATAGGAAGATAAAAGTTCTTTCTAGGAATTCTCTTCTCCCTTACTCAGCACTGTAGTTTTGATTGAGTCAGCTAACACTGAAAACAACTCTCCTGCTGGGGAGAAGAAAAACATTTTAATCAAATTTTTAAATGATAGATTTATGGTAAACCTGAAAGAGCTTAACAGGAGTGAGAAACAATTTGTAGAAGGAAGAGAGATGCTTATGAAAATCATACAGCAGAATGTATTGAGCACACAGTCTATAGCATGACCATTTCTAGGTGCTAGAGCTGTGTTAGTGAACCATCCAGATCAAAATTGCTGCCGTCATGGAGCTTACATTTCAGCAGAGGGAGACAATAATTAATATGATACAGGAGTAAATTATATAGAATGCTAGAATCTGCAAGTGTTATACAATAAAACAGTGTAGAGCAAAGGGGATTGGGAGTTCTTGGAAAGAGGTTGTTAATAAATTGGGGTGGTCAGCGTGGGCCTCATTGAGAAGCTGGCATTTGGATAAAGACTTGAAGGAGAAGGAGTGAATTATGTGCTATGGGAAGAGGGGAAAAGAGCTTTCCAGACAGCAGCAAAGTGAATACAAATATCCCAAGGCAGGAGCACACCTGGCGTGTTGAAGAACCGAACAGCAGGCTGGTGTGACTACAGTAGAATGAATGAGATGACAGACCGTTGATGGCCCTGCCAGCTATTGTAAAAACATTAACTTTTACTCTGAGAAAAATGGAGAACCAAGGAAGAATTTCAAGTAGAGAAGTGCCGTGATCTGTATTACATTTTGAAAAGGACCCCTCTCATTGCTGTGTAGAGGATGGACTTTTGAGGAGCAAGTATTGAAACAGGAAGACCGATTAGAAGGCTGTAATTATTCATGTAAGAGATAGACCAGGTGGTAGTGGGGAGAAGTGGGTCAAATTCTGGAAATAATTTGAAGGTTAAGCCAACAGGATTTTCTTTTTAAACTCAACTTTATTGAGATATAATTGACATAATACTATGACCCATTTTAAGTGTGGTTTGATAAGCTTTGCCAAATGTATACATTCACGTAACAGCTACCTCAATCAAGAACATTTCTGTCACCTGAAAAATTTCTCATACATACCCTCCACCATGACCACCCCTCCCTGACACCTCAAGCAACCACTAATGTAATTTCTATCACAACATATTAGTTATGCTTTTTTAAAAAGAATTTCACACAGAGGGAATCACAGCTGGTTTTTTGTGTCCAATTTCTCTAGCATAATATTTTTGAGATCCATGTTGTTGCACGAATAAATTTCCTTTCCTTGCCGAGTAGTATTCCATTTTATGAATATACCATAATTTGTTTAGTCATTCAACTGTTGAGGACTGGGGTTTTTTCTTTTTTGTTTTGTTTTGTTTTTATTGGAGTATAGTTGCTTTACAATGTTGTGCTAGCTCCTGCTGCACAGTGAAGTGAACCAGCCATATGTATACACATATCCCCTCCCTTTGGGATTTCCCTCCCATCCAGGTCACCACAGAGCACTGAGTAGACTTCCCCGTGCTATACAGCAGTTCCTCACTAGTTATCTATTTCATACCCAGTGGCATATATATGTTAATCCCAATCTCCCAATTCATCCCAGTCCCCCATTCCTGCCCCTGTTGTCCACACATTTGTTCTCTACATCTGTGTCTCTATTTCTGCTTTGCAAATAGGTTCATCAGTACCGTTTTTCTAGATTCCACATATATGTGTTAATATATTATACTTGTTTTTCTCTTTCTGGCTTACTTCACTCTGTCTGTCTGTCTCTAGGTCCATCCATTCCTCTACAAATGACACAATTTGTACAAATATACCACATCTTTATCCGTTAATCTGTTGATGGACATTTAGCTTGCCTCCATGTCCTGGCTATTGTAAATAGTGCTGTAATGAACATTGGGGCCATGTGTCTTTTTGCATAATGGTTTCTCTGGGTATATGCCCAGTAGTGGGATCGCTGGGTCATATGGTAGTTCTATTTTTACTTTTTGAAGGAACCTCCATACTGTTCTCCATAGTGGCTGTATCCATTTACATTCCCACCAACAGTGCAAGAGGGTCCCTCTTCTTCACACCCTCTCCAGCATTTATTGTTTGTAGATTTTTTGATGATGGCCATTCTGACTGGTGTGAGATGATACCTCATTGTAGTTTTGATTTACATTGCTCTAATGATTAATGATGTTGAGCATACTTTCATGTGTTTGTTGGAAATCTGTATATCTTCTTTGTAGAAATGTCTATTTAGATCTTCTGCCCATTTGTGGATTGGGTTATTTGTTTTTTGATATTGAGCTGCATGTGTTGCTTGTATGTTTTGGAGATTAATCCTTTGTCAGTTGCTTCATTTGCAAATATTTTCTCCCATTCTGAGGGTTGTCTTGTCGTCTTCTTTATGCTTTCCTTTGCTGTGCAAAAGCTTTTAAGTTTCCTTAGGTCCCATTTGTTTATTTTTGTTTTTATTTCCATTTCTCCAGGAGGTGGGTCAAAAAGGATCTTGCTGTGATTTATGTCATACAGTGTTCTGCCTATGTTTTCCTCTAAGAGCTTGATGGTGTCTGGCCTTACATTTAGGTCTTTAATCCATTTTGAGTTTATTTTTGTGTATGGTGTTAAGAAGTGTTCTAATTTCATTCTTTTACATGTAGTTGTCCAGTTTTTCCAGCACCACTTATTTAAGAGGCTTTTTCTCCACTGTATATTCTTGCCTCCTTTATCAAAGATAATGTGACCATATGTGCGTGGGTTTATCTCTGGGCTTTCTATCCTGTTGCATTGATCTATATTTCTCTTTTTGTGCCAGTACCATACTGTCTTGATTACTGTAGCTCTGTAGTATAGTCTGAAGTCAGGGAGCCTGATTCCTCCAACTCCATTTTTCTATCTCAAGATTACATTTGCTATTCGAGGTCCTTTGTGTTTCCACACAAATTGTAGAATTTCTTATTCTAGTTCTGTGAAAAATACCAGTGGTAGTTTGATAGGGATTGCATTAAATTTGTATATTGCTTTGGGTAGTAGAGTCATTTTCACAGTATTGATTCTTCCAATCCAAGAACATGGTATATCTCTCCAACTATTTGTATCATCTTTAATTTATTTTATCAGTGTCTTATAATTTTCTGCATACAGATCTTTTGTCTCATTACGTAGGTTTATTCCTAGATATTTTATTCTTTTTGTTGCAATGGTAAATGGGAGTGTTTTCTTAATTTCACTTTCAGATTTTTCAGCATTAGTGCACAGGAATGCTAGAGATTTCTGTGCATTAATTTGGTATCCTGCTGCTTTATCAAATTCATTAATTAGCTCTAGTAGTTTTCTGGTAGCATCTTTAGAATTCTCCACATATAGTATCATGTCATCTGCTAACAGTGACAGCTTTACTTCTTTTCCAACTTGGATCCCTGTTATTTCTTCTTCTTCTCTGATTGCTGTGGCTAAAACTTCCAAAACTATGTTGAATAATAGTGGTGAGAGTGGGCAACCTTGTCTTGTTCCTGATCTTAGAGGAAGTGGTTTCAGTTTTTCACCATTGAGGACGATGTTGGCTGTGGGTTTGTCATATATGGCCTTTATTATGTTGAGGAAAGTTCCCTCTATGCCTACTTTCTGGACGGTTTTTATCATAAATTGGTGTTGAATTTTGTTGAAAGCTTTCTCTGAATCTATTGAGATGATCATGCGGTTTTTCCCTTTCAATTTGTTAATATGGTGTATCACATTGATTGATTTGCATATATTGAAGAATCCTTGCATTCCTGGGATAAAACCCAGTTGATCATAGTGTATGATCCTTTAAATGTGCTGTTGGATTTTGTTTGCTAGTATTTTGTTGAGGATTTTTGCATCTATGTTCATCAGTGATATTGGCCTGTAGTTTTCTTTCTTTGTGACATATTTTTCTGGTTTTGGTATCAGAGTGATGGTGGCCTCGTAGAATGAGTTTGTGAGTGTTCCTCCCTCTGCTGTATTTTGGAAGGGTTTGAGAAGGATAGGTGTTAGCTCTTCTCTAAGTGTTTGATAGAATTCGCCTGTGGAGCCATCTGGTCTTGGGCTTTTGTTTGTTGGAAAATTTTTAATCACAGTTTCAATTTCAGTGCTTGTGGTTGGTCTATTCATATGTTTTATTTCTTCCTGGTTCAGTCTTGGAAGGTTGTGCATTTCTAAGAATTTGTCCATTTCTTTCAGATTGTCCATTTTATTGGCATATAGTTGCTTGTAGTAATCTCTCATGATCCTTTGTATTTCTGCAGTGTCAGTTGTTACTTCTCCTTTTTCATTTCTAATTCTATTGATTTGAGTCTTCTCCCTTTTTTTCTTGATAAGTCTGGCTAATGGTTTATCAACTTTGTTTATCCTCGCAAAGAACCAACTTTTAGTTTTATTGATCTTTGCTATCATTTCCTTCATTTCTGTTTCATTTATTTCTGATCTGATCTTTATCATTTCTTTCCTTCTGCTAACTTTGGGTTTTTTTGTTCTTTCTCTAACTGCTTTAGGTGTAAGGTTAAATTGTTTATTTGAGATGTTTCTTGTTTCCTAAGCTAGGATTGTATTGCTATAAACTTCCCTCTTAGAACTGCTTTTGCTGCATCCCATAGGTTTTCGGTCATTGTGTTTTCATTGTCATTTGTTTCTAGGTATTTTTTGGTTGCCTCTTTGATTTCTTCAGTGATCTCTTGGTTATTAAGCAGTGTGTTGTTTAGCCTCCATGTGTTTGTATTTCTTACAGATTTTTTCCTGTAATTGATATCTAGTCTCATAGTGTTGTGGTTGGAAAAGATACTTGATATGATTTCAATTTTCTTAAACTTATCAAGGCTTAATCTGTGACTGAAGATATGATCTATCCTGGAGAATGTTCCATGAGCAGTTGAGAAGAATGTGTATTCTGTTGTTTTTGGATGAAATGTCCTATAAATATCAATTAAGTCCATCTTCTTTAACATATCACTTAAAGCTTGTGTTTCCTTCTTTATTTTCATTTTGGATGATCTGTCCATTGGTGAAAGTGTGGTGTTAAAGTCCCCTATGATGATTGTGTTACTGTCAATTTCCTCTTTTATGGCTGCTAGTGTTTGTCTTATGTATTGAAGTGCTCCTATGTTGGGTGCATAAATATTTACAATTGTTATATCTTCTTGTTGGATTGATCCCTTGATCGTTATGTAGTGTACTTCTTTGTCTCTTGTAATAGTCTTTGTTTTAAAGTCTATTTTGTCTGATATGAGAATTGCTACTCCAGCTTTCTTTTGATTTTTATTTGCATGGAATATCTTTTTCCATCCCCTCACTTTCAGTCTGTATGTGTCCCTAGGTCTGAAGTGGGTCTCTTGTAGACACCATATATATGGGTCTTTTTTTGGTATCCATTCAGCCAGTCTATGTCTTTTGGTTGGAGCATTTAATCCATTTACATTTAAGGCAATTATCAATATGTATGTGCTTATTACCATTTTCTTAATTGTTTTGGGTTTATTATTGTAGGACTTTTCCTTCTCTTGTGTTTCCTGCCTAGAGAAGTTCCTTTAGCATTTGTTGTAAAGCTGGTTCGGTGGTACAAAATTCTCTTAGCTTTTGCTTGTCTGTAAAGCTTTTAATTTCTCTGTCAAATGTGAATGAGACCCTTGCTGGGTAGAGTAATCTTGGTTGTAGTATTTTCTCCTTCATCACGTTAAATATGACCTGCCAATCCCTTCTGGCTTGCAGAGTTTCTTCTGAAAGATCAGCTGTTAACCTTATGGGGTTCCGTTATATGTTATTTGTTGTTTTTCCCTTGCTGCTTTTAATATTTGTTGTTTGCATTTAATTTTTGATAGTTTGATTAATATGTATCTTGGTGTGTTTCTCCTTGGATTTATCCTATATGGGACTGTCTGTCCTTCCTGGGCTTGATTAACTATTTCCTTTCCCATATTAGGGACATTTTCAAGTATAATCTCTTCTAATATATTCTCAGTCCCTTTCTTTTTCTCTTCTTCTTCTGAGACCCCTATAATTCGAATGTTGATGCATTTAATGTTGTCCCAGAAGTCTCTGAGACTGTCCTCAATTCTTTTCATTATTTTTTCTTTATTCTGCTCTGCAGTAGTTATTTCCACTATTTTATCTTCCAGGTCACTTATCCGTTCTTCTGCCTCAGTTATTCTGCTATTGATCCCTTCTAGAGAATATTTAATTTCATTTATTGTGTTGTTCATCACTGTTTGTTTGCTGTTTAGTTTGTCTAGGTCTTTGTTAAACGTTTCTTGTATTTTCTTCATTCTATTTCCAAGATTTTGGATGTCTTTACTAACAATATTCTGAATTATTTTTCAGGTAGACCACCTTTTTCCTCTTCATTTGTTAGGTCTGGTGGGTTTTTGCCTTGTTCCTTTATCTGCTGTGTGTTTCTCTGTCGTCTCATTTTGCTTAACTTACTGTTTTTTGGGGTCTCCTTTTGCAGGCTTCAGGTTCATAGTTTCCATTGTTTATGGTGCCCGTCCCCAGTGGCTAAGGTTGTTGCAGTGGGTTGTGTAGGCTTCCTGGTGGAGGGGACTAGTGCCTGTGTTCTGGTGGATGAGGCTGGATCTTGTCTTTCTGGTGGGCAGGTCCACGTCTAGTGGTGTGTTTTGCCGTGTCTGTGGCCTTATTATGATTTTAGGAGCCTCTGTACTAATGGATGGGGTTGTGTTCCTGTCTTGCTAGTTGTTTGGCATAGGGTGTCCTGCACTGTAGCTTGCTGGTCATTGAGTGGAGCTGGGTCTTGGCATTGAGATGGAGATCTCTGGGCGATTTTTGCCGTTTGATATTATGTGGAGTTGCGAGTCTCTTGTGGACCAGCGTCCTGAACTTGGCTCTCCCACGTCAGTGGCCCAGCCCTGATGCCTGGCTGGAGCACCAAGAGCCTGTCCTCCACATGGCTCAGAATAAAAGGGAGGAAAAAAAGAATGAAAGAAAGAAGAAGATAAAATAAAATAATATGAAGTAAAGTAAAATAAAGTTATAAAAATTAAAAAATAATTATTAAGAAAAAAAATTTTTAAGTAATAATAAAAAAAGAAAAGACAGATTGAACCCTAGGAGAAATGGTAAAAACAAAGCTATACAGACAAAATCACACACAGAAGCACACACATACACACTCACAAAAAGAGAAAAATGGGAAAAAATATATATATATCGTTGCTCCCAAAGTCCACCTCCTCATTTTGGGATGATTCGTTGTCAATTCAGGTATTCCACAGATGCAGCGTACATCAAGTTGATTGTGGAGATTTAATCCACTGCTCCTGAAGCTGCTGGGAGAAATTTCCCTTTCTCTTCTTTATTCGCACAGCTTCCGGGGTTCAGCTTTGTATTTGGACCTGCCTCTGCTTGTAGGTCGCCAGAGGGCATCTGTTCTTCACTCAGACAGGACGGGGTTAAAGGAGCAGCTGATTTGGGGGCTCTGGTTCACTCAGGCCAGGGAGAGGGAGGGGTACAGATGCAGGGCGAGCCTGAAGCGGCAGAGGCCAGCATGGCATTGCACCAGCTTGAGGCACGCCATGCGTTCTCCCAGGAAAATTGTCCCTAGATCACGGGACACTGGCAGTGGCAGGCTGCAGAGGTTCCCAGGAGGGGAGGTGTGGATAGTGACCTGTACTTGCCCACATGCTTCTTGGTGGCGGCAGCAGCAGCCTTAGCGTCTCATGCCCATCTCTGGGGTTGGCGCTGATAGCCGCGTCTCACGCCTGTCTCTGGAGCTCCTTTACGTGGCGCTCTTAATCCCCTCTCCTTGCGCCCCAGGAAACAAAGAGGCAAGAAAAAGTCTCTTGTCTCTTCGGCAGCTCCAGACTTTTTCCTGGACTCCCTCCGCACTAGCTGTAGTGCTTTAGCCCCCTTCAGGCTGTGTTCCCACAGCCAACCCCATTCCTCTCCCTGGGATTCGACTGAAACCCTAGCCTCAGCTCCCAGCCCCCACCCGTCCCGGCGGGTGAGCAGACAAGCCTCTCGGGCTGGTGAGTGCCGGTCGGCACCGATCCTCTGTGCGGGAATCTCTCCACTTTGCCCTTCGTAACCCTGTTGCTGCGCTCTCCTCCACGGCTCCAATGCTTCCCCCCTCCGCCACCTGCAGTCTCCGCCCGTGAAGCAGCTTCCTATTGGTGGAAACCTTTCCTCCTTCACAGCTTGTCTGCTGATGGGTGGGGTTGTGGGTTCCTGTCTTGCTAGTTGTTTGGAGTGAGGCTTCCAGCACTGGAGCCTGCAGGCAGTTGGGTGGAGTGGGTCTTGGTGTTAAGATGGAGACCTCCAGGAGAGCTCTCGCCAATTAATGTTCCCTGGGGCTGGGGATTCTCCGGTGGTCCAATGTCCTGGACTTGGCGCTCCCACCCCAGAGGCTCAGGCCCAACCCCTGGCTGGGGAACCAAGACCCTGCAAGCCACCTGGTATGGAGAAAAAGAAAAAAACAGAGAGGGGGGGAAGAAAAAAAAAACGGACAAACAAAACCCAAGAAAAAAAGCAAAAACCCAAACAACAACAAAAAAAAGGAAAAGAAAACAAACAGACAAACAAAACCCAAGAAAAAAGGCAAAGACTCAAACAAACAGCAACAACAACAATAAAAAGAAAAGGAAAAGAAAACAGACAAACAATACCCAAGACAAATGGTAAAAGCAAAACCAAACAAACCAGAAACAAAGCGAATAGAGAAACACACACAGAAAAATCAGTGGTGGGCTGTCCAGGCTCCCAGGAAGGTGTGGGCAGTGACCTGTGATCCTCAGGTGGCAGCGGTGGCAGCAGTAGCCCAACAGGATATTTTTATGGATTGTATACAAGGTGGGCAACCAGAGAAGTGCCCAGGTTGACTTTAATGATTGCTTTGACTGAGCAAGGGAAAGGGGTGAGATGCTATTAAGTAAGACACAGAAGACTTGATGGAACAGATTCTTCAGGGAAAAATAGGAGTTTGGATTTGGACATACTAATCTGGGGATGGCAAAGACAGAAGAGAAGCAGGGTGGTTGATGAGAAGAGAATTGGGGTCAAGAGTGGGGACTTTTCTTAAGATAAGAGAAATAGCTTGTTTTTTTTTAAGATAGGAGAATTAACGTATAATGGAATTTAAAGCTATTTGACGTAAAAAATATTCCTTTAATAGTATTGTTATTCCACAACTACCTTACTACTTCTTTTTCTAGTTTTTTATAAGTTTTGAAGAAGAGGTTATGGATCTTTAACCATGACTCAGAATAAAATGGTTTATTTGCTCATTTTTACAAATACTTCTTGATTAATGTGTGAAATGTTTTCATAGCTTCCTCTTATTTAAAAAATATTCAATAACCCAGACATCAAGGAGTGCCATTTGTGATATTAATTCCCTGTTATGAAAGGAGTAAGATTTTGCCAAACAAAATGGATTCTCGCCTATTTACTAATACAAAGTATTGAAGATGAGTATGGAAATAGTGCTTCTGTTTGATTCAGGAAATTAATTGTCTTTCTAGACTAATGAACACTTCTACTAAGGGAAGTGAGTTGATGTTTTATACTTTTTTGGACTGGCACTAATGATGCTTGTTAGTAATATGCAAGATCTCATTTAAGAAGATGTTGGAATCACGGTTTGTTATTTTATCACGTTTTAGGATGGAGGTTGAATTTTCCGCCCAGCCCCAACTCCAAATATTATAAATCTTATGAGTAAAGACAATTATTTGGATGCCATATAGTTGGAAGCAGCTAAATTGGAAGTTAAAAGTAGTAAATACTGGATGAATAAGGACACATTATACCCAACTTCTTTTAAAAGTAATGTGATAAAATATAATGTCATCACATAAATTTTTAAGCGTAGTAAAATACATTAAATGTGCAGTTCTACAATGTTTATCTCTACCATGGTCCCTGTAAGTGAGAAAATAGTTACATTTACCAAGTTCATTCTAAAGAATCAATTTAGTGGTATGTGTTAGGCATAACAGTTTTGAAGTTTCTTCTTCAAGGAGATGTGTAAATATTTTGGAATGTTACCCTGGTAAGCATACAACTGTACACTGCAGATTACCTTGTCCAGCAAGAAGGCATAATGGTGACTCTGATCAGGTCTGGGGAAAATTAGAGGAAACTAGGTAAAGGATCAGGAACTAGAGAGGTCAGGAAGGGAATAAAGAACACAGATCAAGACAAAATAATTCTATTTTGTTAGGACTTTGACCTTGAACAAGAGTGATTGTAATTGAGGTGTAGCCATGAACTATGGGGGATGACTGTTGATTAGAAAGTTTGGTTATATACCCACTTTGTGAGAGGACACCAAAGCAAATCATTACATTTTACATATCATAAAAGATGATGAGTTACTTGTATTTACTACATTCCAGGCAAAGTGCATACATGAATATACATGTATATATATATATATACATATGTTTCTTAAATTCTCACAATAATACTATAAGATAGATACATTTATTACCTCTAATTTACAGATAAGACACAAAATGGTTAAGTACCTTGCCCCAGGTTGTACGATAAATAAATGACAGTCTGGCTTCTGAATCTATGCTCTTAATTTCTCTGCTCTACTGCCCTGTCAAGATGAAACTTGGTGGTGTCCACGAGACCTCCATGAGACTGAGAATTTACTTCAAAGAATGTCTTCACTACCCCCCCAAAAGTGGTGGAAGCCATGGAAACATTTTCTGTCATTTCCAAATCTAGCACAATAATCTGCCTCTCATATAAGCCTATTGATTTTTCCAGAACAGATGTAAAATAATGCTTTCTTCCCAATAGAAAATTGATGAATAAAAGTGGAACTGAGATCCCAACTAGAAATCATTCAAAGTTGCACTCATCGTGAAAAAAAAAAGTAAAAAAGATATGTCATGCTATTACTGAGACACCTATAGAAAGATATGCTCAGAGAGGAAACAATAAGTTATAAGGTAAACACAGTTTATGTTATTTTAAAAAAAAGGTTAGAAATTAGGCAACATAATTAGAATTATCTCATATTGGATTTATGAACCACAATAATTTTCCTGTTCTTTTGCCTAAATATCTCATTAGTATGAAAATGTTATCAAATCAATCAGTAGTACCAAGCAAGCTATACCAACACTTTACTGAAAGATATCCACCCTCCCGGGTAAAGGGTTGGAACTTTTAAAGGCATGTGCAAGAACAAAATATGAAACCAAATTCCATTTTTTGGTTAGCATCTGATCAAGAAGCTCAAGAAGCTAAGAATGCAAGAATACACAATTAATATCTAACGTCAAAATGACTCACTATTGGGGCTTCCCTGGTGGCGCAGTGGTTGAGGGTCCGCCTGCCGATGCAGGGGACGCGGGTTCGTGCCCCGGACCGGGAAGATCCCACATGCCGCGGAGCGGCTGGGCCCGTGAGCCATGGCCGCTGGGCCTGCGCGTCCGGAGCCTGTGCTCCGCAACGGGAGAGGCCACAACAGTGAGAGGCCCGCATACCGCAAAAAAAAAAAAAAAAAAAATGACTCACTATCACAGAATTGCAGTTTTACCAGCCTGTGTGGAAATTATATTTATTCTATTTGGAGCCAGAAAAGCAAAGGAAATCAATAATACCACTAGATCCACATGTTACATAACAGAGATGACCAAATCCAGGATGTTATTAAAGTTTTATTGCATATTGATGGATGTACAGATATTAATAACTGCTAGATAATAGCACTAGAATCCTTGAAGTGAAGTATTTGGAAGAACTTTGTTCTGTGGGGCAAAAAAGCTACTGGGATTGAAATATCAAAGGCAAATGAGATATTATGGAAATACTTCTTGAAAATGTATTTTCCATGTAGAGTTTATTCTGATAATCCTGAGATTAAAATACATAATACAGTATTTTATTCACAAAAGACTCCCATATGTAAATGTTTCTCTGCAGTTATGGATTCCAAATTAAATAATATTATCAAAATTGTAACTATAACAAAATCCAAGCCACCACCTGACCTTCTGTTTTTAAGCTTTCTACAAAGATATGTGAGCCGAACACCATTATTTGTTGTTTCAGACTTAAATGCCTAAGTGATCCAAAGGAAGAATTTTGTCAGGAATTGGAAAATATTTTGCAAATGATTCAACTTTGTAGATTTAGTGAAGGATAGTTTTTGGTTTTACAGCTGGGTTACTTAACTGACATTTGAGTACCTGAATGAACTTAATAAAAAATATAAGAGCTGCCTGAAAATATATTAACACATACTGACAAAGATTAGGAATTCAAAGCAAAAATTCAACTTCAAAAAAGTGAAATTTAAAATGGCTCTCTCGTGATTTTTTAGTCATTGTTAAGAATTAACTTAAGGAAAAATTACTAAGTCAAACAGCGTAACATCTGTGTTTGAGAGAAAGTGTCACTATTGTTTCTAAGGTACTTGATATGGAAATGTTTGGGTTTTAAATCAATTTGTATTATCATAAGAAATTTTAACACCGCATTTATCAAAGCAAGAAAAGGAAAAGCTGTTAGAATTAAAGAATGATGGTACCTCTGGCACATAATTTCAAAAGAACAAGTGATACAAATTCTAGTCAGTGGAAAAGGGAGTTTCCATTCATCAGAGACAGAGCAATAAATCATCATTTGCCATTTGCTGTCTCCCATATCTATGAAGTGTATTCCTTAGCAGTGGCGACTTTAAGAATTTGAACAGACCATTCATCATGTCTTGATTAGAAATGCAGTAGCTACTTCAAAAATTTATAGTCATAGCTGTGGTTGTTTATGAGCTAGACTTTATTTGGAAGTTTTATAAAATTCAGTATTGAATATTTCCCTGAATATTTTGTTTTATTTTTCTTATTATAATTAATGTCTTCACCAGTGTGCCTTATAAAATGTTATCACTGTACAAGTGTGTTGGAACATACAAAGTTTGGGAAGCGTTGCTTCAGAGCAGGGGTCCCCAACTCCTGGGCCGCGGACCAGTACTGGACCAGTATTGGTCCATGGCCTGTTAGGAACCGTGTCACACAGCAGGAGGTGTGTGGCGGGCAAGCAAGCGAAGCTTCATCTGCCGCTCCCCATTGCTGACATTACCTCCTGAACCAACCCACACACACACACACACCGTCCGTGGAAAAATCGTCTTCCACGAAACCGGCCCCTGGTGCCAAAAAGTTGGGGACTGTTGCTTTAGAGGATTGTAGAACAGTTTTCTCCGCATGAGAATCTGGCCTTTGGTTAACTCTGAAGCTCTGTTCCCCTGGTAACCTAATACAAGTAGAATGTCAGTTGTTTCTAGGCAACATTGCTTATGATAAAAATGACCCCTGATTGGTAAATTATATCTGCATTGAGAGGAACTATAAATGAATTATAAATACCTGAAGGGGAGCCATAGCTTTGGACTTCCCATAGTATGGCAGTTCTTTTTCTGGGCATGTCTCTGCAGGAACCCTAAAATGTATGTTTATAGTTATTGCAAGAAATATTGGCTCCTCTTAAGCCAGGGTGATTTGCACACCCACCCAATATGGATCTCATGTCCTTGCATCTGAGTTGTCACCTGGGGAGAGGATAGCTCGGGGGTGGCTATTGAATTGTTGCAAGGGGTCCCATGGAAAAGCAAAGACTGATGCTGCCTGGAAGGCAAGAAGTAGTTCCTGTTCTAGCCTTCTAGGTAGAGGGCTGCCAGATATAGTCTATGAAAGTCTAATGAGCATGACCATTTAGTTGAATTGAAGGAGACCCTCTGGTAGGGCAATGTGTAAATATTTCTTTTTCATACTCCTGAAAAAGGAGCCACTGTGATGTCTGACCATTCCCTCCCTAGTACATGAGGGACTTTTTTCCCATATCTATGGAACCTCTCATCTCACTGTTGTTTTAATTGTGTATGTCAATATTTTACTATTTCTTGTTTTGGTCACTGAAATATAAACTTGTTCATATTGGTAAGGAACCGTGGGTGCCTCATAAGGCCATAGTGGGATACCAAGTCTTTACAATGAAATGGATGAGTCCTGCAACTCAATATTACAAACACCAACTCTTAGTTTGTGCCAAATATTGTTCCAAATTCTTTATATAATTCATCTTCATAGCAACTCTACAAGGTGGGTAGTATTGATATATCTGTTTTACAAATGAGGAAACTAAGGCAGAGTTGAGAAATTTGACAAAGTTCATATAGCTAGTGAATTGTGGGGCTGGGATTCAAACCCAAGTAGTTAAACTTCAGAACCCAAGCTCTCATGCATTATGCCTAATGTACTCATCCTCAGAATAACAACTACTCCTGACATTTGCGTCACACACTCTGTGCTAGGCATTGTGCTGAGTGCTTTCTGTACATTAAGCTTATTTCATCCTTTAAAAAAGCCCCAGTAAAAAGGTATCCTGTATAGTTGAAAGATGAGGAAATTGAGGTACAGATATACTAAGGACTTTTCTATTTGATAGTGTTTTGCGATTTGCAGACAGGAAATTCAGAATAATGTCTGATGCTCCATCTTTCAATTCTATGATTTAATCTTCTGTGCAATTTCAATCTTAAAGTCATTAGAAATCAATGTACAACAGAGTCCTCCTAAATCCTGAGCATATTTAGGGTCCGAGAAAAGCCAAGAAAGAGGACACAATGTCTCCTCTACCTAAGTATTTCCCAGTGTGTATTTCCTGGATCATAAGACCTAAGTGATATTAACAGGTGGATAGTAAAAAAAAACATGTTCTATGATTATGTAAATTTGAGAAACATCAAGTTAAATCACTGGTTCTTAATCTGGAAGATTTTTTGCCCCCTGGGAGACATTTGGCAACATCCAGAGAGATTTTTGGTTGTTACAACTGGAAAGAGTGGTGCTGCTGGTATGGAGTGGGAAAAGGACAGGGATGCTGCTAAACAGCTGACAGTTCCCAGGATGGTCCCACAGTTCCCAGGATGGTCCCACAGTGAAGAATTATCTGGCCCCAAATGTCAGTAGTGCTGAGATTGATAAACCTTGGGTTAAATATGATAATTATGCATTTCTGTCCTATATAACCAAAGAACCTTTTCTTGTGGGATATCTGTTGGGATTAGGATTCTGTGAAATATAGTTATGTGACTTGGGCTCTTAGGACCATAAAAATGTCCACACTGGGTTCAGGCCATATTACTTTCTAAGTGATCAAGTTGGTTCTCCAGTAGTTTCTAAGCCTGTTATGCTAAAATAATTTTTTAGGCAGCTTTTTAAATTTCAAACTAAAGACATTCTGTCCTTTCAGCTAGATCACATATTTAGCAGCCTAGAACAGAAAACACAGGTGAATGCCAGCTTGAAACTTTCTCAAGTGAAAGCATTCTAGTTTCCATGTGAGGTCATAATTATAAAAAACTCTATAATGAGGCATATATGTTATGTAATCAGGAACAGATCATTTTGAAGCCACATTATCAGAAACCTCCCTAGGTTGCTTAACACAATGACAGTTTTCTTGGGCTAGTCCATGAAGAAACTTCAATCAAGTCAAATGTCAGTCAGCAAGTGGAAACACTACAGGTCCTTAGTATTTTCACTTGGATCATCCATCACTTGGATCACCAGATTGTCTCCCTACCCTTCCTTCATACACACATACACACAGGCACCGTTTTGGAGCTATGACAATTTCGTGGGTGATTACTTCAGTTTATACAGAAATTTGAAGAACCTAGAGCAGTGGTTCTCAGCCTTGGCTGCTAGAATCACCCAGGCCCTACCCCCAGAGTTTTATTTAATTGGTTTGTGGTGGAGCCCAAGCAACATCATTTCTTTAAAACTCATCAAATGTTCCCAATATTCAACCAGAGTTGTAGGCCATGGACCTAGAGCAATTGTTCTCCAGCAAGCCCTAAAGGACTTGCAAAAACATAGATTGTTAACCCGAAAGTTTCTGATTCAGTAGGTCTGGAGGGGGCCTCCGAATTTGCAATTCCCGCGTGAGGTTGATGCTGCCATTCCAAGGACCATATGTTGAGAACCACTGACCCTAGAGCACTCTCTTATTGAAGAAACTTGGAAGTTTCCTCTTACTTACCATTTTGTTTAATTTTCTCGGTGAAAAGGAGTTACTTATCAGATATTTTACCATTTCTGGTTAATCAAACCAGAAGCAAACCAAGCCATTTCTCTTCTCCAGTTCAGGTTAGATCTAGAGGCATAC
This sequence comes from Phocoena sinus, assembly GCF_008692025.1. NCBI lineage: Eukaryota > Metazoa > Chordata > Mammalia > Artiodactyla > Phocoenidae > Phocoena > Phocoena sinus. The sequence continues at coordinate 75,328,069 of NC_045775.1, forward strand.
TGAATCATGATATTGACCATAATCAAACAGACTGAGGTTTACAAAAGTAAAACTCAGGAAATAGCTAACTTCTTTCCAGGCACTTGCTTGCTTCCCGTTGTCCAATACATATGTTCAAATCATAATGATCAAAACTGTGTAATAATTAAAATAATGAGACAACTTAAATTTGCATAGGGCCACGTGAGCTCATCTAATTCAACCCAGTACCTTATAGCAGGTAAGGAATCACTCTCTTGTTTGTAGAAATCAGGATGGGAGAAGGGAACAGGGTGGACAAAGACATATGTATGCCTTCTAGCACAGCCTAAGCTGGAAACCAGCCTGACAGTTGAAAAGGGCAGTGTGTGCACAGAGAAGGAACTAATATGAGACAGGAGAGGGTGCCACAAACTCCCAGCAGAATAATTTGGCTTTACTGATATAAGCAATAGGCTGTTCAGAGTTCTTGAGCAGAAGGGTCTCATGAAACGAACCATGCTTCTGCAGTCTTAGTCCAGTGGATCAGTTTAAAAATGAACAGATGCATTTTCCATCACTGCAAAGTGTAACAACAGATAGAGATGCTGTTTGAAATAACAACTCACATTGAGATCTTATTGTTTTAGAAAAATTAAGAATTAATTCTAAGAGAAGAAATCATGTTTTTTAGGCCCCCAGTAGATTTCCTTTGAGTTTTATCTGAAATCAACAAGAACAGGACAATTGATGACCTACCACAATCAGCCATGCAATTCTCTCCACGTGACACATCCTTTTAGACATTAATAGAAGCCTTGAGTCTAAGTTTCATTTCAGATGGACAGAGACAGCTTCTACGGCAAAACAATTTGACAAGGGATTCCATGATTCTACACTGAGCAGCAAGAAAACGCTACAGATATTTTTTTTTTCCAGTAAAGCATAGTTAAGTGAAATTTTATTCAAGACATTCTTCTCAGTCTGATTAACTTTCCAAGGATCTCTGTTTAGTTAATTGGGTCATAAAGTCATCTTCTTTATCAGCAAAGTAGGAATTTTAGAGCACAGCAATTGAAAAAGTTAAGTTCTCTTTTTACATCTTAAAGGAAGACTAATTTTTCTGGTTATTTCCTCAAAGAAAGGCCTTTACGGTACAAACATCCAAAGGAGACAGCTGAGGGAATTCCCTGGCTGTCCAGTGGTTAGGACTCCGTGCTTTCACTGCCAAGGGCTCAGGTTCGATCCCGGGTTGGGGAACTATCCCTCAAGCTGCACGGTGCCAAAAAAAAAGAAAAAAATAATAACAAAGGAGGCAGCTGAAGTTTGAGGCTGAATTCTGAATGCCAAGAGGTGCTGAAAAGGCAGCCATCACTTAGGAGGCAGCCATCACTTAGGAGTAGTGGATCAACTCCTGGAACAGCTGAGCACTGAGGTTTATAGTGTGAGGAATGAAGCACAGGAATCCAAGGAGTATATTTAGGGTTCAACCCCTTGGGAACAAACTGCAAAGTCTAAGGAAAATAGGATTCTAGAGAACTGGGCATAGGCCTTCTTAATTTTTGCAAAGATTTCCTTGACCCCACTGCCCCTTCTGCCTACCAACTGGATTGGGCTAGAAGGAAACCCCTGCTGATCTTCAAGAGAAGCATTTCATTAGAGTAGTGAGGAACAAGCCTAGTTTTCAGAAACTTTAAGAAGGAATGGATGGGGAGGATATGGCCATCATAAAGGAAGTTTAAGAGAAGGAAGAAGACAGGGGATTCTAAGTTAAATGGCAGCAGGGTTGAGAAAAAACTTTCTTTAAACTAAAGGAAAGCTTTCTACAAGTTAAAGAGAAGTTCTGCATATTTTTAGATGCAGAGGAAAAGTAGCCAAATGCCAGGAGAGGTAGAAAAAAGTGCTATGAAACCTCTCCACCTCTGTTTGGGTGGAATCCTGAGAGATACACTCAAGGGGATAAAACACAGTGAAGGTGTGAGATTTTCAAGTTGAAGGTAGAAGAGAGAACTCACCTTGTCCCCACCATGTTTTTGTTGTTGTTTATTTGCTTTCAAAAAAAGTTCAGTGGTTACAAACATTATTTGCTTTCAAATAAAGTTCAGTGGTTACAAACATTATTGTGTATCAGAATCACGCAGGGAACTTGTTAAGCTAGAATCTTTGAGTCTCATACATAGAGATTCTGATTCTGTGTTGGACCCAGAAATCTGGATTCTTAAGCACCCCAAGTGATTTTGATGCTGATGATCCAATCTTTCAAAAAGACTCTCATGTGGGCTTCCCTGGTGGCGCAGTGGTTGAGAGTCCGCCTGCCAATGCAGGGGACATGGGTTCGTGCCCCAGTCCGGGAGGATCCCACATGCCGTGGAGCGACTGGTCCTGTGAGCCATGGCCGCTGAACCTGCGCGTCCGGAGCCTGTGCTCCGCAATGGGAGAGGCCACAACAGTGAGAGGCCCACGTACCGCAAAAAAAAAAAAAAAAAAAAGACTCCCATGTGTTTGTCTGTCCTGTGCAGTGTAGAGATGTATAGTAGAGGAAAAGGCTTAGTGGTTTGAGAATGAGAATCTTGAATAGGTAGGAAAATGTAAATAAAAAGGATTTCTTAGTGGTACTGAGCACCAATAAGTTAAAATTCAGTATCATGGACCACATCTGCCTCCTTCTAGAAGGGCCTTTAGTAGCAGATAGATTCACACAGGGTGAGTTTTCTAGACACACACCAGGGCCACAGTGAGGTGTTTGTTTTTGCTTTTAGGTTGGTTTGATGATTGATGTTAATGAAACATGTGAAGTTAATTACAGTTTCAAAGACAAGTTGAAATCTCCCACTTTGTAGAGAATCACCTGAAGAATGTCCTAATTATATCTTAAGCTGTTGACAAAGAAAAAAGGAAAAACATTTTAAACATTTTCCATACACCTCACCAGCAACAGGTAATACCTGGCATTTTCCCAGATGTTTCTGGCATGAGTCAACCAGAACACAGACAAAGAGTCCAGCAGTGGCATCGGTTAGGAGCTAAGCAAGTTGAAGTTCTTCTGTTATGGCACTGAACTGGGAGAGCGGCCTTTGAGACTCCCCACTCCACAGCACCATCGGCTCCCCCAGTTCCCTTGTGTGCTCACTTGAACAGCTCTTGCTTTGAGTTTGCTTTCATTCTGGTCCTGTATGCCCTAATTTTAAAAATATTTTTCTTACTCAGTGTTATTAAGACAAAAATAGAAGTTAAAACCTAAAAATGATATTTGCCAATGGTTCGTCATTTTTTGATTAACAGACCCAAAGCATATGAGATTTTGTTCCAGCCCCTTAAAAAAAATTTATCATGCATATGTACGTAAATTTGTTTACATACAGCAATTTCAGGGATCTCACAGATGACCTAAAGGCTGTGCTCAAGGGCCATGAACTTCAGGTTCAGAATGCAGAGTTAAGGACTGTAAGAGAAAATAGACGTGGGAAACAGTAGATTTTCACTGGAGTGTTCCCGTCTAAGTTCTTATTTTAAGAGGTTTTAGAGAATCAGCCCTTTCTATTCTCATTCCTTTGTTTCCCACTCCTATTCTTGCTCCTGTTTTTACCCCGTTCTTGCTTTTCTTCTTTACTTGATCAATTTCTTATTATGGATGAGGTTGAAGAATACCCTTGATGAAAAAAACAATTTCTTGTTAACGATTATTTTGATATGTGATAAACTGGACATTTTTAAGCTTAATCTGGGTTTTGATTCTAATCTTATCTAGTTCATATTTTCTTGTTTTGATCTTTCTCGTAATTCTGCCAATATTGGGTAGTGTAAAACTCTTTTACACTATTAATATTGAATAGTTTCTAAAGAATCAAAGATAAATAAAAACTTATTTCCATGTAGCTTTCATAAAAATCCATAATTGATTTGTTTTTGTAAAAATCACATTACTGAAACTATCAAGCGTATTGCCACAGTTGTGAGATCCTTAAGAGCTATAATAAGTCCAACTGTTGTTAAAAAGCAGCTCCCTTTTCTCGAGTAATTTATTCAATCTAAAAGTAGTCTGTTAGAATATTTTTAATTGTTAAATAATACTTGTTTTCCAGAAATGTTATATCTTTTTAAAACAGAATAGTAATGCAATTGCTTAATTTTGTGTTGAATACTATATTCACTTGCCCCAATTTTTATTTGTTCAAAGGGTTGTGAATTATGAGAACATCAGTAAAAACGACTACTATACTATTAGCAAAAATGCAGTAACACATGTTTATAATGATGACATTGAATTTATCGAAATTGATCGATGGGAACAAGAATATCTATATCACAGAGAACTCAATAAGATTCCCGTATTTTCACTTTTCCGGAAATGGAAGGCTTTTAACGTGTGGAAGAAGAATGTCCGCTCTAAAAAAATCAGTGGATGTCGAAAATCTCTACAAAAAGATCTGTTCATTGTTAATCAAGTATGTATTTATTAATCATATTTTAAAAGAATTACTCACAGAAAAACAAAGTATTCATATAGACTGTCCCTGAAATAGAAGATTTCATCTTTCAAGAGAATTGACAATTTTCATTCTGTTTGTCACTTAAGAGTCTGGTAATCTAGTGTATTTCTACATCTTTTTTTTTTTTTTACATCTTTATTGGAGTATAATTGCTTTACAGTGTTGTGTTAGTTTCTGCTGTGTAACAAAGTGAATCAGCTATATGTATACATATATCCCCTCCCTCTTGCATCTCCCTCCCATCCTCCCTATCCCACCCTTCTAGATGGTCACATAGTACCGAGCTGATCTCCCTGTGCTATGCAGCTGCTTCCCACTAGCTATCTATGTAAAATAGACTATGTTGAAGGGATAAATGTGGAGCTGTCCTTGAAATTTTTCTGTTTATGATTATTTTTGGTAGTGTATATACGTCAGTGCTACTCTCTCACTTTGTCCCAGCTTACCCTTCGCCCCCCTCCACCGTGTCCTCAAATCCATTCTCTATGTCTGCATCTTTATTCTTCTACATTTTAACTAGGGTTGCAAAACACTAAAGTATAACAAGAGAGTTGCACAGGTCCCCTTTATTTAGAAGCAGCTTCAGAGGTTTGGATTCATGACTCCCTTTCTTGTTGATCAGGAAAGTTGTATATCCTTTTGAACAGAGCAGGCCAGCAAGCCCTATTACTAATTCTCATTTTTGAGACACTCTGGACTTTATGGTCCAAAATAATTTGGGGGCTTGTTTTCATGGGCCAATAACTCCCAACGTCTCATGCATTTTCTTCTATCATGGATTCAGACAGTAGGGAAATTTTAAATATTTACTTTGGAGGAGGGGATTATCATGGAAAAAGAATTATTAAAGGGTATGTGGCCACATTTAAAATCTGTACTCACTCCTTGAATTTTGACTTGCAGTAGAAGTTTTCTATTTGGCCCCTGGGAATGAGCTGTAACCACCATTACTGTCATGCTCAGTGTCCTCAGCTGTCTATTTTGTGACACTGGGTCACCTCCCTCTCACATCAGAAGCTTCAAGTTTGCTTTTTACTGGTCATTTCGTTCACTTTGCATATGGTAATCTGAAAGATCATTATCAAGACATCAGTCACACAATAAAGGAACATTCAAGGAATACGGCTCACATAGGTGTTAGTGCAAAACAGATATGTAAGATGTACCATCTCAGGTCCTCCATCCCATCAAGCGTTCTGGGTTGTGGAAAAGATTCTAATCCTTCTTGACATTGAACTCAACCCCTAGACCTCTAATTTCACTAAGGATCTATCAAGGATTTGGACCTATTTTACTACCTTTTTACCACCTTTCATCTTTTACCTTGTCTTGGACACTATACATTTCATAAATTTATTCCTAGGTAAGTAAAATAGTTCCTCTTGCATTTAACCTGTATCAATTCATAAGGCTTTTTCTCTTTTTTTAATGTGCTGAGAATTGTCATTCTCTCTGCTCACTATTCATACCAATAGTGCTTTGACCTTGACAATATTTTCTCTTTAATATAGCCCAAGCAGACTAGAAAGTTCTCATCATTTTAATCTTAGGTTGACATAACTAATCGAGCCATTGTGTTGGTTTAAATATCTATTAGATGCTATCATTATCCACACACTTACCACTAGTCTTATATTTACAGTGAGTTAATTAAGGGGGCTGATTCTTTTAGACTATGTTGAAGGGATAAATGTGGAGCTATCCTTGAAATTTTTCTATTTATGATTATTTTTAGTAACCAACCTTATTGGCATCTGTGCCCACATTTCCTAATAACAACTTTATTGAAGTATGATTCATACAATTTATTCTTTTAAAGTATACAATTGAATGGTTTTAATATATTCATAGGATTGATCAACCATCACCACAGTCTATTTTAGAACATTCCCACCATTCCAAAAAGAGTGATTAGCATCACTCTCCATTTCTCCCTAACTCCCCCAGACCAACCCCTGCCCCAGCTCTGGACAACCACTAGTCTATGACTTTTCTCTCTTGATGTGCCTAATCTATACATTTCATATAAATAGAACCATACAATATGTGGTCCTTTGTGACTGGCTTTTTTACTTAGCATAATATTTTGAAGGTCCATCTATGTTGTAGCATGACATTTCTCTTTATTGGTTAATAATATTCACTTGTATACATATGTATGTTTTATTTATCCATCCACCTATTGATGGATATTGGGGTTATTCCACTTTTTGGCTTTATTATAAATAAAGCTGCTATGAATATTTGTGTACAAGTTTTAGTCTAGACATATGTTTTTATGTCTTTGGGTATATACCTAGGAGTGGAATTGCTAGGTCATCAGTAACTCTGTGTTTAACATTTTGAGGAACTGCAAAACAGTTTTCCAAAGCCACTGCACAATTTTACATTACCACCAACAGCATATGAAGGCTTCAGTTTCTCCATATTCTCACCATTACATCTGCATTTTTCATTATAGCTTTTCTTACTGGTTGTGAAGTGGCATTTCATTGTGGTTTTGATTTCTATTACCCTGATGACTAATGATGGTGAGCATCTTTTCATGTGCCTTTTGGCCATTTGTATATCTTATCTGGAGAACTGTCTATTCAGATACTTTGCCCATTTTTAATTAAGTTACCTGTATTTTACTATTGAGTTGTAAGAATTCTTTATATATTCTGGATACAAATCCCTTATCAGATATATGATTTGCAAAACTTTTCTCCCATTTTATGGGTCTTTGCACTTTCATGATCGTGTCCTTTGAAGCATAAAAGTTCTTAATTTTGATGATGTCTGTTTTGTCCATTATTTTCTTTTGCTGCTTGTGTTTTTGGTATAAAAATCTATTGCTTCATCTCAGGTCACAAAAATTTAGCCCTATATTTTCTTCTAATAGTTCTATAGTTTTAACTCTTACATTTAGTTCTTCAATCCATCTCAAGTTAATTTTTGCTGATGGCGTGAGGTATGGGTTCACCTTCATCCTCTTGCATGTGGCTGTCCAGTTGTCCCAGCACCATTTGTTGCAAAGACTATTCTTTCCGCCTTGAATTGTCCTGACACCCTTGTCTGCAATTGCCTGTAAATATGAGGATTTCTGCACTTTCAATTTTTTTCTGTTGATCTATATCTATCCTTATGCCAGTACCACACTATCTTGAGTACTGTAGTTTAGTAGTAAATTTTGAAATTAGGAAGTGTGACTTCCCTGGGCCTCTTGAATTTCCACATGAATTTTAAGATCAGTTTGTCAATTTCTGCAAGGAAGCCAGTTGGGATTTTTATAGGGAATGCTTTAAATCTGTAGATCAATTTAGGAAATATTGCCATTTTAACAGCATTAACTTTTCTAGTCTGTGAACATATAATCCTTTTCCATTTATTTAAGTGTTCTTCAATTTCTTTCAACAATATTTTGTAGTTTTCAGAGTATATATTTTACATTTCTTTTGTCAAATTTACTCCCAAATATTTTATTCTTTTTGATACTATTGTAAATGGAATTGTTTTCTTAAATTTCATTTTGGATTTTTCATTTTATATATGTAGAATATATATTTATTAGAGAGTATATATGTGTATTCTATACATATATGTGTATTCAATGCACATATGTATTCTACAATACATATAAAGAATATATCTAAAGGATATATGTATAAATGTATATAAAGAGTGTGTGTGTATATATATATATATATATATATATATACATATTCTATATAGCAGTACAATTGACTTTTTTTCTTTAACATCTTTATTGGATATAATTGCTTTACAATGATGTGTTAGTTTCTGCTTTATAACAAAGTAAATCAGTTAAACATATACATATGTTACCATATCTCTTCCCTCTTGCATCTCCCTCCCTCCCACCCTCCCTATCCCACCCCTCTAGGTGGTCACAAACCATCTAGCTGATCTCCCTGTGCTATGCAGCTGCTTCCCACTATCTATGTATTTTACGTTTGGTAGTGTATATATGTCCATGCCACTCTCGCACTTTGTCACAGCTTACCCTTCCCCCTCCCCATATCCTCAAGTCCATGCTCTAGTAGGTCTGTGTCTTTATTCCCGTCTTACTCCTAGGTACTTCATGACCTTTTTTTTTTTTTCTTAGACTCCATATATATGTGTTAGCATACGGTATTTGTTTTTCTCTTTCTGACTTACTTCACTCCATATGACAGACTCTAGGTCTATCCACCTCACTACAAATAACTCAATTTCATTTCTTTTTATGGCTGAGTAATATTCCATTCCATATATGTGCCAAATCTTCTTTATCCATTCATCTGTTGATGGACACTTAGGTTGCTTCCATGTCCTGGCTATTGTAAATAGAGCTGCAATGAACATTTTGGTACATGACTCTTTTTGAATTATGGTTTTCTCGGGGTATATGCCCAGTAGTGGGATTGCTGGGTCATATGGTAGTTCTATTTGTAGTTTTTTAAGGAATCTCCATACTTTTCTCCATAGTGGTTGTATCAATTTACATTCCCACCAACAGTGCAAGAGGGTTCCCTTTTCTCCACACCCTCTCCAGCATTTATTGTTTCTAGATTTTTGGTGATGGCCATTCTGACCAGTGTGAGATAATATCTCATTGTAGTTTTGATTTGCATTTCTCTAATGATTAATGATGTTGAGCATTCTTTCATGTGTTTGTTGGCAATCTGTATATCTTCTTTGGAGAAATGTCTGTTTAGATCTTCTGCCCATTTTTGGATTGGGTTGTTTGTTTTTCTGTTATTGAGCTGCATGAGCTGCTTATAAATTTTGGAGATTAACCCTTTGTCAGTTGCTTCATTTGCAAATATTTTTGCCCATTCTGAGGGTTGCCTGTTGTCTTGTTTATGGTTTTCTTTGCTGTGCAAAAGCTTTTAAGTTTCATTAGGTCCCATTTGTTTATTTTTATTTCCATTTCTCTAGGAGGTGGGTCAAAAAGGTTCTTGCTGTGATTTATGTCATAGAGCGTTCTGCCTATGTTTTCCTCTAAGAGTTTGAGAGTGTCTGGCCTTACATTTAGGTCTTTAATCCATTTTGAGTTTATTTTTGTGTATGGTGTTAGGGAGTGTTCTAATTTCATACTTTTACATGTAGCTGTCCACTTTTCCCAGCACCAGTTATTGAAGAGGCTGTCTTTTCTCCACTGTATATTCTTGCCTCCTTTATCAAAGATAAGGTGACCATATGTGTGTGGGCTTATCTCTGGGCTTTCTATCCTGTTCCATTGATCTATATTTCTGTTTTTGTGCCAGTACCATACTGTCTTGATTACTGTAGCTTTGTAGTATAGTCTGAAGTCAGGGATCTAAATGATACATGTATAAATGTATATAAATAGTGTATATATATATATATATATATATGTATACATATTCTATATAGCAATACAATTGACTTTTGTATATTGAGCCTGTTTCCTGAAACCTTGCAGAATTTACTATTGACTCTAGTAGCTTGATTGTTTTGTATGTGCTTGTGTTTCAATTAATTAATTTAATTTTTATTGAGGTATAGTTGATGTATAATATATATTTCAGGTGTACAACATAGTGAATTTTTAAAGATTATATTCCCTTTGTACTTATTATAAAATATTGAAATAATGCTAATGCTTATCACTTTCAATGGGCACTCTTGATATACCAGCCTAAGAATGAACCACCTAACCCAGATTCCATCAGAAATTTGCAAACAGCAGAAATAATGATGGGAGAAATAAACAAAACACCTTCAGTCTCTCTTACATTCACAATGGCTTTCACATTTGTCCTTTATGCTGACAGCCAGATATTTAGGTTAGACCAAAGTAATTTCTTAGATTATATATATTTTTTCTTCCTCCAAGTTCCCACTGTCAAACTCTAACTTTTTGGCAGACCATCAATACCAGTTTTGCTGTCCACCTGGATCCTAGGTATTTATCCCTTTACTAATAGAACTTATATTTTTTGGCTCAAGGACTTTTTCTCCAGAGTACACTGGACTTTCTTGCTTTCACTGCCACATTTCAATTACAGACTCATTCCTACTCATGTACTCATGTTAATTTATTTAGTATCTTATCTCAATTCGGAGACATAGCCTCTAAACTTCTGCTTCTTTTTTTTAAAATTAAGTATAGTTGATTTACAATATTATAGTTTTGCTTCATTTTTATCATGAAAATTTCTCCATGAGATGAATCTTAAGGGCTATATGACTTCCTAGATGTTTTGTCACATAAATCTCTTCATTGAGGACTCTACTAATTTTAACTTCCCCTTATTTGTACTTAAAAAAAATAATTAAAGCACTATTTCATGTTGGTCTGAATGACTATTGGTTGTCCTGTTTTGGAAACTCCTAGAAAAGAGTCCAAGAGTGTGCTATATATAACACTTAAACCAGTGTCACATATAAACAAATTTAAGTTAACTTTTTAAAAATATAATGTTATTGCTCCTCCTTTGATTAGATTAGAAGTGAGGGTGAATGACCTAGAAACGATCTTGGAACATGTGCCTTCAAAGCCACCACCCTAAAACCCTGATTTATGATGATGGCATAGAGGAAGATTAAATTATATTATGTGACATTATTCCACAAATACTTCCACTCATTCTACCAGCCTACATTGCAAGGTAGATTCTTAATAGTGACTGTTACCCACTGAAATTTTAAAGTTAAAATTTGTCTTTGTTCTATATCATAACCTCTTAGATCAATAGATGGGCCCATCCATTATCCATTATCATTATCATGGTGACTGGACGTTGTAAAGTCCTAAGGTAACACTAAGAATCTTTTAATAGCTATTAGCCTAACCTAGTGAAATTTAAGATATTTCCCCATCCTCTGTTACTTGCTCTCAGTTTCATGGTTAAAAGACATGTATTCAAAATGAAAAGAAAGGACTTCAGACAAATTAAATCTGATAATTCAAAGAATACTTTCAGAACAAAATTTCAGAAGTGTCCCTTTTCAATGTACGCACTTTGTAGCTGTAGCTGAAATTAACATATAGCACTATTTATTTTCCTTAACTACCATTCTTGCTTTCCCAATATTTTTATACTTCTAAAAGGCAAAGGTTTTGGTTTTTTTACTAAATAATGATAAATTTCTATTTTCATTTAGTATTTGCGACCAGCTCTCCTCAAAATAAATGAATTGTGTTATCAATTGAGTTTTATGGGACTTTGTCATATTGAAAAATATCACACTTACACCCTGCAAGAATTTAAAGTTGCACAAGCCGTATGGCTAGAGGAGGTGAGGAACTTTGTCTACAAGTTTCAAGAATTTTTTTTTCCCTATTACTGATACTTTGGTACCACTAATGATACATATTTATCAATGTCTAGGTGACAGGGCGCCTAGAAGAATTTCGAAACGAGGCCAAAGAAGTGGTCAGAAAGGCTTGTCGAGCTGCTCTGTGTGCTGCAGGATTTATGCCTGATGACTGTGCATATGAACTTATTGAGGGTATGAAAGGGAAAGAACTCCAACAGATCAGAAGTGGTGGCTTTCCGAAATGTTAACTCGTTTTCATTCCACTTTTCTATTTTAAATAAGGACCCTATTTTTCAATTCTTCCAATCTTTGCTTGATAGATTATAAATTCAATGTCTATTGTAGAAGGGGATAAAACAGTTAAGTACCACAACTTCCTTGCATTACCCTTGCTTGTGTATAGTATTTCTAAACTGGTTACAGGACCTTTATTTCACAAGCATTTTATAGTGGCCTCAGGGCCTCTCTGCTTAAACGCTCGTCCAACCTACTAGTACAGACAATAGGTTTGTTAAAATTAAGGGACTGGATGGATCTCAGAATTGGCCCCAGCTGGTAGGGACTCTAAAGGATAATTTTATGCAGGCAGAAAAGGAGGGTAAATGTGTTCCTGGAAAGAGGTGGCACGGGACAGAAATCAGATCCTGTTAAAGAAGATGTTAGTAAGCTGTCTAGAGTCTTTTGTTAAGTTGAAATCCTTTGATGTGGAATTTGTTTGGATAACTGGGCTGTTTTCTGGAGTCTGAAATAGCTCATGAACCAAAGCATTTTGTCATTTTTGAATTTTACTTGTCTCTTAATCCATATTGAAAGAAATGGAGTTTTTACACAAGAATTCTTGTCTTTGTGTCTTCTGTTGTTCTTAGGTCACTGTAAAATGCCAGAAAGCGGAAGTCTCATTGAGTTGCCTACTTCTGGAGACTCCAAGAAAATGACATACACAGAGCAGGCCAGCAAAAGGCATCACTGCATGAGGCTAACATGGTAAATTGTTATTCTTTCTTTCAAGAAAAACTAGAGCATCCATCCTTCTCAAGTTTCATTAAAGTTAAAGCCATCATTGCAGGATTCACTAGTGATAAGGGATTTGGAGGACACAGTAACCTGAATGCAGGCTCCAGAAGCCTGCCCTTCCAGTTGCCACCTAGCAAAGCAGCCAGAGAAGGTGGAGGGCGTGCCCAAGGCCAAGAGCTCCTCTTTGATCACTAAGGCTTTGTTTCCCTCTAGCCCAGCCAGGAGCACTGGGCAGGCTGTAGTAAGGAGAAGTCAGGCACACAGAGATTTGTGGGCCTCCTGGAGTGGATCTGGAGGGTCAGCTCCACCTGTCTGGTCCCTAAAGAGCTACAGGCAGCTGCGTGGCCACACAAAGTTCCACCCTCTTCCTAAGGCAGGTTGCCACGGGGAGACCAGGGAAGAAAGTCCACCTTCCAGGATCTCACCAGGACCTTCCACCTGCTTACCCAACTGGGTCTTGCCATTGTCCCAGAGTTTGGATTCCACGTCATTCTAAAACCTCATCACTGCAACTAACTCTTGCAAACAAAATCACCAAACATTATCTATCTGAAGAATTGTATGTGGCACTAGAAAACACTGATGACTGTTACTCCGTGCTCACTAACTTGGTCCACATTTTACAACCATTTAATAAATCTTAATTGTGCCCCAGTTTATATGTGAGATAATCTGGTAGTAATGTCTGTATTGCAACAGAAGGCAGTGAAGCAGTCCTGAGGCCACTATCATAGGCTAGAGGTCCCTCAGGCTCCACTTAAGCAGCATAAAAAGTTATTTCAAATGCCTTGCTGACTCGGTTTACATTCTAAGCACTCAAGTAGGGAAACATTAAATTTTCATCTTTGGGTTAGCAATTGCTGTCAAACAACATTTATTCAATAGCAAAGATTTTATTACCATTAGAATGTAAGTCACAGATATATATTTACTGATTTCTTCTTTAAAGCATCTTTAAAAAAAATCTTATGGCCCCTAATGAGCTATGTGCTTTTTTCATAACTATATTGCTCATTAAATATCCTACTGAATGGTTAGAATGCCTAGCTAAATTGATGCTATATATTTGAGTATATTTGTGTTTTAAAGTGAAGAATGTCTAAGAACAACTATTCTGTACAATTAATCTCTGATATTGTAATATAAATGGAAAGTCAAAGAGAAATTATGATATTTAAAATTTTAAATATTTGCATTAGAGTCACTTTCAAAACTAGGTAGTAAGTATAGAAAACTGAAGCAGTATTGTTTTTCTTTTTTATATATATTTCAATACTTTAATCTGCAGTTACAGTATTTCACTCTTGTCAATTATTTGTTCCAATAATGTCCTTTAAGACATTTTTATTTCTCTCCAAGAAATGATACAGTTCAAGATCATGTAGTTGTCATGTCTCTAATCTCCTTAACCTATACTTTTTAGCTTTTCTTTGTCTTTCATGGTAGTGAGATTTTTGAAGACTACAGGCCAGTTGTTTTTTCAGATGTTCCTCAATTTGGATTTACCTACTAAAACCAGTTAGGATTTGTTTGCTGTTTTTCCCCCTAGACAGAGAGCATATAGTGAAAGTATTTGGATTACTCTCTACCCTGCTCGGTTTGGTTATGTTGCACATTTGAAATACAGTTAATTGGATTGATTTGGTTTGTTTGCATTTACTTTAATGTTGTTTTCCCCCATCCTTGTTGGTTTACTTTTATTTTACTGAATATGTAGAATATCAGGATGACTTCAAAAGTCAAAACTATACCAAAAGGCATTACTCAGAGATGTGTTCAGTCCCCTCTCTTTATATCCAGCTCTAGGCAACCAAGATCTGATTTCTTTCCCTATAGTTTTTGCCTTTTCCAAAATGTCATATGAACAGATCTATATAATATATAGTCTCTTGTGTCTTTTACTTAGCATGCTTTCGAGATTCACCCACATTCCGTATCAGGAGTTCATCCTTTTTTAGGTATTGATTTCTTTGTTTCTTGCCATAACTTGGTAGATGCTGTTGTCCTCATTTTACAGATGACAAAACGATGCACAGATTAGTTAAATAAGCCCAAATTCATACAGTAGAGCCTGGATTTGAACTCTGGCAGTTTGATTTTTTTTTTTTTAATTTTGAGATAATCATAGATTTGCAAGAAATTGCAAAAAACGAAGTGAAGAGAGGTCCTGTGTACTCTTCACTTAGTTTCCCTCAGTGGTTACATCTTACATAACTATAAATACAATACAAAAACCAGAAAATTAACATTGTATGGTGTACAGTGTATCATGTTATCACATGTGTAGATTTGTGTAACTACCACCACAATCAAGATACAAAACTATTCTATCACTGTCAATATTTCCCTCATGCTACCCTTTTATAGTCACACTCACTCCTTCCCCCACCACCATCCCTAATTTTTTTTTTAACATCTTTATTGGAGTATAATTGCTTTATAATTGTGTGTTAGTTTCTGCTGTATAACAAAGTGAATCAGCTATACATATACATATATCCCCATATCTCCTCCCTCTTGCGTCTCCCTCCCATCCTCCCTAACCCACCGCTCTAGGTGGACACAAAGCACCAAGCTGATCACCCTGTGCTATGTGGCTGCTTCCCACTAGCTATCTATTTTATGTTTGGTAGTGTGTATATGTCCATGCCCCTCTCTCACTTCGTCCCAGCTCACCCTTCCCCCTCCCCGTGTCCTCAAGTCCATTCTCTACGTCTGTGTCTTTATTCCTGTCCTGCCTCTAGGTTCTTCAGAACCTTTTGTTTGTTTGTTAGATACTGTATATATGTGTTAGCATATGGTATTTGTTTTTCTCTTTCTGACTTACTTCACTTTGTATGGCAGACTCGAGGTCCATCCACCTCACTATAAATAACTCAATTTCGTTTCTTTTTATGGCTGAGTAATATTCCATTGTATATATGTGCCACATCTTCTTTATCCATTTGTCTGTCAATGGACATTTAGGTTGCTTTCATGTCCTGGCTATTGTAAATAGTGCTGCAATGAACATTGTGGTACATGACTCTTTTTGAATTATGGTTTTCTCCGGGTATATGCCCAGTAGTGGGATTGCTGGGTTGTATGGTAGTTCTATTTTTAGTTTTTTAAGGAACCTCCATACTGTTCTCCATAGTGGCTGTATCAATTTACATCCCCACCAACAGTGCAAGAGTGTTCCCTTTTCTCCACACCCTCTCCAGCATTTATTGTTTGTAGACTTTTTGATGATGGCCATTCTGACTGGTGTGATGTGATACCTCATTGTAGTTTTGATTTGCATTTCTCTAATGATTAATGATGTTGAGCATCCTTTCATGTGTTTGTTGTCAATCTGTATATCTTCTTTGGAGAAATGTCTATTTAGATCTTCTGCCCATTTTTGGATTGGGTTGTTTGTTTTTTTGATATTGAGCTGACTGTATATTTTGGAGATTGATCCTTTGTCAGTTGCTTCATTTGCAAATATTTTCTCCCATTCTGAGGGTAGTATTTTTTTTTCTTTTCAAGCTTTATTCGTCTAAATGACTATCTAATTGAGAACACATTGCATGTCCTAACAGTAATTTCTGCTAGCTACCTTTTGAATTATCTCACTGATAAGTTAAAATGGACACCTTCAGCAGATGTCATTCAGAAATGGATTACAGAAGAGAAGCCTGAAGTCGCTGATAAAAAGGTATATTCAGACACAATTAAGAAAATTCATTGGTCAGCATTTATTGAGGAGTGCTTACTATGCACTGTGAATTATGCTATTTTCTGTGTACTGGAAAAATAGGAGAAATGCTTAGAGAATTTCACAGTATAATCAGAGTCTACCATACACACATGAAATGACAGAATGAAAATCAGCATATCAGCAAGTATCTAATAGCAGAGAAAGCATCCATTGTGCTGAATATTGCAGTCTCTCTCACAGGCACTTGGTAAAGGTTCCTCATGTGTTCACTCAATAAATATTCCTTAAGTATCTATGTACCAACCCCTATGCTGGGTATTGGGTACACGGTGATAAAAAGCATAGATAGAATACTTGCCCCCAAGAAGCTTACAGTTCACGGGTCATCGTGAGCATAAACTGTCAGAGAGAAGCAGGGAAGGTGGTATAAATGAAAGAGATAAACAATGGTTTAGAGGCCAGAAGGAGCAAATCATGGGAGCAAACTTTTGTGCTTTCAGTGAATAACCTCTTAGGAGGATGTTGATCTTAGAAACACAGAGTAATGTGAGACATTTGAGATTAAATGCACAAATTTGTGCATTCTAACATAGCTTATCTGATAGCCCAATAAGCTTTTCCCCAGCTCCATCCATGACAGATACCTAAAAACATAGCAAAACATGCATATCTGGTTTCATCAAGCTTCCTACCTTCATATCTCTGCATCCCCCCAGGAGACCCAATATGCAGTTTCAAGGCCTGTCGCTCTTTGCCATAGTTTTCCTTTACTCCAAAAGTTGAATTTTAGCTGCATACTCCTTTTCATTACTTTCTCTCCTTCCCTATTCTCAATTCCTTTTTTTCCTCAATACTACCACATTTTGAAAGTAACATTTATCTTTCTAATTTTAAAAGTAATATATGCTAAGTGCAGAAAATTTGAGAAACACAGAAGTATACAAAGAAAAGCATCCTCTGCTATACCAAGTTAACTATTTCCAAGGGGGAAAGAAAGGAATCATACTTTACTTACTCCTTTATCACCTACTTTTTCCACTTAGCAATGTATTATGAAAAATCTCCCAAGTCAATATGTATTTTTTCCATATAACATTCTCACATAGAAATGTATTATACATCTTGTAAGTAATTTTCTATTATTGATCACTTTCTCACTAGTCCAAATAATGCTGCAAAGAATATCTTTGTCTATACATTTTTCACACATCTCTGATTCTTCCCCTTAGAAGAAATTCCTAGATGTGGAATTGTTGGATCAGAAATATGCTCACTTGTTAAGGCTTCTGAAACTGATGCATAACTTTCTAGAACATTTTGTGTCACTTTACAATCTTCCTAGCAATGTTCGAGAAGGAGCCTTTGGCCATATGCACACTAGATATTATCATTCATTTCAGTCTTTGTCCATCTGATGGATGTAAAGTAATATGTCACTACTTTTAAATGTTATATTCCTTTAACTGCCACGACAGTACGGGGATAAGAGTATAGGTCTCATGATGAGAAAGACCTGGTGTCAGTTCTGATCTGCCACTTACAAACCAGTGTGTCCTTAATGAAATGTCTTACCTTTTCCAGATCATAGTTTTCTCATAGGAATAAAAATGACGCCTGCTACATATGATTGGTGTGGGATTTACATGAATAGTTAGCACTGCCTGGCACACAATAAATACTCAATAAATGTTACTGAATAAACTATTAATATCTTGAGGAAGAGAAGGAGGAGGATGTTGATTGATATTTCCTTTAAAAAATGTCAGATTATGCCCTTTGCCCATTTTTCTATTTAAATATCTTTCTATTTCATATCAATTATGATGTTATTAGTATATATTTCTATTGACTATATCAAGTATATTTCTATTTAAATATAACCAACCTTCTATCTGCATTACTATATACATTACTGATATATTTTTCCAGTTTGTTGTTTGCCTTTCCACTTTGTTGATAGTGTTTTTACAAGGAGAGAAGTTTTACACTGCCATGTAGTCTTTCCATATTTGCCTTTATTTTTTAATTTCTATGGTAGTATTCTTTGAAAGACATGCCAACATTATAACATCAGCTAATTGTGTAAGCTTAAGTTTATGTGCCTTCTGTAATACAGAGGTTTTTTTAAATTTTAGACCTTGATACTTATATCTTTAAAACACTGCAGAAGTCCTCATTTCAGGGGACCCCCGTGTTGGAGAAGCAGGAAGAAGATGAATCTCTCATTCCCATGTTTGTCACAGAACTGATTTTGACAGTCCAGTCACTGCTCTTTGAGCCTCCTTTGGAAGATTTTTTGGTATGTGTTTCCTCATATAACATCCATGTATAAATACCTTTTGGAAAATGTCACATGATTGGCAGGGTTGCTATTGTCCCTTCTCCAAAATGATCGTAAGGAAAAGACAAAGCATTGTTCTGCACACAGCATGGCATCTACATAAAAGGTATCTGAAAGTTTAGCACATTTTCTTTAACTTGAGACAGACTAGGGGCTTGGTAGGATACACCACCGAGAGAACAGAAGCTATACAAAATGTAAAATTGACTAGAGGCATTCCTCCAAGAAGTCACTGTGTTGTAAGTACCATTTTTGAAATCTTTTCAAGTATGTTGCATCTGAGCGTTGTTTTGGTATCGACTGCTGTGCAGCAAATTACCACCTATTTGGCAGGTTAAAGCAACAACTATTTATTGCTTCAGTCTCGCGGGTCAGGGATCTGGGCACTGCTTAGCTTCTTCTCTGCTTCAGGGCCTCTCCATGCAGGCTGCCCTTTGGGGATTGTCTGGGCTGAGGTCTCCTTAGAGGCTTGAATGGAGAAGGATCCACTTCCAGGTTCCCTCAGGTGGTTGAAAAAAATTCATCTCTAAGCAGCTATGGGATTGAAGTCCCTGGTTTCTTGAGGGAGGTCCAGTGGGCACCACCCTTAGATCCTAGGAATCACCTATAGTTCCTATAGTTCATGGGGCCAACTCTATAAGCAGTTTACAATATGGGTGTTTGATTCTTCAAGACCAGCTGAAGAATCTCCTTTGAGAAGGGCCCAATCCCTCTTTTAAGGGCTTTCACTTGATTCAGACAGGTCTACCCAGGATAATCACCTTTTGGACTAACTCAAAGTCAGCCTAATTATATCTGCAAAGTCCCTTCAGCTTTCCCTGTAATATAACATAATCATGGCTGTGGCATCCCATCACATTCACAGATCCCCCCATACTCAAGAGGAGGGGATTACACAGGGCATGTAAACCAGGGAGAGGGGATCTTGGGAGCCATCTTAGGGTTCTGCCTTCCCCATTTGGGTACAGGCATAGATTAATAAACCAATCAGAGTCTATATTTTCTGCCCTTAGCTGTGTATTGGTACAAAAGCACCAGTAGTCAGGATCTCTAGCTTCTAGTCTTGACTCAGAATCTCTAGATTCTAGTCTTGACTTTACTCCTATGGGGAAACCAGTTACCTCTCTGGGGTTCAGTTTATGCATCTGTGAGATGAGGAGGCAGATGAGTTTCAAGGTTGCTTCCTCTTCCAGCAGTCCATGACCCCGTAATTTATCAGATCATCAGGCTATTTTAGGTTATTTACAAGGGCAAGCAGACTGCTGAGTTCCCTGTGGTTGGACCTTCGTTCAGGAGCTCCCCCTCAGAAAGGCACTGGGCTCTCATGTCCCTTCCGGGCCAGAAGGCTCTTGGCCTTCACGTGGAAGGCAGAGGTTTCTGTGTAGCAGATGATGCAAGAAAGCTCTCTCCAGCAACCAGCTGGTTATTCTCCTTAAGCTCCAAGTGACAAGCCTTGAAAACCTTAACGTTCTCCGTATTTCCTGTTGTAGGGTCCAACTCCCCACAGGGGTGTTCTTAATTCCTACCCATGAAGTCATAGGCCAAGCATGTTCATGTGTTCACACCACACATAAGATTTTGCTTCATGTAATCCCAAATTAGCCAAAGGCAGTATCAACTGCCATGAGTGGATCACTCATGAATTTTCTATTTTTTCTCACTCTGATTTTGGTCAGTAGTCTTAACATTTCAAACACACATACACACATACAGCTTCGTCTAAAGGAAAATTATATACCTAAATCTCGACATCTGACATTGTTCTTTCTTGGGTTAACTGTGGCTTCCTAATACTTAATCCAACATACATTTTCCAGTTCTTTTCTTTCCGATTGTGTTTGACAGACTTCCCGTGGCATATGACTCTATTTACTGCTCCCGCCTCTGGAAACAGACTCCCCCTTGGTTTAGATTCTCATGGTTTTACTCCTGTGCCAACGTTTTTTCCTTATCAGTACTCTACTTTGGAGTCACTCTTTTTGTCTGACCTTTGACTGTTGCGATCCTGAAAGGCTCCCTCCTCTTCACATTTTTTATGTTCCTCTGGGGGCTTGTGTCCATGCCTGTTGTTCCAACTACCACTTCTAGAATGGTGACTTTAAATAAATATTTCCATCGTGTACTTTTCTTCTAGACTTCAGACTTGGAGCCAACTGGAAATCTCCACAATTAACTCCAACTCACCAAAATAAATTGAACTTATCAACTTCTTCCAAAACTTGCTCCTCCTTCCATATCTCCATTTCAATGAAAGGCAGTATCCACATGCCCAAACCAGTAATCCAGGAGTCATCCTAGATCCTCCCTTACCTCTTTGAGATCAAGGCAGCGAGTCCTGTGTGTTGACCTTAGTTGCACCTCCCCTCGATGGGAACCTCATCACCTCTTCCCTGGCCTGCTGTGATGGTCTCTTCTGACCTGCCTGCCCCTCTTCTTTCTAGTCCATTTTCTACATTGCTGACTGCAAGATTATTTCATAGGCAAATTTGATCATGTCACTTAAAATTAAATCTCTTCATTGTCTATAGGATGCTCTGTGAGATGTTGATAGGCATTCTAGGAGAAAAGGGTTTGTGATATGCATTTGCGTATTAACAAATATGGAAAATCCTGTTTTGTAGATCCAGAGGAAAATCCTGTTTAATCTAAGGTTTCTTCCCAAACTTATGTGACATTGGGACCCTTTTAACTCAGGGTAGTCCATGGTCACAATCTGGGGAATGCCAGACCACCGGCTAACACTGGAACCCAGCATTACTCACAGGGCCTTTCAAGAAGGGGCCGACTGCATCATGACTGCATTTTTCCACACTGACACTTATGCTCCAGCACCCAGACCTGCCAGCCCCCCTTGGGCCTCTCACATACAATGACTTACAAGGACTGTACTCCCATCTTGTATACTTGACAAGCTCCTGCTCGTCTTTTAAGACTCTTCTCAAGAAGTACCTTTATATCATTTAGATATATATTATTATAAATTAATTCGTGCTGATCAAACTTAAAAAACACATAAAAAGATTATTAAAATCATCTGTAATACCATGTGTTAGAAACAGAAACAACCTTTTAACATTTTTATACTTTTTTTCCAATCTTGTTTTAGTACATACTGATATACCAACACACCTAACTTACCATGAGATTTTACACATACATTTTTAAAATGGGATATTATACACCAGTTTCATCCTGCTCTTTTTTTTTAACTTAAGATTACATTATAAGCTTTTTCCCATGTCACTAATCAATCTTTGAAGGGATGCCTAATTTCCATTCATATAAATATACCATAACTTAACCATTCTATTTTTGAACACTAAGGTATTTTTTCTAATTAGTTTTTATTATAATTAATGCTTCAGTGACTGCCCTTCCACATGAATCATTGTTTACATATCTAATTTTTTCTCTTAGGATTGATATCTAGGATGGAAATTACTGCTCAAAGAATATGAACTTTTAACCCACCTTTTGAACTTTCCCTGATTCTCTTAGGCATATTTTGGCCTTCCTTCCCTTATGACTTTTCTGTGTTTTGTTCATATTTCAAATGAATGTAATATATTTATCTTAATGTGTTGCAACTTTTTGCTTATCTACCTCTCTTTCAATTAGAATACATATTTCCTGAAGACAGGGGCTGTGTCTTCTGATTTGTCATATATTCAGAGTCAACGCAGTACCTGGCATTGTTGAATGAGTTATTCTTATTTATTTTAGCAGTTTAGAAAATTCAAAACTTTTTATAAATATAACCATGTGTGTGTTTACATTTATGTTTGTGCTTTTCTCTCCAACAGGATGGTATTTCAGGCGCAATTAACCATTTCCAAAACACTGTGTTATCAGTTCCTAATCTTGTGCCTGATTCATATTTTGATGCTTTTACCAGCCCTTACATTAACAACAAATTGGAAGAAAAAACTTGTGGATTTGGTCCAAGCTTATCAGCAGTATTTGATGATGATAAGAATTTTCACACAATTATCTTTCAAATAAAGGTATACTTTCTTTTACTAAAACTATTTTTATAATATTTTTGATTTTTAAGAAACTGGGTAACATATTTTCTTCCTGTCTTATCTTTAGATTAAATGCTACTTAATCTCTAAATACTAAAGTGATTTTTTTTAAGTCCTGGTAGATTAGAGCACTGATTATAAGAAAGAGACTTAAAAGTACAAGCTATTCAAGAGGGTATCACTTTTTTGGGGGGGAGGAATAAGGTTAAAAAGGAGGAAGAGACATTATCTGAACACTGGGTGGTACAGGGAAAATAGAGCAACTGGTGAAAATGTAAGGCCCTGCAAGACAAAAAGAACCAGAAAACCAGAATACACCCAACTCTTTCCCCACAACCAAAAACTAAAATAAAATAATCTGCACATTGCTCTACTGACAAAACAGAATGCCCTTGAATTATAAATTTTGTAAATCACTCAAATCCATGAGCTGAAGAAATTAAAATATATTAAATACCTGAGGAGGTACTATAAGGAGAAAATAGAAAGTGAAAATTAAAATATCCCTTCTCTTCCCTCCCATAAAACATGAAACAAAAGCTGCACTATAAACTAAAGTAAATAGCCTCAACATTAAATCAAAAAAATTTAAAATAAAAATGGAACTTTTTTTAAAAAGACAAAATTATCTCAGAAATCAAGACTAAATTTCATCATGCTGGAGAAAATAACCTGAAATGAAAATGTAATAATTAGTATAAAGACAGGAAAACAATCAGGAGAATGAAAATAAGCTAGAGTTAGAAGTAAAAATGGTCAGAGAGAAAATAATTGAAATAGAAAACAGGCAAAGAAGAAATAACATACATATAATTGGAGTGTCTGAAGGAGAAAAACAAAACAAAGGGTAGAACAAACACATAACTATAGTCCAAGAAAAGAAAATGTGAATCTATATATTGAAAGGGCCCACAGAGTGCCTTGGAAAATTGACCTAGAAAAATCAACTCTGAGATACATCCTTTTAAAACTATAAGCTTTTAAAACTAAAGAAAAATTCCTCCAGGTCTCACAGCACAATAAAAATAACTTACAAAAGTAAGAGAATTAGACTAGCATCAGGCTTCTCAAAAACAACGTATAAAGAAAGGCAATGTTGGAACAGCATTTTTAATGAAACTCAAGAGCAGATAATGCGAATCAATAATTTTTATCTAACCAAGCTAGTCCTTCAAATATCAAGGCTATAGAAAAATAGTTTTAAAAAGGCAAGGGCCTAGGGTTTTGGGTGCTGGTCAGGATTTTTCATGAAATTGGGATGAGTTTCATCCAACCAAGAGATAACTTGGCAAAAGGACTGATCTTCCTATTTCTGGATCCACATGTAAGGAGCTTGGAAGTTGCCACTCTATTCTAACAAGTAAAAAGCTGAACACACTGACTGAACAGACTGCTAATAGGATCTGTAATAGAGGGGAGGACACAGGGGAAACCACAGCCCTCAAAATTGTAGAGACAGAGAGATGAAAACAGGGAGTCATGGCTTCTGAGAGCAGAGACTATGAGCAGAAACCTCAGTGAGAACCAGTGCCAGACAGGAAAACCTGAACTGTAACTGATGAATTGCAGGAGGCTCAGTGTGAACAACTCTGAGAGTTAAAAATCTCCAGGGACCCAGTTATAGGGAACCCCCACATTATTATGAAATTTACCTGCAAGAACTCAACCAGATTCTCACAGTAAATATTAGAGAAAAATTCTCATGCTTCCAGCAGGGAGAGGGGAAAAGGAATAATTTGAAATATATCAGAGCACCCTCTTCTCAACAAGGCCTACCCTCAGA
The DNA here is from genome assembly GCF_008692025.1 of Phocoena sinus. Lineage (NCBI taxonomy): Eukaryota > Metazoa > Chordata > Mammalia > Artiodactyla > Phocoenidae > Phocoena > Phocoena sinus. Next base: position 75,352,634 of record NC_045775.1, read on the forward strand.
GGAAACTAGTTAACCAGAACCTAATTTGCTAGTGTATTATTTGATCCTAACTTACCTGGGGGAGGGGAAATACACAACTCCAGCCCACTCTAGCCATCTGTCCCACCTAAGGAGAGAGGAAAAAAAAGTGAGAAATATTTATGAAGTTCACAGTTCAGAGGCATTGGCTCACTAAAAGACTGAGACCTAATCAAAGGACTATAGAATATATCCCCTCTGCTGACACATACCATCCCCTTACTAACGACCTATTAACAGCAGTTCCTTTTACCAAATACATCATGTCCAATTATCAAAAAATGTTACAAGGCACATTAATAAGGGGAAAAAATTAGAAGACAGAGCAAGTATCAGACCCAGACATGGCAGGGATATTGGAAATATCAGACCCAGAATTTAAAACAACTATGATTAATATGCTAAGGGCTCCAATGGATAAGATAAACAGCATGAAAGAACAGATGGGCAATGTAAGCAGAGAGATGGAAATCCTAAGAAATAACCAAAAAGAAGTGCTAGAGGTAAAAAACAAAACATAGCAGAAATGAATAATGCCTTTGATGAGCTTATTAGTAGACTAGACACAGCTGAGGAAAGAATCTCTGAGCCATAGAATATATCAATAGAGTCCTGAAAACCAAAAAACAAAGAGAACAAAGACTGAAAAAAACACAACAGACTATCCAAGAACACTGTGGGACAACTTCAAAAGGTGTAACATATGTGTAATGGGAATACTGTATGATTCCAGCTATATGACATTCTGAAAAAGGCAAAAACATGGAGACAGTAAAAAGGTCAGTGGTTACCAGGGGGTTGAGGGTGGGGGAGTGAAGAGGCAAAACACTGATTTTTAGGACAGTGGAAACACTCTGTATAATTCCATAATGATGGATAAATGTCATTATATATTTGTCCAAACCCATAGAATGTTCCATACCAAGAGTGAACCATAATGTAAACAATGGATTTTGGGTGATTATGATGTGTCAATGTAGGCTCATCAATTGTAACAAATTTACCACCCTGGTAGGGGACGTTTAGTCTTTCTTTAGAAAGACTGAAAATGAAGTGGTGCTCAGTGGTGTAGAGACAAATGTAAACAATAAGAAAGCAAGATTTGTGATCCTATGAGTCAGGGCTATAAATTTCTATGCACCACATATATATACAGGAAACACTTGCAAAAGGCAAAGAGTTGCAATGAGACACAAATGGAACATAAATAGAAACACTGTGAATAGAAGACTTTAACATGCAACTCTCATCATAAGGCAGGTCAAGTAGGAGAAAAATAAATAAGGATATAGAAGTCCTAACTAACATAATCAATGACAAATAACAAGGAAATAGCCATCTAAACAGAAAAAAAAAAAAATGAGGGATTGCCTTGCAGACATTTATCCAAATAAATTTGAAAACCTAGATTAAATAGATAGTATTTTTAGGGAAACATGGTAATCTAAATCAACCACATTAAAAATAAAAAGCTTACCAATCTCCACAGAAGAAATAGAGGAAGTTATCAAAGAAATACCTTGTAAAAAGCACCAGGCCCAGATGGTTTCACAGGGGAATTTTATCAACTCTCCAAAGACCAGATATTCACAATAGCACATAAATTGTTCTAGAATACTGAAAATGCTTGGTGGAAAAAACTTCATTGTTATAACAACAAAGCAGGTAATATATAATATTTAGGAATAAACCTAATAAGAAATGTTTTAAAAAACCTATATAAGGATATCTTTTTAAGTTTTCTTAAAGGCTTCTGGAAGACACAAAAATAGACTTAAAGAAATATTCTTAGATGGAATGACTCAACATAATAGATATCTGTTGTCCCTAGGTTAATCTATAAATTTAACACAATGCCAATAAAAATACTAATAAGCTTTATCATAGAGCATAAGTTTATAGTAAAGCCTATATGTAATAATAGACATGCATAGAAGCTAGGAAAACCCTAAAAAAGAAAAGCTATTTGGGATATTATTCTTACCAGGTATTAAATATAAACTCTATAACTAAAAGATTGTGGTATTGGCTATCAGACCAGTGGAACAGAATAGAAAATCCAGAAATACACCTAAGTACACATGAAAATTTATTAAATAAAAAACATGGTATTTCAGATCACTGAGATATATTTGGACATTTTCATAAATAGTGCTGGGATAACTGCTTAGCCTTTGGTACAAAGTTAAAGTTAGATACATATCTCACATTGTATATAAAAATAACTGGATCAGAGATCTAAAAATTTATTTAAATCATACAAGTTCTAGAAGAAAACATGGGTGAATTCTTCTATAATCTTGTTCATAAAGAAAGGTTATCTAGCTATGACTCAAAATCCAGATGCAATAATGGCACAAATTGATAAATTTGATGGTATAAAGTTTTTTAAAACTTTTCAAGGCAAAAAAATATATAAACAAAGTAAAAATACAATTACAAACTGGGAGAATCTATTTGCAGCATATAAATCACAGCTAAGGGCTAATATTTTTATACATGAAGAACTCTTGCCAATGGGGAGCAGGGAGGAGACAAAAACTAGGTAGAAAAAAGGTCAAAACGTATGATAGAAAACTCACCAAAAACAAGAACCTAGACACATGAAAACATATTCTACCTCACTTATAAGAGAAATGCAAATGGAAACAAAATTGAGGTAGCATTTCTCAACTATCAGATTAGCAAAATTCAAAAGCATGACAACACATTCCATTGGCTAGCTTATGGATAAACAAATGCTCTTCACACTTTGCCTTTGAGAATGCAAATAATGGAGAATTTTACAATATATAACAAAACTATATATTATGTATTGACCATTTGATCCAGCAATTCCACCTTTAAATATGTACCCAGAAGATGCATGCCCAGCAATACAAAAGTACATATGCACTAGATTTTGTTAACATTATTATTTTTATAAAACGTCAGAAACTCCCAAAATACATAGGATGAACTATGGTACATTTACACAGAGGAGGACTATGCAGCTGAACAAAATAATACGGAAAATATCTACCAACTAATATGGAGCGATTTCCAGGATACATTGTTAGGTGAAAAAAGCAAAGTAGAAAAGAGTATCTATAGTGTGCTGCTTTTTATGTCAGAAAATAGGGAGGAAGATGAGATAAACCAGGAACTAAGGAAATTCGTTACCTAGAGGAGACAGTGGGAATGGTGTAGACAGGATGGTGGGTATGGAGTAGAAAAGATGGGAAGAGTCACGCTTAGTTCTGAGTATACTTTTTAATATAGCACTTAAAAATCAATAAGAATGGGGAAACAAAACCATAAAATAGAATCCAATGAAAACAAAAGAACTAGACTATATTTCAAATGAATAACATAACCACACTGCAAGGAAGGGGAAAAAAACTAAACCAAGTAACTTTTAAACACACTATTTTGCCCATATACCCTAAGCTAAAGACCACTATAACTATAATAAATATGGAATTCCACTTAGTCTGTTTTTCATAGTGGTATTAGTGTGTTAGCAATTCTGAAATGACTTTCTGTGTATTCTGGAGTTAAGCACATAACTAAATATTGTGGCTAATGAAATGAGGTTATTCATCCCCATCCAAATATGGAAGAGGAAAAGCCAGAATGCTGTTATATTGGAACTGGAGTTATGAACTCATGATCTTTAATTGATCGATAGAAAGAGCACTATGTATAGGGTTTTGTGTATATATGTATTTATGTGAGGTGTTTGTGTGTATCCTAGATCTGCTTGCTGAGATGGCCTAGAAGCAGTGACATCCTAGTAACAATGAGCATATTTGGTGTCCACACATTGTTTTCTGTATATCATTGCAAATCAAAAGGAACCAAATCTCTTTGGAGAAATGGCTTATTCAAAACCTGGGGCAGGGAAAGTACAAGAACAGCCCAGAGCATATTGTTGAACCAAAAAATAAGAAGGTGCCTAAGGAGTAATGGCGACATGCAGAAAATTTAAAAAGCCAACTTGAAGGGTCTCCCTGGGACAATTTGACCATTAAAATAAGTAATGATTATAACAGTCTTTGAATAAAATGAGAATACATGAGTCCATTTTGTGAATGAATGAATGGAGTGAGAATGGAAAGCTCTTCCTTACAGTAAAATGCCAATTAGTAAACGTAGAAGGAAAACATAAGGAAAAATCACCACTGCAGAAATAGGCAAGAATCTCTAATTCATACTAGAACGAGTATGCAAAGATATGATGAGGAAAAGGATATTGTCTCAAAGCGTTTCTGCATAGACTATTTATTGATTTAAAGAGAGAAAATAGTAAGTTTGCAGTAACGAAACCTCACAGACACCACCTTAACTAACATGTTAACATCACCAGTAATGGGACAAATCAACATTCTGTGTCTTTTGACACTATTCACAGGGAACATACATCTCTTATGTAGTATTATTGCCAAAAATGTATAACTGAATGTAAGCATTAGGAAGTATAACATACACACACAGGAGATACTTTTCAAAAATGTTAAAGGTCACGAAAGACAAAGATTGAGAAATTGTTCAGATTAAAGGACACTGCAGAGATGTGACAAGATACAATACAAGAAATACATGATACGATACAAGATACAAGATTCAATACATGATCCCGGATAGGACAGTGGACCAGGAAAAAATGGTTTTTTATTTTGTTATGAAAGACATTATTGGGACAAATGGCCAAATTTGTATAAGATCTGTAATTGATAATAGTATTAATATCAATGCTAATTTCCTGATTTAGGTCATTATACTATGGTTCTATAAGAAAATATCCTTGTGTTTATTAAATAAACCCTGAAATATTTAGGGGTAAAAATGTCTGTGCCTGCAACTTTGTTCCAAATGGTTCAGGGTAAAATAATATATAGAGAGAAAGAGAATGATAAAACAAATGTGATATATTGTTAAAAATTAGGGAATTTCAATGGTGATATATGGAATTCTTTGTACTATTCCAGCAAATTTCCTGTGAGGTTTAAAATCATATTTTGAACATGTTGGTGGAGCTTTCCATTTACAGGCCTCCCGTTGTGTTTCTAATACCTGCATGATCACGTATCAGAGACTATTAAATCTGCTCAAAGGAGATATACTTTTTTTTTTTTTGCTGTGGGGAAAAGGATGTTCTTTTTTATTATTAATTTTTATTGGAGTATAGTTGCTTTACAACGTTGTGTTAGTTTCTGCTATACAGCAAACTGAATCAGTTATATGTATACATATATCTACGCTTTTTTAGATTTCCTTCTCATTTAGGTCACCCCAGAGCATTAAGTAGAGTTCCCTGTGCTATGCAGTAGGTTCTCATTAGTTATCAATTTTATACATAGTACTGTACATGTGTCAGTCCCAATCTTCCAATTCATCCCACTGCCCCTTCCCCCTTCGTAACCATAAGTTTGTTCTCTGCATCTGTGACTCTATTTCTGCTTTGCACATAAGCTCATCTCTACCATTTTTATTGATTCCACATATAAGCAATATTATATCATATTTATTTCTCTTTTTCTGATTTACTTCACTCTGTATGACAGTCTCTAGGTCCATCCATGTCGCTGCAAATGGCACTATTTCATTCCTTTTATGGCTGAGTAATATTCCATTGTATATATGTAGCACATCTTCTCAAAGGAGACATACTTTGACATAATTTCTTCCCCTCAGTTTTTAATGTAAATAAATAAACAGCAGAAATATTCTGGAAGATTACATAAGAACCTATTAAAAGGAAATAAATGAACAAGTAACTAAGCCATCCAGGGTGTGTGCTATTGTTTGTAATGAAACTTTCTACTGCTACCCACTATCCCTAAAGCAAGAGTCTGAATCCATAAAGCAATACCCTAGCACTGATGCGTTGGGAATGAGCAATTCCATTGATCATCTCTAGTTTTCCTTGGGACAGATTGCAGTCATTTGCAAGAAGTCTCGGTAGGAAATGTAAGGGAAGGCAATTGAGTGCAGCCAGGGAATAATGGACCAAGACCAACAACAAACTGATCCTAACTGCTGTTCATAGGCATTGAACTATGATAACATGTATTGACATGGGTATTGTAGGAAAAACTGTGGGGAAGTGGAGGTTGGAGCCAAGGTTAAGTGAGGGGAAGGAAAGAATTTTATTAGGGCAAATTATGAAGACATTTTGGAATAGGAGACTTGACAGCACAGAGAAGTTAATAATGAGATTAGGCAAGTAATTTTGTAACTATGCTAAATGATTTTGCCTTTGCTCAAAAACACTAACCAAGATATAAAATTTGCAGTTTGGAAAATAAATAGACATTGTCTCTTACCATATATTTACTAGTGTTGTATAAGTTCACCATGAAGCTAAAAAAATTACAGGTGTGTCTCCTTTCAGTCATAAGGAACAATCCTTTGAAAGTCAGATTTGAATGTGTATTTTTTTTTTTTTTAGTTTCATAAGAGAATCCATTCATTGCTTCTTGTCATCCAGGATGGTATCTTTCCTCACTTACGTATCCTCAGGTCAAAGCATAGTGTTGGGCACAGAGAAGCCATCTGTGTTTGTTCAGTTTTATTGAATTGAATTCTGCTCAGGAAAAATATAGTTTGTCTGTTTTTTTATAACATTTAGGAAACCATACAGGCAGCATTTGAATCTGCTCAATTATATGCAGCTACGTTTGAAAAGTTTCAGATATTCTTCAAGGAAAATGAAAGTCTTGATTTACAAGCTCTTAAACTTCAAGAACCTGGTAAGTTTTCTGTTTGTCCTTACTAATTATGTTTGACAGGTATATCAAGGTTTATCATTGTGTGTGTTTCTGTTTGGTGGTGTATGGTGACAGAAATGATAGCCCCAAAGCGTTGGCCTGACAAAATGCAAGAATTTATTCATTTCTAGATTATTTGCTGTAGAACCACTTTTTTTTTTTCTTTAGGTTTACTGTTACTGTTTTATTTCAGAATATTATAGGAAAGAATTCCTCCCCAAAAGCTTATCTTTTAGTATCAAGTTGTACCAGTGCTAAGGTTATATAGCCTTTACATGGGAAGGAGTCAAAAGGAATGTTTACCTCTCAGATTCCTTTAAAAAATGTTTACATAGTGCAACATGTGTCTCAGGAATTCAAGTTACTCTATTTCTGTGGCCATATTGTAACCTGGTGGGTATGAATCCACACCTCTTAGTCATGAAATCAGATCTGAAGGGAAATTATTTTATTAAACTCGTTATCTTCAACAAAAGGAAATAAAATACAATACCCAAGTGAAATTTCAGGCAAGAAAGTTCCCAAATGTTTACAAAAATTAAGTATATATTATTCATTATTACCATTAAAAAATGTGAAGCATATCATTCATATTCTTTTTTTATTTCATGAACTGGCTTTATTCCTTTATTTTCTTATGCACAAAAATGATTACTCTGATACCTTGCCTCACAAAGCAACACTGATTTTTTCTGTAAATTTTTATGCTTTTGTTTCAACCCATTCTTTTTATTATGCTGAAGTATTTTAAAGTAAATTAGACTTGCCATCCCTAAATGAAATATTTCAATATTCATCTTTAAAAAACATGTTCCTACAGAACCAAATTAATATTATCACACCTAATAAAAAAAACCAAGAATTCCTTAATATCAATATTTAGTCCCTATTCAGAATCCCCCAAATAAAGCAGTTTGCAGCTAGTTTGACCCAGTATCTAGTCCAAGAGCAGGCACTATATTCACTTGTTATGTCCGTTAAGTTTTTAAAATCTGAAACAGATCCTTTTTTTCAAGACACTGACTTGCTCAAGAAACCGAAGTGGGGTCTTACTTTAGAAAACAAATTAGACAAGTTCATTTCTACTGTTCTTCACCAACACCATCACACTGAGACTTAGTGTGTGTTGAACTGAAGGGAACTGACAGGGACACAATGGCACCAGGGTGGCAGTAAGGTGTGGAACCTGGCATTTCAGCACATGGAGTAGGCCTAATCCAAATAACTAGTTCTAATCCCCTAGATCTTCTACTCATAACCTTGAGCCAAGGCCTCCTAGTATCCTGTTACCATGTTCCTCACATTGGCTAACTTTACTCCCTCACCAACCACCCATCTGGGTGAGGACACCAAGCTCCCAGGTTGCCCTTCTTCTAGTCCTGCCTTGGCTTGTCAATTCTATCCAGTCCTGGAACCAGGGTCTCATAGGTATCAGCTGTTTGTTTTCTGGGACTCTGGAGTACATTGGTCTGGACTCCTAAACCTTGTGTTCCTCCTTTTTTAGGAACTCCCTGGTACTTCCTAAACCTCGAACCCAACTGTTAGCCAGAGGTTAATAGAATGTAGCTTTGCCCCTTGGATACCATGCCTTGCCTGTTATCACATTCCCTCAAACTCTTCTAACACTGCCTAGCACATATTATAGACACTTACACTTAACAAATGTCTGTTTAACCAAACTTTTAGCTACACTGACCTCTGTCTAGCCCCAGAAGACGATCAGGGGACAAACTCTGGCTTCCTGAACTAATCAGCCATATCTCACCCCTGAATTTCTATAAATGTCAGTGTTTACTAATAATTTCTATACTTCCTGAGCACTTATGATAGATCCTGTGCTAAGTGATTTTCAGGCATCTCATCTAATCCTCATAATTCTATGAGGCGAGTATTCTCATTTTACAAATAAGGAAGTGAAAATATATAGAGATAAGGTAACTTCAAGTTTACACAGCTAGTCAGTGGTTTAGAAATCATTTTCTCTGACTTGAAAGTTTGTGTGCTTAACTATTGTACAAACTGCCTCTCCTCTAGCTCATAAAGAGAGAACTCTTCTATCAGCTTTACTGTTTTGTTTCCCTTTGAACATGGCTATATATGACCATGGCCAAGTCATTTAACCTCGAATGATCTAAATTTCTTCATGTATAAAATGAAAGTATTGGACCAAATTAGTGTTTCCCAAGCTAGTATTCCTTGAACCACTATTCTGAAGGATATTACATGATACCATGAAAAAATGAAAAAGACTCTGTGTTCAAATAAGTTTGGAAAATACTTGACCAATCCACATTATACAGGTTTCCTTACCAGAAGTCTTCTCAGATCATTTGATATACTTATTTTGTCAGTTCTCAAAAATACACACATCAGGGCTTCCCTGGTGGCGCAATGGTTGAGACTATGCCTGCCGATGCAGGGGACACAGGTTCGTGCCCCGGTCCGGGAAGATCCCACGTGCCACGGAGCAGCTGGGCCCGTGAGCCATGGCTGCTGAGCCTGCACATCCGGAGCCTGTGCTCCACAATGGGAGAGGCCACAACAGTGAGAGGCCCAAGTACAGCAAAAAAAAAAAAAAAATACACACATCAAAACCTTCTGAAATGAGTAGGACAGATAATTGTCATCCCGTTTTTGTATCACGAGGAAGCCGAAGCTCAGGAAGATCAACTATCAACTATCATCTAACTTACCCAAAGCCACAGATGGGTTAAAGACTTGAGCCTAGGTCTTCTAACACTGTCTGATTTGTTCTTTTTTAAAAAAATATTTATTTTATTTTATTTAGTTATTTGGTTGCACCGGGTCTTAGTTGTGGCTCATGGGCTCTTTAGCTGTAGCATGTGAACTCTTAGTTGCATCATACATTTGGGATCTAGTTCCCTGACCAGGGATTGAACCCAGGCTCCCTGCATTGGGAGTGAGGAGTCTTAACCCGTGCGCCACCAGGGAAGTCCCTGATGTGTTCTTTTTTTTTTTTTTTTTTTTTTTTTTTTTTATGCGTTACGCGGGCCTCTCACTGTTGTGGCCTCTCCCGTTGCGGAGGACAGGCTCCGGACGCGCAGGCTCAGCGGCCATGGCTCACGGGCCCAGCCGCTCCGCGGCATGTGGGATCCTCCCAGACCGGGGCACGAACCCGTGTCCCCTGCATCGGCAGGCGGACTCTCAACCACTGCGCCACCAGGGAAGCCCTGATGTGTTCTTTATACTGTGTCAAACTCTCCCTTGTATCAAGAATCAACACCCTTTTCTCTTTGGGATGGTAGAGAGGAGGATTAGAGAAGAAAAACAAGAAGCAGTAAGGAAATCAATCTGACTCAAGCAGAGAGAGTAATTGGAAATAAAGTTAACTAAATATTTAAAGGCCGAGAGGTACAGGATTTTGAAAGATGAGTAAAGTAGTTTAGTATTATATGTGTATTAGTAAGAGCTGTTTTTGACCAAGAGTATGATAAAAATGTATTTAAGGTAATCAGGCTTCCACTGGTTTGGGAAAGGGAGAAAATGGTGAAGGGAATATTATCAAAATTCAACTTCAATATATCGTAGACACAAATTGACAAAGCCTTAGCCTCGATAAATGCTTACCTTGAGTTACCATGTGGGAGAACCCTTAGATTAAGCCAACTTCAAACCAACCTGACTCTAGAATCTAATCCATTATAAACCCGATTCTCTAATACAATTACAAGTTATTTTCATGTGCCATTCTTAACAGGAGACAGAGAACATATTTACATTATTAAATATTAGTTTCAAGAATAAAATATAAAGCATTATGAATTAACATTTTAAAATTACACAAGGTCCTCTACATATGGATAATACATTATAAATATGTATGTAAATTTATTAATGCAATGATTTTTAATATATCATTATAATGATCCTTTAAAATCTCATACATGTGTTTTATGCTTTATGTGAATTACTTTACCTAGATGTTAAGTTCTTTAGTGAACAATTGGAAAAATATCACAGACAGCACAAGGACGCAGTAGCTCTAAGACGCACCAGGAATGTAGGACTGCTGCTCATTGACACTAAGCAACTAAAAGAAAAACTAATTCCATCACCTTTGCGATGCTTGGAGGTAACTATGAACTAAGAAAGTTTTAAATTATGGTCTCTACAACTATTTTATGATTTTTCTCTTGCCAATAACCTATCTTTATTTTCCAGTATCGCAAATATTTAAAATTAACGTTAGTCTGTTGTGCATTCTTAATTTCTAGGAAAAGTCCCATATTCTTCTTTCTGTCCCAAGCACAGTCAGCTTTCAGGTGAGGAGATAGCAGCCCTCAGACTAGCCTCTTACACCCATTCCTTTTTCCTTTGTTGGAGCATTTCAAGACTTCCTACAGAAGAGACACCACTGTAACAGCTCAGGATCCTAGTGGGAATGCTGGTTGATTCTAGGATACTGAGATCAAGTTTAGGAGATCATTTCCTGATCTGAAACTGTCCCTAAAGATCTGATTATATTTTGGTGAGTTGTAGAGCTGAGGAAACTTGATTGCTTCTGCAATAACTTACAGGTCTTCCTTTAGAGTCATATATACTGTCAAATACCTCCAGAGAGATAATGGTGTAGAACAGAGATTGTCAAACTACAACCCACAGGACCAGTCCAGCCTGCCACCTGTTGTGTACGTACGGTTTTACTAGAACACACCCATGACAATTGGCTTATGTATTGCCTATGGTTGCTTTCTCACTACAAGGGCAGAGCTGAGTAGTTGTGACAGAGACCATATGTGCTGAAAATCTAAAATATTTACTATTTGGCCCTTATAGAAAACTTCTGCTGACCCCTCGTGCAGATGAAAGAAGACAGAGCCCTGTCTAAAAGGCTGCAGGCCTGAGTGCTAGTATCTATTCTGTCACTAATTCATTGTATGGCATTGGGCTTTCTTCTAGAACTTTGCTGCTTCATTTATTGCAAAAGAAAAAATATATAGAATTCAATTTCAGCAAACATTTCTGAGCACTAAGAGCACTACTATATACCAAGCCAAGGAACACTCAACTCAAACTGGCTTCAGCAATCAGAAAATGTATGGGCTATGCATCTAAAAAGTCCAGAGAGTGGATGGCCATCAGGGAGGTGTAATCTAGTGACTCAGTAGTAGTTTTAGTCATTCTCTATACCAAGCCTTCTGATGTGCCAGCTTCAACCTAAAGCTCACATGCCTTCACATTTCTCAAATGGCTGTCAAAAGCTCCATAGGCTAATTATTTCCTTGTTCATGTCCAGGGAGAGAGAACATGAGAGATCTCTCATCCTTAAACAAAAGTCTTGTGTTTCTACTTAACTGGATCAGCTAAGGTCAGAGGTTCGCCCTAATCCGATCACATTAGCCAAAGGAAGCCATGTTCATATTTGCCTTATGACTGATCAGACTCTGTCTTTGTTTCTAAAGGGGAGATCAGTTTCCTCCAAACCACATTACTACCACCCAACAGGAAAGAAGTGGAGTTGATGCTGGGAGGGCACCACAATGTTCACTATACAGGGCAAAGTAGCAGAAAGGGCACTTACAAAAGATCAGAGCATTTAGGCAAACTTTTTAATAAGTTGTGCAATCCAGCTTGTTCTAGAAATTATCTTCAAAACTAGCCCTTTGGGCTTCCCTGGTGGCGCAGTGGTTGGGAGTCCGCCTGCCGATGCAGGGGACATGGGTTCGTGACCCGGTCCGGGAGGATCCCGCGTGCTGCGGGGCGGCTGGGCCCGTGAGCCATGGACGCTGGGCCTGCGCGTCCGGAGCCTGTGCTCCGCGGCGGGGGAGGCCACAGCAGTGAGAGGCCCGCGTACCGCAAAAAAAAAAAAAAAAAAAAAAAAAAAACTAGCCCTTCCTATTGGTTCAATGTGAAAATACCCGGTCCCTTCACATATACTGCTGCTTCCAATACCTGCCGACTTAACAGCCATTCAATTAGAATTTATCTAAAATATATAATAAAATGGAAATACTCAAGTAGTTATGATTCACAGTTCCTTTTTCTTTCCTAGGTGCTAAATTATATGCTTCCTCGTCTAAGCAAGAAAAAAGTGGATGCCCTTGTCTCTGAGGCACAAGATGCAGAATATAAACTTGAATTTGTCCCAACTACCACCATAGAATATGTTAACAACTTAGTATTTCTTGATGAAATTCAGGAAAGGGTGAGTTGATTCTCACTATTCCAGATCTTGTGGTGAGTAAGGAAGGCAAGTAAGAGAAATTGAGGGACTGAAGGTCAGGAAACAGCTGTCAGAATATCAAAAACACTTTCAAGCAAAGTAAGTATATGCCTTACATCACAGTAGTAATGACAGCTAACATTGATCAAACTCGTACTACTAGCCGGGAATGCACTACATTTTCTACATACATTACATTTTTGATCCTTGCAAAAACTTAAGAATTTTTATTCTCATTCTGCAGATGAGGAAACAGGGACAAAACTAGGTTATGCTGTCCAAGATCACAGAGCTTTTTGTCGCGGAGCCGGAATTTACACTTGGGTCTCTGACTGCAAAGCCAATGCTCTCAACCCCAGTTTATTGCAATTCTTATTTGTGATAGATGATAATAGAATTGTAAACTTGATATTAGTCATAATGGAAGTCTTGATCCTCCTTAACCTATATTTGCATAATAGTCAGGAACCTTCCAATTAGGAATAAAAGAAACCCAACTTTAGCTTAAACAGGGAGGCGGGACAGGGAGACAACAGCAGATACGGGGACTCAAGTAACACAAATGCTGGGGTCCGCTCTCTCCCTCCCTCCCTCTCTCTCTCTGTCTCTCTCTGTCTCTCTGTCTCTCTCTCTCTCTCTCACACACATACACACACACACACACACACACACTCACTCCTTTGTCTCCCTTATTTCTCTCTCTCCGAAAACGTGGTTTCCTCCTCCCATCTTTCCCCTGTGGCACGCAATCTAGCATTTAGTTTCAATAGTCAGGTTTTTCAGTCACACCAGTTGGCATTAAAAATAGAGTTAAATAATTTTCTTAAATATCTGGAAATTGAAGATATGTTACAAATTTAAAAATACAAACTGAAATGTGAAATAAGTCATTAACAACAATAATCTGTTGGATAATGTTATATATTGTTAACAGAATTAATAGTAAAGGCTATTTCATGTACCTATAAAAGTAAAAATTTTGTTTCTCATTTCAAGAAACAACACCTTCTCAAATGTGATGATCTCAAGATGATTGTGGTTTTCCCTCAAGTCTACTTGTACATCATCCCAGGAGGCTAAAGATGCCCAGCATTTATTATTATCTGCAGTCAGAAAGATTCTTTGTCAAATAACCAAAATCCAGTTGAGGTTTAGTCCTACCTTAGGACAAAATGTGGACCCTATTTAAGGAGGAAGGAATATTCTTCCTTCCTTCCTTCCATTAAGGAGGAAGGAACACACCCCACCCACACCCACACCAAGAATGTGACTAGGCTTAGGAACTTACCAGAGCCAGGAATAAGAAGGCTGTGGGAAACCCAGGTGATCCTCTCTCCTCTCTGCATCTCTCTGAGGGTCTGCTTTGCTCCTTTACCTCTGCAAACACATTGCACCTGCTGTTTCATCCTCAGCAGCACACATGGCCACCAGCACCTCCCAGGTCACATGTTGCAAGTCTAGCGGGCCACCGAGAGAGAGAATCTCTCTCCTCTGATATCAATTCTAAATGTTTAATGAATGGATTCAGCCCCCACCCCTACCCTGATCCTGTTGTATAAACTATGGAAGGAAGGATCATGTAGCAGGGGGTAGACTGCTCTCTCTCTGGTTCCAGAACAGGAGAGTCGATGTGCCATATGCAGAAACCCAGACTGTGCCCCGTCTCCATAAGGTTGTCTGTGCATGATGGGTGGTGTGTTGGGGAAGCAGCCTTTCTTAGGAAAATGCTCTGCACACACAGACAGCTTTTCTTTGGAACCTAATCCATTAGTTCCAAAAACGTTGTAAACACTCACTTAGCAGGACACAAGGATGGCAACAATGAGTAAACCTGCTTTCAAGGACCTCAGAGTCCTTGAAATGAATGAATGACAGCAGATAACTCTTATACAATGGATATAGGTACAAGATACTGTTGTGGGCAGGGTGGTGGTGGAGCAGAGGGAGGGTGCAGTCATTCCTATGAGTTACAGAAGGCTTTGCGGAGGTTGGGGCATTTAAGCTTTGTCCTAAAGTCCATCTATTCAGGTAGGCATTCCAGGGAGAGGGAAATTTGCATGCACAGACCTGAGGCAACGTGGCAAGAACAGGATATGGCAGTTGGTATGCTATGTAGAAAGGGTGTTTTGTGGAGAAAGCTGATGAACCATAGCTAAAGTAGTATTTCCAAGGATAGGAGAGAAGGAATGGATTCTAGTGATATTAAGTAAGTAGAATTCAAAGGACTTAGTGGGCAACTGAATGAGGGGACAGCAAAAGAAATTTGAGATAACTCTTAGATACCCTTTTACAGTGAATGGGTAGACCACCAGCCAGCATAGGTAGGGCAGGCCACATAATCACTGTCTGACCAAACATTTTTGAGAATGAAAGAGGCACCATTAATCATCATGCCAGGACAATACCTTGGTGTAAACCAAGACACTCCCAGAGAAAACAGGACATATGCTTACTCCACGTACCAGAAATCCAGGAAGGTGAGCAGATTTTGGTTGTCAGACTTAGTTCTATTTGTAACTTATTGAAGATGTTAGACACTTTTGGTTGAAAGTAACAAAAACTCACATAGTTAGCTTGGAAAAATGAGAAGAATTATTCTAAGTTTGCAGGGATATCTTTTGGAATCCAAAGGTATGGATAGAGCCTAGCCTTTAAAAAGGGCAGGAACTAGGGACTAGAGCAGCATAGGGAAACCAAAGAGACCTCTCTTTCTATCTCGCATCTCTGCTCCTCTCTAGAACAGTGGTTCTCAAAGGGTGTTCCCGACACCAGCTGCATCAGTATCACTGGAGAACTTGCATATTCTCAGGCCCCACCCTGGACCTTCTGAATCAGAAACTCTCAGGAGGGGTTCAACAATCTTTGTTTTACCAAACTTGCCAGGGCGATTGGGATGCAGCTAAAGGTTGAGAACCATCTCTCTAAAGCCTTTCTGCAGTTTTCATTTCCTGTTTAGGACATGCTTTGTTACCCCATGGAAGCAAATAGCCTCTGCCAACAGCTGCACTCTAACTCTTCCCAAGTTCAAGAGAGAGATCAGACTAAGCTGGTTTCACTAGGTCCCAATTTGACTCTCCCTGGTTCAGCTTGTGGCCAGGAGGTGGGTCAAGTTGTAGAACATGGATACTCGCTCTATAATCTTGTGGCAGAGTGGCAGGGAGGAGGGTTCCCCAAAAGCTGGGGAGTCCTTGCCAAAAATGTAGTAAAGGCACTGTCCACTGAAGGTAGGGCATCAAAGCAAAGATGTTTAGTAGTCAGTAATAAAGGTTTCAAAAGCCTTTATTAAAGGGTAGTGTGAGTCTCACCATAGATCAAGGTTCTGAATCTATGGGTACATGGTCCACACACCTCAGGGGCTGCCCTGGGACAGTCACTGCTCAAAACACAGGCCTGGAATGTCAGATGTTACAGCTGGGCATCCTCACAGCACCTGTTGTCTCTGAAAACTTTAAATATTGGCACTGTTTAATCTACTAGAGAACAAAACAGAGAGACAAAACTAAACACTTGTAACAGTAATACTAACTATGCTCAGCTCTGAAAAACTTACCTCCTGGGCCTTATTACCTGCATCGTAGCAATGACTGTATTTGCCACCCAGCAGGCTCCAGCCAGTTTGATCTGCATTAAACGCACCCCTCCGTGTGCTGGCTCTTCACAGCGTGATGTTTAGGATGCACAGCAGCTGTCTCCTATCAGGCAATCTTAACGGGTATAACAGGACTCTGATTTGTTTAACGAGCAACGAATGTTTCTGTTTAGATTGAAAGCCTTGAAGATGAAGGGAATGTAGTGGTTCAGATGTACAAGCTGATTGAGCAATATCAGGTTCCCACACCTCCGGAAGACTTTGCTGTTTTTGTAACTATGAAGCCATCCATTGTTGCTGTTCGGAATGCCATTGATAAATCCGTGGGTGACAGAGAAACAAGGATTAAGCAATTTTGTCTGCATCTGGGCAGAGATCTTGAGGATCTAAGCAATGAAGTGAATGAAATAAAGCTGCGAGCACAGGTAAGCTGAAGCAGGGTTTAAAAATCTGTGTAAAGGCTGACTATTCCATTTTAATAAACCATTTAGAAAGCATATTTCATTTTAATCTGGTTTAACTTTTGGTTTTTTATGGCTTAATTCTCTGAGCTGCTATTGAAAATTGAAAGTGTTTCTGAACCTCTCTTAGATACTGAATAGAGCATGTATGCAATATTGAATTCTCCTTCTGCTGACTTCTATGTATTATTATGAAATGAGTGTTTTTACAACCTGTTAGCATATTTTATAGTCATTGTGACAATTTTAGAGTTTGTTTAGCCGCATATTAGAAAATTCCCCCTTAGAAAGAGGTAGAGTATAAATTGATAAATGATACAGAAGAATGTTTGATTAACTTGCACCAATTTTCCTATATAAAAGATGCAAGAGGAATTATTTTAAGAACTTAGACTAGACATCCGGATGATTCTTTTTTTTTTTAATTTTTAAATTTTATTTTATTTATTTTTTATACAGCAGGTTCTTATTAGTTATCTATTTTATACATATTAGTGTACACATGTCAATCCCAGTCTCCCAATTAATCCGACCACCCCGCCACCAGTTTCCCCCCTTGGTGTCCATACATTTGTTCTCTACATCTGTGTCTATTTCTACCTTGCAAACCGGTTCATCTGTACCATTTTTCTAGATTCCACATAAATGCGTTAATATACACTATTTGTTTTGCTCTTTCTGACTTACTTCACTCTGTATGACAATCTCTAGGTCCATCCACACCTCTACAAATGACCCAATTTTGTTCCTTTTTACGGCTGAGTAATATTCCATTGTGTATATATATGTACCACATCTTCTTTATCCATTTGTCTGTCAGTGGGCATTTAGGTTGCTTCCATGAGCTGGCTATTGTAAATAGTGCTGCAGTGAACATTGGGGTGCATGTGTCTTTTGGCATTATGGTTTTCTCTGGGCATATGCCCAGTAGTGGGATTGCTGGGTCATATGGTAATTCTATTTTAAAATTTTTAAGGAACCTCCATACTGTTCTCCATAATGGCTACATCAATTTACATTCCCACCAAGAGTGCATGAGGGTTCCCTTTTCTCCACACCCTCTCCAGCATTTTTTCTTTGTAGATTTTCTGATGATTCCCATTCTAACTGGTGTGAGGTGATACCTCATTGTAGTTTTGATTTGCATTTCTCTAATAATTAGTGATGTTGAGCAGCTTTTCATGTGCCTCTTGGCCATCTGTATGTCTTCTTTGGAGAGATGTCTATTTAGGTCTTCTGCCCATTTTTTAATTGGGTTGTCTGTTTTTTTAATATTGAGCCATATGAGCTGCTTATATAATTTGGAGATTAATCCTTTTTTGCTTTGTTTGCAAATATTTTCTCCCATTCTGAGGGTTATCTTTTCATCTTGTTTATCGTTTCCTTTGCTGTGCAAAAGTTTTTAATTTTAATTAGGTCCCATTTCTTTATTTTTGTTTTTATTTCTGTTAGTCTAGGAGGTGGGTCAAAAAAGGTCTTGCTGTGATTTGTGTCAAAGAGTGTCCTTCCTATGTTTTCTTCTAAGAGTTTTATAGTGTCCAGTCTCACATTTAGGTCTCTAATCAAATTTGAGTTTATTTTTGTGTATGGTGTTAGGAAGTGTTCTAATTTCATTCTTTTACATGTAGCTGTCCAGTTTTCCTAGCAACACTTAATGAAGAGATGGTCTTTTCTCCATTGTATATCCTTGCCTCCTTTGTCATAGATTAGTTGACCGTAGGTGCGTGGGTTTCCCTCTGGGCTTTCTATCCTGTTCCACTGATCTATCTTTCTGTTTGTGTGCCAGTACCATATTGTCTTGATTGCTGTAGTTTTGTAGTACAGTCTGAAGTCCTCCAGCTCCATTTTTTGCCCTCAAGATTGATTTGGCTATTCAGGGTCTTTTGTGTCTCCATACAAATTTTAAGATTTATTTGTTCTATTCTGTGAAAAATGCCATTGGTAGTTTGATAGGGATTACATTGAATCTGTAGATTGCTTTGAGTAGTATAGTCATTTTCATAATATTGATTCTTCCAATCCAAGAACATGGTATATCTCTCCATCTGTTTGTGTCATCTTTGATTTCTTTCATCAGTGTCATATAGTTTTTGGGTACAGGTCTTGACCTCCTTAGGTAGGTTTATCCTTAGGTATTTTATTCTCTTTATTGCAATGGTGAATGGGATTGTTTCCTTAATTTCTCTTTCTGATCTTTCATTGTTAGTGTATAGGAATGCAAGAGATTTCTGTGCATTAATTTGGTATCCTGCAACTTTACCAAATTCATTGATTAGCTCTAGTAATTTTCTGGTGGCATCTTTAGGATTATCTATGTATAGTATCATGTCATCTGCAAACAGTGATAGTTTTACTTTTTCTTTTCCAATTTGTATTCTTTTATTTCTTTTTCTTCTCTGATTGTCATGGCTAGGAATTCCAAAACTATCTTGAATAATAATGGCAACCATGGACACTCTTGTCTTGTTCCTGGTCTTAGAGGAAATGCTTTAAGTTTTTCACCATTGGGAATGATGTTTGCTGTGGGTTTGTCATATATGGCCTTTATTTTGTTGAGGAAGGTTCCCTCTGTGCCCACTTTCTGGAGAGTTTTTAACATAAATGGGTGTTGAATTTTGTCAAAAGCTTTTTCTACATCTATTGAGATGATCATATGGTTTTTATTCTTCAGTCTGTTAATATGGTGTATCACATCGATTGATTTGCATATATTGAATCTCACTTGATCATGGTGTATGATTCTTTTAATGTGTTGTTGGATTCTGTTTGCTAGTATTTTGTTGAGGATTTTTGCATCTATATTCATCAGTGATATTGGTCTGTAATTTTTCTTTTTTTCTAGTATCTCTGTCTGGTTTTTGTATCAGGGTGATGGTGACTTCATAGAATGAGTTTGGGAGTGTTCCTTCTTCTGCAATATTTTGGAAGAGTTTGAGAAGGTTGGGTATTAGCTCTTCTCTAAATGTTTGATAGAATTCACCTATGAAGGCATCTGGTCCTGGACTTTTGTTTGTTGGAAGATTTTTAATCACAGTTTCAATTTCATTACTTGTGATTGGTCTGTTCATATTTTCTCTTTCTTCCTGGTTCAGTCTTGGAAGCTTATACCTTTCTAAGAATTTGTCCATTTCTTCCAGGTTGTCCATTTTATTGGCATAGAGTTGCTTGTAGTAGTCTCTTAGGATGCTTTGTATTTCTGTGGTGTCTGTTGTAACTTCTCCTTTTTCATTTCTAATTTTATTGATTTGATTCCTCTCCCTCTTTTTCTTCATGAGTCTAGCTAATGGTTTATCAATTTTGTTTATCTTCTCAAAGAAGCAGCTTTTAACTTTATTGATCTTTGCTATTGTTTTCTTTGTTTCTATTTCATTTATTTCTGCTCTGATCTTTATGATTTCTTTCCTTCTAATAACTTTGGGTTTTGTTTGTTTTTCTTTCTCTAGTTCCTTTAGGTTAGACTGTTTATTTGAGATTTTTCTTGTTTCTTGAGGTAGGAATGTACTGCTACAAACTTCCCTCTTAGTCCTGCTTTTGCTGCATCCCATAGGTTTTAGATTGTCATGTTTTCATTGTCATTTGTCTCTAGGTATTTTTTGATTGCCCCTTTGATTTCTTCAGTGATCTCTTGGTTATTTAGTAGTGTATCATTTAGCCTCCACGTGTTTGTGTTTTTTACATGTTTTTCCTGTAATTGATTTCTAATCTCATAGCGTTGTGGTTGTAAAAGACGCTTGATATGATTTCAGTTTTCTTAAATTTACCAAGGCTTCATTTGTGACCCAAGATGTGATCTATCCTGGAGAATGTTCCATGAGCACTTGAGAAAAAATTGTATTCTGTTGTTTTTGGATGGAATGTCCTATAAATATCAATTAAGTCCATCTTGTTTAATGTGTCCTTTAAAGCTTGTGTTTCCTTATTTATTTTCATTTTGGATGATTTGTCCATTGGTGAAAGTGGGGTGTTAAAATCCCCTACTATTATTGTGCTACTATCGATTTCCCCTGTTATGTTATGTATTGAGGTGCTCCTATGTTGGCTGCATAAATATTTACAATTGTTATATCTTCTTCTTGGATTGATCCCTTGATCATTATGTAGTGTTCTTCCTTGTCTCTTATAATAGTCTTTATTTTAAAGTCTATTTTGTCTGATATGAGAATTGCTACCCCAGCTTTCTTTTGATTTCCCTTTGCATGGAATATCTTTTTCCATCCGCTCACTTTCAGTCTGTATGTGTCCGTAGGTCTGAAGTGGGTCTCTTGTAGACAGCATATATATGGGTCTTGTTTTTGTATCCATTCAGTGAGCCTGTGACTTTTGGTTGGAACATTTAATCCATTCACATTTAAGGTGATTATCAGTATGTATGTTCGTATTACCATTTTTCTTAACAGAGAAGTTTCTTTACCATTTGTTGTAGAGCTGGTTTGGTGATGCTGAATTCTCTTAGCTTTTGCTTGTCTCTAAATCTTTTGATTTCTCCATCGATTCTGAATGAGATCCTTGCCAGTTAGAGTAATCTTGGTTGTAGGTTCTTCCCTTTCACATCTTTAAATATATCATGCCTCTCCCTTCTGGCTTGTAGAGTTTCTGCTGAGAAATCTGCTGTTAACCTTATGGGAATTCCCTTGTATGTTATTTGTCATTTTTCCCTTGTTTCTTTTAATAATTTTTCTCTGTCTTTAATTTTAGTCAATTTGATTACTATGTGTCTCAGCATGTTTCTCCTTGGGTTTATCTTGCCTGGGACTCTGCGCTTCCTGGACTTTGGTGGCTATTTCCTTTCCCATGTTAGGGAAGTTTTCAACTATAATCTCCTCAAATATTTTCTTGGGTCCTTTCTCTCTCTCTTCTCCTTCTGGGACCCCTATACTGCGAATATTTGTGTTTTTAATGTTGTCCCAGAGGTCTCTTAGGCTGTCTTTATTTCTTTTCATTTTTTTTTCTTTCTTCTGTTCTGCAGCAGTGAATTCCACCATTCTGTCTTCCAGGTGACTTATCTGTTCTTCTGCCTCAGTTATTCTGCTATTGATTCCTTCTAGTGTATTTTTCATTTCAGTTATTGTATTGTTCATCTCTGTTTGTTTGTTCTGTAATTCTTCTAGGTCTTTGTTCTTTAATTCTTCTGGGTCTTTGTTAGACATTTCTTTCATCTCCTCTATCTTTCCCTCCATTCTTTTTCTGAGGTCCTGGATCATTTTCACTATCGTTATTCTGAATTCTTTTTCTGGAAGGTTTCCTATCTCCACTTCATTTAGTTGTTTTTCTGGGATTTTATCTTGTTCCTTCATCTGGTACATGTTTCATTTTGTCTGTCTTTCTGTGAATGTAGTTTTCATTCCATAGGCTGCATAATTGTAGTTCTTGCTTCTGCTGTCTGCCCTCTGGTGGATGAGGCTATCTCTGTTTTTACTTTTTTTTTTTTTTTTTTTTTTTTTTTTTTTTTTTTTGGTACGCAGGCCTCTCACTGTTGTGGCCTCTCTCGTTGCGGAGCACAGGCTCCGGACGCGCAGGCTCAGCGGCCATGGCTCACGGGCCCAGCCGCTCTGTGGCATGTGGGATCTTCCCGGACTGGGGCACGAACCCGTGTCCCCTGCATCGGCAGGCGGACTCTCAACCACTGCGCCACCAGGGAAGCCCCTGTTTTTACTTTTGTATTGAAGTATTTTTGTATTTTTGCACAGAGGAAGCTGCACATAAGTGTAATAAGTGTACAAGTCAGTGAGTTTTCAGAAAATGAACACATCCATGTGTCCACTACTGAGGTGAAGAACTATTGCTATTGCTCTCCTTAGTGTCTCCCCTAGTCACTAACCCTTCCTTCCTCTCCAAAGGCAGCCACTACCCTGAATTCTAAAGCCATAAATTGGTTTTGCCTTTTTATGAACTTCAATTAAATAGAATCATACCTTTATTGTAAATTGTAATCATTCTGTTTTTTTTTTGGGGGGGGGTGCTGCATTGGGTCTTCATTGCTGCGTGCAGGCTTTCTCTAGTTTCAGCGAGCAGGGACTACTCTTCATTGTGGTGTGCAAGCTTCTCATTGTGGTGGCTTCTCTTGTTGAGGAGCATGGGCCCTAGGCGCACAGGCTCAGTAGTTGTGGCCCATGGGCTTAGTTGCTCCGTGGCATGTGGGATCTTCCTGGACCAGGGATCGAACCTGTGTCCCCTGAATTGGCAGGCAGATTCTTAACCACTGAGCCACCAGGGCAGTCCCATAAATTGTATTATTCCTTTATTGTAAAATGATAATTTTCCTTATATCATATTTTCTTCTTTCTTTTCCATATTGTATTCACCTCTCCTTACCTGAAGTCACGTTAGCTGAAACAAATGTAATAAATGAAAACAGATGAGAGAAAATGTATTAGGTATTCTTTAAAAGCAATATTATCCCCAAGTTACTTCTTTATACATTTCTGTAATTTTTACAATGTATATGCATTGCTTTAAATTCAAAAACACAACCATTTTAATATATTTTCTAAAAATTAGGGTGAAAAGAGAATTAGAAGAAATATTTTTTGAAAACGTTTATTAATTCATTTATTTTGATGGTATACATCAAAAAATAGGAATGAGTAATCAAAACCTATCTTAATTTTACAGGATCCACAGATTTTGGATATTAACGCTGACCAAGACAAAGTAAACGTCACGTTGAATGATCTACAGTCAGTTCTAGATGATCTTCAAAAACGTGCATTTCAGTATAAATCCTATCAGAAGAATTTTAAGGTAATGACAGCTCTACACATCTGTTTCTAAAATATGTGCATAGAAATGGCATTGGTTTATATGCATTTTCAATAATGTGACTGTAAATATTCAATGTTTGGACACCTATGTGCTAGTCACTGTGCTGGAACAATCTGAAATACAAAATATGACATGTTCTCTGCCTCTGAAGTGTTTAAAGATTAGTACACATGTGAGACAAAATGTCTTTCTAATTAAAAAGTAACTGTGAATTATAGACAAGCCCCCAGACCAGGGACTGTAGCTTCTATGTTAAAATGTATGTGGATTTTTAAATGTGGTCAATTAAAACCCCTCTATTCTTTTTTAAATAATATTCATTCTTTTACATTCATGTGTGTATTATGATTCCATCAATATTGCCTAATTTGCCCTGGTTTGATGTGCCAGTTTGATGAAAGAAGAGAATTTGGCTAAGCCAGGGCAAAGATGGATCCAAAAAGGGTAGGTTTAAAAAGCTAAAAGAGGGCTTCCCTGGTGGCGCAGTGGTTGAGAGTCCACCTGCCGATGTAGGGAACACAGGTTCGTGTCCCGGTCTGGGAAGATCCCACATGCCGTGGAGCAGCTGGGCCCGTGAGCCATGGCCGCTGAGCCTGCGCGTCCGGAGCCTGTGCTCCGCAATGGGAGAGGCCACAACACTGAGAGGCCCGTGTACCACACACACAAAAAAAGCTAAAAGATATGCCTCAAAAAAATGAAGAAAAATGAGTGAGAGATATAAGTGCTCTGAATAGCTATTAGAGAGACCAAAAAGAAAAGAAAATAGAAAAGATTCTGAGGATCAAATCCAGAGGGCCACCAGCAATGAGGGAGGGGTTAATCAGTTCCCCAAAAGTTTCAGTGGAGTGCATGGACCTCACATGGGGATGCACCTGTCTCTTCCATAGCCCCAAATGGATGGCCAGAAAGTGGTCTGAGCAGTCTGAGTGTCCACTCCAGATCCCAGGGCTTGGTGGAGCAACCTGCAAAATAATGACCTGGCACTAGACAATGCAACTGGTACAATACTTGATGCAGGAGGTTTGTGCATGAGAGAATTAGGGTTCAAAGTTTTTCCCAGATTAGTTAGCTGACCTGTAAGACAGGAAAGTATGCAGTAGGACGGGAGCTGTGGCGGAAATATTGCTTGATAAAGGCTATAACTAACAGGTGGGCACTCTTGGGTGAGAAAGAATAGCCTTGCTTGAGCCAGAGCCTGAAATAGAAGTGTGTCTGCCTCCTTCCACGTTCCTTATCTATACTTTACGATCCTTTAGGATCACCTCATATCAACCTTCCTCTGCAGCTCTCAGTCATTAGGAGGATAGGAGTGAAGGCCTAACTGGCCTAGGAAATCATCTCTAATGCTTGATGAAGTCAAGGCTAGATCCCTAATGTCAGGGTAATGCTAGCCTTGTAAAATGAGTTTGGTAGTGTTCCCACCCCTTCAATTTTTTTGGAAAAGTTTGAGAAATATTGACATTAATTCTTTTTTCTCCCCCCAAATGTTTAGTAAAATTTACCAATGAAGTCATCTGGTCCTTGGCTTTTCTGTGCTGGGAGGTTTTTGATTACTCATTCAATCTCCTTATCCTTATTGGTCTGTTCAGATTTTCTGTTTCTTCCTTATTCAGTCTTGGTGGGCAATATGTTTCTAGCAATTTATACATTTCTTCAAAGGTATACAATTTATTGGCATATACTTATTCAGAGGAGTCTCTTATGATCATATGTATTTCTGAGGTGTAAGGGTTTTTTTTAGCATCTTTATTGGAGTATAATTGCTTTACAGTAGTGTGTTAGTTTCTGCTGTATAACAAAGTGAATCAGCTATACATATATCCCCATATCCCCTCCCTCTTGCATCTCCCTCCCACGCTCCCTATCCTACCCCTCTAGGGAGACAAAAAGTACCGAGCTGATCGCCCTGTGCTATGTGGCTGCTTCCCACTAGCTATTTCTTTTACATTTGTTAGTGTATATATGTCCATGCCACTCTCTGACTTCGTCCCAGCTTACCCTTCCCCCTCCCCATGTCCACAAGTCCATTCTCTATGTCTTTGTCTGTGCCTTTATTCCTGTCTGCCGCAAGGTTCTTCAGAACCTTTTCTTATTTTAGATTCCATATATATGTGTTAGTGTACGGTATTTGTTTTTCTCTTTCTGACTTACTTCACTCTGTATGACAGACTCTAGGTCCATCCACATCACTACAAATAACTCGATTTCCTTTTTCTTTATGGCTGAGTAATATTCCATTGTATATATTTGTCACAACTTCTTTCATTCATCTGTCCATTCATCTGTTGAAGGACACGTAGGTTACTTCCATGCCATAGCTATTGTAAATACAGCTGCAATGAACATTGTGGTACATGACTCTTTTTGAATTACAGTTTTCTCAGGGTATATGCCCAGTAGTGGAATTGCTGGGTCATATAGTAGTTCTACTCTTAGATTTTAAGGAACCTCCATACTGTTCTCCATAGTGGCTGTATCAATCTACATTCCCACCAACAGTGCAAGAGGGTTCCCTTTTCTCCACACATTCTCCAGCATTTATTTGTAGATTTTTGATGATGGCCATTCTGACCATTGTGAGGTGATACCACACTGTAGTTTTGATTTGCATTTCTCTAATGATTACTGATGTGGAGCATCCTTTCATGTGTTTCTTGGCAATCTGTATATCTTCTTTGGAGAAATGTCTATTTAGGTCTTCTGCCCATTTTTGGATTGGGTTGTTTGTTTTTTGATATTAAGCTGCATGAGCTGCTTGTATATTTTGGAGATTGATCCTTTGTCAGTTGCTTCATTTGCAAATATTTTCTCCCATTCTGAGGGTTGTCTTTTGGTCTTGTTTATGGTTTCCTTTGCTGTGCAAAAGCTTTTAAGTTTCATTAGGTCTCGTGTCTTTATTTTTGTTTTTATTTCCATTTCTCTAGGAGATGGGTCAAAAAGGATCTTCCTGTGGTTTATGTCATAAAGTGTTCTGCCTATGTTTTTCTCTAAGAGTTTTATAGTGTCTGGCCTTACATTTAAGTCTTTAATCTATTTTGAGTTTATTTTTGTGTATGGTGTTAGGGAGTGTTCACATTTCATTCTTTTACATGTAGCTGTCCAGTTTTCCCAGCACCGCTTATTGAAGAGGCTGTCTTTTCTCCATTGTACATCCTTGCCTCCTTTATCAAAGATAAGGTGACTATATGTGTGTGGGTTTATCTCTAGGCTTTCTATTCTGTTCCATTGATCTATATTTCTGTTTGTGTGCCAGTACCATACTTTCCTGATTACTGTAGCTTTGTAATATAGTCTGAAGTCTGGGAGGCTGCTTTCTCCAGCTCTGTTTTTCTTTCTCAAGATTGCTTTGGCTATTCGGGATCTTTTTTGTTTCCATACATATTGTGAAATTTGTGGTTCTAGTTCTGTGAAAAATGCCATTGGTAGTTTGATGGGGATTGCATTGAATCTGTAGTTTGCTTTGGGTAGTAGAGTCATTTTCACAATGTTGATTCTTCCAATCCAAGAACATGGTATATCTCTCCATCTGTTTGTATCATCTTGAATTTCTTTCATCATGTCTTATAGTTTTCTGCATGCAGGTCTTTTGTCTCCTTAGGTAGGTTTATTCCTAGATATTTTATTCTTTTTGTTGCAATGGTAAATGGAAATGTTTCCTTCATTTCTCTTTCAGATTTTCATCATTAGTGTATAGGAATGCAAGAGACTTCTGTGCATTAGTTTTGTATCCTGCTACTTTACCAAATTCATTGATTAGCTCTAGTAGTTTTCTGGTAGATTAGATCTGGTAGTTTTCTGGTGGCATCTTCAGGATTCTCTATATATAGTATCATGTCATCTGCAAACAGTGACAGTTTTACTTCTTCTTTTCCGATTTGGATTCCTTTTATTTCTTTTTCTTCTCTGATTGATGTGGCTAAAACATCCAAAACTACATTGAATAATAGTGGTGAGCGTGGACAACCTTGTCTTTTTCCTGATCTTAGTGGAAATGATTTCAGTTTTTCACCATTGAGAACAATGTTGGCTGTAGGTTTGTCATATATGACCTTTATTATCTTTAGGTAAGTTACCTATGCCTACTTTCCGGAGGGTTTTTATCATAAATCGATGTTGAATTTTTTTGAAAGCTTTTTCTGCATCTATTGAGATGATCATATGGTTTTTATTCTTCAGTTTGTCAATATGGTTTATCTCATTTTTGATTTGTATATATTGAAGAATCCTTTCATTCCTGGGGTAAACCCTACTTGATCATGCTGTATGATCCTTTTAATGTGCTGTTGGTTTCTGTTTGCTAGTATTTTGTTGAGGAATTTTGCATTATGTTCATCAGTGATATTAGCCTGTAGTTCTTTTTTTGTGACATTTTGTCTGGTTTTGGTATCAGGGTGATGGTGGCCTCGTAGAATGAGTTTGGGAGTGTTCCTGCCTCTGCTATATTTTGGAAGGGTTTGAGAAGGATAGGTGTTAGCTCTTCTCTAAATGTTTGATAGAATTTGCCTGTGAAGCCAGCTGGTCCTGGACTTTGGTTTGTTGGAAGATTTTCAATCAGTTTCAATTTCAGTGCTTGTGAATGGTCTCTTTATATTTTCTGTTTCTTCCTGGTTTAATCTCAGAAGGTTGTGCTTTTCTAAGAATTTGTCCATTTCTTCCAGGTTGTCCATTTTATTGGCATATAGTTGCTTGCAGTAATCTCTCATGATTCTTTGTATTTCTGCAATGTCAGTTGTTACTTCTCCTTTATCATTTCTAATTCTATCAATTTGAGTCTTCTCCCTTTTTTTCTTGATGAGTCTGTCTAATGGTTTATCAATTTTGTTTATCTTTTCAAAGAAACAGCTTTTGCTTTATTGATCTTTGCTATCATTTCATTCATTTCTTTTTCATTTATTTATGATCTGATCTTTATGATTTCTTTCCTTCTGCTAACTTTGGCTTTTGTTTGTTCTTCTTTCTCTAGTTCCTTTAGGTGTAAGGTTAGGTTGTTTATTTAAGGTTTTTCTTGTTTCTTGAGGTAGGATTGTATTGCTATAAACTTCCCTCTTAGAACTGTTTTCGCTGCATACCATAGGTTTTGGGCCATCGTGTTTTCATTGTCATTTTTTTCTAGGTATTTTCTGATTTCCTCTTTGATGTCTTCAGTGAACTCTTGGGTATTTAGTAGTGTATTGTTTAGCCTCTAGGGTTTGTATTATTTACAGATTTTTTTCCTTTAATTGACATGTAGTCTCATAGTTTTGTGGTCAGAAAAGATACTCGATACAATTTCAATTTTCTTAAATTTTCCAAGGCTTGATTTGTGACCCAAAGTATGATCTATCCTGGAGAATGTTCCATGAGCACTTGAGAAGAAAGTGTATTGTTTTGTTTTTGGATGGAATATCCTATAAATATCAGTTAAGTCCATCTAGTTTAATGTGTCCTTTAAAGCTTGTATTTCCTTATTTATTTTCATTTTTGATTATCTGTCCATTGGTGAAAGTGGAGTGGTAAAGTCCCCTACCATCATTATGTTACTGTCAATTTCCCCTTTTATGGCTGTTAGCATTTGCCTTATGTATTGAGTTGCTCCTATGTTGGCTACATAAATACTTACAATTGTTATATCTTCTTCTTGGATTGATCCCTTGATCATTATGTAGTGTCCTTCTTTGTCTCTTGTAATAGTCTTTATTTTAAAGTCTATTTTCTCTGATATGAGAATTGCTACTCCAGCTTTCTTTTCATTTCCATTTGCATGGAATGTCTTTTTCCATTCCCTCACTTTCAGTCTGTATGTGTCCCTAGGTCTGAGGTGGGTCTCTTGTAGACAGCATATATATGGGTCTTGTTTTTGTATCCATTCAGTGAGCCTGTGACTTTTGGTTGGAACATTTAATCCATTTACATTTAAGGTATTTATCGATATGTATGTTCCTATTACCATTTTCTTAATTGTTTTGGGTTTGTTATTGTAGGTCTTTTCCTTCTTTTGTGTTTCCTGCCTAGAGAAGTTCCTTTAGCATTTGTTGTAAAGCTGGTTTGGTGGTGCTGAATTCTCTTAGCTTTTGCTTGTCTGTAAAGGTCTTAATTTCTCCATTGAATCTGAATGAGATCCTTGCTGGGTAGAGTAATCTGGTAGTAGGTTTTTCCCTTTCATCACTTTAAGTATATCCTGCCACACCCTTCTGGCTTGCGGAGTTTCTGCTTAAAGTTCAGCAGTTAACCTTATGGGGATTCCCTTGTATGTTATTTGTTGCTTTTCCCTTGCTGATTTTAATATTTTTTCTTTGTATTTAATTTTTGACAGTTTTATTAATATGTGTCTTGGCGTGTTTCTCCTTGGATTTATCCTTTATGGGACTCTCTGCACTTCCTGGACTTGACTGACTATTTCCTTTCCCATATTAAGGAATTTTTCAACTGTAATCTCTTCAAAAATTTTCTCAGTCCCTTTCTTTTCTCTTCTTCTTCTGGGGCCCTTATAATTCGAATGTTGATGCATTTACTGTTGTCCCAGAGGTCTCTGAGACTCTCCTCAATTCTTTTCATTCTTTTTTCTTTATTCTGCTCTACGGTACTTATTTCTACTATTTTATCTTCCAGGTCACTTATCCATTCTGTCTGTTATTCTGCTATTGATTCCTTCTAGAGAATTTTTAATTTCATTTATTGTGTTCTTCATCTGATTCCTTCTAGAGAATTTTTAATTTCATTTATTGTGTTGTTCATCATTCTTTGTTTGTGCTTTAGTTTTTCTAAGTCCTTGTTAATCCTTTCTTTTATTCTCCATTATATTTCCAAGAGTTTGGATCATCTTTACTATTTTTACTCTGAATTCTTTTTCAGGTATACTGCCTATTTCCTCTTCATTTGTTTGGTCTGGTGAGGTTTTACCTTGCTCCTTCAACTGCTGTATATTTCTCTCTCTTCTCATTTTGCTTAACTTACTGCATTTGGGGTCTCCACTTCACAGGCTGCTGGTTCGTAGTTCCCATTGTTTTTGGTGTCTGCCTCCAGCGGGTAAAGTTTGTTCAGTGGGTTGTGTAGTCTTCCTGGTGGAGGGGAGTGGTACCTGTGTTCTGGTGGATGAGGCTGGATCTTGTATTTCTGGTGGACAGGACCATGTCCTGTTGTGTGTTTCAGGGTGTCTATGAACTTATTATTATTTTAGACAGTCTCTCTGCTAATGGGTGGGGTTGTGTTCCTGTCTTGCTAGTTCTTTGGCATGGGGTGTCCAGCACTGGAGCTTGCTGGTCATTGAGTGGATCTGGTTCTTAGCATTGAGACAGAGATCTCTGGGAGAGCTCTCACTGATTGATATTACTGTGGCCAGGAGGTCTCTGGTGGTCCAGTGTCCTGACTCGGGTCTCCCACCTCAGAGCCTCAGGCCTGACACCCAGCCAGAGCACCAAGACCCTGTCAGCCACACGGCTCAAAAGAAAATGGAGGAAAGAAAGAAAAATAAAATAAAGTTATTAAAATAAAAATTTTTTAATTGTTAAAATTAAAAAAATTAAATAAAGAAGAGAGCAACCAAACCAATAAATAAATCCACCTATAAAAAGAAACACTAAAACCTAAACTAAAGGAAAAAAAATCAAACAGACAGAACCCTAGAACAAATCGTAAAAGCAAACCTATCCAGATAATATCTCCAAAGAAGCATACAGATACACACTCACAAAAAGAGAAAATGGAAAACATATATATATATATATATATGAAAAACAAAGGAAGAGAGCAACCAAATCAGTAAACAAATCTAATGATAGTAAGCTCTATATACTAAACTAAGATAAACATAAAACCAGAAATAAGTTAGATGCAGAAAGCAAACCCCAAGTCTACATTTGCTCTCAAAGCCTCAATTATGGGATGATTTGTTGTCTATTCAGGTATTCCACAGATGCAGTGTACATCAAGTTGATTGTGGAGATTTAATCCGCTGCTTCTGAGGCTGCACAGAGAAATTTCCCTTTCTCTTCTTTGTTCACATAGCTCCTGGGGTTCAGTTTTGGATTTGGCCCCACCTCTGCATGTAGGTCACCCTCTGGTGTCTGTTCTTTGCCCAGACAGGAGGAGGTTAAAGGAGAAGCTGATTAGGGGGCTCTGGCTCACTCAGGCCTGGGATAGGGAGGGGTACAGAATGCAGGGCGAGCCTGCGGCGGCAGAGACCAGCCTGACGTTGCACCAGCCTGAGGCGTGCCATGTGTTCTCCCGGGGAAGTTGTCCCTTCATCACGGGACGCTGGCAGTGGCGGATTGCACAGGCTCCCAGGAGGGGAGATGTGGATAGTGACCTGTTCTTGCACACAGGCTTTATGGTGGCTGTAGCAGCAGCCTTAGCATTTCATGCCTGTCTCTGGTGTCTGCACTGATAGCTGCGGCTCGCGCCCATCTCTGGAGCTCATTTAGGCAGTGCTTTGAATCCCCTCTCCTCGCGCACCCCGAAACAATGGTCTCTTGCATCTTAGGTAGTTCCAGACTTTTTCCCAGACTCCCTCCTGGCTAGCTGTGGCACAATAGCCCCCTTAAGGCTGGGTTCACACAGCCAACCGCCGTCATCTCCCTGGGATCTGATCTTGAAAGCCCGAGCCTCAGCTCCCAGCCCCAACTCACTCCAGCAGGGTCCCACCAGTGAAGGGGTTTCCTAGTGTGCGGAAATATTTCCTCCTTCACAGCTCCCTCGCCGATGTGCAGGTCCTGTCCCTATTCTTTGTCTCTGTTTCGTCTTTTCTCGTTTTCCCTACCTGGGTATGCGAGGAGTTTCTTGCCTTTTGGGAAGTCTGATGTCTTCTGCCAGTGTTCAGTAGGTGTTTTGTAGGAGTTGTTCCACATGTAGATGTATTTTTTATGTACTTGTGGGGAGGAAGGTGATATGCACGTCTTACTCCTCTGCCATCTTGAAGGGCCCCCTGAGGTGTAGATTGTAATGTCTCCTCTTTCATTTCTGATTTTATTTCCTTGAATCATCTCTCTTTTTTTCTTAGTCTAGCTAAAGGTTTGTTTATCTTTTCAGAATAAAAGCTCTTAGTTTCATTGATCTTTTGTATTGTTTTTCTGTTCTCTATTTTTTTTATTTCCACCCTGATCCTTGTTATTTCCTTTCTTCTGCTAACTCTGGGCTTAGCTTGTTCTCCTTTTCTAGTTCTTTGTTGTGTAAAGTCAAGTTGTTTATTTGAGGTCTTTCTATTTTCTTAATATATCCATTTACTACTATAAACTTCCCTCTCAGAACTACTTTTGCAGCATCTCATAGGTTTTGGTGTGCTGTGTTTCCATTTTTATTTGTTTCAAGATATTTATTTTTATTTCCCTTTGATTTCCTCTATAACCCATTGGTTGTTCAGGAGTGTGGTATTTAGTTTCCAAATATTTGTAAATTTTCCATCTTTCCTCTTGTTGTTGACTTCTATTTTCATACCATTGTGGCTGGAAAAGATAATATGATTTCAGACTTCTTAAACTTGTTAAGACTTCTTTTGTGGCCTATCGTATGATCTATCCTGGGGAATGTTCTGCGTGCACTTGAAAAGAATGCGTATTTTGCTGCTATTGTATGCAATGTTTAAAGCCCCAGCTTATGGCAAAGCTCACAGTTTCTGTGCAACCAACCTCCTGGATATTTTCCCACCTCCAAGGCATGAAAACAGCTTCTTCAGATTTTCTTGCAACCTTTCTCTGTCTAGGGTTCATATACAGTCCACTGGGTTAGAAATAGGTAAGAAACTAGGCTGCTCACTCCATCTTTAATCTCCCCATTCCCTCCACCAACTACCACACAAACATCCTCTCCCTCTTCTATCATCTAAGATATAAGCCCTAAAGGATATCATTGCCTCTAAAGACTCATCTGTTTACCCAATAGACCAGACAGGTATATACATGTATGATCCAACTTGAGAAAGAATGCCCTTAGCACTCTTGTAATATTTGTGTCTTTGGAAAATTTCTAAGTTCTAAGGAAATATAAAGAATTATATTTTGTCACTCAAATAGAAATCTGAATATACATGGCATTTTGTGATTTGTTTTTTCATTGTTTCTGTCTCTCCTTTTCTTTCCCCATTTGGGTCCCACCCATATTCTGCTAAGCTGTCACTGTATCAAAAATTATTGATAGGAAGATAACATAAGATCTCTATATCAGAAAATTAAATAGTACATTTTACTTATTATATTTTAAAAGGTAGAAGTGTCCAAGTTTGAAGCTTTGGAAGAAGTTAGTGCTGAATTGAAGCTCAAACAATTGCTCTGGGATTCTTTATCTGAATGGGATCAACTCCAACAAGAATGGTTAAAGGTAAAAAAGAAAAACAACTTTCAATTCTTAAATCATTTTTATATTATTTAACCTTAGAATCCTAATAGTATGAATTATAGTTTTTTTAAAAAATAAGCTGGTGTATTCTTAATTTCAGCAAAACATGCAGTGTTATTTTATGGGAATTATTATCAGCTTTCTGGTGAAATGCACAAAGGTCTTTCTGCCACATAAGTCTTTAAGTACCACAGAGAAGACTACATTATTGTAAGGCAGGTTTCTCAGGTCCTCCAAATAAGATAACTAAATGAAGGAGGTATCAAAGGACCTCACTGCATGGCATTTAACTTCTTTGTGGTTTCTGAACACAATGTTGTCCCGACACACTACAGCCAAGTGTTATTAAGGATTGTAGGATTTTATTTATGATCTACACACATTAGATTTCTGTTAGCCTAGGTTCTGTTCTTATTGTCCTTTTTTAAATTTATTTATTTATTTATTTATTTTTATAATATTGTGAAAGAACTTGGCTCATTGAAGGAACATGGTAAGTGTTTGTTTTTTTTTTTTTAGATGTTAGGGGTAGGAGTTTAATTAATTAATTTATTTTTGCTGTGTTGGGTCTTCGTTTCTGCGTGAGGGCTTTCTCTAGTTGTGGCAAGTGGGGGCCACTCTTCATTGCGGTGCACGGGTCTCTCACTATTGCAGCCTCTCTTGTTGCGGAGCACAGGCTCCAGACACACAGACTCAGTAGTTGTGGCTCACGGGCCCAGCCACTCCACGGCATGTGGGATCCTCCCAGACCAGGTCTCGAACCCGTGTCCCCTGCATTAGCAGGCAGATTCTCAACCACTGCGCCACCAGGGAAGCCCTTATTGTCCTTCAGAAAAAAAAGAAAGAAAGAAAGCCCTTTTGTTCCCTGTGATAGAATAGAATCCCAGTAATGAAATCCAGGATCTTCCCTTGAGAGCTTAATAGTAAATTCTAGTAATAGTAAATTAGGGGACCAGGTATCATAGGGTTTGGTTTTTAGGGTCTACCCTTGCGTTCAAACCTTAACAAGTGTCAACCCTCTAGGAGGCAGAATAGATGACCATCTGTTCTTTCAAGTGTGATATGGACATGTTAGAAATACCATCAACTTCACAAATATTGTTTTACACTTGCTTGTTCAGCTTCCCTATGCTGGTGCCTATAATTAGAAGTCACATATCTGGGCACAGTGATGCAAGAATGTTTCCCAGATAATGTTCTAGGTACAGTAGATACCAGTGGAGAATAAAAAGGACAAAGTCCAAACCCTCACAGAATTTACCTTTCGGTGGAGAAAGTGGAAAATAAACAAACATATATATACTATTATATCAGAGAATTTTAAGTGCTTTTGTATAACTCATTTATCACTTATCTCAGAATTAGAAAATGCTCCTGAGTAGTAAAGAAGCAGCTTAGAGAGTTTTCTGATTACCACCATAGATTAGAGCAGTAGCTTCTAAAGTGGGACAAATTTACCATAGGAAGTATACAAAAAGACCCATTAGGGAGCAAAAAGAAAATGTTGAATCCAGAAAAAGAAAATGAATGTTTATAAATTTTCTTTTTTTTAAATTGAGGCATATTTGACATGTTAGTTTCAGGTGTAAAATATAATGATCCAATGTTTCTGTATATTGCACAGTGATCACCACAGTAAGTTTAGTTAACATTTGTCACCATACGTAGTTACAAAATTTTTTTTCTTATGAGAATATTCAAGATCTAGTCTCTTAGCAGCTTTCAAATATGCAATACAGTGTTATTAACTATAGTCACTGTGCTGTACATTACCTTCCCATGAGTTATTTATTTTATAACTGGAAGTTTGTACATTTTGACCTCCTTCACTTATTTCACACACACACACCCCTCCTCTGGAAGCTACCAATGTGTTCTGTTTTAGTTGTTTTGTTTTGTTTTGCTTTAGGTTCTACATATGAGTTATTTTGTTGTTTTGTTTGCTTTGGGATTCCATATACAAGTGAGGTCATATGGTATTTGTCTTTCTTTGTCTGACTTATTTCACTTTACGTAAAGCCCTCATGGTCCATCCATGTTGTCAAAAATGACAAGGTTTCATTCTTTTTATGGCTGAATAATAGTCTATTGTATACATATACTACATTTTCTTCATCCATTCATCCACTGGTGGCCACTTAGGTTGTTTCCATTTCTTGGCTATTATAAATAATGCTGCTATGAACTTGGGTGTCTGTATATCTTTTTGAATCAGTGTTTTTGCTTTCTTAGGATAAATAATCAGAAATGGAATTGCTGAATCATATGATAGTTCTATTTTTAATTTTTTGAGGAATCTTAATACTGTTTTCCATATGGCTGTTGTGCCAATTTACATTTCTGTTAGCAATGCACAAATGTTCCTTTTTCTCCACATCTTTGCCAACACTGGTTCTATTTTGTCTTTCTGATACTAAAATTCTAACAGGAGTGAGGCGGTACTTCATTGTGGTTTTGATTTTAATTTCCCAGTGATTAATGATGTTGAGCATTTTTTCATGTACCTGTTGGACATCTGTTACGTCTTCTTTGGAAAAAATGTCTATTCAGATCCTTTGCCCTCTTTTTAATCAGGTTGTTTTTCTGCTATTGAGTTCTTTATATATTCTGGATATTAACCTCTTATCAGCTATATAATTTGCAAATATTTTCTCCCATTAAGTATAGCTTTCCTTTTCATTTTGTTCATGCTTTCCTTTGCTGTGCAGAAGCTTTTTAGTTAGATGTTGTTGCTTATTTTACTTTTGTTGCCTTTGCTTTTGGTGTCAAATCCAAAATATTGTTGCCAAGACCCATCTCAAGGAGCTTATTGCCTATATTTTCTTCTAGGAGTTTTTAGGTTTCAGGTCTTAGATTCAAATCTTTAATCCATTTTGAGTTATTTTTGTGTGTGGTCCAGTTTCATTCCTTTGCCTCTAGCTGTCCAATTTTCCCAACACCATTTATTGAGAGACTGTCCTTCCCCCATTGTATATTCTTGACTCCTTTCTTGTAAATTAATTGACCATACATGTGTGGGTTTATTTTTGGGCTTTCTCTTCTGTTCCATTAATCTATGTGTCTGTTTTTGTGCCAGTACTATGCTGTTTTGATGACTATAACTTTGGATAGTTGGATAATCTGAAATCAAGGAATTGATACCTCTATCTTTTTTATTCTTTCTCAAGATTGCTTTGGATATTCTGAGTCTTTTGTGGTTCCATACAAATTTTAGGATTGCTTGTTGTATTTCTGTGAAAAATACCACTGGAATTTTGATAGGGGTTGTATTGAATCTGTAGATTTCTTTAGGTGGTATAAACATCTTAACAATATTAATTCTTCCAATCCATGAGCATGGAATATCTTTTCATTTTTACAAATTTTCTATTACCATCAATCCATATGCCCATCTGACATAATATATGTGTACACTTACATGTTTATGTAACTGAGAAATATATTTATAAATACATGCATACATTGGAATGTATGTTTAAAACAGTTATATTAAAGGGCTACATGATCAAATAATAGGAGACTACTTGGTGAGACATTTCTAGGTCACAAGAATAAGCATTAGCTATTTGTAACTTTACAATGGTTGGCCCTCTGGAATAAATTACAGGGATTGCAATACTGCATTTGGTGATATGGGAGAAAATGATATGAGTGTAATAAACAAACAATACCTGATATACTATTAGAAATCTTAATAAGTAGAGCCATTTCCAAAATATAGAGTCAACTTGGTTTAACAACATAGCTATCAAAAAATGTGAGTAGAGTAAAAAAAATTTGCTATTTCAAGTTTGCCTTTTATCATATGTCTTAACTTCTTTGTTTTCCCCTCAATTTTCATAGTCCAAATTTGACTGCCTGGATCCAGAATTTCTAAACAGTCAAGTTTCCAAATATGCCAAATTTGTGACTCAATTGGAAAAAGGCTTGCCACCCAACAGTGCAGTGCCCCAGCTAAAAAGTAAGGTGGAAAATATGAAAGAAAAGGTAAGTTTAGTAGAAATTATTTCCAAAACTCCAGGTCAATCAGTTACTACTTGATGCTAATGAGACCAAAACCAGGAATTCTTCCCTGTTTAAATTAGTCAGCTTTGCACAGAGAAGAAACAACAGACAAATTCAGCTACTGTATTGCAGAGGCACAGACTGCATCCCTCTCTTCAACTGGCCAAATCATGCAATTGAATTGTATGAGAATTCTAGTTGTTTCTCATTCTCACCAGCACTTGTTATCAATAGGGAGTTTATTTATTTGGTTTGGTTTGGTTTTCATTTTAACCTTTCTAATAAATGTGTGGTACTGTCTCATAATGGTGATGATTTACCTTTTTCTAATGATTAGTAATGTTGAACATCTTTTCCCATGTCCATTTGCCATCCATCTACCTTCTTTGCTGAAATGTCTGTTTGAATAGTAGCCCGATTTTTAATTGGGTTGTTTGTTTTGTTATTAGTGAGTTTTCAGAGTTCTCTTTTTTGAAACTTTAAAATCTATATTTTATTTAATTTTTGACATATAGAGAACAGTGTCCATTGGCAACGATGATCCTTGTTCATTCATTCTTCTGTTGGCTCTCAAATAGTAATTAAA
Organism: Phocoena sinus; assembly: GCF_008692025.1. NCBI lineage: Eukaryota > Metazoa > Chordata > Mammalia > Artiodactyla > Phocoenidae > Phocoena > Phocoena sinus. The sequence goes on from NC_045775.1 coordinate 75,391,296, forward strand.
TAGTACTCACAAAGTAATGGTAAAAGAGACTACCAGCTTGAAAATTTGTAACACAAATGATATTTGACACACCAAAAAGTTTTTATACATTTTACACAGCAGAAGTTTTTAGAATTTACATTCTAAAGACATTAGGGTCTAACAATTCATAGAAGAACAGCAAAGATTTTTTTAAATTTTTATTTTATATTGGAGTATAGTTGATTAACAATGTTGTGTTATATAGTCATGATATAAGTCCTTTTTCAAATATGTAACTTAAAAATAGTTTTCCCAGTCAGTGGCTTGTCTTTTTAGACCCTAAACAGTGACTTTCACAGAACAAAAGGCTTAAATTTGATAAAAGTCCAAGTAATATTTTTTTCTTTTACAGATTATCTTTTTAGTATAGAATCTAAAAACTTTTGCCAAACCTAGAGGTCACACAGAGTTTCTTCTGTATTTTCTTCTGGAAGTTTTTTAGTGTTGCTTTTTTTTAAAATTAAAGTATATGATTTGAGTTATTTACATTTTTACATATGGATATTCAGTTGATCCAGAACCATTGTTTGAAAAAAGTATTCTTTCTCCATTGTTTGCCTTTTCGTCTTTGTCAAAAGTCAGCTGACCATATTTTTTAGTCTGTTTCTGGACTCTCTATTCTGTTTGGTTGTTCTGTAAGTCTATTCTTTCACCAATACCACACTCTCTTGATAACTATAGCTAGTAAGTCTTGAAATCAGGTAGTGTTAAGTTCTCCAACTTGTTCTTCTTTTTCACAATTTTGTCAATTCTGATTCCTTTACCTTTTCATGTAAATGTTAGAATTAGCTTATCATATGTATAAAAAATTGCTGGGATTTTGGGGGGACTGTGTCAAATCAATAGATCAATATCCAGAGAATTGACATCTTAACAAGACTGAATTTTCTAATCTGTTACCTGCCTATCCCTTTATTTAGTTAGGTCTTCTTTTATTTCTTTTCATTAACATTTTGTAATTTTCAGTGTACAGATTATGCAGATATTTAAAACTAAGTATTCTTTTATGTTATCTTAAATTATATTGTTTTTCATTTCAAATTCTAAGTGTTCATTGCTGGTATGTAGGAATACTATTGACCTTTGTATATTGATCTTATATCCTGTGATCTTAATAAATTCACTTTTTAATTTTAGGAGATTTTTGTACATTATTCAGAATTTTCAACGTAGAAAATGATTGCAACTGTGAATAAAGACAGTTTTATTTCTTCCATTACAATCTGTGTGCCTTTTATTTCTTTTTCTTGCCTTGTTGCACTGGCCAGGATTTACTGTACGATATTGAATAGGAGTGGTGAGAGAAAACATCCTTGTCCTTTTCCGTATCTTAGAGGGGAAATATTCAATCTCTTTTTAAGTATGATGTTAGTCAAATATTTTTATAGATGCCCTATATTAAGATAACAGTTTCATAGTTTCCTGAGAGGTTTCTTTTTTTTTATCATAGATGGGTGTTGATAATTATCAAATGATTTTTCTATGCCTATGATCATATGGTTTTTCTTCTTTAGTCTATTAACATGGTGAATTACATCTATCAGTGGTCAAATATTGAAGCAGGCTTGAATTCCTGAACTGAACTTCACTTGGGTCATGATGTACTATACTCTTTTATATTGCTGGATTCAAATTACTAATATTATTTGAGGATGTTTTTGCGCCTATATTCATGAGGGACATTGATCTTTAGTTTTCTTTTCTTGTAACATCATTGTGTGGTTATGAGTTAATACTGCCTCATAAAATGACTTAGGGAGTGTTCCTTCCTCTTCTATTTTCTGCAGGAGATTATACAGAACTAGTATTAATTTTCACTTAGATGTTTGGTAGAATTCAAGAGTGAAACTATCTGAGCTTGAAGTTTTCTCTTTTGGAGGGATTTTAACACAAAACTGAATTTCATTCATACAATTTGAATTATTCAGGTTATCTATTTCTTCTTGAGGGGACTTTATAGTGTATCTTCCAAGGAAATGGTCCATTTCATCCAAATTGTTGAAGTTATTAGACATAAAGTTTATCACAATATTTCTCTATTATCCTTTTAAAATATGTGGGATCCATAATGATGTCCCCTTTATCATTGCTGATATTGGCAATTTGTATTTTCTCCCTTTCTTTCTTCGTTTGTCCTGCTAGTCATTTATCACTTTGACCTTTTCAAAGAACCAGCTTTGGGGTTGATTGATTTTCTTTATTGTTTTTATATTTTCCATTTCACTGATTTCTCCTCTAATCTTTATTATGTCCTTTCTTCTTCTTGCCTTACATTTAATTTTTTATTTCTTCAAAATTTCCTATGGTGGAAGCTTAAGTTGCTGATTTGAAACTTTTCTTTTCTAATATAAGCATTTAATACTGTAAATTTCTGTCTAGTCACTGCTATAGCTGAATCTTGTGAATTTTGATATATTGTATTTTTATTTTAATTTAGTTCAAAATATATTTTAATACTCCTGAGACTTCTTCTTTGATATATGGCCTAGTTAGAAGAATGTTGCTTATTATTAAAATATTTGGGGATTTTCAACATATCTGTTACTGATTTGAACTTTAATTCTATTATAGTCCCAAAATATACTTTTATAATTTCTGTCCTTTTAATTTGTTAAGATTGGCTTTATGACCCAAAATATGGTCTATTTTGGTACATCTTCTATATACACTTGAGAAGAATGTGTATTCTGCTATTGCTCAGTGATTTTTCTATAAATCTCAATTAAGTCAATTTGGCTGATGGTAGTGTTCAGATCATCTGTATCCTTACTGATTTTCTGCCTACTTGTTCTGTTGGTTACTCAGAGAGGAATGATGAAATGTCCAACTATAATTGTGGATTTGTCTAATTCCCCCTATGTTACATCAATTTTTGCCTCATTTGTTTTTAAATAAACTCTTTATTTTAGACTTACAGAAAACTTACAACAGAAATATAGAGGTTTCCCATATGCCCTGAATCCAGTTTCCTCTACTGTTAACATATTACATTAGTCTAATACATTTGCCACATCTAATGAAACAATGTCACTATATTATTATTAAAGTCCATATTTTATCTGAAGTTTCTCATTTTTATCTAATGTCCTTTCTCTGTCCCAGGATCCTTTCCGGGATAAACATTACATTTAGATGTCTTGTCTTCTTGGACTCCTTTAGACTGTGACAGATTCTCAGACTTTTCTTGTTTATTATGATCTTGATAGTTATGAGAAGTACTAGTCAGGTATTTTATAGAACGTCTGTCATTTAGGGATTGTCTGGTGTTTTTCTCATGATTAGACTGGGGTTATAGATTCTTGCAAGGAAGACCACAGAGGTAAAGTATTATTATTATCACATCTTATTAAAGATAAATGCTATCACCATGACTTTTCACTAATGATATTAAGCTTGATCACGTGACTGAAGAAGCATTTTTTCCCCACTATAAAATTACTACCCAACTTTCCACACTGTATTCTTTGAAAGGAAGTCTCTATGCAAAGCCTACATTTAAGGGGTGAAGTTATGTTCTACCTCATTGCTTCCAGCAATATCCTTTGTCCAGATCTTGGTTTTTAATACCATTTTCCAATAAAATGAATCAGAGATCCTTATAGAAATGACTGATTCTAAGGATGAGTCAGAGAATATACAAGATGAACCTGGAGCATCCTCCAGTGCCAAAAAGTAAGGAAGTGCTCAAAAAACAAAATGATGGACAAACCCACAGCCAATATCATCCTCAATGGTGAAAAACTGAAACCATTTGCACTAAGATCAGGAACAAGACGAGGTTGCCCACTCTCACCCCTATGATTCAACATAGTTTTGGAAGTTTTAGCCACATCAGTCAGAGAAGAAAAAGAAAAGAAAGGAATCCAAATCAGAAAAGGAGAAGTAAAGCTGTCACTGTTTGCAGATGACGTGATACTATACATAGAGAATCCTAAAGATGCTACTAGAAAACTGCTAGAGCTAATCAATGAATTAGGTAAAGTAGCAGGATACAAAATTAATGCACAGAAATCTCTGGTATTCCTATACACTAATGCTGAAAAATCTGAAAGTGAAATTTAGAAAACACTCCCATTTACCATTGCAACAAAAAGAATAAAACATCTAGGAATACACCTACCTAAGGAGACAAAAGACCTGTATGCAGAAAATTATAAGACACTGATGAAAGAAATTAAAGATGATACAAATAGATGGAGAGATATACCATGTTCTTGGACTGGAAGAATCAACATTGTGAAAATAACTCTACTACCCAAAGCAATCTACAGATTCAATGCAATCCCTATCAAACTACCACTGGCATTTTTCACAGAACTAAACCAAAAATTTTTACAATTTGTATGGAAACTCAAAAGACCCCAAATAGCCAAAGCAATCTTCAGAAAGAAAAATGAAGTTGGAGGAATCAGGCTCCCAGACTTCAGACTATACTACAAAGCTACAGTAATCAAGAGAGTATGGTACTGGCACACAAACAGAAATATAGATCAATGGAACAGAATAGAAAGCCCAGAGATAAACCCACACACATATGGTCACCTTATGTTTGATAAAGGAGGCAAGAATATACAACAGAGAAAAGACAGCCTCTTCAATAAGTGGTGCTGGGAAAACTGGACACCTACATGTAAAAGAATGAAATGTGAACACTCCCTAGCACCATACACAAAAATAAACTCAAAATGGATTAAAGACCTAAATGTAAGGCCAGACACCATCAAACTCTTAGAGGAAAACATAGGCAGAACACTCTATGACATAAATTACAGCAAGATCCTTTTTGACCCACTGCCTAGAGAAATGGAAATAAAAACAAAAATAAACAAATGGGACCTAATGAAACTTCAAAGCTTTTGCACAACAAAGGAAACCATAAACAAGACGAAAAGACAACCCTCAGAATGGGAGAAAATATTTGCAAATGAAGCAACTGACAAAGGATTAATCTCCAAAACATACAAGCAACTCATGCAGCTCAATATCAAAAAAAGCAAACAACGCAATCCAAAAATGGGCAGAAGACCTAAATAGACATTTCTCCAAAGAGGATATACAGATTGCCAACAAACACATGAAAGAATGCTCAACATCATTAATCATTAGAGAAATGAAAATCAAATCTATAATGAGATATCATCTCACACCAATCAGAATGGCCATCATCAAAAAGTCTACAAACAATAATTGCTGGAGAAGGTGTGGAGAAAAGGGAACCCTCTTGCACTGTTAGTGGGAATGTAAATTGATACAGCCACTATGGAGAACCGTAAGGACGTTCCTTAAAAAACTACAAATAGAAATACCATATGACCTAGCAATGCCACTACTGGGCACATAGCCTGAGAAAACCATAATTCAAAAAGAGTCATGTACTGCAATGTTCATTGCAGCTCTATTTACAATAGCCAGGACATGGAAGCAACCTAAGTGTCCATCAACAGATGAATGGGTAAAGAAGATGTGGTACATATATGGAATGGAATATTACTCAGCCATAAAAGGAAACGAAATTGAGTTATTTGTAGTGAGGTGGATGGACCTAGAGTCTGTCATACAGAGTGCAGTAAGTCAGAAAGAGAAAAACAAATACTGTATGCTAACATATATATGGAATCTAAAAAAAAAAAAATGGTCATGAAGAACCTAGGGGCAAGACAGGAATAAAGATGCGGGCCTACTAGAGAATGGACTTGAGGATATGGGGAGAGGGAAGGGTAAGCTGGGACAAAGTGAGAGAGGGGCATGGACATATATACACTACCAAATGTAAAATAATAGCTCGTGGGAAGCAGCCACATAGCACAGGAAGATCAGCTCAGTGCTTTGTGACCACCTAGATGGGTGGGATAGGGAGGGTGGGAGGGAGGGAGACGCAAGAGGGAGGAGATATGTGGATATATGTATATGTATAACTGATTCATTTTGTTATAAAGCAGAAACTAACACACCATTGGAAAGCAATTATACTCCAATAAATATGTTGAAAAAAAACATGAAAAAAAATTTTTAAATAAAAAATAAAATAAAATAGATTCTCTATTGTTGGTGAAAAAAAGAAAAAAAAATTACGGCTTATATCAAAGATACACAGAAATCAAGTGAAAGAATTTTCAATGACCCAAGTTGTAATGATCTGACCAAACAGTAAATAATACAATATTGTGTTATAACCCAAATTATAAAATAAATATCCATGAATTCATATTGATATAAGTAAACAACTGAGTGGATGAATAGATAAATAGGTAGATAGATAGACAAAGGATAAAAGACAAATCTTCTATAAAGAAAAATTCCAAATAACTTATGAGGATACTGCATCTCAAGACAGTGGAGCTTTATTTATTTTGATGCTCCGTTGTTAGATGTATTCACACTTAGTATTACTATTTCTTCTTGGAGAATTGACCCTCATCATTTACATATTTTCCCTCTTTATTTTTTATAAGATTTCTTCTTCTGAAGTCTGCATTATCTGACATTAATATAGTTAGTACAGATTTCTTGTAGAGTTTTCATGGTATTACTTTCTCCATTTTTTCACTTTTAACTTTTCTATGTCTTTATATTTAAAGTATTTCTTGAACAGCATATAATTGTTCCTGCTTTTTTATCCAATCTGATTTTTAAAAAGTCTTTTAAATGACATGTTTAGACCATTAATATTTAGAATATTATTTGTATGGTTGGATTAAAATTGTCATCATGCTGGTTTTTTATTTGTTTGTTGTTTCTTTTTTCCTCTTTTTCTTTCCTCTCTTGATTTAATTGTATAGGTTTTATGATTCCGTTTTATCTTCTCTATGGAGTTGTTATTCATACTTCATTAAAGCAATTTTTAGTGGTTATCCTAGATTTAAAATATAGATTTTCAATTAATCCAAAACAAACTTCAAATAATATTATACTTCTTCATGCATAGTATAAAGAGTTTATAATACCATACTCCCAATTCTCCCTCTCATCCTTTGTATTAATGTTGTCATATATTTTACTTTTATATGTAGTATAAGCACTACATACTGCTACTATTTTTGTTTTTTATAGTTACCTTTTAGGAGAATAAAAATAGGATATGAAATTTATTTTACATCTGTTCCATTTCCAATGTTCTTCATTTCTTTGTATGGATCAAAGTTTCTGACTCATAGCATATTCATTCTGCCTGAAGAACTTCCTTTAATATTTCTTACTGAGTAGGTATACTAGCAATGAACTCCCCAAATTTTTGTTTTGAGAAATTCTTTATCCTTTATTTTGAATGATATTTTCACTGGTATATAATTCTGAGCCGGCAGATTTTGTTTTTTCTTTCAACAATGTAAAAATATCCTTTTGTTATCTTTTTACTTGCATGATTTCTGACATAAAGTCTGCTGTAGTTCTTATCCTTGTTCTTCTGTAGATAATATGTATTTTTTTGTCTGGCTGCCTTCAAATTTTTCTCTTTTTCTTGGTTTTTGGCAGTATGAAGTGTGATATGCCTGGGTGTATGTTATTATTGTTGTTTACCATTTATATTTATCCTGCTTGATATTCTCAGAGTTTCTTGGATCTCTGGTTTTGTGTCTGCCTTTAACTTTGAAAAAAATTGAGCCATTATTTCTTTGATATCTCTTCTGCTGTGTTTTCTATCTCTCTTATCCTTCTGGGATTTCTATTACATGTATGTCAGACCATCTGATATGGTACCAAGCTCATGGATATTCTGTTCTAGGTTTGGATGGGGGCAGGGGAGCGTTTCACTGTTTTTTCTCTTTGTGTATGAGTTTGGGTAATTCCTACTCACTTACCTTCAAATTCATGGATTCCTTGTCTGTGTTCATCTCATCAAAGACATTCTTTGTATCTCTTACAGTCTTCCTCATTTCTAACATTTCCATTTGATTTTTAATTATAGTTTCCATCATTTTATTGACATTTCCCTTCTGATCTTGCATGTTGTCTACCTTTTCTGTTAGATCCATTAACATATTAATCACAATTAGTTTAAGTTCCATCTGTTAATTCCAACATATGTGTCAGACTTGAGTGTGATTCTGATTAATTTTGTATCTTTTGGGATGTATGTTTGCCTTGCCCTTTCACATACTTCTTAGATTGTTGTTGAAATCCAGACATCTTATGCAGAACAGTAGATACTGAAGTAAATAATTTTTATGCCTGGAAATGATCATGCCTTTCCTTCTACTTGGCCTTCTGTGTGGCATGTTATATTAAATCTGGTTAGAAATTCGGCTAGATTTGAAGTTTGGTGTTGCTGTGGTTGCCCTCAGTATACCACAGTATTCAAATTGTTCTAGTGATACCTTGTGTTTAGTTTGGGCTTGTTTGCCAACAGTCATTTTTTCAATTTCTGTTTTCCCTGACCTTGGGTCATTCTTTCGTTTTATGCCCAGAGAAAATCTGTACCTTGCAGCTTTCCACTCTCTATTCCACTGTTATTCTTCCTGGTGGAAGAAGTGAGGAGGAATATTCCCTTGTGTTCTGATTAAGTTTCTATCCTAACAAAGCACTGTGCTCCTTTTTCACAAAATTCTGAGCTTCACAGTTGTTCCTGTCCCTCCTCCAGCTTTAGTAATATTTGTAATATTTAGTAATATTTGTAGCCCCCAGGGACTTCACACTCTCATGCTACCCTACATTCAGTCTTAGCAACTTATTTTTAAAATTCAGCAACATCTTCTAACTAGTTTAAACGGCAACCCAAGGCATCTCTCCTAGGTAAGCAAATTCTCGGGTCCTGTTTCTTGCTGTGGAGAAAACTGTGGGTACCAGTGTCTCTTCAAATTTTGACTTAGTTGGTTTCTCTGAAGCCTCACTTTTCTGATGGGTTCAATACAAGTCATTAACTTGCAGTTTGTGCAGATTTTTCTTTGTTGTAAGAGTGTCAGTGGTGTTCTTTCCAGCTCTTTATGTGCCCAAATTGAAACCAGAAGCCTTGGGCTGTTTTTCAGATAAAAAGGATGGTGTCTCTGAGAGTGTTTGTTTTCCAGCTTCCAGTTATCATTGACCTGAGAAACCCAACTCTGAAGCCTAGACATTGGGCAGCTATTGAACAAACAGTTGATGCCACCCTAGTAGACCTTGACATTCCATTAACCTTGGAGAAGCTCTCTGAGTTGCATGTTTTTGACTTTGGCCGAGAAATCCAGGATATTTCTGGACAGGCTTCTGGAGAAGCTGCCTTAGAAACAGTTCTTAAAAAGGTAAACCTGAAAAATGTATATTCTGAAGATCAGGGAATGTAAAGGTTTTCATATTCAGTGAGATCAACTTTTGTTTTATCTGAATGGGTTTTTCAACATTGCAGCTTTCACCCTCTCATTATCAGTTATCCTGTGCTGCTTCCTTACATTTATATCATTATTATTGTTATCACCTCTATAAATATCTTCTTTCTGCTTAGCTTATAATCCAACAGGAACTTGATGGCAACAAATTTGCATGCTTTATATAAAGAACCACATACCAAGGAAGATCTCTTATGCCAAAATACATTACCTTTCAAACTTACACACTAGAGAAGATTCACTATACGAAATGCTTCAAAAGCACATTGAGAAGATTTCTCTACTTAGGATATTTAACCTCCTTACTCCAAAAACACACATCTTCCAAGCATCTATGTAAAAAGAATTTTTTTCTTTTAATTAAAGCATGAAGTGGGAGGGAATACACATGAAAGTATCACAAATTATTCATATGTTTTAATGCTATTCAATAAAATTAAGCAAATCATTGTCATCTAACCTAGAAGATTTTAAGAATTTTAAAGGCAGAAGGAGATTAGGATAATTATGGAGTTTTCACTTGTTTCATTCCACGTGCATTTATCAAGTACCTACACACAAATGAATTGAGCTATCCTAAGACTTGAACTATTTCTAAGGTGGAGGATTCTTGGAAAACAACTGAATTTGTCGTCCTCCCTCACCGTGACTCCAAAGATGTGTTTATCCTGGGTGGCACAGATGACATACAGGTGGGTAACTGGGTTATTGAAACTTATGTTGAAGGTTCTTGTGAGACCTAGTCCTAAATATTCTATGGGAGGTTATGATGAAGGACTGAAATATGAGAGTTATTAAACAAGGAAAAATCTAATTGGGAAGGCAATATATGAATATGAATAATTGACATGAATACTTGTACATGAAATATTTAGTAAAGCAATATATATATATTATATATATATATAGAGAGAGAGAGAGAGTTATAATCTTGTAGTTGATAACTGTTGAGGAATTTAGAAGAGCAAAGAGATCAGTTGTGGCTGAAGTGATCAGAGAATCCTTCCTAGACCAGCAAAGACATGCTGGACCTTAAAAATCTGGGGGTCTGATAGGCATAGATGGGAATGGAAGGCATTTCAAACCATTTAAATGAGGCAAAGAAGCGTGAATGAGCATTTCAGGTTTATATCACACTAAGAAGCTAAATTTACTTGAATTTTTTGAGATTAGGAGTAGATGGTCATGCTCTATTAACAGCAAAAGAAGATAAATCTAACCCATGTGTTTGGAATATTCTTAGTGACTTAAAATCCAAAGGGCACATTTGTTTAGCAAAAGAATCTGGGAATTATGATTCAATTTAAAAAGCAAAGCCCACACAGAGACCTATATTCAATATCCTGTAATAAACCATAATGGAAAAGAATATGAAAAAATTGTACACATATGTATAACCGAATCACTTTGCTCTACAGCAGAAATTAGCACAATATTATAAATCAACTATACTTCAATAAATTTTGTTTAGAAAAGCAAAGCCCTGGCCTGTTATGGTGTACCCAGGCCAGAATTAGAGATGAAATGGCTTTGCCAGGTGTAGTCTGGCAGACCCAAGATGGAAATCAGTCAGTATGAGGCCAGGTGATGCCAGGTGATGGGGCTTCTGCTCTCAAGAAGTTTATAATTTAAATAGAGCAATTAAAATCCTTTAGATTAACAGACACAGTTTTTTAAATGTACATGTTCTGCGAGGGGTGCTGTGGTATAAGAGGAAGGAGTAGGGGAGGGGGGAGGTAGAGGGAAAACTGTCTATAATCATCCAGAGCTTGACATGAATGAGTTCACTTTTCCTCTTCCTCAAGATAATTGAGGGAAAGTGATGTTTCATTGGGTAGGGAAGACACTTACTTTTTCAAGTTTTGAGCACTTTGAGAAATAAAGACCTGGATGACCAAATGATATAAAGAAGGTACCAGATACCTTGTAGGGGGGAGACTGGAGAAGACTGCTGAGCTAAACAGAAATGTGTGCCATTAATAATTACAGAAACAGCCAGGATTTGACAATCAGAAGTTCCTTGGTGACATTTAAGAGAACATCATAGTGCATTATAAACCCTAGTGAAGGAGAGAAGGAGGGGAAGTGGATGGGTGGGAAACAGTAAGTGAGATTAAGCTGTTTATTCAAAAAGTTGGCTTTTAAATGGTTTGGGATTAACATATACACACTACTATATATAAAATAGATAATCGACAAGAACCTACTGTATATATAGTACAGGGAACTCTACTCAAAATTCTGCAATAATTTATACAGGAAAAGAATCTGAAAAAGAATGGATACATGTATGCGTGTAACTGAATCACTTTGCTGTACACCTGAAACTAACACAACATTGTAAATCAACTATATTCCAATATAAAACTAAAAATGTTAAAGTAAAAATAAATAAATGGGCTGTTGGAATTAAATATCTGTAATTATCTTTGAGAGCAAAAACACATGGTGTCACATGTATTTTCTTTGCCTTTCCTTAAAGGTCCTTCTTGATGACAGCACCATCAACATTGCAACCATTGCCTCATCACGTTACGCTGGCCCACTGAAAACTCGAGTGGATGACTGGCAGAAACAACTTGCTTTGTTTAATCAAACACTGGTGAGTAAGGATCATTTCAATTCATGGACTCAGAGAATTGGATTTAGAAATCATTTGTTCAGTCACTTAAATATTGTACAGTTTAGATATAAGATTTAATTATTGACATTTTATTATGCTCAAAATGTAAGGAAAATGCAAATATATTGAACTCTTCTTTGCAAGACTACACCATCACCCTGTATTAGTTATTATTGCTGTGAAACAAAGTACCACAAACTTAGTGGTATAAAACAATCTACATTTATAATCCCACAGTTTCTGTGGGTCAGGAGTTCATAACTTAACTGGGTCTTATACTCAGGGCCTCACGAAGGTTCAGTCAAGATGTGGGCCAGGACTGGGCTCTCCTCAGAGGTTCAACTGAGGAAGGACTTTGGCAGAAATCATTTTCTTGCAATTCCGGGACCGGGGGCTTCATTTTCTCACAGGCTGTCAACCAGAGGCCATCCTCAGCTCCTCCATGTTGCCCACAGTTTTTTTGCATGTGGACTTCCTCAACCAGATCACTTGCTCCATCAGTCGAGCCGGGAAGAGAAAGTCTCCTGGCAAGACAGAGGTTACAGCCTTGTGTACTGTACACATAACTGTGTACATCCTGTTATCTTTGTGTATTCTCCATAGCTAGAAGAAAGTCACGGTGGCACCCACACTCAAGGGGAGAGGATCACACAAGGTCAGGAAGCCCAGGTCTTGGGGGCCACCTTAAGAGTCTAGCCACAGCAACTCATATTTACTAAACAAATACTGCTGCTTGAAGTCTCCTTGGCGCCCTTCCTGTCATACACACCTTCTCTTTATTTTATTCAAACTCAGATTATCCCATAATAAAGAACCCACTTACTCTGGTCTCACTTTGTTCCCATCCAATCTCTTTTTTAGACTTCATTTTTTTACCTTGATTTAACTATGGTGTGGTTTTTATATGTTCTAATATGAAAAGGTATCTGTGAAATAATAAAGGCGCTAAGTAAGAAAAGGCAATTTGTTCCATCCTCATTTCATAGAGACCTCTATGGTGAATCCATCCTCTTCAATGGGGACTTTTTAATCTGACGCCTGTCCAGCCTTCTGTACTGATGGCTGAGCCCCATGAAAGGAGAGACTAAATTTAGATCAAAGTAAAGGGCATGTTTCCATAGAAGGTCCTTAAAAGAAGCAGTGCTGAATAGTAGGGATCCTCCAGAGAATTAAGTGTATAGTGTGAGACCTGAAATAAACCAAGGAGTGGTTGGGACATTAGGGCTTAAGCATAGCCCCCAAATCTAGAGTGAGACACGAGAAACCCTTTCACAGATCTCAGGCCCACACATGCGATAGCAGGAGGTGCAGAGGAACGGTGAGGTCTATAAACGTTAGATCTGACCCTGCACTTCTGCTCTCTCTGATTAACAGCGATTGTCTCTAGGAGAAAAGTGATGCGTGATTTTCTTCTTCTTCCCAGTGTTCTGTCTTTGCCACGTGTTCTGTCACAAGCAGGTTTTACTTTTTTGATCGAAGGAAATGAATCATATTTCTTCTTAAAAAGAGGGAGAGGGAAGAATGATAGACATAATTGAGGTGGGCAAAAAAAACCCCACCTTTTTTGCTAACCATTTTTATATTTGGAAATAGTAAGTAAATCACTAAACTTACCACTTCCCAACCCTTCAGATTCCTTTAAGTAAGCATCGTGCCTCCACCTAGAGTGTCTCCTCTGGGCATTTTAATCCTCTTTCTCTGGGTCCATTCTGGTTACCACACAGTAGTAGACTCGTTATAACTCTACTCAGTACAAAAAATGGGTTGAAATTAGGCTGAGGTGAGACTTGGACCTTTTAATCAGGTTTCATTTCAAAGAACCTGTGAGAAGCTGCCAAAAGGAAAAAGATACCGTGAATCCCCCTGTAATTATTTTTAACATAACTGTATTTTTTCAACCTGAGGTTAAAAATCTGGTAATGTCCCTATTTTTCTCCTAGGAAGAGTGGCTGAACTGCCAGAGAAACTGGCTCTACCTAGAGAGTATTTTTAACGCTCCAGATATTCAGAGGCAGTTACCTGCAGAGGCCAAGATGTTCCTTCAAGTGGATAAGTCATGGAAAGAAATCATGAGGAAGGTGAACCGGCTGCCTAATGCGCTCCGAGCAGCTACTCAACCAGGTAATAAAGAAACCACAAAGGAATTACGGTTATCTAAAAGGTCCATCACCTGTAAGATTCTAATAAAATGTGGTACATTCAACCCTTGATTCCAGTCAGCGTTGATGACCAGGAACATCTGTAGTACATTTGACACTCTTGCTAAACAATGTGAATCGAACACTGTTGTTATTTTATTACTATTTGCATTATTATTATCGTCATCATCGTCACCATGTTTCAGCTCAGTTCATAGTTTGGGCACACAAGAATGTACTTCTTTTGCTGTTTTTAGAATTAGGGGATCCTGCCACAGAGTATCAGTGATGCTTCCATCTCACAATTTAGGCTACAAAAAATACATTTACATTCAGTTGACCTATTCTGTTAAAGTTCTCACAGACTTATAACCATAAAAATTTCCACACCGTATTTTAAGTAATTCATTAAGACCACTTACGAATATTGCCACTAATGGTAATTCTAATCTCAGGGTTGAAATGTGTTTTATTTATTTTTTAAATTAATTTTGATTGGAATATAGTTGATTTGCAATGTGGTGTTATTTTCTGCTGTACAGCAAACTGAATCAGTTATACATATACATATATTCACTCTTTTTTAGATTCTTTTCCCATACAGGTCATTACAGAGTATTGAGTAGAGTTCCCTGTGCTATACAGTTGAAATGAGTTTTAATAAGTTCTGTTTCTAGGGATGTGGAATCAAAGTCCTTCCAGGTGATTACACATACGTGGTGATTGAACTTTGCGGTTTGTATCACAGCCTCAGCAGGATTGATTGTTGTTCTGCAAATGGCAGCACACTGCCTATCCTGGTGATACGGATAGAGAGCTTCCTTGTCAAGCAGAGGCAGCCTGCTGGACTATACTCTTTGCCCAAAGACTCTTACATAAAACATAAACAGGCAGGAAAAACTCTATGGGATGATAAAAATCGAAAACCTTAAAACTTTGGGGCTTCAAGAGGCTGCCCACAATCCTTGGTTCCTGGTCCCCTTCCAGTCACAAATGCATCACTCCAGCCTCTGCTTCTGCCATCACATCTCCTTCTCTGCCGCTTATAAAGACCCCTGTGGGGGATTCCCTGACAGTCCAGTGATTAGGACTCCTCTCTTCCACTGCAGGGGGCACGGGTTTGATCCATCGCTGGGGAACTAAGATCCCACAAGCTGCACAGCACGGCCAAAAAAAGAAAAAAAAAAAAAAGACCCCTGGGATTACACTGGGCCCACTGCATGATCCAAGATAATCTCCCTATCCTATGATCTGTAACTTAACCACATCTGCCAGGTGCCTTTTTCCATAAAAACTAACATATTCTCAGGTTCTCGGGATTAGGACATGGGTATATCTGAGAGACCTTTATCTTGCCTAGCACATCCACTTAATGTGCATATCCAAACCTTTTGCTGCAAAAATATTAATGTGTTTTATTACAGAGTGCTGCCCCAGTGCCAACTGGACTTTTGTTATATAATGTAACTTTTGAAATTCAAAAAAATCCAAAATACATTTGGTCCTAGGGATTTCAGATAAAGGAGTGTGGACCTGTATATATCATTTCAGATGATGATAAAGCAGTGAAGAAAAATTAAGCAGGGTAAAGGCGCTAGAGAGTAGTTGGGGGCTGCAGTGTGTGTGTGTGTGTGTGTGTGTGTGTGTGTGTGTGTGTGTGTGTGTATGATGAAAGGATTTTTTGATAAAGTGGCTTTTGAGTAGAGATCTGCAGGAATGAGGAAATGAAACATGTTCGTGGATCTAAGGGAGGATTGTTAAAGGCAGAGAGAAGAACAAAGACCCTGCGATAAAAGCATGCTTAGCGTACATGACTGTCACCAAGGAAGCGAGAGTGGGGTGGAGTGCAGCACACAGGAGAGGGCTTAGGAGTGAGGCCAGAGAGGAGAGTGTGCTTGGGTGGCGGGTTGGGGATTGGATTAGGTCACTGATCACGCAGAGACTTGGAGACCGTGGAAAAGACCAGATTTGATTCTCAGACAGGTGGGGAAGCCAGGCACTGTGATACGCACCAAAACATCAAGTGAGACATGAATCTTGCTCCTAAAGGTGCTGCAGTTTACTGATAAAGACATAGGATGCTATTGCCACAATTTTTTTGCATCTAAATATGGCAGAAAAAACAGAAGACATGAGTAAGAAAGTGACAGAGAATGTGTAGTGTTTAGAAAATGGCAACTGTTTGGCTTTGGTTTGTGCACTCCCAGCCCCCAAAACTGGGGGATGACAGATAAAAAGGTTTCAAATTAATTACCTGTTCATCTGTGGCAAATATCAAAATTAATGTTATTATTCAAAGTTATAGTTAACATTCTTAGCCAACACCCCCAATTTTAACTTATTAGACCATTCTTTCATCAAATAAAAGCAAAACTTTAAAAATGTTAATATCATATTTTACTTCCACTTAAAATTATATTCTCTATTTATTTTAACACAACTTTACCAGTACCTTTTTTTTCAATGAACAGGACTTCTGGAGACTTTTCAAAATAATAATGCATTACTTGACCAAATTCAGAAGTGTCTAGAGGCATATTTAGAATCAAAAAGAGTTATCTTTCCAAGGTAAGTTTATAAAGCTACCAACAATATTTTTTAGTAGTTAAGAGTATCCATGGGCTTCCCTGGTGGAGCGGTGGTTGAGAGTCCACCTGCCAATGCAGGGGACACGGGTTCGTGCCCCAGTCAGGGAAGATCCCACATGCCGCAGAGCGGCTGGGCCCGTGAGCCATGGCCACTGAGCCTGCGCGTCCGGAGCCTGTGCTCCGCAACGGGAGAGGCCACAACAGTGAGAGGCCCGCGTACTGCAAAAAAAAAAAAAAAAAAGAGTATCCATTAATTTGTTAAGATATATTTAAAAACAAGCTATAAAATCAAAACATCTGGGAACCAAAGAGAGAAAACAAGAAAGATATTTCATAATAGCAATCCAGCTAATATCTTGATTGGGGCGTGTAAGTGTCAAGGATAAATACACAATATTTGGTTTAAGTGGATAAGTACCCAAGGTGCTGGAAGGATTCTTGATCACAGCATCGTTTCACTGCTGGGTGTGTATGTGTGTACCTGCATGTGTGTGCGTGTCCACAGATGGGTATGTAAAAAGTTAGAGACCTTTGTTGCCTGAGCTGGTTTCTTTAGGTTAATTGGTGGCCTAAGAGGGTTACTGTAGAAGTCATCTAAGAGTTCATTGCACAAATTCCAAATGAAATTTTTTACTCATCCATTCATTCTAGAAACATACCAAATGTTTTGCTCAGTGATAAAAATACAAAGAAGAAAAGGCCAGATCCCCACTCTAATGGAGCTCGTGGTTAACAGGTGGACAGTCATGTAAATACACCATTTCAATATAATTATATATGACTACCTGATGGTAGCAAGTGCTCCAGACTTCAGTCATTGGGGCACATTGTACCGTAACACAGACAATATCAAAAAATGGCTCATCTTTCATGGATTTTTCCTGTTAGATATAAAGGAGATGGCTGTTAAGGTCTCTCCTAGGACAAGCACTGAGTCAGCCAGGGTTAGGTGCTTATGTGGGTTACTTGGGTAAGAGGGGTTATTGCTGGGCACCAGGACTGGGTATGTGTGTGCACAAGATATCCAAGAGCTGGAGGATTTGATTGAGTTTAACAGATTCAGGCAACATGGGAAAAGACAGAAGAGTTTGAGGTTTGGAATGTGCCTTTTATTTCACTCTTAAATCAGTGGTTCCTAACTTGAGTCTCCCAAGACCAGAGAAAATCTATACCCTGTTTTAATCTTTAGAGAAATCTGGACACAAATTTACCTGTGATAATATTGAACACCAAAAAGCATCAACTTTTATTTTTCCTTTTGTTTAGAATTACATCAACTAAGTCTACAGTGTTTATTATATCAGAAGGCTCTGTACACACTGATTTCATGCTCCAAGCCTTAATGAAGGCTTACTATGAGCCATGGACCAAGTTAGGTTCTGGGGACTCAAGGTGAATATAACACTGTTCCTTCTCCCACAGGGCTCATAGTCCAATCTTGACAGTTATCTGTTTTATTAGTTGAAAAGAGGCAGGGGTACAAATTATTACCATATGTGATATTTTAAAGAAGCAAGACTAATAGGGTGCAACCCAAAACATCTTTGTTTCTAATGACAGCCTCTGTGTTCTCTACTAGGGGCTAGTTTCTTCCTGTCCCTGGCCAAAATCTTGAGCAGGCCGCGTGAATTTTCTGGTCATTCTCTGATAATAATACAAAAAGTTCTCATTACCTTAACCCATTAAATGATCTATAATAATCAAAACTCTGAACTTCTTTCAAAGTGAAAACATCCCCCTTCTCTGGCCTAAGCCTGTTGCAAGGCTGAAGGCTTTAGTGATGATGAGGATGTGTGGCATCAACCCTCCCCACTTCCTATTAAGTTCCTGAGGTCTCCAGTTTGGGGACAGGAAAGGGAGGAGAGGCAAGACGGCAGGAGAAGCCTGACTTGGCTGGTACCCAACTGGGCCCCTCTCTCACGTGGGACCTTCCACGTGCTAATGGGATCCCTCCAATCCCGAGGGATGTCTCATAGGCAGCTTCCTCCACAGGAGTGAAGTGTCTTCTTCAGCCAGACCCTCATCCTTCTCGCTCATCCCTGGGCATCCAGGTGTGCCCCTTCTCCAGTTTTTTTTTTTTCCTAGGGTATCTTCATGTCTCCAAATGGCCCTGTTGGGCAGTATCTAAGAAAATCCCAGGCAGGATCACACCAGCATGGCCCCCATGTGTGTAGTCACAGAACCAAATAAGGTTCCTGCAGCCACCCATTCATCTATTCAACAAATTATGTACTGAATACCAGGTATATGTGGGGTACAAGGCCAGATTCTAGGGAAAACAAGTAATATATCTTCACTCTAGGAGCTCAAAGCCAAGTAACAGACATACAACCAAATCAGTATCTTAGCAAGTGCTGGCATCTTTACAATTTTTATGAAAAATATCTACCTTTTACGTACCAGGCACTCATTCCAGATGTTTGAGGTGCATCCACAGTAACCTTTATAAAAATCATATTTAGAGACACGTGGCCTCCCAGACCCAGGACCCATGAGATAGAGGTCCAGTAAGTCAGTGGATGGGGACGATATGTGGCTAAGGGATTTATCTTTCATGTCCATACAAGGCTTTGCTTCAGTTTCAAGTTACATTTTAAGCATATTCTTTCATCTAGATTTTACTTCTTGTCAAATGATGAGCTTCTGGAGATTTTGGCCCAGACACGAAATCCCCAAGCTGTGCAGCCACACTTAAGGAAATGCTTCGACTCCATTTCAAAGCTCGAATTTGCTCTCGTGCCTCCAACGGAGGGAAGAATTCCTGGCATGGAGGCAGAGCCAGAAAAGATTTACACTAATGATATTTTAGCGATGCTGTCACCAGAGGGAGAAAGGGTAAGGGCTTTTTGTTTATGATTCTTTATGCATCAACTTTGTTACTCTTCTAGGGTGGAGGGTAGAGGTTTATTCAGCATCAGCTAAACATTCATCAAGTGTTACTGTGATCTGGTCTTCTGCCGGCTCAGCAATTTCAAAGATAATCAACGATAAAATTCTTGCCCTCGAAGAACTCAAAGTCTAGCAGAGACATAGTCAAACAATTGAAAAGCCCCACAGAAAATGCAGTAACAGAAGCTCTGTTCTTGGGAACAGGGTAGAAAGTACTGGAGCCAGGTCTTAACTCTTCATAAGGGGAACAAGAGTAGGGTGGTTAAGAGCTAGTTCTACTGCCCGGACACATGGATTCCACTCCCAATCTGTAAAACAAGGATTAGTAATACTGCCTGATTAATGAGTTGCTGGGGATTTTCAAGTGTGTATGTAAATTACTTAGAACAGTACTGAGCGGGTGCTATGAAGTATTAGTTGTCATTGTTTGGCAGCAGCCTCTCCGGGGCCCGGCACAGTGCCTGTAAACACCAAGCAAGTGAATGCATTAGTAGACTGTGGGGATTCAAGTGGCCAGACAGAGGAGAATCACACATACACACACACAGGCAGCCAAGGAAGGTGGAGAGGAGACATGGGAGGGACAGCATTCCATACAGAGAAATTGTGCAGGGAAATGCCAAGGATTTCAGTCCAGGTAGAGCACAATAGTGTATCTATGGGATTGGAAGGAGCCCATAGACATTTTTCTTGTCCTACACATGCACCCAATGCTCATAGCAGCATTATTCACAATAGCCAAGACATGGGAGCAACCTAAGTGTCCACCAACAGATGGATGGATAAAGAGGACATGGTATATGTATACAATGGAATATTACTCAGCCATAAAAAAGAATAAAATTTTGCCATTTGCCACAACATAGGTGGACCTGGAGGGTTTTATGCTAAATGAAATAAATCAGACAGAGAAAGACAAATACTGCATGTTTTCACTTATATATGGAATCTAAAAAGTAATACAAGCTAGTGAATATAACAAACCAGAAACAGATTCCCAGATATAAAGAACAAACTCGTGGTTACCAGTGGGGAGAGGGGAGGGGGAGGGGCAAGATAGGGGTAGGGGATTAAGAGTTACCAACTACTATGTATAAAATAAATAAGCAGCAAGGATATATTGTCCAGCACAGGGAAATACAGCCATTATTTTGTAACAACTTTAAATGGAGTATAATCTATAAAAATATTGAATCATTATGTTGTACATGTGAAACTAATATAATATTGTAAATCAACTATACCTCAATAAAGAAATTTTTTTACTTGTCCTAAATTGATCCTCTTGCAAAAGAATTTGTTCATCACTAGTGCAAAAGAGAAAGGGGAAGGCCTAAGCTAGGATCCAGGGAAAACATGACATTTAAAGGGAGTGTAGAAGAAGAACAGATGCAGAAGCCCAGACAACCAGGGCAGTCAGGTCATTGGTAGTCCAAGAAATAAATATGAAAAGGGTTTTAAAGCGTCGATTGGACTGGATGATTGGGAGAGCACTGGTCACCTTAATGACCTGAACAGATTTAGAGGAGTGGTTGGGGCCAAAAATCAGATGGCAGGAAGTAAGGGAAAAAAGTGGAGGAATTCATTTAGTGCACATAAACTCCTCTTTCCGGGAGTTGGCTCCAAAGGGAAGCAGTGAAATAAAGCACCAAGTGGGGGCGGGGGAGAGGGGCGGTGTAAAGAGAGGGGTAGAGTAGGTATCAGTAGAAGTGCCAGTGTTCATGTTCAGGCTTCCATGTTTACCTAGCTCAAGGTTCCGTTAAAAAGTACACAGAGTGTACAGCCTACATGTTATCACAGTCTGATTATCTTCCAGGTGAGCCTGGGGAAAGGCCTCAAGGCCCGAGGCAACGTGGAGGAGTGGCTGGGCAAAGTGGAAGAAGCCATGGTCACGTCTCTGCGTCGCCTGTGCAAAGCTGCCATTGCTGACTATCTGGGGAAACCGAGGACAGTATGGGTGATCGCCGGCCACCCTTCTCAAGTAACTTACACTCCTTAAATCTCCGCCTCTGGATCCTGTTTGGGTGAGATGCATCACACACTGAAGAAAGGTGTTTCCATGCAGGTGATACTGACCATTTCTCAAATCATGTGGTGCCGCGATTTGACGGAGTGTTTGGAAAGAGAAGACGGTAATCATTTAGAGGCCCTGGAAGCTTTTGAAAAAGTAAACTTTGAGGTGAGATTACGGCAGGGTGACATCGAACATAGTGCCGTGCCAGATGGTCCCAGTGGCTTTTATTGGCATGGTTAATGCAAATTCACTACTTCAGAAATTGTAAGCCTCTGACATGACATCCAAAGCTTTGGGCTTCTCACTAAAACTATTTCTGTTCAAGTTTTCTCAGCGACACTACCCTGATGTTTGTGTAGTATGTATATGAATATTAAAAATAGAAGGAAAGCGTAACTCAAGAGGAAAATGTCAGGATTATAATGGTTTGCCACCTTTAAGAAGAAATGTTATCCTGGGTCCTGATCTCTCTCCTAGAAGTGGATTCAATCCCGGAAAACCACAGGATTTGTGCCATTTCTATTCTTAGGCCCAACATGTGCTTTTCTACTGTTTTATAGAAGCCTCAGGCAACTATCAATAAAGCAATAAATAATTGAATGAATTAAATACCATTCTACACAAATTTTTGAGCTATTGTTGGGAAATGCAACTTTACAGCCAGGCCACATCTTTAACTCCAAATTCAATTCTACTTCCAAGCAATGTTGCATTTTTAAAGACTCACCCTTAAAACAGAAAAAGGAGGAAACAACCTTCTTGAAATAGGAAAAATCCTCTCTCATGAAGGTCCTCGATAGAATTTCAACTCAAAGAGCCCCAGAGAAAAGACTTGCTAAGGAAAGTCCCATTGACCTCTTTGTAGAGGTGGCCCCTGATCAGGGTCAGCCTGAGTGAAAAATCAGCACAACAGTTTAAGGCTTTCAGAGGCACTGCCCTTCTCTGAAAAAGATTTAACCATTTATGTGAAAATCAGGAACTCAATCTATCAAAAAATGCTTTCGTTTAATCAATCATTGGCTTGGTTTAAATGCTCAGGATTTCTGACTATTCCCCCCTCCCCCACCAAAAAAAAAAAAAAAAAACCTATCCCTGAAAATGAAGTGTACTACCTTAATCACATTAGATTTTTAAGGAGAACCTTCTTCTCTAGAGACATCATGACATGGTGGTTAAGAGCATGGGCTTTCCTTGAGGCAAATGTCTACTCAAGTGTAATTTTTGCTACTTGATAACTATGTCAATTTCCTTACCCTCTGTGACCCTCAGTTTCCTCTAATGTGAAACTGGGGTAAAGATAGTACTGTACTTCACAGAAGCCTTATAGGAATTAAATAAGTTAAACTGTTGTCCTGGGTCACAGAATTACAGATTCTCACTAAATTTGGAATAGACATTTGTCAAAACGATCTAATTTTATAGGTATCTAATTTTATAGATAGTTTCAAAAAATGCCTATTCCAAATTTAATAGTAAAAAGATATATATGTAAGCTGATTTTTGAAAATTTTATATCACATTTTTTTTTTAATTTTTAGAGATTAAATGCCCTGGCTGCAATAGTCCGAGGCACTCTTCCTAAATTACACAGAAACATCATAACTGCCTTAATTACTATTGATGTACATGCAAGAGACATAGTCACTGAACTTGTTCAAGCCAAGGTAACTCTTTCACTTAAATAAAATCATATATTTCTTTCTGAAATTAATGCATCTAATATGTGTATCATTGTCATCACTTATGTAGGTAGAGGTAGTTGAGTCCTTTGACTGGCAGAGACAACTGCGCTATTATTGGGATATAGACCTGGACAATTGTGTGGCGAGGATGGCGCTCTCTCAGTATACTTATGGCTATGAGTATTTGGGTGCATGCCCAAGATTAGTTATTACTCCTCTCACGGTAAGTTACTGATCATTTAGGTTCATTACTGCTTTTTCCCCACCAAAATAGTTCTGAAAAGTTTCCTCCTACCATTAACCCTTGAAAGGACTTGCCATGAATACATCTTTGTAAAGCAGAGATTTCCACTTTTTGATCATGTGCCTGGATTTTTTAGTATATTTCAATTGCTATAGAACCTTTCATAAAAAAATAATGACCCTCCTGCTATAGAAAGGAAAGGACTTATGAATTTGTGGCCAGAGTCAGTTCCCTTCAATAATGATAATTTGATAAATTTCTTCAGGATCGCTGCTACCTTTGCCTCATGGGGGCTTTGCAGCTCGACCTGGGAGGCGCACCAGCTGGTCCTGCTGGCACGGGGAAAACTGAGACTACCAAAGACCTTGCAAAAGCTCTCGCCATCCAGTGTGTGGTCTTTAACTGCTCCGATGGTTTGGACTACAAGGTACGGTCCTGGCATCTGAGCACTAAGTGTTTTATGTGGCTTTCTCTATTTGCAACATGACATAACAAAAGGAGAGAAAGGGGTGATGGCAAGCTAGGGAAAACTAGTGGGGCAAGGAATGATTAAAGTAGAATAAATAGAGCAAGAGAGGAGAGTCAACACAAGGCAATCCGAGTGGGCCAGTTAGGAATCAAGGCCAGGGGAGGATTGGTCAAGTGGTGGTGAGATTAAAGACCTGTTCGTGTCAGTAGGTAGAAAGAGGGGAGATGAGATACAAGACAGAATAGCAGGGAAATCTAGGAACAAGGAATAAGCTTACAGGAAGGGATGAGTTACGTACTGAAATGTGCGGTGTTACGTATTCAGAGTTACGTATTGAAAATGAAACATGTAGGAGGTGAGAATTCACGGTAAGATTTTTCATTGAGTAGTTATCAGAATTTTTCACTCTTAAAAATTATTGAGGGCTTCCCTGGTGGCGCAGTGGTTGAGAGTCCGCCTGCCGATGCAGGGAACACAGGTTCGTGCCCCGGTCTGGGAAGATCCCACATGCTGCGGAGCGGCTAGGCCCGTGAGCCATGGCCGCTGAGCCTGCGCTCCGCAATGGGAGAGGCCACAGCAGTGAGAGGCCCGTGTACCAAAAAAAAAAAAAAAAAAGAAGTTATTGAGACCTGGGATTTCCCTGGAAGTCCAGTGCTTAAGACTTCGCCTTCCAATGCAGGGGGTGCGGGTTTGATCCCTGGTCGGGGAGCTAAGATCCCACATGCCTCATGGCCAAAAAACCAAAACATAAAACAGAAGCAATATTGTAACAAATTCAATAAAGACTTTAAAAAATGGCCCACATCAAAAAAAAATCTTATAAAAACAATTATTGAGACTTCCAGAAAGTTTTTGTTTATATGTATGGATTACATCTATTGATATACACCATGTTAGAAATTAAAATTGCATTTAAAATATTTTGGGGGGGGGGGATTTCCCTGGTGGCACAGTGGTTAAGAATCCACCTGCCAGTGCAGGGGACACAGGTTCGAGCCCTGGTCTAGGAAGATCCCACATGCCGTGGGGCAGCTAAGCCCGTGCGCCACAACTAATGAGCCTGCACTCTAGAGCCCGCAAGCCACTACTGCTGAGCCCACACTCCACAACTGCTGAAGCCCGTGCGCCTGGAGCCTGTGCTGCGCAACAAGAGAAGCCACTGCAATGAGAAGCCCACGCACTACAACAAAGAGGAGCCACCGCTTGCCACAACTAGAGAAACCCTGCATGCAGCAGCGAAGACCCAACGCAGTCAAAAATAAATAAATTTTAAATAAACAGGCTTTCTTTTAAATAAAGTAAAATAAACATATTTATTTGTTTTAAAATAACCATAATAAATTCATTACATGTTAGCATAAACACACTTTTTAAGAAAAATAACTATTTTCCCAAACAACTATACATAGTATAATCTATAAAAATATTGAATCACTATTCTGTATACCTAAAAGTAATGTAATATTGTAAGTCAACAGTACCTCAATAAAAAAAGTTGATGAGGATAATTCTTTATAGAAGAATCCCAGCTAATACATGCAGAGGGATAATATTAGAAATTACTATTTTGCAAACTCTAAAAAATTAATAGATCTGGTAATGATCAACTTTGCTAAAACCACATTAAAAGATTAATTGGAAGGTTTGTAATGGATGGATCAGGCTAATTATCCATTGGTCAATCAAAACATCACTGAAGGGGCTTCCCTGGTGGTGCAGTGGTTGAGAGTCCACCTGCCGATGCAGGGGAAATGGGTTCGTGCCCCGGTCCGGGAAGATCCCATATGCCGCGGAGTGGCTAGGCCCGTGAGCCATGGCCGCTGAGCCTGCGCGTCCGGAGCCTGTGCTCTGCAACGGGAGAGGCCACAACAGTGAGAGGCCCGCGAACCACATTAAAAAAAACAAAACCTCTTAAAATAAAAAATAAAAAAATCACTGAATTTGAGACAACCAGGAAACATGTATCTTCTTTGGTACACAATCTGAATTATTCCTGTTCAGAAATTTTTAAACCTCAAACTAATGAATTTAATTAAGTGTCTAGATTTAAATACAGCTTTCAAGAAGTATATAAGGTAGAGAAACATGTTAACCACAAGAATTCAATCAGCCAAATATGGAATGCAAGAAATTCCAAAGGGAAAATAACCTATAGACCTTTAAAAAATAAATTGCATAAAGGGGGGAGGATGCAGAGAACTGTTATAAATTTAAAGAGATTAAAAGACACATTAACCATAAGATAGATAGCTAGTGGGAAGCAGCGGCATAGCACAGGGAGAACAGCTCAGTGCTTTGCGACCACCTAGAAGGGTGGGATAGGGAGGGTGTGAGGGAGATGCAAGAGGGAGGAGATATGTGGATATATGTATATGTATGGCTGATTCACTTTGTTATACAGCAGAAACTAACACAACATTGAAAAGCAATTATACTCCAATAAAGATGATAAAAAAAAAGACACATTAAGCAGTGTTTGGACCTTGTTTGCGTCCTTATCCTACTGTAAAAGGATCATTTTAGGACCATTGTGGAAAATTGAACATGAACTGTTGTTAGATGACATCAAGGAATTACTTGGGTTTTGGTAAAACCAATTACTTGATTTTTGTTTGAATGTGTTAATGGTATTGGTTTGTTTTGTTTTGTTCTGTTTTTAGGTTCTTACACATTACAGAATCTGTGATGAAATACTAATGATGTCTGGGGCTTGTTTTAAAATACTCCAACAACAGCATAAAGTGTTGGAAGTATTTTAAAAAGAGCAAAATGTTGATGATTGTTAAACTGAGCACCTTCTTTTACCTCTTGTGTACGTTTGAAATACTCTGATACAAAAAGTTCTTTTAAAGTATAAAGCATCAAAATTAAAATGGCAGAAATACCTCCAAAAATTCTTTTTTAATGGTTAATCAATTGCTACACAATTAGTGTCTTTCAAAAAGAGGTGCGGGGGAGAAATTAGCCCCTGACCGCTATCAGTTGGGAGCTGGCCAGGTTCAAACAGACTCTGTGCTTCTCCAGTTGAACTCAGACAGCTTCATAGACCACCAACGTCAAACTTGGTCACTTTGTGCCCCTGATGCCGTGAGACAAAAACCACACCATAATCAAATCTGAGAACAGACACAAACAAGAACTCTGTCCAAACCACAAAAATGACCGAATATCCTCCTCTCTCCACTAAATGGAGTAACTGCTACATCTTTACTGACACCTTGAGCCACACTGCCCTATAGACTCCTAGATAGATGTTATTATGATACCCATCAGAGAATTGCCTCAGCTTTCTGCCAACAAAAATTTAGAGTGACGTGGTGTCCCCTAAAAAGGCATGTTCAAGTCTTAATGACTGATAACCTGTAAATCTGACCTGATTTGGAAGTAGGGTCTCTGCAGATACAACCAAGCTAAGCTGAGGTCTTACTGGACCTGGATGAGCCCTAATCCAATAATTAGTGGATTTGTAAGAAGAGGAAGATTCGGTTATAGACACACAGAGAGGAGAAGGCCATGTGAATATACACAGGAGGTGAGCCAAGGAACACTCAGCATTGGCTGCAAACATGAAAAGCTATGAAGAGATGAGGAAGAATACTGCCCTAGGACTTTCAGAGTGAGTATGGCTTGGCCAACACCTTGATTTTAGACTTATAGACTCCAGAACTATGCAAGAAAAAAATTCTGTTGTTTTAAGCCACCTAGTTTATAGTCATTTGTTACAATCGCCCTTCAAAACTAATACATAGAGCAATACCCTGCTTCATTGAACCTTCCTCAAACTTGTCTATAAGAAGTCCTTTTAATGTTCTTTTACTGAGACATCTCATGGTTTCCCATGGTCTGTGGTCTCCCTTATTGCAATAAGCAATAAACCCAATTTTTTTTTACCATGGATGAGTTCCAGCGGTCTTTTTGTTTTTTAACATCTTTATTGGAGTATAATTGCTTTACAATGGTGTGTTAGTTTCTGCTTTATAACAAAGTGAATCAGTTATACATATACATATGTTCCCATATCTCTTCCCTCCTGTGTCTCCCTCCCTCCCACGCTCCCTATCCCACCCCTCTAGATGGTCACAAACCACCTAGCTGATCTCCCTGTGCTACGCGGCTGCTTCCCACTAGCTATCCACTTTACATTTGGTAGTGTATATATGTCCATGCCTCTCTCTCACCTCGTCACAGCCTACCCCTCCCCCTCCCCACATCCTCAAGTCCATGCTCTAGTAGGTCTGTGTCTTTATTCCCGTCTTACCCCTAGGTTCTTCATGACCTTGTTTTTTTCTTTCTTAGATTCCATATATATGTGTTAGCATACGGTGTTTTTCTCTTTCTGACTTACTTCACTCTGTATGACAGACTCTAGGTCCATCCACCTCACCACAAATAACTCGATTTCATTTCTTTTTATGACTGAGTAATATTCCATTGTATATATGTGCCACATCTTCTTTATCCATTCATCTGTTGATGGACATTTAGGTTGCTTCCATGTCCTGGCTATTGTAAATAGAGCTGCAATGAACATTTTGGTACATGGCTCTTTTTGAATTAAAGCTATGGGCATTGACTGCAGGCATGCTATAGAGAGAGAAACTTTAGCAAAGAACCCATATTGAAGATAAAGATCTGGAATTTTTAAAATTGAGATGTAATTGACATATTATATTAGTTTTACATGTACAACATAATGATTTGTTATATGTATGTATTCCAAAATGATTACAGTAAGTTTAGTTAACATCCATCACCACCAATATGTTTTCTATGTCTTTGAGTTCATGTTTTTTTTAGATTCCACATAGTAGTGATATCATACAGTATTTGTCTGACTTATTTCACCTAGCATAATACCCTTGAGGTCCATCCATTACATATTGTCACAAATGTGATATATATATCACAGCACATTTTCTTTATCCATTCATCCATTGTTGGAAACTTAGGTTGTTTCCATGTCTTGGTTATGGTAAATAATGCTTCAATGAACATGGGGATGCAGATATATTTTTAAGTTAGTGATTTTCATTTTCTTTGGGTAAATACCCAGAAGTACAATTGCTGAATAACATGGCACTTGTGTTTTTAATTTTCTGAAGAACCTTCATAATGTTTTCCATAGTGGCTGCACCAATTTACGTTCCCACCAACAGTGCACAGGGGTTCCCTTTTCTTCACATCCTCACCACACCTGTCATTTCTTGTCTTCTTGATAATGGACATTCTAACAGGTGTAAGGTGACGTCTCACTGTGGTCTTGATTTGTATTTCTCTGATGATTAGTGACGTTGAGTATCTTTCGGGGTACCTGTTGACAATTTATTTATGTGTCTTCTTCAGAAAAGTGTCTTTGCCCATTTTGAAATTGGTTTGTTTGTTTGTTTTCCTATTGAGTTGTATGATGTCTTTATAAATTTTAGATATTAACCCCTTATCAGATATATGATTTGCAAATATGTTCTTCTATTCCTTAGATTGCCTTTTCATTTTGTTGATGGCTTCCTTTGATGTACAGAAAGTTTTCAGTTTGATATAGTCCCATTTGACCTGGAATTTTCTTCTTTTAAAACTTCTGTCCCATTAATATCCTTTGAGAAGTCTTCTTGTACCCCCCACCACCCGGGGAATGAAACCATTGCTCTACAATATGAAGGAGCTCCTCAGCTTTGTCATCCATAAGACCAGCTTCTTCTTTAGTCTTATCCATTCTGTTGTTTAGTCTATCTATTTCATTTTTGTAATCTTGACTATAATATGATTAATTTCCAGGGATTATTTCTTATCTCTCACTAATTCTTTATTTGAGCATCTTGTTTTATGATAGGAATGCAATTTCCTCTAAAATCTCTCTGAGGGTTCCATTTGAATTTTTAAATCTTTTCTTTTGTTTTCCAAATTACCTCCATTTTCTTCAGGGTTGCTCATTTAGTTTATTCTTCTTCTCTCTTCCTTGATGGTGATGTTTCTCAAATGTATGTTGACTTTTGCTACTTAGTTCTTAAGTGAGCACTGAGTTGATTAGTGAGAACGAATTGTTTCCTCAAAAGGTCCCTGCCTTAAATGAAAAAGCTCCCGTGATCTCTGTGGGAGTGTAGAATGTTTGGTTAGCAGGCTTCCCCATACAGTGTGTGGGCATGGGCAGCCAGGAAGCCAGAAACATTTTATAAATGCCAAAATAATAAGGATTTTTCTTCTAGTAGTGAAGTTAAGTGGGTTTCACTCTTGGATGGAGCTGTCTATCCTTTTGACTCTCAGTTGAGTAAAGTGGAGGTCTGAAATCATCTATCTTTTTCATCTCTGCTTTCCTTATCTCCCAAGCCTAATGTCTTCTTCCAATATCTCCTTATATCTCCCGAAGACAGACCTCCCCCTTTCTCTAAAAGGCAGTCCTTGGGTTTTAGGCTGGAGGGAGAGTGTCAGCACTGCCAGCCTTAAGAGCCCTGTTTACTCTACTTGGAATAAGGAGAGGGAAGGACAGAGAATGGAAGGACCCACAAACCTGATCTTTCCAAGTACTCATCTTTGGCTAATTCCCAAGGATCACCCTGGGACCTGTGTCTGCTTTTCTTGCATGTATTTCTGTTGGGTTCGGAGTTTCTTGGAGACCCCCCTGAAGGGCAATTCTTCATTCCCTCTGTCTTGGGCCTGCATTCTGCCCTTCTCAGTTGAATAATCTGTATCTATGTACTTTCCATCTTCCAAGATTTTTTTTTCAAAACTTTCTTCCTCCTGCTGGTTTCCCTTCCATTATACTTTTATCAAACAGGTACAGGTATAAGTGTAGATACAGAAATGGAGAGAGTTCTACCTTTCTGTCATTCATGGGCATTTAGGAGGAAGGGATGGTAGCAGTATATGCTCAGTTGACCATCTTGAAACAAACAAAAAAACATTAGCTCTATTTTTAAAGAGATAGTATAATGAAATATTTGTAAAAATGCTTAACCCAAA
Source organism: Phocoena sinus (assembly GCF_008692025.1). Taxonomy (NCBI): domain Eukaryota; kingdom Metazoa; phylum Chordata; class Mammalia; order Artiodactyla; family Phocoenidae; genus Phocoena; species Phocoena sinus. Next base: position 75,422,214 of record NC_045775.1, read on the forward strand.
ATTCAAGTCTCTTAAGGAACTTTCCTGTGTAGATAGCCACAAGTACATATTCATTCTCCTCCACCATTAAGATTCTGCTGTAGAAGAAATTAACAACCATTACCCTGTGCAGCTGTGCTTCTGCTCAGTGGTTCCTGTTTGTTGTCCGCCATGTGTAGTACCTGGTAAAGATGATGAAAGCTTCTACCAGTAAAGTTTTTCAAGGTTTTCTTAAGTCATTGAGTGTGTCTATTCTAGGTGTTAGTTTCTTTGGGAACCTGTGAAGTATTTACATAGGTGAACAGAGGTTATGAAAAAATAGGAAAATTGGTCAGATTGTCATTTTATTTAAAAATAAAAATTAGCTTCAGATCATTTATAGAGAAGACAAAAAGATATTTCCTCTTAGAGAAAGGTGTTAACTTCTGACATAAGACCAGGATTCACATAACACCATTGCTGATTTCCAGATACCACCTATTTTCCTTTTACTATTTCAGCTCAAAATTTAACTTTTGAAAGAGTTCAACTCTACAATATATAGTTGAATGTATTTTGATTTCAGATGATGGGGCGCTTTTTCAGTGGTCTGGCACAGTCAGGGGCCTGGTGCTGCTTTGATGAATTTAACCGAATTGACATAGAAGTTTTGTCAGTCATCGCACAGCAGCTCATTACCATCAGGAATGCCAAAGCTGCAAAGGTAAGGCGCTGGTCAGTTGTCTGTGGAGATCACGTTTCTTAACTTCATAATGAATTTACAGCATGTTGCATCTTAGGAAGGACAGTGCTGACTTTAGCCTATGTATTCCAAGTTTCCAGTGTCATTGGTGAGTATTACAGCCATGGGACTTAGTTGGATGAATAATTGCTCATCCAGGCAACACAGAGAAACAACTGTATGGCAGACATCGTGCTGGGACCTGAGGATACAGAGTTGGTGAGACTCAGTCCCTGCCCTCATGGAACCTTGTTCTTCCCACCCTCAACACACGTGCACATGCGCGCACACACACACACACACACACACACACACACACACTCTTGTACTCCCTGTCCCTTTCTCCTCCACCTCTCTTTTCCTCCTCACCTTTCTTATTCTTGCCTTTGACATATACTTCTCTGCTAGGTTTCTCTAATGCTGCCTTATCTAGGCTCTACTGCCTTCCTCATGACCCCTAGTCTCAGTCTATTGCTGGTAGAAAAATGAGAGAGGAGTCCTGGAAAACCCAGGGGGACCCTGACTCTCCAGAACTCACTGGACTGGAAAAGCCAAGGAGTATAGGGCCAGGTGAAGATATTAAAATGGCCTCACTATTTAAAATCTGATTTAGCCCATATGAGCATGTTCCTGGAGAAGGGTTTTGTACTGGGAAGGTGATGGCAGTGAAAGATGGGACCAAGTCCCCTACCACTCTGTGTTGACCTTGTGAGATTATGTCATGAAGTCACCAAAGGGCAGATTAATGTTCAGCCAGTACAAACCAGAACAGACTTGCCAGTTGTTTAATATTTAAATAGTCACTGCCTCGAGCCCCTGGAAGGTCCCCACCATTACCTTGGCCCCTACCTGAAAAGTCTCAGACCTCCTCAGGATCCAGCCACAAGGGTTCATCCTGACATACCAAAGGGGCCTCTGGACCCAGCTCCCACTCTAGGGACAAGAGCCATTCTCATCGGAAAGTGCACTGCTAAAGAGCTGTTAAATATTTTATTGCCTCTGCAAAAAAGCATATTATAGAACAAGTAAAAAGAAAACAGAAATTGGACTTTTACCAGCTACTAAATTGTACACGTCATTGTACTTTACACTTATTTCATCTTCACACCAAACCAGTGTGAAGTAGATGGCGTTTTCCCAAGCTACAGGTCAAAAAGATTCAGAGACATTAAAACATTTCTGGGAACAACATAGAACCAAGACACACATCTAAATCTGTGTGACCGTGGGGTCCACGCTCCTCCAACTACACACCCTCCAGGAGACCCACATTAAAATCAGGGACCACCAGATATAACATAATGTCAGTCATTATCACCATCCTGAGCGCTTAGCATGCTTAGCAAAGCCTCGGGAGCAAGGGAGAAGGAACCAGAGAGAACGCAGGCAGCCTTGAAGCATTGCCAACTGGAGGGCAACCATGTGAGGTGAAAGGAAGGTAGGAGGACATCTGAGACTAACCAAATCTCACCCTTGACTTTGCCAGTGGTCAGAGGAGATAGTTGGAGTAGAATACGTCCCCTAGAATACATGAAGAAACTAAAGCACAGCAATTTACAGGTTTGAATAACACAAAAGCCATTAAACAGCAGCAGGACTGGGGTCTCCAGTTGTGGGGTCCAGCACTTTCTCCTCCAGGCTGTGACACATCACCCCACCTCCATCATGGTCTTCCCCTGTATTCTTTGTGACTGAATATAGTGTCTTCATCCAGTCACCCACCTAGAATTCTGGAATTCGTCTTGAATTTTTCCCATTGCTATCAACCCCAGAATCTAAGCCATCACCAAGTCCATTCAATAGATCTCTCTCATCTCCAATAAGAACTCCCTAATTCTGGCTCTCCTCATCTCCCCAATAACACTCCCTACTGGTCCCCCTGTCTGTAGTTTGTCTAACCTGTCCAATGCCATCTTTGGTCCTATCACTCTGCTCAAAACTCTCTGTTTCTGCCCATCCATGGAACAAAATCTAAATTTTTTAGCCGAGCATGCAAAACTTATGATGCTCAGGCCCCAGCCTACTTACACTTTCCTCCTAGAACTTTTCCCTTTAGCAAAGTGAATAGCTGGCCATTCCCTGAACATGCAATGCTGTTTCTTGTTCTTGCTCCCTTTGACTGGAATGGCTGCCCTGTTCATCTATGGGAAATGCCCTCTTCATTCTCTGGGTCTGACACAGGCTTCCCTGCTCCTCCTATGAGCTTTGCTCCCTGCGGGCTCTGCACACACCTCCACTGTAGCATCGATTGCACTGCGCCCATTCCTAACCCATTGCCTGCCTGGCACAGATGCTCAACGGGTGTTTGCTATTGAATGAAAGTGAAGGGGTAATTCCAGTGACTCTAACAGTGGGGCCTCAACCACTCAAGGACTAAGATCAGATTCGAATTTCTTAGGGACTCCAGAAAGTAGTGGCGGAGAAGGTTTAGTGGCCATTAAATCTAAGTTGAATTGAGGAGTCTCAGCGAAAGATGTTGAGGCCTAGAAGATTACAGGTCTGGCCAGGAAGGTGGAGACACCTGGGGCAAGGCAGGGGCAGGAAGGCAGAGAGCAGGAAGCACGTAGCCCGGAAGAGATTGGGAGTGGGTAGGACAGAATCAGGAGCGAAACATTCCCAACAGCAGAATTCAGTAGTCTTTGCTTGAATGCATGTTACACAAGTTTTGTACTCGAGTAGTAATTATGGGAAAGAATTTACAGATGTCGGGGGACGTGTTAACTTATATTTTCTCTTTCCCTTCAACAGCTCTCTAGATTCATATTTGAGGGGCGGGAAATAAAGTTGGTTATGACTTGTGCAGCCTTCATCACAATGAATCCTGGATATGCAGGCAGAACCGAGTTGCCAGATAATTTGAAAGCCCTGTTTAGACCCTTTGCGATGATGGTTCCAAATTATGCATTGATTGCAGAGGTGAGCTTCACATTATAAAGCAGCAAAAACTTAAGCTTGTTTCTTTTATTTGGTATTTGATTATTGTGGTAGAAAGTTTCCCTTATGAATGCAGTCTAGCCAAGGTTATACAGTATTGTTTCCTCTTAAGTGTGTAGATATGATCGTTACCACATAGAATGTTTTGTTCTGTGTGTATGTGTGTGTGTGTGTGTGTGTGCATGTGTGTTTGTGTGTATGTGTGCAGCTGCTATATCCCTAAAGCCCAGGATGGTATCTGGAATATAGTAAGCCCGCAAAACTGGAATGAATAAGTAAGTATAATTAGCCAGTTCATTGGGGTTCATCAGTTTGTCTCTAGGAATTAAAATGTCTAGATTATTCTAAAAAGACTGTATTATTCTCACTTCTCTCGCTGCATTATTTTTTTTTTTATTAGAGTCAAGGGATGTTAAGTAAAAGCAATACTAATCACTAATGATGGAGGGCAGGGATTTGTTTCTAGTCTGTATCAACTTAGTCAAGAAATAGCAACAGGGCTTCCCTGGTGGCGCAGTGGTTGAGAGTCCGCCTGCCGATGCAGGGGACACGGGTTCGTGCCCCGGTCTGGGAGGATCCCACATGCCGCGGAGCGGCTGGGCCCGTGAGCCATGGCCGCTGAGCCTGCGCGTCCGGAGCCTGTCCTCCGCAACGGGAGAGGCCACAACAGTGAGAGGCCCGCGTAACGCATAAAAAAAAAAAAAAAAAAAAAAAAAAAAAAAAAAAAAAAAAGAAATAGCAACATTAATAAGCTAATTATTTATGATTGCATTTGTTCCTTCTGTATCTATCTAGGAATCTTTCTATTTAAACTTTTTTTTTGTTTCTTCATACTAGTTAACACCCAGTGTATTAAATTTTATATGTATTTTTCTTGGCACTTTTTACCGAGGCATAATTTATATATAGTAAAGGGCACAGATCATAAGGGTACAACAGAGTGATTCCTTACACATGTATTCACCTGTGTGATCACCAAGACCAATATATAGGATGTTTACAGGACTCCAGAAGGCCCCTCATGCTCGGTGCTGTATTTCACAGCAAGGGATGCTACCCTTTTTCGAACGGAGCTTCTCAGAAAGCACATATTACTCCTGTGGCTGATAAATTCCTGACAACAGCTAATTTAAAATATTCCTCTACATGAATTAAAAGTAATTGCCTAAGAATAGAATAGACCATGCCAAATCCTATCATTAGAAAAAGTACAACTTTTATTAGTATAATGCCTACAACATCTCATGAGTCCCCCAGTGTCCTCTGTGGGTAAGGTGGGGTGGTGGGCAGTTAAAGCAGGTGGCATCTTCACTCCAGACCCCTCTCTGGACAGGACAATAAATGACTTGCTCACTGTCCAAAACTGGTAGGAAGAAAACCAGGTTTGGAACTCAGTCCAACGTTGTGTTCACATCTCACGTTTTGTCCTATTGTTATATTACTCAGTAATTAACTGGAGAAATTTAAAAATCCAGTCTTCTGAGTGCTATTCCTATTGCTGTTACAGATTAAATGAATCAGGGTCTGTCATCAGTAAATATTTTTAATCACCTGCAGTGCACAGAGTACTGTGCTAATAGGTAGTGATAGAGGAATGAAAAAAACAGACACCGGTATGAAGTCTCTGCATTATCTCAAATCACAATTCCAAGGCCAACTGCAGTGATTTGAGTAGATTATGGATTGAAGGAAGTGTCCGTACCCACCTCCACGTATCATCACTGATTTGTTTAACCAAGGGTGCAGAAACTTGTCAGAGGCAAGGTGGCTTCCTAGGGCAGGGGAGAGGCTGCAAATCTTTGTGTAGCTTCCCTTGACTCCCAGGGAGCCTAAAGGGAGTGCATCACTGACACTGTCAGATCAGGGAAGCTCAGACATCCCCATATAATATCCCACCTTCCACCTTGTGGCACAAAACATTTTTCCCTTCAATCTTTACATCTCCTTGTTAAAGGGTATAACAACTTGGAGAGATACAATATAATACCTAAAGTAGATTTTGAATACATTGGTATTATGCTAATATGTTGTTATCAATATAACATAATAGGCACTGCATTATATTTTCCCATTCTAGGTAATTTTATATTCTGAAGGATTTGAATCCAGTAAAATATTAGCAAGAAAAATGACTCAGATGTATAAGCTTTGCAGTGAACAGCTCTCTCAGCAGGATCACTATGACTTTGGCATGAGAGCCGTGAAGTCTGTACTGGTCATGGCTGGGTAAGAAACCAAAGTGGGCAAGAGTCAAGTTTCCAACCATGTCATCACTTGCATTTCATGAGTAATTCACAGATGGCTCTTAAAGCAACATAGCAAGTGATTAATAAATGTTAGCTGCTGCTGTTGTCATCATGATTACCTTGACACCCCCCTGCCACAGTGAAATGGGGCATCTCTCTTCATCCCAAGGTTCTTCACTGTGAGAACCAACATAGCTGCCCCCAGACCAAACCTAAGTCTCCACTAGGCTTTGGGTAACTTTTGTTTCCCCTGAACTCGTCACATACAATGGGTTTCAGTGTACAAAAGGCTTTACCACCATGAGGTAGGATGATGAGACTTAAAAGACATACAGTTTGTTACGCAGATACGCTAATTAAGTCATACACATCACCTGACAAAGCGTACTTCAGTTTCATCATTCCATCCGCAGTCCAAGCTTTTATCCTAGACGCCCCCTCTCTCTTTACAGTTTGGTCCAAGGCTGAGCTTCTTTCTAGTTCCTAGTAGAGCAAGAGTCTTTTCTCAGGCCCCAGCTTCTCTCTTTATAACCTCTTGACATGCCCACCTGTGGCATCCCCAGCTTGTCCAGAGTCTCTGAGGGAATCTATCTTCTCAGGCCGTGACTCGCTGGCTCAAGCTCCACCCACACAGGACCCCTTCTGCCTGGCTCCTGTACCCCAGGCTTCTGCACAAATCTCCCTGCCTTTCTACCCTCTGTTCCTTCTTTCAACCTCCTAGATACAGTATTTCTCCTCTTTATAGGATTGCCATTAAAGGAAGAGGGATACTAAGGAGTTGAGACACGCTTGTATTCAGAGAACAGAACTACAGCCCACGGGCGAGACAGACAAAGGAGCAGTCATCTAGAATATAATGTGTGAGGGCAACCATGGGACTGTGCCCTGGGTTTGTTGGCAGGGGATGGAGGGACTTTCTAGAGGAGGGAATGTCTGAGCTGGATTTTGAAAGAAAAATAAGAGCCAGCAAAAGACCAAAGCAGAGCATTCTGGGATAAGAGAAAAGGGAGTCACGGGGATATGAATCATCATGATGTATTCAGGGAACTGTAAATACAGGTTGGATAAAGTCTGGATTGATGGGGGGAGTTTGAGAAAATGTCCTTGTCATTCTCCTCAAGGCTATGTAGCCTGTGCCTGACTTGTCCGTGTGCTCTCTTGGAGATGGACACTGGGCATGCAAGGGAAAATGTTACCCTCCTTCCAGCAGGAATCTGCAGTGGCGTGCCCTCCACAGCTTTCTGCAAGCAGAATCCCCGACCCACAGGTTTGGAAAATCAAGTTCCATGTTATGTTCTTGCAAAGTCATCTGAATTATTCCTTTAAATTTAGGTCTTTAAAAAGAGAGAACCCAGACCTAAGTGAAGATGTGGTATTGATAAGAGCTTTACGAGACTCTAACTTACCAAAATTCCTAACAGATGATGCTGTTCTATTCAGGTAAATTTCTAGGTGCGACAGATAAAGCATAGCTACTGTGTAGAGGTAAAGCATAGTTTATCTTCAGATATGTCTGCCTCTAACAAGGTATCATCTTTTCTAGAGACACCTATTGCAATTTTTAAAATACTAGTTTAAATAAAGATACTAAAGTTTTAGCCTCAATCCAATCGTTTATTTTTTTTCAAAATTCTGATCACCAAGCTGTATGCTATGCAAATTAGCATTTGGTTACAAACTCCTGACCTCAGAGAAATTCCTGACTCAAAAGAAGCAAATTTGGGCCCCCACATAAATGTGATTGCTTTTATCTATTTCTACTTTTATTATTTAGTTTTATGTTTATCCAAGTCACATAAGTATGTGGTTTTAAAAATAAAATGCTATTATAAGTTACTCTCATGAAAAACAACAGTTCCCTGCCCTTCACCAAGTCCCACTTCCCGAAGGCAATCATTTTTCAATTCATTCATTCGTTCTTTCCTATTTCCCTCCATATTTTTTTAACATCTTTATTGGAGTATAATTGCTTTACAATGGTGTGCTAGTTTCTGCTCTACAACAACCTCCATATTGTTTAGTACCACGTTGATGCCATCTCATGACTTTTCCATTTTAGATGTTATCTATTAAGTTACTAACAGAGAGATGAGGGTAGGCACACGCACCTCTCCCCCTCCACCCATCCTCTCTGTGTAGTCATGTTACAATATAACTGGAGCTAAATATTCAGGATATCCATAATTTATTATAGAAATATAAATGTTACCCAAAGCTGCACTATCTTTCCCTTGTTATTAAATTATCTAGCTTTTCATCTTCCCTTCATATATTATCTTAATTTTTGTTTTTTATTCCTTTTACCTACTTTTCTATAAATCTGTTTCAAATTCTGCCAGAATATAAATCTCCTAAAAACAAAAACAAAAACGACCTTCAATCATACAAAATATTCTCTTGAATTTGTCTCCTTGGAGCCCTCATCCTCCTCTCTGATCTACACTGGTTGCCCATTACCCCTGATGCATATCTGTCATCGTGGGATGCCCATTTATGACCTTGCTGGGGATTCTCTTTGCCTTTATCCACTATCAGATCCCCTGTTACCCAGAACATGTGTCTACTCACTTTTGGCAGAACATGATGAAAATTTCTATACAGTTATGTTTGCACAATTATGATATTGCTATGAGTGAGATTCTAGGAAGTACATTTCCTAGATCATGGGATATGGACGTTACAAATTTAGATAGATCCTATCAATAAGTCCTTCAAAGACATTTTACATTTATATAAACAGTTTTATGAAAATGCTCATATCCCTTTATATGTTTTGGAGGGAGAGATACCAAAATAGTAGCCTATTTTATGTACATTACTTTAATTATTAGTACCACTGAGCATCATTTCTTATGTTCATTACTCATTTATATTTATTATTCTTAGAGCATTATTCTATTGTGCTCTTTTACTTAGCAATTTGTGGGAAATCATAAACTTTATCTGGTATAAAAATTGGAAATATTCTCTAAGTCTATCACTCACTCTTTATGTTTAAAGGCTTTTGCCTCACAGAAGTTTGATTTTTGCTTGTTTTTATTTTTTCACTTTATCAACTTTTTTAAGTTATAGAATTTTTATCTTTTTGAGGTAGACTTTCTTAACACAGTGTTGTAAAATTCATCCCTTATATTTTCATCTAGTACCTTTTTTTCCTTGTTCTTTTTTTATCGACGTATAGTTGATTTACAATATTGCATTAGTTTCAGGTGTACAGCATAGTGATTCAATATTTTTATAGATTATACTCCATTTAAATTTATTATAAAATATTGGCTATATTCCTTGTGCTGAACAATATATCCTTGTAGTTTATTTGTTTTATACAGAGTAGTTTGTACTTCTTCATCCCCTACCCCTATCTTGCCCCTCCCCCTTCCCTCTCACCACTGACAACCACTCGTTTGTTCCCTATATCTTTGAGTCTATTTCTTTTGTTATATTCACTAGTTTGTTTTATTTTTTAGATTCCATATATAAGTGATAACATAAGGTATTTATCTTTCTCTGTATGACTTATTTCACGAAGCATAATACCCTCCAGATCTATCCACGTTGTTGCAAATGGCAAAATTTTATTCTTTTTATGGCTGAGTAATATTCCAACATATATACATACCAAATCTTTATCCATCCATCTGTTGGTGGACACTTAGGTTGCTTCCATACCTTGGTTATTGTAAATAATATTGCTGTGAATATTGAGGTACAAGTATCTTTTCAAATTAGTGTTTTCATTTTCTTTGGATTTATACCCAGGAGTGGAATTGCTGGATAATATGGTAGTTCTATTTTTGGTTTTTTAAGGACCCTCCGTACTATTTTCCATAGTTGGCTGCACCAGTTTCCCACCAAGAGCATAGAAGTGTTCCCTTTTCTCCACATCCTTGCCAACATTTGTTGTTTGTGGACTTTTTGTTGGTTGCCATTCTGACAGGTGTGAAGTGATATCTCATTGTGGTTTAGATTGGCATTTCTCTGATGATTAATGATATTGAGCATATTTTCATGTGCCAGTTGGCCATCTGTATGTCTTCTTTGGAAAAATGTCTATTCAGGTCTTCTGCCCATTTTTTAATTGGGTTGTTTGTTTGTTTGATATTGTGTTGTATGAGCTATTTATATATTTTGGATATTAACCCCTTATCATTTGCAAATATTCTCCCATTGTCTTTTCATTTTGTTGATGGTTTCCTTTGCTGTGCAAAAACTTTTAAATTTAAGTAGGTCCCATTTGTTTATTTTTGGTTTTGTTTCCTTTGCCTTAGAGACAAATCCAAAAAATATTGCTACAATTTATGTCAAAGAGTGTTCTGCCTATGTTTTCTTCTAGGATTTTAATGGTTTCCAGTCTTACATTTTTGTCTTTAATCCATTTTGAGTTCATTTTTTATATGGTGTGAGAAAATGTTCTAATTTCATTGTTTTACATGTAGCTGTCCAGTTTTCCCTGCACCACTTATTGAAGAGACTGTCTTTTGCCATTGTATATTCTTGCCTCTTTTGTTATAGATTAATTGACCATAAGTGTGTGGGTTTATTTCTGAGCTATCCTGTTTCATTGATCTATGAGTTTGTTTTTGTGCCAGTACCATACTGTTTTGTTTATTGTAGTTTTTTAATATAATCTAAAGTCAGGGAGTGTGATACCTACAGGTCTTTTCTTCTTTCTCAAGATTATTTTGGCTATTTGGGCTCTTTTGTGTTTCCATACAAATCATAAAACTATTTGTTCTATTTCTGTGAAAAAATGCCATTGGTATTTTGAGAGAGATTGCATTGAATCTATAGATTGCCTTGGGGTAATATGGTCATTTTAACAGTGTTGATTCTCCTAATCCATGAGCATGATATATCTTTCCATCTGTTGTGTCTTCTTCAATTTCTTTCATCAGTTTCTTATAGTTTTCTGAGTACAGGTCTTTTACCTCCTTAGGTAGGTTTATTCCTAGATATTTTATTCTTTTTCATGTGATTGTAATTGGGATTATTTTCTTAATTTCTCTTTCCAGTAGATTGTTGTTAGTGTATAGAAATGCAATGTGTTTCTGTATATTGATTTTGTATCCTGCACCTTTACCAAATTCATTGATGAGCTCTAATAGATTTTTGGTTATGTCTTTAGGATTTTCTATATATAATATGATGTCATCTGCAGAAAGTGACATTTTTACTTCCTTCTTTCTAATTTGGATTCCTTTTATTTCTATTTCTTATCTGATTGCTGTGACTAAGACTCCCAATACTATGTTGAATAAAAGTGGCAGGAGTGGGCATACTTATCTTGTTGTGATTTTAAAATAAAAGTGTTCAGCTTTTCACCATTGAGTATGATGTTAGCTGTGGGTTTGTCATAAATGGCTTTTAGTATATTGAGATATGTTCCCTCTATATCCAGTTTCTTGAGAGTTTTTATCGTGAATGGATTTTGAATTTTGTCAAATGCTTTTATTGTGGCTATTGAGATGATCATGTGATTTTTATTCTTCCTCTTTTTTTGTTAATATGGTGTATCACATTGATCGAATTGCAAATATCAAACCATTCTTGCCTTCCTGGAATAAATCCAACTTGATCATTGTTATAAAGCAGAAACTAACACACCATTGTTAGGCAATTATACTCCACTAAAGATGTTAAAGAAAACAACAACAAAACAAACAACAAAAAAATGATGTATCATTGAGAATTTTTGCATGTATATTATCAGAAGTATTGGTTTGTAATTTTCTTTTTTTTTTTTTAGTGTCTTTGTCTAGTTTTGGTATCATGTAATAGTGGCCTCATAGAATGAATTTGTGACTGTTCCCTCCTCTTCAACTTTTTTGAATAGTATGAGAAAGATAGCTATTAGCTCTTCTGTGTATGTTTGATAGAATTCCCCCATGAAGCCATCTGGTCCTGGACTTTTTTTTGTAGCAAGATTTTTTTTTAATTACATATTCAATTTCACATCTAGTGATCAGTCTGTTTATGTTGTCTATTTCATCCTGATTCTGTCTTGGAAGATTATATGTTTCTAGAAATTTGTCCATTTCTTCTACATTGTCCAGTTTATTGGCATGTAATTGTTAATAGCATTCTCTTATGATTTTTTGTATCTCTGTGAGATCAGTTGTATATTCCTCTCTTTCATTTCTTATTTTTTTATTTGGTTCCTCTATCTTCTTCCTTAGTGAACCTGGCTAAAGATTTATCAATTTTTTTTAATCTTTTGAAAGAAACAGCTCTTGGTTTCACTGATCTTTTCTATTGTTTGTTTATTTTTTCAATTATATTTATTTCCTCTCTGATATTTATTACTTCCTTCCTTCTGCTGACTTTGGGCTTCATTTCTTCTCCTTTTTCTAATTTATTTAGATGGTAGGTTAGGTTGTTTATTTGAGATTTTTTCTTGCCTGTATCACTATAAACCTCCCCTTTAGAACTGCTTTTGTTGTATCCCATAGATTTTGGAAAGTTTTTTTTTTTATTTTCATTTGCCTCAAGGTATTTTCTGATTTCCTCTTTGCTTTCTTCATTGACCCATTGCTTTCTTATTAGCATGTTGTTTAGTCTCCATGAGTTTGTGTTTTTCCCATTTTTCTTCCTGTAATTGATTTCTAGTTTTATATCATTGTGATCAGGAAAATATGCCTGATATAATTTCTGTCCTCTTAAATTTGTTGAGACTTATTTTTGTGACCTAGCACATGATCAATCTTGGAGAATATTGCATGTGCTCTTGAAAAGAATGTGTATTCTGCTGTTTCTGGATGAGTGTCCTGTAGATATCTGTAAGTCCAACTGGTCTAATGTGTCATTTAAGACAACTGTGTCCTTGTTGTTGTTGTTGTTTTTGGTCTGCATGATCTGTCCATTGATATAAGTGAGGTATTAAAATCCCCTACTATTATTGTATTATTGGCAATACCTCCCTTTATATCTGTTAACATTTTCTTTGAATATTTAGGTGCTCCTGTATTGGGTGCATATATGTTAATGAGTGTAACATGCTCTTCTTTTATTGACCCTTTTATCATTAATAATGTCCTTCTATAGTGCTTGTTATAGACTTTGTTTTAAAGTCTATTTTGCCTGAGTATTGCTACCCCAGCTTTCTTGTCATTTCCATTTACATGAAACATCTTTTTCCATCCCCTAACTTTCAGTCTGTGTGTGTCTTTAGCTCTGAAGTGAGTCTCTTGTAAGCAGCACATAGATGGGTCTTGTTTTTGTATCCAATCAGCCACCCTATATCTTTTTTACTGAAGCATTTAGTCCATTGGCATTTAAAGTGATTATTAATTGTTATGTACTTATTGCCATTTTATTACTTGTTTTATGGTTGTTTTGTAGTTCTACTCTGTTCTTTTCTTCTTCTTTTTGTTTCTTCCCTTGTGGTTTGGTGATTTTCTTTAGTGGTATACTTGTGTTCCTTTCTTTCTTGTTTTTGTGTATCTATTGTAAGTTTTGATTTGTGGTTACCATGCTGTTTATATATGTTGACCTATAACTATATCTACTTGTTTTAAACTGATAGCCGTTTAAATTCAAACACCTTCTAAAAGATCTACATTTTTTATTCCCCTCCCTCACATTTTGTGAGTTTAATGTCATATTTTACATCTTCATGTTTATCCCTTCACGTTTACTGTAATATAGTTGATTTTACAATTTGTCTTTTAATCTTTGCACTAGCTTATTTAAGTGATTGATCCACAGCCTTAACCATATATTTGCCCTTACTAGTAGGATTTTTCCTTCCCTACAAATTTTTACTTCTTGTTGTAGCCTTTTCTTTTCCACTTAGAGAAGATCCTGTAACATTTCTTTTAGGGTAGGTTTAGTATTGATGAACTCTTTTTGTTTTTGCTTTTCTGTGAAGTTCTTTAACTCTACTTCAATTCCAAATGATAATCTTGCTGGGTAGAGTATCTTAGGGTGTAGGATACTCTACCCAGCAAGTAGTTCAGCACTTTTAGCATTTTAAATATAACATGTCACTTCCTTCTGCCTGCAAGTTTCTGCAGAAAAATCAGCTGATAGCCTTAGGGGAATTCTCTTGTATGTGATTCTTTGTTTTCCTCTTGCTGCCTTTAGAATTCTCTCCTTATATGTAACTTTTGCCATTTAATCATGATATGTCTTGGTGTGCGTCTCTGCATTCATCTTGTATGAGTCTCTCTGTGCTTCCTGTACCTGGATATCTGTTTCCTTATTTGGGTTTTCTAGTTCCTTATTAGAATTCTCACTGTGTTCATCTATTCTTTTCCCTAGTTCAGTTAGCATTCTTATCACTAGTACTTTGAACTCTTTATCTGATAAACTATTTATCTCTGTTTCGTTAGTTGTTATTTTAGATTTCTTTTCTTATTCTTTCATTTGAAACAAAGTCCTCAGACTTCTCATTTAGCTTAACTTTCTCTGTCTGTATGAAATTAGGTGAAAGAGTTACCTATTCCAGTCTTTTAAGAGTGTCCTTGTGTAAGACCCCATATGCAGTCTGCACTGTGCCCAGTGGCTTTGGTGGGAGAGCTGGATCTGAAGTAAGCATAGGTCACATCTTCCCCCAGGGTGTACTGGCAGCAATCCCTGGTGGGAAGTGGGGCTGGAAATGGAGGGGCTAGAGCCAGAGTCAGGTGTGAACCAGGGCTTGTCCTATGCTCAGTGGTCAACCCTTGCCCTATGAAGAGCAGAGGCAGGTCCCAAGGTGCTGAAGCAGAAGCCCTGAGGTTGGGTCTGAGCTGGTTCTATTCCCTCTAAGTGTGTGATCTACCCCTCCCAGTATCAGCACCTTCACTCTAGAGGAGCAGTGCTGAGTGAGAAGGGCCGGACTGGATGCCAGGTGCAGGTTGGGGCAAGTACTGGAGTGATCCCAACACATCAGAGTTCCAGGCCACTCATGATCCACTGCCTCCATAAGCTCCATCAATAGCCTCCCTTGCCCTATTCAGATGCAGTGCTGGGTCCAAACCCACTCCTTCCCCCTAACTGCACACTCTCCTTGGCAATGGCAGCCTTCACCCTAGTGGGGAGCTGCACTAGAGCTAGTAGTGCTGGAGCAGGTGCTCAGCATGGGGCAGGGCACAAGGTGGGAGACAGAGGTTGTGGGAAACCAGTCAGAGCCCCAGGCAGTTTCATTCTGTTTCCTCCCCCTTGTCCTTGGGAGTAAACAACCATGTGTACACCCCTCACAAGTGGAGTCTAGGTTTCTTACAGCTCTGCTGGTAGTCCCACTGGCTTTCAAACCAGCTAAGAGGTCTTGTCTTCCCAGTGTCAGCCCCCAGGACTGCAGTGCCCAATGTGGGTCAAACCCCTCACTCCCCAGGGAGGACCTCCAAGCCCATCTAATTCCCTGCCTCTTGTGTGTCCCCTCCAACAGACACAGGTACCAACCTAATCGCTCTTTCTCTTCCCTTCCTACCTGACTCTGTGTGGCTCTTTCTTTACAATTTTGGCTGCAGAAGAGTCTTTCTGCCAGTCTCCAGTTTGTTTTCAGTGAGAGTTGCTCCACATGTAGATGTATTTTTGATGTGTTCATAGAGGGAGATGAGCTCACATCCTCCTACTTCACCATCTTGATCTCCCTCATCTTGTACGTTTCTTGTCATTTTATATTAAGTTTTTTTACTGCCTCTCAAATGTTTTTGTGTTATGTAGTGTAAGGTGGGAGTTTAGCTTCTTGTTTACCCATAGAACCATCCCATATTAAATGTTTCCTACAGAAACAGTCCATTTTTCCTTTACTCCCTTTTTTATGTAGTACTAGTTTTCTATTTCTATTTCCATCTTATTTTTCTGAATATTTATATACCATTATAAGCACACATAAGTGCTTTTGGGAAAAGTTGAGATATAATTTTTAAAATAAACTGTTAAATTTGTCACCTATATGTTTGGTACTATGCCACATACTGTGTATAATACAAAAATGTAAGAAATATTCCCTACCTCAAAAAGCTCCCAATATACTTAAGAACATTGGTCTACTGTACAAGAAACAAACAAAATCATGCACAATAACAGAGAAATGATAGATTCTGGTATAACACACAGGATAATCTAGTACTGTGTGTTCAGAAGGAAATATAATGAGAAAAATAGGACCCATAGTAATGTTTAATAAATTAATTGTAACAGACATGGGGAAATATCAATGACCAGTGTTCCTAACTTATTTTATTTTATTTTTTACAGTGGAATCATATCTGACCTTTTTCCTGGAGTCCAAATTCCAGAACATGATTATGGTATATTGCAGTCAACAATTATAGATGTCATGAAGAGACAAAATCTTCAGCCTGAGACATGTATGGTTAAAAAAGTGATACAGTTCTATGAAACCATGCTAGTAAGGCATGGTGTTATGTTAGTAGGGCCAACAGGAGGTGGCAAGACCACAGTTTACCAAATACTAGCAGAAACTTTAGGGAATTTGAGAAAACTTGGTGTAGACAATCCCTTTTACCAATCCGTTAAAACATATGTTCTTAATCCTAAATCAATTACAATGGGTGAATTATATGGTGAAGTTAATAACATAACCTTAGAGTGGAAAGATGGTTTGATGGCACTAAGTATCCGAGCAGCTGTGAATGATACTTCAGAAGACCATAAATGGATCATCAGTGATGGGCCAGTAGATGCTCTTTGGATTGAAAATATGAATACAGTCCTGGATGATAACAAGATGCTTTGCCTGGCTAACAGTGAGAGGATTAAACTCACACCTCAAATCCACATGCTTTTTGAGGTAAATTGCATATTCCTTACTGTGGAGTGAAATCGTTCATTAGATTAGCATACCATCATTAATTTTTTTCTCTTACTGATGTACCATTGACTACCTGTAAGGCCTACCATGGTGTTTTGTTTACATACTAAATATTTACCAAATTGTCCTTTTATAATAGATTGTCCATTCTGACAACCAAAGTCTCTTAAATGTTTCTGTCTCTCTATAAACAGGAAATACAATAAATTCTAGCTTCCCAAGCACTTGTTTTTTTTCCTTTGGAGGCAGTAAATATATATATATTTTTTTTTAAGATGAATAAATCATCCCTCTGTGGTATGAATATTTGGTGATGGGATTGGAAAAGGAATGTGGGCCAAATACAGCTACAAAATATTATGGAAGATATCACCCCTGCTGTATTCATTCATCAAACATTAATTGAATACCTACTATGTCCTGGGTATTAGGCTAGGTATTGGATATAAGAATGAAAAAGATAAGAAGAAAAACAAAAAGAAGGGAAAAGAAATACTTATACCTTCCCATAAGGATTTGACAGTATCCTTCTATATTTTTTTTTCTCCTTACACCTCACTTAACTTTTCTTCTCCATTTTTAATCACTTATAGCTCCCCCAATCTCTTCCACACAAAGCCTTAACAGTGTTAAACTTTAAATGTGTGATTCCTTAACGTTGAATCTAGAGGAATAAGGAAGTATCATGCTAGCCATTTCCTGTTCAACGTTTTTCAACTTTAGGTGCAAGATCTAAAGGTTGCCTCTCCTGCAACAGTCAGTAGATGTGGGATGGTGTTTGTGGATCCTGAAGAACTGAAGTGGATGCCTTATGTTAAAACCTGGATGAAGAGTGTTTCTAAAAAAGTAAGTGCAATCAGACCCTCCCCACTGTCTCCATCTGTCAGGGCTCACCCTTCCCTCGAGTGCCCAGATAACAATTGGTTAACACCTCACTGTGCTTGATTGAGGGAATCCCAGCATTGTACATAGCTCTCTCCCCAGAATTCTTGGGATCTTCCAGGAAGGTTGTGTACTTCCCAAAGCTGTCCTCACTTTTTGTTACCCTGCCTGGCTTCTCTCCAGACTGGTTTCTCTCAAATATAAACACTTCCTTGAGTTTCCCCAAACACAGGTAGAACAACCTGGGGCATTAAAAAAAAGGCTTTGCAGGAGGCTTGAGATAATGAGAGGGAAGTACCTGGAAGGAAAAGAACAGTAAATCCAAGCATTGTTACAGTTTTTAGATTTTAGGAATCCCTAACACCTCTGAGAGCCAAGAAGAAGAGAAAAACAGTTTACCTCCCACCCAACCTTAGGTCGATTACCAAAGACAAATTCTAACCTCAGAGGTACCATTCCACCCAAAGTGAAGGAAAGCTTTTACATTATTATTCAGAACAACTCAGTTCCATATTATCTTCTGTGCCCTCTGCATTCTAAAATAGGGTTTCTCTTTACCTTAACAAGCGATGTTTTTTTCTTTTTGAGATTTCATTCTTTTTTTTTTTTGCGGTACCCAGGCCTCTCACTGTTGTGGCCTCTCCCGTTGCGGAGCACAGGCTCTGGAGGCGCAGGCTCAGCGGCCATGGCTCACGGGCCCAGCCGCTCCACGACATGTGGGGTCTTCCCAGATTGGGGCACGAACCCACATCCCCTGCATCGGCAGGAGGACTCTCAACCACTGCGCCACCAGGGAAGCCCTGAGATTTCATTCTTTTTTATTGCTGAGTGGTATTCCATTGTCTATATATACCACTTCTCCTTTATCCACTCATCTTGTTCGGTTTTTTTATTATTATTATTATTATTTATTTATTTATTTATTTTTGCTGTGTTGGGTCTTCATTTCTGTGTGAGGGCTTTTGCTAGTTGTGGCAAGCAGGAGCCACTCTTCATCACGGTGCACCGGCCTCTCACTATTGCGGCCTCTCTTGTTGCGGAGCACAGGCTCCAGATGCTCAGGCTCAGTAGTTGTGACTCACGGGCCTAGTGGCTCTGTGGCATGTGGGATCTTCCCAGACCAGGGCTCGAACCCGTGTCCCCTGCATTAGCAGGCAGATTCTCAACCACTGCGCCACCAGGGAAGCCCTGTTCCTTTGTTTTTATTACTTGGGGTAGAGTTGCTTTACAATGTTGTGTTAGTTTCTTCTGTACAACAAAATGAATCAACTATATGTATACATATATCCCCTCTCTCTTGGACCTCCCTCCCACCCACTCCCATCCCACCCATCTAGGTCACCCAGAGCACCAAGCTGAGCTCCCTGTGCTATACAGCAAGTTCCCACTAGCTATCTATTTTACACATGGTAGTGTATATATGTCAATCCTAATCTCCCAATTCATCCCATTTCCCCCTTCCTCACCATGTCCACATGTCCATTTTCTATGTCTGCTTGTCTATTCCTACCCTGCAAGTTGGTTCATCTAATGGATAAAGAAGATGTGGTACATATATACAATGGAATATTACCCAGCCATAAAAAGGAACAAAATTCAGTCATTTGTAGAGATGTGGATGGACCTAGAGTCTGTCATACAGAGTGAAGTAAGTCAGAAAGAGAAAAACAAATATCATATTTTAATGCATATATGTGGAACAATCTTTTTAAGTGTTTTGCTCCATCTCATCTCAAGAAGGCCACTTCAAGAAAGCCATCTTCTTTCTGCATCTCCCCCTCCAAAAATGAATCAGAAAACTATTGTTTTCCTTATTCTTAGGCAACAACATTTTAATAATATTGTGGTAAACTCTCTGAGTACCTTATTTTTTTTAATTTCTTATTGGAGTATAGTTGATTTATAATGTTGTGTTAGTTTCAGGTGTACAGCAAAGTGAAGAGAGTACCTTATTAAAGACAGTAATTCTCAGAATTGAGACTTTATCATGGGCTGCCAAAAGATGTTAAACATTTCTGAATTCACTCTTTTAATAGACTTTATTATTTAGAAAAGCTTAAGGTTTATAGAAAAATTTAACAGAAAGTATAGAGAGTTGTCGTATAATTTCCCTCCTCCAAATAGTTTCCCCTGTTATTAACATTTTGCATTGGTGTGGTACATTTGTTAAAACTGATGAACCAGTATGGATGAACCATACAGTCTTATGAACTAAAGTCCATAGTTTACATTATGGTTCTCTTTTGTGTTGTACAATTCTATGAGTTTTGATAAATAAATAATATCATGTATAATATCATACAGAATAGTTTCACTGCCTTAAAAATCTGTGCTCTACCTATTCATACATCCACACCCTCTCAACCCCTGGCACCACTGATTGTTTTTACTGTCTCCATAGTTTTACCTTTTCCAGAACATCATATAGCTGGAATTATACAGTATGTAGCTTTTTCAGATTGACTTCTTTCACTTAATAGTATGTATTTATGATTCCTCCATGTCTTTCTGTGGCCTGATAGCTTATTTTTTTAGCACTGGATTAATACTCCATTGTATGGATTTACCAAGTTTATCCACTCACCTACTGAAAGACATCTCAAAGTTTCCAAGTTTTAGCAATTATGAATAAAGCTCCTATAAAGATTCATGTGCAGGTATTTGTGTAGACATAAGATTTCAACTCATTTGGGTAGATATCCAGGACTGTGATTTCTGGATCATATGATAAAACTATGTTTACCTTTGTAAGAAACTGTTAGTCTGTCTTCCAACATGGCTGTACCATTTTGTATTCCCACCAGCAATAAATGAGAGTTCTTGTTGTTCCACATCCTCACCAGAATGTGGTGGTGTGGTATTTTAGATTTTAGCCATTCTAATAGGTATGTAGCAGTATCTCATTGTGGTTTCACTGTGCAGTTTTCTAATATGTTGAGTGTCTCTTCATATGTTTATTTGCCATCCATATTTCTTTGATGATGTTTCCAAATCTTTTGCCCACTTTTTATTAGATTGTATGTTTTTTTTTCCACAGATGTCAATGACTACGCATTGTGCTTTATTTTTATTTATTTATTTATTTTTGCCTGCGTTGGGTCTTTGTTGCTACACATGGGCTTTCTCTAGTTGCGGTGAGCAAGGGCTACTATTGGTTGCAGTGCACAGGCTTCTCATTGCAGTGGCTTCTCTTTTTGCAGAGCACAGGCTCTATGTGCATGGGCTTTAGTACTTGTGGCATGCAGGCTCAGTAGTTGTGGCTCACAGGCTCTAGAGCTCAGGCTAGGTAGTTGTGGCACAATGGGCTTTGTTGCTCTGCGGCATGTGGGATCTCCCTGGACCAGGGATCGAGCCCGTGTCCCCTGCATTGGCAGGCGGATTCTTAACCACTGCACCACCAGGGAAGTCCAGGTTATATGTTTTCTTATTATTGAGTTTTGGGAGTTCTTTATATATGTTGGATACAAGTTATTTATCAGATATGTGTTTTGCAAGTATATTTTCCAAGTCTGGCTTGTCTTTTCATTCTCTTAACAATATCTTTCACAACACACACATTTTTAATTTTAATGATCTAACTTATCAATTTTTCTTTCATGGATTGTGCTTTTGGTGTTATATCTAAAAACTCACTTCCAAACCTAAGGTCACCTAAATATTTTCCTCTGTTTTCTTCTAAGAGTTTTATAGTTTTACATTTTACATTTAGGTTTATGATCCATTTTGAGTTAATTTTTGTGAAAGGCATAGTATCAATGTCTGGATTCTCTCTATCCTTTTTTTTTTTTTTTTTTTTGCATGTGGATGTCCAATTCTAGCACCATTGTTGAAAACACTGTCCCTTCTCCACTGGATTGCCTTTGTTCCTTTGTCAAAGATCACTTGACTATATTTGTATGAGTCTATTTATGGGCTCTCTATTTTGTTCCATTAATGTCTATTTTTTTTTGCCAATATCACACTGTCTTGACTACTGTAGCTTTACCGTAAGTCTTGTCAGGTAGTGTCATTCCTTTGACTTTGTTCTCCAATATTGTGTTCACTATTCTGGGTCTTTTCCCTCGCCATATAAACTTAAGACTCAGTTTGTTGATATCCACAAAGTAACTTACTGGTATTTTGATTCAGATTGCATCAAATCTATAGATCACATTAGGAATAACTAACATATTCACAATATTGGGTCTTTTTATGCATGCACATGAGCTGTCTCTTAATTTACTTAGATGTTCTTTGCTTTCTTTCATCAGAATCTTGTTGTTTTCCTCATATAGATCTTGGAAATATTTTGTTAAAAATATACCTAAGTATTTTATTTTGGGGTGCTAATATAAATGGTGTTATATTTTCAAATTCTAATTATTCATTGCTGGTATATAGGAAAGTAATTGACTTTTGTATATTTACATTGTATCCTACAGCTTTGCTGTAACTACTTATTAGTTCCAGGAACTTTTGGTCAATTGTTTGGGATTTTCTATGTAGATAATTGTTTCATCTGTAAACAAAGACAATTTTTTTTTCTTTCTTCCCAATCTGTATACATTTTTTCCCTTTTATTCTCCTATCGCATTAGCTAAGACTTTCAGTACAATGTTAAAAAAAGTGGTGAGGGAGCAACATTTTTTTTTTTTAATCTTTGGGAATCAGTCCTTTACCTTACATAGATATTTAAAATGTTTCTCTTTATACTTCTTCTTTTTCATTGTTCTTAATTATGAGAGAGATCATCAATAGAGATGACTACATGAAATATATGTTGACAGTTTAACAAATGATTATAAAATAAACACCTCTGTACCCATTACCAGATCAAGATGTAGAACATTATCAGTGACCCAGAATCTCCCCCATGTGTCCCTCCCAAGTCATAGAAGTGTTTTCCTTAATTTAACTTGTTTCATATCTTGTGATGCTTATACCCTTTAGTCTAAAAGTTACAGGATATATTGCAACATACAAGTTTGAACCAAACCTTTTTTTTTTTTTTTTTTTTTTTTTGCGGTGCACGGGCCTCTCACTGTTGTGGCCTCTCCCGTTGCGGAGCACAGGCTCCGGACGTGCAGGCTCAGCAGCCATGGCTCACGGGCCCAGCTGCTCCGCGGCATGTGGGATCCTCCCGGACCGGGGCACGAACCCGCGACCCCTGCATCGGCAGGCAGACTCTCAACCACTGTGCCACCAGGGAAGCCCTGAACCAACCCTTTTTTAACTTAATTATATATTTTATCTGGTCTTGCTAAAATATTATTTGTTTGTTTGATTTTTCAGCTGAATGAAGAAACTCAAGAATATATATTGAATCTTTTCCATCGTTATGTTGATGACGGTTTAAATTTTATCAATAAGAAATGCAACCAAGCAATCCCACAAGTGGACATCAGCAAAGTTACTACGCTCTGTTGCTTATTGGAGTCTTTGATACTTGGGAAAGATGGAGTTAATTTGACAATGGTAGGAAAAGTTTTCTTACTGCTATAAAACTAGGAAAATGTGATTATTGTATAGATGCTCTGCAAATAAACAACTCCAAACTTTCTGTCATATGATTATTTAATTTTCAAGTTAATTTTCTAGGGGACTAATGACTATGAATAGATTCATACACTCTCAGATTTGGAAGGAATTTAGCCTATAGATTACTCCGCTACTCAATATTTAAACTTCCTTACAGTATAACATAATCGCAGTGTGTGTCTACTTAAATACCTTCATGCAGTCATAAACATAGTTATAACAGTTGAAAGACAACCTTGAGCTTTTGTTCTACATGCTCCTTGCCATTCATTTTCTCATCAGAGTATTTAAATATATACTATATAAAACATCACTCTGTGCACCATTGAATGAAATATAAGAAACATACAATGTGCCCTTTTAAAAATGCATAATTCTAAACAAAACAGTCTTTAGACTTTGCAATTTAAGATTCTTTTTATGTTAGCATATAAAATATTAAAATTCTTTCCCTTTGTTCTTTCAGGAGCAAACAAAACTGAACACTTTACTGTGTCAGACTTTTGTATTCTGTTACTTATGGTCTTTAGGTGGGAATCTAACTGAAAACTACTGGGATTCTTTTGATACATTTATTAGAACACAATTTGAAGATAATCCTGATGCCAGGGTAAGAGCCAAATAAAGTTAATTTTAACATAATAACTCTGAATCATTAAAATTAAATTTCAAGACTAAAACTTTAAAAGCCTTGGTCCTACTATAAATTCTTCATGTAAAAGCGTTTCTAAAATTATTCACTTTCTTAAACTATAGGTAACGTTTATTGTATTAAAAATTTTAGGAGTTCTCTCCCGGCCATATGAAGAAAGTAAGGTATAAAAGTGTATAAAAACTCCCTACTATTAGCAAAAACATTGAATTTTAGTTAGTAAACTTATTTTTTCACAGTGTTATGGTTTAGCAATTCTGAAGCTACTTTCTGTATGTTCTAAAATTGAGCAAATGAATCAATATATTGAAGATAATGGCAACGAGGTTTCTCACTGTTAAGAGAAGGGACTTACAAATATGGAAGAGAAAGATTAGAATACACCTTGTGTTATTGGATTGGAATTATAGGTTTTGGTACTCATGGAATATATATATATATATATATATATATATATATATATATATATATATATATATATATATATATATATATATATATATATATATATGGGTCTATACATCCATCCATACATAAATTTCTTACTTCTGTCTGCTGAGAGGAACTAGAAGGAATGACACCTCAATAGCAATGAGCATACTTAGTTACTGATTTCTAAACACTATTCTCCATGAAAGAGAACCAAAGCACCTTAGTGAAACAGCTGATTCCAGTACTGAAGCAGGGAAAGTTCGAAGAGCCCAGAATATGTTTTGTCAGATAGTGAAGAAGTGCTTGAAGAACAATGGCACATGTCAAAAGAGCACAGGAGAAGATTTTTCACTATGTATTCAGTTTTTTTAATAGTAATATCCTGTTATCTATTACTCTGTACAGCTGCTGTTGGATTTTTGTTTCTTGCCTTAGTAAATGGCCAGACAGCCATGTAATAGTAGCCAGAACTCAATGAGTGTTATAGATTCTTCTTTCTTTACTGACCTAAGTGAATGGATTTTTTCTTCTAATTATTTTTTTCAAATATTTCCTCTTCTCTTCTTCCTTGTTGCCTCTGAATAACTCAGGTTCTTTTCATTTCTTTTCTGGGTTGTTAAAATAGCCTATTTATTATTCCCTTGCTTTTGGTCCAGTCCTGTCTAATTCACCTATACACCATTGTTTTTTAGAATTACAGGTTACAGTCTATTAATTGGTCATGAAATCAGTTGAAAGACTATTAACCCAATTTTTAAAAATGAAATATCCACTATCACAACTTTTAGTCAACACTATATTGGTGATCCTAGCCAGTGCAATAAGGCAAAGAAAAAATAAATAAACTTTAGAAAGGAAATGAAACTGTCATTATTTGCAGAAAACATAACTGAATATGTAGAAAATCCTAAAGTTTTTTTTAAAATAGAATATAATATAAAATAGAGTGATAGTTGGGTGAATATTATACATATTTGAACACATATATATATATGTATGTACCATGTCACCATGTCAAATTGAGTCACTGTCAAGTGTGCTTGAAACACCACTGCTCTGTACAGCTGCCAGAATGAACTTTCTGAAATGTGATCTGATCATGTCACCCACCTACTTAGAATCCTTCACTGAACTCTTGCTGCAAGCTCTTTAATAAATGACATTGTTATAATTTAGCCCCATCTGTGTTTCCAGACTTATCTCTTATAGTCCCCAACATGCATGCCACTTTCCATGGCTTCCAGACCTGTTTTCTGAGCCTGAACCCTGACTCCTTCTTCCCCATCCCCATCTCATCCCTTCTTTGCCTTGCTTGAAGGACAAAGACTGACTCTTGCTTGTCCTTCAAATCTAAGTTGTAGCATCACCAC
Source organism: Phocoena sinus (assembly GCF_008692025.1). NCBI lineage: Eukaryota > Metazoa > Chordata > Mammalia > Artiodactyla > Phocoenidae > Phocoena > Phocoena sinus. The sequence continues at coordinate 75,447,703 of NC_045775.1, forward strand.
CCCTTAGAAGCCCTCCTAAATCTCTAGCCACCACTATAACTCTCCTGAAAGTAGAAATGAGCCATCTCTCCTTTGTGAGTGTACTAAACTCCACTATAACCCTTATTTCTCCATGAGTGTTAACTAATGTGCTTGTGTCCCCCAGGTAGATTACAAGGTCATTGAAGGCAGAGGTTGGGTCTCATTCAGCATTTTCCCCAACACCAAACACAGTATTTGACATGGAGTAAGCCCCTGAATGTTGGATTGAATTGAAAATGATTTACAATTCTAATATGGGGTTTTGATATAGTTAATATATCAGATTTTTACTCTACTGCATTGCATGATTAAGCTTAAAGAATTAGACTCTGATCTTAAACAACTACTTTTCCACAAAGGAACAAAAATCCAAATCCATCCATGTTCTATGGCTGCCTTTGTTTCTGTGCAAATATTTCTGTTGCCATGTGTCAATCCTATTGAAAGTGGTGTTTAATTTTATACTCTAGCTTCCCAGTTCTGGTGATCTGTGGAGTATCCACATGGACTTCGACACCAAACGGCTGGATCCCTGGGAACAAATCATACCCACCTTCAAGTACAGCCGAGATATTCCGTTTTTTGAGATGCTTGTCCCTACAGCTGACACAGTGCGCTTTGGGTATCTAATGGAAAAACTACTGGCGGTCAGGCATTCAGTGCTCTTTACCGGAATGACGGGAGTTGGCAAGGTAGGAAGCCTACATCAAGCAAGAAGTCCTGTCCAAAACAAGGGCACGATGAACTTAGAATTGTAAGCTCCGTAAATAATACCTTATTTCTCAGGGGAATTTCTTTTGAATTTTGATCATTTTTTCAGGAAGAATGTGACTGTGCTGAATCTATATTGACTCCACAGTTTGCCACTTTCTGAACAAATCCTGGGTGTCAATAATATATATAAACCAGAGAACCCTGTGGACCAATCTTCTGTGTTTGGGGGGGGTGGGAATTTGTCAAGGCAGTTTGTGTCCCCAATGGACTATTGATGAAGGTCAGTCTGTCCCCTCCTGCCCATTTACTTCTACCCGACACAGCGATGGTGTTTAGATAAAGTGGAGTATAGAGGAAAATGCTGATTGTTTGGTCTTCTTGGTTTTGGGGGGAATCCATATAAACAGACACTCACTGTTTCCCCTCTAAATTATTTCTGAGTTTCTAAATCTTACTATCAAATTGACTTGGATAGTAACCAAGATGGCTTTTGGTATGATCCTAAAATAAAAACTTTTGCTGAGATAGAGCTGATTAGGATATTTCTTTGGCTCTGATAAATATCATTAAATGGAATCTCCAGGAAGAGAAAGGCAGATATTTCAATCTGGCTCTAACCTCTGTCCTTTTCTGTCCTGTTTCTTACTCATTGTTCTGGAATATTACTGATATAGACAATTGAAAGATTTTATATTGAATGCGAAATCAATTAACATTTTTTTTATTTTAAAGTCTGTTATTACAAAAGGACTGCTAAATAGAATTCAGGAATCAGCTGGCTATGTTCCTGTTTATCTAAATTTTTCTGCTCAGACTTCATCTGCAAGAACACAAGAGATCATTGAATCAAAACTGGAAAGGAAAAGAAAAAATATTCTAGGTAAGAATTATCCTTGTCATTTGTCTCACACAAATTAATTATTAAATGCTAATAAGTCACATAAACCGTGCATGTAATAAAATTACAATTGGATATTATCTTTGCTTAATTTATTTGTAAAGGTAATTCTGTTAATGGTATTCTTTCCTGGGTATAGATCTAGATATCTTACTGTTAGCAAGCAGGTAGTTTATTTCTATCACCACCTTCAACTCAAAGCATCTTCAATCTCTGCCTCTCCAAGGCTCTCCCTGTCTCCACTCATGCCATGCTTTCAAACCTGCATTGATTTCCCTTTATTTGAAACAAACAAACAGGGGCTTCCCTGGTGGCACAGTGGTTAGAAGTCCACCTGCCAATGCAGGGGACACGGGTTTGAGAGACTGGGAGGATCCCACATGCCGCGGAGCAACTAGGTCCATGCGCCATGACTGCTGAGCGTGCACTCTGGGACCCGCGAACCACAACTACTGAGCCCCCGTGCCACAGCTACTGAAGCCTGTGTGCCTGGAGCCCATGCTCTGCAGCAGGAGAGGCCACCACAATGAGAAGCCCGTGCACCGCAACGAAGAGTAGCCCCTGCTCGCAGCAGCTAGCGAAAGCCCGCGCACAGCATCAAAGACCCAATGCAGCCAAAAATTAAAAAAAAAAAAAACTCTTTATGTCTGGCGCACTGACTTATCTGAACTCAGTAGGGAATAAGCATGAAACTGTTTTGGTGTTTCCTTCAGTCAGCGCTTTCCGCCAAGCTTTGTGGGATCTCTCTCACCCCGCCTTATTAACCACTTAGATAAATACCATAACCTTCTGGTCACTTGCAATTTTGAGTCTGGTCCAATGTAAAGGTTCAATCCAAACCCAAAATTTATTTTTGTCTTTTTTTTGTTTTTGAAGTATAGTTGATTTACAATGTTGTGTTAATTTCTGCTGTACCGCAAAGTGATTCCGTTATATACATATATACAGTTTTTATATTCTTTTCCATTATGGTTTATCCCAGGAGATTTGATATAGTTCCCTGTGCTCTACAGTACGACCTTGTTGTTAATCAGTCCAAACGCAATTTAAAGCTCTTCCTCTCCTCTGCTGTAAGCCAGGTTTGTGGCTGGAGGTGCTGGAGGTGAAGAGGGATATGGGGGCTCTTTTACTCTCCCCACCCTCCCTCTAGGAGGCTCTAGTGTATCTGGATGGGAGGAGAAGGGAAGGACAAGGTTCTCCCTAACTGAAGTTTAGGTGGGCCTCTGTGGATTGCCCCTGCTTCTCCGTTGGCCTGATGGTTGTCCACGCTCTCGACGTGGCAGGCTTCCAGGAGCAGGTTTTCTCAGGGCCTCCCAGAAGAATTGCGCACAGGCCAAGCATTGACCTTCCCACTGGAAGGTTCCCTGATGTTGGGAATCACGGTCTCAGCCCCACTTGGTCCCACCCTCCAGTGGCACATCCTGCAGCCTCCTGCTGCTGGGGTCCACTTGCCCAGCCCACAGCCCTCCTGGGTGGAGCACTAGGCAGAGCTCAGGCCCAGCTACCTCCCACATTGTCTATCATCTCACAGACCCTCTCATGCCAGCTGCTTTCCTAGCCCCTCTCTGTTACCCTTTTCCTGCTCAGGTAGGCGCAGGGCAAAGGAAGCCAGTCTTTCTGGTGGGGGCCCCAAATTTTTATGAATAGTACTCGTAGCACGCCTCCCCACCCCTGATCTGCTACTTGGCTTCCAGAGGCCAGAAGATGAAGTGGGGCACTGAGTTTGCCTCGTTTTCTTTGGAATTTTCACATGCTGGATGCCAGCGTGGTGGAGTCACTTCCTCTTCTTAAGTTATTCTCTCTTCTGTGTTATCACTCTTTTTTTTCTTCTGAATGTATATACTGACTTTCTCTAAGTTAAATATGCCATTGTACAGCTCCACTGCACTGGCTTTCCCTTTGATGTAATAAGGATGTTTTGAATATCCTGTCCTGTTTTCCCTGTAGGGGGTGGTGGGATGGCATTTATGTAAGGAAACTTTTGGGATTCTTCTGCTTCCTCCTGTGAAAAGGAAATGACTTTACTCACCCCAGGCCCAGGCCACACAGTTGGTGAGGGCAGTGGGAGTGGCTGGGATTGAGGAAGGTCAACTGAAGTGCTAATATCCACAGCTTCGTGTAGGAGCCTGGATGGGGCCAGAGGGAGATCTCTCGTCCTCAAGACAAGACTCTGCTTGGGACCCTTCTCACTCTAAAAAACTTAGCTCATTATGACCTGTACAGTGTTCACTGAGTCCAAAGCCTTACCTAAGTCTTGTCTTACGTTTACCAAGGGCAAATAATAATTCTTAAATTCATGTTGTTTCCTAGGAGCACCAGGAAACAAACGAATTGTGATTTTTGTTGACGATTTAAACATGCCCAGACTGGATCGCTATGGCTCTCAACCTCCCATTGAATTACTTCGGCAATATCAAGATTTTGGTGGATTTTATGACAGAAACAAACTCTTTTGGAAAGACATACAGGTTACTTTAGGTTTTAAATTACTTTGCATGTTTCAGTTTAAATGGCAGTGAAATATGGTGTATTCATTTGCTAGGGTTGCCATAACAAAGTACCATAGACTGGGTGACTCAAACTATAGAAATTTATTTTCTCCCAGTTCTAGAAGGCAGAAGTCCAAGATCAAGATGTCAGTAGGGTTGGTTTATTCTGAGGCCTCTCTCCTTGGCTTATAGAGGGCCATGTTCTCCCTATGTCTTCTTAAGATTTTCTCCCTGTATCCATGTCCAAACCGTCTCTTCTTGTAAGGACACCAGTCATATTGGATTAGGACCCACCATAGTGACCTCATGTTAACTAAATTACCTCTTTAAATACCCTACCTCCAAATACAGTCACATTGTGGGTTACGGGGAGTTAGGGCTTCAACACATGATTGGCCAAGAGGAGGCAGAAAAGGACACATAATTCAGCCCATGACATATGGCCTCTGCATTTCTTGTGTGTAACTCAATTCATTCAGTCTGTATTGGCTTCTTGCCATGCTTGATTCATGAGATTTATAGACAACTGAGACAGCCCCGGTCTCCTGGAGGGCTCAGCTTTGGAGGATGGATGAACATGTGTTTATAATGTAGGTTGATAAGTGGAAAGAGACTGGAGGGGAGCAGGGGTGGGCACTGGGTTGATGATGAGGGAATCCTTCCCAGAAGAGATGATGTCAGAACAGGATTTTGCAGGCAGGGCAGGGCAAAGCAAGGAAAGGGAGTTATTTACATCTCAAAGCAAGTAATGTGAGACACCATGGGGGTGTGGAATGTGAGCAGCAAAGCAGCAGGACATGCAAAGGTCAGCCCAGGGAACCATGGTGCCACGATGAGGAATGTGATTAGGAGCCTCTGAAGGAAACATTGTAGAAAGATCCCCTTGGCTGCAGGGAAGGTATGGACTAGAGAGGAGGCAAGGCCAGAAGCACCTACAATATCATGTATTGACCAGTTGAACATGTTATAACCAGAGGCTCGAAGGAACCTAGCCCTGTATTTCCCCTATGAGCAATGGTTCAGGGTGCATTAATTCAGTGTTCCTGGCAATTTTATAGAACACAGCTACCACAAAAAACAAGAACTGACTATACTTAGTATTTATTAAATATATTTTAACCTAAGGTACAAATTCTTACAATTTTTTAAGATTAGCTTTTTACATAGGAGTATTTATACAAGATAGATGAGTTAGCTGAGTAACCTTGAGTAACTTATTTAATCGTCCAGGGCCTTGATTTTTTCATCTACAAAGTGGAGATAACAACAGTGATCTCCTGAGGTGGTTGTGAGAATTAAGTCAGATAATGTGTTGGAAAATATAACACAATGCTGTCCTAGGGTAGGTCCTCCAAAACTGTTGGTTGAGTCCTACTGTTGGGATGGGCACGTTGCATGTCCTTCTTTGCTGGGTGACCCAAGTGGATTTCTCCCCATACAGGACGTAACGATTGTATCAGCGTGCGCACCTCCAGGTGGTGGCCGCAACCCCGTGACCGCCCGCTTCATCCGACACTTCAGCATGTTCTCTCTCCCGATGCCCTCAGAGCACAGTCTGAAACAGATTTTTCAGGTGAGACTGGATTCCAACTTGGGCAAGAGGGGAAAAATAACGTATTTGTTCCAAGATTCACATGGAACAGTCCGTTTCTAGGGAGCCCATCCATCGTTTCCTCAGCAGAAACCAGGTAAGCACAGGGGCATCTGGGCAGTAGCTGATAGGCATTTGCATCATGGCCTTCTGCATTTGTGGTCTCAGAGGTAGTTTTAGGAATGCAGAAAGATGGTCAGAACACTGCCCCTACCTCTAAAGAAGGCTATGTCCCAGGCCCTTGACTCTCAGCAGATCTCATCCCTACCCAGCCCCGGCCTCTATGCTCGTCTCCTCGCTGATCGCCATGTCTATGTCCACTTGCCCAGCAGACACCACCCCTGATGACCCAGCGGGCTCAGGCTCAACACATCGACCCAGAATTCATCATCCCTGCTGCCACCACCCCCCCAGCAGAAACAACCACGCTTATTTCTTCCATCTGCACAAACTTCCCCAGGGGACCACTTCCTCGTCCTTTAACTGGGGGAAATAACTGTGTCTGCCCTGTAAGGGATTAGCAGAAGTGTTCAGAAAGTGCAAGGCATTAACCTAAGTAGAATGATGCGAGACCATGAAGCAGCATGACCAGAGCGAGTATGTCATACCAACCAGCAAAGACGCTCAGAGGAGACAGCCAGTGAGCTGAGTCCTACAAGGTGGAATTGACAGGGGTGGACAGAAACACACAGGTGAATGTGGTCACAGAGGCAGGAAGTGGTAATGTGTGCATCCAGGTAGGATGAGACAGGTGACTGGTCTGAAGAAACTGGCTTTGGTTGCAATCACCCAGGAGCCAAAGAGGCAGTGATACAGGCATAAAGTGAGCCTCTGCATTTACCTGCATCAGCCTCTCCTTCCAATGGGGTCTTCTTAGAGGAGAGAAAGGACCAGAACCAGTACATACACAACAGTCAGCTGGAAAGTGGTTTTCATATTGAAACTACATCCATGGGAAATTATTTTTAATAAATTGGAAGTAGTTCCAATAAGCTGTTTAGGAGCTAATGCCAAAAGGATACATAAGAACTGCCACCTTTTGGAAAACTTTTAGAGAGTACTTTAGAATAGGAAAGGATGGGAGCTTATCTACCATAATTAAGTAGCAAGTACAGAACATGACAGGAAGTAGGTAACGGAGACCAACACAAGTATTAGACTTTTTTAAATCCTACCTTTTGTTGAGAACCTTTATGTGTATATTCTAAAGTTTGAAATGAGTGATTCCCTCCATGGTATCCTGACACACTTTGTGATGTGATCAGTGGTGAGGGGGTGTCCCAAGTAACTTATGCCTGATGATAAGGTAATAAATTCGCAAATTATTTTACATTTTAACAAATTCAAGCAAATTCAAAGTTATCCTAACAACAACAACAAAATGGCATTCTTAATGATTCCAAAATATTTTCTTGGGTGGGAGGAAGAAGGTAGAGTCTGGGCTCCTGGAAGTGAAACTGCTCCCAACCTTCGGCCTCCTCCCTCTACCTGTGGGAATGTCACATCTACGGAAATGTGTCACTTACAGGAACATCAGCCAGCAAACACGTTACAGATGAAAACAGGCAAGAACTGCTATTTCCCACTGTAACTTAGAGGCTGTCATTTAAAACTCACCCTAGCTGTGGGCAGTAATAGAAATGAAGTGCAGCAAAACTGAGAGATTCTGGGTTGGACTGCATTCAGGTGGGAAGTATATTTTTCTCGTTAGCAGAACAGACTGGAGATTTTGTCTGTAGAAAAAAAGGTCTTGGATCCCAAACTTTTTTTTTTTTTTTTTTTTTGTGGTACGCGGGCCTGTCACTGTTGTGGCCACTCACATGGCAGAGCACAGGCTCCGGACGCACAGGCTCAGTGGCCATGGCTCACGGGCCCAGCCGCTCCGCGGCATGTGGGATCTTCCCGGACCGGGGCATGAACCTGTGTCCCCTGCATCGGCATGCGGACTGTCAACCACTGTGCCACCAGGGAAGCCCCCAAACTTTCTTTTTAATCACAGCCCATCTAAGCAGAGTTCACAGCCCACCTTTCCTGTCCTTATCGTGTGGAGGAGAAAGAACTTGGGGATTACCAAGAATTGAAAAAAGCAAAATCAATAAGTTAAAGTAAATTTGTTATTTTGTATATATATGACAGTATTAATATATATGTAACTATACTATATATTAGATAGATATAGATGTAAACTGTGTTAGTATTTGTGTGATGGAGAATAAACAGACTGGGATTTTTATTTTTGTCATATATAATGTATACATAAATATATGGTAATTTTTTTATTTTATATGTATTAGGATGGTCCTACTCAACATGAGGTCCAAAAAGGAGAATGTTAAGTTCATGTTGGGGGCTCGGCAGGACAGTACCTCAAAAAGATAGTCCTCACAAACTGCTTTTAAAAATAATGTTTAGCAGAAGGCTCATTGAAAACAAATACTTTGATTTATTTCAAACTATGTCATATATGAGCCCCAAATCTAAAGTCACAAGGGCTGACTTGCAAGCATTTGATATGCATTTGGAGCCTTCTCCCACAAGTAATTCCAAGGCTAATGGTGATGGGAGTTTATCTATTTAAAAATCTAATATGAGTTTCCCTAGCAACTGGGGCTAGAAGGCTAATAAATACGTACTTTCAGCTTGTGGCAAGTGATAGAGCCATAAGCGAGACTGATGGGAGGACTTATCTTAGATTGGGTAGTCAGGGAAGGCCTCTCTGAAGGACATGTAATATCCAACATGAAGGATGAGAAAGTCCCTGCGAAGCAGAGAGCCCTGTGGGAATGGGTCCTGGGGGAGAAGAGAGCATGGATAGTAAGGCCAGGGAGGCTGACACAGCGTCTGGTGGGGAGAGAGGGTAAGGAGAAGAGGCTGGGCAGGGGCAGAGCATGCACTGGTGGGGGTACAGGGCCTTATTTCCCAGATTAAAGGTAACAGAAGGGACATGAGTGGGAATGGAGAGGCCAATGAGTAAGGAGGGAGTGAGGAAGCCCAGATGAAAAGGAGTGAGGTCTGGAATGGGGTGTCGTCAAGGGGAACAGAAGGAAGCAGGCAGATTCAAGAAATGTATTCAAGAGCGACTGTGGGGGACAAAGAAGGGCAGGTTTCAAAAGAGACTTCTAGGACTTCCCTGGTGACACTGTGGTTAAGAATCCGCCTGCCAATGCAGGGGACACTGGTTCGAGCCCTGGTCCAGGAAGATCCCACATGCTGCGGAGCAACTAAGCCCATGTGCCACAACTACTGAACCTGTGCTCTAGAGCCTGCAAGCCACAACTACTGAAGCCCACGTGCCACAACTACTGAAGCCCATGCACCTAGAGCCCGTGCTCCACAACAAGAGAAGCCACCGCAATGAGAAGCCCGCGCACCGCAACGAAGAGTAGACCCCACTCGCTGCAACCAGAGAAAAGCCCGCGCGCAACAACGAAGACCCAATGCAGCCAAAAATAAATAAATAAATTTTTAAAAAAGAAGAGAAAAGAGACTTCCAAGTTCCTGATCTGAGTGGAGGGTGGGGCCATACACTGAGCTAGGGAAGCTGAAGGGTGGGGAGTTCACAGGTATCAGTAAGTCGAACTTTCAATGTACATGAAGGTGAAAGTCTACAGATTTGTTGGTCATTCACCCATAAAAATCAGAGAGAGGACTTCAGCTCATTTCCAGACAAGTGTGAGCACTCCATGAAGACCCTCTGGACCCACAGCCAGCAGAGGTCTAATTACTTGAGAGTGGGTTCACGGTAAGTTCACTGGTCAGCTGTGAATGCTACTCAGGCAGCACCAATCACAGGAGACAGAAGTGAGTCCATTCTGGAGAACATATTCTGAGATGGAAAGAAGAGGGTGTTTTTGTGTTTTCGTTTTTTGTGTTTTGAGTTTCTTTAATTGAAATGTAGTTGATTTGCAATGTTGTGTTAGTTCCAGGTGTACAGCAAAGTAATTCGGTTATATGTATATATATAGTCTTTTTCATATTCTTTTCCATTACGGTTTATTACAGGATATTGAATATAGTTCCCTGTGCTAACCACTAGGACCTTGTTGTTTATCTATTTTATATATAGTAGTTTGTATCTGCTAATCCCAAACACCTAGTTTATCTCTCCCCCAGAAGAGTTTTTTCTTTAATTAATTTTTATTGGAATATGGTTGCTTTACAATGTTGTGTTAGCCTCCACTGCACAACAAAGTGAATCAGCCATATACATACATACATCCCTCCCTTTTGGACGTCCCTCCCATTTAGGTCACCACAGTGCATCAGGTAGAGTTCCCTGTGCTATACACTATGTTCCCATCAGTTGTCTATTTTATACATAGTATCAATAATGTATATGTGTCAATCCTAGTCTCCCAATTCCTCCCTCCCCCCACCCTTTCTCCCTTGGTATCCATACATTTGTTCTCTACGTCTGTGTCTCTTTCTCTGCTTTGCAAATAAGATCATCTATACCATTTTTCTAGATTCCAAACATATGCGTTATTACATGATAATTGCTTTTCTCTTTCTGACTTACTTCACTCTGTATGACACTCTCCACATCTCTACAAATGAACCAATTTCATTCCTTTTTATGGCTGAGTAATATCCCATTGTATATATGTGCCACATCTAGAAAAGAAGAGTTTTAACATCCACATGTCCTTGCACTGTAATTTGGTTTTCTACTTATTATTAGAAAAAGTATCATCAGATCTGGAGTATATGAAAGATAAATTTTGGTTAAAAAAAAAATCTAACCCTCTCATATTACGTTTCTGATTCTAGGCCATCTTAAGTGGCTTCCTAAATGACTTCCCACCAGCTGTAAAGCAAACTGCATCCAAAATTGTGGAAGCCTCAGTTGAGATCTATAACAGGATGAGTGTGGATCTTCTGCCTACACCAGCCAAGTCTCATTATGTCTTTAACTTGAGGGATTTATCCAAATGTGTGCAAGGTAGTGTGTGGAACCTTCATTCTCTGCCCTGCACCCTCCTTCCATTTCCATTCACCCCCAGATCTCTCAGTAGAAGTGTGTGTACATGGTTGTCTGAGACTTGCCTGGAGATCCCATTACAATGTCCCTGTTCAAGTCACCCTCCACCCCCACCCCAGACTGGCTACTTCACAGCTTTCCTCAAACCACCCTCCCATTTCTCACTCCCAGCTGGTGACCTGTCTTCTTTTTCACTGAAAAAAAATAGAGGCAATCAAACCAGAAGGGCCTCCTCTTCCAGATCTCCCAGACATCCTGCATCTGCCTTCCCTCCCACTGCAGTGGTTCAGCTGTCCCTGCCCCTAACATGTGCCAATAGTCTCCCCCACCCCAGTATTGAATCGCATCCCCTCCTGCCGACTCAAGGATTTTGCTCTTATAATTCCCCCTTCTCTTCTGCATTGTCAATGCTTCCTCTTCTATCAGATCATTCGTAACAGCGTAAGGCCCTGCTATAATACCTCACAACTTAAAAAATAATTCTCTTTAGGCCCCATATCCCCCTTCTGCTACCCTCCCCATTTTCACTGCTAATGTGTCCCCAGTTTTGCTTTCAAAAAATGAGCTCACCATTATTATATGTGTATATCCACTGGGGAACCATCCATTTCTGGTAGTGTGGGGATAAAGTTGGACTTAAGGATTTCCTCCTTAATTAAACTACTAGATATTCCACAATTGTAGAATTTTTCTTCTTTTCTCCTTTTCTTAAAAAACAGGTATCCTTCAATGTGATCCAGGAACAATAAGAGAAGAGATACAGATATTTAGACTTTTTTGCCATGAATGTCAAAGAGTCTTCCATGACCGTTTGATTAATAATGAAGATAAGCACTATTTCCATGCTATTTTGACAGAAATGGCCAGTAAATATCAATCTTTATATCAATCTTTATTTAGCTAGGTTTTTTTGTTTTTTAGTAGAAAAACAATTTGGTTTCTAATCTTAGCCATTAGACTACCAGGGAGACACAATTTGGTTTCTAAAATGAGCAAAATGAATTGTAATCATTCGTGAGTAAAACGTTTTTTCTTCATATATTTATCTATGACCCAAATATATAACAATATATGAAATATTATGAAAATCATTTCATTGAAATTCAGGAAGGGTTAATATTCTTAATTCAGTATAGAATTTTAAGTAGAGGAGGGAAAGTAGGAAAAAAATAGCATTTTGTTGGTTAAGAAACCAGGATATTTCTAAAGTATTTCTTATTTATTAATATGTATTCAATATCTGTTATTTAATAAAATGTTTACTAATAGTAAATATTCTTAATCTTAAATCTGGGGGATTATCAACCAGACTAAAGTGGTATGGCATTAACATGGCTTTCCCTCAGTTTCATGTGTACCAATTAGGCTTCTAAATAAAGTAACAGGGGTTATTATTCTGTATATCTTATCATTAATATCCTGCATTCAAGCTTATTGTTATACTAAGAATTGATTTTATTTTTTGAATAGACAAACATTTTGGAATTGCAATAGGCCTAGAATATTTTTTGACTAGGCCCATCATATTTGGAGATTTCATTAAGGTAAGTATGTTGTATTGACGACTACATTTGAAGGCTATAAAGCATTTACTATTTTTCTACTTCAAGTTCATATTCTATAAGAGCTTTGCACACGTGAAGATTAGAGATCAAGACCAGGGGTCAGCAAGCTATGGTCCGTAGTCCAAATCCACCCACCGCCCATTTTTGTAAATGAAGTTCTATAGGGACTCAGCCACGGCCCATTTGACTGTGTACTATGTATATGACTGCTTTCTAATGACTAGGCAGAGTGGAGTAGTAGCAACACAGGCTATACGACCTGCAAAGCCTAAAATATTTACTATATGTCCCTTGAGAGAAAAAGATTGCTGACTTCTGATCTAGTTACATTCATTTTAATAATAGTTTGAATCCGAAACCCATCAGGTATTCGATTTGGAAGGAAGCAAAGAGATTTAGTCTCTTAACTCAGGACTCCAATTCCTTTCCTGGAATCCTGTGTAGTTCTTCAGCCTCTGCTCAGAGGTTTCCAGTTATGGGAAGCTAATTAGTTAGCAGTTCTGCCTTCTTCATTTCAGGGTAGCTCTAATTAGTAGCGAAATTTTCCTTGTACTAAGTTCCCTAAGTCTGTCCCCCCAATAACATCTACACATAGGCCCTAATTTTACCCCCTAGACCTACCTAGAATAGACTTATTCTAGATGAGTAACATTATTCTATGTTAGAAGACTTCCGTCTAACCACCCTACCTATGTTGACAGATAGCCGTCTTGTTTTACCAAGTTGACTCTTGTTTGGGTACAACATTCCTACTGTCCCTGAGAGGGCAAGGGCCATGTTTGTTTGTTTAAATCCCTAGTTTCCTGCACAGAGCTAAGTATACAGCAGGCTCTCAATCAATGCTGTTGAAACAAATGAATGGACTCATCTTTATATCATACACATATGCTATACCTCACCACCCTGATAACCCCTGACAACTAAAAAAAATACTAAACAATTTATTTGTATGAAATGTATCTATTTTTTAATTAATTTTTATTGGAGTATAGTTGCTTTACAATGTTGTGTTAGTTTTTACTGTAAAGCAAAATGAATCAGCTATACATATACATATATATCCCCTCTTTTTTGGATTTCCTTCCCATTTAGGTCACCACAGTGCATTAAGTAAAGTTCCCTGTGCTATACAGTATGTTCTCATTAGTTGTCTATTTTATACATAGTATCAATAGTGTATATGTGTCAATCCCAATCTCCCAATTCCCCCCACCTGCCCCCCTTTTCCCCCTTGGTATCCATACATTTGTTCTCTATGTCTATGTCTCTATTTCTGCTTTGCAAATAAGATCTTCTATACCATTTTTCTAGATCCCACATATATGCATTAATATATGATATTTGTTTTTCTTTCTGACTTACTTCACTCTGTATGACAGTCTCTAGGTCCATCCACATCTCTACAAATGACCCAATTTTGTTCCTTTTAATAGCTGAGTAATACTCTATTGCATATATGTACCACATCTTTTTTATCCATTCATCTGTAGATGGACATCTAGGTTGCTTCCATGTCCTGGCTATTGTAAATAGTGCTGCAATGAAAATTGTGGTACACGACTCTTGTTTAATTATGGTTTGCTCAGGGTATATGCCCAGTAGTGGGATTGCTGGGTCATATAGTAGTTCTATTTTTAGTTTTTTAAGGAACCTCCATACTGTTCTCCATAGTGGCTGTATCAATTTACATTCCCACCAACAGAGCAAGAGGGTTCCCTTTTCTCCACACCCTCTCCGGCATTTATTGTTTGTAGATTTTCTGATGATGGCCATTCTGACCGGTGTGAGGTGATACCTCATTGTAGTTTTGATTTGCCTTTCTCTAATAATTAGTGAGGTTGAGCAGCTTTTCATGTGCCTCTTGGCCATCTGTATGTCTTCTTCAGAAAGATATCTATTTAGGTCTTCTGCCCATTTTTGGATTGGGTTGTTTGTTTTTTTGTCATTGAGCTGCATGAGCTGCTTGTATATTTGGGAGGTTAATCCTTTGTCAGTTGCTTTGTTTGCAAATATTTTCTCCCATTCTGAGGGCTGTCTTTTGGTCTTGTTTATGGTTTCCCTTGCTGTGCAAAACCTTTTAAATCTAATTAGGTCCCATTTATTTATGTTTGTTTTTATTTCAATATTCTAGGAGGTGGGTCAAAAAAAGATCTTGCTGCGAAATGTGTCTATTTAAATGTATTCTTAAAATCAAAATCCGAACTTTATTTTCAGGTGGTGATTATATTTCCTGTGTGTTTCTAATGATATTATTATCAAATGGGGAAATGAAGCAAAGCAAAAAGAGTAGTTGGACTCTTCTTCCATTGCCTATATGTATTTTAGTCAATGGTTCCAAAAGAAAATGTCCCTAGGGCAGTTGCTACGGCAAAGACAAGAAGTTATCAGTAGGTCCAAACGGACACTCAGTTGCCTATAGTTTACATCAAATATCATGCTCAATGATTTATTTAATTAAATGACTGCTGTGTAAAAACTATGTATAGTTCTGGCATGACTTTTTATAATACAATCTGCCATACATAATTTTCAATAATTTTGCTTTTCTGATGTCAACAGCTTAAGAGCAAAAGTATGAAACCAGAGTAAGTTAAAGTGAGAAAAAATTTCAAATCATTTCTGAGCTTCTGTGTGAGTTTTATTGCGAAGATCATTGAAATTCCAATGTACCACTTGAAGAGGTTGAATTAAATGAATTTTTCAGTTAGCCATGAACGTCTGAGTTTCTTTAAACTGATATCCTTGGTTTTAAAGCCCTGCTAGCATATATAAGCAAATGATTAAATAAAGATATAGATAAAATAATGTTCCCTCCGAAGGTTATGTATATTATATACATTTATATATCAGAATTGATCCAACTTGGTTCTTCTCCAATAAATCATCTAGTTTGGAGCAGATAAGACTGACCGGATTTATGATGACATGCCTGATATGGAGAAAATCGCAAATGTTCTACAGGACTATCTTGATGATTATAACCTTATAAATCCCAAAGAAGTAAAGCTGGTGTTCTTCCAGGATGCTATAGAGCATGTTTCAAGGTATAGTGCCATAACGTGCCTAATAATGCATTGATCTAATTTCATTTATATTAAAAGGTAAGGATTAAGTTGTAAAACACTCTTTAAATAGATTGCTAGATGGACAAAGGTCTATTAGCAAATCTTGCTGTAACTTAAAAGGTATTTTTGATATATTTAAAATATATATGACATGAACATTTTATGGAATCTCAGAGGTCATTATCTTTGCTAAATAGTAATAGATTGTTTTGGTTTTTTAAAATGTCCTATCTCATTCCAAAAAAAAAGATCTAAAGTTGTTTACAGATATGTACAGTATAACCAGGCTGGTTAACATGCATGACTAAAGAAATAGGGGGTTTTGCTTTGTTTATAGCAAAACAAGTTGAATGCAGGGATCGTACATTCTAACTGCTTTTGAGTCTGGCTCATACCCACTGCAAGTATCCTTTAAGGGTCATCCCCGACACCTAGGTATCCAGCCTGAATATCTGTAGTCCTTGGGGCATCACAACATTTTAAAGTGGCTCATGTCCTGTTGAACAATTCTTAAATTGTAAATATGTGTTAAAAGTGTTGAAATGATAAGGTACTACTGTATAGCACAGGGAGCTATATTCAATATCCTGTGACAAACCATAATGGAAAAGAATATATATATATATGTATGTATGTATGTATGTATAACTGAGTCACTTTACTGTACAGAAGCAATTAGCACAGCATTGTAAATCAACTATACTTCAATAAAAACATTTTTTAAGTGTTGAAATGACCCTTCAAGAGTAAGTCAAAATCTACTCCCTGTGACTTCTGATATTCATTCCATCCTTTGGAGTGGTAATAATAATAATAATGGCACTGAGTGTGAATATAAACCATGATATGGAGTATCTCATTTAACTCTGATAACACCTCTGTATGGCTCAATATCATGATCTTTCTAAATATAAGGCTCAGAGAATGTTCCAGTGGTCTGTTGCTACATAATAATCCACTGTAATACTTAGTAGCTTTATTTTTTCATTATTTCTCATGGCTCCCAGCCATTCTCTCCTGGGGTCTCTCATGCAGTTGCAGTCAGACAGCACCTAGAACACCTGGCCCATCTCTGCCTCCCTGTGGACTCCACCGTCTCTCCAGCAAGGCAGCATCAGAGTGCAGGGGCTTCTTACACAGTGATTCAGGGCTCCAAAGGCTCGTGCCCCAAGAGAGAGCCAGGCAGAAGGCAAATGGCCTTTCACACATAGCCTTGGAAGTCTCTCAGCATCACTTCTACCATACTCTGTCAGTAGAAGCACCATACAGGGCTACCCAGGTTCACAAGACAGGATCAGAGACTCTATCACTTCACGGGGTCAAAGAGCAAGTAGGACCAGAAACATTATTGCAGGTGTTTTTGGACAATACCGTGTGCCACAGAGAGATTAAGTGAATTGTCCGAAGCCCTTTAGCTGGTGAGTGGCAGGCTGGGGATCATATCCAATGCTTTGATTCTATCTTCACTGTAGATGCCTCCACCAAAAATGGATCCACTCTTTTTCCTAACAGCCCTCCAAATATTTGAAAATCATGACCAAGTTCTTCTTAGCTTTACCTTCTCCAGGCGTAATTATCCCAGATGTTTCACTATTGCCTATTAGCAGTTATTTCCAGTTTTCAACATACTGAGCCCTTTATAACTTTTTGATGTTTCACTTAAAATGTGATACCCAGATTTGATATAGTATTCTGTGGAATAAGCAGTGCAAAATGTGTGTGAGGACAGGATTTCCCATGGTCTACTACCATGGCAAGATTTTAATTGCTTTGTTTGTTTCTCTTCTCAACTATATTTTAGTGCTGGACCTTGTTAAGACTGACAGATCTCCAGGATTTTTTTTCCATAACCATAAGCAAACCAAGTCTTTTGCCCTTCCTATACTTCTGCTATTTAATTAACTCTAATTCAAGGATTTATGTTCATCACAGCTCAAGTGCTGTAACACAAAATAGTTTGTCATTGGGTTGTCAGGATACCACTTGCTTCCCATCTGTTCCCCTGCCAGTATACCCACACACTAACTCCTAACAACTTTTATTCCCATAGCTCAAGCAAGCCCTAAGCCTGAAAGAAAAAAGAAAAGAAAAGAATGGCAGAACTCTGGTTTGAGAAACTTCCTGAAGAATAGACCAGATGATAGGCAGTCGGCTTAATTATATTTATAATCTCTCTTACTTTTGTGAAAGGGAATCACCAGGCTACTCAAGGTTTGCTTAAAATATTACAGAAGGAAATTAAAAACCATTTGTAAAATGGGGGAGATTTAGTTTTCCTGCAAAAAGGACCGCCATGTAAATAACTATGTAGACGTGTTCTCTTTTTTTCTAGAGAGGAATTTCTACTTGTCGTAAGTAAGAGCTCTCAAACACCTACTGCTGATTAGCAATTGGAAAGGACTTCCATTATGAACAAGAGTTTTGGGAAAGTCACTAAATATTCAGCAATATAGCTGATGCTACATTTCCATTTGTTAATATTCTAGGTTCTTGTTTTGTTTTGTTGCATAGGATAACTGAATAAAAGCCTTCCCAACTCAGAAAAAATTAAAATTTACTTCAGAGCCTGTGCTTTCGAAGAGCAGTTTGCACCAAGCTGTTTACCTATTACATGCCCCCAAAGTTGTCACCATACTGCAAGGATGGTCAAATGGATCTCTCTGTTAAAATAAAGTTACTAATTAGGAGAGCCATCTCAATGTAACTTTGGAGGATTCTCAATGGAAGGAGTTTTTTATCCATTGATATGTAAGTTGACAGAAA
The DNA here is from genome assembly GCF_008692025.1 of Phocoena sinus. NCBI lineage: Eukaryota > Metazoa > Chordata > Mammalia > Artiodactyla > Phocoenidae > Phocoena > Phocoena sinus. Next base: position 75,465,790 of record NC_045775.1, read on the forward strand.
AAATAACACTGGGAAGCAGAAAGGACAAGTCATTTGTTTCAAATAATCTCAGATGGAAAAAACAAATTACTGTAATGTAAGTGAAACAAGGGAAGAGTAACATATAAAGTGCAAGATATTTATGATATTCAATATTTTCATCCACTATAGAGCCCTTGTGCATTATGGGAAGAAATAACAAAACATTATTACATATCCATTCAGCCCTCAATTTTATACTCTCAGAGGTAGCTGAGGAGGTATAAGCAGATGATCTGAAGCGTCGTCTGTTAGATGTGCATTGTGATAGAGATATAGCAGTGGCAATGTTACCTGTGGGTCTTAGTTGTTTTAGGGGAGGAGTCAGCAAAGGATCTGTCAAATGAAAAAAAAGAAAAAATGCCCAATGTAAGGGTTATGAGTTAAGTTTTATTTGGGGGGAAATGAGGACTATAGCCCAGAAAACAGCCTCTCAGATAGCTACGAGGAACTGCTCCAGAGAGGTAGCGGGGAGGTGATTTTGGTGAAGGGGATACGTGCAGTCAAGCACACATTTTGGCAGAAGGTTGCTGCTAGTCACAAGGAACAGATGTCTCCATTAACGATTTTAGTGCTTTTCTAGATATGAGAAGATGCAAGAAATTGAGCTCATAAAATCTCCTGAAAATAGATATCTGAAGATCTGTTCTGCCAGTTTTTCCCAGAGCACAGAGTTCCTCATTCCTGATCTCCACCCTGACCTCCTTTCAGGGTGTGTTGAAGGTCAGAGACTGCAGTGGTTAGTGACTTTATTCTTGTAGAACCAGGTGGCAAGCGAGTTTTTAGTTGGCAGGTCCTAGGGAAAGGAGCTACAACCTTCTTTTGTAAAGGGCCAGATGGTAAGTATTTTAGGCTCTGCCACAGACCCTGTCACAAGTACTCAACTCCGCCATTGTAACACAAAAGCAACCACCACCACTCAGTGAATAAATGAGCACAGCTGTGCTCAAATAAAACTTCATTTATGGACACTCATGTTGGAACGTCATGTGATAATGTCACATATCATAAAATATGACTTTTGATTTTTTTGTCAACCATTTAAAAATCTAAACACCACTCTTAGCTCATAGGCCATAAAAAATTTTTTTAAATTGTTTTGAAAAACCAATCTTTGGGTTAAGTTTTGGCCCATAGGCCATCTTTTGCTCACTCCTGTTCTAGACAAAGCAGTGTTATCAAGGCTTTCTGGGCAGTGACACAGCACACTCACCGTAAGGGCAAGAGAGAGTGTGAAGCTGTAGAAGACCAATCTGAAAGTTCGATACTATTTCAGAAGATACTGAATAATGACCTAGGAGTCTGTGCTTTGTCCCAGAGGAGCATTTTCAAATCAGTCCTTGTAGGCTCCCCATCCTAAGCTCACGCTACGCAGCTCCTAGGCCCTGCCACCAAAGCTGAGGGCGCATAAGGACTATTTAACCACTGTCGTCTAATTCACAGTTTTTAAGGTCTTTAGAAGTTGATTACTTCAATATAGGTGATTTGGTGATAGTGTACTGAATTTCAGAGGTAGTTAGAATGAGAACTCACATGTTTATTTCCTTTTTTCATAAATGTAATTTTACTTAGACAAATGCCTATTACCAAGATCTTTTTAATGATAGAACTACCGCATAAGGAAGACACCTTTATATTTCCTACAAGGAAGAAATAGATCTACTTTGTTTTCTTTAAAAAAAAAATAGTGATTATTTTTCTGATTATATACTAAATACACTTATTGCAGAAAATTTACAAAAACATTGTTCGTAATTCCACCTCCTCACCTAGAGACAGTCACTTAAAATTATATGGTGCTTTCAAATATATTTATAAGCATATATAATTTTTTTACAAAATTCGATTATGGCACATAGAGTTAAACATTATGCCTTTAACACATTTCTTTTGCCTCCACAAGCCTATATAATTAAATGTTATTTTAAAGCATGGCTTTAACAACCACATTTATGCCATCCTAACTTATTTTCTAACTTATTTTAATGCAACCTCTTTTTTGTTTCATGGATTTTCTCTCTCTCTCATGATCTGAAAGGATTCTATTTGCAGCTAGCATTAAGGTTTGTTTTTTAACATTGTCAATATGATAACAAAACCATGAAAAGAACTAAATATCCATCAGTAGGGAACCGATTAAATAAATTATGATATATCTATTGCTGTATTCACTAGCATGACAATGTCCATAAAGCATTATTTAGCAAAACAGTCACAAAACAAAATGTGGTGTAGAGATTAATTCCATTTTTGTAAACACACACATACAAGTCAACAGGCATAAATTTATTTGTGAAGCACCTACTATGTGCTACACACTGCTCCCATAGAGAGCAGGACAGCATCCAGGCCCCCGTGATGGAGCTTACAAGTGGTAAAGTGTTAGCAATGGTTTTTTCCTATCATTTACAATGATAATGTTTTTCTTTCTTAATTAAAAAAGTAATAAAACCATTATCCTTTTCAAATATTTGAACTTTGTTTTTTCCAATTATCAGCATCATGAATTAAAAATAGAGTAGATGACAGATACCTTCCTATTAAAAAAAAAAGAGAGAGATTGAGAGAGAGAAATTAAACCTGCTTTTACATTTCTCCCATGATTTCTTAGTTTCTGATGACCCAATCTGAGATTTTAGGTAATAATTTTTTAAAAAGAAATTTTTTACATTTGCATCTTCTTTTTAAGGTGAGTTTATTGACATTACCATTACCTTTTTTTATATATAAATTTTATTTATTTTTGGCTGCGTTGGGTCTTCGTTGCTTCAGGCGGGCTTTCTCTAGTTGTGGTGAGTGGAGCCACTCTGTTGCGGTGCGCAGGCTTCTCACTGCGGTGGCCTCTCCCACTGCCGAGCACGGGCTCCAGGCACGCGGGCTTCAGTAGTTGTGGCACACGGGCTCAGTAGTTGTGGCTCGCGGGCTCCAGAGTGCAGGGTCAGTAGCTGTGGTGCACAGTCTTCATTGCTCTGCAGCATGTGGGATCTTCCCAGACCAGGTCTCAAACCCGTGTCCCCTGCATTGGCAGGCAGATTCTTAACCACTGCGCCACCAGGGAAGCCCTACCATTACCTTTTTATCTTAACAACAGTATATGAACTTGACTCTCATACAAACTGCTCACTTTTATACTGACATCCCTTTCCCCTTTTTCTTGAGTTTCTGAATTTTATTCATACTTCTCTATATACCTTCAAGGACTCTTTTAGGAAGGATTTGCAGGTGGTTTACTCTCTGAGAAATAACTTGGTAGCTTTCCCTCTTAACCATTGTGGAATGTCATCTTGTAAAAGAGATGCCTGAGGCCAGCCTAAAATTATTTGTCCCTTTGGGAGTAATCTATTATATTTATTTTTCAGATGCTCACAAATTTTCAATTATGTCTAAAATATAGATTTCTCTTTCATACTTTGATTCACATATGCATGCATGCATTCATTCACCTACACACACACATATAGTTTATTTTATATTTATAGATCTCCTAGAAAACATTTGGTGTTTTGCTTGTCTTCTTTGACTTTCTTTCCTGACACTTAGTGACTTCCTCAGATCTAGGGGCTCAGCTCTGGGGGTTTCTTCTATTATTTCAGCTCTATCCCCTCTTATTTCTCCTACAATTCCTATTGTGTGGCCTCTGGGATTCAATTTGTTTCTCCTGTTCATCTTCCATTTTCTCTCTTGTCATTTTTAATATTATCTTTTTTTCTCTGAGGTCTGGCTAAATTCCTGTGTTTGCCTTCTACTTCACCTATTCAATTTTCCACATTATCCTATTTGTGAGGCCCATCTTCCACTGAGGTTTTCCATCAACAATCAATTTTTCCCTCACTTGGATTTTTTTCCCCTTTCTGAGTGCTCACTCTAGTATCATGATTGCAATTTTTAATAAATTCTTATTGTTAACATGAATCAGAAATTTTCTAAAATTTTGTTGATATAGTAAATCCATTTCAGATTATTCCTGTTGATGTTTTCTGAGCTGTAGTCTCCTCTCCTACATTCAGCGATTTTTCTCTTGCTCATCCTTAGAAATAGAGACCTGCTTGCCCATATAATGTTTAATATAAGTAGTGGCCTAGAGCAGCCAGGCTCCCTAACAAAACCCTACACACTTTGAAGAAGGGAGAAGAGATTTTACCTTACTGTATTTGCGTGACCAAGGCCAACAGCCCATAGGAAATGGGGGAGAGATGGATATAAGGAAACCAGTGGTGCTTTTCTCCCAACCATGAACCTCAGACATACCCTGCTCTTCCCTGTGGCCTTTGGCTGGGGGATGACCCTCCAGAGGCCACCAACCTTCCACACTGGGGCAGGCCCTCTGAGCAGAAGCCTTGTCTGTACACTTGAAATAAACCTTTGTCTGCTTTGTCTCCTACAGGATCGCCCGCATGATTCGTCAGGAAAGAGGCAACGCCCTGCTGGTTGGAGTGGGAGGCACAGGAAAGCAGTCTCTTACAAGACTTGCAGCTCACATATGTGGTTACAAATGTTTGCAGATTGAATTGAGCCGGGGGTATAATTATGACTGTTTTCATGAAGACCTGAGGAAGCTGTACAAACTGGCTGGTGTAGAAGACAGGAATATGGTTTTCCTCTTCACGGACACCCAGGTACATATCTAAATAGCCAAAGAGCAAGAACAGGAAAAGGACAAGTGTTACAATCACGTGTGTGAGCTTCAAATAGTTTTTAGGATGTAGTTCAGGGAATCATTCCTTCGAATAACAGAGTTCTTGGGCCTTATGAAAGACTTTTAAGATACATTTTTACTTCTTTTACCAACTATTGCTTCCCCCTTTAAATTCTAAGTAAGTAAATGTGATCAGAGGTTAAGAGGACGAGAAAGGATTTAACTTTTCTTGGAGGGAAAGGGCATAGAAAACAGAGGTAATAAACTATTCCTGTAGAAATAAATATAAGAAAGTAATTCCCTAAGTGAAATCAATTAGGGAAACATGCTTTACTCTAGAAAAGGAAAAAATAATGGATATGTTTTGGTTAAAGTAAAATTAAAATAAGATTACATCTATGTCTACAACAAATTTAACTGATCCTGAATTTATTCCATAATAGAGGATTGTCTACAGTGATTACACTTTTAATGTTAGGGAAAATAAATGTTTATAGAAGTCAGCCAAGGAATAAAAAAGTGATAAATCTGATGCATAAATACTTTAAAATTCATTTTAATTTTGAAAACACTATAAAATGACTAAGTACAAATAAGGTGGGAAAATTGTTTTTAACATCTGTGACAAGCAGTGACCTTATATCTGAGTATGTAAATGTTTTTTACAAATGAGAAAAGACCCACAGCTGAGTGTGTGGCCACTGTGGCCTGAGCCGAAGTCACATAACCTCCCCACACCGCATGCCCCCGTATTCGGTGCCCTGCCCCACTAGACCTGGTGTCTAGTGACCCAGCATGCCCCCACCCACTGCTGAAAGTCTCCTTACCGAAGTCAGCCCATAAAGTCTGGAAGAGGTGACTGCTTCTTCAAATGGGCAGACATCTACGTAAGTCTACAGGGATTGTGAAGAATCAGGGAAACGTGACTCCACAGTAAACCTCCAATAACCAGCCCCAAGAAAAGGAGATCCACAAATTGCCCCACAAAGAATTCAGAATAATTGTTCTAAAGATGCTCAGAGAACACATAAACACGTAAACAATTTCGTGACACCAGGAAAATAATGCAAGAACAAAGTGACAGCAAGTGACATCACCAAGATGGTGACATAGGTCAGTCCCAGCTTTGGTCCCCCTCACAGGAACACCTAACAATTATTCACAGACGAGACATGGAGAAAATCCTAGAACCTGGAGGGTGAGGCTGAAACACACCCCTGCACCACAGAGACCAAGAAAGTCCATGTTAGAAGGGTAAGAGGAGCAGCGACACACTGACCACGTTGCCCTCCTCCCAGGCCAGCACAGCACCGCATCAAGAGGTCTCCTCTGAGCCTGGGGTCTCTCCAGTGGGAAGAAAGAGCCCAGCGTGGACATCCAGCTCCCGCAGTGTTCTGGGTAGCATCTTGGGAGTTTCACTCCAGTCTTACATCACAGGGATGGTGGAGGAATCTGCAGCACTTGACCTCTGGGAATCTGATTGTGACGGAGAAGGTGTGAGGATGTAACGACCAGCACTCAGATCATGACAAACCAAGTTCTTACCCACAGCGCCCAAGAGTGGTCCAAGCCAGCAGCTTTGCTCATCTGCAGAGCCAGTCTGACCAGGGAACTTAGCTGGGTGCAGGTCTGCCTGATTTGAGGTCCTCAAATGAAGAGCCTTGCCAGCCCTGGAGCCTGGTCCGTCCCCCCCACCCACCCAGTCATACCCTGCTGACTGCTGAGTGTAGCTCCTGGCCCCGCCCAGCCAGAAAGCCTGGCCAGAACACCTGGAAAGCTGTGTAGCCCAGCAACGCTCAAGAGGAGAGTATGGCAGACAGAGTAGATGGCCCACAGGGCAAAGCCAGTGGAGTGACACTGTCCAGCCATGGAAATTGGGGTGCAGGTCAACTTGAGTCCAGATCACAAACAAAGAGCCTTTCCAGCCTTGAAGCCAGTTTCCTGCTCCTCCCAGGCAAGGCAGCTAATTCATAGTCCCATCCACTGCTTAGTTCCCAGCCCCTCCGAGCAGAAAGCTTGACCAGAAACACCTAGGAAGATGTTTGGAACCAGCTCTCCTTCTCCACCTCAGCAAGGGAGCTAATTCATAACAGTGCCCAATGATGAGTGTACCTCCCTGCCATACCCCACCCCACCAGACCACAAAAAGCCTTTTTGGGCTTGGAACCCATTCTGCCACTCTGCCAGGGCAGGGAAGCTAATTCATAGCCCCACCTACCGCTAAGTACAATACCCAGCCCCAACAGTCTAGGAAACCTGATAAGAGAACCCAGGCAATCACAGAGCTCATCCTATAGCCTTGTTCATTTAAAACCAAGTCAGAAGTCTTGTCCAATTGTTCTCAGCCAGTTGCATCACCCATGACCTCAGAGCTCAGGCATTATCCCTAGCCTAAAATAGACATTGATAGCAAGTCCTACCTGCTCAAAGATATTACCAGTTGATATGTCCAGAAACCCAAACTGAGCTGACTGGTGAAGAACAATCTCTGCCAAAGTGAACCAGTAAAGTCTGGAAGAGAAGATCACTTACTCAAATGTGCAGATGACAATGTAAGGAATCAAGGATCATGAACAATCAGGTAAATATGATACCACCAAAGAAAACTAATAAAGCCCCAATAACTGACCCTAAAGAAGGGAAGATCTGTGAATTGTCAGACAAAGATTCAGATTAATCCTCTTAAAAATGTTTAGTGAACTACAAAAACACACAGATGGACAACTAAATGAAATTAGGAAAACAATGCATAAACAAATGGGAAGTTCAGCAGAGAAATAGAAACAATTTTTTTAAAAAACCAAACAGAAATCTTAGAGCTGAAAAATACAATGACTGAACTGAGGAATTCAATAGACAGATTCTAAAGGATTCAACCATGTGGAAGAAAGAATCAGTGACCTAGAAGACAGGACATTTTAAATTATCCAGTCAGAAGCAGAAAAAGAGTGAAGAAAACCTATGGGACTGATGGGACACAATCAAAACAAACAATATCCACATTGTGGGAATTTCACAAGAAGAGAAAGAGAAATGGACAGAAAGTATATATTGTATATGGTATGAGAATGTAGTCCAATTCTTTACGGACGTAGCTGTCTAGTTTTCCCAGCACCATTTATTGAAGAGACTGTCTTTTCCCCATTGTATATTCTTACCTCCTTTGTGTAGATTAATTGCCCATAGAAGTGTGTGTCTTATTTCTGGGCTCTCTATTCTGTTGCATTGATCTATGAGTCTGTTTTTGTTCCAATACCATACTATTTGAATACTGTAGCTTTCTAGTATAGTTTGACCTCAGGGAGCATGATAACTCTAGCTTTGTTCCTCTTTCTCAAGATGAGTTTGGCTATTCAGGATCTTTTGTATTTTCATAGAAAATTTAAAAACAAGCTCTGTTTGGTTCTTCTTTATATCTTCTCTCTGTTAGACTTCTTACTGTGTTCATCCAGTCTTCTCTCTAGTTCATGAGGATCTTTATGGTCATTACCTTGAACTCTTTATCAGGTAGATTACTTATCTCCACTTTGCTTAGTTCTTCTTCTGAGGTTTTATCTTGTTCCTTCATTTGGAATATATTCCTCTGTTGCCTCATTTTGCCTAATTCTCTGTTTATATTTCTATGCATTAAGTAGGTCACTCTCATTGATAGTTGCTCTGTAAATAGTTGTAATTTTGGTGTGCTGTGGGAGGAGGTAAGCTCAGGCTCATCCTACTTTAACATCTTGGCCACTCCCCCAGGGTCATCTTCTCTTAAAGATAAAATTAACTCAATGTGAATTTTAGATCATATATTTGCTTTGTAATATACAGGCAGTAAATGTAAAATGGTTGAATGAGGTATAATGACCACTCTGCTTTCTTCTACAGATTGTAGTAGAAGAGTTTCTAGAAGATATAAATAACATCCTGAACTCAGGTGAAGTGCCGAATTTATTTGAAAAGGATGAACTGGAGCAGGTTTTAGCAGCCACCAGACCAAGAGTGAAAGAAGTAGGAATTTCTGAGGGGAATAGAGATGAGGTAGGACATGTCAGAATGGTAAGAAGGTTTTGGAAAACAAAAAGTTGTCTTAGCCTTTTTCCAGTGGTCCACAAATCCCCTTAAGCAGTCCATGGATAGAATTTTTTCAATATAATTTGTTGCCTTTGTAATCCTATGTATTTTATTTCCTACATTTAAAGCATTGGTTCATCAGATTTCCAGAAACTGTTATGGAAAGCAGAAAACAGAAACCCTACTACCCCATGGAGATCATAGATCTGTCCAAACTGGAAAGCTTCTCTTATCCTTCTTAAACACAAATTTATTTCACACACACCCAGTGCCCTGCTTAAGGAGTTCAGTACTTTTGACTGCCTTTCCTATCAGCAAGATTATGAAATGCATTCTCTCTCTCTCTCAATCTCTCTCTCTCTCTCTCTCTCTCTCTCTCTCTCACACACACACACACACACACACACACACACACACACACACACACAACACAACTGCTGTCCAGATCCATTTCTCCAACACCGTGCTACACTCTGTAAGCCGCTATTTGTCTAGCCCAGGCCTTTCTCTTCTTTCTGCACCTTATCTAGCTTTTTGGGTCAGTCTTTCTCATATCATCTCTTCTGTGTCCTTTCATGAGAATTCCCTCCACTGCTAGGTCAGGACTTATAGGTACAGACAGCCAATGTAAGCAGAAACGGCTTGATTTGAGGGACACAACCATTGGGAAGGCTAAAGAAAGGGATTCCAGGCTGAATTCCTTGGAATGATTATGAAATGACACTGTAGAAGTCAACAGTCAAGGACACTGCTGCCTCTGCCACAACCATTCTGCTGATCCAGGAGACCTCTAACCAATCAGTGTGCTACTGCTTCAGCTGCCAGCTCCAAAGCCATGTGTCCCCCACCACGTTGGGAGCAGCTGAAGTAAGGAGCCACATCCAGAGATAGTGACCCCAGGTCCATGCCATTTCTGCCAGGCTCTGCACCTGCAAAAATAGTTGCCCTGTACCCTGTCTCTTTCTCCCAATGGTCTCCTACCCCAAAGCAAAGCCTTGTGTGACTACCTCTCTCCACTTTATTCAAGGGGTCTCCTTAAATCCACTAATGAAGAGGACCTACGTCACATCCCAAACCCAAGTTGCAACAGAGTCTGCAAAACGTCATTCAATCTTTCCAGTCTGCATGAGAAAAAGGGGTTGGAATGGGATATTAAAACAATTCATACATCCACTATGCTAACATTTTTTAAATTTGATATTGGTAGAGTCAGATGCATTAGCCAACACTTATTTTCATAGTTGGTTCAGCCTTATTCTAAATTGAAAATGTCTTTCTTTTTGTCAGGTGTTTCAATACTTTATCAGCAGAGTCCGTCAGAAGCTACACATTGTTCTCTGCATGAGCCCCGTTGGGGAGGCCTTTCGGTCCCGATGCCGGATGTTTCCATCCCTTGTGAACTGCTGCACCATTGATTGGTTTGTCCAGGTCAGTGACATCACAGGATATCTCTTTGAGAAGTAGGACTCGCTTGATTTTTTTTTTTTTTTTTTTTTTTTTTTTTTTGCGGTATGCGGGCCTCTCACTGCTGTGGCCTCTCCCGTTGTGGAGCACAGGCTCCAGACGCACAGGCCCAGTGGCCATGGCTCACAGGGCCAGCCGCTCCATGGCATGTGGGATCTTCCCGGACTGGGGCACGAACCCGTGTCCCTTGCATCGGCAGGCGGACTCTCAACCACTGCGCCACCGGGGAAGCCCCGATTTTATTTTTTTTAATGAAGTATAATGGATTTACAATGTTTCAGGTGTACAGCAAAGTGATTCAGTTACATATATATTCAATTGTATATATATGTGTGTATATATATATATATGTTTCAGATTATTTTCCATTGTAGGTTATTAAAAGATATTGAATACAGTTCCCAGTGCTATACAGTAGGAACTTCTTGCTTATCTATTTTATATATAATAGTGTATATCTGTTACTCCCAAATTTCCAATTTATCCCTCCCCCTACCTTTCCCCTTTGATAACCATAAGTTTGTTTTCTATGTCTGTGAGTCTATCTTTGTTTGTAAATAAGTTCATTTGTATCATTTTTTAGACTCCACATATAAGTGATATCATATGATATTTGTCTTTCTCTGTCTGACTTCACTTAGTTTGATAATCTCTAGATCCATCCACATTGCTGCATATGGCATTATTTCATTCTTTTTTATGGCTGAGTAGTACTCCATTATATCTATCTATATCTATATCTATATCTATACCCATTACAACTTTTTTTTTTTTTTTTTTTTTGCGGTACGCGGGCCTCTCACTGCTGCAGCCTCTCCCATTGCAGAGCACAGGCTCTGGACGCACAGGCTCAGCAGCCATGGTTTACCGGCCCAGCCACTCCGCAGCATGTGGGATCTTCCCGTACCAGGGCACGAACCCGTGTCCCCTGCATTGACAGGCGGACTCTCAACCACTGCACCACCAGGGAAACCCCATTACATCTTCTTTATGCATTCATCTTTTGATGGACATTTAGGTCTCTCTTCCATGTCTTGGCTATGGTAAATAGTGTTGCTGTGAACATAGGGGTGCATGTGTCTTTTTGAATTAGAGTTTTTGTCTTTTCTGGGTATATGTCTGAACTTGCTTGATTTAAAAGTGGTAACACATTGTCCAATAACTCCTCAAGGGTACTTACATTAGCTTCAAAGCCCACTAGGGATTTACTCATGTGCAAGGGATGATAATGACAATCATTGAACAAAGGCAGAATGGAATTTATAAAGAAGAGAAGACTATTAAATTTACCAGTGGAGAGTTACCATTGATCTTGACAAGAGCTGTTCCGGTGGAGTGATGGGGTAGAAGGTTCAAGAGAGAAGAAAAGAGGGGAATCAGAGACAACTCTTTCAAGGAGTTTTGCCACAAAGGAACACTATGAGATGGGTAATAGCTAGAGGGGTATGTGAAGTCAAGAGAGAAGTATTTTCTTAAGTGGAGAACACAAACAACACACGTGTGCTGATGGAAATGATTCAGAAAAGAGAATTCTATTGATGGTGCAGCAGAGTTAGGCATTGTTGGACCAGTGTCACTGAATAGGCAAGAAGGGATGTGATGGCTTCACCAGTGAAGGGGCTGACATGGGCAGGGAGCACGCACAGCTCACCCCAGAGTGTAAGCCCCCAGATGCAAGTAGAGGGGAAGACGTGGGGGTGAAAATTCATTGAAGTTCTGTTTGCATTGCTTCTATTTTTTTTTTTTTTTTTTTTAGTGATGTGGGGAGCAAGGTCATGAACTGAGGATGAAGAGGAAAGAGGAAGTGTTAGCAGTCTGAGGAAGTACCATAGGGTGCGAAATACTCAGGAGGATACAGGAGTGACAGATGAGACGATGTAGAAGCATTTCTGGGCTGAGCTAAGAACCCGCTTGAGCTAGTTGCCATGAATTGACAGTGAGGCCAGTCAGCACAGCTGTGGGGGGTTTTCTCCGGCCGTGCTACCTGCACAGTTGCAGGTGTGGGGTAACAGAGAGTTGCACTTTACTGAGCAGAGAGACAAGAGAGGAGCAAAGGAGTTGAGGTGAACAGGACAGTGATTATAACCGTGAACCTGGCACTCAAACTGTATAATAAACAGAGAGAGGACATGAGGTCCTCATAATGGATGTGATTTTATTCATACAATTATGCTAAAAACACCCACATTTATTCAATCAATCAAATAGTTTTTGAACAACTTCTGTGTACCAGACACTGTGCTGGGGTCAGCAAATGCAGACCCAGGACCTCCCTCAAATGAGCCCAGCCATTCAATTCATGAAACATCATGGACACGAGTAGGAGTTAACAAGGTAAAAGGGGGGGACAAGGCGAAAAAGACTTTCAGAGAAATGCATTTTTCTTCATAGTTAAACTGTGTATTATGGAAATAAGCAACAGACTTTCCAAATTATATATTTATTTACAGTGGCCCAAAGAAGCACTTCTTTCTGTATCAAAGACGTTTTTCTCAAATGTTGATGCTGTAAATGAAGAACTGAAAGAAAAGCTCTCCCTCATGTGTGTGAATGTCCACTTGAGTGTCTCCAGTATGGCGGAACGCTATTACACAGAGCTCCGGAGACGGTACTACACAACGCCCACCTCCTACTTGGAACTCATCAATCTCTACTTGTCTATGCTGAGTGAAAAAAAGAAGAAGTTGGTTTCAGTAAGTTTAATATTATTAACTTAAAAAAAAAAAAAAAACTTCTTTTTTTGCTTGGACTCAAAACTTTTGCCAGAATGAGTGGAAGATCTATGTTCCATCTTGCCTACTGGACTTCTCTCCATCCCATACATGCACTTGAAAACCTACAATATGACCAAAAAGTGTCTCATGCTGTCAGTCCAAAGGCCTTCCCCTTCTTTGATATTTAGATTTTTTTTTTTTTTTTTTTTTTTGTGGTACACGGGCCTCTCACTGTTGTGGCCTCTCCCATCGTGGAGCACAGGCTCCGGACACGCAGGCTCAGCGGCCATGGCTCACAGGCCTAGCCACTCCACGGCATGTGGGATCTTCCCGGACCGGGACATGAACCCGTGTCCCCTGCATTGGCAGGCAGACTCTCAACCACTGCGCCACCAGGGAAGCCCTGATGTTTAGATTTTGTCTTCTATCAATACATAAGGATCCTTGACTCAGGAGCATGATATGGACATTGCCACAGAATTAAAGTTAAGCAGAGAACTAGTCACCTCTGCAGTGTTTAGTAAGAAGGAGAACTTTTTGTTAAATGATAGAGATGGGGGTTTGGTGGTCTGACGTGTCAGTGGTTCCCATTAAGAGCAAGGACTTCGGTGTCAGGCAGACCAGGTAGCACCTCTGCTCTACCTCTTTCTTCCTGTACAACCTTGAGGATGTTTTGTAACTGTTCCAATCTTAGCAGAAAATAAAGTTTTAAAAAAATATGTATCTACCTCTTGGATTGTTGTAGAATTTAAATAAGATATGATTTGTGAAGTGCTTGGAATATGACCTAACACATATGAGGTGCTCAGAAAATAGTGGCTACTGTCATCGTCAGGCTATTAACATGACCTAAAATTTTAAATAGTAAAAATGGAAGCATTTACCATTTAGATATTTTAAATGTCTTTCAGAGGATTTTTACCTGGTAAATGTATGCCTAGTAAAATAACGTGACACATATTTTTGAAACATGACAATTTGAACCACGTTTTCTGTCTCACCCTCAAAAAACAGTTATTCCGAGGTGCCTCCTTTACCAGATACCACTCCTTTGATCCTAGTCAAGAATTTCCTACCACCGGGGAGTAAGGTTTAGATCAGCAACTAGGGCTAAGTACCCAGGACACTATCTCCAGGGGGTCTCAGCCCTGCTGATCCACCCTGAGGAAACAAGCTCCCAGAGCTGTGACCTCCAGGAGTTTCTATTTGAACTCATCCCTCATTCATTCAAAATGATACCAAGCTACCACAGGGAATAAAAATAATACAGTGTGGGCCTTCAGTGACGTCCTACTCCTGTGGCCAGGGGGCATGGATCCAACCCACTGTGGTGAATATCTGGGCCATTTCCTAGAGTTCTGTTACCTGAAGCTTTCTGTACATTCACAGTGTTAACTATTACAAACCGATTCGCCAATTCTGCAGATGTGAAATTCTAGTACATGAGTAAGAGATGCCAGTAAACTTATAATACTCATCATAATAGATATTTTCCTTGTCATCTAGGCACGTGAACGGGTAAAGAATGGTCTCACCAAACTATTAGAAACAAATGTACTAGTAGATGAAATGAAATTAGATCTTTCAGCTTTAGAACCTGTCCTTTTAACAAAGTCACAAGACGTTGAAGCCCTGATGGACAAACTGGCAGTGGATCAAGAAAATGCTGATCAGGTATGCAGCATCACCCTACTGGGTGGTGGGTGAGAAGGCTTTGACCACCAACTGATCCCTTATATACAATGACAAATGATTGGATTTTTAAATATGTTATTAAAATAATTAAGTGATAGGTCAATTTAGCCATGCTTTTAAGCCTGGCTCTCTCCCTGAGAATGAGTGAACCCAATGAGTGGGACAGACAGAGTTGTGAGAATAGTGCCAGCTGCAAATATAAAGCAGCGAATCTTCTCCTAAGAAGGAACTGTTTGTTCTAATAACTTTGTCTCCATTTTTATCAACATGGCATGAGACGGACAAAGGAGAGCATAAAATGCAGTAGAGACAAACTTCTTTCATCATTGGTCTAATCCAAAGGGGCAAATGTGGCTCACTATGATTGGCTTTGCTTTGAAACATTGAAATTCAAATACTGAGCCCACTTAAGCAGTCGTGTTTCAATGGTTAGGTCCGAAGCATTGTGCAAGAAGATGAAGCGGTAGCAAAAATGAAAGCCGAAGAAACCCAAGCCATAGCTGACGATGCTCAAAGAGATCTTGAAGAAGCTCTCCCTGCACTCGAAGCTGCTAACAAAGCACTGGATTCCTTAGATAAAGCGGATATATCTGAAATCAGAGTTTTCACAAAGCCCCCAGATATGGTCATGACTGTGATGGAAGCCATCTCTATTCTCTTGAATGCCAAGTGAGTACCTCACAATCACCCATTACCAAAATACCTGGTGGAATTTCTTTGCTCTTTTTCTCCATTTTCATTTACATGTTTTCATTCTATTCTCCACCCTCTCATCAGTTTGGTCTGTCATTCAACAAATTGATTCCACAAGCATTTTCTTGAACATCTACTTTGCACTAGATGATGGAAAATATAAAGTTCTTCCATACAAGGCACTTACAGTCTAGTAGGGAGAGAGGCAGGAAAAATAATAATTTCAAGACATGTGAGAGGTGCGTAGTATTAGGAGTGCCAAGAAAAGAGTGCCTAAGTCCCCCTGCAGAGGTGTGAGCAGGTTTTTTGGGAGACAATGCTCAGGTGGAGAGTGGACCATGGGGAGAGCTCAGGGATCTTTGATGCTCATGGATTGGGTGGCGCTGGGCAGGAGGGCAGTGATTAAATCATGAACGGTCTTGTATGCTGTGCTAAGTAGTTCAGGTTTCACCTAGGAGATACGCAGTTTTCAAACTTTCTTTAGTAATATAAACTTTTCTTCAATAAAAATTGTGTTATAAGAAACCTTTCCAAGTAAAAGTGATCAAAGTGAAGGTAGAGGGCCCAGAGCACTCCCCCGCCAGGCCTCCCTACTAACCCTCTGGCCAGCAGCTTGGTGGGACCTGGGGGCTCTTCAGAGCACAGATGGAGAGCCCTGGCCACAGGGGACTGAGAACCATTGAACATTGTTGACATAATCAGATTTTCACGTGAGAAAGACCAACCTGGCCAGAGCTCACAAAGAGTGAGTTTGACTGAGAGACAAAACCAGTTCGAAGGTGATTGTAGTGTCCTGGCAAGAGATTTTAAGGATCTAAACCAAGCAAAGGAGATAAAAATGTGAGTGCCTGGGCCGTTTTTGAAATAAAACTATTATTCCTATAATGCCTTATATTTCTGTGACTCTATGATTTTATAATTGTTTCTCTACCAAAACTGTGTTGTATGGAACATTAGTCATCCAACTACTTGTCCCCCCATGAATGGTGGTGCACATAACTACCAATTACTGGGATTATAGTATTGAGATTAAAACTACCCACTTTTTGGGATAACATTTTTGATTAATTTATTTTTATAGAGATATAGTTGACATACAATATTACGTTAGTTTCGGGTGTGCTACATAGCGATTTGACATTTGCCCACATTGTGAAACAGTCACCACGATAAGTCTAGAAGCCATCTGTGGGATAATATCTTTTTTTTTTAACGGGACCGGTACTTTAATAGTATTTTTAAAAATTATTATAAGTAACACATAATTGGACAACATTAAAAACACATCTTTGTAGCTTCTTTACATTAACTTCAATTTTCTGTCTTGCTTGGAACTAATAATAGTAATAGTAGCAGTAAAACAAACCTCATTTTGGGGGGGGTTACTAATATAAATATCATTCTACAAATTTTGAAAGTCAGTTAGATGCAAACAAAATAAATTTTTATAACTGTAGCTCAACCAGTAAATAAGAGCATTTGCAGAAACACCATTGTAAGTATTTTTTAAAAAACAAACTATACACACTATGAAAGTAAAATTGCATAAATATATGCCTAGAAAACAAAAGTAGTAGCTCTTCGTGCTCTTAAAGCCTAGTAAAATGCTTTCAGTAAATTGTGTTATATTTGCTTTATAATAGGAAAACTCAGAGCAAGTTAAATGTTACATGACTAATAACATAAACAATTGACATAACTCTGTCTGAATTCCATCTAATCATGCCTAAATGACATACTTTCTTATTTCTTTTTTTTTTTTTAATTTTTGGCCACGTTGGGTCTTCGTTGCTGCATGTGGTCTTTTCTCTAGTTGCGGCGAGCCCCCGCACGGGCTTCTCACTGTGGTGGCTTCTCTTGTTGCAGAACACTAGTTCTAGGCGCACAGGCTTCAGTAGCTGTGGCACGTGGGCTCAGTAGCTGTGGCTCACAGGCTCTAGAGCACAGGCTCAGTAGTTGTGGCACACGGGCTTAGTTGCTCTACAGCATGTGGGATCTTCCCGAACGAGGGCTCGAACCCGTGTCCCCTGCATTGGCAGGCAGATTCTTAACCACTGTGCCACCAGAGAAGTTCCTGATTTTTTTTTTTTAATCTGTGGGATAATATCTTAATGTCCTCAAAGGAATACATTTCTTTTGTTCTTACATTCCCTCATTACAATGCTATTAACTTATCATGTGTATTTTTCAGGCCTGATTGGCCAACGGCAAAGCAACTTCTTGGTGACTCTAACTTCCTGAGAAGACTTTTAGAATATGATAAGGAAAACATTAAGCCTCAAATCCTGGCAAAGCTTCAAAAGTATATTAATAATCCTGATTTCGTGCCTGAAAAAGTAGAGAAAGTATCCAAAGCATGTAAATCCATGTGCATGTGGGTAAGAGCGATGGATTTGTACTCTCGTGTAGTCAAAGAAGTCGAACCAAAGAGACAGAAACTCCGCACTGCACAGGTACGTCATCTGTGTTGTGATATTTTGTAGAATCAAAGGCCATGATCATCAATCATTCAAGCTCCCTTTGTGGTGCCGCTGAAACCCTACACAATATAGATAGTAGTCATGCTCTTGAAAATTAGTTTTTGTTTTAAAAAATAGCTAGCAAAGATTGTTTTTTTCAGAAATGACCTCTGAAATCAGCCCTCTTCCAGCATAAAAGGAAAGTAAGTCCTTAGTATATTCATATCGTCAGGCCTATGGTAATTTTTTACTTTATTTTAGCTCTAGCATCTGATACTCTATGTTTCTACTTGCTAAATACTCCCACACTTGATGAGATTCTGAAAACCAGCTTAACCCACAATTGGATGTGAGACCCCAAGAAGAACAAAGAATGATCATTTAGTGGAACAGGTTACCAAAAGAACCACAGTTATAGAGCAGGGGCTGGCAAATATTTTCTGTAAAAATCCAGACAGTAAATATTTTCAGCTTTGCCGGCTCTATGGTCTCTGTTGCGATTACCCAACTCTGCCGTTGCAGCACCAAAACAGCCATCAACAATTCAGACACAAGTTAAGTGTGGCTGTGCTCCAATATAACTTTATTTATGGTCATTGGAAGCCAAATTTCATAGAATTATCATGTGTTATGAAATACTATTCTTCTTCTGATTTTCCCCCCAACCATTTAAAACTGTAAAACCATTCTCAGCTCACAAGCCACACAAAAACAGGCAGTGGGCTAGATTTGGCCTGCAGGTCATAGTTGCAGACCCCTGCTCTAGAGAACTAGTTAGGAAAGATAGTTTTCACTATTGCATGAGTATTTCATTTGTTTTATCATTTAAAGTTAATAGTCCATTTTAGTAACTAATTCATCCTCAAACGCTTGGTACCTCTGTTTCTCTAATCCTTCTATGATTTATTTTGTTGGGCTTTGTTTTTGTTTTGTTTTGTTCTGGTTCTGCTTTTATATTTTATTCTCTCATATATGTTTTAACTTTGTATATCATATCACTATCTTTTAAGACAAACTCTTTTAAGAGAAAGAAAACATAAATCCTATTTTTTTTAAATAACCTATTATAAATGGGCAAATTTGACCTTCTTTGGGGGCCTGTTCCTATTTACTTGATTTTATTAGGCTGAACTTGATATTACAATGGCTACTCTGAGAGAAAAGCAAGCATTACTAAAAAAAGTGGAAGATCAAATACAGGCCTTACAACATGAATACAACAAAAGCGTGAATGAGAAAGAAAGTCTGGGTAAGTAACTCATAAAATTTATGCTGGTCAGGAAATGCCTGATCTTCAAAAGGAAAAAGAGTTTTCCGGCAGTCAGGTCTCAACCTCCATCCAGTATGTAGGGCATATTTGCATTAGATGGATGGCCTTAACCGTCTAGTATAACATTAGTATATTGTACATATTCAACTCCTATATCTGAATAAGGCTTTGGGGGGGAATGTTACATTATAACACAGAGCAGCACATGAATTTGATCCAGAAAATAAATACCACATGGGCAGAAAGAGAGCACTATCTTCAGCCAGAGTAAAGGAGTATCAAAAAGGAACTCTCAGCATGGAAGAGGCAAACTTGGACCTGGCTCTGAAATGGGTACTAGTGCTGAGTTGGTGCGAGGTTTCCCAGAGATGTATTGATGTCATTAGCTAAGTAATGCTCATTCCGCTATAAGCAGAAGCAGATGAATAAATTTCTTATACTGTAGGCAAATATTGAATAACATAACCCGGTTTTCTTTAAATTTTCTAGCAAAGACGATGGCCCTGACCAAAGCACGTCTGGTACGTGCTGGAAAGCTGACGGCTGCATTAGGAGACGAGCAAATCCGATGGGAAGAAAGCATCCAGAAATTCAGCGAGGAGATATCAAACATCATCGGGAATGTGTTCATAGCAGCAGCTTGTGTGGCCTATTATGGGGCCTTCACAGCCCAGTACAGGCAATCGGTGGGTAAACGTGCTTTCTGTGAGGAGGGGTGAGAAGCAGCTGAAACTGAGGGAGACGGGGTGTGTGTGTGTCATTTTTCCAAGTTTAGAGGGAGGTTCTCCATGAACCTTAGGTATTCATTCCACTGCCCCCAAGTCACTGATGGTTACCCCTAGGCTTTCCTTAACACAATCCCCCTTTTCCTCTCCCGCCTTAGAAAGTTACTCATCACTTGCTTACACAGGAACCTGAGGAAGAAAAAGAGACAGGGAGTCTTCCCGACTCAGGATCGAACTGGGATGAAGTGTTCTGAATTGGTGAGGGCCTGCTACAAAGGGCTCAACGATGGGAAAGAGCAGGAAACTGAATTATTTGGATATATTTGCAAACCACTTTTATGAAATGCCTTCGTAAAAATGTTTATCCCTGTCCTTGAGTTATAAAACCTGGTTGGTATAGGACTCATATAGATTCTATAGGAGCTCAGGGATCACCTGATGCCAAGCGGGCAGTGGGGCCAGGGGTGTTCTTGGGGGACAGACAGTTCCCTAGTGTGCATGACTGTGCCACCCGTTGAAGGAGGTGACATGCTAACACCCCTCTGCCCCATTTACTAATTGCCAGTAGCCCCCTTGGTCATTGTGGTAACTCCCAACTTCTCCACGTGCTGCCAGACTCTCCCACCTACACCCAAGGGTGAAGACTACTGTGACAACCCCTTTCTTTTCTACACGAGAAAACTGAGGTCCAGACAGGGCGTGGGACATGCCCAAAGCCACAGCTGGTTAACGGCGTAGTTCTATCCCCCCAGATCTCTTATTAGGCCACTTCTTGTGTCCTGTGCCCTGATGCCAGGATGCCTGTGGAGTCTGGTAGTGATCTCGGGTGGCCTCGGCCTGCAGCGGCTTGAAGCAGGGTTTCCGTTCCCGGCCAGCGATTGAGGTCGGGTCGCGGTGGTGAGAGCACTGAATCCTTGCCCCTAGACCAGTGGCCAGTGAAAAGGCCCTGGCCCTATGGCTTTGCAGAAAAAGAATTCCCAGAAAGTAGTGAGACAAGTAATTTATTAGGAGGAAAAAAGAGTACAGTACATGTGGATAGACACATGGGCAGGCTCAGAGAGAGTCACGCCCTCGTGGCAGTTTGAATCACTTTTATGGGGCATTTCTTCCGGGTTTCCTTTGGCCAATCATTTTGAGTTGCCTGGTTCAAAATATGTATTTGGTATAGCTCAGGATTTCCCATGTGTGCGTCCGCATCTCTTAGCCAAGATGAATTCTACCAAAGAGGCCTATGGGTAAGTGAGCATTAGTTGACCTCACTCCCCTTTTGACCTCCAAGGAGCCTTTCTGAGCATGTGTAGTCGGGGAGGTCTCCTGACTTCAAGAATGAGGAATATGTATCTCCTATCTGGGCAGGGCCCAGCCTCCTCTCTCAATTGTCCTGTCATTCCCAGCTGAGAATATCGGTCCACAGGAACAAACTCAAACCGTTTGCCCCTGGGGACCCGTCTCTCTCCTGCCTAAGTAGGACTTGTTGTGTGTATCTTCATTTACTGAGTATTCCTGACTCTATACAAGCTTTTCTCCTTCTACAGCTTATAGAGTGTTGGATCCAGGACTGTCAGTCTCTAGAGATCCCAATCAATCCTGCCTTCAGTCTCATTAACACTCTTGGCGAGCCCTACGAAATACGGCAGTGGAACACAGATGGGCTGCCCCGTGACCTGATATCAACGGAAAATGGCATTCTGGTCACTCAAGGGAGACGGTGGCCTTTGATGATTGATCCCCAAGATCAGGTGTGTAACCAGTGCTTCAGAGAAAGAGCAGCCTATTAACTCTGCTTAATATTGCACTATTACAAATTCTAAAAGTGGACTTTAACGTACTTGTAAGAATCTCGGAGATTCAGACCTAGAAAGAAGTTGAGATGTCTTCCGGTCCACGTCCCTCATTTTGTGGAGGCAGAAAGTAAAAAGGGAGGAGTCCAAGTGCTCTAAACACTTGATTTTTTAAAAATATTTTTATTGAAGTGTAGTTGATTTACAGTGCTGTGGTAATTTCTGCTGTACAGCAAAGTGATTCAGTTATCCATATATGTGTGTGTGTGTGTGTGTGTGTGTGTGTGTATACACACATATATATACGTTCTTTTTCATATTCATTTCCATTATGGTTTATCACAGGATATTGAATATAGTTCCTTGTGCTATACAGTAGGACCTTGTTGTTTATCCGTTCTATATATAATAGTTTGCATCTGCTAATCCCAAACTCCCAGTCCTTCCTTCCCCCACCTCTCCTCCCCCTCGGCAACCACAAGTCTGTTTCTGTTTCATAGATAAGTTCATTTGTGTCATATTTTATATTCCACATATAAGTGATATCATGTGGTATTTGTCTTTCTCTTTCTGACTTACTTCACTTAGTATGATAATCTCTAGGTCCATACATGTTGCTTCAAATGGCATTATTTTGTTCTTTTTTGTGGCTGAATAATATTCCATCATATATATGTACCACATCTTCTTTATCCATTCATCTGTCGATGGACATTTATGCTGTTTCCATGCCTTGGCTATTGTGAGAAGTGCTGCCATGGACGTAGGGGTCTGCATACTTGATATTGATTGCGTTTGTTTAGGGGGTTGACTATTTGTTTTCTGTGGGAGCAGAAATTCATTCCTGTCCTTGTTCTTTGTTCCTAAGTGGTCTAAGGAGTGAGAATGAAGTTAAGGTGTGATGAATTTTAGGTCAAGCCTGCCTGGAATTTACAGAATCCCATTATCTGAACTTAAGTCCATGGATCAGTTGTTCTACATGGGGTTTAGAAAAAGGAATCCATTTGAAAGCAAGGGAGACAAGCTTGAACACCTTAAGCATGAGCTTTTTTCCTAGATGGGTCTTTTCTTCATTTGCCCCAAATTTGAACAAAAGCAAGAATCCCAAACATTAGATTTAAAAGGTATTTTTATTTGCAATGGGAGTGGTATATTTTTATCTTTTTCTTATCTTTCAAACTTGTTTCTAGATTGAACAAAATTTCTAAACTTTAAAAACTTCCACTTTTTTCAGACTCGAAAGTAAACATCCTGCTTTGTGCTTTCTCATACAGGCAAACCGTTGGATAAGAAACAAAGAAAGCAAAAATGATTTAAAGGTCATTAAACTCACGGATAGTAATTTCTTACGCACACTTGAAAATTCAATCCGACTTGGTTTACCCGTCTTACTGGAAGAGGTTTGCTTTTTACTTTTCTTTTCTTACTTTCCAGCCTTCAGATCACATCTGGAATCCTATACAGGCCATGTCTGCCTCACACTAAAGACCCCAGTCAGCGCACTTTTCTAGCTGGTCAAACCAATTGCTTTTCTCCTTAAACAATACACTCTCGAATGGGGAGCAGTCTGTGATTGATCGAATATTTGGAAGCTATTCCTTTGGTGTTAAGTGGGTTAGGCTCTGTTTTCTAACACTGCTGATTCTCAGGCCTCGTGTGGATCTTGATCGTTAGCGGCCCCGAAAACTCAAAGCAGCAGTGTCATCAGGGAGTATCTCCTCGCACACCTGTGATGTAAAGCCAGTAAAACACCCCAAAGGGCATAAACATTATTTTCCACTTAGACATAAAGTCAGAATTAGATTAAGTGGTATGATATAAACTTTTATTTTTAAAAAATTGATGTTTGTTGAGTCTACATGCTTTATTTCCTCAATGGCAAACAATACAGATGTGGTTCTTGCCCTTAGTAGTTTACGATCTAGTTGGGGACAGAGATAATAACCTGAGAAAAGAGAGAGGAAATGAGACAGAAAGGGAGGAAGAGAACTTGCAGTAGGGGCTTTGAAGGGACAAGCCCAGTGCTGACATAGCCAATAAGGGGTTGGGGGGAGCTAAAGTAGATGCATGGCTACAGGTGTTATAACATTTAAGCTGTGACCTACGTGATGAGCTCGCCATGGGAGGAGCTCAGAGAGATGGGCTTTCCAGGCAAAGGGGACAGCATTTACAATGGCCTTGGGCACAAAAGAAACTGGGTAATAATTATGGTTTATTTCCCTAATTTCCCATTCTATTTTATGAGAAGGATGAGTAATTGAACACTGTGAGCTGAGCCTCAGTGTAACCGTGTCTAGAAGGATCTCTGCTGCAACAGAATGGCGAGAAACCCAAAAAAGACTGCGGACCTGGGGCAGCTTAGCTGCAGCCCTGGCACGGTGCCTGGAATAATCAGTAATATTAGCAACAGCTACCACTCACTGAGTGGTCGCTGCATGCCAGACTCTGTTGTTGGTATTTAACGTATATTAACTCTTTAATTCACACTGCAACCTTACAAGGTGGTTACTACTATTATCCCATTTTACTGATGAGGAAACTGAGGCACAGAAAGGTTACGTATACCATCGGAGCAGCCTTGACCATCTAGAAAATCCACAACAAGTTACCATGCTCCCAGCTCAAGCTACAAAAAGCACAGGAAGCTTCCATGTGTGGCTCGTGGCCTTGACCAAAATGGGCAAAGTTCTGTAATGGGTCCCAGGCCCCCATTCAAACCCTGAAGTTACAGGAGAGAGTGAGGTCTCCAAAAATCCTTGGCCCAGTTTTGTTAGCCCCAAACTCGTTTCTTTTTTTTTTAATGTGGACCATTTATTTATTTGGCTGCATCGGGTCTTAGTTGCAGCACCCAGGATCTTCATCGTGGTGCTCAGGCTTTTCTCTAGTTGTGGCGCACGGGCTCTAGAGCACGCAGGCTTAGTTGCCCCACAGTATGTGGGGTCTTAGTTCCCTGGCCAGGGATTGAACCCGCATCCCCTGCATTGGAAGGTGGATTCTAAGCCGCTGTGCCACCAGGAAAGTCCCCTAACTGGATTCTTAAACCCCAGTTTATGTCGTGACACAGGAGGTCCTGAGGGAATTTCTTTTCTCATGGCAATGGACAAAAGACTTTCTGTGACGTTTTACCCCTGGAGAGCAGAGCCTCTTAGCTGTAGCTGCATGCTCTTGGGAGTGAGGAATGGGGCCCTCGTTAGAGCGGGGCCAGGAAGAGGACACTCTGACGGGGCCTTTCCTGCTTTCCGTGACTTGGTGTCATTCGGATTGTACACCTAGCTGCTTTCTACATTTGTGGGGTGGTATTTTCAGACTTTGTCTCCACCCAATCATGGGTGTGAAATCGAGTTAATCGACCTCAATCAGCATTTTTTAATGAAATAGAATAGACTTTTGCTTGTTTGTTTTTAATTCACCTGTATTTGTAACAACTTGTAAAGCAGAATGTGACTTAAGCACTACATTTCATACAGGTCTTTTGTCTCCTTAGGTAGGTTTATTCCTAGATATTTTATTCTTTTTGTTGCAATGGTAAATGGGAGTATTTTCTTAATTTCACTTTCAGATTTTTCACCATTAGTGTATAGGAATGCAAGAGGTTTCTGTGCGTTAATTTTGTATTCTGCTACTCTACCAGATTCATTGATTAGCTCTAGTAGTTTTCTGGTAGCATCTTTAGGATTCTCTATGTATAGTATCATGTCATCTGCAAACAGTGACAGCTTTACTTCTTCTTTTCCGATTTGGATTCCTTTTATTTCTTTTTCTTCTCTGATTGCTGTGGCTAAAACTTCCAAAACTATGTTGAATAAGAGTGCCGAGAGTGGGCAACCTTGTCTTGTTCCTGATCTTAGTGGAAATGGTTTCAGTTTTTCACCATTGAGAAGCATGTTGGCTGTGGGTTTGTCATATATGGCCTTTATTATGTTGAGGTAAGTTCCCTCTATGCCTACTTTCTGCAGGGTTTTTATCATAAATGGGCATTGAATTCTCTGCATCTATTGAGATGATCATATGGTTTTCCTCCTTCAATTTGTTAATATGGTGTATCACGTTGATTGATTTGCGTATATTGAAGAATCCTTGGATTCCTGGGATAAACCCCATTTGATCATGGTGTATGATCCTTTTAATGTGCTGTTGGATTCTGTTTGCTAGTATTTTGTTGAGGATTTTTGCATCTATGTTCATCAGTGATATTGGCCTGTAGTTTTCTTTCTTTGTGACATCTTTGTCTGGTTTTGGTATCAAGGTGATGGTGGCCTCATAGAATGAGTTTGGGAGTATACCTCCCTCTGCTATATTTTGGAAGAGTTACTGGGCATATACCCTGAGAAAACCATAATTCAAAAAGAGTCATGTACCACAATGTTCATTGAAGCTCTATTTACAATAGCCAGGACATGGAAGCAACCTAAGTGTCCATCAACAGATGAATGGATAAAGAAGATGTGGCACATATATACAATGGAATATTACTCAGCCATAAAAAGAAACGAAACTGAGTTATTTGTAGTGAGGTGGATGGACCTAGAGTCTGTCATACGGAGTGAAGGAAGTCAGAAAGAGAAAAACAAATACCGTATGCTAACACATATACATGGAATCTAAAAAAAAAAAAATGGTCATGAAGAACCTAGGGGCAAGAGGGGAATAAAGACGCAGACTTACTAGAGAATGGACTTGAGGATATGGGGAGAGGGAAGGGTAAGCTGGGACAAAGTGAGAGAGTGGCATGGACATATATACACTACCAAACGTAAATTAGATAGCTAGTGGGAAGCAGCCGCATAGCACAGGGAGATCAGCCCGGTGCTTTATGACCACCTAGAGGGGTGGGATAGGGAGGGTCGGAGGGAGGGAGACGCAAGAGGGAAGAGATATGGGGGTATATGTATATGTAAAACTGATTCACTTTGTTATAAAGCAGAAACTAAGACACCGTTGTAAAGCAATTATACTCCAATAAAGATGTTCAAAAAAAGCACTCCCTTTCCACTCACAAAACTTGCTCTGAGTCACTTTTCAAACGGCTTTACAACATGCCTAGGTAGGCTTATAATTTTCCTACTCTAAACATTACTTTTCTTTGGAAAACAAGCCCTATGGATAGCTACTCCCATCAAGTTGGTTCAGTCGAACATACTAAGTTCTAGAGGCCTGGCACATGCAGTCCATAAATACAGGAGATGGAAGGTTTAAAAAGTAGATCCCAGAAGATGAAAGTTGCTTTAACAAGTATTTTTCTTGTAAACATCAAGGTATATACTTCAGAACACTTCAGTGATAAAAGATTTTGTCTACTAAAGAATCTGCTTGATAGCTAAACACTTCAGACCACGAAGTTAACATAGGTTGCATACACTTTACAATAAACGCTACTTCGGTCTGTTAAAATAAGCCAACGTGAAACTAGAAAAGAAAAACTAGCTCTGTTTTAGTGCCTGAAGTATCACAGTATCTCACTTAGTAGAAAGAAATCTTATCTTCCCCTTAAGTAGTTGTCGTGCCATACAGATTTTTAAATGTTAACAAACATAAAGAAATACTTGAAAGCATATTATCAGAGGAAATGGAGACAGAGTGTTGAACATGTAGCCAAGTAATCCTCAGGTAGAGCTTAGTCTACTTCTTCCACACGGGATGTGTCGTAGAATAGACTTTAAAAAGCACAAAATTATATCGTGGATAGTAAGGGAAACCTTATCTCATAAACTTTTGTTTTAAGAATTTGCATGCTTGGGTACCATATCACAATATGAAATAGATTTGTTAACTATTGATTACATCAAATTTTGACAGAGCCCCCCTCACATACATGCTGTACAAAGATGTTTGTCATGGGGTCTGTGGGCAATGTGTGCATGCCCAGCTTCTTACCAAAAATCAGATTTGCTCTGGGGGGAAAAAAAATTGCTGTCATGTAGAATAAAGATCCACAGACTTCTATAAAGAGCCAGATATTTTAGGTTTTTCAGGTCACATACAGTCTCTGTACAAATATTCTTCTTTGTTTTATTTAGTTTGGGGGCTTTGTTTGTTTGTTTTACAACCCTTTAAAAAGGTAAAAAACATTCTTAGCTCAAGAGCTATACAGAAACAGGCCCCAGAGGACCAGATAGGCCTGCAAGCTGGAGACTGCAGCTCCTGACTTAGAAAAACCATGAAGGTGAACAGAGCTTCCTTTGTCTGGGGTCTGTTCAAGGACCACCCTGTGGGCTCTTCTTTCTTAGCTGCTTTCTCTTGGGGCCGAATCATGTGTAAGTTTAGTCCAAATAAATATATGTCCTTCCTATGCTCTTATCTCTTTAGAGTATCAATCCCTGGAAAATGTACACTGTTAGAGGTAGTGAGAGGAGTTTAAGAAATATCCATAAGATCACAGAAAAATTGCCCGTTCAGAGTAAAGTCTGAGGCCTAAGAACTTTGGAAAACTTGCTGCCATCCATTTAATGACTTGTTTTTTTATATTTTTGTTTTGATGTTTAAGCTTAGAGAGATCCTGGATCCAGCTCTGGAACCCGTCCTTTTGAAACAGACTTTCATCAGTGGTGGACGAGTGCTCATTCGCCTTGGAGACTCGGACATTGATTACGATAAAAACTTCAGGTTCTATATGACGACCAAATTGCCAAACCCTCACTACCTGCCTGAGGTACGAGCTGCCGGCCTGAGAGGGTTTTAATGGTGTAATAGGTCTCCCACCTCTTCCCCTCTGCCACACCCTTCCTCCCCCCATCCTCCACTCGCTTCTCTTCTGAGTCCTGACCCTGATTCCAGTCGCCCTTCTGCTCACCTTCTGGTTGGAACTCAAATCCCTCCCCGCTTGGCCCCCAGGCCCCGCCCTGTCTCACTGCCCTGTGCTCCTTTTCGGCCCCTGCCTTGTTCTCCCAGGTCGCCAGCCGCTCCTCGGGACACGGGACACCACTCCCTTCTAATCATTCTTCTCTCTCCTCAGAACGATGCCATTTGTCCCCTCTTATTGTGGCTGAGAAATGAATCAGAGCCTAAGAGAGCCTCTGGGGGAGGGGGTACCCGTCAGTGTCTAAGTGTGCAGGTGCCCAGCAGACAGCCTGCTTAAGGACTCCGGTGACCGGCAACATTGCAGTATCATGATTCTAACATCCAGTGTCTGTACTTAGAGTTCTGGGGAAGGGGCATCTTGTCCCTTCCCCTTCCTCATGCTCTCAGACTATTTGAAGGGAGCTGTGTGAAGCCCACATCCATACACAGGTCTCTGAACCACGGTAAGATCCAGAAGAAGCCCTACTCTTGTGCTGCAGAGCCCAAGGCAGTTGTAACAGAAATGAAGAGAGCTGGGACCCCTTTCTCCCTTCCCGCAGGGGGCGCAGAGGGGCAGCTCTACCCCAGCAAAGCCTGCTGCAGACTCTGGTCCAGGCACAGCCACTCACTCTGTGGGGTCTTCCCTGCCCCACGGGCCTCCCCTTCTCTAATGGGGCCCAAGCAGTGAGGGAAGGGACTTCAATCAGAACTTCAGTCCTCCATCCTCCACTAAAAATCATCTTGGGATACAGCATTCCAAAGAGTATCATTTCATTTTAGTTACTGAATTCCTCATAGCTGTCTGTCTTCCCTAGATGTGTTCTGGTTGAATGAAATTGACACATTTCTTGCATAAAATGAGGGAAATGCTACTGATATTAAAAGCCTAGGTCAGGGTTTTCCTTGTCGACCTCAAGCAGTTTAATTACACAGCTGCTGCCAGAGCTCATATCCCAAGTTCCCTTTTAGAGTTGAGAAAAGTGACCCATGTCCTGACTCACAGCCTTTGGTTTCTCACTTTACTTAACTTTTGAGAGGGAACATCACACACCTCCCCAATACCAGCTCTGTGACTGCAGGTAAATTATTCCATTTCTTGGATCCTTGAGTCAATCAACTATAAAGTGGAGACAAAGGCCACTTCAAGGATTTGTTTATGAAGATTAAATAAGAATTATGTGTGTAGATAAAAAACAAGGTCCTACTGTATAGCACAGGGAACTATATTCAATATCCTGTGATAAACCATAATGGAAAAGAATATTTAAAAAGTATGTATATGTATAACTGAATCACTTTGCTGTACAGCAGAAACTAACACAACATTGTAAATCAACTATACCTCAATAAAATAAAATAAAAATTTTAAAGAATAATGTGTATACGGACTTCCCTGGCGGTCCAGTGGTTAAGAATCTGCCTTCCAATGCAGGGGATGCAGGTTCAATCCCTGGTTGGGGAACTAAGATCCCACATGCCACGGGGCAACTAAGCCTACACCGCAACTACGCCTACACCGCAACTACTGAGCCTGTGCACTCTGGGGCCCATGCACCACAACGAAAGATTCCGCATGCTGCGACAAATATCCCACATGCCACAACTAAGAGCCAACACAGCCAAATAAATAAATAATTTAAGAAAAGAATAGTGTGTATAAAATATATGACATTCAAACACTCTTATTATATTTGTGATTTTTGCTGTTGACTTATTCAATAACATCAGAATATTATAGTAACATTTTTTCATAAAAAGTATGAGACAAAGTATGTAAAGCTCTATGTATTATTAATAAGATCATCTTTTTAACAAAGACAAACTAAGTGAAAGTCGCTATAACTAAGTGATTTTTATTAGCATATATAGTCCTCACAAATACCCTATGCATTGTTCCTATTTTCCCAATTTTTAAGGATCAGGACCTGAACCTCAGAATGGACTGGCTTGTCCCACATCCCACATACACTGAAGGGTACAGCTAGCATTTGATCCCTGCTTCTTTCTAACCCTTCACTGGCTCACCTTTCCTTAAAACATCATTCTCTAATGGTGGCTTGAGATGGTTTGAGAAATGGTTTGAGAAACAAGATTATCAATCATGGTAGCAGGGAAAATCACATTATAATTTTGTGAGACTAGGATTTTATTGCTTGCTGTGTGTGGGGGTAGCGAGTTCACCATTAGACCCAGGATACAACCAGCTGGGTAATAATGAGCCCTATTCTAATAAAGAAAGCAGTTCCTACTTTATTAGTCTGAACTGATTACTCTATGCTTCTCTTCTAGGTGTGCATCAAAGTTACCATCATCAATTTCACTGTAACCAAATCAGGTCTGGAGGATCAGTTGTTAAGGTAAAAGAAAGGGGATGGGGGGGCAAAGGTTTCCTAATATTTTGTTTAGAAATTTTGACTAAGAAAAAGATTAGCTCGCAAATAGAGGATGGGAGCAAATGATGAAAGAACAAGTGAGGGGAGACGTAAGTTCGCATGTTTAAATGGGAGAGGCTAGAGGTAAAGCACCTTTTTTAGGTGTGACCAAGAATCACTTCACGGAGGTGATGGAATTTCAGAGTCTCCCATGTCGGGTTGGAAAGAACGTTCCAGGCACCATTTCAGCTTGGCACAAGCAACCGTTAGAGACAGAAATTGAATGACTAGAAGACATCAAGCACTGAGCAGGTTTTCCTAAGAGAAGATGAGAAGAAGCCATGGGAGCTGTGGGGTGCAG
This sequence comes from Phocoena sinus, assembly GCF_008692025.1. NCBI lineage: Eukaryota > Metazoa > Chordata > Mammalia > Artiodactyla > Phocoenidae > Phocoena > Phocoena sinus. The sequence continues at coordinate 75,496,811 of NC_045775.1, forward strand.
TTCTCTGAAATACAAGGTAAATAATCAGAACTTATACATAGTGCTTTGAATAGCCACTGGGACACCCAGCAAAAGAGGGCCTTGTGCATTAGGATGTGGCTGGTAGCATTAGTATTCAGCTAAGTAGTATTCAGGATAAGAACAATGAGAAATAGGAAAAGAAAAATAGAAGAAACTTCAGGGCCCTGACAAAGACCTAATTTAGGTCTCGTCACTTTGGCATCAGTGATGTCGTGCGGCTTGAGAAGCCTGAGTTGGAAGAACAAAGGATTAAGCTCATTGTGAGGATCAATGCTGACAAAACCCAGCTGAAAGCTATCGAAGAGAAAATCCTGAAAATGCTCTTCACATCTGAGGGAAATATTCTGGACAATGAAGAACTTATTGACACACTCCAGGACTCAAAGGCAAGTAAAATATTTTTATTATTTATAGAAAGTGTGTTAATTTGGGCTTCCCTGGTGGCGCAGTGGTTGAGAATCTGCCTGCCAACGCAGGGGACACTGGTTCGAGCCCTGGTCCAGGAAGATCCCACGTGCCGCGGGAGCAGTTAAGCCCGTGCACCACAACTAACTGAGCCTGCGCTCTAGAGCCTGCGAGCCACAACTACTGAAGCTTACGCGCCTAGAGCCCATGCTCTGTAATGAGAAGCCACCGCAACGAGAAGCCTGTGCACCACAACAAAGAGTAGCCCCTGCTCACCGCAGCTAGAGTATAATTGCTTTACAATATTGTGTTAGTTTCTGTTGTATAACAAAGTAACTCAGCTATACGTACACATATGTCCCCATATCCCCTCCCTTTTGCATCTCCCTCCCACCCTCCCTATCCCACCCCTCTAGGTGGTCACAAAGCATGGAGGTGATCTCCCTGTGCTAACCTGCAGAGTCTTTTAAAGCAAGAGCGGTAGCCACCCCCGAGATGCCGGGGCAGACACAATAAAGGGCCTGGCTAGCAGGCCCCTCACCAACCGAAGGAAAGGTAGATAAAATGTAACAACCGCTCTTCTTGTCTGCATTTTTCAAACAAGGCATGTCACATAAAGAACTGGGACAAGATATAAGTTGAAAGAAACGACACAATTACATACACATATTAATGTCACCCCACTTCAGGAAGCTTCCCTGGGTCTTCCCAGCTGGAATGAAGGGCTTCCTTCTTGGAACACCTGACTCCTTATCTGCACCTCTAATACAGCACTTGCCACTGTTTACCTTATGTCATAGCTATCCAATTACATGTCTTTTCTCTTCTGTTAGGTTGTTAAGTTCCCTGCAGCAAGAATCTATTTTACAAATTGTATGAGTTCTTGGCTTTCCCCTTTGCCAGCTCAGAAACCCATTTTCCTGGGTCTGCTAAGTTGTTACCACCCTTCTGTCTGCTATTTCCTCTTCCGTTCCTCCCATTTTTGTGGATTTGCAGTGTTTTTTAAAAATCCCTTCACTATAACTCTGTCATGGTTTCAGTAAGGAGTAAAGGTACATGTATTCTGACTGCCATCTTTATCTGTCAACTAGTTTCTGTTTGCAAGGATTTACCTTGAAGAGGTCCTTTCTGTAGAGTAGAGACAGGACTGATTGCTCCTGGGCTGCATTTCCTGCCACTTCCTGCCTGTAGTTCATACTCCCCTAAATTCCCAGAGGCCTCATTTAAAACTAGGTCTATCTTCCCTCACCACTGTGGAAGCCTCAAGTCTCTAGGACATAATGTCTATAAGTAGTTACTAAACTCAACTGAGGTGTATAGTCTTCCTAGTATTCTCTGGCCAAAAGAAAAAAATGGCTCGCTTTGCTTTCTCTTTAGCCCTGGGTTCTGCATTATCAGGGCCTGTGCTCACCAGGGAATAAAGCATTGTTTGTGGGTAGATCTCCATAATTCAACTGCTCCCATGTCAACCTCCCTTTTTCTACTCAGGTGTAAAGACTTTAGTTGAGTCCAGTATTGAGACTGGTGTTTCTCACTCAATTCTACCCTTTCTTGCCTCCTCAGGTTCCTAAGGGGTCAACATGGGGAGAATGTGAACCTTTGATTCCGGGGCACAGCTTCTGCACCAAGTCCCTCCCCCCACCATAGTGGGCTGGGGAGGACAGTCTAGACTTAGCCACTAACCACGTGCGGCTGTTGAGCCCTTGAAACGTGACTAGTCTGCACTGAGATGTGTTGTTAAATACACACCAGATGTCCAAGTCTTAATCCCCACAAATGCAAAAGTATCTCAATAAATTTTTATGTTGATTATATATTGATATATATCAAGATAGATTGGATTATATTGGGTTAAATATATTGTAAAAATTCATTTTACTTGTTTCTTTTACTTTAAGTTAGAAAAGTTAGAATTGTATTTGTGGCTCACATTATATTTCCAGTGGGCAGTGTGGCTCTAGACAGGAACCCGATGATCCCCTTCAATAGTGCAAATACTGACCAGCGAGCCCATAGTGATTGTTCACAGTCCATGCCCTAGACTCTGTGACTTCTTTGAGACACAGGATCTCCCAACCTAGGGATGTCCACACCTGAAGAAGATGAGGGGGAGGGGGAGAACAAGGACAGACAGCCATAGGGAAAGACAGAGAGACTGAGGGAGACAGAGAAAGGTACCTTGGAAAGCCCACTGGCCAGAAGGCTCCCCAGAACCACAAACCCAAAAGACAGAAAACCAAAAGAACAGCAACACACCTTGTAAACGTCTCCAACTTACTTACATTTTACAACCCTTCACAAACGACAGCTTCTACCCCTGAGTTTCCCTGTCTACACCTGAGATGCCAGGAAAAGAGAGAGAACGTTAGACTTGCTTGTTATTCGAGAGTGGGATGTGGTACCACTTCCTTCCAGCCTCTCTCCACCTGCCTCTTGTGGGCAGTTTCATGGGTGTCCCTTCTCCCTTCATACCTCCTTTTATTACGGGAGCCCAGAATCATTTGAGGACAAGGAAACTGGGGAGCAACTGGGTGTTAGAGTTTCCATGTCAGAAGTTATCCAGGCTCCAGGCTCTGAGAAGTTCTGCTCCACTTCTTCCTGGGCTCCTTGTGTTGCCTATTTCCATTTGCCCATCCCTAACTCTGCCTGGAAAGGAGGTCAGCTTGGCCAGAAGAAGGTCATTGAGTCCTGAGACTCAGTCATCTGTCTGGGGGTCCCCTTATTATAATCACAAATTCATCATCTCCTTCTTTCCTTCCCAGACCTAACTGGATATGTTCCCAAAATCCCACCATTTTTTGGAAACAGATCCTTAAGAACTTGTTTTCTTGTGTTTATTCAGATCACTTCCGGTGCCATTAAAATCAGGCTGAAGGAAGCAGAGTCCACTGAACAGATGATAAACGCTGCTCGTGAGAAGTATCGTCCAGTGGCCACTCAAGGCTCTGCTTTGTACTTTGTTATTGCGAGCCTCTCGGAAATAGATCCTATGTATCAGTACTCACTAAAATATTTTAAACAGGTAAGTGTGTTGTTGCTGTTGTTAGTGAAATTTATCACTGGCTTCTCTTTAAACCCTGTTGAGTTACTTCCTGCCTCAGGCAAATCATGAGTTTAGTTATTGGATAAAATCTTCCAAGAGTTTGAGTTCAGACTGTGGGTTAAGCACAGCCCTTAAAGACTCAGGTGCCCGGTATGCACAGAAAAATCCACAGAGGATGAAAAGAAAGCTTCTTTGCACGTTTCATTTTTTCTCTTGGCTTCTCAACTAACAGCTTGCTTGTTTTCCTTCTTACCTGCTTTTCTTTTCTTTAAAGAGTCCCAACTCCATTCTATTTCTCTATACTTTCTCTCCAGTAATACAGCTTCCTTTCCACTGTTAGAGTTTTCTGTGTTGCATCCCAAGTCTCAGATAGCTCTGACCTTATGCAGATTGGTTTCTGTATCTTCTTTTTTTCCAGAACTTGTTATAAAACTGGCTCTCCTCCCAACCCCTGGGTTTTATTTACAGGGGTTTTACTTGCCTTGTCCCCTTTCCTGTGTTCCTTTCCTACTTTCACCATGTAACTGGGAGAATTCCTTTGTTTATTTATGGTTTCTCCACCTGGTCTCCTATTCACAGTTTAATTTTCTCTGATGTCCCGTGAGTAGGATATTTTCAACTCTCATCCTCTTTTTTAATTTTTTTTTCCATATCCCTTTTTTTAGCATCTTTATTGAAGTATAATTGCTTTACAATGGTGTGTTAGTTTCTGCTTTATATCAAAGTGAATTAGCTATACGTATACATATATCCCCATATCTCCTCCCTCTTGTGCCTCCCTGCCACCCTCCCTATCCAATCCCTCTAGGTGGACACAAAGCACCAAGCTGATCTCCCTGTGCTATGTGGCTGCTTCCCACTAGCTATCTGTTTTACATTTGGTGGTGTATATATGTCCATGCCACTCTCTCACTTCGTCCCAGCTTACACTTGCCCCTCCCCATGTTCTCAAGTCCACTCTCTACATCTGCGTCTTTATTCCTGTCCTGCCCTTAGGTGCCTCAGAACCTTTTTATTTTATTTTATTTTACTTTTAGATTCTATATATATGGTATTTGTTTTTCTCTTTCTGACTTACTTCACTCTGTATGACAGACTCTAGGTCCATCTACCTCACTATAAATAACTTAATTTCGCTTCTTTTTATGGCTGAGTAATATTCCATTGTATATATGTGCCACATCTTCTTTATCCATTCATCTGTAGATGGACACTTAGGTTAATCCCATGTCCTGGCTATTGTAAATAGAGTAGCAGTGAACATTGTGGTACATGACTCTTTCTGAATTATGGTTTTTTCAAGGTATATGCCCAGTAGTGGGTCGTATGGTAGTTCTATTTTTAGTTTTTTAAGGAACCTCCGTACTGTTCTCCATAGTGACTGTATCAATTTACATTCCCACCAACAGTGCAGGAGGGTTCCCTTTTCTCCACACCCTCTCCAGGATTTATTGTTTCTAGATTTTTTGATGATGTCCATTCTGACTGGTGTGAGGTGACACCTCACTGTAGTTTTGATTTGCGTTTCTCTGGTGATTAATGATGTTGAGCATTCTTTCATGTGTTTGTTGGCAACCTGTATATCTTCTTTGGAGAAATGTCTGTTTAGGTCTTCTGCACATTTTTGGATTGGGTTTTTTGTTTTTTTGATATTGAGCTGCATGAGCTGCTTGTAAATTTTGGAGATAAATCCTTTGTCTGTTGATTCATTTGCAAACATTTTCACCCATTCTGAGGGTTGTCTGATGTCTTGTTTATGGTTTCCTTTCCTGTGCAAAAGCTTTTAAGTTTCATAAGGTCCCATTTGTTTATTTTTGTTTTTATTTCCATTTCTCTAGGAGATGGGTCAAAAAGGATCTTCCTGTGGTTTATGTCATAGAATGTTCTTCCTATGTTTTCCTGTGAGAGTTTTACAGTGTCTGACCTTACATTTAGGTCCTTAATCCATTTTGAGTTTATTTTTGTGTATGGTGTTATGGAATGTCTAATTTCATTCTTTTACATGTAGCTATCCAGTTTTCCCAGCACCACTTATTGAAGAGGCTGTCTTTTCTCCATTGTATATTCTTGCCTCCTTTATCAAAAATAAGGTGATATGTGTGTGGGTTTATCTCTGGGCTTTCTATCCTGTTCCATTGATCCATATTTCTGTTTTTGTGGCAGTACCATACTGTCTTGATTACTGTAACTTTGTAGTATAGTCTGAAGTCCAGGAGCCTGATTCCTCCAGCTCTATTTTTCTTTCTCAAGATTGCTTTGGCTATTTGGGGTCTTTTGTGTTTCCATACAAATTGTGAAATTTTTTGTTCTAGTTCTGTGAAAAATGCCAGTGGTAGTTTGATTGGGATTGCATTGAATCTGTACATTGATTTTGGTAGTATAGTCATTTTCACAATGTTGATTCTTACAATCCAAGAACATGGTATATCTCTCCATCTTTGGTATCATCTTGAATTTCTTTCCTCAGTGTCTTATAGTTTTCTGCATACAGGTCTTTTGTCTCCTTAGGTAGGTTTATTCCTAGGTATTTTATTCTTTTTGTTGCAATGGTAAATGGGAGTATTTCCTTAATTTCTCTTTCAGATATTTCATCATTAGTGTATAGGAATGCAAGTGATTTCTGTGCATTAATTTTGTATCCTGCTACTTTACCAAATGCATAGATTAGCTCTAGTAGTTTTCTGGTCGCATCTTTAGGATTCTCTATGTATAGTATCATGTCAACTGCAAACAGTGACAGCTTTATTTCTTCTTTTCTGGTTTGGATTTCTTTTATTTCTTTTTCTTCTCTGATTTCCATGGCTAAAACTTCCAAAACTGTGTTGAATCATAGTGGTTAGAGTGTACACCCTTGTCTTGTTCCTGATCTTAGAGGAAATAAGTTCAGTTTTTCACATTGAGAATGATGTTGGCTGTGGGTTTGTCACATATGGCCTTTATTATGTTGAGGTAAGTTCCCTCTATGCCTACTTTCTGCAGGGTTTTAATAATAAATTGGTGTTGAATTTTGTTGAAAGCTTCTTCTGCATCTATTGAGATGATCATATGGTTTTTCTCCTTCAATTTGTTAATATGGTGTATCACACTGATTGATTTGCATATATTGAAGAATCCTTGCATTCCTGGGATAAACCCCACTTGATCAAGGTGTATGACCCTTTTAGTGTGCTGTTGGATTCTGTTTGCTAGTATTTTGTTGAGGATTTTTACATCTATGTTTGTCAGTGATATTGGCCTGTAGTTTTCTTTCTTTGTTACATCTTCGTCTCAGTTTAGTATCAGGGTGATGGTGGCCTTGTAGAATGAGTTTGGGAGTGTTCCTTCCTCTGCTATATTTTGAAAGAGTTTGAGAAGGATAGGTGTTACCTTTTCTCTAAATGTTTGATAGAATTCACCTGTGAAGCCATCTGGTCCTGGGCTTTTGCTTGTTGGAAGATTTTTAACCACAATCTCAATTTCAGTGCTTGTGATTGGTTTGTTTATATTTTCTATTTCTTCCTGGTTCAGTCTTGGAAGGTTGTGCTTTTCTAAGAATTTGTCCATTTCTTCCAGGATGTCCATTTTATGGCATATAGTTGCTCGTAGTAATCTCTCATGATCCTTGGTATTTCTGCAGTGTCAGTTGTTACTTCTCCTTTTTCATTTCTAATTCTGTTGCTTTGAGTCTTCTCCCTTTTTTTCTTGATGATTCTGGTTAATGGTTTATCAAGTTTGCTTATGTTCTCAAAGAACCAGATTTTAACTTTATTGATCTTTGCTATTGTTTCCTTCATTTCTTTTTCATTTATTTCTGATCTGATCTTTATGGTTTCTTTGCTTCTGCTAACTTTTGGAGTTTTTTTGTTCCTCTTTCTCTAATTGCTTTAAGTGTAAGGTTAGGTTGTTTATTTGAGATGTTTCTTGTTTCTTGAACTAGGCTTGTATTGCTACAGACTTCCCTCTTAGAACTGCTTTTGCTGCATCCCATAGGTTTTAGGTCATCATGTTGCCATTGTCATTTGTTTCTAGGTATTTTTTGATTTCCTCTTTAATTTCTTCAGTGATCTCTTGGTTATTAAGTAGTGTATTATTTAGCTTCCATGTGTTTGTATTCTTTACAGATTTTTTCCTGTAATTGATATCTAGTCTTATAGCATTATGGTCAAACAAGGTACTCGATACGCTTTCAATTTTCTTAAATTTACTAAGGCTTGCTTTGTGACCCAAGATATGATCTATCCTGGAGGATGTTCCATGAGCACTTGAGAAGAAAGTGTATTCTGTTATTTTTGGATGGAATGTCCTATAAATATCAATTAAGTCCATCTTGTTCAATGTATCATTTAAAGCTTGTGTTTCCTTATTTATTTTCATTTTGGATGATCTGTCCATTGGTGAAAGTGGTGTGTTAAAGTCTCCTACTATGATTGTGTTACTGTCGATTTACCCTTTTATGGCTGTTAACATTTGCCTTATGTATTGAGGTGCTCCTATGTTGGGTGCATAAATATTTACAATTGTTATGCATTCTTCTTGGATCGATCCCTTGATCATTATGTAGTGTCCTTCTCTGTCTCTTGTAATAGTCTTTATTTTAAAGTCTATTTTTCCTGATATGAGAAGTGCTACTCCAGCTTTCTTTTGAGTTCCCTTTGCATGGAATATCTTTTTCCATTCCCTCACTTTCAGTCTGTATGTATGTGTCCCTAGATCTGAAGTGGGCCTCTTGTAGACAGCATATATACAGGTCTTGTTTTTGTATCCATTTAGCCATTCTATGTCTTTTGGTGGGAGCATTTAATCCATTTACATTTAAGGTAATTATCGATATGTATGTTCCTATTACCATTTTCTTAATTGTTCTGGGTTTGTTATTGTAGGTCTTTTCCTTCTCTTGTGTCTCCTGCCTAGAGAAGTTTCTTTAGCATTTGTTGTAAAACTGGTTTGGTGGTGCTGAATTGTCTTACCTTTTGCTTGTCTGTAAAGGTTTTAATTTCTCCATCAAATCTGAATGAGATCCTTGCTGGGTAGAGTAATCTTGGTTGTAGGTTTTTCCCTTTCATCATTTTAAATATGTCCTGCCACTCCCTTCTGACTTGCAGACTTTCTGCTGAAAGATCAGCTGTTAATAACCTTGTATGTTATTTGTTGTTTTTCCCTTGCTGCTTTTAATATTTTTTCTTTGTATTTAATTTTTGATAGTTTGATTAATATGTGTCTTGGCATGTTTCTCCTTGGATTTATCCTGTATGGAACTCTCTGTGCTTTGTGGACTTGATTGACTATTTCTTTTCCCATATTAGGGAAGTTTTCAACTATAATCTCTTCAAATATTTTCTCAGTCCCTTTCTTTTTCTCTTCTCCTTCTGAGACCCCTATAATTCGAATGTTTCTTGTTTAATGTTGCCCCAAAGGTCTCTAAGACTGTCCTCAATTCTTTTCTTTCTTTTTTCTTTATTCTGCTCTGTGGTAGTTATTTCCACTATTTTATCTTCCAGGTCATTTATCTGTTCTTCTGCCTTAGTTATTCTGCTATTGATTCCTTCTAGAGGATTTTTCATTTAATCTATTGTGTTGTTCATCATTGTTTGTTTGCTCTTTAGTTCTTCTAGGTCCTTGTTAAACATTTCTTGTATTTTCTCCATTCTATTTCCAAGATTTTGGATCATCTTTACTATCATTACTCTGAATTCTTTTTTAGGTAGACTGCCTCTTTCCTCTTCATTTGTTTGGTCTGGTGGGTTTTTACCTTGCTCCTTCATCTGCTGTGTGTTTCCCTAAATTCTGATTTTGCTTAACTTACTGTGTTTGGGGGGGGTCTCCCTTTTGCAGGCAGCATGTTCGTAGTTCCTGTTGTTTATGGTGTCTGCCACCAGTGGCTAATGTTGGTTCAGTGGGTTGGGTAGGCTTCCTGGTGGAGGGTATTGGTGCCTGTGTTCTGGTGGATGAGGCTCAATCTTGTTTTTTCTGCTAATGGGTGGGGTTGTGTTCCTGTCTTGCTAGTTATTTGGCATAGGGTTTCCTGCACTGTAGCTTGCTGGTCGTTGAGTGGAGCTGGGTCTCAGCCTTGAGATGGTGATCTCTGGGAGAACTTTCACCATTTGATATTATGTGGAACCGGAAGGTCTCTGGAGCACCAAGACCCTGTCAGCCACATGGCTCAGAAGAAATGGGAGACAAAAAGAAAGAAAGAAAAAAAAATAAAGTTATTAAAATTAAAAATAAAAAATTTTAAAATTATTAAAAAGAAAAAAGAAAAAGAATGAAAGAAGAGAGCAACCAAACCGAAAAACGAATCCACCAGTGATAACAGGCACTAAAAACTATACTAAAAAACAAAACGGACAGACAGAACCCTAGGACAAATGGTAAAAGCAAAGCTAAACAGGCAAAATCACACAAAGAAGCATACACATACACACAAAAAGAGAAAAAGGAAATATATATATATATAAATAGAAGAGAGCAACCAAATCAGTAAACAAACCTACCAATGATAATAAACTCTAAATACTAAACTAAAATAAACATAAACCCAGAAACAAAACCCCAAGTCTACAGTTGCTCCCAAATTCCACCACCTCAGTTTGGGATGATTCATTGTCTATTCAGGTATTCCAGAGATGCAGAGTACATCAAGTTGATTGTGGAGATTTAATCCGTGGCTCCTGAGGCTGCTAGGAGAGATCTCCCTTTCTCTTCTTTGTTCTCACAGCTCCTGGGGTTCAGCTTTGGATTTGGCCCTGCCTCTGCCTGTAGGTCGCCTGAGGGCATCTGTTCCCTGCCCAGACAGGATGGGGTTAAAGGAGCAGCTGATTAGGGGGCTCTGGCTCACTCAGGCTGGGGAGAGGGAGGGGTATGGGATGCGAGGCGAGCCTGTGGCAGCAGCAGTTACAACAGCCGGAGGCATGCCATGTGTTCGCCTGGGGGAGTTGTCCCTGCATCATGGGACCCTGGCAGTGGCGGCCTGCACAGGCTCCCGGGAGGGTAGGTGTGGATAGTGACCTGTGCTTGCACACAGGCTTCTTAGTGGCTATAGCATCAGCCTTAGTGTTTCATGCCTGTCTCTGGGGTCCACACTGATAGCCGCAGCTTGCGCCCGTCTCTGGAGCTCATTTAGGCAGTGCTCCAAATCCCCTCTCCTTGCACACCCAGAAACAATGGTCTTTTGCCTCTTAGGCAGGTCCAGACTTTTTCCTGGACTCCCTCCTGGCTAGCTGTGGTGCACAAGCTCCCTTCAGGCTGTGATCACGCAGCCAACCCCAGTCCTCTCCCTGGGTTCTGAACTCTGAAGCCAGAGCCTCAGCTCCCAGCCCCCACCCATCCCAGTGAGCAGACAAGCCTCTCAGGCTGGTGAGTGCTGGTTGGCACTGATCCTCTGTGCAGGAATATTCTCCTCTTTTCCCTCCGCACCCCTGTTGCTGTGCTCTCCTCCGTGGCTCCGAATCTTCACCCCTGCACGCTCCCCGTCTCTGCCAGTGAAGGGACTTCCTAGAGTGTGGAAACTTTTCCTCCTTCACAGCTCCCTCCCCGAGGTGCAGGTCCCATCCCTATTCTTTTGTCTCTGTTTTTTCTTTTTTCTTTTGTCCTACCCAGGTACATGGGGAGTTTCTCACCTTTTGGGAAGTCTGAGGTCTTCTGCCAGTGTTCAATAGGTGTTCTGTAGGAGATGTTCCACGTGCAGATGTATTTCTGATGTATTTGTGGGGAGGAAGGTGATCTCCACATCTTACTCCTCCGCCATCTTGAAGGTCTCCCCGCTCTCATCCTCTTTTAGGCAGCATTCTAGTATCTCCCAAAAGCAAATTTAGTGTCACAAAACTTTGGCAAGCAATGTCAGTTTACCCGAAGATTTCCAGGGGAGACAGAGAGTTTGCATCACTCATCACACAGCAAAATGTATCAAGCATCCACAGGGGTCCCCTCTGTTCAGCTCTGGAGTTTCTCTCAGCCCATCCCCCACACGGCCTCTCTGGCTGTTTCCCATCTACCAGCTCCCATTCCCCTCTTGTATTCTTCCCTTTTATGTGCAGAGAGCAGTTTAGCTCACTCTGGCTTCTTTAATCATTATGTGCTCACACCCATAATACAATTCAAAGGTGTCTCCATACACACCACTCACAGTAGAAAACAGTAATAATTGTAAATAGATCCTCTTTCCCTGCCACACATCTTTACTTCCTGCTACATGCCCTTATACCTGTAGTCAGTGCTGGCTCTCACTCCGGAGGCCAGGCCAGCCCAGGCCTCATGTTTTTAAAACACTGCTCTGTCCTCTGGGGATCCAAAATGGATTTTCACAGACATTGCCCATCAAACACAGTTCAGGTTCCAAAGCCACATCCAACCTGTCCCTGTTCTGTCTCTAGAGCCACATTTCCCACTAGTCCTCTTCCAGCAGCCAAATGGATCCATTCACATTCCCTGGACTCCCCAGATGCTTCTGTGTTTATGACCCTCTCTGTTTAGAATGCCTTGCCTCCCAGATTAAGTGCCACCTTCTCATTAAGTGAAGCCTGTGGATAAGGCTGCAGTCTTCTGGGGCTGGATGTCCAAAATGGTCACTTATGTGGCTGGGATGTCAACTCCTACAGTCACCTCTCCATGTGGCTTGGGTGCTCACAACAGGGCTGCCCCAAGAGGGCAGCTCCCAAAAGCAAATGTTCTAAGAAGCCAAGGTGGAAGCTACAAGGCCTCTTCTGACCTAGCTTTGGATGTCAGGCAGCATCACTTGTGCTATAGTCTCTTGGTCAATGGAGTCACTAAACCTAGCCCAGATTCGAGAGGAGGGGATTTAGGCTCCACTTCTCCATGGAAGGAGTAGCAAACAATTTGCAGCAGTCTTTCTCCAACACATGTGAATGCCTCATGTGGAACTTCCACCACTCTGCCTGGGGCGGTGGGCTCTTCTCTCCTGCTGAAGTCTGACCTCCCAGAAGGCAGGAAGGAAGTCTCACCCAACCCTGCTTCCCCCCGTGGCGCTTAGCACCATATGACACATCATGAGTGTCTCATGAGTGAAGAGGCCGTTTGCATCCCTCCATTAGAAATGGCTGTTGAAATATTCAAACAATTTTTATTTACTAGACCAAGCTTGGTTTTTCCTCTAGATGTCTTGTTTGGTGGTCAGGGGGCCGGCAGCAATAGGAGCTGCAGGAGAGAACGGAAATGAAGAATTGAGAGAAATGAGAGGCATGTTGTGTAGACACACCTGGGCTCTCTTCCAACAAGAAGTGCATCTGCTGTAGCAGCCTTTAGAAGCCATTTCTACTCGGGTCACAGCTCAGTTCCTAAAGGCAGGGGTTGCCGTTCTCACGCCTCTTCCTTTAGTTGGTGGGTGTTAAAACAAGCAAGGTAAAGATTAGTAAATCCTTTAATTCTATCTAAATGACTTTGATAACACTTTTCTCATCCTGGGTGTTTTGGAATTCATGCTTTTCAAGGTTTTAAAATCTCCTTCAAGAATTAAAAATGAAGATGCCCTGAAAATATCTTGAGCCAACAGAAAAAGGGTTATAGGATGAATCATCAAAACACTGGAGTTTTGCTATTTGCAAGGGAAACTAGAAACCCAAAACACAATTGTAGGTGACAGCCCTGACCAGGACATCCTCTACCAAACCCATCCATAATTCCATTTCACACTGAAGTTATTTGGAGTGTGTCAAGATTCACCATGTTTTATTTTGGCACCGAACTTACCAGGTCTTCACTGGACTTTTAACTCTCTGCCTCTTGTCAGGTTCTTAAAGAAAACTCTTTGCTTCTAAGTGTATTAAAGCAAAAACTCCATTATTCTTTGTTGACCAAACTTTCCAGAGAATTAACAAGGCTTTCCCAGTTCTCTAGAATAAGTGAATGCTTCCTCCAAGCCCTTTTAATTTTAGGGAATGGAGGCCTATCTTCGGGTGAGGAGACAGACAGTCAGATCCTTTCCCCTTGTGCTCCACCCTGTTAGCAGAATGAGTTGGGGGTGGTACAAGGTGGCCTGCACAAGGACAGTGCAGCATTTTTAGGGGCTTGTGAAGCACGCTTCTTGACCTTGATCTGCCTTGGCCCTCAGTTGGTCTCCAGTGTCCAATCTGCTTCAATCTGTCTGATCTCTCCATGAGCAATGCATCTCGATCCCTCTCAAGGTGACCAATGAATTGGGCAGCCCTTCCTCACCTGGCACCTTTGCCCCTTGTGCTGTGGATCCTCAAGGCCGAAGCCATAAGGATGGTCCTCTCATCCCTCATGAGACCCCAGTCTCTGCTGCAAGATCCCCTTGGCCATGACTTGCAGGCAAGCCCCTGAGTTCAGGCTCTGCTCAGATTTGTAACACAGCTCAAGACCCTTGGGAATTTCTGGATATCCCCTCCCCCTGCCCTTGTGCTACTTGGAAGTGACAGGAAATGGGTGGGGCTACCTCTATCCCTCTCACCTGAGCCTTCCATGCCACCACCTCTGCTGCCTTCCTGATATCCTTGTAATGTGAGGCACCTTTTGCAGAGGAGGCCTGTTCCCAAAATTTCCAGGTGGGAAGCAGGGTGGACGTCTTCTTTAAAGCTGGTTCCTCTTAAATTTCAAAGAAAATTCTTACACGTTCTTCCCACACCCTAAGAATTATCTTAGGAAAATGCCAAGAAGAGGGCATGACCTTACCTAGTCCTTACACCTCTCATCCAAAGTGATTATCAAATGTGAGTTGAGGATATGAGAAACTCGTTTTGCCAGGTCACCTTTATTTTGCATTTTCTGTCCAAAGTCAACATTATGCCTTTTCAATAGTCAAGAATTTGGCACTGGTCCATTTCTGGAAAATGGGGAGAGAAAGAGGAGTGCACAAAATAAATATTACATATAAATGTGTCAATTTGGGATGAATTCTGGACTTTTTCATGGTACAGTATTCACCACCTGTGCTGCTATTTACTCACTGAATTTGGGGGAGTCAGGGTGAGGAGCAGGGATATTTTTTCCTCCATGAAGTTGAATTAAATCAGAGACACTGATAGAGTTCTCTTTCACAGTTGTTCAATACAACAATCGAAACCTCTATGAGGACAGATGATCTACAGCAGCGCATGGAAATTCTACTAGAACAGACTCTCCTAACGGCTTATGTCAATGTCTCGAGAGGACTTTTTGAACAACATAAACTCGTCTACAGCTTTATGCTCTGTGTTGAGATCATGCGTCAGCAAGGAAGCTTAACCGATGCTGAATGGAATTTCTTTCTCCGAGGTTCTGCAGGATTGGAAAAGGTATCTGTGTCAAGATTAGATTGTGAATGTTATTAGATAGAGCCCACAAGCACCTACCAATGCTCCACGTGGCTGAAGGTTATACATTCAGCTGTGTGGCCCACTAGGGGTCAGGGACCCAGACTATAACTTAGTTCTGTCTTTAGTCACTATATAATGTTGGTAACATTTGACCTCTTTCTGCAGCAATGTCCTCACCTATAGAAAAGAGATGTTGGGAGTAACCAGTGAACTAGTAGATGGGGACATGTTTTGAAAAGTTGACCATCTTACAAATGGGAAGATTTGAAATCCAATAAAAGTTGTAATTCACAGATCTGGTCACACTGTTTGTGAAACAATGACCCCCCTCTTGCCTGAACCCATCTTTCATTATAAAGCACGGGAAGGACTAGAACTTGATTGTTGCCTTCTGTCATACCCTAATATTTGTCTAACTTGCCCCAGCCCCTCAAACTGGCCCTAACTCACCCATGTGCCACAGACCTGGTGGCCCACAGAACTGAGGCACAGTCCCCCAACTCTTGCCTGCAAGTCCATCCAGTCCAACTCTAAACTCTTGGCTCTGTCTTCAATCTCGAGCCCTACCCTTGGCCCCTATAGACCTGACACCTGCATATGTTTGCCAGTATTTGAGCCTCAGAGTAACACTGGGACATTGGACTTTGTGCTTCCATTTGACTCTCAGCACCCTGCACTCCCAGGACAAGCCCAAAGAAGACCTCTATACCAGATGGTCCTTCTTCCCTGACCCCCACCCACCCCGTATACATACGTATTCTGTTAATCCTTGCTTAACACTGTCTTTACTTCATAATCACAGTTAATAGTTATATAGGGTTTGCTATGTGTTTTATGTATATCTACTCATTTATTTATTTCAGTATTCCTGTTGGGTGAGTTCCTAATTTTATCACTAGTCTGAAGATAAGTTAATTAGGCACAAAGAGATGATGTAACTCATCATGATCACATACTTATTAGGGTTTGGAACCAGGAGTCAAACCCTTGCAGTCAAGTCTGTAGAGCTTGCCCTCTTACCCACCTCACTCTCTTACTGACTATTAGTCAGTCATTCAGCTAAGCCCTTCCCGGCATTGTCACTCTTCTTCCTTCACAGTATTCTTGTTAACAGCTGTGTTTACAGGTTTTTCAAGCAGAGGCTCAGAGAGGTTAAAGACCTTTCCAGAATCACATAACTAATAATCATAAAAACACTTAACAAATGAAATAAAAGAGGACTTCTTCAACCAGATAAAGAGCATATACAAAAACCCACAGCTAACATCATACTTAATAGTGAAAGCCTGGATGCATTCCACCAAGGATCAGAAACAAGAAGGATGTTTGCTCTCACCACTTCTTTTCAACATTGTAGTGGAAATTCTTGCCAGGACAGATACACAAGAAAATGAAATGAAAGGCATCCAGATTGGAAAGAAAGAAGTAAAACTACCTCTATTTGCAGATGACATGATTTTGTACATAAAAAACACTAAGGAATTTACTTTAAAAAAAACTATTAGAATTAATAAACAAGCTCAGCAAGGTTGCAGGATACAGGATCAATGTACAAAATTAATTTGGATTTCTTTACATTTGCAATGAACAATATAAAGTGTAACTAGCAATTCCATTTACAATGGCATCAATAATAATAAAATACTTAGAAATAAATTTAACAAAAGAAGTTCAAACTTATACTCTGAAAACTACAAAACAGGCTGAAAGAAATCAGAGGACCTAAATCTATAGGAAAACATCCCATATTCATGGATTAGAGACTTAATATTGTTAGGATGGCAATACTCCACACACTGGTCTACAGATTCAGTGATATCCCTATCAAAATTCTAACTGGTTTCTTTTCAGCAATTGCCAAACTGATCCTAAAATTCATACAGGTTTACAAGAGATCTAAATCCCAAAGCTTACTACAAAGCAGCAGTAATCAAGACAGCAACATATTAGCATAAGGATAGACATATGGGTAAATGGAATCAAATGTGAAAGTCCAGAAATAAAGCCATGTATCTATGGTCAACTGATTTTGACAAGGATGTACTGATACATACTACAACATGAATAAACCTCGAAAACATTAAGATGTTACAGGATTTGTATTTAGAATAGATAAAGAATTCTTATGAATCCATAATAAAGACCACCCAACTTAGAAATAGCCAAAGGAACTGAATAGATATTTCTCCAAATATATACATAAGCACATGAAAAGATGTCTGACCTCATCATTTATCAGGGAAATGCAAATCAAAATGATAAGGAGATGCCATTCACACCCACTAGAATGGTTAGAATCAAAAGACAG
The DNA here is from genome assembly GCF_008692025.1 of Phocoena sinus. Taxonomy (NCBI): domain Eukaryota; kingdom Metazoa; phylum Chordata; class Mammalia; order Artiodactyla; family Phocoenidae; genus Phocoena; species Phocoena sinus. The sequence goes on from NC_045775.1 coordinate 75,513,834, forward strand.
ATAATACTGAGTGTTGGTGAACATGTGGAAAAATCAGAACCCTCATAAACTGCTAACAAACATGAAAAATGGTGCAGCTGCTTTGGAAAACAGTCTGGCAGCTCCTCAAGCAATTAAATGTAGAATTACCACATGATCCAGCAATTCCACTCCTAGGTATATATCAAAGAGAAATGAAAACATAGGTTCACACAAAAACTTAGACATGAATATTCATAGCAGCACTATTTGTAATAGCCAAAATGGTTAAAGCAATCCAGTCCATCAACTGATGAGCAGGTAAACAAAATGTGGTATATCCATAACAACAGAATATCATTCAATCATAAAGAGGAATAAAGTACTGATACATACCACAACATGAATAAACCTTGAAAACATTAAGCTAAGTGAAAGAAATCAGTCACAAAAGACCACATATTGTAAAATTTGATTCATATGAAGTATTCAGAAGAGGCAAATGGATAGAGACAGAAAGCAGTACCAAACTTTCAAAGTTTTGTTTCAAAGTACTAAATTTTCAAAGAACTAGTTTCAGTTTCTTAGGGCTAGAGGGCATGGGCAGATGGGAGGGGAACTGCTAAAGGATACATGGGGTTTTTTGAGGAGATGAAATGTTCTAAAATTGACTGTGGTCATGGTTACACATAACTGTGAATTTACTAAAATACATTGGATTGTATGCTTTAAATGGGTGAATTGCATGGTATATGAATTGTATCTCAATAAAGCCATTTAAAAATGTGGTATAAAACCTCAGGCAAATATTCATGAAATTTTCAAAGAACTAATTTCAGTCTACAATCACAGCTGTTTTTCTGTCTCTTTTTAAACTGTTTACCCACATGAAAGGGCTTCATGGAATATTGCCAGATGGCACAGTACTTTTCCCAGAAATTTCTGGGAATATATGAAATGATTAGACATATACACACTTAGCCCAGCTGGAATGAGATGTTCACTTGTCTTGCTACTGACTTTGCTATACTACTCAACTTTTCCTATCTCCTAGAGGTGAGAACATCTGGGAACTGGATTTAAAAACTAGTTCTCTAGGAAAAAATCATTAATATAAGAATATTTGAGGGGTGGGGAGAGACTGGTGTGACATGTTGGAGGACAGGCTAGAAGTAGACTTTACAGATTTTATTTTAACCCTTCACCAGATCAACTGCTTTCTGCATATGTCAACATGAAAAGTTTCATCAGCTGTACTTCTGTTCAAAGGCCAACAAATAGAATTGATTCAACACCATTTCTATCTCACTATATCTTATACTTGTCCTGGGTAAATGGTTATTTTTAACATTCTATTAGAGCTTGATTTTTCACTTAGACAAGGTGAAAGCATATTCTGTGGTTGTTTTTGTGACAACTTTCTGTCTTCTAATAGGAACGCCCACCTAAGCCTGAAGTTCCCTGGCTGCTTACTGCCATGTGGTTCGCATGCTGTGACTTAGAAGAATTATTTCCAGTTTTTAAAGAACTTACACAATACATAGTGTTACATCCTATTTCCATACGCATAGGTAAGACATCAAAAAGGCTCTGCTATATGGGGTTGTAAACAAGCTTGTGAATCCTAACTTTAAGGTCTCCTTTAACCTCTTCTCCAATATCAATATTTTTCACTAGGAAATGTCTTCATTATTAAGAAATTGTGAAATACGTGTTTTCCCAATTTCTTGAGTTGAATGCTTGGTCCATGAATTTTCAATATTTCATGTTTACTATTTTTTTTTTTTTTTTGCGTTGCGCGGGCCTCTCACTGTTGTGGCCTCTCCCGTTGCGGAGCACAGGCTCCAGGCGCGCAGGCTCAGCGGCCATGGCTCACGGGCCCAGCCGCTCCGCGGCATGTGGGATCTTCCCGGACCAGGGCACGAACCCGTGTCCCCTGCATCGGCAGGCGGACTCTCAACCACTGCGCCACCAGGGAAGCCCCCATGTTTACTATTATATCCATTTTAAAAAGATGCATTTACCTCTAGGTATTGCTTTAGCTGCATCCCATACTTTTTTTTTAACTTTTTATTGATGGATAACATACATATGGAAAAGTACACAAATCAGAATCAACAATTTGATTATCAAAAACCGACTGTACTTATGAGCCACCACCCAAGTCAAGAAATAGGCCAGTACCAGCATCACAGAATCCCCTTATCCTCCTTCATAGGACCCTTTCCCTCTTCCCCAGAGGTTATGCCTGCTCTAATTATAACATTTTATGTTACTCTTTCCCCAAAAGTTTTACTCTGTAGCCCTTTTGATTCTAAAAGTATACTTTTTAATTCAAACGCATTTACGATTTGGGGGTGCTATCATTTTATTGTTTATAATTTACTTACATTGTAGAAATTATACTCATGGTTTGCATGAAATTGATTGTTTGTAATTTATTTATACTTCAGTTTATGTAAAATGTTCCATGTGTGTCTTTGCTTGGATGCAAAAGATATGTAATCTTTTGAACTAAAGATCTGTAATCTTTAGTTCAAATCTATTAATTGTGGTGTTTATTTTACTGTCTTTTATACTAAATCTGTAAGGTTCACCACTATGATTGACAATTTCTCTTTGTAATTCTGGAATTTCTCCCATTATATCTTGTGGAACTGATGCTGTTAACTATAAATGCGTTTAGGATTATTATCTTTCTAGCAAATTATTCCTTTTTTATTAAATAATATTCCTCTTTACCCTGAATAGTGCTTTTTGCCTTAAATTATATTTTCTAAGGTTAATATTGTTACAGCAGGATTATCTTCATTAGTATTCCCCCTTTATATATTTCTACACTCTTCCTTTTCAAGTCTTTTGTGTCATCGTCATGTTTTCGGTGTATCTTTAGTTGGATTTTGCTGTTTTGAGCAATGTGAGAGTCTCTCTTTTTAAACGGGCAAGTTTTAATCCAATTATTGTAAGGATGGTTATTGATCTATTTCAGTGGCTCTCAACTATGGAAGATTTTGTTCCCCAGGGGACATTCAGCAACATCTGAAGACATTATTGGTTGCCATGACTGGGGTGGTGCTGCAGGTATCTAGTAGGTAGAAACCAGAGATGTGACTAAACATCCTACAATGCTCAGAACAACCCTCCACAACAAATGACCACTTGGCCCCAAATGGCAGTAGTGGCAGGGCTGAAAAATCCTGATCTATTTGGATTTACATCTATCATCTTATTTTGTGGGGATTTTTTTCCATGGCAGGCTTTTTCTTTGCTTCATTTTTATTTCTTCTTTCTTGCCTTCAAGTGAATTGTCCACATTCTTTTTTTTATTTCCCCTGTACTGATTTGAAGTTCTGTGTTCTATTGCTTTTTTTTTTTTTTTTTTTTTTTTGCGGTATGCGGGCCTCTCACTGCCGCAGCCCCTCCCGCCGCAGAGCACAGGCCCCAGACGCGCAGGCCCAGCGGCCACGGCCCACGGGCCCAGCCGCTCCGTGGCACGCGGGACCCTCCCGGACTGGGGCACGAACCCCCGTCCCCTGCATCGGCAGGCGGACTCCCAACCACTGCGCCACCAGGGAAGCCCTATTGCTATTTTTAGTAATTATTCTTCTACTTCTCATATGAATGTTTATTTACCTGAATATACCTAGTAAGTGTGGTGGTTTAAAAGCTACATGAACCAGAATTTCTGGGATCCTAATATGTTCATTTGATTTCTAAATAAAGACTAGAAAAAATAAAATACTCTTCAATAAATAAATCAAATAAAAATTATGTTTCTATATTGTGGACCAATTAAACAAGGTAGCTAGAAGTAGAACACAAAAGAAAAATACTTATAGGAGAAGCCTAGTGATGGACAGTTAGGGACAGATCTGAAGCAAAAAGGGCTAGATGGATCCTCATAAACACAGAAGCAAAGAAAGTGGGAAGAGGTAGAGGCTGAAAGGTTAAGTAATTCTGGGAACAACTCGTCGTGTTTGGACGAAAGGCACTATGTTATTCCTGTCAACTGGGACTAAAATATTAGTAATTTAAAACAACCATCCTGCTTTCATTTGTTAAATTTCAAGGTTGATTCTGGAAATCCTGCAGAATGGTGAAGGTTTGTACATGTGATAGGATGGCTTGTGTTCTAAAACTGAGCTTTGGATCTTTGCAGGTTAAGTTTAATAATTAATTTCAATGCCACTATTACCTTCAAAGGCTTCCTAATTTCTTAATCTTGTGTCTTTGATGGTTTCTACGTGCTTCATGTCCTATTAGTTGAGAGTTATAATTTTAAATTATCATGTCTTATTAGTCAAAGCCCTGGTGATTATACAGTAATGAGAACCTGAAGAGAAAAGAAGTCCTTTTGGCATAAGTGGTTCTACTACCTGGTCCTCAGAATAATGCATCCACTTTCAACTAGAAAGCACTGTGATATGCTGTGTCCTGTGGTCTCATACCATGTAACTGTGTATATTTCATATAGAAATTAGAAGTCTTGCAGAGGTACATACTCCATGGCTCCAGGGCCATGGTCTTAAGTGTCACTACATTTCAAACTGTCACCAGCTTTGTGGTTGCTATTGTTAGGCCCTCAGAGGAGAGTCCCAGTAGACCAGCTGGAGAAACTGGTTTCCTAGCCCACCATGGAAGCCAACTATTTTGCCTAATGTTCGACCGCAGCAGCCTGTTTCATCACTAGATGGTTGTGCTGGTTTGCTGAGGGGCTTACACCGTACTGTGCTCCCTGCACCTGCAGGAATTTCTTTTTTTTTTTTCTCCCATTCAGTAGGTTGTCTTTCTTTTTTTCTTTTTTTTAAATCATTTTTTCCCATGTTCAGTATTAGTTATCTATTTTATACCTATTAGTGTATATATGTCAATCCCAACCTCCCAATTCATCCCACCACCACCACTACCACCCTGCTTTCCCCGCTTGTTGCCCATACATTTGTTCTCTACATCTGTGTCTCTTTCTGCCTTGAAAACTGGTTCATCTGTACCATTTTTCTAGATTCCACATATATGCATTAATATACGATATTTGTTTTTCTCTTTCTGACTTACTTCACTCTGTATGACAGTCTCTAGGTCCATCCACGTCTCTACAAATGACCCAATTTCGTTCCTTTTTATGGCTGAGTAATATTCTATTGTGTATATGTACCACATCTTCTTTATCCATTTGTCTGTCGATGGGCATTTAGCTTGCTTCCATGACCTGGCTATAGTAAATAGTGCTACAATGAACATTAGGGTGCATGTGTCTTTGGGAATTATGGTTTTCTCTGGGTATATGCATAGGGTGAGATTGCTGGGTCACATGGTAATTCTTAGTTTTTTAAAGAACCTCCATACTGTTCTCCATAGTAGCTGTATCAATTTACAGTCCCACCAGCAGTGCAAGAGGTTTTTCTCCACACCCTCTCCAGCATTTGTTATTTGTAGATTTTCTGATGATGGCCACTCTAACCAGTGTGAGAAGATACCTCATTGTAGTTTTAATTTGCATTTCTCTAATAATTAGTGATGTTGAGCAGCTTTTCATGTGCCTCTTGGCCATCTATATGTCTTCTTCAGAAAGATATCTATTTACGGGCTTCCCTGGTGGCGCAGTGGTTGAGAGTCTGCCTGCCAATGCAGGGGACACGGGTTCGAGCCCTGGTCTGGGAAGATCCCACATGCCACAGAGCAACTGGACCTGCGAGCCACAGCTGCTGAGCCTGCGCGTCTGGAGCCTGTGCTCCACAACAAGAGAGGCTGCGATAGTGAGAGGCCCGTGCACCGCGATGAAGAGTGGCCCCCGCTCGCCACAATTAGAGAAAGCCCTTGCACAGAAACGAAGACCCAACACAGCCAATAAATAAATAAATTTATAAAAAAAAAAAAAAGATATCTATTTAGGTCTTCTGCCCATTTTTTGATTGGGTTGTTTGTATTTTTAATATTGAGCTACATGAGCTGTTTATATATTTTGGAGATTAATCCTTTGTCTGTTGATTCCTTTGCAAATAATTTCTCCCATTCTGAGGGTTGTCTTTTCGTTTTGTTTATAGTTTCCTTTGCTGTGCAAACGCTTTTAAGTTTCATTAGGTACCCATTTGTTTATTTTTGGTTTTATTTCCATTACTCTAGGAGGTAGGTCAAAAAAGATCTTGCTGTGATTTATGTCAAAGAGTGTTCTTCCTATGTTTTCCTCCAAGAGTTTTATAGTTTCTGGGCTTACATTTAGGTCTTTAATCCATTTTGAGTTTATTTTTGTGTATGGTGTTAGGGAGTATTCTAATTTCATTCTTTCACATGTAACTGTCCAGTTTTCCCAGCACGAGTTATTGAAGAGGCTGTCTTTTCTCCATTGTATATCCTTGCCTCCTTTGTCATAGATTAGTTGACAATAGGTGCGTGGGTTTATCTCTGAGCTTTCTATCCTGTTCCATTGATCTATATTTCTGTTTTTGTGACAGTACCATATTGTCTTGATTACTGTAACTTTGTAGTATAGTCTGAAGTCAGGGAGTCTGATTCCTCCAGCTCCGTTTTTTTCCCTCAAGATGGCTTTGGCTATTCAGGGTCTTTTGTGTCTCCATACAAATTTTAAGATTTTTTGTTCTAGTTCTGTAAAAAAGGCCATTGGTAATTTGATAAGGATTGCATTGAATCTGTATATTGCTTTGGGTAATATAGTCATTTTCACAATATTGATTCTTCCAATCCAAGAACATGGTATATCTATCCGTTTGTGTCATCTTTGATTTCCTTCATCAGTGTCTTATTGTTTTCTGAGTGCAGATATTTTACCTCCTTAGATAGGTTTATCCCTAGGTATTTTATTCTTTTTCTTGCGATGGTGAATGGGATTGTTTGCTTAATTTCTCTTTCTGATCTTTCATTGTTAGTGTATAGCAATGCAAGAGATTTCTGTGCATTAATTTTGTATCCTGCAACTCTACCAAATTCACTGATTAGCTCTAGTAGTTTTCTGGTGACATCTTCAGGATTCTCTCTGTATAGTATCATGTCATCTTCAAACAGTGACAGTTTTACTTCTTCTTCTCCAATTTGTATTCCTTTTATTTCTTTTTCTTCTCTGATTGCCGTGGCTAAAACTTCCAAAACTATGTTGAATAATTGTGGTGAGAGTGGACATCCTTCTCTTGTTTGTGATCTTAGTTGAAATGCTTTCAGTTTTTCACCATTGAGAATGATGTTTGCTGTGGGTTTGTCATATATGGCCTTTATTATGTTGAGGTAGGTTCCCTTTATGCCCACTTTCTGGAGAGTTTTTATCATAAATTGGTGTTGAATTTTGTCAAAAGCTTTTTCTGCATCTATTGAGATGTGGTTTTTATTCCTTAATTTGTTAATGTGGTGTATCACACTGATTTATTTGCATATATTGAAGAATCCTTGCATCCCTGTGATAAATCCCACTTGAACATGGTGTATGATCCTTTTAATGTGTTGTTGGATTCTGTTTGCTAGTATTTTGTTGAGGATTTTTGCATCTATATTCATCAGTGATATTGGTCTGTAGTTTTCTTTTTTTGTAGTATATCTGTCTGGTTTTGTTATCAGGGTGATGGTGGCCTCATAGAATGAGTTTGGGAGTGTTCCTTCCTCTGAAAGTTTTTTGGAAGAGTTTGAGAAGGACGGGTGTTAGCTCTTCTCTAAATGTTTGATAGAATTCACCTGTGAAGCCATCTGGTCCAGAACTTTTGTTTGCTGGAAGATTTTTAATCACAGTTTCAATTTCATTACTTGTGATTGGTCTGTTCATATTTTCTATTTCTACCTGCTTCAGTCTTAGAAGCTTATACCTTTCTAAGAATTTGTCCATTTCTTCCAGGTTGTCCATTTTATTGGCATAGAGTTGCTTGTAGCGGTCTCTTATGATGCTTCATATTTCTGAAGTTTCCATTGTAATTTCTCCTTTTCATTTCTAATTGTATTGATTTGAGCCCTCTCCCTTTTTTTCTTCATGAGTCTGGCTAAAGGTTTATCAATTTTGTTTATCTTCTCAAGAAGCAGCTTTTAGTTTTATTGATCTTTGCTACTGTTTTCTTCATTTCTATTTCATTTATTTCTGCTCTGATCTTTATGATTTCTTTCCACCTACTAACTTTGGGTGTTATTAATTCATCTTTCTCTAGTTCCTTTAGGTGTAAGGTTAGATTGTTTATTTGAGATTTTTCTTGTTTCTTGAGGTAGGATTGTATTGCTATAAACTTCCCTCTTAGAGCTGCTTTTGCTGCATCCTGTAGGTTTTGGATTGTTGTGTTTTCTTTGTCATTTGTCTCTAGGTTGTTTTTATTTCTTCTTTGATTACTTCAGTTATCTCTTGGTTTTTAGTAACATATTGTCTAACCTCCATGTGTTTGTGTTTTTAATGTTTTTTCCCTGTAATTGATTTCTAATCTCATAGTGTTGTGATTGAAAAAGTTGCTTGATATGATTTCAATTTTCTTAAATTTACCGAGGCTTGATTTGTGGCCCAAGATGTGATCTATCCTGGAAAATGTTCCATGTGCATTTGAGAAGAAAGTGTAATCTGCTGTTTTTGGATGGAATGTCCTAGAAATATCAATTAAATCTGTCTGGTCTAATGTGTCACTTAAGGCTTGTGTTTCCTTATTAATTTTCTGTCTGGATGATCTGTCCATTGGTGTAAATGAGGTGTTAAAGTCCTCCACTATTATTGTGTTACTGTTGATTTCCTCTTTTATAGCTGTTAGCATTTGCCTTCTGTATTGAGGTGCTCCTATGTTGGGTGCATATATATTTATAATTGTTATATCTTCTTCTTGGATTGATCCCTTGATCATTATGTAGTGTCCTTCCTTGTCTCTTGTAACATTCTTTATTTTAAAGTCTATTTTGCCTGATATGAGAATTGCTACTCCAGCTTTCTTTTGATTTCCATTTGTATGGGATATCTTTTTCCACTCCCTTGCTTTCAGTCTGTATGTGTCCCTAGGTCTGAAATGGGTCTCTTGTAGGCAGCATATATATGGGCCTCATTGTTGTATCCATTCAGTGAGCCTGTAACTTCTGATTGGAGCATTTAATCCATTCACATTTAAGGTAATTATTGATATGTATGTTCCTATTACCATTTTCTTAATTGTTTTGGGTTTGTTTTTGTAGGTCTTTTTCTTCTCTTGTGTTTCCCACTTAAAGAAGTTCCTTTGGCATTTGTTGTAGAGCTGGTTTGTGGTGCTGAATTCTCTTAACTTCTGCTTGTCTGTAAAGCTTTTGATTTCTCTGGTGAATGTGAATGAGATCCTTACTGGGTAGAGTAATCTTGGTTGTAGGTTCTTCCCTTTCATCACTTTAAATATATCGTGCCACTCCCTTCTGGCTTGTAGAGTTTCTGCTGAGAAATCAGCTGTTAACCTTGTAGGAGTTCCCTTGTATGTTATTTGTTATTTTTTCCTTGTGGCTTTCAATAATTTTTCTTTGTCTTTAATTTTTATCAGTTTGATTACTATGTGTCTCGGCATGTTTCTCCTTGGGTTTATCCTACCTGAAACTCTCTGCACTTCCTGGACTTTGGTGGCTATTTCCTTTCCCATGTTAGGAACATTTTTGACTATAATCTCTTCAAATATTTTCTTGGGTCCTTTTTCTCTCTCTTCTCCTTCTGGCATCCCTATAATGCGAATGTTCGTGTGTTTAATGTTATCCCAGTGGTCTCTTAGGCTGTCTTCATTTCTTTTCATTCTTTCTTCTTTATTTGGTTCCACAGCAGTCAATTCCACCTTTCTGTCTTCCAGGTCACTTATCCGTTCTTCTGCCTCAGTTATTCTGCTATTTATTCCTTCTAGTGTATTTTTCATTTCAGTTATTGTATTGTTCATCTCTGTTTGTTTGTTCTTTAATTCTTCAAGGTCTTTGTTAAACATTTCTTGCACCTTCTCGATCTTTGCCTCCATTCTTTTTCCGAGGTCCTGCATCATCTTCACTATCATTATTCCGAATTCTTTTTCTGGAAGGTTGCCTATCTCCACTTCATTTAGTTGTTTTTCTGGGGTTTTATCTTGTTCCTTCAGCTGGTACACAGTCCTCTGCCTTTTCATTCTGTCTGTCTTTCTGTGAATGTGGATTTTGTTCCACATGCTGCAGAACTGTAGTTCTTCTTGCTTCTGCTGTCTGCCCTCTCACTCTGCAGGAATTTCAATGCTAATTCTTACTACATGTTATAACCAGAGTAAGGGCTAACTAGAATCCTAAGCCTCATGTGAGATGCAAGCCCATTTCTTATAAATATTCCAGAGGGGTTGAGGGCGATGTGTTCTGTTTATTAGGGCATAAAGTTGTAGCGATGTCAATTTATTCATATATTATTTATATGGTAAAAATTATTTATACCAGAATTTTTAATTTGCTTTATCTGTTACAGACTGACAGTTGTGTTATTTCCTATCATTAATATGTTTTTCTGCTTTTTCTTCTGCCTTCAGCAGTGATGGCTTGATGTATTTTTGTGCTATTGTCTGACACATATAGGTTTATTTTATTGTGTTTTTATTATTGGGTTTGTATTTTAATTAATATAACTTGAACAATTTCATCCCATTTAATTATATTTGCCTTGAATTTTAATATATCCAGTGTTACTCTTATCATGTCAAGTGTTTGTTTTTGCTCACATTTGATTGATATATCTCTATGCATCCTTTTATTTTTAACTTCTCTGTCATTTGTTTTAGCTTTGCCTTTTGTTAAGTGGTTTGAATTCGTTTTCTGATCCAATTTTAAATTCACTATTTTTTAATTAGGTTGGGTAGGGGGAGATTAAATATATTTACATTTGTGGTAATGTAAAAAGCTAATGGTAAATGTAGAGTTTTTTAATTACCAAATATATTTATTTAATATCAAAGTCAAAGCAACTTTAATTAAAGCATATTTTTAAATTGTGCTTCCAGGATCTTTTGAGACTTATCTTAACCCACCTGAACAGGAAGCCTATTCTAAAATAAAGGAGGATGATCAACTCATGACAACAGAAAGGGTGCCCACAAGCCATAATTTTTGGTGTCCAGAATTAAGTTCTTTCCATAAGCTAATTCTTATTAAATGCTGTAAAGAAGAAAAGGTAGGAGATTTTTTCATTAAAGAACTGTGTTATAATTACTTCTACTAAAGCTCACCAGCCAGTTATGATTCATGAACTGAAGTAGATTTGTTTAGAGAGTAGCAATGGCCAAGTTTGGGAGGTGGTTTGTGACTCTGTGTTATTAATAAGAAATAGAGACTTTGTTATTAACAGAACATAATGTTTTATACAGAAAATGATGCATGAAAAGGTTGGAGAGCCAGCCAGGAACCTGGTGGTCCTTCCCTGGTGTGTGCCATGGGAAACTTGTGCTCTCTGCTAGGGAGGGCAGGGATCTGCTGGACAGCATTAGCAGGGGATTGATGGGCCTTTCAGATCTTGGCAGCAATGGGAAGAAGGCATTTGAAGAGAAAAACACCATAGTTACCAAGACCAGTTTGAAGATGGTTGATGTAGTTTATATAAGAAATTACAGCAGTCTGCATAAAAAAAGAACAAAATAATGCAATTTGCATCAAGATGGATAGACCTAGAGATTATCATACTAAGTGAGATCAGACAAAGAAAAATATCATATGATATTGCTTATATGTGGAATCTAATTTAAAAAATGATACAAATGAACTTATTTACAAAACAGAAAAACTCACATATCTTGAAATCAAACTTATAGTTACCAAAGAGGACCTGCTGTATAGCACAGGGAACTCTACTCAATATTCTGTAATAACCTATATGAGAAAATAATCTGAAAAAGAATGGATATATATAGAGAGAGATAGGTGTGTATATATATATATATATATATATATATATATATATATATCACTTTGCTGTACACCTGAAACTAACACAACATTGTAAATCAACTATGCTCCAATAAAAAAATTTTTTTAAAGTTATGGCAAACTGAATTAGGATAGAGGTAGTAGATTAAAGAGACGGAGGGGGATGTGGAGATGGGGCAACTGTGTTGCTCCTAGTTTCTGCGTGGGTGCCAAAGGGGATGGTTGTATCAACAACTAAGCAAATGTGAAAGGAAAAACATGTCAGAGAAAGATGTCACTGAGTCTGCAGTGTCCACCAGTATCAGAGTGTATAGCAGTATGGAGACCAATTAATATCTGGTTATAAAACTCTAGAGAGAGGGCTTCCCTGGTGGCGCAGTGGTTGAGAGTCCACCTGCTGATGCAGGGGATGTGGGTTCGTGCCCCGGTCTGGGAAGATCCCACATGCCGTGGAGCAGCTGGGCCCGTGAGCCATGGCCGCTGAGCCTGTGCGTCTGGACCCTGTGCTCTGCAACAGGAGAGGCCACAACAGTGAGAGGCCCGCATACCACAAAAAAAAAAAACTCTAGAGAGAAATATGGCTTAGAAATAGAGTTTGGGGAATCATTAGCATTGAGTTGGAAAGTAAAACCACAGGAGTTGTTAAAATGGTAGAGGAATAATAGAATAAGAGGACAAGTGGGCAAAGGATGAAACCCTGAGAAGCACCAACTTTGAAAGGGCAGAGAGAAAGGATGAAGAACCCATGAGAAGGAAGAGGCAGAGGGGCAAGAAGAACACCAGGAGAAAGAAGTGACGTGGAAACCAAAGAAGTATAGAGTTTCGGTACAGCAAGTTATCAACAGAATGAATGAATGGAGGATGTTCTTATGGGAAATGAGAGAAAGAAAACTCGCTGGAGAAAGCCAAAGCATAGCTGGGAAATATTGAGGCTATGCTGTAGGATTTTCTGCCATCTCTGTAGGGACACTGAAAGGCTGTGGGGTCGACCTGGGCTACCAATAATTACAATAGATGAATAGAGGATAAAAAGCCATTGAGACTGTTGGTAAAAGTAGTTCTATAAACGAGGAGAGATCTAAGAAAGAGCTTATAGACTGGGAGAAGAGGGAAAACCTTGAAAGTTTCTTTGGAAGCAAATGTAGTTGGACTAGAGGAGTAGCAGAGCTAGAAGGACGGGAGAGATTGTGATCAAATTTGAACTTAAAATTTCTGATGAGCAGTTCTAAGTGATGACAATGTCCTGAGGGTGGCCATGGGTGTGGGTGACTGAGGAAGTGATGAGATGATGTGCATTAGAGGTCAAGGAACTGTGGTGTTAGTATGTGGGATGGCCTTATGGACCCTGAACCTGGGTTGTGTCACCCCAGATGGTGAGACACAGTTGATAAATCATTGGAACAGACATGAATGGAGAGGAAAGCTATGAGCAGATGGAAAGTCTTCAGTGAATATGGGACAGTGGCTACCAGGTTGGATGCTGACAAGAATGAAGGATGACTAAGTGGCAGGTGCCCCAAAGAAGAAGGAGTTTTAAAGATTAAGACATGTGCTAGAAAATTCTAGACTATAGGAAGTTGTTGTTGTTTCAGATTCTGTGTCTCTGTGTATGAGCTTAGGTTCTTTAGGTTACAACCATAGAGAGTAAACTTAATAAGTTTAAGAAAAAATGATTTATTAAAATTAAAAGATACGAGGGGGGGTAGCTCATTAAATTCAAGGAAAAGTCAATTAATCATGCTTCAGGAAGAGTAATAACCTGGGCAGTTCAATGAACATAGCTCTGTAGTATTGCAATTATCAGCACTCAGCTCTCAACTATAAATTGTTCCTCTAGTTTCAAATTCTTAAGAGAGAGATTCTGATTGGTCCAGCTTGACTTAAGTTTTACCCCTGGTCCAGTCAGCTATGGATAGGGAAATTGCATCATACAGTAAAAATATGACTACTGGAAGATTTCCTAGAGAAGAGATGCTGGTCAGCTATGTCCATGCAAGATCCCACCTGCTGTGAGGCCTTATCTCCCAGCCAGCATTCCCATTTCTCTGATCCAGAGAAGACCAGACTCAGGAAAGTCCTGAGAGTCACCTTCCAATATCTGAAGACTGGTAACTTTCTCTCAGCTTCTGTTCATAGAACATTTAACAAATACCTTGGTAAGTAATTATTGCATTCTAGGCACTGAGGCTACAATTGTGAAAAAGAAAAAATTCAAATTCCATACTCCCATGGGCTCACATTCTAGTGGGAGAGAGGGGGAAAAAAAAGAATAAAATATTTTCCATTTGCAAAAAGTTCTTGGAAGGACATGAATGGGAAGTTTCAGTAAAAGTAATAGAGTGAAAGCTAGTTTAGGGTGGGAACCAAGGAGGACCTCTTTGAAGGGGTGATATTCTCAACTTCTCATATAAATCATTTCCTGTGTCAAACCAACATCCAATTTGGTGGGGAGGTAAGGGCTGAGCAGCAGCTAGACGTGGAGTAGTACCCTGGCTGGGGAAGCCTAGCAGGGACTGGAGGGAGGGCCTACTGGGAGAAGAGGGTCCCAGACGAGAAGGGCCCAGAAGAGACAGGCCTTCAGGCTGTGGTCAGAGCTGCTGCTCATGGGAGCAAATATGAAATAAATAGAATGGGAAATGGAATCAAGCCCTGAACCGGAAGTGGGCGGAGTCACTCCCCTTGGGCACCACCTAGGCTTTGATAGAAGTAAAGGGGCTTCACAAGGGATACTTGCCCACCCTTCCCAGTCACAGGCTGCAGGTCAGCCTGAGGGCAGGGATTCTTTTTTTCACTTGGACCCTTTGAAGAATGTAATGATAGTTGCAGGCCTTCTTAGAAAATGCATGAATGCTCTCCCACATATGATTTTATAATTCTAGGTTAAGAATTCCGATCTTAGGAAATGAAATTCGTTCTATTTCTCTCTCTCTCTCTCTCTCTCACACACACACACACACACACACACACACTTTTTTTTTTTTTTAACCTTTTCATCCTCTGCACCCATTTTCCCCTCTCTGGCAACCACCAATCTTTTCTCTGTATCTAGGAGTTTGTTGTTGTTGTTGCTATTCTTAAGACTACACATATAAGAGAGGTAATATATTTATTTTTCTCTGTCTGACTTATTTCACTTAGTATAATGCCCGCAAGACCCATTCATGTTGTTGCAAATGGCAAGATTTCGTTCTTTTTCATGCCTGAATAATATTCTATTGTGTGTGTACATATATATACCACATTTTCTTTATTCATTTATCCATTGATGGACACAGGTTGTTTCCATGACCTAGCTATTGTAAATAGTGCTTTAGTTAACATGGGGTGCATATATCTTTTCAAGTTAGTGTTTACATTTTCTTAGCATAAAGACCCAGAATTGTGAGTGCTGGATCATACAGTAGTGCTATTTTTAATTTTTTGCAGACATAGACACTGTTTTCCATAGTGGCTGAACCAATTTACATTCCCACCAACAGTGCCCAAGGGTTCCCTTTTCTCAACATCCTCACCAACACTTATTTCTTGTCTTTTTGATAATAGTCATTTTAGCAGGTATGAAATGATATCTCATTGTGGTTTTGATTTGCACTTCCCTGATGATTAATGATGCTGAGCACCTTTTCATGTACCTGTTGGCCATCTGTATGTCTTTTTTGGTAAAATGCCTATTCAAATCTTCTGCCTACTTTTTAATTGGATTGTTTGGGGGCTTTTTGCTATTGAGGTACATGAGTTATTTGTATATTTTGTATATTAGCCCCTTATCTAAGATTTGCAAATATTTTCTACTATTCAATATGTTGCCTTTTCATTTTGTTGATAGTTTCTTTTGCAGTGCATAAGCTTTTTAGTATGATGTAGCCCTACTTATTTATTTTGACTTTTGTTGTTTTTGCTTTTGGTGTCAGATTCAAAAAATCATTACCAAGACCTGTGTCAAGGAGCTTACTGCGTATGTTTTCTTCTAGGACTTTTATGGCTTCAAGTCTTATGTTTGAGTCTTTAATCCATTTTGAGTAAATATTTGTGTATAGTGTAACATAGTGGCTGAGTTTCATTCTTTTACATGTGACTGTCTAGTTTTCCCAACACCATTAATTGAAGAAACCGTCCTTTCCCCATTTTATATTCTTGACCCGTTTGATGTAATTTAACTGACCATATATGCCTGGGTTTATTTCTGGGCTCTTTGTTCTGTTCCATTGATCTGTGTGTCTGTTGTTATGCCAATATCATACTGCTTTAATTACTTGAGCTTTGTAACATAGTTTGAAATCAGGGAGTGTGTTGCCTCCAGCTCTGTTCTTCTTTCTCAAGATTGCTTTGGCTATTAGAGTTTTTTCTGCAGTTCTGTACAAACTTTAGGATTATTTATCCTGGTTCTGTGAAAAATGCCATTGGAATTTTGATAGAGATTGCACTGAATCTGCAAATTGCCTTGGGTATTGTGGACATTTTAACAATATTGATTCTCCCAACCATGAACACAGAATATCTTTCCACTTATTTGTGTTTTCTTCAATGTTTTGTCATTAATGTCTTGTAGTTTTCAATATACAGGTATTTCATCTCTTGGTTAAATGTATTCCTAGGTATTTTATTCTTTTTGATGTAATTGTAAATGGGATTGCTTTCTTCTTTTCTCTTTCATATAGTTTGTTATTAGTATGTAAAAACACAACAGATTTTTGTGTCTTGATTTTGTATCCTGCAATATTACTGAGTTCATTTATTAGTTGTAACAGTTTCTTGATAGAGTCTTTAGTGTTTTCCATATATGACAGTATGTCATCTGCAGGCAGTGACAGTTTTATTTCTTCCTTTCCAATTTGGATGTCTTTTTTTTTTCTTACTTAATTGCTCTGGCCAGGACTTCCAATACTATGTTGAATAAAAATAGTAAGAGTGGGCATCATTGCCTTGTTCCCGTTCTTAAAGGAAAGGCTTTTACCTTTTCACTACTGAGTATGATGTTAGCTGTGGGCTTGTCATATATGGCCTTTATTATGTTGAGGTATGTTCCCCTTTGTTGGAAGTTTTATCATAAATGTGTATTGAATTTTGTCAAATGCTTTTTCTGCATCTATTTTTTAATATTTATTATTTATTTATTTATGGCTGCTTCAGGTCTTAGTTGCAGCACACAGGATTTTTTGTCACAGTGCAAGCGCTCTTCATTGTGGCACACGGGCTTCTCTCTAGTTGTGGTTCATGGGCTTCAGAGCACGTGGGCTCTGTTATTGCAGCACATGGGCTCTCTAGATGTGGCTTACAGGATCAGTAGTTGTGTGTGGGCTCAGTAGTTGCGGCGCATGGGCTTAGTTGCCTCACAGCATGTGGGATCTTAGTTCCCTGACCAGGGATAGAACTCGCGTCCCCTGCATTGGAAGGCAGACTCTCAACCACCAGGCCACCAGGGAAGTGCCTTTTTCTGCATCTATTGAGGTGCCTATATGTTTTTTATCCTTCATTTTGTTAATGTGGTGTATCACAGTGACTGATTTGTGAATGTTGAACCATCCTTGCATCCCTGGAATAAGTCCCACTTGATTATGTGTATGATCCTTTTAATGTATTTTTGAACTTGGTTCACTAATATTTTGTTGAGGATTTGGCATCTTTGTTCATCAAGGATATTGGTCTGTAATTTTCTTGAGGTGTCCTTGTGTCTAATGACAGTGAGCATATTTTCTTGTGTTTATTGGCTATTTGTAGAACTGTCTATTCAGATCATTTGCCATTTTTTAAAACTATTTGTCTTTTTCTTATGGAGTTGAAAGAGTTCTTTATATATTCTAAATAAAATTTCCTTAACAGATACATTATTTGAAAGAAAAAAAGTTCTCCCACTCTGTGGTTGTCTTCACTTTCTTTATGGTGTCCTTTGAAACAAAATTTTTTTAATTTTTAATTTGGTGATTTCCAATTTGTTTTTCTTTTGTCACTCATCCTTTTGATGCCACATCTAAAAAGCCATTGCCTAATTCAATGTCATGAAGATTTACTCCTATGTTTTCTTTTAAGAGTTATAAAACTTTATCTCTTACATCAAGATCTTTGATCCATTTTGATTTAATTTTTATATAGTGTTAGGTAAGGAGCCAACTTGATTCTTTTGCATGTGAATATCCAGTTGTCCCAGCATCACTTGTTAAAAGACTTCTTTCTCCATTGAATGATCTTGACACCCTTGCCAAAAATCAATTGGCCATAATTGTCAGAGTTTATTTCTAATATATCAGTTCTAGTCCATTGATCTATATGTCTACCCTTATGCCACTACTGCACTGTGTTGATTATTGTAGCTTTGTGGCAAGTTTTAAAATTGGGAAGTGTGAGTCTTCCAACTTTGCTCTTCTTTTTCAAGATTATTTTGACTATTCTGGGTCCCTTGAGTTTCCATATGAATTTAGGATCAGCTTGGAAATTTCTGAAAAGAAACCAGTCAGAATTTTGATTGGACTCTGTAGGTCAATTTAGGGAGTACTGGCATCTTAACAACATTGTCTTCCAATCCATGTACATGGGGTGTTTTTCCATTTATTTGGATCTTCTTTAATTTATTCCAACAATGTTTTATAGTTCTCAGAGACTAAGTTTTGCATTTCTCTTGTTAAATTTACTTCTAAATATTTTGTTCTTTCTGTTGCTATTGTAAGTGGAATTGCATTCTAATTTCATTGTTGGTTCTCTCACTGCTACTGTAGAGAAATACAGTTGATTGCTGTATATTTTTGTATACTGCAAACCTGCTGAACTTGTTTATTCTAACAGACTTTTACTGTGTTTAATAGCATTTTCTATATACAAGATCTTGTCATCTGCAAATAGAGATGGTTTTACTTCTTCCTTCCCAATCTAGATATCTTTTATTTTATTTTCTTAACTAATTGCCCTAGTTAGAACATCCAGGACAATGTTGAAGAGAAGTAATGGCAGTGGAGGTACTTGCCTTGTACCTATCTTAGGAGGAAAAGCATTCAGTTTTCACCATTAAGTATGATGTTAGCTGTGGGGTTTTCATTGATACCTCTTAACAGGTTGAGGAATTTCCCCTCTATTTCTGTTACGTTGAGTGTCTCTCAAGAGTGTTACATTATTTTATTAAATTTATTTCTGGAGGGGGGAAATGTTACTTTATAATTTTCCTTTTATAAAAATATATTAGAATGATAGAATTGTTACCTAAAGAGATATGTTTTTTTAATTTACGTTGCCTGAGCTATATTATTTTTTTCCAGATTTACTGAGATAAAACTAACAAGTAACATTGTTTAAGAGGTGTACAACATGATGATTTGATACATACATATATTGCAAAATGATTACCACAATATGGTTAATTAACACATCCATCACCTCACATAATTACCGTGTGTGTGTGTGTGTGTGTGTATGTGTGTGTGTGTGTGTGTGTGTGGTGAGAACATTTCAGACCTAATCTCTTAACTTTTAAATATATAATATTGTTAACTGGAGTCACCATGCTATACATTCGAATGCTACTACTTATTTATCTTGTAAGTGGAAGTTTGTACCCTTTGAAACATCTCCCCATTTCTTCCCCCTCCCAATACCCTGGCAACCAGCATTCTACTCTCTGTTTCTGTGAGTTCAGCTCTGTTAGATTCCACATGTAAGTGATACCATACAGTGTTTATCTTTCTCTAATTTATTTCACTTAACATAATGTCCTCGAGGTCCATCTTTGCTATCACAAATGGCAAGATATTCCATTGTATATATTTACCAAATGTCTTTACCCATTAATCTGTGGATGCATATTTAGATTGTTTTCATGTCTTGGCTATTGTGAATAAGGCTGCAATGAATACGGGGGTGCAGATACCTCTTCAAGGTAGTGACTTCATTTCATTCAAATAAATACCCAGAAGTGGGATTACTGGATCATCTGGTAGCTGTATTTTTAATTTGTTAAGGAACCTCCATTCTGTTTTCCATAGTGGCTACACCAATTTACATTCCTGCCAACAATGCAAAAGGGTTCCCTTTTATTCACCAACACTACTTATCTCTTGTCTTTTTGTTAACAGCAATTCTAACAGGTATGAGGTGATAGCTCATTGTAGTTTTGATTTGCATTTCCCTGATAATTAGTGATGTTGAGCACCTTTTTATGTACCTGTTGCCCATTTGTATATCTCCTTTGGAAAAATGCCTATTTAGATCCTTTGCCCATTTTTTAACCAGATTGTTTGTTTTTGCTATTAAGTTGCATGAGTTTCTTACATATTTTGGATTTTAACACCTTATCAGATATATGGTTTTAAGATACCTTCTCCCATTCCATAGGTTGCCTTCTTATTTTGTTGGTTACTTCTTTTGCTGTGCAGGAGCTTTTTTGTTTTGTATAGTCCCTTGTTTATTTTTGTTTTCATTGCTTGTGCTTTTGGTGTCATATCCAAAAACTCGTTGCTAAAACTATGTCAAGGAAATTTTCCCCTCTGTTTTCTTCTAGAAGTTTTATGGATTTGGGTCTTATATTTAAATATTTAATTCATTTTGAGTTGATTTTTATGAGTGGTGTAAGACAGCAGTCCAATTTCATTCTTTGCCATGTGAATGTCCAGTTTGTCCAACACCAGTTATTGAAGAGACTATTCTTTCCCCATTGATTATTCTTGGCTTTCTTGTCAAATATTAGTAGTAGACCATATATGTGTAGGTTTATTTCTGGGCTCTCAGTTGTGTTCCATTCATCTATGTGTCTGTTTTCTTGTCGGTACCATACTGTTTTGATTACTATACCTTTGGAATATAATTTGAATTCAGGAAGTGTCCTGCCTCCAGCTTTGATCTTCTTTCTCAGGATTGCTTTGGCAATTGCAGGTCATTTGTGGTTCCATATAAATTTAGGAATTTTTTTCTATTTCTGTGAAAAACATCAATGGAATTTTGATAGGGATTGCATTGAATCTATAGATGGCTTTGGGTAGTATGGACATTTTAACAATATTAATTCTTACAATCCACAAACACAGGATATCTTTCCATTTGTTTATGTCTTCTTCATTGTCTTTTATCAATGTCTTGTCAGTGTACAAATCTTTCACTTCCTTGGTTAAATTTATTCCTAAGTATTTTATTGTTTTTGATGCTATTGGAAGTGCATAGTTTTCTTTTTTTAATTTATTTTTTATTTTATTTTTTATAATTAATTTTTATTGGAGTATAGTTGCTTTACAATGTTGTGTTAGTTTCTACTGTACAGCAAAGTGAATCAGTTATACATATACATATATCCCCTCTTTTTTGGATTTCCTTCCCATTTAGGTCACCACAGAGCAGTGAATAGAGTTCCCTGAGCTATACAGTAGGTTCTCATTAGTTATATATTTTATATATAGTATCAATAGTGTATATATGTCAATCCCAATCTCCCAATTCATCCCACCTGCTCCCTTTCCCCGCTTGGTGTCCATACATTTGTTCTCTACATCAGTGTCTCTATTTCTGTTTTGTAAATAAAATCACCTATACCATTTATCTAGATTCCACATATACACACTAATATATGGTATTTGTTTTTTCCTTTCTGATTTAAGATAGTTTTATTTCTCTTTCAGATATTTCACTGTAGCGTGTATAAACACAACTGATTTTGTATGTTGATTTTGTATCCTGCAACTTTACCTAATTCATTTATTAGGTCTAACAGTTTTTTGATGAAGTCTTTCGGATTTTCTATACACAGATGACCCTTGAACAATGCAGAGGTTAGGGGCACTGGCCCTCTGCACAATAGAAAATCTACATATAACTTTACAGTCAGCCCTCTGTATCTGTGGTTGCTCATCTGAGTATTCAACCAACCATGGATTCTGTAGTACTATAGTACATTTCTATTGGGAAAAATCCACTGTATAAGTGAACCTGTGCAGTTCAAACTCATGTTGTTCAAAGGTCAACTGTATAAGATCTTATCATCTGCAAATAGTGACATTTTTACTTCTTCCTTTCTGATTTGGATTCCTTATTTCTTTATCCTGCCTAATAGGTCTGGCTAGAATTTCTGACACATTGTTGAATTGGAACCTCATCCAGTATTTTTGTAATGTTTTTCCTTTCAATTTTCAGGTGGTTTTTGCTCTTACAGACTTTGTAATAGAAACTCTTGGGAAATCCTTTGTAGAGACACCACCCATGGACCTGCCCTCTCTGTATCAAGACATGTCATACAAAACTCCCCTGGTATTTATCTTAAGCACAGGCTCAGATCCCATGGGTGCATTTCAGAGGTTTGCCCGGGACAGCGGGTATTCAGAACGGTAAGGTCATATTGTGCAGTTTTAATAATTCATATGAACATCTCTTTGTTAAAATTTGCCTTTTTTCTTCCCTTTGTGGAGTGTAAATTCCTAATTCAGGTATTCCTTACTAAATAAATTAAGACACTTTAATATTTAGCTATGCATGTTGTTAAATGGTGTTAAATATCATAAGATCAGATGTAAACTTCATTTGAGCAAAGGGGAGATTGTTTAAAATGTTGAAGTATAATAATCTAATGCAATAGTGATTAGTTATTTAAGACATAATTTTAATGTAACTGTAAAAGGATTGTAGTTTATTCCTTATGCTCAAATGTGCAAAAAATTCCATAGCTCTTTGTGTTGTATTATTAATCTCATCTTTCTCCTGAGCTTCTACTCTGCTGGTTAAGAGAGGGAGGGGAAAGTTTAAACTTGTGAATTTACAATATTATATTTTCTCCTGGTTTAAATGTCTCCAGGGTAAGCTGATTTGGCTTCTTTCTCATGAAAGCTCAGTCCTCCTGACTCCTTCTTCCCCCACTCCTCCCCAAGATGGTGTCCTGATGGGTAGGAAAGTGCACAAGACCACAGAGTGTCAGAGGAGAGTAGGGGGGTCTCATATCTAGGAAGTCATCTCCAGTCTGACAGGCCCTTGCATGGAGTGGCTGGTCTGGCCTGGTCCCTGGACTGGCGATTACAAGATGATGGATCCCATCTGTTCTTTGAAGTTCATAATCTGTATTAGTCAGGCTTCTCCAGAGAAACAGAACCGATGGGATATATAAAAATATAATATGTATATAATACCCTATCTATATTTTATCCTACATATGTGTATATATATTATGTATGTAAAACAAGAAACTGGTTTACGTGATTATGGAGACTGATAAGACCCAAAATCTGCAGTCAGCAAGATAGAAACCCAGGAGAGATGATGTGTAGTTCTAGTCCAAGTCCAAAGGCTTGAAAGCCAGGAGTTATAAGTCCCAGTTTGAAAGCTAGTAAGCTCAAGACCCAAGAAAAGCCAGTGTTTTTATCTGAATCCAAAGGCCAGAAAAAAAGCAATGACCCAGCTCAAACAGTCAGGCAAAAGGATTTCCCTCTTACTTAGCTTTTTTGTCCTATTCAGGTCTTCCATTGATTGGATGGGGCCTATCCACATTAAGGAGGGCAATCTGCTTTACTCAGTTTACTGATTCAAATATCAATCTCACCCAGAAACACCCCCACAGACTCATTCAGAATAATGTTTGACCTAATGTCTGGGCACCATGTGACCCAGTTAAGTTGACACGTAAAATTGACCATCAAATGGTCTTACACATCTTCCTTTGGTTCTGAAGTCCTACCAAAGAATTAGTATACAGAACTTTTAAGAGCTGTTGTGAATTAATAAGAAAAAGAAAACAGTTCGATAGGAATAAAGACAAAAAATGTGAAAGGGAAATTCTCAGAAAGGAAATCTAAATCCTGATAAGCATATGAAAAGATGTCCAACCTCACTAGTAATTAGGAAACAACAAATTCAAACCATTAGAAGATGTCATTTCATACTCATCAAATTAGCAAAATGTTGGCAAAGATAGGGAGCTGTAGAAACATTCATATTGCAAGAAGGAGTAAAAAATTGGTTAAAATCACTTTGAAGAATTATTAGCAGTATATTAAAGTTGAAGATAGCATTCCCCATATCCCAACAATTCACTACTGAATTTGCATGTTCCAACAAAATCAGTCACATGCGTGCAAGAAGCCATGTTCAAGAACATTCGGAGAAGCGTTTATAATACCAAAAAAGAAAGCACTGGAAACAACCAAATTGCCCACCTAGAAAAATGATTATATAAATTGTGGTTTATTCATAAAATTAAATACAATACACTATAGCCATGAAAATGAATAACTATGACTATGTATATCAATATGGATGGGTCACACAAACTAATATTGAGCAAAAAATTTAAGTTGCACAGAAACTATAGAATATTGGAGAAGTTTGATATAATGTATAAAATTTTTAAACATATATATTATACATTGTTTAGGAAGTCATATTTTTTCAATAACAGTATAAAGAAAAATAGGGAAGTTATACTAAAACCAGGATAGTAGTGACCTTGGGAGGTGAACTTTGGGTAGTGAAAGAAGTGAACAGGGAGGGGCACGCTGCAGACTTATATCATGTAGATAATGTTTTACTTCTTAAGCTGGGTTGCGGGTACTTGGATACTTATTGTAAATATTAACTTTATAACTTTTGTATGTCTTAAATATTTCATAGGAATTATTAAAGGTAAAACAATTCAAGACAGCAATCAGAGAATGGAGAGGGGTGTTAATAGTAGTTAATGCGTGCTAAGTTCCTGATGTATTCAGGAGGAAAAAAGAAGTACAGAATAGCTCTATATTGCTGTAGGAAAATTTGTAGTTGAATGAGTATGTTGAAATTTTAAGGGAAAATACTGAAATAATATATAATGTATAGCTTCCAAGCCAGCAGAGGGACAAAAGAATATACAATGCAAATTTTAATCCAATGTTAGATAGGAGAGAAGAGGAAAAAAATTCAAAGATAAAACATAGTAAACCAAAAAGTCAAACCAAAGAGCAGAAATTAATCCAAATATTCAATTGGCCAAAAAGTTCGTTCGGGTTTCCCATGTTATGAAAACCCGAACCAACTTTTTGGCCAACCGATACCTAAATAAGAGTAAATATCTCACCTGTGAAAAGATAAAGAAAATCAAACTGGATTTTCAAAACAACATTCAATTCTATACTAAGAAAATGTAAATGCAACACAAAAACAGCACAGGAAGACAGAAAATAAAGAGATGCAAAAGATATACTATGCAAATACTAACCAAAAGAAAGCTGTTAACAGTTCCAATGCATATCACGAAATCAAGTTTGAGGAAAGATATATACATATTAGAGATAAAGAGGGGAATATATGATATACAAGAAAAAGAACACAAAGAAGAAACACCAATTGTACAATTGTACACAACTAACAAAGCTTGAAATATGTAAAGTAACAACTGGAGAAATTGATACAAGGAGAAACTGGTAAATCAACATTAATGTGGAAATTTTTAGCACATCTATAATGATAACTACTGTGAAGCACATAAGATTTGCAAAATTGGTAAGGATATAAAATATTTCGACAATGAATTAATGAAATTAACAAACTTGCTCTTTACACTCAACAAATAGAGCAAATGCAAGATCTTAAGTACATAAGGAACATTTATAAGAATTAACCATGTTCTGAAAAAGACACGTATTTCAAAAAGATGACAAACATTCTCTGCCCACAGTAAATCTTAGAAATCAATCTTAATATTTTTAATATTTGGAAAACAAAAAAATGTCCTTCTGAACAATCTGTCTGTTCAAGGGAAATCATAACAGCAATTGTCCAATAAGTGGAAGTAAATGACAAAAACAGTGTAACATATCAAAAACCATTAAGGTTTAGAAATGAGGCACCTAGCAGTAAATTTATGCATGTTTAATAACTTCTGGTTTCAGAAATGTCAGGCTAATATTCCCACTAAGAATAATTAGGCAATCTGAAACTTAATTATTAAACTCTAACAGAAGGAAAAAATAATAAGCTAAGAGCAGAAATTAGTGACATAGAAAATACACATTCGATGGACAAGATCTAAAAGAACAGAAGTGTTTTTTCAAAAAGTTTAATAAAATATAAATCTCTGCTGAAACTACTGAGAGAGACAGACAGAGAGAGAGAGAGAAAGAGATCCAAAAAAATTGTATCATGCATGAATAAGAGAATATCACTACAGACCAGCAGACATTAAAATGGTCATAAGAGCATGTTACTTTTTTTTAATTTTGCCAATGAATTTGAAAATTTTAATGAAATGGAAAAATTCTTCCAAAAACACAACTTTAAAAGAAACTGAGAATAATCAGAATATCTAAATAGTCCAATAATAGTTAATTGAATTCATTACAAAAAACCTTCCCACAATGCTGGGTTTATTTCAGTAATGTAAGGATGGTTAAAATATTGAAAACTAATTCATCACATTAAATGAATAAAGGAGAGAAATCCTTTTAAAAAAGAAGAAAACTATTATTTAAATAGACACAGAAAGAGCATTTGTTAAAATTCAACATGCATTCATTGGGGGAAAAGTTCCAGTAAACTAAGAATCTGGAAATCATTTCTTAAAAAGAGAAAACCAGAAATAAGACATTCTTCTACTCTGATAAATGGTATCTTAAAATTATTTAATGGATTTAGCAAGGTTACTGGACATGAAATAAGTTGTATTAATGCATACTAGCAACAGGAACTCCCATTCATTGCTGGTGAGAATTCAAGATGGTACAGCCACTTTGGAAGACAGTTTGGTGTTTTCTTACAAAACTAAACATACTCTTATCATATGAGCCAGCAATCTGGTACTTACCCAAAAGAGTTGAAAACTTATGTTCACACGAGAACCTATGTTACACAAGGATGTTTATAGCAGCTTTATTCATAATTGCCAAAACTGGGAAGCAACATAGATGTCCTTTAGTACATGAATGGATAAATAAACTGTGATATATCTATACAATGGAATACTATTCAGTACTCAAAAGAAATGAGCTATCAAGCCATGAAAAGACATGGCTGAACGTTAAATGCATATTACTAAGTGAAAGAAGCCAATCTGAAAAGGCTATATACTGTATGATTCCAAGTATATGACATTCTGGAAAAGGCAAAACTATGGAGACAATAAAAATAAATAATAACAAAGGGTTTATATCCAATGTAAAGAACTCTCAGAAATCAATAAGAAAAATACAAGTGAACCAGTAGAAAAAAAGAGGGGAGGGATATAAAAGGGAATAGCCAAAGGCGAATAAATAAACCTATGAAAAGGGGAAACAATTTAAAACCTCAGTGAGATACCATTATATATCCACCAGGTGTCAGCAAGGATGTGGAAAAAACAAGTACTCTCATCTGTTGCTGGTAGGTGTGTGGAATGGTGGCATCACTTTGAAAAACAGTTTGATGTTATAAAAAAAGTTAAACATACACATACTCTGTCAAACAGCAGTTCCGTTCCTAGGGATATACACAACAAAACGGTGTACACATGTATGGACTTCCCTGGTGGCGCAGTGGTTAAGAATCCACCTGCCAATGCAGGGGACACGGGTTTGATCCCTGGTCCAGGAAGATCCCACATGCCACAGAGCAACTAAGCCCATGTGCCACGACTTCTGAGCCTGCACTCTAGAATCTGCAAGGCACAACTACTGGGCGCATGCACCACAACTACTGAAGCCCATGCACCTAGAGCCTGTGCTCCACAACAAAAGAAGCCACCGCAATTAGAAGCCCGCGCACCACAATGAAGAGTAACCCCCACTTGCCGCAACTAGGGAAAGCCACGCACAGCAACTTAGACCCAACACAGCCAGAAATAAATTAATTAAAATAAATTTTTTTTAAAAAACAGAGTACATGTATATCAAGAGACATCTATGGAATGTTTATGGCAGCATGGTTTGCAACAACCAAGAACCAGAAATAACCCAAATGTCCATCACGAGCAGAATGGATGAATGAATTGGGATATAAGCACACAGTGGAATATTATTCAGCAATGAAAATGAACTACAATGACACACAATAATATGAATTAATCTAAAGAAATATTGTTGATTGAAATAGACCAAATATAAAAATATATATGCTATTTGATTCCATTTATATAAATTCAAAAACAAGCAAAATTAATCTATGGTGTTAGAATTCAAAACAGTTGTTGCCTTTGAGAATAAGGAAGGATACTGATTGGGAGGGTGCTAGTAATGTTCTTTTTTTTTTTTTTTTCCCTATATGGTGCTACATGCGTACATTCCCTTTGGGAGCACTCATTAAGCCGTACACTAACGATTTGTGTACTTTTGTAAATATGTTACACTTCAATTTTTCAAAAGTTTTTTTAAAAACTGACCTATAGCGTTGGAATCAGGACCATGGATACCTTCAGGATGGAGGAAGGGAAAATGATTGGAGTAGAAAGGGGCATAGGAGAAATGTCCCTGGAGTGTTGGCAAAGTTCTCTTTTCAACCACAGATGTTTATCTGAGATAATTCAAAGAACCATAAATTTGGTTTTTGCACTTCTGTGTGTTATAGTAAAAACTATTTTTAAAAACAAGAAAATAAGAAAAAACATTTGCACATCTATCAGAATGAGGATTTGAAATACGTGCATATGCTAGGCAACAGCCTACCATATTTACATTTCTTGATACTTGCATTGCTTAAAAATAATATAAAACAGTATTTCATTGTTGTTGTTCAATTCAGGGTGCAGTCAATTTCACTGGGGCAAGGACAAGGACCGATTGCTGAAAGAATGATCAAAGATGCAATGAAATCAGGAAACTGGGTATTTTTGCAAAACTGCCATCTTGCTGTTTCTTGGATGTTGGCAATGGAGGAGCTAATTAAAACCTTCACAGATTCAAGTATGTGGAGCACATAGCATTTGTATAATACCTTTTTCGCGTGGCCTTTCTTATTGAGTCCAATCCTTATAATAATTATTTATTGTTGGCATTGTTTTACCCATATTAAAAAGGAGAAATTTGAGATCTAGAGGGGTGTAGTTAAGTTACACAACCCAGATTCAAATAAAGATGTTCAGACTCCAAGCTGAAGGTATGATCCCCTGGATCATTTCTGTTTCATGTTGCCTTCTATGGGAGGCCATTTGAATTCAAAATAAATTATATCTAGGCATGATGAAAAGAAATAGAAACTGGACTTAGGACAAAACAAGGAAATTAAATCTTTTGCTACAGAATGAGAGAAGTTCAGGAACAAAGTTCAAATTAGAACCAATTCTCAGAGTAGTGTTTTACCACTTTTTATCCTCTGTAACCCACATGGCAATCAACCTTCACATGTGTCTCATAGTCACACACACACACACACACACACACGCATGGGGGTGCCCAGCATGAGTCATGGTTGCCACCACTAACTATAATATCACCACCTTCTTTCCCACTCAAGAAAGTATAATGGGCTGCAAAGAGAGAAGAAGTGGACTTAGAATCTACTAATTTTTATATAATAGTGTAAAAACAGTTGAAACCTCAGGAACTGTATTATTGGTAATAAGCTGTGTGCACCCCACTTTACCACTCTCCCTGGAAGCCATGAAGGAGAATACACAGCCTGGGATATCCAGGGCCCTTTCTCTGGGGTCCTCCTTTTTGCCCTGACCACAGAGGGCTTTCTAGGAAGGTGAGAGATATGCACATGATCTTGCACGTGACTTTCCTCATTGCTACCTATTAAGTTTGAAGAGATGCTCCTTTACAGTGCGGCCAGCCTGCACTGGTTACCAAGCCACAACCAGGGCTTAGCAGCCTTCCCCTAGAAGGCCCCTCATTCCCTGGGTATCCCCTGCCCTGCCTTCTGCAGGCTGCTTCCATCAAGGATAGATAGCCATTAGCATCTGCTATCCAGAATCTCCACTCTTTCCACTCTTTGCAATGCAAACAAGAGATGGCTTGCTTCCTGCTGGGCCTGTGGCTTATTTCTATTTACATAATTAAAGAAAAATGACAAGAAGTTCTTTACCACTGTTCCTAATCCTGATTAGGATTATAATTAGGACAAAAAAAATGCTGGGAAGTCATCTAAAAAGCAGTTTGCTGCAGTGGTCCTGTGTGAGCCTTCCAAGTATGGACCTGTAGTTCAGCTTCACAATGACCTGGACAAGAGTGCCAGACCTTCAAGGAGGCTGGATGGGCTATGGAAGCCAGCGAAGGTGTTGATGGATTTTAAGTGTTTTAAGTGGATAGAAAAATCCTCTCCTGGCCCTCGTTACAATTGTTTATTAACTTAACCATTTGAGTTCTATTGTTTAACTTGAACCAGAAAAAAAAAAAAAAATACATTCAGGTAATAAACTGAAAAGAGAAAGTGAATGAAAGAAAAAAGAGAGAGAGGAAGAAAAAAACCCTCTGGGCTTGAAATTCTAAGACCTGATTAGAGTTTCACCCCCACCACTTCCTGAATGTACATATCACGCCTCTTCTCTGGACCTCAGTTTCCCCCGCAATAAAATGACTGCATAGCGTCATTGCTAGAAGTCCCACAACTAAGATGATTTCTAATTCCATTCCAGCCCTAAACTTCTATGACGTCTATGAAAGTTAAGATTCTTGATGCTTTTGCAATTATAAGAGAAAAGGTACTTTAAAAACATGCTTCTCTAAACCTGGCCTTTTTCACTCTTTGTTTCTTTTGGTTAATGAAATCATTAGCCCTAAGACTTTGATGATTTTGACTTATGCCTAATAGTTTTTACCATACAAGCAACTTTAGTGCTGTTCTAGAATTGTACTAGAATTAACTTTTAATTTTAGCTATTTAATATAGCTCATGAATTTAGATTACCAAACCAAGAAGCATAAATTCAGCTTTAATCTGCAGCCATTAATTTAATAAATATTTGAGAGCCTACCGTGTACCATGCATTGTTCTAGATGCTTAGGGTATGTTGGTGAACAAAATAACCATAGTCATCTGCCCTCATTGAGCTTACATGCTAGTGAGGGGAGAGAGACAATAAACAAACTACATAACAAATAATTTATAAGGTATGATAGAATGTGGTCAGTGCTTTGGAAAAACTTAAAAGGAAAGTAAGGAGAAACAGAAAGGTTGGGATGGAATGGGGGTGAGGAAGAAGGGTGGATAGCAGTTTTAAATGGCGTGGTCTAGATAGACCTCTTTGAGAAGGTGGCATTTAACCAACACTTGAAAAAAGTAAGGGAGTCTAAAGGAAGAGCATTCAGGTAGAAGGAACAGCTAGTGTCCGCATCCTCCCTCAGAGGGAGCAAGCCAAGAGTGTCGGAGAAACACCGTCACTTGTACTTAGAGACCAATGTCAAGAAAGGCCTCCTTCGATGATGCCTGTGTCTTCCTGTGATGCGATCAATGATTTTCCCAGCTCTGCTTTGGCCTTTTGAACCTGGAATGGAGCTTGTTCTTTCTTAGGTTCTCTGTCCACAGCTCAGAAAAGAAGCGTATATTGACTTAACTTCTTGATGCTGTATGTGAGGTCTCTCCATTTCCCTGCTCCCTGAGCTCCCTTTGCAACATCTCTGCAGAAGGGACAAATTTCTTTTTTCTCCAGAGGGCTTTCTGGCCATGTTCACGCAACTTTCCTTAAATTGAATGGCTAAAAAAAGTAAAAATAAATAAAAACAAACAAAAACTAAAACCCCTTCTTGAGCGTAAATGTAGTAACTGTCCTCTCTTTCAATTGAAAATTTTCCCAATTTCAGAGGAAAGGCCCTTAGCATCTCTATCATGTATTGAAAACTAACGTGAAATTAAACTGAATAATTGAGAAAATAATTGAGTAATTTCTTTACTCAAATGTGCCAGCATCTAGACTGCCAAACTGACTTGTGTGAAGAGCTTCTGTAAAGAGTCCCCTCACCTCCATTTTAGAAGATTTTCCAACATAAAATACTTAAAATAGAAAGCCTAGTCTTTAAACAGAACTTACAGCATATTTTTTTTGCTATGCTATAATAATTATTTCTTACAGAAAAGTGTTACTAAGAGGTATGCATTTTCCTTTTTTGTCGTTTTGTCTTTGTTTTAAACAGGTATTGTTATCAAGGACACATTTCGACTTTTTTTAAGTTCCATGCCTAGTAATACATTTCCTGTTACAGTTCTTCAAAATTCTGTCAAGGTAACGTATGGTTGGCCTGTAACATGATTGGCCTCAGGGTGTTCACCGAGTGGGTCCAGGAAGCCCAGGCTTGTGCCAGGTTGTGTCAGAGTCCAGGTGGCCCAGGTGGGGAAGTGGGAGTCCGTGTCGCTTCACTGGAGAGTGAGCAGGGAAAGAATTTCCCAGGCCATTGCCCATCCTTACGTGCCCTAGTGCTGCTGGTCGTTCAACACCTCCACTCTTCCCCTCTATAAGAAAACGTCAAGGATGCAGAGGAATGAGTACAGAACCCCTCCCAGAGTTAAGAGAATGTTTCAGCACTTAGGAAACAGGAAGGCCCACAGGGAGTATGGCTGCTGGATTGCAAGGCTGGAAGTTTCCAATATATGGGAAGCCTCTGCATATGAATGATCACCCAAGAACCAGGGATGCCTCTTCCCTGTCTGCCCTGTGCCATCAAGGCAAAGTATGGGGTGATGCCGTATGTTGAGATGACCAGAAAATCCAGTGCAGAAAGCCTGAGCATCCTTTCTGGTCCATGTTTAGAGAAATGGACACCAAATGGAAGTGTCTGAGGTTCTTGTTGAGGTGGTTCACACACTATAGGTCTGAGGACCCCCTATTCTCCAGAGACTGAGGCCGAGCAAGATACAGAGCAGGTGCAAACAGGGCAGGAATGCCTCCCAGGCATTGGTTATTTATGTCCCCTCACTGGCTTCAGCCTATTTGTGTTATTTGGAAATAACGCGTATCTGTACAACCACCCTCTCTGCCGCGGGTGTCTCTACAGGTAACCAATGAGCCTCCAAAAGGTTTACGTGCAAATATCAGACGAGCATTTACCGAAATGACACCTTCATTTTTCGAAGAAAACATACTTGGAAGAAAATGGAGACAAATAATATTCGGCATGTGTTTCTTCCATGCAATTATTCAGGTACACTCAATTTGTATTTTAATAGAGACAAGAAGTGTATTAGGTTAAAAATAAATCAATAAAAAGAATTAAATAAAAGCTTACAAATGGCATTGTGAAATGCTGAGGGCCCTGTTCTGTCTGAACCCAAGTTGTTTTAACTCAGTCCCTGATCTCTGTACACTCCTTGCCTCTGTATCTCACAGCTTTGCCTCCCAGCTCTGCTCTGACCTAAGGAGCACCATCTCCTGGTTGAATGCCACAGGATAGGCACCAGTAGGTCAAATTCAAGAGCACGAAATTGATCTCCACAGCTGTGCTTCACTCGCAAAATCTGCTTCCCTTCCAGACTCTACTCCTGAAATCGGTGGCCCCATTCTCTCAATCACCTACACTCAGAGTTTCAGGATTATTTTTATTCTTCCTCCTTTACACATATGTATCATGTCAGTCAGCAAGTCTTCATTTTTCTTACAATAATTTCACTCTCACCTGCTCCTGTTGGAGTGGGCTTAGACCCTTAACAGCTTCCTCCCTGTGATTAGAGCTCCAAGTCCCCTGAAAAGTGGCCTTCAACTGGGTACTCCTTTCCCGCTCTGTTCAGACCTCACTTCCCTGGTCTGGTGCCCATCCTGTGGCCACATACTGGACACTCCTTTCACCCCCCTCTGTTCAGACCTCATTGCCCTGATCTGGTGCCCATACTGTGGCCTCGTACTGGGCACTCCTTTCCCCCTCTGTTCAGACCTCACTGCCCTGATCTGGTACCCATCCTGTGGCCTCGTACTGGGCACTCCTTTCCCCCTCTGTTCAGACCTCACTGCCCTGATCTGGTGCCCATCCTGGGGCCACATACTGGACACTCCTTTCCCCCTCTGTTCAGACCTCATTGCCCTGATCTGGTGCCCATCCTGTGGCCCTTGTACCGGAATTCTGACTCCAGCTCCATATCTCTGTATGGGGCCTTGATTAGACAGGCTGCCTGTTTTTCAAATGTGTGTGGTCTGCAGATGAAGAATCAGTAGAGAAGAAACAAAGATTAAAGATACAAAGTGTGGGGTCTTCCCTGGTGGTGCAGTGGTTGAGAGTCTGCCTGCCGATGCAGGGGACACGGGTTCTTGTCCCGGTCCGGGAAGATCCCACATGCCACGGAGCGGCTGGGCCCTGAGCCATGGCTGCTGAGCCTGCGCGTCCGGAGCCTGTGCTTCGCAACAGGAGAGGCAACAACAGTGAGAGGCCCACGTACTGCAAAAAAAAAAAAATAATAATAATACAACAGAGACTTCCCTGGTGGCTCAGTGGTTAAGGCTCCATGCTCCCAATGGAGGGAGCCGGGGTTCGATCCCTGGTCAGGGAACTAGATCCCACATGCATGCCGCAACTAAGAGTTCGCATGCCACAACTAAGGAGCCCACATGCCGCAACTAAGGAGCCTGCCTGCTGCAACTAAGACCCAGTGCAACCAAATAAATAAATAAATAAAGATTTAATTACAAAAAATAAATAATAAAAATTTTAAAAATACAACAAACTAGTGAATATAACAAAAAAGAAGCAGACTCACAGATACAGAGAACAAAGTAGTGGTTACAGGGTGGGGAGGCTCTCTGGGGTGGTGGAGGGGGAGGTACAAATTATTGGGTGTAAGACAGGCTCAAGGATGTATTGTACAACACAGGGAATATAGCTAATATTTTGTAACAACTGTAAATGGAGTGTAACCTTTAAAAATTGTATAAAAATTTAAAAATAAGTTTAAAGGGACTTCCCTGGTGGCACAGTGATTAAGAATCCGCCTACCAATGCAGGGGACACGGTTTTGAGCTCTGGTCCAGGAAGATCCCACATGCTGTGGAGCAACTAAGCCCGTGCGCCACAACTACTGAGCCTGCGCTCTAGAGCCCATGAGCCACAACTACTGAGCCCACGTGCCACAACTACTGAAGCCCACACACCTAGAACCCGTGCTCCACAACAAGAGAAGCCACCAAAGTGAGAACCCCCGCACTGCAACCAAGAGTAGCCACCACTCACAGCAACTAGAGAAAGCCCACGCACAGCAACGATGACCCAATGCAGCCAAAAATAAATAAATAAATTTTAAAAATAATTTTAAAATTTTTTAAATAAATTTAAGAAAAGAGGAGGGAACGTGGGACCAATCCTCTGATACAATCAGTAGTTTACAATTAAGAAATTAGGTGAGATAGGGAGATAGCAAAGAAAGGGAAAGATTTCACTATGGGGAGTTATGAAACAAGAACTGAAATTCTGGGTATCAGTTTAAAAAAACAAAAAGGCCACTATAGAGAAGTCAGCATGTAAGCAGCACATCACGCATGACTGAAAAGCCTGGGTGATAGACAGATTTCTTAGAAGAGTTGGGGGCAGCTCTCTCCACCAGATGGGTGATTAGCGTCAGTATTTTTATGCCAAAAGACTCTAGGTGGGATAGTTTTCCCTATTTTGATGGAGAAATATTTTATTTTACCATGAAGAACAAATGTTCTTTTGACAAGTCTATCACATTTTCACATTTCTCATAATATCAAATTTTCTTTTGGGAAATTGGCAAAAGGCCAGTGTTGGAGGAAGAGGTGCCTGCCCTGTTTGGTGACAGCCAAACTGAAAGCCTGGCTCAAGTTGAATGTCATGATTTTAACCGATTTTGCACAATGAGGATGCTCAACTTCAACAGAAACCTTTTAGTTTTCAGTATTTTACACAATTAATTTTATCAAACTTTAAGACCATTTTCATTTTCTATTCTAGGAGAGAAAAAAGTTCGGCCCTCTTGGTTGGAATATCTGCTATGAATTTAACGACAGTGACAGAGAATGTGCTTTACTGAACCTCAACCTTTACTGTCAAGAAGGAAAGATTCCCTGGGATGCATTGATTTACATCACTGGTCAGTATGCCCACATCTGATGTCCAGCTGTGCACCACACATTTGTTGGTTTATGCCCACCTGGCTTATACCAAAATGATGTCCTCCCAAGCCTTTGGTGACGGTGGTGATGACTTCTGATACTGCCTTTGAGAAGATAAGACCATGATAAGAATATCATAAGAATATTTACACATAGGAAATGGGATGAATGTTTTCCCAAATAATAATAGCAAAAACTTAGATAGCTCTTGCTACATGCTAAGCATGTTTTAAGCATGTCCCATGAATTAGCAGATTTAATCCTCACAACAACCCTATAAGGTGAAAACTATTATATCCCTATTTTACACACGAGGAACCTGAAGAACAAGGGTGAAGCCAAGATTTAAAGGCAGGCAGTCCAGCCTCCAGAGTCTGTGCTCTTAAATTCAAAGAATCGAAACATGATTGACTAGTCGAGACCTGTTGAGTTAGGTGTACTTATGAAAAAGGAAAAACTATTTCAGGAATTACAATTTTTAACAAATATGAATTGTGGCCAAATGAGATCTTACTGCCAAAATCAGATACAGTTTAGACCATGTAAACCCAAATAATGAAGAACAGATTCCCACTGGGAGGTGAGAGAGGGAGAGAGCAGAATGGGAATGGATGGTTTTCATTGGTGAGCAAGGGAAATGGGGAACAGCAGAGAGGTATCAGCTGATCTAGAGCCTTGAACAGCACGTAACACCTTGGAACATGTTTGAGTGAAGGGCAGCGAAACAGTATGGAAATGGATGAGGACCCATCCCCAGGGTGGACCAAGAGAAGTAGGCAAGGAACCTGGGAAGCTACCTTGTACTCCTGCTCTCAGCCACTCCTGTGTGGCCAACGTTGCTTAACATAACAGTGAGTTAGGCAGAATTCTTCTCTGGCACCCTCTATGTACCCTGAATTTTCTGCTTCCTAGCTATTCTCTCCCTTCCTTCTCTCCTAGGACACTTGATCTTTCTGGTTACCTCAATTTCTACTGCTGTGGAAGTAACTGTGTTTTGTTTTTTTTGTTTTGGGGTTGTTTTTTTTTTTGCAGTACGCGGGCCTCTCACTGTTGTGGCCTCTCCCGTCGCGGAGCACAGGCCCAGCGGCCATGGCTCACGGGCCCAGCTGCTCCGCGGCATGTGGGATCTTCCCGGACCAGGGCACGAACCCATGTCCCCTGCATCGGCAGGCGGACTCTCAACCACTGCGCCACCAGGGAAGCCTGTAACTGTGTTTTTTTGGTTTTTTTTTTGTAACTGTGTTTTGAAAAGGATAGAAAGGAATGAGACAAAGATGTATCTGCTCTCATCACTACTATTCAGTGTTGTGCTGAAGTTTCCAGCCAGGGAAATTAGACAAGGAAAAGAAATCAAAGACATCCAGATTAGCATGGAAGAAGTAAACCTATCTTTATTTGCAGATGACAAGATCTTGCATGCAGAAAATCCTAAGGAATTCACACACACGCACACACACACACACACACACACACACACACAAACTGGAAGTAACAAATGAGTTTGGCAAGGTTGTAGGATAAAAAGTCAATATACAAAAATCAACCGCATTTCTATACACTGGCAATGAACAATTAGAAAATACTTTTAATTCTATTCATGATAACATCAAAAAGAATAAACTACTTAAGAATAAATTTACAAAAAGAAGTGCAGATTTGTGCACTGAAACCTTCAAAGCACTGCCAAAGAAAATTAATCTAAATAAATGAAGAGACATGACATGCTCGTGGATTGAGAGACACAATATTGTGAAAGTGGCAATAATCCCCACACCAATCTATAGATTTAACACAATCCCTATCAAAATCTCAGCTGACACTGTTGCTGAAATTGGCAAGCTGATTACATTTGGATGGAAATGCAAAGGGCTCCAAAAAGCAAAAACAATCCTGAAAAAAAAGAATGAAGTCAGAAGAGTTACATTTCCCAATTTCAAAAGTTATACAAAGCTACAATAATCAAGACAGTGTGAGACAACAAGGACTTACTGTATAGTACAGGGAACTATATTCAATATCTTGTAATAAACTATAAAGGAAAAGAATCCGAAAAAGATATATAAACATATATGTGTAAACGAATCACTGCTGTACACCTGAAACTAACACAATATTGTAAATTAACTAAATTCAATTTTTTAAAAAAAACAATATGGTACTGGCATAAGGATAGACATATAATCAATGGAACAGAATTGAGAATCCAGAAATAAACCCTTATGTTTATGGTTAATTTATTTTTTTAATAATTTATTTATGTATTTATTTTTGTCTGTGTTGGGTCTCTTTTGCTGCACGCATGCTTTCTCTAGTTGTGGCAAGCGTGGCCTACACATTGTTGCGGTGCACGGGTTTCTCATTGTGGTGGCTTCTCTTGTTGTGGAGCATGGGCTCTAGGCACACAGGCTTCAGTAGTTGTGGCACATGGGCTCAGTAGTTGTGGCTCGCGGGCTCTAGAGCGCAGGCTCAGTAGTTGTGGCGCACGGGCTTAGTTGCTCCAAGGCATGTGGGATTTTCCCGGGCCAGGGCTCGAACCTGTGTCCCCTGCATTGGTAGGCGGATTTTTAACCACTGCACCACCAGGGAAGTCCCTGGTCAAGTTATTTTTAACAAAGGAGCCAGGACAATTCAATGGGGGAAGGAGAGTCTTTTCAATAAATGATGCTGGGACAATTGGATATCCATCTGCGAAAGAATGAACTTGGATCCTCACACCATACAAAAACTTAATTCAGGACTTCCCTGGTGGCACAGTGATTGAGAGTCCGCCTGCCGATGCAGGGGACGTGGGTTCGTGCCCCAGTCCGGGAGGATTCCACATGCTGCGGAGCGGCTGGGCCCGTGGGCCATGGCCGCTGGGCCTGCACGTCCGGAGCCTGTGCTCCGCAGCGGGAGAGGCCACAGCAGTGAGAGGCCCGCGTACCGCAAAAAAAAAAAAAAAAAAAATTCAAAATGAGTGATATATATAAATATAAGAGCTAAAACTATAAAACTCTTAGGAGAAAGCATATAAGTAAACCTTCATGACTTTGGGTTAATAATGGCTTCTTAGATATGACACAAAAAACACTAGCAATAAAAGAAAAATAATAAATTCAACTTCTTCAGCATGTAAAACTTTTACACTTCAGCAAACACCATCAAGAAAGTGAAAAAGGAAACCACAGACTGAGAGAGAATATTTGCAATCATATATCTGATAAGGCACCTGTATACAAAGTATATAAAGAACTCCAACAACAGTAAGAAAAATAATCCAATTTCTAAATGGGCAAAAGATTTCAATGTACATTTCGCAAAAAAAGACATACAAATGCCTAATAAGCTCACTTAGTCATTAGGAAAATGAAAATCAAAGCCATAATGAGATACCGCTTTACACCCATTAAGATGACTATAATAAAAAAAAGACAGTAACAAGTGTTAGCAAGGATGTGGAGAAAGTGGAACCCTCATACATAGCTGGTGACAATGTAATATGTTGCTGCTGCTTTTGAAAATGTTTTAATAGGTTTACCATATGACCTAGAAATTCCATTCCACGCCTAGTTATATACCAGGGAAAATAAAAACTCATGTCCACACCAAAACTTGTACAGAAATGTTCATAACAGCATTATTCATAATCCCCAAAAGTGGAAACAACATGAATGTCTATCAGCCGATGAATGGATAAAGTGAGGTATATCCATACAATATTACAAATGTAATATTACTCCACCATAAAAAAGAAATAAAGTACTGACACATGCTCCAACTTGGATAAACCTCAAAAACTTTATGCTAAGTAAAAGAAGCCAGACACAAAATATCACATGTTGTATATTCCATTTATGTGAAGTTTCCAGAAAAAGCAAATATACAGACAGAAAGTAAGATAGTGATTGCATGGGGCCGGGGATAAAAATGGACAGTGACTACTAATGGGCGCAAGATTTATTTGGGGGGATGACAGAAATGTTCTAAAATTAGATCATGGTGATGGTTACACAACTTTTCAAATTTACTAAAAACTATTTAGTTATACATGTAAATTTTAAGTGACATAATTTTCAAGGTGTAGCTCATCAAAAATGTTTCAAAGAAAAAACAATAGGAGAAAAAAAGGCAATGCTTTATCCAGGCAATGATATTTGCTTGTGGTGGGATTTTAGGCAGTCATTTATGGATTAATCCAGAAAATCCAGGTTAGTACCACTATGCTAAATGCTGGAAATACAAAGATGATGTAGTCCCTGCCTACCAAAAACTCATGGGATGGAGATAATAAATAAATTATAATATGGTATGACAACTACCCAAATAGAAGTGTATGGACAATGCTGTGGGAATTCAGAAGGAGCAAATAATGCTACCTGGAGGAATCTGGGAAAGCTCCACCAAGGGGGCAATGGTTGAGTGGGGCACTGAATGGTGGGTTGGGCTCAGCAGGAGAGAAGAGGCAGGAGAGCACACTGGCAGAGAGAACAGTGATGGTAAAGCCCAGCAGTGTCGGGATGTGGCATGCCTGTAGACACTGTGAGTAGTTTATGAGTGCCAGAGCAGAGTATAAAGAGGAGATGTATATGGAGGAAAGCTTTATCTTCAACAAAACTAAAAAAAATGTGATCTGCGGGCACATCTTGAAAGCCTGTGTGTGTTGTTAATAAATTTGGGCTCTACCTTATAAGCAATGGTTGGCAATTATAGTCTTTTAGGCTGGGAACAGGTGCAACCACTTATAAAGCTATAACAAAAGCAAAGTGAAGAACTGAACAAGGGGATACAGCAACACCGAGGGGGAGACTAGACAGGAGAGAATAAACAGAGAAAGATTAAGGAGGCTTTAAATATGGGAATGTATTTGGGGTTGGAGGGGGGTGGGGGACGGTCCTTAAAATTTTATAGAGTAAGCTACAGTGATGCCTAAGTCCAAGAGACAGCTTTGAGCTCAAAGTGGCCAAAGACAGAGCTAAACCTAAGGCCTATCCAGTTTGTGTCAGGCCATCCCTGAGCCAGCCCACAGGCATAAGAATGGAAGAGAAGGGGAAGACACCACATCAGGATTTGCAACAAGACCCTCAGGAACTGTGATGCCTGGGCCAGGACAGGTGGTGGACGTGAATGGTAGACGCCCCCTCCCAACATCTGTCTTCTGAACCCAGAAGACTCCTTCCTAAAAGTAAGCCTAAAAGTGAGTCGTCTACCCTGAATCAAATTATTCGAGTTCCTGGTTTACTCACTTTGATCCAAGAAAAACATAACACTAAATCTGGACGCAGAATCACAAAGTCTGATGGTTTTTAAGGTGAATATTTCTGTGCTACTTCTCAAAATATAAATATTTTTGTTTAAAAAAATATCTTTTGGCCCTGCCGCACGGCATGTGGGATCTTAGTTTCCCAACCAGGGATCAAACCCGGGCCCTCTACAGTAGAAGCATGAAGTCTTAACCACTGGACCGCCAGGGAAGTCCCCGAAATTTTTTTTAGAATAATGCACTTCAGGGCAACTTTTTCCTCTCACCAGTGACTAATTATTGGAGTCTGCGTTTTCCCGGCCACCCTCCTCTCACAGACAACGTGATGCAATTGAAGAAACTTGACCTTTATATTCCCATCTAGCTCTCAAGATCCAAGTTGGTCTGAAGCTAGATGGACCCACTACAAAGATTTAACCCAACTTTGTGTTGCAAGATTTCCCAGAGAGTGACTGAAGAGTATTCTCAGGAAAGTACAGCAGCATCTCTTTCTTCCCTCTTAGAATTGCTAATACAGGGAGTCAGTTACTTGATCATCAGCTCTGGCACTTACTCCCCAACGTCCTCACTCTAAGTGGCTGAGCCAGTAAGACTGACCAGAAGTGCCTCAACAGGAGAGGGAAGATAGGTGCAAGCCAGGACGCTACTATCCTGGAAGAAATAAAGTACTGAGATTCCAAACACAAATAACTTACTCTCAACCAACCATCTCAGCTTGAAAAAGAATTTTTTAAAAAATCTTCTTGACATAATGAAAGAGATGGAGATGAGAAATGATGAACATTTAAAGGATTCAGAAGTTGGCAATATCAATATCATAAGTAAAATCCTTTTCAGAAAACTACAGGGGTGAATAATGAATTGTAGCAATGGGTCTGGAATTTTTCCAAGGAATTATATCATCCAGCAGTACAATCATTCCAATGTAGAATAGATATCTTTCCTACTTGTAACTTGGGGATGGCGATGGAGCATAATTTCTCTGTGGAAAGAGATGGGATACCAATAAATTGTAATTCCCCATAACATAATTTCTGTGAGGCAAGTTGTCTCCTTCACTATGGATCTATCTTTCTTCCTTGGCTTAATATCAATGATTTATAAGGTATGTATAGAGTTTGAATGGCTTGCTGTAAATGTTTTGGTTTCATTTAGCTCATTGGCCCCCAAAAGAAGCAGTGGTTCATGGAAAGTATGTCTGTTTTAGAATACTACAGTCAATGATGGGATAACACCCAAAATCAATATTTTTGAAGAAAAAAAACAGGAAGAAGAAAGAAATATGTAAACAGATCTCACTGGCTTTAGTATCAGTTATTTGGGAAAAGCAAAATAATTAGGGGAGAGAACATATACTAGATTTTTTTCTGCTTTTTAGAAGTTGACTTTTATTACCTTTGGGGGTGGGGTAATAGAAGAAACTCAATGTGCTATTTCCACTTTCAATACCAAATAAATGTGTGAATAAATAAACCTATTAGAATGTGGGTATGCATATCAATTAAAAGCAAACAATGTTTTTAAATGCAAACTTCTTTTCAGGTGAAATTACATATGGTGGTAGAGTTACAGATACCTGGGATCAAAGATGCCTTCGTACTGTTTTGAAAAGATTTTTTTCTCCTGAAACATTACAAGAGGATTATAAATATTCTGAATCAGGTGAGTGACTTTTCAATATCATGGAAAACAACTTTTTCCAAGAAGTCGTTGACAGCATCTCTCAGTTTTCCATCCAGGAGCTGTCTGTGTCCAGTCCTCACAACCCAGACCCCACACCCTCCCATCCTCATGCTTGACCACCTTCAAAACGGCTTTGGTTGTAAGAGTACAAAGATATCTATTGTACGATAACCATTTTGAATTATTTCTGCTCTAAAGGGGGTGGTATTCTGTGTGTTTTCAAAGTTCCATAAATTCGGAACACACCTCTCAGTAGCACATCCCTGGGTTCTCAGAACCTTGAAATGTTCTGCAGGTTAACACCCTGAAAGGTTAGGACACTGATTAGATGTAAAGCCCTCAAGAAAAGGTAAAGAAACTAGACACAGGGATGAAGGCGAGGAAAAACCATCCCTGTTTCTCTGTGAGGCAGCTGATTACAGCCACCATCTGAACAGACATAGAAGCACCAAACCTGGCAGTACTCAAAGCTC
The DNA here is from genome assembly GCF_008692025.1 of Phocoena sinus. Classification (NCBI taxonomy): domain Eukaryota; kingdom Metazoa; phylum Chordata; class Mammalia; order Artiodactyla; family Phocoenidae; genus Phocoena; species Phocoena sinus. Next base: position 75,556,903 of record NC_045775.1, read on the forward strand.
GTCTATTTGAGACATATTGCCTTCTGTGTTTTCAATAACAGGTATCTATTTTGCACCCTTGGCTGACAGCCTACAAGAGTTTAAAGACTACATTGACAACCTGCCTTTGATAGATGACCCAGAAATATTTGGAATGCATGAAAATGCCAACCTAGTTTTCCAGGTATGTGGCCTTTCAACTTAAAAGACATATTCATATTGTGTATATAAACCTGAAACATCAATAATCACCTCACTGGCTCTGTAAATTATAATCTTCTTAAATAAACAAATAAAAAATGTTTCACCTGGACTTCAACATCTGGTTCCAATTTAGGGTGCTCCCTCTGGATCCTTCACAGAATCCTAAGATCCTCATTCATCTTCTTGTCACCAGCCACCCCCTCAGCTTCCAGCCTCTGCTTAGTCCATAATCTACCTGCTAGTCTCCTGCAACATGGGGATTTGGATGATAATCCAGACCGTCCTTTTTCTTTTGCACTTCTCCCTCCATGCTGGGCATACTTGTAACATATTTCACAAAGATTTATGGACCCCCCCCCAAGATGAGTAGGTTATAAAAGTACAATAGCAAATATCCAAGGCAGAGAAATCAAAACACTGTTCTTTAAAAGCACAGTTTATCAAATTTGCCATTGCAACAACATGGATGGACTTGGAGAGCATTATGCTAAGTGAAATAAGTCAGACAGAGAAAGATAAATACTGTATGACATCACTTATATGTGGAATCTAAAAAATACAACAGGAATTCCCCAGCAGTCCAGTGGTTAGGACTCTGTACTTTCACTGCCAAGGGCCTGGGTTCAATCCCTGGTCAGGGAAATAAGATCCCACAAGCCACACGGCATGGCCAAAATAATAAAAAATTAAAAATAGAGAATACAACAAACTGGTGAATATAACAAAAAATATAACAGGAGCGGACTCACAGATATAGAGAATCAACTAGTGGTTACCAGTGGAGAGAGGGAAGGGGGGCGGGGCAAAACAGGTGTAGGGAATTAAGAGGTATAAGCTACTACATATAAAATAAATAAGCTACAAGGATATATTGTACAACAGGGAATATAGCCAACGTTTTATAATAACTGTAAATGGAGTATAACTTTAAAAATTGTGAATCGCTCTGTTTTACACCTGTAACTTATGTAATATTGTACATCAACTATATCTCAATTTTTTAAAATAATTTAAAAATTAAATTAAATTAAAAAATAAAAGCACAATTCATCAAGGTGACAGTACCAGACCACAGCAGTAGGTCCAAAGAGCAAACTGGACAATTTTACTCCCCCAAGACCCTCTGATGCCACAGCATTACCTAAGGGTAGTCCGAGCTCCTCAGCATGGCAATCAAGGCTCCGCCATGACCGGGCCATTACATACCCTTCCAGTTTTATTATCTGTCATAGTCTGGCATCTTTAGGTGAACCAAAGCCACAAAAAGAGGTATGTCCCTGGAGCCCTGGAATACTCTAAAGGTTGGAGACTAGGTTGGCCTCACGAAGCTGAAGGGAATCACCTTTCTTTTCAACTTAAATTTGGCCCCTACAAGTTAGAGACAAATTAGAGAGTAAGGTCTGCCTAGTTATCAAAGAATCCATGCAAAACGACAGTGGAAATTCTCAGTGATCATGTTCTCAGAGAACATGACATGACCTATGTCATGTTCTCTGCCCTAAAAATTGCTTTGCCATTCAGTGAAGAGTTGGAATATCTTATTTTTCCTGATTCCACTTTCAGGAGGAAAAACAGGTGGCCAAACCTCGTGTTAATATTCAATCATCTGTTTGTTCTGGAGTGGGTGGGTGCGGAGGTGAGAGAAGGGAGAGAGGAATGTGGAAATGGTAGGCTCACTGCATCCTGTGAGAAGCACAGGACTTTTGGGTGGGGTAACACTCTTGGCAGTATATACCTGGGAATGTAGTTTTTTGTGTTTCCATTGGTTCAGAATGACTGAGAACGAGACAGTAGGCATGTAGTGAGCCCCAAGTTATGTTTTTCTTCCCAGCCCCCCTTCCTTCGTTTCTCTGGTACAGTACATCCCCTACTCCCACCTCTTTCCTTTGGGAAAATTTCCCCTTCCTCATTCCATTAGATTCTGGTAAAACTTCCAACCACTCTCCACCTTCACAGAGGTGGGCATGTAACTCAGGCCTGGCCAAAGGCAGCACAACACCACCCAGCCCCTGGAATTGGTCCAAGGAGCAGGGACATGGCCCACACTAGGTGCATGAGATTCCATTATAGGATATATAGATCCTAGGATGGAGGAGGGAGGAAAATGCCTTTCCTCTGGAATCACTACCTATGATGCTGCATACCTGCAGCGTTCTGTGCTCTCATCCCTGACCCCCCTACCCCTTCTTCCTACCAAATGGAAGAAGGTCATCTGCCATAGGAAAGAATGAGAGAAACAACCAAATATACACAAGAGAGAGAGTGCTAGATCCATCCATGCCTGAAACCCACATGACTTGTGTCCTCTTCTTCCCAGCTATATGTGCCAAGATACCCCTTCTCTTTGCTTTAGCTGGTTTAAGTTAGACAATTCTGCCTCTTGCCATCAACAGAGACTTAATGCAAAAGATACAAATGATTCCTTCTTCAGACCAGCAAACTATACTTACATAGATGCGTACCAGAGACTAGTAAAGAGAATTGAGCCTGGCTGCGCTAAATGTTTCAAGACTTTTGTCTAACCAAGAAGTCAAGAACTAAAATGGAAAAGTCATAATATTAAACAACTGGCACTGAGCAAGGAAACCAAACTACTTAACCATAACATTAAGTAGATAATGTCGCATGTGTGTTTAGGACCTAATGAATGTGTCAAAAGTCATGTTTGAAAGAAGATCTATTATGTAAAATATAACTTTTACAACCAAGATCTGTAATCCCAGGTTCTGAACCCTTTTCTCAGGTAAGTGGAAACGAGTGTTGTGACTGGTATAAAGAAAACCTCTAAGAGGTTCCAAGAAATATACATAAGAAGATACCATGTTTCTGAATTAAAAAAAAAAAAACTAGAACAATTGAGAATATTTAATTGACCTTGGAAAAGGAATTTCTAAGCATAAAAAGCAATTGAAAAATAAATCACATTAGAAAGAGCCAGAACATGTGAGTATATCCAAAAGGTATAAGAAAATTAAATGACAAAGCAAAACATCTTTGAAACAACAACAAAAAAATACCAGAAAAAGTTAACTGTCCACACATGGGACACTTTCCAGAATAAACCATATGTTAGACCACAAATTAAGTATCAATAGTTTTAAAAAGATAAATATCATACAAATTATCTTCTCCAACTACGATGGGATAAAATTTGAAATCAATAAAACTAACGTAATCAAAACACTTGTACTGCATAAAGACAGACATATAGACCGATGAAGTAAAATAGAAAGCCCAGAAATAAACCCTCACATATATGGTCAAATGATTTTTGACAAGGGTGTCAAGACCATTCAATGGGGAAAGGACAGGCTTTTCCACAAACAGTACTTGGCAAACTGGACATCCACATGCAAAAGAATGAAGTTGGACCCTTACCTAACACCATACACAAAAATAAACTCAAAATGGCTTAAAGACCTAAATGTAAGGCCAGACACTATAAAACTCTTAGAGGAAAACATAGGCAGAACACTCTATGACATACATCACAGCAAGATCCTTTTTGACCCACCTCCTAGAGAAATGGAAATAAAAACAAAAATAAACAAATGGGATCTAATGAAACTTAAAAGCTTTTGCACAGCAAAGGAAACCATAAACAAGACGAAAAGACAACCCTCAGAATGGGATAAAATATGTGCAAATGAAGCAACTGACAAAGGATTAACCTCCAAAATATACAAGCAGCTCGATATCAAAAAAACAAACAACCCCATCCAAAAATGGGCAGAAGACCTAAACAGACATTTCTCCAAAGAAGATATACAGATTGCCAACAAACACATGAAAGAATGCTCAACATCATTAATCATTAGAGAAATGCAAATCGAAACTACAATGAGGTATCACCTCACACCAGTCAGAATGGCCATCATCAAAAAATCTACAAACAGGGCTTCCCTGGTGGAGCAGTGGTTGAGAGTCCACCTGCTGATGCAGGGGACACAGGTTCGTGCCCCGGTCTGGGAAGATCCCACATGCTGTGGAGCGGCTGGGCCCGTGAGCCATGGCCGCTGAGCCTGCGCGTCCGGAGCCTGTGCTAGGCAGCGGGAGAGGCCACAACAGTGATAGGCCCGTGTACCGCTAAAAAAAAAAAAATCTACAAACAGTAAATGCTGGAGAGGGTGTGGAGAAAAGGAAACCCTCTTGCACTATTGGTGGGAATGTAAATTGATACAGCCACTATGGTGAACAGTATGGAGGTTCCTTAACAAACCAAAAATAGAACTACCATACGACCCAGCATCCCACTACTGGGCATATACCCTGAGAAAACCATAATTCAAAAAAAGTCATGTACCCCAATGTACATTGCAGCTCTATTTACAACAGCCAGAACATGGAAGCAACCTAAGTGTCCATCGACAGATGAATGGATAAAGAAGGTGTGGCACATGTATTACTCAGCCATAAAAAGAAATGAAATTGAGTTATTTGTAGTGAAGTGGATGGACTTAGAGACTGTCATACAGAGTAAAGTAAATCAGAGAAAAACAAATACTGTATGTTAACACATATATATGGAATCTAAAAACAAAAGGTTCTGATGAACCTAGGGGCAGGAGAGGAATAAAGATGCAGATGTAGAGAATGGACTTAGGACATGGGGAGGGGGAAGGGTAAGCTGGGACGAAGTGAGAGAGTGGCATAGACATATATACACTACCAAATGTAAAATAGATAGCTAGTGGGAAGCAGCCACATAGTACAGGGAGATCAACTCAGTGTTCATGTCCACCTAGAGGGGTGGGATAGAGAGGATGGGAGGGAGACGCAAGAGGGAGGAGATATGAGGATATATGTATATGTATAGCTGATTCACTTTGTTATACGGCAGAAAATAACACAACATTGTAAAGCAATTATACTCCAATAAAGACGTTTTTAAAAAAAGAACTAAAAATATAAAATTCTTAGAAGAAAACATAGGACAAAAAGCTTCATGACATTGGATTTAGCAATGATTTCTTGGATATGACACCAAAGGCAAAAATAACAAATAAAAAAACAGACAAATTGGACTTCATGAAAGTTTATTTTATTTTAATTTTTTCATTTTAATTCAACAGAGAGAAAGGCAACCCACAGAATGGGAGAAAATATTCATAAATTATATATCTGATAAGGGATTAATATTCAGAGTATATAGGGAACTCCTAAAACCCAACAACAAAAAAACAAACAACGCAATTCAAAAATGGTCAAAGGACTTGAATAGACATTCCTCCAAAGAGAAATGTAAAATGGTACAGCCTCTGTGAAAAACAGTATGGCAGTTCCTTAAAAAAAAAAATCAGATTTACCATATAATCCAGCAATTCCACTTCTGGGTATATACACAAAAGAATTGAAATCAGGGACAAAAAAAAGATATTTGTGCACCCATGTTCATAGCAGCATTATTCACAATAGCTAAAACATGGAAGCAACCCAAGTGTCAGTGGATGAATGGATAGGAAAAAAATGGTGTATACATACAATGGAATATTATTAGCCTTCAAAAGGAAGGAAATTCTGCACAGCATGGATGAACCTTAAGGACATGACACTGAGTGAAAGAGGCCAGTCAAATAAAGAAAACTACTGCATAATTACATTTATATGAGGTATTTAGAGTAGACAAAATTTTGGAGACAGAAAGTAGGATGGTGGTTGCTAGAGGCTGGCGAGAAAGGAAATGAGGAGTTATTGTTTAATGGGTACAGAGTTTCAGTTTTCCAAGATGAAAAGAGTTATGGAGATGAATGGTGGTGACAACATTATTAGTGTATTTAATACCACTGAACTGTACAGTTAGAAATAGTGCAGACAGCAAATTTTATATTATGTGTATTTTACAGCAAGAAAAAAAATAGAAAATCGTTAATTATCTTTATTATAGAATTATCTCCTATAAATCAATAGTAATAAACACTAAAACTCAAAATGTACAAAATATATAAATAATTTATAAAGACAATACAGATAGCCAATGAACTTATATTTTAAATGTTTAACTCTATGAATCCTCAAAGAAGTGCAAACCAATGAAAAACTATTTTGCCCATCAAATTGGAAAGGATTTTTTAAGCAATGATAGCAATTCTTACAAAGACAGAAAGACAGGTCCTCTGATACACTATTGTTGGGGATGTAAGTTGATACCGTGTTGTTAGAAATCAATGTAGTGATACACAGTTTAAAAATATGCCTTTGGTAATATATCATGTAAAGAATGTAAATGATAGCGGATGAAATTCATATATAGATATTCTATGCACAGTTCTAAAAGAAAATCTGGAAGATAGAACTATCCAAAAAGTAAATAAACAACTATATTAATTATAGTGCATTCAAACCAGCAAGGACCAGTCACTGAAAACAGGACTCATGAAGAGTTTTCAGTGATGTGAGAAAATGTTCAAGAAATTGAAAAAGAATAAATACTACATAAATTGTATGGGCTCAATATTTAAAACTATATGCACATATATACAGCAAATGTCCAGGGGTTGGGGGAGGTAAACTAAAGTTATAAATATCTCTGAAAAGCAAGATCATGAATAATTTTTCTTTATACTTTTCTGTGTTTTCTAAATTTTCAACAATAAGCTATAATACTTTTCTAAATTCTACCACTCTATTTTTTTTTTTTTGGCTGCACCCCATGGCATGCAGGATCTTAGTTCCCCAACCAGGGATTGAACCCACGCCCTCGGCAGTGAAAGCATGGAGTCCTAACCACTGGACCACCAGGGAATTCCCCATAATACTTTTCTAATTGAGAAAATGTTATTTTTTTTATTGAAGTATAGCTAATCTACAATGTTGTGCACATCTCTGCTGTACAGCAAAGTGACTCAGTTATACACATAGAGACATTCTTTTTTTTATATTCTTTTCCATTATAGTTTATCACAGGATATTGAATCTAGTTCCCTGAGCTATACAGTAGGACCTTGTTTATCCATCCATTGTTTATCCAATGTTTATCCATCCTATATATAATAGTTTACATCTGCTAATCCCAAACTCCCAGTCCTTCCCTCCCCCACCCCCCACCCCCTCTGCTCTCTATGTTTGTGAGTCTCTGTGTTTTGTAGATAGTTTCATTTGTGCCATATTTTAGATTCCACATATAAGTGATATCATGTGGTATTTGTCTTTCTCCTTCTGACTTACTTGGTATGATAATCTCTAGTTGCATCCATGTTGCTGCAAATGGCATTATTTCATTCTTTTTTATGGCTGAGTAGTATTCCATTGTATATATGTACCACATCTTCTTTATCCATTCATTTGTCAATGGACATTTAGGTTGTTTTCATGTTTTGGCTCTTGTGAATAATGCTGCTATGAACATAGGGGTGCGTGTATCTTTTTGAATTATAGTTTTGTCTGGATATATGCCCAGGAGTGGGTTTGCTAGATCATACGGTAATTCTCTTTTCAGTTTTCTGAGGAACCTCCACACTGTTTTCCATAGTGGCTGCACCAACTTACACTCCCACCAACAGTGTAGGAGGGTTCCCTTGAGAAAATGTTATTTAAATAAAAGTATGTTCTAAAACTGAATTCTCATTATTTCTTCCTCACTTTCATAACTGCCTTTTAAATAATTAGCCAAAAATTGTTTAACCATTTTTTACTGTGGTAAAACACATGTAACATGAAATTTATCATTTTAACCAGTTTAAGTATATAGTTCAATGACATTCAGTAAGTTCACATTGTTGTTCAACCAAAAATGTTTAACTATAACACCGAGAACTAAACACTATCATTTCCAATGAGCACATTTTACCAACTATTATCTTCAATATAAAAAATAAAATTTCTGGGCTTCCCTGGTGGCGCAGTGGTTGAGAGTCCGCCTGCCGATGCAGGGGACACAGGTTCGTGCCCCAGTCCGGGAAGATCCCATATGCCACGGAGCTGCTGGGCCTGTGAGCCATGGCCGCTGAGCCTGTGCATCCAGAGCCTGTGATCCGCAACGGGAGAGGCCACAACAGTGAGAGGCCCGTGTACCACAAAAAATAAATAAATAAATAAATAAAATAAAATTTCCTTGGTTTTGACCACTGCCATTATTTCTCTAATAAACTATGTGTGAAAAATTATTTTTTTGAGAATTTGGTTCTTCACTGTTCTGTCTCTTCTCACCATTACAGTACAAAGAGACCAACACTTTAATCAACACCATACTTGAGGTTCAGCCAAGGTCATCTTCTGGTGGAGAGGGAAAGAGCAATGATGACATTGTCCAAGAATTTGTTGCTTCTGTCCGGACCAGAGTTCCAGGTAGTAAGTAATTCCTAGCATACACGTACAATGAGACTTTTAGGAATAAACTCCGAAAGCTGAGTGATAGGCAGATGTCCAAATCTGCTTATTATGCAGATTTTTTCTTTACATAGAGAGCTCTTCTGATGTAGAGCTCTCCACTTATAGATGAGAAGCCTATAGCACCTTGACATCTTAACTGCCAGAAGCATGAGGAACAAGTTGGTTTCTAGCTTAATGTAACTTTAACCAGACTTTTTCCTGAGTTTTCTAACATCTCTAGACTTGTACTGTCCGAGACAGTAGCCGTTAGCCACATGTGGTTATTTAAACTTTAAATTAAATTTAAAATTCATTTTCTCAGTTGCACTAGCCACATTCTAAGTGCTGCCATACTGAACAATGCAAATGGAGAACATTTCCATCATCATAAAATATTCTATGGGACAGCCCTGCTCTGGAATCCATTTCATTTTTTTTTTTTTTTTCTCCAACAAGAGAGGTGGCTAGATTATTTCACTTTGTTTTCTGGTGAGTTAGGGAATCTTCCTGAATCATCACAGAGATCCACTTTCACACTTTTCTTAGAGTGACTGTAGATTTAGATGTCTTCATGTATTGTTCATGGTTGGAAATGTCATTATAGGGGGAAAAAAGATGAGGCATAAAAAAAAAAACTAGTGACTATAAAAGTAAACTGTGTTTCTGTCTCTATTCACAATACTCTGGCATCAAGTGTACGGGTTCCCCCCTACATTAAGCAGTTACTCTCTGGACACCAGCTGGGTGTCCTACAATTGAGTTATGACTTTATCCAGAGTGGGCACAGACCCCACGGTTTAAGGGCTCAGTCCCACAAGACTGTCCCCACTTCAGATGCCAACAGGTCCCCAGGGTGTGGCCTGTACTTCTGACCAACCAGCCATAAATCGAGGATTCCCACAACCCCCTTCTGGGGTTCAGTAATTTTCTAGAACAACTCACAGAACTCAGGGAAGTGGTTATTTACATTTACCAGATTACTTAATATGATATACTAAAGGATAAAGGTAAACAGCAAGATAAAGAAGTACATAAGGCAAGGTCCAGAAGAGTCCCAAGGGCAGGAGGTTTAGTCCCTCCTGGCACATGATGCATTCACCAACCCAGAAGCTCTCCAAACCCCTTCGGTTAGGTCTTTATGGAAGTTTCATTACGTAGACATGATTGATTAAATCATTGGCCTTTAGTGATTAACTTAACCTCCAGCCCCTCCCCTCTCCCAGGAGGTCAGAGAGTAGAGCTAGAAGTTCCAACTCTCTAACCACATGGTTATTTCTCCTGACAACCAGCCCCTCATCTTTAGGGGTGGTCCAAGAGTCATCTCATTAACATAAACTCAGGTGTGGTTGAAAGGGGCTTGTTATCAATAACAAAAGATGTTCCTTTCAACTTCATCACTCAGGAGCTATTTCAGGAGTTGGGGTCAGAAACCAACAATTATAGAAATGATGCTCCCATCACTCTTATCAATGAGGAAATTATAAGAGTTTTAGGAGCTCTGGCCAGAAGCTGGGGACAAAGACCAAAATACATATTTCTTACTACATCACAGTAACACAGACTAAGTCTTGCCAATACTATTAAGGCCCCTGGAAAAGAAAGGACGTGTGTGACCTCAGAAGTCAGTTATGTTCCTCCTAAAGCAGCCCCTCAGAAGACTCTCTTCTCGAGTGGAGAGTTATGTTGATATTGAAGCAACTGAGTTATTTTAGGAAGCATTTTTAATAAACATAAGATGGAGGACTGGGTGGAAAAAGGGATGAAGGTGGATGGATGGATGGATGGATGGCTGGCTGGATGGATGGATAATGGATGGAAAGTTAGTATACTTGTTTCATAGAGTTCCATTGACACCTAGGAGGTTTTTCTCTCCACGCTTCATAGTTTGTACTTTTACTGTGAAATGATAAGCCATGCCATCTGCTGAGACTGAGGGGCAGGGGTGCAATTGGCTCAACAAGAGAACTGAGGTTCCGAATAGCCCAAGGGGACTGACAAAAGGAGAAGAGTGTAGGCATGTAACCGCAGCCCTGTGGGCCCAAGAGCTTGCACTTACCCACACTGCTGTGTGATTTTTCTACAGCAGCCAAAATGTGAGCGGTTAAGAGGAAATTGATGTACATATCTCAGAGCCACTTGTTTTCTCGCACTTCACTCATCTATGTAAGGAAAATGCAGTCCCTTCATTTTTTAGAGCTTATATGAGCCTCCACTGGGTGGATTGTAGGAAAAAAGAAGAGCACAATTTTCGATCCAGCTTGAAACATGGACCCATTTCACAATCCAGTCAGTCCCTTTGAACAACACTCAGTAACCCGGGATAAATGCTGTCTCTCTCCTCTCTCTGGGGGTGTCCTGCCCCCAACCCCTCCTCTCCTAGATGCAACACGGGTGTGTAGGGAAGAGCGAGGCTTACATATGCCGCATACACACAAGGCAGAGGAGATGACTCAGGACCCCTGGTACCTCTGGTCTCAGGGATGTCCCTTGTCTACCAGGTAGCACTTGCCACTGAAGTCCGAGTGGCCTGACTCCCGTTCAGCCTAGGCCCCAGGGACAAGAGAAGTTGGCTTTAAGAAAGGTTAAGATAAGTGCATTCCAATAGCAATGTGATAAGGAGAGAAATCAACAATAATTGATCTGATGAATCAGCCGTGTGTGTTTCAGAAACTCTGGAGATGGAGAACGCTTCCGAGAGCCTTTTCGTCAAGGATCCTCACGGACGCCTTAACTCCTTGACCACTGTTCTTGGACAGGAAGTGGACCGGTTTAACAATCTGCTGAGGCTAATACATGTATGCACGCTCACTGCCATCCCTGCTATTGGGTATCAAAGCTTTGTGCAGAGTGTATAACGATGTTAAGTTTCCATTCCCATCACTTCAACATTTCCATCTGGATATGCTAACAACCCTTCAAGCCCAACTTGTCTAAACCCGAATTCACCCTCCTCTAGTCTGTGTTCCCTATCTCTAATAATGGCCTAGTGACTATGTGGCATTACAAACCCTTCATTATCCTAACTTGCACCCTTAGAATTACCATTGACTCATTAGGAATTTGACCAGGGACCTAAGCACTCAGTTAAGAGAGACTCAGTGCTTGTTCCTGATGGCTAGTTTGCTTTTAATATCATAGTCTATATGAAGACTATGACAACCAGAGTTTCTTAAATTGGAGGCCACAAAACGCCTAAATTAGGATCCACTGTGCTGCAGGTTCAAATGTAGATTCCCTGATTCCACTTCAGACCTACGGAGTTAGGATTCCTTGAGGAATTCCTGGGGATATGAATTTTAAATAAACTCCCCCAGATGACGTCAGTGCAACTAAAATTTAAGAAGAACTATTTAGACCTTTGCCTTATGCTCAGGAATACTTTCTGAATGGCACTGACTTTGTAATGCTGGCTACAGGACTTCCTGTTGTCTCTGTGCATATAATAAGGGAAACTATTAGAGACCAAATATTGAACAGTAACAGGAAAAGATCTACTGCCAAGCAGGGAACCAAATACCTAGCACAGAATCAAGGCTGAGTGATAAGACTGGGAAGGGCAGCTAGGGTAGATCTTTTAAAGACCGTCTCTTCCCTATTAGGAAAGGAAAGTCTCCAAATGTTTCTGGTCGTCTGGCAATACCCAGGCTTGTGAGTTAGGGGGCCACTGGGTCAGCTGAATACGTTACGTCATCACCTTGGGCCTATGGCATCTGGTTAGGTAAACCAGTGTCAGCAGGCCAGGTAGTCAGGTCAGAGCTTATTACCTTCTACATTGAATGAATCAGGGTAGAGATGAAGCTGCTGTGATAAAGATCCCCAAATACAGTGGCCAAAACAGGATAGAAATTCACCGCTCTCTCAGTCAAGAACCCAGACAAAGCTCTGTCTAGGACAGGTAGTTAATCTTGCTTTGTGAGCTCATCCAACGATCTCAGCTGGAGAGCTGGCTCTTCCAGTCTCAACAGGTAGCTTCCATCTCTGAGACTAAGGTGGCCATTCCAACTGTCCCCTTTTGCCAGCCACTGGGACAGGGGAAAGAGAGCTGAGGGAGAGCAGCTTCCTCGTAAAAATGTAACCCAGAAGTTGCATACATCATTTTTTCTTATATCCCTTTAGCCAAAGCTTGGTCACATGGCAACACCCCAGCTGCAAGGGTGGCTGGGAAATGTAGTCCCAATATGTGTATTGGATTGCTCTGTGCCCAGATAAAACTAGGAGGATACTGTTGTTCAGAGGAGGAAGAGGAGATGGCTGCTGCTCATCTCTGACATCTTCCACATCATGTACGGCCTTTCACCCACTTAAAGATGGACAAGTCCAAATGTCACTTCCTCATAAAGTCTTCCTGGAACACCAGCCCTTCCCTCCACCACCAGATGACAGGGACCCCTCCTCAGGGCTCCATCACTTGAGGTGTCTGTGTCCATCACTGTATTTGTGTACAATGTACCACCTTGTTTTGTAATTACTCCTCCATGAGTATGGCTCCCCCAGTAGACAATGAACTTGAAGAGAAGGAGACTAGTATATGAGTCATCTCTGTTTCCCCAGTGCCTGACACGTCCTAAATCTTCCATGAATATTTGAACATGCAAGTGAACGAATGTGGCTCTCAGGAACAAAGCGGTCACTTCTTCTGGTCAAACAATAGTGTCCACCACTAATGGCAGTACTCACCTAAAAACAAGTAGAAGAGAGAGGAGCCCTGGGAGAAGCAGCCTGCAAGGCAATCAGGAGTCATAGCCAAGCACTCCCATTGGAGGGAGGGGTGGTGGCCACCACTGTATGCTGGGCCTGCACCAGAGGTCTCCCTCATCCTGGCACCTGCCCTGTCCTGCCTTGCCCTGGCTCTGTCCCAGCCTCCCTTTCACCTCACCCAGCAAACAGCAAGGCCTCACAGTGGTAGTGATAAGAAAGGCCAGGGGAGGGCGGGAGCCTCAGGGGCCTCGGGCTGCCATCTTGGTGAGCTCACTCTCCTCCAGACGGTTACAGAACTGTGAGACAGGGCAAGTTCTGGGAGAGACAAGGCCGCTAGCCATAAGGGAGAACATTCTGACGTGCGCTCTTGCCGCTGGATATGACTACATGTTAGCTGCCTCCTCTGAGAGAACTGGCCGCAATGTGACCTCTGTCTACGCTGTTTTGGAAGGCACTAGCAGCCTGGCCCTTGCAGCTCGCTGACTTAAGTGTTCTCCATGAATCTTAGATAAGTCTTCTGCTACCTCTTTCCATTTTTGGTGTCTAAGATGGAGGGTTGTTTGGGCTCTGGCTGAGGCCCTTTTTCCTGAGCTCTGCTGCAAATGGTTCCTCAGATCCTACTTAACACTCCTCTCTTCTATCACTGCCTCTTGTGAAAAAGTTGGGAGGAGGGGGGTAACTCCATGAAGGAATGGAAGGATGACTAGACCTGTTTTGTCACATGTCGCCCGTCTCTAGAACTATCTGCATGTGGTCCTAGGACTTAGTTTTTTAATCAACGTAAGTTTGGTCTCTAACATCTTCCTGTAATATCTTCCCCATGTATGGCAGTAGTTGTCACAAAACTGGAACCCATGAGAGCCATACAAATCTATATGGCCTGCCTTTACCTTTAGCCAGGTGGCGGATATAACCCTGTACTTCCCATGGCTGCTGTGGGTCCAGCATCTCCCAGGACTACTGCCGGCCTCTGTCTTTTTTTGAGATGAGGGGAGGATAAGGGACATACCTTTAGAAAGTGTTTCCAGGGGCTTCCCTGGTGGCGCAGTGGTTGAGAGTCCGCCTGCCGATGCAGGGGACACGGGTTCGTGCCCTGGTCCGGGAAGATCCCATATGCCACGGAGCGGCTGAGCCTGTGAGCTATGGCCGCTGAGCCTGCACGTCTGGAGCCTGTGCTCCGCAAGGGGAGAGGCCACAACAGTGAGAGACTCGCGTACTGCAAAAAAAAAAAGTGTTTCCAGTATAAGGAGGCTCTCTGGAATCAGCTGAAAGATTGGTCTCATCTAAGAATCTCCCCTTTCTGCTATAACTGCTGGGGCCGCAGGCTCCCCCTTGGCAGAGTTAGAGGTACTTCCCACGTCCTCATCCCCCTGTCCATGGTTCCCAAATCACTAATCATTAGGCCCATTCTTCCTTTGGCCTGGATGAGAGCTGGATGATGGCTTTTCTCAACATACTTGGGGGCCATCTCTCCACCTTCCCTTCTTCACTTCACTGGATCCTGCTATTATGCCTGAATCACCTCCACTACAAGGTCTTACACCCCTCTGGTCACATGTAAAAAAAATGCATGAAAGATTGGAGCGTCTGGTCCAGCACATAGTTGACAGAGAGGATGGAACCCAGCAACCAGGTCCTTAAGCGTAAGGCAACACCTGCTACCATGAACAAGTTTCATTCCCACCTGATAATTACATCTGTGAAGGGCACCAACCCCTTTTTATTCTTTCAGACCTCTCTAGATATGCTCAGCAAAGCCATTGCTGGATTGGTGGTGATGTCTGAAGAAATGGAAAAAGTGTATAACAGTTTCCTCAACAACCAGGTTCCCTCTCTGTGGTCCAACACAGCCTACCCATCCCTGAAGCCACTAGGATCGTGGGTCAAAGACCTTATTCTGAGGACTGCATTTGTGGACGTAAGAAAATTCACTTCTTTGGGGTCTGATGAATTTGATGACATGGTTTGCCCTCAAGTTCTTAGGAAGCCCTCGCTAACTGAAATATTGACAACCATCGAGGGATCATCTGAACCCAAAGAAACAGAAACTTCCAGAACAGTGTCAGTTTGAAAGTCTTATGCTGATTATAGTATAGTTTTCCCTAGACCCTTATCCCCACAGTCCATTTTAATTCCAGGCCATCCTTGGAGTTTCAGGTCTAGTTCATGAGACCTCACCATGAGGTACAGAACCAATCTAACATGGGTCCAAACGGTCAGGTGTGACCTTGCCGCCCTCTCCCCCTTCTAGAACTTCTGTAATAACCAGCTTCTGGGTTTATGGTCAGCCTGGTGGGTGAGGAAGGGGGACAGGGCAGGCAGTAAGAATGGGGCTGGTGATAACTCAGGACCAGTTTAGATTCTGCCTTCTGGACACCCTCCAAAATACAACTTTGATTTAAAAGACAAATTCTATCTCAGAAAAAAAAAAAAGTACATTATGGTGTAATGTTTCTCCTTCAGCTGTGGCTCAAAAGAGGACAGCCCAAGTCCTTCTGGATCTCCGGTTTCTTCTTTCCTCAAGGATTTCTAACAGGTACCAGTGCTTTCCCTAGAAAAATCCCATAGGAACGATCATTATGTGTGATGAGTTGTGCCGGGTTTCCAGGAACTTTGAAAATGGCATGGCTGCTGATGGCCTAACCAAGGGGTTGTTGATTATAAGGCAGCCGAACAAGGCCCTGCTCTTCCTCGCTTGCTGGGGTGGGGAAAGGATGGCAGAAATAGCAGATGTTCCCCCAGCAAACTAATGCCCACTCCTCTCAGGCTACCAGTGCAAATGCTGCTGCCCTGTGAATGCACACAGCTACCCCAAGTCCCCACGTAACCCATGCTCAAGGGCACTACCTGCTCTCCACCTTCTCTGGCCCCACCTCTGAGCAGCGTCCTTCCCTCTAAAAAATATTCTTACTATCCCTCCAGTGGCCCTCAGGGATTCTGCCCAGGACCCCAGAGGGGACCAAGGTCTCTGGGCTCCTAGATGCTAATGAGCCCAGCCCTTCATCTGTCTCATCCTGAGTCCCTTCTAAAGAGCCTACAGACAGCCCATACAAGACAAGCTACGCAAGATGCTAAAGGTGGGGAGATTGGGCTCTGAAACTGCCTCACGGGCTTGTCTCTCTCATTGGCAGAGCGGTGCACTTTAGGCTTGGCCTCCCCTCTCTTCCCAACCAGGACCAAAATTCGCACATGCTTTTGCTCCACCCCTCCCAACTAATTCAGAGTAAGATGTTAATGGTTGGGTCCTCTGGATGGAGAGGAAGCTCTCTAACGCCAGAGCATCCTGGTTGAGGCGGGTGGGGACCATGTTTGGGCAACAGTAACCCAGGTTTCTGGCTTTCATATTTACAGGAACTCTTCAAAATCATGCTCGGAAATATAATTTGCCTATAGATGAGCTGAGTTTCAAGTACAACATGACTCCTATCTATCGGGATCAAGCCACAGTTATAGACGCTGCCAAGTCAGTGCAGTTTGGACAAGAACTGCCCATGGACATGGAGGTATTGTCCCCCTGACAGTTGTTACAGCACAGCAGCTTCTGTCCCACTGTCATCCAGTATCTCAGGCAATCTCCCCTGCCCTACCCCCCCACTTTCCATTTGCAGGAGTGGGAGAGGGCAGGGTGGGACTCACAGCCCCAAGACAAGCTCCCCAATTAGCAGTGACCGGATGAGAACTGCCTAAATTAGTCTGACCTGTAAAAATATATTTTACAGCAATACTGTAGATACCTACAGTAACTTTCTCATTCGTGCCGAGGCAATATGGCAAGAGGTTAAAAACCAGAGTTTCAGCACTGGGCAGCCCTGAGTCAATTCTGACTTTCTCCCTCCCCAGTTGTGTCTGCAAGAGCAATTACTAACATGTCTGCACCTCAGTGTTCACATCTGCAAAATGGGGCTCATGCCACCAACCTCAGAGCTGTAGGGCAGTGTAACTGAAACTTCAGGTGTCATGTGACCAGCACATAGTGAACCCACAATAAATAACTGTTATCATAAGCTAAACTTATCTGCCTCGTTCACTCAGCTGCCTCCTAGCAGAATTGATATGCTAACTTCACATATCATGTAACTATAACTACATCACTTAGCCAATAGGAATGCATCAATACTAAGGAAGCAGTTCAGACTCTTTGCTTATGTAGTTTACTCCCTCTAGAGCAGAGGTTCTCAAAATGTGGTCCGCAGACCAGCAGCATCAGCATCACCTGGGCACTTATTAAAAATGAACTTATTTACAAAACAGAAATAGACTCACAGATGTAGAAAGCAAACTTATGGTTACTGAAGGGGGAAGGGGGGAGGGATAAATTAGGAGGTTGGGATTAACATATACACACTACTATATATAAAATAGATAACCAACAAGGACCTACTGTATAGCACAGGGAACTATACTAAATATTTTGTAACAACCTATAAGGGAAAAGAATCTGAAAAAGTATATATGTATGTGTATATATATATATATATATATATATATAGACATAGACATATATATGTTAACTGAATCATTGCTGTATACCTGAAACTAACACAACTTTGTAAATCAACTATACTTCAATTTAAAAAAGAAAAAGAAATGTAAATTCCAAGGACTCATTCCAGATTGAATCAGAAACTGGGCTGGGACCCAGAAATCGATATTTTAACAAGTGGGTTCTTAGCCCACTTGAGTTTCAGAACCCCTACTCTAGAATATCTCAACCTCGACTGCAGGTTAGAATCACCTATGGAGCTTTAAAACCATCCTGATGCTCAGTCCACACCCAATTATGTCAAAATCACCCCAATTATATCAGTCATCATTATATTTTAAAGCTCCCCTGGCAATTCCAGTATATAGCCGGGGTGAGAGCCACCACTGCCAATCTGAGCTGCCCACTTTCAACGTGCTGAGATATTGATGGGGCAGGGAAACCTCTGCTTCAAAGCACCTGTCCACCCCAGTGGGCCTTATTAATGTAATTTTCTATGTGTGCTGTGAAATCAAAGATCTGCTCCAGATTGCTTTTGCCAAGAATGTGTTCACTAGCTGGTCAGTGTAGATGGGGTAAGTGGCTTTTACTAAACCTTCCTTAAAGTATCATGGTATTAGTAGGAATTGTTCCTGGGTAACTTAATCAGTATCCACCCACTCAGATCTGCTTGATCTAGTCTTTGCTCTGATTAGCAAAAACACACAAAGATGAGATTGGTCCCATATTCATGGATTACTCTATGAAATGCTGTAATAGCCCATGCCTCTTAATTGCCTGTATCTTAAAATGACAATGAAAGAGCTTACCTCTTTAAGGGAATTTGTTTTAGCATCAAAATTTTTTTGATGCTAAAGTATTTGCATGCAAAAGTAGGGGGAAATCACCTGAAAGATGCACTCCTTGTTATTTTGAGACCCTTCTTAGCCAGGAGAGCATCTGAGGCCCAGGTCAGGACTAATTGAGGCTGCAGGAGGGCAGGACAACACCCACATAAAAGCCCTCATCCAGTCCGTCCTGGATGCTGGCCCTGCTCTGTGCCCGGCACGCTCCATCTGCCACATAGACTGACTCTGACGGACAGATGTTTACAGTGACCACCGGGCCTCCGTCCCTCCAGCCTGCCCCAGTCTACACACATCTCCACGTGGGTCATGTGCAGTGAACCACAGTGATGCCTGGGAATGCCGCCTGCCTTCTGTGGAGACTGCAAACTGTATAGTCAGCCCATCTCCTGGTCCTCCCAGCAAACGTCTGCAAGACACAGCAGGAGACTGTTGGACGACTTGAGTTCTGTTACAAACAGCAGGGTCACTGTCAGCCCATTGCCGCCTTTGTGCCATTTAGGAAAAGGCACTCGCTCTGTGTGTGTGCCGACGGCTCCTACACACAGCTTGGCAAGTGGATGGCAGGATGGTTTCAGCCTCTACTCAGGCAAACCTGCACAAGCATACAGAGCAGCCCCCAAAACAGGAAGGCCTTGCTCTACCTCGCTGCACGCGAGGGACAAACTACAGGACGCTAGGTAGTAGAGTCCAACCAAAAAGCACTTACCATCCTTTTATTCACTATAAAACACATCCCTTATGACCACACAGCTTGGTCCTCTGCCTGCAGGTGTGAAGCTCCAGTTATCCAAAGGTCTAGGGCCCCAGAACTGGCCAAGTTCACTCAATATTTGAGGAAGGATACACAGAAGCCCACAACTGGAAGAAATTGTATACCAGTGGTGACATCTAATCACAGGACATTGAGGGACAGGGTCTCTGTCTCTGTCTCTCTTTCTCCTGCAAAATTTCTTTTTTTTTTTTAATTTATTTATTTTTGGCTGCATCAGGTCTAAGTTGCTGCGTGCGGGATTTCTCTAGTTGTGGCGAGCAGGGGCTACTTTTCATTGCAGCGCGTGTGCTTCTCATTGCAGTGGCTTCTCTTGTTGCGGAGCATGGGCTCTAGGCACGCGGGCTTCAGTACTTGTGGCACACAGGCTCAGTAGTTGTGGCACGCAGGCTTAGTTGCTCCAAGGCATGTGGGATCTTCCCGGAGCAGGGATCGAGCCCATGTCCCCTGCATTGGCAGGCAGATTCTTAACCACTGCCCCACCAGGGAAGTCCCACTTCCTGCAAAATTTACCTTAAAAAGCTTTCCATAGGCACTCTGCAAACATTATTGCCAATATATAACCTATCTTCTGGAACGGCACCCAGATCTTTGAAAGGCCTTGCTAAAAATAACAGATGATAATCACAGCCCTCTTGTCCATCCACTTCCCATGAGAAGGGGAAAATCCTAACGTCATGATATCAGAGTCTGAAGCCCATCAGTGGGTTTCCCAGGGGTACCCCCTAGCGGACAGCCTGTGGGAGTGTGAAAAGTATGAGATTTGGTGACAAACTGAGAAGCAAATTATTTCACCTTCTGGAGCCTTGGCATTCTCCTCTCCAAAATGTGAGGATAAGAGAATCTCTGGATTGGTTCTTAGAACTGAGTGAGGTTGTAGGACTAGGAGGTGGCCCACAAAACTGACCCCTTCTCCTCTTCTCACCTATGAACTTCTGCATGTCTTTCAGTTGCCCTCTCCTGAGGATGGTGTTCTTGTCCATGGGATATTCATGGATGCTTCTCGATGGGACAATAAGGAGATGGTGATAGAAGACGCACTGCCCGGACAGATGAATCCAATGCTGCCTGTGGTGCACTTTGAACCTCAACAAAATTACGAGCCAAACCCAACACTCTACCACTCCCCACTTTACAAGACAGGGGCCCGGGCAGGGACACTCTCAACCACAGGTGAGGATGTGCTAAGATCAGTATAATGACCGAATGCAAACTACAATCATCAAAGTCCAAATGCTGAACTGTAATGTACAAAGGGTGATCTTGGGCCAATTAGCCAGGCTTAAAACAAGACCACTTATAACACACAAATTTATAGATGCGGTAAATTCTACTTGTCTTAATGCTGAGTGTAGATTAATATTATAAAGCCAATGCTTGCTTCTATTAGTCTGATGAGTAGAAAATAGGTTATTTTGTGTGTGTCTTTCAACTTATTTATTTTGGTTGTGCCGGGTCTTAGTTGTGGCCAGCGGGCTCCCATTTGCGGCATGCACGTGGGATCTAGTTCCCCGACCGGGGATCGAAACCGCATCCCCTTCACTGGAAGGTGAATTCTAAACCACTGCGCCACCAGGGAAGTCCCAGAAAGTAGTTTTTTGAGCAGTGTCTTCTAATTGAAAAATGATGGACTGAGTAGACACATCTATCTCTGACCAAATCCATTGAGACTCAGCGTAGAAAAGAGATTTTAAAACAAATAAGTGGAATGCCATGCTACAAAAAGAGAAATCTTAGTAGACCTGAAACTGAGATACAGCCCTGAAAAAAAGGAACCAGATAAAAAGAAAGCAATATCAACAGATAAGCTGAAGAACTGAATGCAGACAGCTAGAGAGTGAGACAAGAGAATGCACTAAGGAAATCCCTCAAAAGACAGCACAATGCAATTTTTTTAAGTGACACTGTGGAAGGAGTTAAAATCACCAACATTTATCTAGTAGGCAATCTGGAAGGAGAAAGGAGAAAAAAATGGAAGAGCAGTAATATTTGAAAAACTGGCTGATAATTTCCCAGAACCGAAGAAACAGTTGAGTCCTCAGATTGAGAGATCTCACAAAGTGGTAGGGGTAATTTTTTAAAATATACAACGAACAAATAAACAAATTTTAAAAGAAACCTAGATATATCAGAGTGATACCTAAGACCATCAGAAATAAAGAAAATTCTCAAAGAGGTGAAATGCATTAATATACTGGAACTAAAATTCCAGAAAATGAGAATCAGATTGACTTCAGACATGTCTCATTATCCACAGTGCATATAAAAATAGAGAAACTTCTTCAAAGGGCTGAGGAAAAACAACTCTGAACCAGAACTGCAAGTGCAACCAAATTATCATCTGAACGAAAAGTTGTAATAAAGACCGTCTTGGACATTACAGAGGCTCTAAAATAATCACCACTGATCCTCTATTTAAAACACACACACACACACACACACGGTTAAATCTTTAATAGTTTGACCATAAAAATGAATTTATAATAACTTGGAACTAAATTTCGAGATGACAGAAATACGGGAGAGGAGCCAGGAAGAAATAACTAAAAAATCTTTCTCATTTGAATGGAGAATATAGATACTGATGATATTTATTTTTCTAATAAAATATTCAGTTAAAGGGTGTTCTCTAAGGGTAATGTACAGAATAGAACTAAAATAGACATTCGTGTCACATGACCTCCCACTCCTATGACAAACCTAAAAAAGTGTTCAAAGGTATTTTTTGAATTAATAATGGTATTTACAAGTTTTTGTAGGGACATGTACTTTTTTTTTTTTTTTTTTTTTGCGGTACGCGGGCCTTTCACTGTTGTGGCCTCTCCCGTTGCGGAGCACAGGCTCCGGACACGCAGGCTCAGTGGCCATGGCTCACGGGCCCAGCCGCTCCGCGGCATGTGGGATCTTCCCAGACCGGGGCACGAACCCGTGTCCCCTGCATCGGCAGGCGGACTCTCAACCACTGTGCCACCAGGGAAGCCCTTGCCTATTTTTTAATAGAGTCATTTTTCTTCTTATTATTGGCTAAAATTCCAACAGGAACTCTGTGGTTTTCAGGAAAAGGAACAAAGAAAAGGTAGTAATTAAAATGACAATGCACTGGCACAAGATACTATAAACAGATCCAATGTACTGGAGAGAGAGCCCGGAAACGCACTGTGCATATATGGGAACTTGACCTATAATACCAGCATCATTTAAAATTGATCAGGAAGATGGAAATTATTCCACAAATGATGCTGGGACAATTGGTTATACCAAACTTAGATCCTTATCTCCTACCACATACAACAATTAAATCACAGATGGACTCTATAGACTTAATCATCACTAAAATGTAAAATTATTAACCTTAATGAAATAATGGCTCTAAGTAATAATTATCAGCTGCTGCTGACATTCCAACAAAGAAAGACAACCAGACACAAGGCGTTTCCTGATGGAAGTGCACACCACCTAGGAAGTATTCTTGCCCAAAAAACTCAACCCTGAATGTGATCACACCTCTAGATCTAACCACCCTTGCAGGAATAGAGGAACACGTGTAAAGTCACCACAGGGATGCTGTCAACAAGAGCCAGACTCTGGGAAACCTCACAGGAGAAAATAGCCTGGTTGTTTCAACAAATATATTACAAGGGGGTGGCAAAAGGAACAGAGCGGAACCTACCAGTTGAAAGAGATTTAAACAACACATCACTGTTGCAAGGTATGGACCTTGTTTGAATTTCAATTCAAACTAATGGTTACTATACATATACATTCTGCATATGTACTAAAAAATGTCATTTGAGCACCTGCCAAGGCACCATGCAGGGAACAACATACAAAGATAAGGAAAGGGGAGATGTAGGCATTCTCTGCTGGGGACACCACCACCTGCCCCAACTTCCACACAGATGGGGTTTGCTGTGAAGGCCAGAAACAGCAACTCCCATCCTGAGGGCAGGGTCCTCTTCTCAACCTGGTCCTGGCCCCCCTCACCCAGGCACACAGTGAAGAAACGGTAAAAGTGCCCTCTTCAGGTGTCCCAGAGCTGAGGGACATACCTGTGACTGCACTTAGTCATCTCAGGACCCCAGTGCCTACCTACTGGGTGGAACAAAGGATGGATGGATGGATGGACAAGCAGATGGACAAACGGATGGATGCCCAACCTACCAACTGTATCCCCTGAATCCCATTAAAACTCAGGTCTCAATCCTAGTCCAATGCTCCCTGAAACAAACTGCAGAGAACTTGAAACATAGTTTATAAGGTTATACAAGGTCTAAGCTGGACAGGTCCTAAAGGATCATTTGTTCTAACATCTTCATTTTATAAAGCATAAAACTGAAATCTGTAGAGGACTATTTGCCCTTCTTCTTTAGAGGCAAAGTCAGGTCTGGAGCCCAGGTGTCTAAACTCCCAGTACAGTGGTTTTTGTATTAAGGGGTTATTCTTTAAAGTAACAACCCTTTTTTCCCTGTATTCTTAACTAGGTCATTCAACCAACTTTGTGGTGACCATCCTCTTACCCTCCAAGCGGTCCAAACATTACTGGATTGCCAAGGGATCGGCTTTGCTCTGCCAACTAAATGAGTGAAAAGGTGCCACCTCTGTGCTTAAGAAGAACCAGGCCAGAGATCTTTCCTGATGGGGGAGAAAAGTCTGCGTAATTTGTATGCGAGCGAAACAGGTTTACTTCTGATCTGGCTTAAAGGTAGCAAGTGTGGCTTTTATTTCTTTTATAACCTAAAATAAAGTGTTTTGAGTTTCTCTTACTGGTGGTAATTCAAGCTCTGATGTGAAAGCAGTGAGTTCAGTGCTCACCTCTTAAGCCTGCTCCCCCTCCCCCATGCAGGAGGCAGCTTCCCATCAGTAAGGGGGGTGGCTGGGACGGGGGTGGGGGGGTGGGGGGGTGTCTGGGACGGGGCGGGGAGGGGACTGGGGTGGGGGGGAGGGGCGGCGAGTCAGACCTCAGTACTTCCTCATCCACATGGGCTTCCTTCCTCTTCACGCTAATGTGAAAGGCCCACTGTACACGTCAGTCTCGTGGCCCTAGGTTCTTCCATGTCTAGACCAGATTAAGGCTCAGGGCCCAACACATGAGATCTGGGCCCATGGTGCCATTCCCCCATGCTGTGGGGCTGGATTACAATCCTCAGAAGAGCCTGCGGTCTTTCACGATAGTGCAGGTCGCTCCCACTCAAGTGCAGAGGAATTTTCCGCTTTGGGGTAAAACTGTATGAAAACTGGCCAAGTCGCCCTCCAGGTGCATCGGCGCCCCTGCCACCTCAAAAGCGGGGCTGAGATGGAGCAGCCACTGTGGTTTGCAAACCATTTTGCATCAGCCCTGCCAACCGGGTCTGTTGCTTCCTCGGCCCGGATATGAGCCAAGAAACTGGGTACCACGCAGCTCGGATGTGGGCCTCTGGAGAAAGCCACGCCCCCTGCTTACAGGAAGAACAGGGTCAGCCACAGCAATCCTGTAGACTCAAGCCGCTGCGAAGCAGGGAGCACCACTTCTATTAGGCATCAGAGGGAAGAGGTGCCTCCTAAGCCACGGGAGTGGCTACAGCTGCAGAAGTCAGAGGGTTGACATTAGGCACCGCAGCCGCTGTAATCCGAGGTCAGAGAGCTGCAGGAAGCTGTGCCAGCCTCATGCAGAGCCTGGCCACCACACAAGCTTGTGTCTGCTGGAGCCTGCACATAACTGCCACTTACGACCAAAGAAAAAGGTCTTCTGCCCCTTTCACCTTCCAAATCTCACTAAGTGTGTCTCATTAGAAGACTCTCGATCATAGCAGCAAGGGAATCTCGGAAAGTTTAGCCCTCCTACCCCTGCAATACAGGGGACACAGAATGGAGCAAAGGTGGTGAACATGGATCCTGAGTGCCATCACATCACTCAGTGGGACTCAAAGATCTCCTTGGCCCTGGAAATGACCAAGAATGAACCCACAAGAAAGTCTCTGGAAAAAGGAAGGGAAGGCCACAGAACTGTAAGCCCAGGCAATCAAGGTACCTGAAACCAGATACTTATTGGCCCCATCCAAGTCCTGGGCAGACCCTCTGGGTTTCTGTGAGCTGCTCAGAGGCCCAGGAGAACCAAAAGGAAACTCTGCCACAGGCGGGAGACCCTGGTCTGTAACCATGGTGGCCGCAGGGTGAGGGGGGGGGAGGGGGAGGGGGGGCGGGTATCAGC
This sequence comes from Phocoena sinus, assembly GCF_008692025.1. Lineage (NCBI taxonomy): Eukaryota > Metazoa > Chordata > Mammalia > Artiodactyla > Phocoenidae > Phocoena > Phocoena sinus. The sequence continues at coordinate 75,582,378 of NC_045775.1, forward strand.
TGGGCAAGGCTGAAAGTTCCCATTTCAGACTCAACTAGGGAAATTCTATCTTTAATCATTTTATATACAGATTCTTCATAAGACTTTATTTGGAAAACACAAAGACATATAAATAATAAGTAACACACAGGACAGGGACGGGGAGAGAGGTTGAAACCCATTTTCTTGTACAACACCCCTGACAAAGCCTACCTATCCACCAGTCTTCAGCGTGTGGATGAGACACCCTCACACACTGTACATAATGAAAGCACTTGTCAGAGTGCAGGACCCACACTAGTCACCAGACCTTGAATAGAGAGGAGCAGAACAGAAGTTCCACAGCCTACTGACTCTGTTGCTTCCAGAACCAGGAGAGGATGGGGAGAAGAGCAGCAGGAAGGAGGAAAGGGGCAGGGTCCACGGCTGCAGGCAGGCCCAGGAGTGGGGCCAGGAGTGCAGCAGGGATAGTATTCAGAGCATGTGAGCAAAAAGAGTTGTTTGCTTGGTATACACATTGTGGCAAAAAATCTACACAAAAAAAAGTATTTAATAATTTTCTTACAATTAATTATTTTCATACAGCTCATTATGTTACAAAACTATACACCTCCCCCAAGCATTGCTGGATAACCCAAAGTCATTCCTTGGAAAAAGAAGAATCAACGTTGGCTTTTTAATTTTGAGTCTCTTCTCCTGGGTTGGGCCTATCAGGGCCAGAGCACAGTGTGGAGTACAAAATGGCTGTCCTTCAAGTCCGAGGCGTCAGGTCTTGGCTTCTCTGGTCATTACAGGAGGGTTGTCTCTGTTTGGAAAGCCAGCACCAGCACCCATAACATAGGTGTCCAGACAGACAGGCAGGCACTGCTGACCACCATCTGGCTGTGGGGAGACTGCCCAGGGCGAGGGAGCCGCAGCTCTGCGGAGATGCGCCTGTCCAGAACGGGGACCTGGAGCTGTGGGATCCCAGCATTTGGAGGCAAAGAGAAAGACACAGTCTCAGGGCACAGCAAGAGCCACTGGATACTCCGAGACCCCCAAAGGCCTGCACAGCTCCTTCTCACCTCTCTCCTCCAAAGACAGGAATGTATCTTAGTACGTTAACAGATTTCCTACGTCTTGGCCCTCATGACTACTGCTACAACAAAACCAAATGATACAGGCACGAAGACTAGCACACTGAACAACTCTCCCCCAGCTATTTGCTTCTTGGTTCAAGGATTATTAAAATTAGTTTGCTCAGACTTGCTAATTATCAGCCTCTGGGCAATGTCAAGCAGGGACCCTCCTCCCTGACCACACAGAGCGGCACCGCCAAGCCAGGAGGATTCCTCTCCGGGTCTCTGGCTCTCTCCCCTACCCCAGCTTGGGTGTCATGTGAATACCACGCAGCCTTCCCAGGTCAAGACAGAACAAGCGCAGGCTCACCTGGTCCTTTCAGCTCAGCTCTGGTGTAAAGTGCCCAATCCCTGCATGGCCACCTTGAAAGGAAATGGCCCAGACTGAGAAGGTACTAAACAGGTCAGTGTATTCCTCCATCAGTGAAGGATGGTTGAGGAGCCTCCCCGTGTCAGGCACCATGGGGCACATGGACACCAAAAGGATCTGTCCCTGCTCTCCAGGTCACATCTGGCTGCCAGCTTCTGTCCATTTAAAAATGCAAACCCCACAGCACACGGGATGCCTGCCTCAAACCTTTCAGTGGCACCCTACTTCTCTCAGGCATGAGATTCCCACAGTCATTCCATCCAATTTACCTTCTAGACCTACCTCACCCCTCTTCCCACTGACCTCCCAGGCTCCAGCCAGAATTACTTCATCTTGGTTCCTTTAACATGATCACTCTCTCCACATCAGGCTTTTGCACTGTTCCCCTTGCTGGGAACTCCCTCCCCTCCCTGTTCAGTTGTTTACACATTCATTCAACATTCATTATTAAGCACCTATGCAGGTATCAGATGCCTGCATCTCCTGATCCAGACTCAGAAGCTCTCTTCATTGGGCTCCACTTTGTCAGGCTTCTAGTCAGCAGCAACCAAAAGGTCGCTTCCTCCAGGAGGCCCTTCCTGACACCCGCCACCCTAAGTTAGGTAGTAATGTCCAACACACAAACACACACACGCACGTCCCCGCAGCCCCCTGCACTCCCCTTGTGAATAATCAACTCAAAATCCAGCTTCCTCCCCAGACTGTGAGTTCCATGAAGGCAGGGCCAGTATCGGTCTGGTTCACCCCCAAAGCCACAGCACCAACACAACAGCGGGCACGTAGGAAGAACTCAAAAAGTCTGGTATAAATTGAACTGTAGCCTGGATCCCAGGCCTCTCTGGTGTAGTTCTTCCAGCAGAAACCAGGCTGGGTCCCCATCTTTGGCTCCTCTACTGACCTCTGATCCACCCACTGGGCATCTCTGCAAGCGCACATTCTGTGGTCACCATGCTCCCTGCAAAACGTAGGGGCTGAACAAGCCCATTCCTACAGAGGTGCTTCCAGCTCCGGAAAGCTATGAGCGTCTCCCTGATCTGCGGTGGAGAAAGGGCTGGGAAATCAAGTTCTTCTCAACCTTTATTCCAGCCTCATACTAGTTTTAACAGACCCACCCATGCCCCCCGCCCCATCTGTTCGTTAACAGAGATAAATATGGGGTCCTGGCCCCGGCCCTGGCTTAAAGCAGTTACTTTTAATCTGGATTCACCTCCACCAGAGTGGACAGAAGACCACTGTCCAGGCCATGAGGAACGAGAAAGGTTGCACCGTGATGGTGGGGCCACTCACCCCCTACTACAGCCTTGAACTTCCGCCCCTGAAGCAGTGAGACCCGCATTCCTGGGCTGCCGCCCACCCGCACTTCCGGGGTGAGGACTGACCGGGCGAAGGGCTCGTGGCTGGCCCAGCCCGGCCCAGCCACCTTACCTCTCCTCCAGTCGGACCCACAGGTCGCTGAACTGCCGGAGCTGCTGCCTCCGCTGCGGCCGCCTCTGGCAGGTAGGAACTTCTGGGCAGAGGCTGGTGGAGCGGCAACAGTGGGGGCCCGGCAGACCCAGCTTCCGGTACCTGAGCTTCCGGGGAGGGCGCTTCCGGAGCCAAGACGGCAGAGAGGGCGGGCTGTGACAACGGGTTTCTGGTCTTTTCTCTGTAAACAGAGGAGGAAGGAAGAGGAATTGAAGGAAGGTCCCCCAGCATCATGCCCTCCCCCGCCTTTAAGGCTCGGGACCTCACAAAAGGCAGATAATGTGAAAGTTCAAGACGGATGGGGAGGCAGGGGTCTCAAAACCACCTCGAAAAGTGATCACTTTGACGCCTTTGTTTCTCCCTCACACACCTTCATTGTACTCTCTCCAAATCCCCTAGCTCTGGGGAAGAATTCTTTCTTAACCGCTTATAATTACCGCACTTGCCAAACAACGGGTCACCACTGCCTAGAAAGTCACTGAAGATTACGGCGTTTTAAGAGGAGTGAAAAATGTTTAAATGCTCTTCACTTAGAACAATTGAAGTGGCCCTTAACCCTGTTCCTCCCTCCTGTATCCCTATAAGGCCTCTGCTCGGAAAGAGGCTCTTCAATAGCCACAGCAGCCTGCCCAGATCCCTCAAGGATTATCACATGGCTGCCGAGAAGGGGAAGAAGAAAGGAGGTATCTCCACAGCCAGTGCCCTCGTTATGTCCTCACCCACTCCTTTACTATAGGCATCTCCCTGGCTCTGGGCCCAGAGTCCCTCGCCCCTTCTTCTCCCTGAACAGGAGCTCCTTTAGGGACCTCATGCTCTCTCATGACCTCACCCAGGAGCACCGTAGAGAAGTGCACCACTGAAAACTCTTAGACGCTACCCTCACAGAACACAGTCAGGACAGCTGCTGCAGCCATCCCCAGGATCGTGGGAGAGGGTGAACCCAGGCCTTTGCACTGGATCTCACAGACTCTGATGGAATTAAGGGTAGGGGCACTGAATAGATCCCTGGCAGAGAAAACTACATGAACAGAGAGAAAGGGGCTGGAAAGCTAAAACTGGGAGAATAAAGGGCAGAAAGAAAAGGGCTGTGCAGGCGAGGAGTCCGAATTGTATCCTGACTCTGACGAGCTGTGTCACCTTTGGTTTCTTCATCAGTAAAGGAGAAGAAACCCCCACCCCACAGGCTGGTGTTGAGGGTTAACTGAGAGTCGGTGTGAACCAAGTTACCACCTGACAATTGATCAATAAACGTTCCTTCCTCCCCAGGGAAGTGTGAGCAGCCCAGTAAATGACAGGACTGGTTCTCAGCCTTCATTGTGTGTCAGAATCTCACGGAGAGATTTTTAAAATATTGACTCCTGACCTCTCTTCCCCCAGGAGCAGGTGTCAGGGTTAGAGGCAGATTTAAGGAGTCTGAGAACAACCAGCAACACACACACACACCCCCATCCACACTCCCAAGCGGGGCCCTCTCTGGCAACCCCAAAGATAGTGTGATAAACCCCAGCCGTGACAGTCAGCCTGGGGCCAGGGGCTGAGAAGTGATCAGAGGGCCCAGCCCACCCTGCTTTCCAAGAGCACACAGTCCAGTGGGTGAGGAAAGATCCACAGACCCTCTCCCCCAAACAAGCAGAGAATCCCTAAGGGCGGGGCTCTCCCCCCAGAGCTGAAGGAGAACGGGAGGGAGAGATGGATGGAGATCTGCAGCAGGACTTTCTCAGTCAGGGGAAGAGTGGAGGGAGACTGCAGACAGTGGAGAGGAAGAGCATTAGCAAAAGTGGAGAGGCAGCGGCGAGGACAAAAGGTTTTCTGATATCAGAGGCGGATCCGTGCTGGGAAAAGGTGGGGTCTGCGTGCCGAGGCATCATCGTGAAGAAACTGGACTTTGGAAGAGGACAACAAGAAACCCTGAAGGTTTCTGAGTCAGGGACACTTGCAAGATTAGTCCCACAGAAAGGTGGAGAAGGGACCAGAGGGTGATGACCTTAGGAACAAAGGGGGCAAATCTGAGAGAGATTTTAATGGAAGAAGCCAGAGGCCTGGTGAAGGTGGAAAATGAGAAGAAGCCTTAGGTGAGGGCTTTTGTAAACTAGAAAGTACTGTGTGAAGAACAACTGTTACTGATAAACGGAGTGCAAGATATGGAGAGAGGTGGGGGATGAGATAAGCCCAGGATGTAGTCAAGTTTTCCAGAGAATCATGGCTCATTGGGATGGAAATCAGGCTCCCAAGAAGGAACCTCTGGAGTGACGGGATAGAGGAGGACCTGGCCTGAGACAACATGAGGTGAAGGTGGGTCTTCCGAGGAGAAAGAGGGCACCCGGAGACCTGGAGAAGGGAGCCATCGGGCAGGCACCACAGCTGGACCCCGTCTCCGTCCCCTCAGCAGAGGGCACGTATTTTCCTCCTGGAGTCCTCGCGCCGCAGCTGAGGGCTCTGCCAGGAGGGGGCGCTGGTGACCACGATCTGGAGGGAGTGGGAGAGGAATGGAAGGTGGGCTAAACCGTGTTCACTCAAAATTCACATGCTGGAGCTCTAACCCCCAGTACCTCAGAATGTGGCTGTATTTGGAGACAAGACTTTTAAAGAGGTGAGTAAGTTAAAATGAGGCCTTTAGGTTGGGCCCTAATCCAGTCTGACTGGTGTCCTTAGAAGAGGAAGTGTGGACACACAGAGACACCAGAGTTGTGCGCACACCAAGGAGAGGCCACACGGGGACAGTGAAAAGGCCACCTGCAAGCCAAAGAGAGAGGCCTCAGGAGAAACCAAACCTGCCGACACCTTGATCTTGGTGTCTAGCCTCCAGAACCATGAGAAAATAAATTTCTATTGTTAAAGCCACCCAGTCTGTGGTATTTTATTAGGGCAGCCCAGACTGGTACAAGGTGGGTAGGAAGGGCCACCTTGTGCCTACTAGGACTGGACACGGGGCAGAGACTAGCAAGGAGGCCAGCATGGGGCGGCAGCATTGATGAGGGTGGGAGATCCTGGCCTCCTGAATTCTTTACAGAAGGGGCCACAGGGCAGGAGGGTCACTCTGCATAAAAATGAGAAGTAAACAGACCTGGGGGTAGGAAACAGCTCAGAGAAAGAGAAGGGGCTTTGCTTCTGCCCCGGAGATGGGTCTGACAGGCACTCCCAGCTTCTCCAGCCCCCCTGACCTTACATTATGACTGATTCCACCACCTGCCTCCCTAAAACCTCCCAAGGGCCCAGGTCAAAGGCACTGAGCGTTAAGCCAAATCACCCCTCCTGGGCCCCAGGACCAAAGAGCATCCTCCCCTTACCTTCCTTTCTGCCCCAAGCACTGCTGAGGAAAGGCCAGTGTGGCCTCTACTGCCCAAAGTGCCTGGCCGGCCAACCCAAGCCTGACACAGTCCAGCCACGAGGGGACGCCAGCTGAGCTGGGGACCGAGTGGCCACTTGGTGTCCGTGCTGGGGCCCTCGGAGCCTCTCAGGACACAGCCCACCCTGGCGCCCAAGCAGCCTGTGCGGCTCTCAGCTCCCCTAACTGCTTCCTGACCGGGATAGAAGCACAGGAAGGTTACTTGTTGATGGGTCGTCCAGCGGGGGCGTGTTCTACCTCATAGCCTTCGCACCACAGAACATCAAGAACTGTGTTGTTGCCCATGAAATGCCCTGCAGTAAGAAAAATGATCAGAAATGTGGCAGCTCTCGTGACCCCCAAACACACACCCCAGAACCAAGAAATAACCCTGCCAACCCCGTCCCTTCTAACCAGCCCAGTACAGTTCAGAAAGCTTCTGCAAGGGGGCCTCTCAACAGCTCTGCCAGGATAAGCCGCGTTTCAGAGATAAGGACTCAGGATCAGAACCATGCGGTGAGCTGCCTCGAGTCACACAGCTAAGAGGACACCAAGTCCCAACCTTCCACCTCTAGATCCAGAGCTGACAGTCCTGACCATTCTCGTTCATGTAAACCAAGCACCTCTGAGACCCCAGGCCCCTTCTGTCCTATGTCTACTTAAAAATGCACAATAAAACCCTCCTTTTAGCAGAAGCCACCAGAGCTGGAAACCTCAACCTGAATTTTATTTCACTTTTTTCTTTTTCAATAAAAAGCAGGAAAGATCAACCAGATAAGCTTACAGTGGCATCGTAAAATAAGTATCTTAAAAGGGTAGATCCTGGGATTCATCTTCTTTCATTTCAGGTTTTGATGCTCAGAACTGACATGATCCTCTGGGGTCACAAGGCCCCTTTCTGTGACAGTTGGCATGTTAATGTCCTCAATGGCTAATTAAATTGTAGCGCTCCATCCTCTGATCCAGCAGAACAGATGCATCATTATTATCTCCATTTGAAAATGGAAAACAGGTAAAGTAGGCTCAGGACTTCACACACAAAAGAAGCAGCAGAACAGAATCTAAACCCAGGCAGCTTGGCCCCAGAGTCTATGCAATGCTGACAACCGAATACTCAAGAGGCAGAGACCAGGAAAGCAAATTAAGGTCCATCCAAACTCTCCCTTGTCCTGACTCCACAGCACTAAGAAGCAGAGGGAACTTAGAGAGCAGCCTCTGGGAGCCTGGGGAGCCCGAGGGTGGTGTTTGGGGCAGAAGGTACTGAGCTCTACTGCATTCTTGGGTCCAACCGTAGAGTTTAGGACCCCAAGACTGATGAAGGGCAACTGACTCAGATGAAAGGGACGTTGGCAAGGCCCAGATTAGCCCCGGTGCAGAAGCACAGCAAACTCATGTATAGAGTATGCCTGGACTCGGCGCCGGGGGAGGAGACTGAGCTTGCAGAGTGTTGCGGCGATGGCTTCCACTCTCCCAGCCGTTACCAAGTCCATGTGACAGGGAGTAAACACATTAATAAAGATAGTTAACATTTCCTGAGCATTACGAGGTGCAGGGCACTGTTCTCAGTGCTTTACGTGTCATTCAGCCTCCCCCCAACAACAACCCTATAAGGTAGGTGTATTATTACCCCCATTTTACAGATGACGAAGAGGCACAGGTGGTGCCCAGGTGGTCTGGCTCCAGCGTCCATGCTCTCAACCAATTAGGAATGAAAACAGGATTTGTCGAGCAAATGAACAGCCCCTATTAGCAAGCTTTATCATTAAGGACCAAGCTATTCTGTGTGACTTCAATTTCCTCCTACTCCAAAGGTGAGCTCCATTTCTCATCTTTAAATTTCATCTGCATATCCCCGTGACAGACGTCACTGTTGCAGTTTAAACCTCTGGAGCTTTCAGTTTGGGGAGATCCTCACTTTACAATCAAAAGTGTGCTAACCACACAGCATTTTAAATTTCTCACTGCCAAGGCTAAGAGTTTGGGAGCAATTTCTGAATTTCTGTGGTTCCCTCTGGTCAACTCAGCCTTCAGAAGGCACCAGAAGAAATAGACTCATGAGGTGGAGAAAGCAGCCCCACGAAGATAACTGCACCGTGGTGGCTATGCAGGACACTCCTGATACCCAGAGTGCCCAGGGGCTGTGAGGTCTCTATCCAGAGCTGCAGCCGTATGAAGAACCATGACTGAGAATCAGGCAAGCCCAGGTGTCCCAGTGTCACCTGTGCCATCTGTCCAGCACAGTCTCCATCTGGAGGGCTGGCGCTCCAAACTGCCCAGGTCCAACCCACCTGGCAGGCCGACATCGTCTCAAAGCCTCTCCTTGCCCCTCTGGGGCCTGACCCCTGTCGGGGTGCCTGCAGGGTGAGGGCTGACAGCTGAAAGCCATTCATTGACACAGGCCGGACATGGGCACAGCGCCACACAGCACAGTCCACAATCCAACTACGGAACACGGGACTCACGGAGGAGGAAGCCACTCCCAGACCCACCCAGGGCTACCAAGGCCAACACTGCAATTTGTTTCATGATAGAATTTTTCAAAAAACAAGATACAGGAACCTGACCCCTTATTTTTTTCTACAACAGCTTTATTGGAATATCATTCACATAACATAACATTCATTCTTTTCAAGTGTACGATTCAGTGATTTGGGGAACATTCACAAAGTGGTGCAACCCTCACCACTAATTTTAAAGCATTTTCAGGAGCTGAGATTTTGATAGGGCTTGCGCTGAATGTGTAGCTCAATCCGGGGAACGTTGCCATCTTAACACTATTTATTATGTCTTCCAATCCACAAACATGAAATGTCTTTCTATTTACTTCGGTCTTCTTTAATTCCTTTCCATGATGTTTTTAGTTTTTATTTTGCATCTGCTCTTCACTAAATTGAGTCCTTAGTGTTTTTTATGCTGTTGTAAATGGAACTGGTTTCTTTTGTTTTAACTTATTTTTTTTCTTGAAGTATAGTTAATTTACAATGTTGTGTTAGTTTCAGGTGTACACCAAAGTGATTCAGTTTTATACATGTATATGTAAATGTGTATGTATGTGTAAATATATGTACGTATATATTCTTTTCTGATTCTTTTCCATTATAGGTTATTACAAGATTTTGAATATAGTGGAACTGGCTTCTTAGTTGCATTTCCACATTATTCATTGCTAGGGTATAGAAATACAACTGGTTTTTGTGTATTGACCTTGTATCCTGAACTCGGTTATTAGTTCTAATAGGGGTGTTTTGTGGATTACTTAGGATTTTCTATCCACAAGATGATGAAAAAATAGATGGTTTACTTCCTCCTTTCCAATGTGAATGTCTTTTATTTCTTTTCCTTATCTAATTACCCTGGCTAGAACCTTCAGCACAATGTCGAAGAGAAGTGGTGAGAGCAGACATCCGTGTCTTGTTCCTCATCTTAGGGAGAAAGCATTCAGTCTTTCATGATGTCAACTATGAAAAGATGTCAACTTGATGAATGGATAAAGAAGATGTGGTATGTATATATATGTGTGTGTATATATATATATATATATATATATATATATATATATATAATGGAATATTACTTGGCCATAAAAAAGATGATGTCAACTATGGGTTTTTCATAGCAACTTTTTTAACAGGTTGTTAAAGTCCCCTTCCATTCCTAGTCTGATGAGTGTTTTTATCATGAAAGAGTTCCATTTTGTCAAATGCTTTTCTGCATCCATTGAGATGATCATGTGATTCTTGTCTTTTATTCCATTAATATGGGGTATTACATTAATTGAGTTTCAGATGTTGTGGTAAGCTAAATAACGGTTCCCCAAAATATATCCAGATCCCAATCCTTAGAACCTGTGAATGTCACCGTACATGGCAAAAAAGGGGAGTAGGTGTTTTGCAGGTGTAAGTAAGCGAAGGATCGTGAGATCAGGAGATTACACTGGATCACTCATTCTGCTATCCCGGAAGTGCTTCTCTCCAATCCCCGCATTTTACTGGTAAGAAAAAAAAAACTAAACGGGGTGACTTGTTCAAGTTTATGAAGCTAGTGGAAGAATTGAAAAGAAATCTAGACCAGCAAATACACACTTCTGCACACTACCCAGCCTCCGGCATTTCTGTCCTTAATTCTGGAGGCTGCAAAGTTATGTTAAAATCACTCAAGAAGATAAGAGAATTTATTTCAAAAATCCCACAAAAGGAAATAATTTTCCCAGTGTATTTCCATGTACACTACTCATGGTTAATAATAGCTGCTGTATCGGCCCCCAGCCTTAGAATTAGGACGCTCACAGTCAGGGAGGAGAGAGAAAACAGACAAGTTAAAAAACAGAAAGGTGCCAGTAAGAAGTTGGGATTAAGTGCTGAGTTCAGAAGAGGGAGAAATGCCTCCCTGTCTGCGGAGTGTATCAGGAGCCCCACGTGGAGGGAGAGCTAGTGTCACAGGCACCAAAGTTTCAACCACGACGGATACTCTGACATCATCAAAAAGTCAAAGAAGGTGTCACTCCTCTCACCGCGTAGCAGGACCCACCTCAACAGCCCCTCCTCGGGAGAAGCAGCAGAGCCCTGGGTCTAATCAGAGGTAGCCTGCAACTCACCGGCTCCAAAGGCAAAGAAAAAGCCTTTGTCAGGGAACTCCTCCAAAAGGGCCTTCACCCGCTTCCCCATTCTCTCGTTCCGCTTGTAGATAAGCTCCCAGCGGAAGTAGCTGTCGATCTCCTGAGCAGCGATGCGCTCCACAGGTGGTAGCGTGGCATTAATAAAATTGGGAACCTCCGCCAAAATAAAGAGAAAACAATTAAGGGCAACAGAGTTATGAACAAAGCTGCTTAATTTTAGCATCAAATCACCCAGGCCAGAGGGTCAAGACGCTGTCAAGAAAAAGGTAAAAAGTGACACACGATTCTGGGAGCCTCCTGCCGGCTATTTTTCTAGACAGTGATATCATTCTCTGTAACCCAAGTGAGAAAATATTAAATGAAGTGCCCTGAAAGAACTCTTAGGCTATGTCAAACAGTATTTCTGTTCCATTTAAATGATTCTGTTTGGGGAATTCCCTGGCGGTCCAGTGGTTAGGACTCCTGGCTTCCACTGCAGGGGGCACAGGTTCAATCCCTGGTTGGGGAACTAAGATCCCGAAAGCCACACGGGCAGCCAAAAAAAACTCTGTTTGTTGCCACGTGTTTCTATAAGGAAACCATTTCTGTGCATAGCACGTCACAGTTGTGTTTTTTTTTTTAATTGAAGTATAGTTGATTTACAACATTGTGTTAGTTTCAGGTGTACAGCAAAGTGATTCAGTTATACATATAGTTTTTTCCAATATAGTTATTACAGGATCTTGAATACCGTTCCTCGTGCTATACAGTAAATCATTGTTGTTTCTCTGTATTATGTTTAGTAGTTTGTATCTGTTAATCCCAAACTCCTAATTTATCCCTCCCTTCCCTCTTTTCCTTTGGCAAGCATAAATTTGTTTTCTATGTCTCTGAGTCTGTTTCTGTTTTGTAAATAAGTTCATTGGTAGTATTTTTTTAGATTTCACATATAAATGATATCATATATTCATCCTTCTCTGTCTGGCTTACTTCACTTAGTATAATAATCTCTAGGTCCAGCCATGTTGCTGGAAATGGCATTATTTCATTCTTTTTTATGGCCAAGTAATATTCCATTGTGTGTGCGTGTGTGTGTGTGTGTGTGTGTTTGTGTGTATACACCACATCTTCTTTATCCATTCATCTGTCAGTGGACACTTGGGATGCTTCCACAGCACATCCATAGTTTTAACTTGTTTGATTCACACATGACTTTTTCATAAAAATAAGTTTACACAATTACATACTTTAGAATCAACCATTATGATTCAATTACCAAATACATCAAACTTCTATAGACATTCAACTGTTTTATAAATTCCTTATCTTTACATTTTCATTATTTCTCCAATTCCCATTTCTCCCTCTCGCTCTCTCCACTGTTCTTTGCCCTACTGGTGAATATTTCACCTGATTCCAGCGCACATCTTAGCCAGTTTCAGTATTTTGGCTAACAACAGGGTGCTAATACACCAAAACTGTGACAGTCAGGAGTGGTTTTTGCAACACAGTAGCTGTAGGCGAGGCTGACACGTTGCATTGGTTCTCTCCCCAGCCCCAAACCTCGGCCTCGCCCCACCGCCCCCTCTCCTGCTCCCTGGAATTTAACAAGGTTAAAAATTACCCTAGTCAGAGCTTCCCTGGTGGCGCAGTGGTTGGGAGTCCGCCTGCGGATGCAGCGGACACGGGTTCGTGCCCTGGTCTGGGAGGATCCCACATGCGGCGGAGCGGCTGGGCCCGTGAGCCATGGCCGCTGAGCCTGCGCGTCCGGAGCCTGTGCTCCGCAACGGGAGAGGCCACAACAGTGAGAGGCCCGCGTACCGCAAAAAAAAGAATAAAAAAAAATTACCCTAGTCAAATACAGAGTAGGATATATACCCTACTCCTTCTCCTACTTCCAGTACCCTTCGAAAGACCTTTTGAAAATCCTCACACGCTGTAATATCGACATCAATTTCCATTTTCTGGATAACAGCTCTCCTGTTATTTCCTTGAAATGATATTCTTTCATTTTCAAGTCAAGAGCCTTCATCTTCTCCTTTGTCGTCTTTTTTTTTAATCATGTCATTTATGTAAGATCCTTCCCTCCGTTTCCCAAAATCTCTTCTCTTCCGCACAGCAGTGCCTTTCCATAAGCAGCCTCTCCACGCAGGCAGCCCCAAATGTGCAAGGTGACCTCCCCCTGCCGTCCTGCTCCACCTTCTAAATGCCAGACATGCCCTACGACTTGCACCACTCGGCCACGCGCCTGGCCCTCATTCCACAACGGCAGGCACATTCCCCATACCCCACAGCACCCGCAGGGGCCCCGTGAACAGGACAGGCGTGGAGGAGCCACAGGAGAGGAACGCGTAAGACAGCTGTCCCCAAACAGCTCTGTCAGCCCTGCCGTCTGCCCGTATAACTAACTCCCAAGCACCTCCCAACCCAAAGTTAAAAGATTAACTGTTATCTGCCGCCTCAAATTTTCATTTCCCAAGTGACCTTGACCCTTCTCCCCACTTCCCCCACCCAGGGTGTACGTAAGAATGATCACCACCAAACTCTGCTATGCCTTTTTTAGTGTATTTCTTCTTTTCCGCTTCCTCTTGCTTGCTCTGCCTTGGTTTTACTTCCTCCCTCTGCAGACTTTCTGGAAAGTACCTTTTATCTTTTGGTATTTGCAGGGTGAGTCCCTTTCCCTGGGACATTCCTTTTTCACCTCTTATACTCACTCCCATTTCCTATGGCAGGGTCCCCGGATCTAACAGACCTGGACAGCATCACTCACACCCACCAGCTCCCTCCTCTCTCTTTTCCAGTGTCCTGAAGGTGGGCAAGACAAAACACTCCCCCATATCAGAAGCTCAGCTGGACTCGCCACTTCCACGTGATCTTAGTGGGGAAGGGAAGGAAGCCAGGGTTTGTCCCACGGGAAGCTTGTTGATCGAAGCATAACAAATATCCATCCTACCTCCCTCCTGTAGGGAGGCTGCCATCCTCTGAGCCCTGGCCGGACACTTTCTTCCCCTAGGTGGCCCCCAGGTAAGGCCTGGCCTGTGTCTACACTGACTGCACCAGTTTGGCCACACTCACTGCAGTACTGCAGGATGGAATCCGTGTCCGGAAATGCTGGCAGCCTCCCCAGCTTCTTATGTGCCCCTCCGTAAGAATACCAGGAACACTTCCCATTGTATCATGCTCACATGTTTCTGGAAGTCACCAGAAGCTGCAACCAAAGCTCTGCTCCATCATTTCTCAAAAGTTACCTAAGCCAGCAAGGAGGCTTTCAGACTCAGACCCCTCCTCTCTGAAGGCTGGTTCATGCTGCCTGCTGCCTAAGCCATGGGGCCTGCCGCCAAGTCCCTTGAAGCTTCATCCTTTGACTTCCTCTGGGAATTAACTCTCATCAATGCCCCTCTTAGTTCTTTTTTTGTTTTTTTTAATAAATTTATTTATTTATTTATTTATTTATTTATGGCTGCATTGGGTCTTCATTGCTGCACGCGGGCTTTCTCTAGTTGCAGCAAGCAGGGGCTACTCTTCATTGCGGTGCACGGGCTTCTCATTGCGGTGGCTTCTCTTGTTGTGGAACATGGGCTCTAGGCGCGAGGGCTTCAGTAGTGTGGCATGTGGGCTCAGTAGTTGTGGCGCACGGGCTTAGTTGCTCCACAGCACGTGGGATCTTCCCGGACCAGGGCTCGAACCTGTGTCCCCTCCATTGGCAGGAGGATTCTTAACCACTGAGCTACCAGGGAAGTCCCCCTCTCAGTTCTTAAGTTTCCTAAAGAATGCTTTTGTTAGCTGCAGCACCCCACTCAACACCTACATGTGCCCAATTGTATTTTTAGAGCCCTTCATGACCTCGATCCTCTGTACACAGGATGTCCCAGTGTCGGCAGGTTACATCCTTATTCTTGCACTTAAATGCACCCTGAGCTGAGCAGGGGATTAGGGCTCTCACCTGGGAGCTGTCATGGCTGAAGATGATGGAACTGAGGTGCCCGCAGTTATAGTGTTTGATGAGGTCCTCTGTTGTATAGGGGATCTGAAGGCTGCCCGCTCACAGGCTCTCCTGCTGCAGGAGGGTCTGGTTTAAAGCAAAGATGACCTGAGGGGAGAAAATATAGGTCTCTTAAGTCTTCTGACACAGCAATCATTAGCTGCCATCTTATTTCTTTTGTCCATGGTTGGCAATAGCCTCACCTGTGTTCGTTATATAAGGAATGAACCCTGCCACTAAAAAAGGGAATGCAGGGCTTCGCTGGTGGGGCAGTGGTTGAGAGTCGGCCTACCGATGCAGGGGACGCGGGTTCGTGCCCGGTCCGGGAAGACCCCACATGCCGCGGAGCAGCTGGGCCCGTGAGCCATGGCCGCTGAGCCTGCGCGTCCGGGGCCTGTGCTACGCAACGGGAGAGGCCACGGCAGTGAGAGGCCTGCGTACAGCAAAAAATAAAATAAAATAAAAAAGGGAATGCAAGTCCCTGGACCATGTCCAAAGAAAAGGAGGACAGTCCTGCCCAAGTCAGCCCCCAGCAGATGACACCTGTGCCTTAAGAGGGACACCAACAACCTGAAACTCTCCCATGAGAGTGATCAAGAGGTGAGGGTCCCAAAGAGCTGGCTTGTGAGGACCTGGGGAGGTAGGGCAGGGAGGGACACACAGACAGACACACGAACCAACAGGTTCCAATTACATCAAGGACTGGACAGGACTGTACACAGTACACACAGGTCTTTCCCAACCATCAGGGTGTCATCTGCCAGCTAATGGATTCATTAGGTCCATGGGATGTTAACGCAAGTTATTGTGGGAAAAGAAGGGGAAATGAAGGCTACACAAAATCAAACAGATTTTTATCTTTACGAAACTCTGCCAAGTCTGGACACACTAAAGTGTGCTCTGCTTCTCCCCGAGGAGGGGAGAGCATGCTGGGTTTCCCAAGCTGATTTCAGGCACACATGGCAAGAGAAGGGTTAACTGGAACATCTTTGGGGACAATCCAGACTCGAGGAATTTTACAAAGCAGTGAATTCCCCTTGGCACTGGAGAGCTAGGTCAGAGGGGGCAAGGCGGGGATTCTGGCACCTTTCCAGGTGGGAATCGGGACCAGCCCCCCTCTACAAGGCTCCTGACAGCACTGTGGCATTTTCCCTCTCATTCGCCCGAGTATGGACACAGACATATCACCTTTGACAGCTGCCCCAGTAATCAGTGTATAGGATACTGCCTTTGCTGGAATGTTCCCCCTCTCCCTCTGGCTGAAATGCAGACAGGCGGGACCTGTCTGATCCTGAGGTCTTCAGCAGGAAATTTTCAATTCTCTGGAGATAACACATTGCAGGTCTCAAGTCATCAAATTACACTGTGCAGCCCCAATCCCCTTCTTTCTCCTCCTCATTCTGAGTGGCAAAGGGCATGGGAGTCTCGTCACCTTGCTTCCCACAGGCCACCACGTGTGAGCCTGCCTGTCACACACCCTCCTTCCACACCCCTTCCTCCCTGGGTTACTCTGTCCCTGTCAAGGCACCTTAACCAAATGGGGAGGGGGGGCAGCTCCCTCTTTGTAAAATCCCCTCCTCTCCTCCCTTCTCTCCACATCCCCCGCTCGCTGTCAGAGACACCTCCTCCAGCCTCTCCTGGAGGTCAGCTCCCCAAGGATCTGTAGACCAGCCTCTTCTATCTTGGGACAGGACCCTCTGGGCCATGCTGTGTTCCCACCCTCCCCACCCCTCTGCTGGTGATGTGAGTTGACAGAAGCAAACATATCCATGGGCATGTCTGCAAATTTCAGTCTAAGTGAGGAAACTCAAGATGAGCCCCTGGGTTCTAAAGCTATACAGTGAGGACCTATCCACACCACTGGGTGTTGCTAAATGGCTTTCAATCAGCTGGAGGAAGAACCTTTGGCGGGGAAGCGAGGGGGCATTATGGAAACACCTCTCAGGTTTGCCATGCCCCAGGCTAAGGCTTCACACGTTCTGTCTCTGTATAGCTCATCCAAACCAAGATCCCTGGGTCTGATCGGCTCACAAACACCTGCTGATGGCTTTTAGTGTTCTAAAGGCATTCAGGATGAACCCAGGTTACCTGTTGCTAAGAGACCTTCTTCTAAGAGTTTCCATTGATTCTGGAATATTTTTATTAAAGTGTTCTTGGTATTTAGAGAAGATTGAGCCACTCATTCTAATAGACTCACCAGTCTGCAAATTGGGGAACACTGTATGGGCCACATTATATTATATTAATAATTATATTATTAACATTGTTAATGTTATTAAATATAACATTAATGTTTAATAACATTTAATGTTATTAAATATAACATTATATTAATGTTATATTTAACATTATATGTTAAATAAGAACTTTGTTTATTCAGTCCCCTCTCAACGTATTCAAGGGTCACCTGTTGACAAGACGCTTACAAAGACTTGCTGGGATGTTCGTCTTTGCTCTTGATGATTAAGCTTTAAATAAGTTTGCATAGCAAAACTAAGCCAGTAACGTTATTTTCTGAGTGCTGACTATGTACCCTGCTAAAGAGTTCGCTTCTGTTCTCATTTAATCCTCTCAACATCCTAAAGTAGTAACTACTGTTAAATCTATTTTAAAGAACAAGAAAATGAGGGGGAAAGAAGTTAAATAATTTGCTTATGGTCACATAGCTTAGTAAACCAAAGTGTCCCCACAAAGTGTGTGAACCCAAACAGTTCAATACCAGAGCCCGAGATCTTCACCACCATGCTGTACACGAGGTACGCTGCTACCAAGTAGCGTAACTGACTTTGGTCCTATGGTCTAATTTAAATTATTAGGCTTATGCTAAAGACCTAGGAGTCTGAAATTGGGAAGAAGGGAGGGAGGGTTAGAGGAGGGACGAGAGAGGGAAATGGGAAAGCAGAAAAGGAATCAGAAAGAAAGGCACACTAAAGCTTTTTTTCACCCAGATAAGTGTAGCACTCACACCGTATCTAGAAAACAGAAAATTTTATACAAAAGAAGTTTTAAATTGCCCATAATTTCAACACTTGAGTTATAACTGCTTTTAACAACATGTGGGTATATACTGAGTATATTTTCTTTCAGTTTATTCTATACATTTTATACAATTGATTGTATTATACATAATATTTAGTATCCTTAACTGTGTCACCTTGCTGTACAGCAGTAATTACCACAACACTCTAAATCAACTACACTTCAATTAAAAAAAAAATAGGGGGCTTCCCTGGTGGCGCAGGGGTTGAGAGTCCGCCTGCCAATGCAGGGGACGCGGGTTTGTGCCCCGGTCCGGGAGGATCCCACGTGTCGCGGAGCGGCTGAGCCCGTGCGCCATGTCCGCTGAGCCTGCGCGTCCAGAGCCTGTGCTCCGCAACGGGAGAGGCCACAACAGTGAGAGGCCCGCGTACTGCAAAAAAAAAAAAAATTAGTATCCTGCACTTCTTGTGTGACAGTGTAAGCATCTCCTCACATGACAGAGTTCTTAGCCTCACATTGCATGTGATAGGTCATCACTTAGCTAAACTTTCTATTGTCAAATAGTTAGGTCTTCATTTTTTTAAAACTATCATGAATAACACCATCAAGAGCGTCTGGGAGCAGAAAGTTTTTTCTATTTTCAAATTATTTCCTTGGTATTGATTCCTACCCAGTCAAAAGATTTTTTACGATTCTTTTTTCTAAAAACCTTTTTACTTTTGCATTTTTCTTTTTTTAGTAAAAATTTAACTCTCCATTAAAACACAAATTCAATAAGCATTAAGTGGTAATGCAGACAATCTCCCAAAGCCAATTTTATACAGAAGCCCTGCCTCCGGTACAATCTGTACCTCCGTGCCGATGCAGCCCCAGCAGCGTGCCAGGGAAACCGCGCTCTTGCAATTGCACATGCCCACTGTTCCCTCTGCCCGGAAGGCTTCTCCTACCCTCATCCCTATGGCAGACACACACGTGTCTTTTGAAATAGCAACAGAAGAATCTCCTCCTCGTGAAGCCTCTGTCATTAACTCCCAGGCACAGTGAGACCATCTCCTCTTTGCCCAGAGCCTCCTATGACTATTCTATTACACCGCTGGTGGCATCGCCCTGTGTAGCCACCCCGAGAGTAGCAATCGTGTCCTCCTCACCTCTGCATCCTTCCCATCGGGCACACAGGACATGACATACTGTAAACATTCAATAGATTTTGACTGAACGAATAAGGTTTAGAAATGGCTCTGCCAAAAACTGAAGTCTGAGGCAGGATGGACACTTATAAAGAAAGCCCAGCAAAACTTCGCCAGCCAAGCCAAATAGGGAGCATCGGCAGACAAGCCAGACTCACCAAACTTCTCAGAAAAGTAAATGGGGGGTGGAGGTAAGGGAGGAGTATTAGGCCTAATGTGGGGGAGTAAATCTTACCCCCAGAGACTCACGTTTTCTTTGAGCTTATCCCTCAGCCAGCTTTGGGAGGTCTGCATTTGGACTTATTCCTTAAATGCTTGTCCCTACCAAGCCTCCATTCTCTTAAACTCCCATATTCTCCTGTTATAAATCAGGATAGGCTAAGCTCTGCCACAATAACAAATGAAACCTGAAATTTCAAAGGCTTAGCAAATGTCTGTAGCTTGCTCACAAAGTATGAGTGAGGTAGTGGCTCTTTCATCCGTATAGTCCCTTGGGAATCCAGTTTGGTTTAATCTTGTGACACTCTTCTCCCATCAGTTTCCATGGGAGGCAATGGAGTGAACATGGCAGGTGACCTACAGTTCTTAAATGCCTCAGCCTGGAATTCCCACAATTCATTGGCTAGAAGTAGTCACATGGCCTTGCCTAATCCTCAGAGAAGCTGGGAAATGTAGTTTTCCCATTTGCCTAGGAAGAAGTTATGTCCTTGAGACATTAAAATGGTTGACGGGGAGTTTAGTGCATTAAGTTATTCAGGATATCAGACGCGTCCCTATTCAGAATTACACACAGTCCTGGTGGAAGAAGAGCATCAGGACAGTAACCTGGCTAAAGATGCTCATCCTGAAGGTTCCCTGGCAGCCTGTGGTCCTCAAGCAACAGAAGGTCTGGGGACAGCATAGGTTGGGGATGGGGGTGCGGGGAAGCACAGGATAGGGTGCAAAAAGCCAGTCGTAATCCTGGGTTAGCCTGGAATTCTGGAAATTGAGTGTTGGCCAACAAAGCATCATCAAGAATGAGAGAGTGTAATGGATCTGATAGGTGTCATGAAAGGTCATTCTTATGTCAACTAATAAAGAACAGAATCACAGCAAGTACAGTGCTAACTCTTCCTGAAGCTCATTCGTTCTTCTTCCATTCATTAATTCAGCCAATAAATTGTTATTGGGGCCTACTGATCCAAGCACTGAAGATACAGTAATGAACAAGAAAGACAAGATCCTTGCCATCCTAGGGTTTTCATTTTACCTGGAAGTGCGGGAGGTGATGTCAAGAAGAAGAGCGGGGGCTTCCCTGGTGGCGCAGTGGTTGAGGGTCTGCCTGCCGACGCAGGGGACACGGGTTCGTGCCCCGGTCCGGGAAGATCCCACGTGCTGCGGAGTGGCTGGGCCCGTGAGCCATGGCCGCTGAGCCTGCACATCCGGAGCCTGTGCTCCGCAATGGGAGAGGCCACAAGGGTGAGAGGCCCACGTATCGAAAAAAAAAAAAAAAAAAAAGAAGAAGAAGAAGGGGACGAATAGGGGGCTGGTGTATCACAGAAAGACATCACGCTGCCAGAGGCAGTGGCCCAAAGTTAAACTTTCACTCTATGATTTCAGACTTGCTAGAACAGCCCATCCACAAGCAAATCAAAACCCTTCCCAGATTGGCCCTTTGCTGCTTTGCCTTGGCAGGAAGGAGGTCCTTCCGTGTGGCACCCGGCAGCTCTGAGGCAGCCATATTACAAATACATGTCTTTTAAGGAAGTGTGAACAGTGAACTGTGCGTGTGTCTGAGTTGGTACTAAGTCTTTCTTTTTTTCCTAAAAAACCACAGAAACGCCCTTTTTAAATCTCTAACACAACTTCCTATACTCACCGAATCTTTTCTTCTAGAGCTGCTACAACTTTCTAACTGTTAACCTTGGAGGCTTTAATCCTGTGCTTATTTACAGCCTAACTACTTGTGAGAGGCCTTAAGCATCTTGCAGATGAAAAGCCAGCACTGGATAAGCCACTGACCACTCTGCCTCAAGTGCCCACCTAAGAGATTTGGCAGAAGGGGCTGAGTTTTCTTGGCTGGAAAAGCAAGGATCCCAGCCCACAGTGCTCCCCGGAAGATCCTGAGCACCAAACACAGGGCTCGTTATCTGTTCCATGAAACTCATTCAGTGAAAGCCAAAGGAAGGCTCAGAGAAGCACCTAAAGGGACAGTTTGGCCCAGGTATTCCTAGAAGGCAGCCACCCCAACTCCTCCCTCCGTGGCTCAAGACGTGGAGACTTTCTGCAGGGACCTGGGCAAGCCTCTGGTGCAGTTTATGTTTAACGGAGATAAGCTCTTACTGACACAAACTAGACTCCTGGAGAAAGACCAGACATGGTTTCCCGAGGAAGAAGTCTCTGAGCGAGGCCCTGCCAGGGTTTCCTTGGAGCCTAACACATCCAGTGACTCTGAGCCCTTGTTAGCTACCATCATCACCGCCACACAGCCAAGGAGGTGAGTCTCTGCCTCCTCCAAACAGCAGCGCTTTATCACCTCTGCTGCCCAGACCTCAGCTCAATGTCCACTCCTGGGGCCACCAGAGCTCTGTCCAACCAGGGGCAGGTCCCCGGAGGCACTGCTGGAGGTGCCTTCCTTGCCGCAAACCTCTGGTGCAAAGCAAGGGTGGCCACTTGTGTCTGCCCCTGAGTAGAGGAGGTCACCACCCCCAGGTCCCTGCAGAAAGTCTCCACGTCTTGAGGCAGAGGGCAGGGGGGACATGAGGGCTCCACAAAAACAATACACAGCCCCCAACTCACCCCAGCTAAAGCCACTAACGGCCAGACCCAGCTTCCTCAGAAACCTACAGGGGCCTCTCCAAAGGATTATCAACTGTCAATCGTCCTTATGTAGTTTACTCTCCTTGCTGTTCTTGGCAAAGTCTGGGCCAGTCTAACAAATGTGAGGTTCCAGGATGTGACTCACAGAGAAGCAAATTCCTAAGAAACAACTCTGTTTGGCTAAGTTGACCCCAGAGGCATCTTGTCTCCAGTCAATTCCTTTCTTTGGGGTTTCTGCTAACATTTTCTCACATGTTGCACTGGTTAGCTAGGACTATCTTAACAAACTGTGTAATTTAAACAACAGAAACACATTGTCTCACAGTTCTGGAAGCTGGAAGTCCAGAATCAAGGTGTTAGTGGTGTCATGCTCCCTCTGAAGGTGTTAGAGGAGGATCTGTTCTAGGCCTCTCTCCTAGTTTCTGGTATTTTCCTGGCTTGGGACAGCATAACTCCAATATTTACATGGTGTTTTCCCTTGTGTGTCTCTCTGTGACTTAAGTTCCTCTTTTTATAAGGACACAGTCATATTGGATTAGTGCCCACCCCAATGATCTCACCTTAACTTGATCATCTGCAAAGACCCTACTTCCAAATAAGGTCTTGGTCACAGGTCCTGGAGATTAGTATTTCAGTGTAAGAATTTAAGGACACACACACGAAAAAAGAAGTTGAGGACAAAGTCTACTCATAAAGCATATCAATCTCAGCTCTACTCTCTTTTGAATAGTTAATATGGGGCTTCCCTGGTGGCCCAGTGGTTAAGAATCCGCCTGCCAATGCAGGGGACACGGGTTCAAGCCCTGGTTCGGGGAGATCCCACATGCCGCAGAGCAACTGAGCCGGTGCGCCGCAACTACTGAGCCTGCGCTCTAGGGCCCACGAGCCACAGAACTACTGAAGCCCACGTGCCACAACTACTGAAGCCCACATGCCTAGAGCCTGTGCTCTGTAACAAGAGAAGCCACCGCAATGAGAAGCCCACGCACCGCAACCAAGAGTAGACCCCACTCGCCACAACTAGAGAAAGACCGCGTGAGGCAACAAAGACCCAATGCAGCCAAAAAATAACTAAATTAAGTAAATAACTTTTTAAAAAGATAGTTAATATGCATACACCTTTTTTTGGTTTTGCTGTTTTTGCTCCTTTGGCCTTTAAGCAGTCAAATAAAAACCTTTCCATAAATAAATACTGAAGCTATACATTACAATGTAATGTAAAACAATCAAGGAATAAAAAGCCAAGTCTTGGCAAACAGAGATAACTTCCATTGTTTCTGAAGTAAATGCAGGCTGAGACTTTCTATCCACAAGGTTAAATCAATGACTAAGGCGAATCATAGAAAAGGAAAAGGGAAATTTCTGACAGCAAGAAGGGACAAAATGAAGGTTTCCTATGCCTTTCCGGTGAGAAAGCAGGTTGGATACAGAAGCCCCTTGGAGGCATCCCAGAGGTGACCCCACTGCCCCTAATCCAAAGATGTCCTGGGACCTCTGCTCTGGGCTCAGACTGACTCAGGCAGATCCCAAGGAGAAATCCTGGCAGAAGTCTACAGTTGAAGATTTCATACAGTCCTACAAGGATTCAGGTTCACTTCTCCAAGATCTCAGATGAGTCTCCCCTTCCAAACACCCAGATGGTTTGATTTTCTCAGAAACCTCCTAAGCCAATTTTTTTCCAAAACACAGATTATAACTCATTATCCATATCATCATGGACATAAATCTTAGCAGGCCTCATGCACCGCTCTGCAGCTTGTTCATCTCCATTCCTCCAGGCATCAGTCCACACGGTGCATCCAGGGCTGCTCCATGCTTGCCAACAGCTGCACATAAACCAGGACAAGCACGTGCACTAGCCCCCTTGGAGGGGCCGCTTCTGTAATGACAGCTCTGCCTCTGCTAGTGTCAAGCACCGCCTACATTCCGCCCCCACCCCCCCACCCCGCCCCGCAGGTGACTCCGACATGCAGGCGGGGCTGGGAGCGATTGACTGATTCAGTCAGGGTCAGAGCTCTGAGAACCTCAAGAGATGAATACCGACCACATTCAACTCTTTCAAATATGAAATGTCTTCCGAGAGCTGCAGTGAATTACTGGCTGAGTCCTCCGACCCTGACTGACAATTCTCCGCACCATAGTTTGCAGAGTCTGACTCATATCCTCACAAGGAAGGATGTGGGCTATCAGGGTGTTGGCGGATGGGGCCAGCATGCTCCTGAAACAGTACCGTTTCTACGGTTTTTCCACACAAACATAAGCCGTTCTGCGGACTCAACTAACTAGGAACCTCCATTTAAAACATTATTTCAAACGAAATCCACATTCTGCCTTCTCCAGTCCAGCTTTGGGAATGCACCAGGAAGCTCCAAGAATTCCTCTCTAGGGCTTCCCTGGTGGCGCAGCGGTTGAGAGTCCGCCTGCCGATGAAGGGCACACGGGTTCGTGCCCCGGTCCGGGAAGATCCCACATGCCACGGAGCGGCTGGGCCCGTGAGCCATGGCCGCTGAGCCTGCGCGACCGGAGCCTGTGCTCAGCAACAGGAAGAGTGAGAGGCCCGCGTACCCAAAAAAAAAAAAAAAAAAAAAGAATTCCTCTCTAATGCCTCCTATATGGTTGCCATCCTGCCGAGCTACCGTGCTGACAATAGCAACAACCAATTCTCTTAAAGAAAAACTGCTGGGTAACAGACACCTTCACACAGGTCCTTGTCACTCACTGTCAATCTGTTAACAGCACCTGAGGGCAAAGCAAGATGCATTAGAGAAGAGAAGATGAGAGGTGGAGGTGGTGGAATATTAGAACTCTGAGCGCCTGGAGGGGACAACAAAGAGATCAGCAGAATGTATTTACAATAATAGTAATAGCAATAATGATAATAGTAGCAGCAGCAATCCCTCCCCCACGCTGCAGTCAGCGGTCCTCCGGGAGGTGGAACTGCGTTTGGGGAGGAAGAATGGGCCCCTGCCCTGAGGCATGGCTGTTGGCAGGCGGGCAGGACAAAAGGGCCTGTGATGGCAACAGGTCACAGAGGGCAGTAAAGGATAACCACGAACACACAGTGGGAGCTCAGGCCCAGGTGAAGACCCCAGAGAGAAACCATCACATTCACTTCCTCACCCCAGAACTATAGTTTGGTCCTCCACATCAAAAAAAAAAGGTGACGCCAAGAGCCTCCAAGACCTTAGGGCAAACCAGGCTACTTCCCTTGAAACCTGTAAAGATTTCTGTCCTCAACCATGCAAATAGCAGCTTTGCCTAAAGCTTTGCCACCAGCCACTCTTGCTATCTTCAGAGTGTCCCCCTTGGGCTCATAGGAAGACTTCTGACCTGTTGGGAAAAACTCATTTACCTCTTGAGGGCACCAGGGGAGGGTCCCAGCAGCATCCAGGGCATCCCAGCTGGGGATACAGTAGATAGGCCTGTGTCTACAGCAGAGGACATGCAGAGCCCAGTGGAAGCCTCTGCAGGGAGATGGGCTCAGAGTGCTTCTGAATGGGTCCTGCAAAACCTTTGTTGTTCTCCAAGCCTCACCTAGAAAATGCATTGTATTTGGAAGGACTCACAGAAGCCACCAGTGGGGGATTTGCCTTCTTGGAGAGGTTCCCAGTGGTCTCCAGAGTGTGCCAAGGTCTACTTTTCGAACACCTGTTACCCCAAGTCAGCTGCTCTGCTCTATCGTGAGATATTTTTAACTATTAGAAAGTCCTTCCTTCTTTTTGAGCTCCCTGTCTCGCCGTGATCGCCATATACTCATTTTTGTATGTATCAGTACAGTGTGTGTTTCCACACATGCATAATTTGTGAGCAGCCATGAAAAGAGAAAACGTACATGTCCCACTTCTAGGAATCACTCCTATAGAAATACAAGCACAAGTGTGTAATAAATATGCTAGTGTCGCCAGTGAATTTAAGGTTCTTTCTTCATCGTGAAAGAATTTGAAGACGAAGTGATAGGTAAGAATCAGACTTATTTAGAGAGAAATACACTCCACAGACAGAGTGTGGGTCACTGAAAGGCAAGAAGTAACAGGCCTCGAAATATGGGGTGGTTAGTTTTTATGGGTTGGGTAATTTCATAGGCTAATGAGTGGGAGGATTATTCCAACTATTTGGGGGAAGGGGCGGGGATTTCCAGGAATTGGGCCACGGCCCACTTTTCAGCCTTTTATGCTGGGCCTCAAAACTGTCATGGCGCCGGTGGGTGTGTCATTAGCATATGCTAATGTATTACAATGAGCGTATAATGAGGCTCAAGGTCCACTGGAAGTCGAATCTTCCGCCATCTTGGACCCAGTTGGTTCTCACTAGTTTTCATCATGTCCTATGGCTATATCATTCTTTTAAAGGTTGCGCCCTGCCCCTTTCCCTCCTGTTTCATTAGTGCACAAGGATGTTCCCTGGGGAACTGTAACAGAGCTCTCCCTGACACTGGGACTGTTCAATCAAAACTGGAATGACCCAAGAGGGAGAAGATATGGAGATATATGTATATGTATAGCTGATTCACTTTGTTATAAAGCAGAAACTAACACCCTACTGCAAAGCAATTATACTCCAATAAAGATGTTAAAAAAAAAATTGGAATGACCCTTCTTCTTCGTAAAAACACCAAATGGCGTATGACGCCGGTGCTGGGGGAGGGCCCAGAGGCCCCTGGGGGCCCTGGAATTGGAGGCCCCGATGACTTCCACAGAAGCTTTGGAAGCGGCGTCCGGGGTCAGGGTCACAGTCAGGGTCGGGGCCTCAGACCACATGGAGGCAAGGCTGAGAAGCAGGAGTGGCTCCCCGTCACCAAGCTGGGCCGCCTGGTTAAGGACCTGAAGATCAAGTCCCTGGAGGAGAGCTGTCTCTTCCCTCTGCCCATCAAGGAATCTGAGATCACTGACTTTTTCCTAGGAACATCCCTCAAGCAGGAGGTTTTCAAGATTATGCCTATGCAAAAGCAGACCCGTGCTGGCCAGCAGACCAGGTTCAAGGCATTTGTCACCATTGGGGATTACAACGGACATGTCGGTTTGGGTGTCAAGAGCTCTAAGCAGATAGCCACTGCCATCCATGGAGCCACCATTCTGGCCAAGCTCTCCATCATGGCCGTGTGGCGAGGCTACTGGGGAAACAAATCGGCAAGCCCCATACTGTAACTTGCAAGGTGACTGGCCGCTGTGGCTCTGTGCTCATGTGCCTTATCCCTGGCCCCAGGGGTACCGGCATCGTCTCAGCCCCTGTGCCCAAGATGCTACTGATGATGGCTGCAACTGACGACTGCTACACCTCTGCCAGGGGCTGCACTGCCACCCTGGGCAACTTTGCCAAGGCCACTTTTGATGCCATTTCCAAGACCTACAGTTATCTCACTCCTGATCTCTGGAAAGAGACAGTGTTCACCAACTCTCCGTAACAGGAATTCACTGAGGATCTTGTAGAGACCCACACCAGAGTTTCCGTGCAGAGGACTCAGGCTCCAGCTGTAGCCACCACATAGTTTTATATGAGAAAAATAAAGTGAATGAAGCCGTAAAAAAAAAAAAAATTGGAATGACCACATAGAAAGGATTCTTGCCCCCAACAGAGCGGGAGATGGGATGTGATGACCTCAGACGGTCATCTACTTATAAGTCCTTGAGTTTTTCCATCTCAGGAAGCGAGGGAAGCAGACACCCTGGTCTCACTTTCTGTCCTCTCTGCCTCCCTTGTTTCTCCCCCCTCAGCACAGGCCATGAGGCTCCATGGAGCCTTCCATGTCTGTTAATTAATGGCCCTCACCCAGATCACTGTGTCAGGTCAATTTCCACCACTGTTTGACAGGACGAGAGAGAGTCATGGACATATACACACTAACAAACGTAGTAAGGTAGATAGCTAGGGGGAAGCAGCCACAAGGCACAGGGATATTAGCTCGGGGCTTTGGGACAGCCTGGAGGGGTGGGATGGGGAGAGTGGGAGGGAGGGAGACGCAAGAGGGAAGACATATGGGAACATATGTATATGTATGGCTGATTCACTTTGTTGTGGGGCAGGGGCTAACACACCATTGTGAAGCAATTGTACCCCAATAAAGATGTTTAAAAAAAAAAAAATTTCCACCACTGGGGAAAAAACTCCACAAAACCATCCTCTTATTTCAGACTTTTTTCTCCTGCTAGGTGTTCCAGAAGTGCCAAATCACTGTGCTCCCTCCTCCCCCAACCCTCTACCCAAACCACAGCCCCTGAAGAGACAGCCCTACATAGGATGTGATTCTGCCTGTCCCCTCCCTCCTCAGGCCATGCCAGTTACACCTGGGTGGACATCTGACTCAATGATATAGCACTGGGTGAACCACAAGATTTACACCCAAAGAGTACATCTACCCCACAGAATAGACTCAAAAAATCATCCACAAGCCGAAAATACTCATCTCCAGGCCAAAAAGCAATTGTTTTGTTTCAAGTCTCTTAATCTGCATTGGTTGAGATTGTATGAGGGGTTAAGAGACAGCAAGAAAGGAAGAACTAGTGGAAATTATTGCAATTATGATAAAACTCCAATTAGCATGAAGTTTCTAACAGTGCAAAGACTTAAAGGGACTTACTTTTCCCCTTCGAAAACACAGCTAGATAGACAGATTTCTGCTTTCACTTCAGTGTTTGTCTTT
This sequence comes from Phocoena sinus, assembly GCF_008692025.1. Taxonomy (NCBI): domain Eukaryota; kingdom Metazoa; phylum Chordata; class Mammalia; order Artiodactyla; family Phocoenidae; genus Phocoena; species Phocoena sinus. The sequence continues at coordinate 75,610,812 of NC_045775.1, forward strand.
TATTATACTGTCTTTTAGAAAAAACATGATCGGTCCACCCAAAACCATGTCTTGTCAGCTGAATTCACTCTTCCCCTTCCCTCCAATGACACATACTCACCCCATCTGCACTGTCTTCTGAAAAGTTGTCATCACTGGAAGAAGTAACAAGCTTACTACCTGACAGTTTAATTCCGTGTTCAAATGCCACCCTTCCTTCCCCCCTCTCCCCGCCATGTCTCCCTTTCCACTCTCCCCTTGCCTCCCCACATCCCCTCTTCTCTCTCCCTTTCTTTCTAGGCTGGTGGAAAGAATCCATTAAGCTCTCTGTCCAACACGTGCAGCAGACTTCTTTCTCTTTCCCGAGACTTCTTCAGCAGTGGGGAGACCCAGGTCCCAGTTGGGGCATTGCTGCGGGAGCCCACAGGCTGAAGGGGCGGGCGAGGGGGCTGGGGTCCGGCAGATGCCTTTTTTGCCGAAGATAAAGGCCTCCCACTCCCATCGAGCCTCTCCACTTTCCGGCACTTTCATCGCCCTCCGATCAAAGGGCTGCTCTGAATATGAAAGGCACCGCCCATTATGCGGCTCCCGTCAGCCCCACCTGACCCCGCCCCCAGCCGCCCAGCTCTCAAACAAAGCCCCTAGCATCTGTCCAGGCGCAGCCCTCACCTTCTGGGGCGTTGGGTTGTTGCGTCTTCCTTTTTTCTTAGTTCACTTTTGAGAGCCATTCGGTCCCTTGAAGTATAGTTGGGGAGCAGAGGGGAAGATCTCTCTCATCCTCAGAACATTCCGCCCGCATAATTTTTCAAGACACCTTGAGGATTTCCGGTCCTTGCCTCTCCCACCTCACCTGGGTATCCAGGCAGTCAGGACGTCCCCCTCAAGCTCATTTATTTCCCCCTTTCCCAGCCACTCTTAAAAATCGCTTCTCCAGGGGCTTCCCTGGTGGCGCAGTGGTTGAGAGTCCGTCTGACGATTCAGGGGGCGCGGGTTCCTGCCCCGGCCCGGGAAGATCCCACATGCCGCGGAGCAGCTGGGCCCGTGAGCCGTGGCCTCTAAGCCTGAGCGTCCGGAGCCTGTGCTCCGCAATGGGAGAGGCCACAACAGTGGGAGGCCCGTGTACGGAAAAAAAAAAAAAAAAAATCGCTTCTCCTTCTTTACCTGAAAGGGGACTATGCCCTTGGAAGAGTCTAGACCGACCCCTCGGTCTAGACGGACGATGGAGAAAGTCCTGCTCCTTTTCTGTCATGTTAATGGATGGTGCCAGACTTGGGAACTAAAGCTTCCACACACATCTCTGAACATGAGGTCTGCTTTTCAGGGGGAGAAAGGTGCTTCTCAAAACTTGGACCTGAGTTCTTCTCAGACAAAGGATTCAAGCATAAGGACCAGAGAAACTAATTTTCAGGGATGTTCCGACCTGAAGAAGTGTCGTTTTGTAAATGATGACAATTCCTGAATACCAGGTGAGGACAGGGAGGGAACCTGGAAGAACGCACCAGGCAGACTGGGCCTCTTCTTCTGCAATCCCTGCCACCGCCTTCCTGCACACCCTCCAAGCCCTCTCCTCCCTTGGTCAGGTTCCCCGACCACCCTCCCCTTCCACCCAGCCCATATCCTGCCCTGACTTCATGGCTGACTGAGCATATCCGTCTCCTGTTATGGATGTGGACTGAACTGTGCCCCCCCACACCCCCAATTCACAGGCTGAAGCTCTAACCCTCACTATGACTGTATTTGGAGATGGTAATTAAGGTTAAATGAGGTTGGGCTTCCCCGGTGGCGCAGTGGATAAGAATCTGCCTGCCAACACAGGGGACACAAGTTCGATCCCTGGTCCAGGAAGATCCCACATGCTGCGGAGCAACTAAGCTTGTGTGCCACACTACTGAGCCTGTGCTCTAGAGCCCATGAGCCACAACTACTGAGCCCACATGCCACAACTACTGAAGCCCACGTGCCTAGAGCCCGTGCTCCACAACAAGAGAAGCCACTGCAATAAGAAGCCCGCGCACCACAACAAAGAGCAGCCGCCACTCACCGCAACTAGAGAAAGCCCACGCGCATCAACGAAGACCCAACGCAGCCAAAAATAAATAAATAAATAAATAAAAATTAAAAATATATATATATGTGGTCTTTAAAAAAAAAAAAAGAAAGGTTAAATGAGGTCACTTGGGTGGGGCCCTGATCCAATAAGATTGGTGACCTCTCTCTCTCTGTGCAGAGAAAAGGCCATGTGAGGACACAGCAAGAAGGCAGCCATCTGCAAACTGAGGAGAGAGGCCTCATCAGAAACCAACCCAGCCAGCACTTTGATTTTGTATTGTGAGCCTCCAGCACTGTGAGGAAATCAATTTCTGTTGTTTAAACCACACAGTCTATAGTAGCCTGTGATGGCAGCCCAAGCAGACTAGCACACCTCCTTTCCCCAAATCCCACACCATGCTGGAGTAATGATAAGAATTAACACCAATCTCTCCATCTCTAAGGCCCAGTGAAAGTTACAACCTCTGCTAAGTGCTTCAGGACTGTCTCAGTCCCTTCCTAGAAATTTCCATTCTTTTCATTTCTACTGCCCTGAAAGGTAATTTTCCTTTAAATTGTTAAAAGGAAAACAAGATAAACAAGACCAACAAGACAGACAAGCCCCAGGAGCAATAAGCTATGAAGAATGATATGAAGAACGAAATGAAAAGCACAATAAAGCTAACTTCACACACTTAACCACATCTGGACCGGCTACTGGGCCTAATTAGGCATAAGTGGTAAGCAGCTCACAAAATGGCTACACACTGTATTTGCTTCTGCCATAAAGAATGGCGCTCGCCATCTGGCTCTACAAGGATTGAGTCACTTGCCACTGCAGTCACTGACCTTCAACACATCCTGAAAGGAGTTCCAGGTGGAGATCAGAAATGAGGTACCCTGTGCTCTGGGAAAACTGGCAGAACAGGCCTTCAGACAGATATTTTTAGGAGAAATGTTTTATGAACCTGGATTCTAGCATCTTCCCATACTTAGAAAAGCCCTAAAGTCATTAACAGAGACATCTGTTCCTTTTGACTAGCATCAACCTTCTTACCAAGATGTGTGCCTGGTTGCACGTACCCCCTTCGTCAAATCACATATAGACTGACTGCCCCACTTACCTCTTGGAAGCAGTCCCTGAGTTATCTGAGAGGCTGCCTCCTGGGCTATAGTCCTCAGTAAGTCCCCAAATAAAACTGAAACACATCTCTCACAAGTATTTTTATTTCAGTCAACAGCTTTAACCACCACAAAGGGACCCAGAGCAGACTTCTCTCCTTCACCTGAACTCTATAAGGATCCAGAGCCTTGGTACCAGCAGGGTCCTTTGTGCCCATCCACCTCCTCAGCAGGTCCAAATGAATTTAAGTAAGCCTCTCCTGGTTCTTGGATCTCCTGTTAATTGGTTGATGATCCTGAGCTCTATTTGGTGATATATAACAGGTACCTAGCCCACCAGTTGAAAGACACTGGGAAAAAAGGTGGCTTCCCCCAGGCAGAAAGATACTGGGGGAGCCCAGCTGAAACACACTGGGATTTGCTCAGTTGAAAGACACTGAGCAGTCTGGACTGGGTGACTAGGTGGGCAGGCCTAAAGTCGTTCCTAAACAAGGGACATCAGAAATCCAGCCTCCAGCTAACACTCCAGCCAGGTGTATGTACTTAACGAAACTTATACTTACAAGTTAGTTATTTAATTGGGTATTAAAGGAAATATCACATTGAAAATGGCCCAAATGGGGCTCTTTTCTTGCATACGCAGTTAACTTAGAGAAAGCTAGCTTGATAAAACATCTGTTCAGAATTCTGACCCTAAGGGAACAAGTCCTTCTTGGAAAAATTTGTATTTCTTTCCCTGTGCACAGGAATTCTTATCTTATCGGACCATCTCCAATTCCTGAGACTGAGAAAAGGAAAAAACGCTGTATGTCACAGCAGTAGCCAAGTTTCCTTGCCAATTGCATTATAATCAGGTGTTTAAACTATGCCTTTCAAAGAATTTTCTCATTTATAGACAGTTATTGTTTTACTTTGGTGCTTTTGCAAAAAATCCTTCATCTTCAAGAAGAGTCATAGAAAGAACTTTTTGACAAGAACAGATTTCTGATAAATTTTGGATCATACCACTGTACTGGGTAAGAAATTAAAGAATCCTAATGGAAAGCCTGACGGCTTCATAAAACCGTTAGCAAAAAAGATTAGTTACATAGGAATGAGTGAACTGGTGAATATCATCATAATTTTTATAGTTTTTGTCTGAAATATTACTGACTTTTAATCTGTGTTTTCCAGATATAAGGAAACCTTTCCCCTCAAGCTAATTATGACTTACAGCCACATGGTAAATTATACCTTTGTAAGCAGAACTGAAACATTTATCTTTTCTCTCTACCTGATCCCTCCAGAAATTGGGAAACTTATGTTCCCAGCAGCCTTATCAGATGAATAAGAAAGGTCACCTCCTGACGGGTGCATGAATCTCAAGATATTCTGGGGACCTCAGGAACACAGGAATTCACCCAAATCTATAGATATCACAGGCAGAATCTGTGGCAAGCCCTTCGTGTGGCTTTCCTGGTCTTGGGAGGCCTTTTAAAAACTCAATCTGAGGTTCCTTATGAAAAGCTCCAGCCCAGCCAATTTAAAAGAGCCTATGTGATCCATTAACCAGCCTTATTTTGCAAACAAATTAGTCTTAATTTGGCTGTATGTGGTAGAAATTAGGGTAATTTTAGAGAGAAAAAAGTGAATGTTAAATGCTCGTTTTGTTCACTGAGGTCTGTATTTACTGCCTATACTCACTTCCCAGAGAGTTCCTTGTGGTTATATTACATTACTGTTACGTTTAAATGAATTATTAAAAGGACATTCCAAGTTTGTTTCTGAAGCTTATCTCAGTATTCTATCCTTGGATGAAGACCAGGTGCCCCATGAGCTGCACCAGCAGATTATGCATACAGGAAAAGGCATCATTTAAAGAACTATCTCCAACCTAGATGGAAGGACCCTTATCGGGTACTCTTAACTAGCTCATGCGAAGTGAAACTGAAGGGAATTGACTCTTGGATTCATATTTCCCACTTAAGAAGGGCCCCTGAACTGGACTGGTCTATTGAGAGGACTGCTCACCTCAAAATCACCTTAAAACAATGTTCAAACAGAGGAGAAAACTATACCCACAGCAGGACAAGAAGACAACATCCGAAGTAGACAGCTATCTCAAGATGCCAGACCTGACCCACATGATTATTTACAGTGTTTTCTTAATTTCTTGGACTTTTGCATAAATCAGTGTTTTTCTATCATGGTCACAAATCCCAGGCAGATTTTTAAAATTAATACAAGTGTTGGGTTTATGGTCAAGTACCTACATCCAGTACTTTTGGGTTACCTTGGTGGGTTCTTCTTCTCCAAGGCTCTAACTGGATGGCCCTTAGGAAATTTATTCTAGATGAAAGAGGCTGTAGGTCCGTTCGGGCCATTATTGACATCACTCGATGGGAATCATACTTGTTCTGACCGTGACCATAAATATGAATTTTCTTTGAAAGTTACTCAAGCTCAATCAGAGCAACGAGCTAAATTTCAGTCAAAGAATATAACCTCCTTCAGTTATGGGATGGATTTATATGGCTAACACCAGGCTGTGATCATTTAAGTTTAAAAGCCCCCTTATGTTGGGAACAATTAAACCATCCAAGGCTAATCAAACTAATAACACTAGGAAACTGGGCTGGTGCTGGTATGGAACAGATTGGGCAGGCAACTGGGAATATAGTAGCCTGCACCTAATGGAAATTCTTGGCTTAAATTCTTACTTTTGGCCCTATTAATGCTACTAGCTATATTACTTATATTCTACCTATTTTACAAGATCGTTGTTTCTTGCATTACAAAATGTGTTACTGAGCCTCCCATAAAAGCGATGACTAGGCAACTTGAAACAATTGACCCAATATATAGCTCTATTTGAGATCAATGATTATAATAGTGTAACTGTAGATATGGAAGGAAGCAACAAGAGGGAATCTTTCCTGGACCATAACAGACTAGTAAGACAGGTGGTCCAGAGACTTTTCACTACTGTTAACAGGGCCCAGTCCAGTAATAGCACATTGAACGACCTACCAACAAAATCCCGGCCTGACCTAGGAATGGGCATTCCTAGCACTGTGGTACAAAATAGTCAGGAAGTGCCTTCCAAACCTACGTTAAATTTATGATCGTGAGGGGGCACTGCCAACTAAACAATGTCACTAGCCATCTGGCTCTACAAGGATAGAGTCATTAGCCACTGCCATTGTTGACCTTTAACATAGCCTGACCTCAAGGAAGAGATCAGGAATGAGGCAGTCTGTGCTCTGGGAAAACTGGCAGAACAGGCCTTCGGACAGATATTTTTAGGAGAAAATTTTTGCAAACCTGGATTCTTGCATCCTCCCGTTGTTAGAAAATCATTAACAGAGACCTTGTGACTAGCAGCAGCCTTCTTACCAAACTGTGTGTTCGGTCGAATGTACCTCCATCGTCAAGATCACATATATACTGACTGCTCCCCGTTCCTCTTGGGAGCAGTTCCTCAGAGCTGTCAGAGAGGCTGCCTCCCAAGCTATAGTCCTCGGGAAGTCCCCAAATAAAACTGAAACTCACAGCTCTCACGCTGTGTGTGTTTACTCCAGCCAACACTTCTAGAGTCCAACCTGCCTCTGGCCTTTCTCTTACTTTGCATTTTCTCCAGTATCAGCAATCATGGTAGGTTTTCCTTTACACAACAACCTAGATGATGCTCACGATCAAGTCCGCACAGAGAACAACTCTAAATGGTAGCTATCCCCCTCCCCAAGCTGTCTCACTCCCCAGACCCCAGGTGTCTCACTCCTGATGGCCCAGGGTCCAGGGCGAACACAACTGAAGCTCTCAGCCAAGAGGCTAACTCCCTCTGACATCCCTGCAGAAGTGACCCGTGTCTCGGCCCCATCCAGCCCACACCCAGCTGCCAGGTGAAATGTCCTGCAACTCTGCTCTTTATGCTCTCACTTCCCCTGGAAAACACCAGTGTCGCCCCCCTGCCCTCAGAGCATGCAGTGATGTCCCCACCTCACACCCGTTCTCCAGCCTCATCACACCTCACCCCTGCACAGCCCAGCCCACCACCATTCGGCGATCCCTAGGGCACCCCACAGCCTATGAGCACACACCTCACGGCCCCCATGAGGTGTGTCTAACTTGCACTGCTGCTGGCCCTGGAGCCACCCACCAGGAAGCTGGGAGAGGCACCCTGCCATTACTGTGCAAGCAGCCTCCCTGCCCCGGTGGCAGGAAAGAAGTTACTCTGGGAGGATTAACAGGGGAAGAAGTCAGGGAAAAGACAGAAACAAATCAGCAGAGTCCATGCTGTGGTTTTGATTGTTTAAGACAGCGTGGCCGGACAGAGTGACGAGAAAACAATGATCTTCAGAAAGTACCTTCCAATTAGGAAATATCAACTATGCAACGCACTGTGCTAGACTCATTTTAAAAAAAAGAAAAAAGTTAAATCAAGATCCTTGCTCTCGGGCTTCCCGGGTGGCGCAGTGGTTGAGAGTCTACCTGGCGATGCAGGGGACACGGGTTCGTGCCCCGGTCTGGGAAGATCCCACATGCTGTGGAGCGGCTGGGCCTGTGAGCCATGGCCGCTGAGCCTGCACACCCGGAGCCTGCGCTCCGCAACAGGAGAGGCCACAACAGTGAGAGGCCCGTGTACCACAAAAAAAAAAAAGATCCTTGCTCTCTAGGAGTTTCCATGCTAGTTTGGGAGCTGAAATAAACAAACGCGTGGAAAGTTAGACACCAATCTAAGAATTAAATAAACATAAAGAGCCACTACAAGGCAGCAAAAGAACAACTGCCCAGTGGGGATATGGCAACAGATGCTCTTAACTGAGGGGAAAAAGGAGTCTTTGGCAACCTGAGGTAACTCCCAGAGGCAATACAAGGACAGGGACCAGAATGGTGACCAAGAATAGAGACCAATGGTTCTCAAACTTGAGTGTGCATGGAATCACCTGGAAGGACTGGTTAGACCACACATTGCCAAGTCCCACCCCACAGTTTCTAATTCAGGAAGTCTGGAGTGTGGCCCAAAATTGTGCATTCCTAACAATTCCAAGGTGATGCTGATGTGGCCGGTCCAGCACACGCTTTGAGAACATTCTGCCTCAGAAGTAGGAAATGGGTGCTCTAATGACCGATCCAGCTCACAGCTAAATCTTATTAGTACTACACAATGGGTTCACTTTTTTTTTAGGTACTTACCAACATTTAAAGACCAGGGCATTTCCCAGAAAAACCCAGACTTCTGACTTCTCTTTTAAGAAAAAATAGAAAAGTCTGGAAATTGGATGAAGGTGGTCAAAAAGAACAAACTTCCAGTTATAAGATAAATAAGTACTTAGAGATGTAACAGGCAACATGATGACTGCAGTGAACATTTCTGTGTGCTAGCGATGAAAGTTTGTAAGAGAGTCGATCCTAAGAATTCTCATCACAAGGGAAAAAAACATTTTTTTTCTTTGTCCTTTTTTTTTGTTATCTATAGGAGATGATGGAGGTTAACTAAACTTATCGTGGTAATCATTTCACAATCTATCATTATACTGTACCTTAAACTTACATGGTGGTATATGTCAGTTATATCTCACTAAAACGGGAAAAAAGAATAAATGATATAATATACTTCCAAATTATGAATTTAAAAACTGGGAAGGTCTGGCCACACTGGGTGCACATTTCTACGTGGCCAGCAATCGACTAGGACCAAGCAGCCACTGTCCTCTTCGCTTGGCATATTCACCCCACAAATGCCACAATTCATGTCACTCCCCACTCCCAACACAGGCCAGTTTCACGCATGCCTGTTGCCTACCCAGCCCCTGCGATCCATGATCTACATAAGCACCTTTAATAACCCTACGGGATTCAACAACCTGGAGAGACCATAATTTAACCAGTTCCCAGTGGTTGGGCCCGTAGTTTGCATCAATCACACTGCAATTAATAACAACCAGCATACATCTGTGTCACTTGTTCAATCATTTCATGGGATAAATTCATAGAAGTTGGATTGCTGGGTCAATTTGACACACAGTACCCCCGCAAAAAGGTTAAAGATACCATTTAAAATCAATTATAACACAAAATGAGAACAATCAGCTAGCTAGATGACACGCTTTTTTTCTTCCCCCCCTTATCCCGCACCATGCAGCATGTGGGATCTTAGTTCCCCTAGCAGGGATCAAACCCGCACCCCCTGTATTGGAAGCACAGAGTCTTAACCACTGGACTGCCAGGGAAGTTCCTAGATGACACTCTTTTCTAGTCGGTCATTTTAAATTAACCAGTGGCAGTTCTTACGTCTCCTTCCATTTTGGCTCCACCCTAAGCCCTCTAATACCATAAATATTAACATCCAGTTAAACTTGCCTTTGTTTTTTTTTGTTTTTTTTTTTTGGTACGCGGGGCCCTCTCACTGCTGTGGCCTCTCCCATTGCGGAGCACAGGCTCCAGACGCGCAGGCTCAGCGGCCACGGTCCACGGGCCCAGCCGCTCCACGGCACATGGGATCCTCCCGGACCGGACCACGAACCCGCGTCCCCTGCATCAGCAGGCGGACTCCCAACCACTGCACCACCAGGGAAGCACTAAACTTGCCATTTTATTCCATAACTTCTGCCACCTAAAGTTCTATGACAACATCCTTTAGTGACAGCCTCAAAAACCACTTTGCTACAAGAGAATCAGCCACACTGCAAGTGCCGACAGTGGACTCAGTGCTGCTGGAACCCCCTCACCTCTCCCCATGGCACACACAGGTTTTCACCGTGAGGTGGATACCTACAATGAGACACCTTTGAAACGATGCCAAAATCTGCCCCCCACCACCCAAACTCTGCAACTTTACCCTGGGTCCTTATTATGGGCTGAATCGTGTCCCCCCAAAATTCATGCTGAAGCCCTAACCCCCAGTACCTCAGAATGTGACTGTATTTGGAGAAGCGTCTTTAAAGAGGTAAGTTAAAATGAGGTCACTAGGGTGGGCTCTAATTCAATATGACTGGTGTCCTTATAAGAACAAGAAATTAGATGCACCCCAATGTTCATTGCAGCACTGTTTACAATAGTCAAGACATGGAAGCAACCTAAATGGCCATCAACAGATGAATGGATAAAGAAGATGTGGTACATATATGCAATGGAATATTACTCAGCCATTAAAAACAATGAAATAATGCCATTTGCAGCAACATGGGTGGACCTAGAGATTATCATACTAAGTGAAGGAAGTCAGACAGAGAAAGACAAATATCACATAATATTGCTTATATGTGGAATCTAAATAAAATGATACAAATGAACTTATTGACAAAACAGGAACAGACTCACAGACTTAGTGAACAAACTTATGGTTACCGGGGGTAAGGGTGGCGGGAGAGGGATAGATTGGGAGTTTGGGATTGACAGTACACACTGCTGTATTTAAAAGAGGTAACCAACAAGGATTTACCGTATAGCATAGGGAACTCTACTCAATACTCTGTAATAACCTAAATGGGAAAAGAGTTTGAAAAAGAATAGATACATGTATACGTATAACTGAATCACTTTGCTGTTCACCTGAAACAAACACAGCATTGTTAATCAACTATGCTCCAATATAAAATAAAAATTTTAAAGAACGAACAAGAAATTAGGACACAGACACACACAGAGGGAAGCCCACGTGAAGACACAGGGAGAAGACGTCCATCTACAAGCCAAGGAGAGAGGCCCTCAGAAGAAACCAACCCTGCTGACGCCTTGATCCCAGACTTTCAGCAGTCTCTAGAATTGTGAGCAAATTAATTTCCGTTGCTTAAGTCACCCAGTCTGTGGCACTTTGTAATGCCAGCCCCAGCAAACTAATACAGCCCCTTATGTCCACCGAAGGTATTTAACAGCGATTCTCACTTCACGTCCTAGGGAACAGACCAGAAAAGCAAGACGAAAACTCCAGTCTTGCGCTATCACACAAGACTGACGCTTTACTGCTCCTCGCCTCTTCTGCATAGTCCTTCTCTCTCTCATTGCCCACTGTTTGTCTTTTCTCTCTTCCAGGCACTGGCACCTAGATTCTGAACTGTCACACCCCAGAGCGGAGCAGGGAAAGGGGGAGGGGGAGGGCTGGGGGAGGTAGAGAAGGTGAGAGGTGGGAAGGGGAGGGCCAGAATCGGAGCCCGAAAGGAGGGGCTGACAAGGGGGGGGGTGGGGGCAGAGAGGCACAGCCAAGTATCAGGACCCTGAGCTTGGGTTCAGTCACAAATTGTCTCAGATGTCTACAAACACTTTCTCTCTGCCCAGCGTTAGGTATGCGGGGCCATCCAGAGGGGTTTTTCACGCTACAGCATCTCAACATCACTTCTGGACCTGAGGGGAAGTCAAAGACATCAGCAGTCCTGTTGGACAGCAGCCAGTCTATGACCATAACGAATGCCGACAAGGCTGCCCAGTCACAGACAGCACAGGGCATCCCCAGAGCTGGCCTCTCCCTGAGAAGTCAGTCAGCAGTGCCCTCACTGCTGTTATTCTGCACAGTGATAAGCAACCTCACCTACCCAGACTCCCCTGGAGAGCAGAGGCTGGTAGGAGCCCAGTTCTCTTGTAGGGGGAGTCAGGGAAGGCAGGAATGGGGTAACTCCACATTTCGTGATTCCAGGCCCCTGCTGAAGCTGACGCCGGAGCCCTGCTCACTCCCCTTTAAGCTCTGAGTGGCTGTGAATAAAAAGGGAAAGGCCTCGGGCTTCCCTGGTGGCGCAGTGGTTGAGAGTCCGCCTGCCGATGCAGGGGACGCGGGTTCGTGCCCCAGTCCGGGAGGATCCCATATGCCGCGGAGCGGCTGGGCCCGTGAGCCATGACAGGCTCAAGGCCCCCATACTGCAAAAAAAAAAAAAAAAAAAAAAGGGAAGGGCCTCAAGGAAGAGAGTGGGGAGGGAGGGTGTCACAGAAGCATCAGGAGGGAGAGAGGAAAACAGAGATGCCATAATGTCCATGGTGTGACATGATACATCCACCTCCAGGGTCCAGGACAGGCCCCCTGCTCCATCCCTAGGCCACAGAGCACCTCCACCTGCAGAGGCCTCACCTGGCTCCTCGCAGCGTCCCGGGTAACAGCTGCCCCAGTCGCACCCGGATACTTCCTCTTCTCTTCCCCCTTTCCACCAAGCCAGGCAGACTCTGCCTCACCTAATCCTGCTGGGCAGGTGGATTCTTTGGAGGAGGGACAGACAGCCCTCCTCCCCCTCCTAAAGAGACACGCTGGGTGTTATTCCTAAAGTCTAGCGTGTCGTGGAGCTGATCCACCAAGAGCTGGCTGCCGGGGTTTCAAAGGAGCTCGCAGGGACAATGGGGCCAAAATGTGGCTGCAGCATCCCTTGAAGTGCTTCTCTTATGACCCCCAAAGGCAGCCAAGCAGGGTCAGATCCAGCTGAGGTCAGAACCCCAGCAGCACATGTGGGATCCATGCATGTATACAAAAAGACCTATCTTTTTTAAGTTTGCTTTAGACTTTAGAGGGGCCGCCCAGAGCCAGGGGAAGGCAGGATCAATAACTGCTTTGTCTTTGAATCCCAAAAATGAGAAACAGCGTGCCCAGCCCATGCTGAGCGCTTAAGAAATGTGTCCAAATAAAGACTAGCAGTAAAAGGAAAGATGACTCCCGAGCAGGCCTGTGCGCAGGTGGAAACACAGAGCTGAGTCTGAGGCGTCTGGACATCACAGCCAGCCATAGGGACACAGTTCATTCAAGTTTCCGTTTCTGGTCAAAATATAAGAAATTAAGGGGATGGCCAAGGTGAAGACATGCTGTGGAAGACCCTGCTGGGGGAGCTAGTGGCCCAGCCCATACCTCCAATTTCTGAAGACTGTGCCCACCTACAGCGCCTGGGTTGATGCTCTAGGTGAAAGCAGGGACAGGTTAATTCAAGGACGAGATGTCACAGCTCCTGGGGCATTTACAGTAACTGCAGCACTTCGCCCGCTCTGTATAAGCACACAAAAATATTATATGGCAATGTTGGGAAAGAATGTTAAAAAGCAAAAGAATGCGGTATAAGCAAAAAGATTGGATTTAATGTGAATTTTAAGATGTCGGTCTATATCTACATAGCCGTCAGAAACGTTGTAATCCACTTTAGTAAGTAATCAGCACACACTCATGTTGTATCCCGGTTTAGCCAAGGTATCCACAAGTTCACTGGCTTCCCGTTGCTCTTTCCAAGCTCTGCCCACTGAAATCAGACTTTCACACGTCCTACCTGGCTGACACATTAGCCAACAACCACTAGTGAGCACCTCCCACGTGCCAGACACCACGTCAGGAGCTGGGGTACAAGGACCAAGAGGGGCTTCCCGGGTGGCGCAGTGGTTGGGAGTCCACCTGCCGATGCAGGGGACGCGGGTTCGTGCCCCGGTCCGGGAGGATCCCACATGATGCGGAGCAGCTGGGCCTGTGAGCCATGGCCGCTGGGCCTGCGCGCGACCGGAGCCTGTGCTCCGCAGCGGGAGAGGCCACAGCGGTGAAAGGCCCGCGTACCGCAAAAACAAAAAAAACAAAAAACAAGGACCAAGAGACCATAACCCAGCTTTGGAGGAGCCTGCACCTTTGGGAGAGGCAGTCTTCAGGTCTCCTGCAGAGGCTGCCACGGGGACACTGAGAGGACAGCAGAGTGTCATCTCTGGACTTAGGACCTTCACAGAGGACATAAGCCAAATCAGCCGTCGGCCAGAGGGACAGCATGGGGAGGGTTCCCAGCAGAGGGGACAGTGGGTGCCTACACTGAGCTCACATGCCTCCTTCACTAGGCTAGGAAGGATGTTCTTTTTTCTTTTTTCTTTTTTTTTTTGGCTTCCCCAACCAGGGATCAAACCCAGGCCCTCGGCAGGGAAAGCGCAGAGTCCTAACCACTGGAACGTCAGAGAAATCTCGGAAGGATGTTCTTGTTCACAAGCAAAGCTGCCCATATTTTAGGAAGCAGTTCCCTTTCAGGGATTTCAGGTATTTTTTTCCAGGTATTTATTTTATGTTTATGTTTTTGTTTTTGTTTTTGTTTTTTTGCGGTACGCGGGCCTCTCACTGTTGTGGCCTCTCCCGTTGCGGAGCACAGGCTTCGGACGCGCAGGCTCAGCGGCCATGGCTCACGGGCCCAGCCGCTCTGCGGCATGTGGGATCTTCCCGGACCGGGGCACGAACCCGTGTCCCCTGCCTCGGCAGGCGGACTCTCAACCACTGCGCCACCAGGGAAGCCCCAAGTATTTATTTTAAACCAAACCTATCAAGGAAAGGTAAAATGTCAAGATCGCCATCTTTTTTAATTAAAGTATAATTGATTTACAATGTTGTGTTAGTTTTAGGCATACAGCGAAGTGATTTAGTTACACATACATATCTATATATTCTTCTTTAGATTCTTTTCCATTATAGATTATTACAAGATATTGGATATAATTCCCTGTGCTATACAGTAGGTCCTTGTTGTTTATTTTATATACAGTAATGCATATCTGCTTATCCCAAGATCCCAATTTATCCCCTCCCTCCTTCCCCCTTTGGGAACTGTAAGTTTGTTTTCTATGTCTGTGAGTCTGTTTCTGTTTTGTAAATAATTTCATTTGTATCAAGATCTCCATCTTCAAGCACATTCCATCTCAATTATGGAAAATATGGTCAGTCTCAAAGATATGATTTCTTGCTTTTATTGGAATTTATGACTAGGGAGCAGCAGGAACTCCCTCAGCAAATCAGACTGTAAATCTGGGCAGGTGGCAGCACTCACAGGCAGAACTAGATTAGAAAACGGGAGACCAGGGGGCCAGGCCAGCCCTGCACAGTCTCACTGAGACCCCAGGCCATCCACCAGGGTCATTCCAACAGGAAACTGTCCCCCGCGGCTTCTGCTCGCTGACCCGCCCTCACTTTTGCCGTGGCCTCTGGGAACAGAGACTTTCCAGCCTCACAGGGTTGTTCTTAAAATCCAACACACTGATGGGAGAAGATGCAGAGAGCCCTGCAAAGTACAAAACAAGGCACCGTGCGGTATTCCTGCAGTCAGCCTCCCCTGGGCCGGGCAGGTCCACCTCCTTCTCAAAGGATCTGACCCTCCTTCCTCAGGAAGCTTTCTTAGGCTGGCCAGCACCTCCCAACTTCCCACTCCTCCGACCTTCACCAACAATAGCCAAGGACAGAGAGATGGGGTATCCTTCTAGGAATTCACCCTGACTCGCCAGCCAGACCACATTCTCCTGGGGGCAGGGGCTGCCTCCCCCACTCCACCCTGCCCTGGACCTTTCCAGTGTTCTACCCTAGAACCAGTTGTTTCTTCTATTAAGTGACTGACCCACCTAAAGAGAACTTGCTCCAAAGAAGAAAGATCCCTGTCTTCCCCAACACCCCAAAACTGTGACTCAGGAAAAGGACTTTTTCATAAGACCTGCAAGTATGTCCCCTGGACGAAACCACTGTTTAAGGCTTCACTTTGTGGGGAAAAAAAAGGGGGTTGCTTTTCAGCCAAAAGAGTGAGTTATTAGGGTCCTGGGGTAAAGACGACAGGAGCCAGTAGTGACACCTACTGCTGGACCGTACAGTAGAAGAGTGACAGCTGACAGGGCAAATATGAAATATGTTAGTGCCATCTATTAGCAAGAGTAAACAATAACAAAGGAATGATTCTTTGCTGACAGCAAGAGCACTGTTGTGTTTGCACAGAACTTTTACATCCAACTAACTTCCTTTTAAGATACTGGAAGTCCGGAGATGAGTCCTTGCACGTGGAAAGCAGAGGGCAACCCCAGACCTGTTGCCTGCATTCATATTAGCTCTCAGATCCCAAGACTCACACCGCAAACCCAAGTATGACTGGGTCCCAAGGACAGACCCCAATGCCAAGGGGACTGGGGCTGTCTCAAATTTCCACCCCACCCCACCCTGACATCCAGTCCCTGGCTGGGGAAGCAGGCAGGAGAATCCTGTGGTCAGACAGCTGTTCCAGTCAGCTCCTCAGAGGAAGCCAGACAGTGCACCATGTCTGGATGCCTGGTGGTGCATGACCATGGAAATGGGATTTAGAAAGATCACTTCTCTAAGGGACCTGAAATCTTTTATGGGAACCCACCTATGCAGAAAGGGAGGGAGTGAGGTGAGACCCATGGCTGAGCTCATGTGCTTTCTTCACAGAGGGGGTGGCAATGCTGCCAGAGGTATCAAGCAGGCACAAACTCTGGATGAAAAAAATCAGGAGTCATACATAACCTGACTCCATCCTGAAGGCTAAGGGTGGTGTCTACACTGAGATGGCAAGATCAAACCCATGGACAGGCAGTAGGCATTCTTCCCCTGATGCCAAATCAAAATAACCAAAGGGAACAATTAGTCCTCAGAGAGTAGAGAAGAGGTGAAGGGGAAGAGAGAAGGGAGAAAAATAATGGAATCATGAGGGATCTAGAACAGAGAGAGACTTTCTGTTCCCTTTCCAGACAGAGTTACAGACTCCTTCAATCCCTTACCCCCCATAAAAGCTTACTGAGCATCTACTATGTGCCGACACTGCACTAAGACCTAGGAAAACAGTGATGAGTCCTGCCCTTGATAAGCTAGTTAGCTGTATTATAAAGACTTCAGGTTCAGGAGTTCCCTGGCTGTCCAGTGGTTAAGACTCCATGCTTCCACTGCAGGGGGTACGGGTTCGGTTCCCCAGTCAGGGAACTAAGATCCCACATGCAGCATGGCGCAGCCAAAAAAAAAAAAGACTTCAGGTTCTAGGGAGCAACAACCAGATTACACCTTATCTTTTTATGTAGCACCAAACTCAATAGGAATTCAATGGGTGTGTTGACTAAATGAATATAGGAATGGGTGGCTAGGAGGGTAACTCTTGATGAGCTCACACCCTGGTCCTTGAAGTTTAGGACCAGCTGGGCAGGGATGGTTTAATACTGAGAAATCTACAGATAGGAGTCAAACAAAGAAAGTCATAAGATTAAGACATCACTGAAAGCTGCTAAGAGAGTAAATCTTAAAAGTTCCCATCACAAGAAAAAACATTTAGTAACTATGGATGGTCATGGATGTTAACTAGATTTATTGTGGTGGTCATTTCTCAATACATACAAATATCAAATCCTTATGTTGTACATCTGAAACTAATATAATGTTATATGTCAATTATATCTCAATTTTTTAAAAAAAATCACGACAGATCACAACAGAAGCAGGAAAAAAGATCTTGATGAAACTCAACAACTGCTTCTGATAAAAGTCCCAGCAAAACAGAAATTCAAGTATGTTTCATTCACATCATAAATACTAATCAACTAGCAGCACCATGTGTAATGGTGAACTATCAAAGGCTTTCTCATTCAAGTTAGGGAAAGGAAGGATGCCTGATCTTCCCACTACTACTTAATGCTGTTTTAAGGATCCTAGCCAACACATTAGGACAAGAAAAAGAAATGAGACAAACTGTGGAAAGATGGACACAAAATAGTTATTTATCAATGATATGTCTGAACACTAAGAAAATAAGAGAATCAACTAGCATTGTTAGCATAAAAGATTTCAATTAAGTGGTTAAATGAATATATAAAAATTAGTAACCAGCTGGAAAATATGAGAAAAGAGTCTTTACACCAACAAAGTTTATATTAAAAACAATGAATAAACTTATGAATTGAGCAAAATCTAGATCAAGATCACTACAAAATAAAAAAGAGGACTAAACTGAATGGAAAGGATAACATGCTCCTGGATTGCAGGACTTAATGTGAGGAAAAGTCTCAGTTCTTCCCAAATTGATCTAGAAATTAACAAAATCTTAATCAAAATGGTTTTAAGAATCATTAAGGAAAGAAACATCATTATCCATTTTTTAATATAGCATAAAGTGAATGAATGTTATATTGACACAGAAATAGGCAAACAGAAAAATGAAACAAAATGGAAAGTCCAGAAACAGATAGAGAGAGAGAAAGAGAGAGAGAGAGAGAGAGAGAGAGAGAGTGTGTGTGTGTGTGTGTGTGTGTGTGTGTGTGTGTGTAATGGTGATATGCTAAAAACAAAGACCATCTAAATCAATGGAGAGAAGCTGACCCAGACCAGTTCCACCAGAAGGGGCAGCCATAGCCATTTGGATTCCCCAGAGACGGGCCCTGACTTGGCATGTGGACAGAAAAAAAAAATAAAGGAAGAAGAACTATAGAAAGGATTGCTACAGAGCAAGGAGGAAGGAACCAACCACCCCTCAAATAAGCAGAAGACAGGGGCCCTAGGGAATGAGTTAGGTTTCATCTTTTATCAAAATGAGTACAAATGATCTTGCTTACCGAGAAGGGAGACTCCATCAACCACCACCCCAAAACTTGGATGGAATTCTACAATTCTACACAACAATGAGAATGGTCCATGGACAACTATACACAGCAACATGAGTGAATCACAAAGGTAATGCTGAGCAGAAGAAGCCAAGCACCGAAGAAGCATACTGGATGACTGCATTTATGTGACGTTCTAGAAATGTCAAACTAATTTATGCTCAAAGATTTTCAAGACAGTGCCGATCCTTGGGGTGGGGATGGGAGTAGGACTGAAGGGCTTCTGGGGAGCTGGAGCTGTTCTGTTTCCTGCCCTGGGTATGGGGCACATGGCCTGTGTTTATGAAAATTCATCAGGTGCAATCTTCTATAGAGTTATGCTGAGATGAAAACTTTACACTAACTTTCTGGGGTGATGGAAATGTTCAACGTCTTGATCTGGTAGTGGGTATATGCATATGCTAAAATGCACTGAGCTGACACTTAGGGGAGGAATGGACTGGGAGTTTGGGGTTAGTATATGCAAACAATTACATACAGAATGGACGGACAACAAGGTCCTACTGTATAGCACAGGGAACTATTTTCAATGTCCTGGGATAAACCATAATGGAAAAGAATAAAAAACAATGTGTATATGTATACCTGAGTCACTTTGCTGTACAGCAGAAATTAACACATTGTGAATCAACTATACTTCAATTAAAAAAAGGTTTTATAAGAAATTTAGTTTGTAAATATTAAATACCTATATGATCCTTAAGAATGTCACAAAATCAACATGACACCCTAGTGTATAACTATACTATAACTACAGTGCTTAAAACATCTCGTAAACGTATCACCTTAAGAGATGATACACGCTTGCATGCAAAGATATCTTGCTCAAGCTAATATTTTACTCCCAAGCCTTTGTCTCCCAGCAACTGGAAGTATGAAAGAAGGCTTTGGCTCAGTTAAAAATGCTCACAAATTTCAAACCTGTAAGGTCAAACTCAATGAGGCTTTAAATCAAAGCACCTTTCTTTTTCAAAACACTTGTATTAAATGCAGACATTGAAAAAGTTAGAATATTGGCTTTGCAGGTTTCCAAAACAATGCAAGAAAAACTCCGCTAGGAGACCAACAAAATTAGCGGTCCCCTATCTTATCTATAAATCTCAACATGCCAAACAAATACTATATTTTAGCATCTGAGTATTTCTTAATATTATAGAATTTTAGCAAGGTAAATTCCCTAAAAATTTCATTATCAATTCAGGAATGGCATTTTTATGCTGTTGAATGTTCTTAAACCTTTAAATAACAATCCAATTTCAGTATTTCAAGATCCACTAAGGCCTGGATGATTGGATTTTATTCTGCACACCAACATCCCAAGCCAACCACTGAGACTATCTGCAAAACAAGAACATTTATTGCATGTTGCAGAATTCCCACTGGCCCCTACAGGTATCTAAGGCACTTTAAAACATCAACAGCAACAAGAAACTTCACCGAAATCATGGCACTTTAATAAAGTATTTCTTGTCTTATGCGAAGTGAAGAACTTCTTGAAAATCAACCTAAATTCTAATGCCCTGGGGTAGGATCTCTAAACGATGGGTACAGGACCATAACTCTGCCTTAGAAAGGAATGTCCTGGGACGAGTGTCCTGAAGAGAGACAGCAATGATCTCAAAGGGACTGACGTTACCTGAAACAGCCATGGCCGGTATCATTTGTGACCCAGGCCACTCCCCGGGACAGCCAGTCTGGCCTTCACTTTCCTAAACAACGACCTGAATTAAAACGAGTAACAAAAGTATGCAATATTTGCTGGGATGACAAGAAAAAACAAGTTTTCTTTCTTGATAATACACAGATAAGTGACAAAAGTGACTGACAGGCTTATTTTTTCATCCGTAGGATAAATTTCTTGAGCAAAGACAATTGTTAGGTCAACTGTGCTTCTGGTCTATTTCCTGTAGTCTTGTAATTCAATAGGTTCAGCCACACAATCAACTGTCACCAAGTCCTACATGCAAAGAGGGTCTTACCTGTGAGAAGTTCAGCCCATTCAACAGATTGCATTGCTCTTCCACCTTCTCCACTGCTCCCGTCTGTTTCCTCAGCCGCTTGGCCTCCTGGGCAAGGTACAGGTCTAAGACGGGCACCCCACGGGACGTGATGTCCGCTTTGGTCAGGGAGTTGACCATGAGCATCACCCAGACGGGCCTCTTCCACTCCCAGTTGCCTGCGATGGCATTGAACAGGTAGTCTGCGTAGAGACCCTTACCATGCTGGTCAGCCGTCATCCACGAGGGCATCACGAGCTTGACGTACTCAAGGTGGCGCTTAAGGCGGCCGTAAATGTCCCTGGGGAGCACGTCCTGGAGGTTCTTACCTCGTGGCAGCATCTGACAGCTGGTGAGGGCCGAGATAGTGTAAGGGTCCGTGAGGTCCAGCTCAAAGTAGACGATGCGGCTCTGCTGAAGAGCCTCCTTGGAGGTGTCCGGGATGAAGTCCCAAACCCAGGTGTACGGGACATGGATCATGCCAAAGAAGTAAGACAGCGGGTCTCGCTTTATGGTCCACAAGAAGGAATTCAACTCATTTTGCTAAAAGGAAAAGAGACAACATCAAGGCATGATATGGAGGGACAGGAACCTGAGAGGTAAATTAGAGAGACAGGTCACCCTGCAGGAGAAAAATGATCAAAATAGTCCAGGCAGATTCACCTACCAGGGGCAGGAGTCCTCAAAGCAGACTGAATTTCAGCATCCCTTCCCTTTTCTCATCGAAATGTTGATTAAAGATGAGAAAGCAATACAATCACCAGCTTTGAGTTCGCCCCATGCCTGCTCTAGCAACTGGACAGGAGTTAAAGAGGGGATTCTCAAGGGACTACAAGGACTCACCTGGTACAGGTAAGAGACACCTGAGGAGCCCACTGTTACCTCCCAGGCACACCTGGTGGTTTCTACTTCTTCAGATCTCAAATTCAACAACCCCAAAGGCAGAGTCTCTCAACTCTGGATGCACATTTGGAATCACCTACAAAGCTTCTAGAAGTCTGATATCTGGGTCTTATCCCAGGTCAATCACAATGGGATCTCTGGAGGTGAGATAAGAGGTTATATATATATATATATATATATATATATATATATATTTTTTTTTTTTTTTTTTTTTTTTTTTTTTTTTTTTGGCAGTACGCAGGCCTCTCACTGTTGTGGCCTCTCCCGTTGTGGAGCACAGGCTCCGGATGCGCAGGCTCAGCGGCCATGGCTCACGGGCCCAGCCACGCTGCGGCATGTGGGATCTTCCCAGACCGGGGCACGAACCCGTGTCCCCTGCATCGGCAGGCGGACTCTCAACCACTGCGCCACTAGGGAAGCCCTAGGTGATATTTTTAAAGCTTCCCTGGTGACTCCAATGTGCAGCCAAGGTTGACTCCACAGTCCTAAGAAGCCCCTGATTGCACAGTTTGCCCCTGTCCCTTTAGGACATGCATTGTCCTGCATTTCTCTCTTACAAAAGCCTTCTGGTTCAGCAGCAGAGAACTGGATGGTTCCACGATGTCTCCCAGCACTTTTATAGGCTGAGCACTGGTTACATGCTGAGGCCAAGCCACTTTGCCCTTTGGCCCCGAGTGTCTCTCAGTCTCAACAGCGGGCATTTATGAAACATCTGTTTATTAAGAGCTCCTGTACAAAGAAGTGCACAGGGCAGCCCTCAAGGAGTTCAAGTGTAAAGGTCAGATATATACATGGGGCCAGCCCCACATCAAGCAACCCAGAAATGTGAAAATCCAGGTTTTATAGGCAAGAATATTTGGAATTCATTCTGTTTACAAAGGTTTCGTTTCAGCAGCCTTTTAAGTAGCATGCTTTCCTGGATTGTGGGGTTTCAGTTTACTGTCAGTTCTCATTATGTATCATAGTTATGTTCTATAAAGTCACTGTGAACACTGAATTACCGGATACTGAACCACTGCTCCTAGGGGAAACACAAGGTTAGGGTTCTGCGAGCCTCTGGTCACAACGTTTTAGTCAACAGAGCAATACATAACCTTGTTTTATGTTTTATGTGTGCTTCTGTTGAAAAGCACCTTCTTTAGTATATTTTGTTGACTTGTGAACATTGAACTCATAGCCAACAACACCGTAACTCATGCCTGCATGAAGTTCGTCTAACTCATGTATTTTCTCCCTAAGGCACATCACTGCCCTCCTGTGCTTAGGAACACTAGACAGCACTTCATTCATTTTAAACAGTGAAATCACCTCCAAGAAGCACAAAAATGCAAAAAAAAATATGGCACTAAGTAAACTACAAAAAGTACACTTGTTTACTTGTTTCTAGTTCGAGGGGTGAAAAGACAAGCCGGAGCACTGACTTACTCCACCTCCGCTGGGAGACTGTGCATCCGGCCGCTCAAATTTTTTGCAGTTCTGGGCACATCTGCAAGTGAAAGTGAAAGCACCACAAGCTTGGGGTTAACAATTTTAGCAAGTTGGCAAATTCACAAACATGAAATCTACAAATAATGAGGGTCAACTATATCTGCACTCTGTGTCATTGTTTCAGCAGCAGCAACCTGGTCTCAAATGAAATATTACACAGAATCTCAAAATATAAGACCGATGAGGGTGGAGCTGGCTGAAGCAGGGGCCCTACTCTCTTCAGCCTGCTCTTCTCCACCTGTCCCCCTGTCACCTTCACAAAAACACCATGGGACCACTCAGAGGAGAGCAGAGGCAGGGAAACATGTGGGCTGGGGTGACATAACAGCAGGGGGAGGTCAGGGGCCAACAAGCCCACAACTCTCCACAAAGGACATTGGCTAAGCAGCCTCAGCAGTGCTGGCCACAGGGGAACAGGCCTGGTGCCCCAGAAGGGACTTTTCCAAAGAAACTAGAAATCCTGATATTAAATAAAATCTTCCAGTTGGGAAATGAGACCTCAGTTTTCTCAAAACACCATGCGCACCAGATGGAGCTTACCTCATTAGCCTCCAGCCTGTGACCTTGTTTTTTAAAGTATTCAAATTATAGTTTTGCTCACACACCCAGCTTTTCAAGAATGCACTAATTATGCTCAATTTTGCTTCTGTCTCAGCCACCCCACTGAGGTTTGTTTGTAGGTTTTTTTTGCCGTGCTACATGGCTTGCGGGATCTTAGTTCCCCAGCCAGGGATGGAACTCAGGTGGTGAAAGTCAGATAATAACCCCTATCATAAGTAATGGTAATAAACAAGTTAGACAAGTAAAAGTTAAATGACTGAACAAATGAGAGAAAAAACACATTTTTTAAATAATTTTTAAAAACTGATCCTTTTTGACCCACTTCCTAGAGAAATGGAAACAAAAATAAACAAATGGGACCTAATGAAACTTCAAAGCTTTTGCACAGCAAAGGAAACCATAAACAAAACCAAAAGACAACCCTCAGAATGGGAGAAAATATTTTCAAATGAAGCAACTGACAAAGGATTAATCTCCAAAATTTATAAGCAGCTCATGCAGCTCAATAACAAACAACCCAATCCAAAAATGGGCAGAAGACCTAAATAGACATTTCTCCAAAGAAGATATACAGACTGCCAACAAACACATGAAAGAATGCTCAACGTCATTAATCATTAGAGAAATGCAAATCAAAGCTACAATGAGATATCATCTTATACCAGTCAGAATGGCCAGCATCAAACAATCTAGAAACAATAAATGCTGGAGAGGGTGTGGAGAAAAGGGAACACTCTTGCACTGTTGGTGGGAATGTAAATTGATACAGCCACTGTAGAGAACAGTATGGAGGTTCCTTAGAAAACTACAAATAGAACTACCATATGACCCAGCAATCCCACTGCTGGGCATATACCCTGAGAAAACCATAATTCAAAAAGAGTCATGTACCAAAATGTTCATTGCAGCTCTATTTACAATAGCCCGGAGATGGAAACAACCTAAGTGTCCATCATCGGATGAATAGATAAGAAGATGTGGCACATATATACAATGGAATATTACTCAGCCATAAAAACGAAATTGAGCTATTTGTAATGAGGTGGAGAGACCTAGAGTCTGTCACACAGAGTGAAGTAAGTCAGAAAGAGAAAGACCAATACCGTATGCTAACACATATATATGGAATTAAAGGAAAAAAATGTCATGAAGAACCTAGGGGTAGACAGGAATAAAGACACAGACCTACTAGAGAACGGACTTGAGGATATGGGGAGGGGGGGAGGGGGAGCTGTGACAAAGCGAGAGAGAGGCATGGACATATATACACTACCAAACGTAAGGTAGATAGCTAGTGGGAAGCAGCCGCATAGCACAGGGAGATCAGCTGGGTGCTTTGTGACCGCCTGGAGGGGTGGGATAGGGAGGGTGGGAGGGAGGGAGATGCAAGAGGAAAGAGATATGGGAACATATGCATATGTGTAACTGATTCACTTTGTTATAAAGCAGAAACTAACACATCATTGTAAAGCAATTATACTCCAGTAAAGATGTAAAAAAAAAAAACCAACCTGTTAAGGGTTGAATTAGTATTAAGAGATAAATGGTGTACAGGGTCTCCAGCCAGTCCTCAGGCATCCTCTTAGGAAGTAATGAGAGTCCCCAGGGTTATTTAAATACTACTTCAAAAAGCCACATGGAAACTGTAGTCTACAGAAAAATGGTTGCCAAAGGCTAATTAAGCAATCAAATGTCTCACTGTTGGTTAAAATTAGATCAAGCTGGTAGAAAAACACTGGTTAGACAGTAACCAAAAGCTGAGGTTGACAGTTATGGCTTTGGTTAATTTTTAAATGGGTAACAGAATAATTACCTTTAAATGCAACTGGTTTGCTAGAGCTGGGCTTCCAAGCATAGGTTTAGTTTGTTTTATTTGTTGATTTTAGTGGGAAGAGTTGGTGATCAAAGGGGTCCTGGATGATGATATGATTGGAGACCACTGACCTATACATCTGGTTACACAAGTTCCACACAGTCTACCAAGGACTTCTACACAGTTTCCAACTGGAGACATGGCAAATAGTTGAAATATTATTATTAAACACATGGGCACCTGATTCATTGTCATCTATTAGGAGACCATGATAGTAAACAAATATATTCCAAGAAAAACCACACCCATACTGCAGGATCATAGCGTGGGGTTGGTGGGGGAGTGGTGAGGGGGTGTTTCATTTTGGTTTGGTTTTGGTTTGTTTTCACCCAACACACTTAATGTCCCTAATGTCCCATCCTACCTCAAAACGCCTACACTTCTCTTCAGGAACAAAGTCTGTTCAATTACATGTATCCATTCTTAGTTTCTTATTTATTTTATTGTTGTCTTTTCAACAGTATGAGTCTAGAAATAGGGTTATTGTGTGATCTTTTCACTGAAAACTGCTCAGCTTTATTTTATATATAATATTTTTCTAAGAACATTTCTTGGTTGATGATTTTTTTTTTAATATTTATTTATTTGGCTGCACCAGGTCTTAGTTGCAGCTCGCAGGCTCCTTAGTTTCGGCTCGATGGCTCCTTAGTTGTGGCATGCGAACTCTTAGTTGTGGCACACATGTAGGATCTAGTACCCTGACCAGGGATTGAACCCGGGCTCCCTGCATTGAGAGCGTGGAGTCTTAACCACTGCGCCACCAGGGAAGTGTCTGCTCAGGTTTTTTAAAAAACAGTACTCATGTTCTGGCATCTAGCCATGCACTGACAGTAATGATGCTGAAAGCAGCTGGCTGATACTAACTGTTCGCTGTGTGCCAGGTGCCATCCAAGCGTTGCACACGGATGGTTTCTGCTGCATTGGTTCAACACTGATTTCTTTCCCAGCTATCAATGCTGTGCCCCCCAGGCACCAGGCACGCTCTAGGCATGAGGCACTAGGAATACAGCAGTGAATGAAGTATGGGTCTCTGCCTCCGGTATGTTAATGGTAACTGCTGAGGAGAACACAGAAGCAGAAGGGGAACAGGAAGTACTAGTGGAGGAGGGATGTTGTCTTAAATAGGGTGACCAGGAAAGTCCCTGAATGTCCAGTAGGTCATTTAAGCCTTGCCGTGAAGGAGGTAAGAGGTCAAAGTACAGGACTATCTGGGAGCAATCCCTCCAAGAGGAGGCAACAGCAAGTGCAAAGACCCTGGGGCAGAAAGGCCCTCAATGTGTTGGAGGAGCAGGAAAGAGGCCAGCATGACTGCAGCTGGACAGCTCCAGAGGCAGGCAGGAGGCAAAGGTCAGAGAGGCCAACGGCCGCACAGGGCCCCCGAGCTCCTGGAAGGGTGGAGGCTTTTATGCTGAGTAGGGTGGAAGTTGGTGCAGGTTTTAATGAAGAGAAGCTAAATGAGCTGAGTTAATGTGTTGATCAGGATCACTCTGGCAGCTGTTGATGAACAGACTACTGAGAGATGAGGGCAGATGAAAGAGGTCAGTTAGGAAGTTACTGAAATGACCCAAGTGAGAGAACAGAGCAGGTACTGACAGGACTTGATGAGAAGTGATCAGAGATGGGATTCTGGCTGTACTCTGGAAACAAGAGCCAACAGGATTTGCTGATGAATTGGTTAATTAAAAGGATGAAGTTACCATCAACCCAGATGGAGAAGACGGGGTGGAACAGGATTCGAGGGAAGGTCAGAAGTTTGGTGCTGGTCCCGCTGAGTTGAAATGTCAAGCAGGACATCCAAGTGGGGAGTCGAGTGGATAGGTGGATGCATGAGGTCTGGAGTCTGGGAGAGATTCCGGGTCCCGATGAAAAAGAGGGTGTGGTCATCATTTCGATGTTATTTAAAGCCATAGGACTAGAAGAGATCTCCAAGGGACTAAGTGCAAACAGGAGAGAATGGGTCTAGAAATGGTCCAACTTGTGAAGTCAAGGGAAAGAAGAGAAGCCAGGAGAAGTGGCCAGCGAGGTAGCAGGGAAAATCAGAAGAGCAGGAAGCCCACTGAAGAAAGAGCTTCGGGGAGGAGACAGTAAGCCAGTGGGTTAGGTGTGGTTGATGGACTAAATAAGACGAGGATTTGGACAACTGACCTCTGGATAGAGCGACACGGAGGTCGCTGGCGACCCAGACAAGAACGGTTTTCGTGGCATGGTGGGGGTGAACGCCTGCCCAGTGCCCACATAGGAGAGATGGGGAAGAGAGGAAGAGGGAGAATACACACCTAAGTAAGACACTGGCTGTTTCCAGACAGAGACATCGAGGCCTTGAGAGGTTTATTATGCTACAGAAGGTCTCATAGCTGCTAAGCAGTGGATCCAGGATTTGAAGCCAGAGCCCCAGGTTTTAAACACCATATCAGGCGGCCTTAGCATGCAGCAGACATCCCCCGCGATTCAGACTTACATCTTTTTCAGTTCGTACTCTGCTAGGTGCACCATCGCTCGGGAGGACCACCTGACTCCACATCTAGAGAGGCTCTGTCCAGCTCCCCATTTGGGGCCTCAATGACCTACCCAGATGGACCCACACTGACATCTTTCACTCCTCAGGGGGCCATCCTTTCCCATTCTCTCTTTAAGGGATAACACAGCTTGGGGGGTGGGGGGCTTTTCCACTTTTTTTTTCTTTTTAAGCCAGGGGTTTCAAGTGGTTTTAAAGAAATGATCCTTATCCTATGGAGCTTCTTCAATACATGGCGTTCTGTTCTGGACCCAGGAGGGCATCCTGTCTCCCACTCTAGCTACTGACACCTCTCTACCAGGCCCTTCTGAAAGGTGAGTCTTCAGGGCTTCTGATCAGGGAGCTCCTACCTTGCCTTTGCCCACAGGTGAGCCCCTAGGCTGCTGCACTGATCTTAGGGGTGCAGCTGCCCCTGCCTCACACCGACACCCTCAGGGGGAAGGACTATTTGTCTCCATAAAGAAAAACAAAATGGCTCTACCACCCCCCTTTCACTGTAATTGTGGCCCCTACATACTACTAGAGGGAGCCATGTATCTTAACATTCTGATGATTTCAAAGGAAAAAATATATATATTAACACCAAAACAGGTTTCTTTTAAAAGAAGAAGACATGTCCATGGATGACAGAGACACACGAGTTCTGCGGACTGAATCACCTTACCGGAGATTTTAACACACACGTGTAATCCATACAACGAAATAAAGTAGCACAATGACAGCTTGTGTAATGTGGGCTAAATCCCTAAGCCACGGGCCCCCTCAACTCTTCCCATCCAGCTCCTGGACCTGAGATAACTGCTCTTTTCCAAGAGGACCCTTCAGCAGACCAGCTGGAATGATATTAAAGTAAGTTGGCTTTAGTTTGCCCTTTTCATTTGACAAATATTTATTTAGCATCTACTATGGCCAGGCACTCTTGTATGCACTGGGGATGCAGCAGCAAACAAAAACTCCTATGCTTACAGAGATTGGAGGGGGGGCAATAAACAAACATTTTTATCAGATGGTGGTTAAGTGCTACACAGGAAAATAAAGTTGGAAAAGCAGATAGGAGGGCAGGGTGGCCGGAGAATGGGGGCATGACATAATCTTTAATAGGTAATCAGGAAGGGTCTCATTGAGAGAATTTGAGCAAAGCCCAGATGGAAGTATGGGAGCAAGCATGTGGATATCTGGGTGAAGAAACAGCAAATGTGAAACAACGCTAGCAGGAATGGTAAGAACGCTCCAGAGTTGTGTTTGAGTGTTAATAAGGAACAGACTCAACCTGTGTGTTGCTCCGGGTAAAGCCTGCCTTGTCTGTGGCGGACTTTGTCTCAGAAAACCTCTCTAATGATGAACGAAAGTTGAAAACCAAGCCAGCTATCAAGCCACAGTCCTTCCAGAAAGCTACAGGAAGCTGCCACACCGGATGGGAGGCTGGATTCCAGAGCCTCACTCTACAATCTCAACACCCCAACCCCCTGGGGGACCCACCCACGGTACCCTCTACAGGCTGCAGGTCAAGCAGACAGCCCTGCCACTGACTGACCTTCTGACCTCCACACAAGACAAGGCAGTTTGCCCACAGAATAGAACATTGATTCTCAAAGTGTGGTCCAGGGACTTGTGAATGTCCCCAAGTCCCTTTCATGCAGTCTGTAAGATCAGAGCCATTTTCATAATAGTACAAAGATATTTTCCTCTTTCATTCTCTCACAAGTGTACAAACAGAATTTTCTTGGGGCTACAAGTCTCTAGATAACATCACTCTCCAACAGTCAATGGCATGTGTGCTTGTGTATTCTTGCATTTTATTAATATTTCCGTTAACCCACACAAGTGTTTTACTATGAGACCAAAAAGTATGAGAACTGACAGAACAAAAGACCCACGAAGACAGACTCAACAGAAGGGAGAAACAGAGACCTTATCAAGACTCACTCGATAATATTATTACGAGTTGGTAATAGATTCGCAAAAGTGCAAGGCACTCTGCTTTCATATGAAAGGATGGACTTCTGCCTTGTATAACAAGCCCGCAGCTGCCACACCGCAGCGGAGTTTGGAACGATCCCCGGTGAGGATTTCCCTCTTCGGTTTCCACGCGTCCGCAGCCCAGGGCGCCCTAGGGACACAGTGCAGCTTCCCGGGCAGCCCTGTGCGCCAGGAACGGCTCAGTGAGGCCACCTTCTCCCTTGCTGTGGTTAAGACGATGAATAAAATCACGGAGGCAAGTGGACGCGGCCCCGGATGCTGCGCAGGTGTCACTGAAGGTGGGCAGACCCCTGAACTCCGGCAACCGGCGTTCGAGGGCGCTCAGTCTACGATCACCCTCCCCAGCGCCAGGGATCCACAGAGACTGGACCCACCGATGTAAACTCGCAAAAGTCAACTTCCACGGAGCTCAGAAGAGAGGAACTTCAGACCTGCAGAAAATTCCGAGCGTAGGAAAATTGATCAGGAAATGGAAACGCTCTTCTCGAAAGAGGTTCAGCCCCGGAGACGCCAGACCTGCCGGGTTTCCGTTCGGCTTCTGCTCCTATAGGGCTGGGTGGACACGGGCAGGTCACTGGGGCTCTCTCACCTCGGCTCCCCTCACCCCAAAACGCTGATGCGAAGATCTAAGGAGGCGCCGGGTGCGTGAACGCTAGACTGTCAGACCTGGTCTCTCCACGAACGCGCTCGGTAACCTGGAGCACAAAAGTCCCTCTCTGAGCCTCAGTTTCCCATATCAGTAAAACAAGGAGGATGGCTTCAGCTCCCCCCACATTCCTCCTAACTCAGGCACTGAATAGACGAAGATTAAATCAAGCAGCTGCTGGGGGCTATTACCATTTAGAAACGAGCAGAAATGAAACGCTAGGGACGAGCAGGCAGAACAAACTTAAAAGTAAATGTGCCCAAGTCCTGGGCCCACTGGGTCTTCGCGGATTCGTCCCTCAAACGCCAGCGAAGCAGGCTGGCGAGACCCGGGGTACCCGGCCCGGGACTCCCTTCGGCTGACGAATGGCGATGGCTGGGGGACAGGGTCTCGTGTGGCCGGAGTTCTGCACCCCCGCTGGAAAGGGGAACCCGGGGGCTCGGCGGGAAGCGCGAGCTAGGAGGCGCCGCCGTGCAAGGTGGGAGCCCGACCCGCTGAGTCGGCTCGGGGTCCAAGAGCACGGGGCTCAGTGCGGTTGGGAAGGTAACCACCCCCAGGAGGTGCCGGGAGGCTGCCGCGCCCGCGGCCGCTGCGCGCCTTACTTGGGCCTTGAGCTTGCAGTTGGCGGAGGCGGGCGCGCCGCGCGGAGGGGCTGCGCTCGCGGATAGGAGGCAGAGGGTCGGCAGCAGGAACCAGCTCCAGGGACTCATCCTCCTCTCGGTGGCTCCGAGGCCTGGGGCGCAGAGGGAAGGAGGGACCCAACAGTGGCCTCCCGGCTCGGCTAGCCCGCGGCCGCGGGGCTGCGTACTTGCCCGGCACCCGCCATGGCGCGCCGGCCTCGAGGAGCCGGGGACGCTCGCCCATTTCTCCGCTTCTCTCGCCGGCTCCCTCCGCGGTTAGCGCGACCGCCTCCGGCCGGGGCTCACCCCCAAGCCCGGAGGCGGCGGCCAAGTGAGGCTGAACCCCGACCGCGCCCAACCTCTCTGCCGCCCGTCTGCCCTGAGCAGAGGCAGCCGCGGGATCCGCGGCCCCAGTTCTCCCGCCCAAACCCTGCCCCGGCCGCCGGCCACCCCGTGAACCAGAAGGAAAAAGTGAGGCTCCAGGACTGTCTTCTAAATTCAACCGAAAATCGTACTAGCTCCTTCCCTTACGTCTGCGTTCCCGCTGCCAATTCTGAGGGTGGCTCTTGATGGAAAGAAATTGACCAAAGAAATAAATGAAAGGCTATTTTTAAAGGCAAGTTCATGTAAACAAAGGCAATAGCAGGGAAGTTTTGTCTGTAAAAGAGGAGACTAGTCAGTGTGTGCATTCAGTTAAAACCCGGAACCACGAAAACCGGCAGTCCATTAAGTGCCCCCTTAAGGGATTTGGGAGAGTAATAGGAAGGATTAACAGCGAACTCGAAGGATTACTGCAAAGATTAAATGAGGACATTTAGGACGCACATAATAGGTCTGCAAAAAGTGGTCGCTCTCTTTCCGCTCTAAACTCCCCAAGGGTTTTTTTCCAGCAGTGACCCTTCAGGAAGAAAAAGTTATAAAAGCAACTGGTTGTGCTCGGCCTCTCCCACCTCCCACCCAAGGCCTGGGTGCACTCCACCACCTTCCTGTACAGCCCAGACTCCTGCCCGATTAACTTCTGAGTGGTGTTTAACGGAGCATTCGTAGGCAGGGTTTCTTAATTGTTTCAAGTCCCCGTCCATTTTGGGAATCTGATGTAAACTTTGGAGAATCTCGGGGGCGGCGGGGGGGGGGGGGGGCGATTTGCTCACAGTGGGAGGAGGAGTTTTCTGAGCCTCTGGTGCCCATCAGCAGTACTTCCAGTTAAGAGCCCCAGGTTTTTAAAAGGCAAGTTTTTCAAGCTTTCATTCAGGTTTTCCAGATTTGTGTGTGTGTGTGAGAGAGAGAGAGAGGGAGGGAGGGAGGGAGGGAGAGACAGAAGGAGGGAGAGGGGGATTGAGAGAGAGATCTCAAACTTTTCCCTATTCTAAATTCGAGTGAGGATTTGCTTTCTGGAGTTGACTCTCTCTCCTGTCTTGAAATTACTCCTTCGTTTCAGCCGGGCGGCAATCATTGGTCCCCAGCCGACCCAGAAGGCAGCCTGTCCGGGTTTTCAAGTTGCCAGCGCTGCCACCTACTGGAAAAAGAAGTTCTCTCTGGTTGTGAGATGCAAGCATCAAGACCTCAAAAAGAAGTAATTAACTATTATTTCATACTCTTTCCCCCACTCCAAATGAATTCTCATCCAATCAGCTGTGGCTAGACGGAAGAGGGGGAGGAATAATGTGTCAGAAAACATGACTGAACTTGTTAGTCTTCTTACTGTCTCTTTTCTGTTCCTTTGATTTCTACTCTTACCTTTATTATTTCCTTCCTTCTACTTACTTTGGATTTACTTTGCTCTTCTTTTTCTAGCTTCTTAAGGAGGAACCTTAGATCACTGACTTTTAAACTTTCTTCTTTTCTAATATAAATATTTACAACTATAAATTTCCCTCAAAGCACTGCTTTAGCTGCATCACACAGATTTTGAAAAGATTTATTTTCATTATCATTCTGTTGGGAGTACTTTCTAATTTCCCTGGTGATTTTTTTTTCTTTGAACATGGATAACTTAGCAGTATGTTACTTGACTTCCAAGTTATAGATTTTTCCTAGATATTTTGTTGTTACTGATCTCTAATCTAGCTCCATTATAATTATACTCTGTATAATTTCAAATAGCTTAAATTTGCTGGGATTTATTTCAAGGCCCAGAATATAGTCAGACACTGAGTTTGAAATGTCTAGTATATGGATAACTTTGTTTGGTTCTAACATTTTTTAGGTGGAGCTTCCTGCCTTAGTCAGACCCATCATTAAGGAAGATTTATTCTATAAGGCACTCAGTGTCCAAACATTCAGTAGAATCACATCTACCCTACATACATTGTCCCCTAACACTCCAGGGTGCTTCCCCAGACCTGGTGACAGGCAGGTGGGCATGCCCTGGTCCTCA
Organism: Phocoena sinus; assembly: GCF_008692025.1. Taxonomy (NCBI): domain Eukaryota; kingdom Metazoa; phylum Chordata; class Mammalia; order Artiodactyla; family Phocoenidae; genus Phocoena; species Phocoena sinus. Next base: position 75,644,216 of record NC_045775.1, read on the forward strand.
CTTGCCTTCTAAAGACATCTAAGCTGAAAGACTTCCTTGCTTCCCTTTCATGGTCAGAAAGGAGATGCTAAAGGTCCCTGTAGCCTCCCCTCTGCCTATGCACAGAGTTTCTGTATCAGGTTCACCTCCCCCAAGTATTGTTCTTGGTCCATACCTCTCACATCCCACTGCCAAAGACCTGGATGTTTTTAATCCTTTCCCTCCTCCTTCTGTTTCTCCTTCATGTACAGTTGATACCCCGGAAACCCTCCTTCTGTCCACCTACTCTTAATTTCTTCCTTTGTGCCCCTACCAATGGCTTCCTGAATTTACACCAACCTGTAAGTCTTGGTCCCTTCATAGCAGTCACCTGAGGAAATTATGCCCTGGATATCTTTTTGCTCTTTCCCCAAAATCAGATCTTTCCTCAAAAGCAAAGCTTTCAGGATACACAGTGGATTTGCTGTGGCTTCTGCTGCACCTCTGTGCCTTTGCACTGCCTGGCTTGGCCAGCCTGCAGCCATCCAAGTCCTGAGTCACTTACCTCACCGCAGGTTTCCCAGAATGGTCAAAACAGCTGCCTCCTGGTATTCATACTTTTGTTTAACCCCCTGTCCTTGAGTGTGAGTGGGACCTGGGACTTGCTTCTAACCAATGGAATGTGGCAAGAGGGATGGAATGTGCAAGGACTGCCAAGCTTGCTAGAGTCTCTCTCCATTGCTGTCTCTGAAAAAGAAGTTGCCATGAGTCCTACAGCCATGAAGAAATGAATTCTGCCAACAACCTGCAAGAGCTCAGAAACAGATCCTTCCCCAGTGGAGCCTCTGCTGAGAACCCAGTCCTGGGAAACACCTTGCTTGCAGCCTTTTGTTACCCTAAGCAGAGGATCCGGTTAAGCTATGCCTGAACTCCTGACCCAGAGAAACTGCAAGATAATAAATGTGTGCTGTGTTAAGCCACTGAGTTAGAGGTGATTTGTTACACAACAACCGAAAACAAATACACCAGGTGAAGCAGGGTGCCAAGGAATTCCCAGGAGTTCCAGCATAGTGCTCCACCATCAGGGTGTGTTTTCGAAGTGGGCAGCTGAAGACGGATTTCCTACACTTCTAGGTCTTCAGACTCCATGCATTCCTGGAAGGGGGCTAGAGTTTTGCCACACTCCCTTGGTCACCCAAGGTTGGCACCAGAATTTCTAAGTGAGAAAGGGTGGCAATCATCCCAAAGCTGCATTGGCTTAGTCAGTACACAGATCTTGAGAAGGAAGAAACATCCCCTGACAGCCAGAAACTGACCTGGCTCTATCAGTGAAGACTTGGTTGGCAATATCCACAACCAGGTTGTGGTGTTCTCCTGCTGAACATAAATAATTCACAGACTATCAACATCTGCCAAGGCCACTCTGTGACTACGATGGATAAAGACAAAAACAAGACCACTCCGTGATCGTGTCACAACACAGACAAAACATGAACATTACCCAAACCACAAAAAGGACTAAACATCCCCTATCCTGACTAATGAGTGACTGCCGCTTCTTTACCAACCCCAGCTCTAGCCTCCATCATTCCCCCCACCTTATAGACAAGATGTATTAAGATGCTGTTAATGGGGCTGAACTGTGTCCCCACAAAATTCATATGTTGAAGCCCATACCCCTGTATCTCAGGAGGTGACTATATTTGAAGATAGGGTCTTTAAGAAGTGATTATGTTAAATGAGGCTGTTAGGGTGGGTCCTAATCTAACCTGACTGCTGTCCTTATAAGAAAAGGAAAATTGGACACACAATAGATTTGGACACACAGGTGCCCTCGGATTTGGAGGGATGACCATGTTAGGACACAGCAAGAAGGTGACCATCTGCAAGCCAAGGAAAGAGAGCTCAGGAGAAACTAAATCTGCCAACACCTTGACTTTGGACTTCTGGCCTCCAGAACTTGAGAAAATTAACTTCTGTTGTTTAAGCCACCCAGTCTGTGGTATTTTTGTCATGACAGCCGTAGCAAACTCACATAGACGCTCAGTCAGAATTACAACCACTTCCTGAAAACATTTAATCTAGAGCAAAGCCCTGCTTCCTCGTACTTCCCCCCAGATCACCTAAAAACACAAGCCAAATCCTATAACAAGCCCTCCCAACACCCTCTTTCCGAGATGCCCCACAGTTCCCCAAGGTATGTGTTCTTCCTGGCTGCAAAGAGCAGTAAATCCAACTAATTCAACTTCAGGTGTGTCTCTGGTGGTCTTTGCCTGAAGGGTGTTGATAACTGCAGTTCTGCTTGGGGCCACTTCAACACCTCCCCTAACCATCCCTTGTGCTTCTACTGGTCTTACATCAGACCTGACGTAGGGAGAAGGTTTCCCATTGTTGGCACATTTCCATTTTCCACCCCTCCTCCCCCTCTCCAGCCTCTCCCCTCCCCACATCCGCGTGGGTGACAGGGTGCTGAGGTGAAGGGTACCTTGCTCCTGGAAACCTGGCACAACTTTGGTACCAGGTGTGAATGATTTTTGACAGAAGGGGCTTAATGGTGAATCCGGATGAACTGAGGCCTCCTGGTAGAGCACTGGAGACACGGTGAATGGTCACTGCTCAGCTAGCTTCTGGCTCAGGCTTACTCTGTGGACTATATAAGCAGAGGCAAGTAGCTGAATTACCAGACATTGGAGAGAATTTTTTTTCTTTCAGAGAGGGGAGAAAAGACAAAGAGACTAGAGACAAAGGAAACTGGAGAAGGCTATTGGGGGGAAAAAGAAAGCAGAGATGTTGGCCACTGAGGTTTTTATGATGTTTTATTGTCCATAACTAATGAAAATTTCAGGAAAATTTAGTAAATTTCAGGAAAATTTTTAAATTTAGTAAAATTTCAGGAAAATTTAAATGACACACCAATCCTAGGGAGGTGGGTTTTGGGGTCTCTGATAGTACAGCATTTAGCTTTAAGGGGCCCTGGGGAGGAGAGAAGGCTTCCAAAGAGGAACCAGTCACACACAAGTGACAACAGTCTAAATGTGTCAGTTTCACTAAACAAAACTACAAACTTTTTTTAAAGTGACCTAAATGATTGGTGCATTTTTGCATGACAGGTGACTGATTGTTCTTTAGAAGCTTTCAAAAGCTCTAACTTGCTACCCAATGTATGTTTGGTGTGCATTATATTGATATTTTTGTCCCCGATGGTTCCTGCATCCCTTCCAGAAACTGTTACATTCATTTCTTCAACACACTTACTAAATACATGAGCATTTCAATGCCAAGTGAGGGGTTTAGAATGATGACTCTAACAGACAGGACGCCTGGCCCCCTGGAGTACTGCTCTCATCCCAGGACGCTCATCAGACTCAACCTGGGAGACTTCCAAATCTCCTGAGGCCCAGGCCCACCGCTGGTTAGTTAACCGGCAACCTTCTGGGGGACTGTGGCCCCAGCATCAGTTGTTTGGTTTTTTTTGTTTTTGTTTTTTCTGGGGGCCGTGCCGCGCAGCTTGCGGGATCTTAGTCCCCTGACCAGGGATTGAACCCGCGCCCTCAGCAGTGAAAGTGCGGAGTTCTAACCACTGGATTGCCAGGAAATTCCCCCAGCGTCAGTATTTTAAAAGCAGCCCTGGTGATGCTACGTGCAGCCAAGATCAAGAGACAGACCGACAAGAAGAAAATTACAAGATGGTGGAATGTGTGCAACAAAGGTCCATGGCCACCCATAACCAAGCCCTCCTTCCAGGGAGAGCCTCCCAGTGGAATGTTATCTCAACAGAGACCTACAATTTGAGTAGGAGTTAGCAGGAGAACAGCATTCCAGGGAGAGGGAATGGTGCAGGCAAAGACCTGAGGTGTGAGTGAGAGCTAGCTAGTTCATGGAATTCAGCCTGGTGGACCCATCAGTGGAAGCAGGTGATAGGGAGACAGGGAGATGGCAAGCGCTAGCTGGTGAAGGGCCTGCACTCTGGGCAGAGTTGGCCCCCGTCCACAAGGCACTGTTGAGCACCCAAGAGTCCCAAGCAGAGGAGTTGCACAATCAAACGTGCACTTTAGAAGGATCCCTCGGGCTACAGCGGGGAGGGGAGATTGGAGGTCGCAAGAGTGGAAGTGGTAAGACCAGTTAGGAGAGGCGATGGGGACCCAGACCAGGCTCTGGCAGGGGACGAAGAAAAGTGATGTGACATCAAGGAAGTGAAACCCACCAGACTGGGTGGTGACTTCGATGTGGGAGAGAGAAGAAACTTCCCAGAATTAGCCCCCAGAAAGGGCCTCCAGACCACACCCTCTGGCCTCTACTCAGCAGCCTCAAGAACCCCAATTCAAAAGTGCTCAGACGGTCCTTCATGCAGTAAGAGCGGTAGGGGAAGGGGGGAGCCTGTCTCTCATTTTCTCCGTGCTTAGGAACACCAACTTCTTCCCCAAACTCCTTTACCCCAGCCTCCCCCTGAAGTCTCTTGAGCTCCCCCTGGCCTTTCCAGACCCCCTCCTAGTCTTGCCCACCCTTAGCAGAGTCTTATTGCCTCAGACAGTTTCCCTTTAGTCCAAAACTGTGAAAAAGCCCAACCGACCTGGAGTCCCACCTCATCTGTGCCACTTATTACCTGTGTGACCTTTGGCAAATCAAGTAACCTCATGGAACCTCAGTAAACTTTAGCTTCTTCATCTGCAAAATGGGACTAATCATACTTGTCTTGTGAAGATCAGAACTAATATAATGTAGAAGAAGCCAAGCAAAGTATATAAAACTAAAAAGAGATGATACCCATAATATAGAAAAGCGCATCATTTTTAAAAAGGCAAGAAAGAAAAAAGGACGTAAGTCTGGTTAGAAAATCAGCAAAGATCATAGAGGCTGAAGAAAGAAAGAGAAGAAGGGAGGGAGAAATGGAGGGAGGGAGGAAAGAGAGAGAAAGAAAAATGCAAATGTCAATAGCTGAGAAGCACCTCATTAACTTATTAAATAAAAGCAAATTACTTCTGGTGAAGGATGGTGGTCACGGTTGCACAGCAATAAGAATGTACGTAATTTCACAGAACTCTACACTCAAAAACGATTAAAATGGTAAATTTTGTTATGTATATTTTACCGTGAGTTAAAAGATAAAATGAAATATTCCTTTAACAAAGTAACACAAAACAACTAAGTACATTTTTCACCTCTTAAATTGGCAAAAGTAAAAGCATGCAACATCCAGTAGGAATGTAAAGGCTTTGTGTAAAGCCATTCAGCACCATTTAAAATATGCATGCCCTTTGACCTACTTCTACCCTTTGTACAGATTCTGCTATAGGAATCTGTCCAAAGGAAATATTGACACATATGTGCAAATACACACACACACACACACACACACACACACACACACACCACAGTTTGGGAGTCACCAAGCTGGACTCACTGAAGCATGAGAACGATAAAAAGTCTCAAACAATCCTTATAATGAAAAGTTATTTGGCCGTTTGAGCAAATGAATGAATGAGGAAGACCTTTATGTTCTGGAAGTTCTTTATGTTCACACCAAACTGGAGACTTCTGGGGAGCGACATCCGTTTTTACTCTCTGTGCTTCTGTCCTGCCGATTTTTTTAATACCAAGCACAACTTTTATCATTCATTTAATTTTAATGATTTTTTTTGACTGAATGCTTCTTGAGCACTCACTCCGTGGCTTGACCAGTTGGGAGCATGCCTCCACTTCAAAACCTAACGACCTCCTCATTCTTCCCGGCGGCTACAGAACTCTCCAGAACCGGGCCTGCCTGCTAGTTTTCATGATCACAGATAATTCTGCAGGGAATAGTGCAGGGGAGAAAATCAGGGCTGAGGAAACCATGGGGGTAATCATCATGCCTATGACTCGGACTTGTCTGTTAGGAGCAGTGGTCCCGAGTGGCTGGTCCCTTCCAAGAGATGTAATGTGCCACCAGCATCCCCAGCCACTGTCTCTCTGCTGTCCTCTGCCGTGACCCCCATTTGGCCCCTGAGACCTCATCAGCCTTTGAACACCGCCTTGGCATCTGGCAACTGATACTTTCACGATGGATGGGGGAGGTTTCTCATCCTTGCTTCTTCACTCCTTGCCACAGGTCTGTTGTTTCCCAGAACTGCCGATTCTTTTTGCCACATGAATGGTGATCGATATACGGCCCGGCCTCACAGACCAAAGTTAGTAGCCTTGGTGAGTGAGAATCTCTGCCCGAATCCCTTCTACCCTGTAGGCCATAAGCCATCCTCTCCAGGGGCTCAGAGATCTGCTTTCCTTCTTCCTAAGAACCCTGTGGAACTTCCTTGTAGCCCAGAATTCCAGCCCAAGGGTGAGCTTCTTTCCAAGTCTGTATGGACACGCTTAGTCCAAGGACAGAGGTACGTCTACAGAGAAAAATATATTTTACAGTCTCCCAGAAATAAGTCATCAATAAAATTATTTTCTCCAGTTGGTCCTTGTATACACACACGTACAACTTTTAAAAAATACATTCTGGGCTTCATACTTGATATTTTTCCATAAAATAACTGCACGGACATGGACAGTGTCCCCATCTGTCAAGAACCACCCGCCCTTGTTCAGGGAAGCAGAGCACAGCATAGAGAGGTTAAGTCCCTTGCCCAAGTCACTGCATCTAGTAGGTGTCAGATTCAAAGTCACATACTCTAACTTCAGAATCCAAACTTTCACCTGCTTCACTATACCTCCTCTCATTACCAGCTCACATTTTCTTTAAGAAGGAGATATATTTGTTTATATTATTATTATTATTATTATTAAGATTTTTAAAAACATACACAAAAGAAGGGGGAAGAGTATGAACCCCTGTGTACATATCACCCAGCTTTTGAAGGTCATACTAACATCTCTAGAGCCAGTGTTCCACAGAAGAGTTTGGGAATCCCAGACCTAAGCCAATGTGAGTAGCTCCTTCAGAACTTGGTCAGCAGAAAAAGGTGAGGGTGATCCAGGTGGTACCCAGGAGACAGCAGACCAGACCCACAGGGGAACCAGAGGGGTCATGAAAGCTGAAGGGGCTGGGGGGGTGGAACTCAGAGTTCCTGGGGGGCTGCTGGCAGCAGTCAAGTTCCAACCCTAAGACATTCTTACCCTAAGTCCCCTGGGATGGACACAGTGAGGCACAGCCCAGATGCCCCTTCAAGGGAGGGCTTGCTGCCCTAGCTGGTTGAGAGCACTGTCGTCAGACAGAGGTCAGGTCCTTCAGTATTGTCTGAGCACCTCCAATGGCCGTCTCAGCCCATCTCGGGACAACTCTAGCTCCAGAGGCCACTTGGGGTGTCAAGAGGACTGAGACTGTCACAGCTTGACTTTTCCCTCTGCCCGATCTCACTTCTTTCCTCCCCTTTGACAGGAGGTCATCCTAGGGCACTCCTTAAGAAACATCCTGCACGTTAAACCATCTCAGAGTCTGCTTCCCTGGAAACCCAACATGCAACACTACCTTTCTCTAAAAATCATTATTAATGCAGTCACCCAGAAACTCATCATATTGGCGCTCTGATAACTACTACACCCCATTCATAGAAAACATACAGATACCAGGACAGGAGAAAGACAAAGCATATGGGAGAGACTTTTACATCATACGTGTCTGGGCAATATGCGACCCATGTTTGGGGGGTGGGGGGGGTGACGCAGCTTGCTTTATTTCTCTGGGAGTGCTTGGGAGCCCACTCCGGCATACGGGGAGTGGGTGAGACAATTAAATGTAATTCAGTCTCTTCCTGCTCAAAGCAGGTCTCCTAGGGCTTCATTCAACTCTCCCCCACCACCCCGGGGAGAAATGCTCAGTCTGGGATGGTTCCTTCTCTTTTCCTTTTCCCCGAGGAGGTCCAAGGCGCAGAAGTTCACCTGTCACTGAGGCATCTGACGCTGGTGTAACTCAGAGCCTGTTTTCCTGGCTGACCTGATTTTGCAGGTTACCTGACATCTGACTGCCACTTTTCTTAAATCTCTGGCTTGGGCAGCCTTCCCTGGGGCCTTCTTCACAGGGCCAGTTCACCCCTGCTGTGGTGACACCCTCACCTCTGCAAACTTATCAGGCAGTCCCTCAGGGAACTTCCATATTTCTCACGGAGGCCCTGGGGCGTTCTTGGACCTCTTACACTCGGCGAGCCAGTCCTGCAGGTCACAGGGAACTAGGTGTTCTCTAAGGCCAGGCTGCCTGACTTCTGTGATGGTTTTTTTGATGTGTCAACTTGACTAGGTTATAGTCCTGGCTATTTATTGAATATATATATATATTCAATATATACATACATAAGTCAGGTGGTACGGTAAATGCTATGAAAAAATAATCAAGCTGGGTGAGGCTCTGGATACACAGGGAGGGACATTTAGCACAGAACCTAGCACATAGCTTTAGTTATTTCTATTAATGTCACTACATCACCCAAACCAGCTGGAGACCTCTCTCTGTCACCCGCTACATCACATCCACTACTGCTTATTTTCTGCGGTGATTAAGTCTCAAATTCTCCAGTTTTTTTATCCCCACCTCCACTCTGTGAGTCTGACCCTCATGATGTCTTACCTGGACAGCTTCCTCCATCCCTCTTTGCATCTTTCCTTGCTCCTCCCTGCCTCAATTCTGTTGAGATTTATACCAACATAGCTTCAAATCACTGCTCTTCCACTCAGGACCATGAGACCCCGGGCAAGTTCCTTCGGTTCTATCTTAGTCAGCTTGGGCTGCCATAACAAAACACGATAGACTGGGTGGCTTAAACAAAAGACACTTACCTCCCACTGTTCTGGAAGCTGAGAAATTCAGAATCAAGGTGTCAGCAGTTTCAGCTCTTGGTGAGGGCCCTCTTCCTGGCTTGCAGACAGCTACTTTCTCACTGGTGCACACATGGCCTTTCCTCCGTGCACATGCGGGGGCGGGGGAGAGAGAGAGAGAGAGAGCTCCCATGTCTCTTCCCCTTCTTAGATTAGAGCACTAATCCCATCATGAGAGCTCCACCCTCATGGCCTCATCTAAACCTAATTACCTCCCAAAGGCCCCACTTCCTAATACCAATGTATTGGGTATTAGGGATTCAACATACGTATTTTGGAGGGGACACAAACATTCAGTCCATAACAAGCTCCCTAGGTCTTTGTTTCCTCATTAGTAAAATGAGGGTAATAATACTCCCTCCCAAGGATGTCATAAGGGCTCAACAACCCAGTAGTAGTTGTGGTTATATCATTATTATTGAGATAACACAGTTAAAACATATAGCACCAAACTAGCCACATAGAAAAGATTGCATAAATATCAGATACTATTATTAGCGGCATTACACATGACTTAAGACTCAGCTCAAGTGTCCACAGCCATGTGGACCAGCCCACGTCATCACTGAATCTGGTGTAGATTCGTCCTGTTATATCCATCACACATCATCATATCTATTTATTTACGAGTCTGTTTCCCATTACAGACCATGAACATCTCAAGGTTAGAGGTCAAGATGCCTTGGAAAATCCTGTACCTGTTCTGCTGCCCAGTCCCTGCCCAGCACCAGGAAATGCTTATTGAATAAATACAGGAGCAAATGAAAGAATGAGCCATGGCAAGTGAAACTCAGATTCCCAGGTAAATGTTCCCTGGTTTACTCAACCGGTTACAACATGTATTGGCCCGTGCTTTGGGGACAAAAATTCTTACGTTTGCATCAGTTCACAAGAGAGCTAGGAGTCAGAGTTCCTGTCCTGGACTAAATTTGGCACCTGTACTGACATGTGATTTAAATGTTGGTGGGTGTTATCGGCTGAATGTGTCTCCTCCCCAAATTCATATGTTGAAGTCCTAACCCCCAGTACCTCAGAATATAACTGTATTTGGATATAAGGCTTTGAAAGAGATGATTAAATTAAAATGAGGTTATTAGGGTGGGGCTCAAATTCAGTCTGACTGGTGTCCTTATAAGAAGAAGGAATATGGACACACAGAGGGACATCGGGGATGTGCATGTACAGAGGATGACCATGTGAGGACACGGTGAGAAGGCAGCCATCTACAAGCCAAGGAGAAAGGCCTCAGAGGAAACCAAACCTACCCACACCTTGGTTTTGGACTTCTAGTATACAGAACTGTGAGAAAATTGATTTTTGTTGTTTAAGCCACAGTCTGTGGTATTTTGTTATGTCAATACAAATGGTAATAAAGTAGGTGCCTCCCCTCCCACTTCTGTATCTAGAAACCTCCCCTAACTTCCTGGCAAACATTTTCCAATCAATCCCAGATATCATCTGATTTTAACTTCAGGACTCTGACAGTTTTTTCCACCAATCACCACTATGCCCCAAATGACCCTGTCCCTTTACCCTGTCCAGAAACCTCTTTTGAAGAATTCATATTCAGCTTGGGAGCATTTATTGGGCAACAATGGAATGCAAAAATAGAACAATACTGAGACTAGCTCAGAAAATACTCCAGAGAAGTAACTAGCATAGTGCAGGAAAATTATCAAAATGAACCAAAGTAGTTGAACCACTCCCCTTCATATAATACTTCTCACCTACAAAATTCTTTCAGATAGTTGATCATGAGAGCTCAATTACTATCTTCATTTTTTAGATGAGGAAATTGAAGCTCAGAGAACGAAATGACCGTCCAAGGGCCCAGGGCTAGTACATAATGGTACCAGCACTTGGACCCAGGTCTCCTGAGTCCTGAGGTGCTGTCTGAGGTGCTTCATAAATATATCTACACCTTCATCAGAAAAGAGGGGTTTGCCTGAAAGCACACATTTACCACATTCCTTTCTGGAGGTACAGAAAAACCTTTTTTCTCCTTGCCTGTTATAAATTATTACTCCTTTCCCAGTAAAGCTTGTAATTGGCTTTTCATAAGGCTTCATTGGGAGGAAGCTTAGAAATTTGGCTCCAAGCCAAAGAGTAACACATTGCATAAAAGAGACAGAAAAAGAATATGAATTTTCAAATGAGCAAATTAACTAAAAATAAAATAGAAATTTCACATATTCTTTAAGGAGGAGGATTAAAAAAATACAGTATGCAGAAGGGGGCAGTTTTCTAGAAATTATGCAAATTAAAAAGAAGTTAGAAATGAATGAAAATTGTGACAACTACAAAAGTGATTCAAAAAGCAGAGAGAATTTATCCTACACAGACGCTTGCCCAGGTTTTGTTTGCTTTAATTCATTTGCGTCATTGTTTGTGGTGGTCCCTTGCAGCAGACGCAGGCGAGGGGACCTGGCATTTTAGTGGACTCCCCTCCACACACAAACACCATGCAAACTTTGAGCACAGGCTTCCTCTCCTCTGTGTCCCGGAAGCAAAGGGTGACCGCGCCTCAGTGCCAGGGAGCTTTGTGGGCTGTGCTTCTGACAGCACCAAAAATGATGTGCTTCTGTGTTTGGGGATGATTGGAGTGATAGAGACATTTACCCAAGCTCTTCTGTCACTCAAACTTTTTCTCCCATAGATTCTTGCTTAATGATGATTCCCAGGAGTACCAAGTGCCCATTTTCTTGCTTCTTTTCCTGTTCCTGTCTGTGCCTCCAAAAATTAGCACAGGAATTCCTGCAGCTGCAGGAATCGCTCACAAATTAACACAGTATTCCCAACAGTTGCATATGCAGCTAAGGAATATTTTGCGATAGTAAACAGCTCATATCATTCTTTAATTTGTGTATGTGTAGGTCTGGACATAACACTTATGAAGCAAAATACAGGTTCTTTCCATTGGCCACGAGATGGATGCTGAATGCCAGAACTACAAATAGCTTAGTTTTTTATAAAATGATTCATTGAATTCAATTACACCTACAAAAACTTTAATTAACTTTTATTTTTTTAAATGTTGAGTTATAATTTTGAAATTTAAAATTATTTGTATTTTGCCTTAGAATACTAGATAATGTTACTATTTTAGAAGAAAATATCTTGTTTAAAACATATATGAAATTTAATTTTTCTGTTTTTTACCTAATTGCGTTCACATTTTTTGATGAATATAAAGTGGATCCTCGTTATTCATGGATACCATAGTTGAGAATTACCTACCTGCTAAAATTTATTTTTAACCCCCAAATCAAGCTCACAGCAATTTTGTAGCCATATGAAGACATGCACAGAGTGCTGGAGTATTTGAGCCCCCGACACACACCTTCCCAGCGGAAGCCAAACAAGGCAACACTTTGCCTTCTTATTTCCGCTCTTATACTATAAATGTGTCCTTTTTCCGGTCTATTTAGCACCTCGTTTTTCTCATTTTTGTTGGTGATTTCACTGTTTAAAATGGCCGGACCAGAGTGCTGAAGTGCAGCACTACTGTTCCTGAGTGTAAGAAAGCTGTGATGTTCCTTACAGAGAAAAATGCACTTTTTACATAAGCTTTGTCCAGGCATTTTATGCTGTTGGTTGTGTGCATTCAATGTGAATGAATCAACAATATATACTAAATAAGGTGTCTTTCAACTGAAACACACACAAAAATAGCTTATGTGTTGATCAGCTGATGAAAATGTTCTGACCACAGGCTTACAGGAACCTAACTCTATTTCTTGGAGCAACGGTTTGATATTCACTAATGCAGCATTGGTGGCGACTTTATAGTACAAAACTACCCTGAATAATGGAAATCGCCTATATGTTTAAATTTTGTACACTTTGAATACAATTACATTTTAATTTTTGTTTCGGTCATTACCGTCTATGGAACACAAGTTATGTAAAAATCTTGTTAACCACACAGTCACTAATTATGCTTAAGTGAGAGCAGGAAAAAATTTGTGGAATAAATTTCTAATAATTTGTTAGAAATGTTTTTATTAGTATGTCTTAATTGTATTCTTCTTTTAAACATTCCCAGACCATCAATAGAACACCCAGACCTGCATAAGACTTATCAAATTCAATTATCTGTGAGATTTTGCCCACTTTCACTCATACAAAAACCGTCACTTGTCACATTTTTAAAATTACATCATGAAATTGAATCTGTTATGCAGGAGGATAAAATATATTTTATTTTTTTAAATATATAATTTTAAAATATTTTTTTAAATACATTTTTTTTAATATTTTAAAATATATCCATACTAACAGTATGTTAGTTTGCTTTATAACTTAAACTTAAATAACTTAAATATTCAGACACTTGGTATGTGAGTCTCCATTTATACTCTTGCCCTGGGATCTGTAAACATTAGGGTAGTAGTTTGCAGTAGCAAACCGCTGAAACAATATAAATGTAAATCAATGTGTATTAATTGCTGTATGATTCATCCATATAATAGAATCTTATACAGCCTTTAATAAGAAAAATTAAAAATAGTGGACTTGGAAGCAAATGGCTAGGATTCAGATCCTGGCTCTAGCACTTACTAGCTGTGTGACCTTGATTTATTTAACCTCCCTGTGCCTCAGTTTCTTCATCTGTAAACGGGGAATTACTAGTACTTTGCTCATAGGACCCAGAGTCAATATGTGTAAAGTGCTTAGAACAGTGATAAACACATAGAAGTTGTATGTAAATTTCACTCTCAGAATTAAATGTTCAGTATTTGCACTGGCATGGTACAATCTCTAAGACAGAGTAAGGGAAAAAAGTAAATATCATTTGTGAAAATAAAAGAATATGTATATGTACGTATATGCTTTTATCTCCACAAGGAACTGACAATAGTGATGGCTTCCAGGGAAGGAAATGGGAGATCTGGGGCTTGGAGGTGGGAGAGAGATTTTTCACGGTACGTCCCAGTTACTCCGTAATAAATCCAGCCCAAAAGCTTAGTGACTTAAAACAGCAGTCATGTATTTTTCATGGGTTCTAGGAAATCTGACAGAGTCCAACAGGGAGGCTCATCCCTCTTCCGTGATGTCTGTGGTCTTTCCTCTCTCGTTGCCCTTATTTCATTTAGCCAATATTTTAGGTTGATTTTTCAGGTCTGTGTCCTCCACCAGACTATATGATCCCCGAGGACAAGAACCACAGTTTATTCATCTCTGTGTCACTCACAGGACATAGCATAGGTGCTCAGAAAAATCTTGGTGGAGTAAATGAAGAAGTAAGAATTCATGTCACATGAACAACACTGTAAATCACCTATACATCGATTTAAAAAAAAAATAAAAGAAACTATGTCCTCATTTTTTCTATAGTCCTTTTGTTTGTTTGTTTGTTTCTGTTTTTTGGTTTTTTTGCGGTACGCGGGCCTCTCACTGTGTGGCCTCTCCCGCTGCGGAGCACAGGCTGCGGAGCACAGGCTCCGGACGCACAGGCTCAGCTGCCATGGCTCACGGGCCCAGCCGCTCCGCGGCATGTGAGATCTTCCCGGACCGGAGCACGAACCCGTGTCCCCTGCATCGGCAGGCGGACTCTCAACCACTGTGCCACCAGGGAAGCCCTCTATAGTCCTTTTATTCTTCATTTCCTAATCCCAGGTATGCCCCCTACCTCTTCACTGGCTAATACCATGCCACAGAGGTTGAAATTTCACAACCTTAGGAACAACCTCCTTTGTTTTTAGGTAGATGCATCTTGTATCAGAATGACTTTTCAAAGAATTTTATCAACTAAGAGCACTGGTGCTATAGACTGAATGTTTGTGTCCCTCCGAAACTCATATGCTGAAATCCTAACCCCCAAGGTGATGATATTAGGAGGTGAGGACTTTGGGAGGTGCTTAGGTCATGAGAGTAGAGTCCTCATGAATGGAATTAGTGCCATATAAAAGAGACTCTGCAGAGCCGCCTTGCCCCTTCTGCTATGTGCGGACAGTGAGAAGACGGCTGTCGATGAAACGGGATGCACGTCCTGACTAGACATCGAACCTGCCAGTGCCTTGACCTTGGACTTCCCAGCCTCCAGAACAGTGAGAGATAAATTTATGCTGTCTATAAGCCACTCAGTCTATAATATTCTGTTACAGCAGCCCCAACAGACTGAGTCAACTGGAGTAGAAAATAAAGGACTGAAGCGCATTGGCAAGTACTGGCACAGAGAGCAGATTTCACATACAGATCAGGGGCAGGCAAAAATCCAGGACCTCGGGGCTTTCCACTGAGATATATACAAGCAGGGATGGGGGATGATATTCATTCGGGGAACAAAATAATTCTTTAACATTTAAATGAAAGGAAAACACAGAAAACAGGCTATCCTGTCAAAAGACACAAGTAGTATTATCTTAACAGCTAACACTAAAAGTCCACTGAGGAAGGGAACCAGCTTCAGAGGAATATCTCCATCAGTTGCTTGTGGTACAGAGAAAGGCCCAGAAATCTCCTTTCAACAAAAACCAAGGTAGCAGAGAACAAGTGCACTGTTCTGCTGGAGAGAAAGAGGGGAGTCGGTATTCCTCAAAGGGAAGAATGGAGAGAAGAGGGAGGGAATCAGAAAATGGAAAAGAGGACATAGTGAGAAAGTGGGAATTTGGGGCTACCTAGGAAAAGCACAGAGTGGGGGACCTCCCAAGGCACCCAGAGGGCTTTTAGGATCAAGGATGTGTCATAATAAATATAGATTTTTCCCCTCCCCTTAACCCACAGAACTTTGGTAAAAGGAATGCTGCACACACCAGCCTTATAGTCATAGTTGCTTTGAAAAACGAAATCAAGGCCAAGGGCTGTCCATGTTTGGAGATGCATCAGTGTGGACCAAAACTTCAGAGAGACCAGAAGTAACCATAAGAGGAGCAGAATATTCCTGAAAATTCAGAGAAACCATGGGAAAGCATCAAATAGGATGTCTCCATGAGACCCCAGAGGATAACTGGATTACACATAAAATTGCAGAAACGTGTTGTGGAAGTGAAAGGAGAATTTAGAAGTTAGAGGGATGATTTCTGAATAATAGATGCTAACACTGATTGAATAATCCCACTTCAGCAGTGTTTGAACTGCTGGCCATGACGAATTAGTGGGTGATAAAATCAAACTGGCAGGTCACAACTAGTAATTTTAATGAAATGATAAAATGGAAAGGGATAGTTCAACCCCACCAGCCAGGAGGGAAATGTAAATTAAAACCCTGATGAGATATAACTCCATGCCTATTAGAACAGCTAAAATTAAAAATAGTGACAATACCAAATACTGGTGAGGATGCTGAGAAACTTTTGATAGTGAATTCGTTTTTCTATTGCCAAGAAACAAATTACTCCAAATCTTAGCAACATAAAACAGCATTTATCATATCACCGTTTCTGGGAACGGCTGAGCTGGATGGTTCTAGCTCAGGGCCTCCCAGGAGGTTGCAGTAGAATTTTCCATCACAGCTGCAGCCTTCTGAAGACTCAAATGCGGCCAGAGGATCGACCGCCAAGCTCACTAGTTGACAATCCTCAGCTCCTCACTGACTGTTGACCAGAAACTCACCATGCGGGCATCTCCTTAGAACTGTTCCCAACATGGCAGCTAGATTCCCCTAGAAGGAGAGATACAAGAGAAAGAGAGAGAAAGTCGGGCACCAAATAGAAATTCATCTTTTATAACTTAATCTCAGAAATGGCATGCTATCTCCTCTACCATATGCCATTGGTCACACAGACAAACCCTTGTACAACAGAGGAGGGTTGGACACCAGAGTGAGAACAAGAGGCAGGACCGTTATGGGCCATCTTGAAGGTTGATGTCTACAGATAGAGACCTGGGAACAAGAAATATTAACTATTATAAGTAAAACACCCATACATATATAATACATGGCAATTGACACTGGTCTCCGTGATGCAAAGACATTAGGGAGTGTTGGAGAATCCAGTAAAGTGAAGTTGACATACCCCATTTCAAGGGGGCAGCTGCTAATCATGGCGCTGCCATGAGAAAATATAGACCCAGGGTTGCTAGATCTTCAACTTGGAAATCTTCCGATGTTTGAGTATTGCCTGAAGTTTTTTGTTGAGTTTAATGTGGCCAAACAAAATAAATAAACCATCTGGATCCAAGTTGCAGGTTACAAACCCTGCTGCAAGGTCCAGGTGAGGGTGGTGCCGTGGTTGAGAGCTCAGGGTTTGGAATCAGACGTGGACTGAAGTTCCAGCCACGCCAATTTACCTGCTGTGTGACCTCGACGACGCCTCAGAGCCTACCCCGTAAAGCAGAGTTGATCAAAATAGTGCCATTTCACAGTGTTTCGGTGACGTTTAAGTGAGATAATACATAAAGTTCTTCTCTCAGGGCCTGGAACACAACAACTGCACAAAAATATTAGTTGCCCTCATTACTGTTACTCTAACACCAGAGGTGAAAACTGAAACAATAACATCCTCACCCAGACTGTACTGGGACTGTTAGCCACTTGGGCAACAGCCAAGCTTGATTTAGGGGTTCATCCACACATCTCCAGAGCAGAACAATCATTACTGAGGCTGAACCTCAAAGGCCCACTTTACTTTCTTCACCATTTTATCTTGGGGAGTCCTTAAACTCCATGACCTACAAAGAGAAACGGTGTTTGAATGGTATGGAAAACAGAGACGTCACATCTTGATTTCTTTCCTTCCCATGCCTCCTTGGTGTGAGAGTCACACAGCTATTTTCAGGCTGGCAAAGCTGACAACCAAAAGGAGGCTGTTTCACACCTGGAATGACAGCACAAGAAGGACCCGGGAGGTCATCTAGGGAGAAGCAGTTTTGCTCACTTGTGAACCTACTGAAGCCCAAGGTCTGAATCATCTTTATCACAGTCCGCATACCTGGCTATCCACTCCTCACTGAACGCCTCCAGGGATAGGGAACTCATCACCTCCCCCAGAGTGGCTTATTCCATTTTGGGTAAGAATTTTATGCATTTGTTCAAAGAATATTGATTGAGCACTTATTATATATCAGGCATTGCATTTGGCATTGGTGATGCAGTGGTAAATGAGACAAATGAGGTCTCTCATTTCCTAGTGTGGGAGATAGACAATAAAGAAATGAATTTATAACATGTTTGGTAGAGATAGATTTGTTGATGAAATAATCAATAAACAATCTATAATAGGAATAGAAAAGAGTTTTATCTGAGTCAAACTGAGGACTATAGCCCAGAAGACAGCCTCTCAGTTAACTCTGAGGAACTACTGCAGAGAAGCATAGTTTTCAGCACAGTTTTATATCTTGTCAGAGCAAAGAACATTAAACAAATCAGGGATACATTCCTTCAAGATTTCAGGAAAAAAAAAAAAAAGATCAGAACATACCCAGCGAGTCAGTATGGCCTTGGCACCTGGGAAGGGAGTCGTTTCATTGAAGAAGTACTAGCATTGGCGTCCCAGGAAGGGAAGCATTTAATCTTTATTTTTAACATGGGCGTTCTTTACTTCTGGTCAATGCGCCCTTTTCTTCAATAATTAAAACAGATGTGCAATGTACGTTTGATAGGCCACAAATAGGCTGTTCTAATTAGCGTAAAATTCAAGTTAACGCACGTGTAAACCAGAATGACTTCCCCATACCTCGATATGTACAAATTTCTTTCATCAGATTCTAAGAAGAAAAATGAAACAGGGTAAAACTTTAGAGAATGTCAGGGGTGGTCAAGGAGAGTTCTCTGAGGAGAGGATGCTCAAGCAGTTTTCTTAATGAAACGAGAAGGTACACAATGTGAATATCTAGACTACGAAGAACATCTCCCATGAGCATCTCATCAAGGAGTAAACAAAGCAGAAGTAAATGTCTTCCTGACATTCAAAGGAAATCTGGACTGAACTCTTTCTGCTTATTCATACAGCCAGAAATCTCACTGTCACTTGAGAGTTAATCTGTTACGTCTCCCTGTACTTGCAGGGTTAATGGTCAGGCAGAGAACGCTCTGCATCTGTCCCGATCAGGTTCATTTCATCATATTTTGTCCATTTCTCCACTGGATCCACTTTGCTTTGGCATTTACAGTGTTGCATCCTTCCTAATATAGTCAGCATTCTATCTACATCCCCTTTCAAGTCCCTAAAAAAAGTCGTCAAATTAGCCAGGTCTGAGGGCTGGGGTCCCATGGCAAATCTCCAAAGCCTCCCCCCAACCCCACCCCACCCCGCCCCACCCTGCCCACCAGACTGACAGCCATCAAGACTCCCTTTGGTCCCTCTTATTAGCTCTTCGATTTCCCGTGCCTCCTTCTCAATGAAGATGGAAACGTAATTGGAGTTGAGTGGTCCTCCTTTCTTTACACCATCTGTGAACAGTACACAATCCGTTCCAAGCAGCAGGCTGATATGTTGTCAAACAAATGATGCCCCAAGACATAAGGAAACACAGGGCACAAGCATGAGCTTGTTGACTGACTCAGAATCATTCAGTTACTACACTAGACCTGTCACTAAGAGCCTCATCATCTTTCTATCTTCCACATCCAGAATACTGCCAGATGCCCCGTGGGCACTTGATAAACCTCTGTTGAAGAGTACGTGTGTGAGTACTATAGAAGATATTTAGGGAAAAATCCCCAAATGAGACCTAAGACCCTGGCACCCCTAAGTTATGATTTTTCTATCTCATGGGAAAATGAGTTGTGTTGCTACGTAACAAAAATTCCCAAGACTTAGTGACTTACAAAAACTGCAACATTTATTTTGCTCGTGAATCTGGAATTTGGCCCGGGACAGCCTGTGTCTGCTCTACTCAGCATTATCTCACGTGCTTGCACGCTTAGTGGTTGATGCTGGCTCAGACCTCAGCTGAGGCTTGTGGTTGGAATGCCTGCAAGTGGCCTTTCCTTAGAGGTGCTTGGTTTTCTCAGAGTGTGGAGGCACCCAGAGAGAGAGTCAGGCAGAGCTCTGTGGGTCATAAATCGAAAAGCATAATTTCTGCCACATTTTATTCACTAGAAGAAAGTCACGAAGGACAGTCTACACTCAGGAATTAGTGGGACAAGTGTCAAAGAATATGCTGACTTTTAAAACCATCACCTGTAGGATTGAATGAGACTAATAGGTTTGACCGTTGTTCTTAAGCAACAAATGCCTGAGAGGATCCCTGCTTCCTTAGAGACAGGCCACAGAAGTGCACTGAGTGAGAATAAAGAATGTCTGCAAGTCTACTTAGAGCTCCTTAGTTTGGAAATCATGCAGGCTTGATATATTTGAAACATGTGTCTCTACAACTGTATCGAGAAGACATAGATTCCCTTGTTCCCCAAATAAAAGGAAGTTGGAATTGGACTTCACCAAGGGTCCAAATTAGGACAACTTCACAGGCCATAGGTGGGACCCAGGAAGGTAATACCTAAATAACACTTGGCATTGCATCTGTAGAGGAATCCAGTGCCATTGAGACCCTCCAAAGAGTCGACGTCTCTGGATGTCTGGATATTTTCATGCTCAAGTTTGGCAGATCCTTCAATCGTGTATGGTAGAGACAGCTCCAAGACCCTCCACCCCTGTTCTTACTCCTGGGCACACAGCTTGACTACATTTCCGAGCATCCCTTGCAGTTAGGTGAGATCATGTGACTGAGTCAGGCCAAAGAGATGAGGGCAGAACTCACGGAGACTACTTCCAACCTGGTCCATAAAAACTCTAGTGCAGTCCTCTGTCTTCTCTTTTCCCATCCACTGGCTAGACGGAGTAAAAATCCAGGACCTAGAGGAGGGCAGAGTGATGAGAGAGAAGGTACATGAGTCACTACCTGGAGGAAAGCTGCCTGAACAGAAGCAGCATAAAATGTTGCTGCGTGAATGGAGAATAAACCTCCTTTGGAGGTTGTTTGTTATGGTTGTTTGCCTGACTGTGAAGTTGGATTTTTGTTTAAGAAATGTTCATTCACCTCCCTCTCCCACCATGGGTGGAATATAATACTCCTCCATTCCATTGAGGGTGGGTTTGGCCTATGGGATGTTAACAGACAAGAGGTGACATGACATGCTTTTACGCACACTTCAACACTTCTGCACTCTCTTATGCAACAGCCATCTTGCTGTTTTCCTATCACCTTGAGAAGAACAAGCTCCAGCTAGATCCTGGGCCAGAGCATGAGACAGCTGTGGAGCAGACCTAGATCCAGTGAGCCTAGCTAGCTCAGCTAGCTCAACCCAGCAGCTCCTGCTTGCAGACGAGTGAGTGAGAATAAGTGATTACTGCTTTAAGCTACTGAGTTTTGTGATAGTTTGTTACACAGCATACTGTGGCAATAGTTGGCTGATACACTAATGAAGTGTGTGTGCCATTCTCATGGGGCTGCCACGTTAAGCTTCCACTTGATGCCTGCTCTTTATCTCATTTCAGTTTTATGCCAAAACTCTTTTACATATGAAGAGGTACAGGAAAAGACTTGCCCAAGGTCACACAAGGAGTTTGGTATGTCAAATTCATGAGCCCAAATTTATTTCCTTCTGTTCCAAAACGCACTGAGGGAATGTGAAAAAAATCGGTTAAAATCAGGAAGGGATGGAACAGAACTTAGGATGTTTCCATCAAATGCCACTTCAAAAGTGTTTTGGTAACACTCCTTGACATTTGGAAACTTCAGGACAAATAAAACAATGACCAGCTTCACCTCCTGGGTTGTTCGTTTGTGGAACTAAAGATGTTGCACAGGATGAAGATACAACTTTTCTAAGAAAGATTTGAATAGTTGCAGTATACCACTCCCATAACGGGTTAAAAAGGGAAACAAGAACCTTTGTAGGGACACCTTCAAGGTTAACTCAAGGAGGAAAATGGAACCTGGGGACACATTATCCCCAGGAGCCCTGTGAGAGAAAGAACACCGCAATGCCCTGGGGACGGCCTGCTCTCACCACCGCCTTTCAAACCATGCTTGCATCAAACATCTAAGGGAGCACCAGCCACGGGTCCTGCAGGAGCTGCCCAGCTCAGGGAAGGGAGACAACCGGCCCCCAACCTGAGCAAGGAGCAGTGGAAACCTATCTGCAGCCCTCACTCCCACCCCGTCTTTTCATCTCTAGGACGCTTGGCTCGGATTCTTTTAGTGTGAGACCCCGCAGGGGTTCACCTCCCCGAGGAGAGGAAAAGGGGGTGGGGGTGGGGGGTTTCTGGTGTGCTAAAGGCCAAAGACGTGGGGACTGCCCAGGGGTGGGGTGTCTTCTGCGAGCGGGGACGGCTGCAAAGCGCGCGAGCATGCCAATACACCCATACTCACAACGACACGCTACACACCCACACCCACACCCAACCATACACCCCTCCCCCGCTGGCCCCCCACGCCCCTCCTGCGGGTGAGGAGCAGACTCCCGGAGAGGGGAGTGCAGCACCCTATAAAACTGAGGGCCTGGCGCCCACCCTGGCCGCGCCTGCACCCTCCACGCTGGGGACCCGGAGAGCTGTGGGCACTGGGCGAAGGGGCCCCGCGCGCGGGAAGTGCCGCGCCCAGCCCGGCGGGTAGCCAGACGGAGGGCACGGCGGGAAAGCTAGCCGCCCGCCCTGGCCCCGCCCCCCCAGCCGCCGGTGCCGCCCCCGCTGCGGCGGGCGAGGGGCGGGGCAGGGCGCGGCATATATAAGGCGAGGGGCGGGCGCCGCTCTTTTGTCTCTTGCTGCAGCGACGCGAGTCAGAGCACCGGAACCGCGGGCTTGGAGCGGAACTTTTCGGTGAGCGGCGCGCTGGGGCGGAGGCCCCATCCGGGTGGGGTCGGAGCCGCCCTTCCCCGACGGGACGCCCGGGCCGGCCGGCCACGCCCTGGGGCTGTGGACGGGGTGCGGGACGCGCCCAGATCCTTGGCCTCCGGGCTGCCGGGAACGCCCCGGCCGGAGTGCCACGTCGAGGGGCGGCGGCGGGGAGCGCGGAGGGGGCCGCTGGCCCCGGTTCCGGGCCAACCGCCTTGGTTTGCCCGCTAGGTTTGTCTTAAGAAAATGGCAGACAAGCCGGACATGGGGGAAATCGCCAGCTTCGATAAGGCCAAGCTGAAGAAGACGGAGACGCAGGAGAAGAACACCCTGCCGACCAAAGAGAGTGAGTCCGCCCCCGCCTCCGGGTCCTCGAGCTCCCAGCCCAGTCCCCACCCCGCCCTTCGCCTAAACCGAGCCCCTCACCCCATCCGGCCGATGCCTCCTGTCGGGCAGCCCCAGCCCCCCTTTCTGTTGCACAAGGCGCCTGTCCCCAACCCCAAGCCTCTTTCTTAATCCCCAGACCTCGTGGGTGCCTCGCCCAGCCCAGGTTTGTAAGCGCCTCGGTTGGCGGGTTGCAAGAGGTTCCCATCCCCCAGTGCCCGCTTCCTGCCCTCCACAGCCATTGAGCAGGAGAAGCAAGCGAAGTGAAATTTCCTAAGAACCTGGAGTATTCTCCACCTCCATCATCTTGGAGACCCTAGTCGTGATGTGGAGGAAGAGCCACCTGCAAGATGGACACGAGCGACAAGCTGCACTGTGAACCCGGGCACTCCGTGCCGATGCCACCGGCCTGTGGGTCTCTGAAGGGACCCTCCAATCGGACTGCCAAATTCTCCGGTTTGCCCTGGGATATTATAGAAAATTATTTGTATGATTAATGAAAATAAAACACACCTCGTGGCATGGCTGGCGTGGTCTGAGTCTGTTAGTTGAGTATGCGTGGGTAGCGCCACTGCAGCAGAGCTCCAGCCACCGGAGTCGGAGTTCCTGCCGCAGAGCGGGGGAGGGGGTCGCAGAATGGGCTGGCTTTCAGGGATCATCTCTTAGTTTTGAGTTTCCCTGCTTCTGCGTAAGATTTTACGGGTTATTAGCCGCCTACTCTTGCAGTCCATGCAAAATTCAACCCCACTTTTCATTCCTGGAAGCTGTTTTGGAAAATGCTTTTTTAAAAGAGCAGAATTTGTTTTTGATAAGCTTTTACGGTCTCACCGTTTTCTCTGGCCTTATAGTTGTGATGAACACCAGGAGAGAACAGTGATTTAAAGTCTGAGAAGAAAGGGGGAAACGACTGAATCTGGAATGTTGGAAATTGGGCGAGGTCACAAATTCCCCGAGAGGCTTTCTCTTGGAGCTTGAAAAAGGAGGCATTGGAACAAAAACAAAGGCGGGATCCAAGGAAAGAACAGCAAGAACATCACAACTGGAGGAACCAACACCAGAACTAGAGAAGCTGTGGGGGACAGCCTAGCTTTTTGTTTTTTTAACCCGAGCTCAGAACCTTCCACAAAAGCGTTAGCCATTAGAGGGAGTGCTGGGCCGAGCAGCCTCCGGTGCTGTGATCAGCGGGGAGAGTGGGAATGTGGAGGGAGGGCTGGCGCCAGCAGGGGCAGCAGCAGAGCCCTGCTGGGTCACACCCGCTGGACCCACAGGGAAGGGGCGGGCCCGCCCAGAGGCCCTAGCGGAGGAGGAGGAGAACCTGGGGCTGCAGGGCATTCTAAAGCACAAGAAACAGGCTTGTGATTTCAGGGGTGGAGTTTCCTTTTAAGGAGGGAGGAGATGACACATCGTGTAGTGATTTTATCTGCCTGCACGTCAGGGGCCGGACACTGGGTGAGGGCGGGTAATTTGAATGAGGTGCGATCCCAGTCCACGGGGCCTTAAAATGCAGTGGGTGAGATCTCCGCCACAGTAGACCACAGTCAGGGATACCTAGGCCAAGGGAGTCACTGCCCATGTGACATGGAGCGGCTTGACAGTGAAACCTGTGCCGTGGAGGGTAAGTGGGCCTGGAGAGGAGAAATAAGGAAGGGACACATTAAGAGACCACCAGGGCAAGGGACACTAACCTTTACTGAGGTAAGGTTAAGATTTCTGAAGCGATAACTCACAGCCCGCTTGCCTATCCGCATCTCCTTTCCCCACCTTGGCGAGGCCCCAGTTAGCTCATTTTCTGAGTGTAAAACAAAAGTGCCCTTAAGTCTCCTGGATTTTTGTCTTCTTAAATTCTTAGGAAGAGCAAGGCTCTCATGGGCGCCCACCACCTCAGAATAGAAAGGATTTTCAGAAATAGTTAAATTTCCTCAGAAATTTTAAATCAGAAATCTTAAATCAGCTGTGGGCCAGGCACTGTGCTTGGAACTTTAATTCTCAGAAACTCTTATTAAGGCAGTATGATCATCATCCCATGTTATAGACGGGGAAACTAGGGTTCAGAGAGACTAGGAATTTGCTGAAGACACACAGCCAGTGAGTAGTGGAGCCAGAATCTAGGGCCAAGGGTGTGCTTTGGGGGATCTTATAACCCCAGTGTTCAGGACATCCACTGCATCCAACGTTCCATGAGCATCCACTACCTGAAGCATATTTATAATTGCCCCTGTTGGGGTCCATTGTTGGGAGGTTGAGGAAAAAGAAACAAATCACTACCACCTTCAAACAGTAACACAGTTGATGGTGAGAGGGCTTTGGCATTCCCAGGACCCTCTTACTCTCAGAAGATTCCCATGACTTTCTCACCTGCTCCGCAGGAAATCCTTTCTATTCTGAGGTGGTGGGGTGCCCATGAGAGCCTTGCTCTTCCTAAGAATTTAAGACAAAAATCCAGGAGACTTGGGCTTCCCTGGTGGCACAGTGGTTGAGAGTCCGCCTGCCGATGCAGGGGACACGGGTTCGTGCCCCGGTCCGGGAGGATCCCACATGCCACGGAGCGGCTGGGCCTGTGAGCCATGGCCGCTGAGCCTGCACGTCCAGAGCCTGTGCTCCGCAACGGGAGAGGCCACAATGGTGAGAGGCCCGCATACGGCAAAAAAAAAAAAAAAAAAAAAATCCAGGAGACTTAAGGGCACTTTTGTTTTCCACTCTGAGACAATGAGCTAATTGGGGCCTCGCCAAGGTGGGGAAAGGAGATGCGGTTAGGCAAGCGGGCTGTGAGTTATCACTTCAGAAATCTTATCACACCACATTGATTTACAAGGTAAGGCTGGCCTTCCTCAACCCATCCCAGCTCCTGAGCTGCTTCAATGTGTGCACATCTACACATCTCTTGGTCTGAATGGTAGAACCCCCATAAGACAGACCCAGAAGGCCAAGCACTGGCCAAGAAGGCTGCCTTCCTAGGCCCCACCTCTCTCCCCATGGTGGATTGCAGGGAATCCCATGGGCATCACAGTGGAGTCAGCACCAGAACCTGGAGCTGGAGTGTCAGAGAACATTGAAGCACCTCAGGCCCACTCTTACCTTCCTTCCTCCCTCCCTTATCCCACCATTTCTATTCCTTGCCACCTGGGAATACTGACACCCTTGGGAGAATTATACTGAATTACCGGTTTCTGCCCTTTTCCTCCTATCTAAGCATTCAGGAACCAATTATTAGTCCAATCACAAAACAAGGCTTGCTCTGAAACTAAAATACAATTGTAACTTTTCTTTTTAAACCTGGATTTCTGGCTTCATTTTCTTATTTCATCCCTAAGACAAGCGTTAATAATTCGGCCTCCATGTTATGAATGGGGCTCAGGGCTTGGGACTTTCCACTGTCTTTGTTAGGGTGCACCAGGGGACTCAGGACGACAGAAGGTCCCCATACACACACTCCACCTCCTATTCAATAAGCATGTGCTGAGTGCCTGGTATGTACCCCAGGCTGGTCAAGGTGCTGGGAAAACAGATGGAGGCTGCCTCAGGGAGCACCTAGGCTAGATTAGAAGGAAGACCCAGTCTGTCTTCCCAACACTTCCCAATCCCCCAGATCGCTCTCCCACCCTCTTCTCTCATCCTCAGGCAAGCACTTCCTCTTCTCAGGCAATATTAGGTGCCTTAAAATAATAGAGTCTCTCTAGATCCCTCACTCAGCATCCCCTAACGTTAGCATCTTACTTCATTATAGTCCAATTATCAGAATCAAGAAATTAACATTACACTACTATTAATCCCACTCCTGGTCATGTACCCAGACAAAACTATAATTTGAAAAGATACATGCGCCCCTATGTTCACAGCAGCACTATTTACAATAGAGAAGACACAGAAATAACCTAAATGCCCATCGACAGATGAATGGATAAAGGCGTGGTACATATATACAATGGAATATTACTCAGCCATAAAAAAGAATGAAATAATGCCATTTGCAGCAACATGGATGGACCTTGAGATTATCATACTAAGGCGAAGTCAGTCAGAAAAAGAAAGACAAATACCATATGATATCGCTTATATGTGGAATCTAATATATGACACAAATGAACATTCTATGAAACAAAACACTCACAGACATAGAGAACAGACTTGTGGTTGCCAAGTGGGAGGGGGCTGAGGGAGGGAAGGATTGGGAGTTTAGGATTAGCAGATGCAAACTACTATATGTAGCATGGATGAACAACAAGTTCCTACTGTATAGCACAGGGAACTATATTCAATATCCTGTGATAAAACCTAATGGAAAAGAATATGAAAAAGACATATAACTGAATCACTTTGCTGTACAGCAGAAACTAACACAACATTGTAAATCAACTATGCTTCAATAAATTTTTTTTTAAATTATACTACTATTAACTAAACCAAAGATCTTATTCAAATGTCACCAGTTTTTCCACTAACGTCCTTTTTCTGTTCCAAGATCCTATCCAGGACCGCACGTAACATTCACTTATTTCTCTTTAGTCTCCTGCAATCTGTAATAGTTCCTCTGTCTCTCCTTGTCTTTTATGACCTTGACACTTATAAAGAGTATGGCCAAGTATCTGCTGAATATATCTCAGTGCGGGTTTGTCTTATGTTTTCTCATAATTGGACTGATGTTCTAGATGTATTTTTTGGTAAGCTGCACCACGTTCTTTTTGGAGTGGAAAGAAAAGATTAAGTGCCTTAGTTCTCATGCTTTTTGCCACCTTCTGTCATTTCCCTCGCATGGGAAAAACACTCCTGTGTTTCTCCTCTCTACTCTTCCTGCACTACTCAACCATACGTGCAGGAAAAACTCTTCTGTTTCTCCTTTACTCCAGCATTCTATTCACAGAATACCCTACCTCAGGTCACCAAATGGGTGGATTTTCCACACCAAGAAATTCTCAGATTCTCCAGACACCAGCTGGGTGTCCCACGATTCAATTCAGTTCTGACACCATCTACCTGGAGTTAGCATCAGAGCCCACAGGTTAAGGGCTCAGTACCACAAAACTGCCCCCTCCTCCCACTTCAGACACCAATTGCAAGTCCAGCTTGACAGTATGCATCTAATAGACTGAGGCTGAGCAGAGCTGCCCTATGACACAGTGACCCCAGGCCTAGTGATACATTCCTGAGGGACGAGTGCATGTGTCCACCAAAGGACCTGTCCAAGAATGTTCCATTCATATGGAGAGACCCACGTATCGCAAATATATATATATATATATATATATATATATATATATATATATATATATAAACGACATTCTAGAAAAGGCAAAAATAATTTTTGACGATAAAAGTCAACAGAACCTGGGGTGATGTAAATGTTATATATCTTGATCAGAGTGGTAACTATGTGAGTGTGTAAAAAATTATCAAGATAGACACTTAAGATTAACACTCATATACACTTCACTATATGTATGTTTTACCTCAATACAAAGATTTTTTTAATCCTATGAAGAACTAAGGATTCCCAGCTTTTAAGACCACATACTACTAGCTCAGAGAGAAGATCAGAAGATTGTATAAACAGAGCCTGTATCTGGTTCCAAGGGGCAACAGGAAAACATGTTTCTCTGGCCCTTTCCTTCCTTCTTTCCTGCCTTTGAGTATTTCCCCCCATTTGAATGACCCTCCATCTCTTTTCTAATTGGTCAAATATTAGCCTACAAGGCCTTACCAATCACCACCACCTCCGATTAGCCTGCCTCATTTCCCAACCAATGCCATTCTCTCTGTCCTGTCAGCTCCTATCTGCCCCTCTCTACTGGTACTTGGACACGTCACCTTCTCAGTTAGACTGAATGGAGAAGGATCTGTATTCATTGATACTGGTGGCACCCACAGTCGCCAGTACCTAGTAGACACTCAATAAATAATTATTGAATTGTCACTGAAATATCCCACTGGCCTCACCTGCTGCGTCTTGGCCATACTACAGCCAGGCTGCTATCAGGCCCCCTACTGTCTTACTATGGGTTCTCTTCTGCATTGAAAGGGCCTAAGCATAATTGGCATGTGGGAGTGACCATGGTTCAGGGAAGCCAAATAGCTTCATTTCCCTCCCAGAACCAGAACAGGATGCAATCCTATGACAATGAAGGGAAGTACAGTGAATTCACAATTGAGGCTATTGATTGAAAGCTCTTTATTAATTACCCAGATGGCAACTGTGAGTCTCAACCAGTTAAAAGAGTTTCGATATTGGGTTGCTGATTTCTGTGAAATACAGAGGCTGTGCTCTTGTTGTTTAATTCAGCAGGCATTTTTTGAGTGCTAGTGAATTCCTATCACTGTACTAGGGCTGTGGAAGCTGTAAAAGACCCGCACCAACTAACTACACAAAAGGTGGAATGAAGTAAATGGTAAAGAGGGAGATCAGCAAAGCACCATGGGAAGGTATATGAAGGAACCATGAACTCTGGACAGGTGGTTGCTTCATCGGGAAGAAGCATTTGAATGAAGACCGAGAGGAGTGAGAATGGGAGCAGGGCTTTCTTAACAGAAGGAGGAGCAGTGCATTGTGATACCGTAGCACTGCTTTTTTCCTTGGAGGGAAAGGGCAATGGTTCAGTGAAAATGGAGGACACCTCAAAATTAGCCTAGAAAGGTAAGTTGAGTTCTTTATCCTATAGACGGTTGAGAGCCACTGCAGATTTGAGGCTGGGGCAAAGTGATCTGGAATGTATTTGACAGCATGAGAAGGATGTTGTGGCAGACACAGAGGGTTATCTACCCGACCACTATCACCATCACCACCAGTTCTACCATCGCCACCATCACCACCACTACCACCATTCTCATCCTCTGCTACCCTGCCTTCTTCATGGCCAAGGGAAGCCCAGTTGTATTTAGATATAAAGCAGTTGATGAACCTCAAGGGGCACAGCCCCAGGAGCGATGCTTGATTATATAAACCTAAAGCACCCAGGGGTTCAGCATTATAGAAATTTGTGAGGTTGTTTTGTTTCAGTTTGATTGTCATAAAGATTAAGGGACACTGTCGATAGTTCATGGACAAGGATCAGGAATGTCTGACATCCTGCAATGCACAGGGCAATCCCATATATCAAAGATTTGTCCCATGCCCTGCATGACTTTTTAAAAGACCCTTGGGCTTCCCTCGTGGTGCAGTGGTTAAGAATCTGCCTGCCAATGCAGGGGACACGGGTTCGAGCCCTGGTCCAGGAGGATCCCACATGCCACGGAGCAGCTAGGCTCGTGAGCCACAACTACTGAGCCTGCGCGTCTGGAGCCTGTGCTCCGCAACGGGAGAGGCCGCAACAGTGAGAGGCCCGCGTATCGCGATGAAGAGTGGCCCCCGCTCGCCGCCGCTGGAGAAAGCCCTTGCACAGAAATGAAGACCCAACACAGCCAAAAATTAATATAAATTAATTAATTAATTTTTTAAAAATGGTCCACATCAAAAAAATCTTTTAAAAAAAATTTTTAAAAAGACTCTTTATTGTGGTATAATTACGTATAGAAAAGTACACAGATCATTAAGTATACAGCTCAATGAATCTTCACAAACTGAACACAGCCTAGTGTCTCCTTCCAGTCATATACTTATTCTAACTGCAAACAGCATGTACACAGTATGCCCATTTTTGAACTTTATATAAATGGACCCATGACTTGTGAATAAACCACTAGACATTCATGTAGATGAAATATCTCTTTATAATCATGTGACTCCAGCAACAACCAATTTTATTCTACATTGCATTTTCCTGGAATGCAACTGCCATGTAAATGTAAATTGAAGAATGCCTTTTTTTTTTTTTGGCCGGCCCTTGTGGGATCTTAGTTCCCCCACCAGGGATTGAACCCAGGCCCTTGGCAGTGAAAGCACAGAGTCCTAACCATTGGACCGCCAGGGAATTCCCCCAGGGATGCCTTTTTTTCAAACTCAGAGCTTTACAAAGAGTTGATTGCCATGGCAGAAAATTGTGGCATGGAGAGCAGTATCTCTTTTAGGTTTTGAACTGTTGTTACAACACAATTGTATCAGTGTTCGTCTGAAGCTGTGGACCGCTTCTTTCTGTGCAGAATATTGTTGTGCCATATTATATTAGTCAGCTTTTGATAGGTTGTGAGGCAGTAACAAACAACTCCAAAAATCCCAATGGCTTACAACAACAAAAATGTATTTTTTGCTGTTGCTGTTCATATATACATCAGTTGAAGCTCTGTTCCTGTTGCACATGTCTTTTTCATTTTGAGAGCCAGGATAAAGGAGCAGCCCTATCTGAGACATGCTGCTGTCATAACAGAGGAAATAGGTATAGCAGAACCACGCAATGGCTTTTCAAGCTCTTCTCAGATGTGACACTTGCATTCACATTACACTGACCAAAGCAAATCATAAAGCAAGCGTGACATCAGTTGGGTGAGGCAGTGCAAGTCCCATGCCCTCAGGCTGGGATATCTAATTCTGGTATAGGGAAGGCAGGAAATAATTTGGAGTCATAATATAATTTACCATATATATTGAAATGCATATGCATATAATTTTTGCCAATTATCTTTCTTTATTTCACCTTTATATTCCAATGAGAGCTTGTATTGATTTGTTTTTCAAGTGCATGTGTGGATAGATTATATTATCTTTGATTTTCATTTCACGAAAGAGGAGTGCCATAAAATATTTACACAGAAAGAGATGTTGGTTCTAAGAGGTTGAGAACTGGCAGTCTGAACCAATCATGGTAATTCCATTACCCTGCAGTGACTGACTGAAGAATAGGTATGGGTTGCAGTTCTGGCCAAGGAGACCCAAGAGGAAGCCTGCAGGGGGACTTCAGGGAAGATGGTTTCTGTACTTTGAAGACATAAGGAAAAGTTGCATGTGTCACTGTGTGAGGATGTGAACCTCGAACCGCAGCAGTCATCTCGAAGCCATGAATGGCCATGCCCAGATGCTGAGAGTGGAAAAATGAAAAGAATCTGGGTACTTGAGGAGTTCTTGAGCTGCTAAGTTTTCCTGAAAATGCCTCATCTTTGAACTTTCTGTTATATGAAATAATACATTTTTCTTACATTTAAGAAATCTATAATTGCGTTTTCTGTTCCTGGTAGTCAAAAGTATTCAACAATGATCACCTGGAAATGGGAAGACTGTGTGGGTAGAGGTGTTGGTTTGTAGGATACTGTTATAGTCCAGGCAAGAGGTAATGAGGACTTGAATGAGGGGAAGATATGCACATCGTGGTATGCTGGTATGTGTTTCACAACCAGCTCTCAGTTCGGGGTGGAGGTGGAAAGGAGCTGAATTTGTAGCATCTGCCAATGTCTATGGTGTAAGTATTGCCAATTTCAAGCTGCCAACAGTTTAACCACCAACTTCCCTGCTTTCTGAAAATTTAACAAATGGATCTTTGCAAGCTAGCGCCAATTGGCTTCAGCACACCACTGGCTGGGGGGAGTAGGAAATCAGGACAGATACAAAAGATTTTGCAGAGGGAGAATTAGTAAGACTTCAGATTGTGTGGGCAATTATAGAAGTTGTAATCTGACAAACAGGAAAACAGAAACAAACCTTTGCTTGTCCATGTGACTTCATTTCTGTGCCTCAAGAGTGGAAGATCAGGGCTTCCCTAGTGGCGCAGTGGTTGAGAGTCCGCCTGCCGATGTAGGGGACACGGGTTTGTTCCCCGGTCCGGGAAGATCCCGCATGCCGTGGAGTGGCTGGGCCCGTGAGCCATGGCCGCTGAGCCTGCGCGTCCGGAGCTTGTGCTCCGCAACGGGAGAGGCCACAACAGTGAGAGGCCCCCGTACCACAAAAAAAAAAAAAAAAGAGTGGAAGATCAAAGCATCCAATAACCAGGGCATTTCCCGGAAAGTACATTGGGAGACACAGTATCACTTTGGAGGCAATTTTACAGTCCCCAAATAAGTATCATAAATTAATTTTATGGCCAACACATTGTACAGAGATACAATAAAACGAGGCCATGATAAAGTGGGTGTGTCTGGCACTGAGCCCTGGGAAGGGCAGGGTGAACTTGTAGGACCTCACAGCGTCCTAGAACCTGCGTCAGGCAAAACATCAGTGGGAGTCTGCGTGGAAACACCCGGTGGGAGGAAAGCAGGCCAGGTTGGCCAGAATCAGCGAGCTATTAGGGCCAGCTGAAGTGGAGATGCTATAGTTCATTAATCGATCGATCCATTGTTTTCTCCATTTATTCACCACAATTTATTCAGCACCTGTTAAGTACTGGGTCCTAGGCTACGCATGCTCAGGATAAACAAAACGGATTTCCTGGACCTCATTCTCTTACAGGTAAGATAAACAGGTAACCTAGATTACTGACAAAATACGGGAATTCTGTACTCTGATTTAAAACTAAAAGGGCACTAGTATTATTTTTTTACCTCCCCAGTGAAATTTAGAAGACTGAACCCTTAACACTGGGAGATGACCCTGTTGGCTCAGCCCTGGCATTTTTCAGCATTTATTCTGAATTTCTGTAGCATTTATTTCTATCTCTCTATTGTTAAATTGATGTGTTTCATAGAAATCAACAAGATCAGAAGGACTTTGTTATTGGTAAGAAGATAAAAACCACTGGCCCCATGAATGCTATTTAAGATTATCAAGGGACTTCCCTGGTGGCACAGTGGTTAAGAATCCACCTGCCAATGCAGGGGACACGGGCTCGAGCCCTGGTCCGGGAAGATCCTATATGCCGCAGAGCAACTAAGCCCGTGCGCCACAACTACTGATCCTGTGCTCTAGAGCCTGCGAGCCACAACTACTGAAGCCCATGAACCACAACTACTGAAGCCCGCGCTCCTAGAGCCCATGCTCTGCAACAAGAGAAACCACCGCATGAGAAGCCCGGGCACCACAACGAAGAGTAGCCCCCGCTCACTGCTACTAGAGAAAAGCCCGTGCACAGCAACAAGGACCCAATGCAGCCAAAAATAAATTAATTAATTTAAAAATAAATCGAGCACCCAAACCACAGCTAAGAATATTTTCTACATTATGGAGGAATCCTATTCTTTAGGAAACAGAAAAATTCTCACTTTTGTATCCGTGCAGCCCCAAGACCTTCACCTGAGGCACCTGTGACTAAAAAGAACTGATTCTTTGAGTTATTTTTTTGTCCAACCATTATCTCCTGCCAAGCTGTCCCTTACTTTGTTTCCTGCTACTTAGATGCCAGGTTATTTGATATGGCTTGTTCTTAGGAAAAAACTCAGTGGAGTGCATGATCTTATCCTGAGGATTCTTTGGTTTTTTATTCTTAAAAATCCTATCCAACCTGGCTTAAGCAAAAAGGCTTTATTTACTCACGTCAATGAGAAATCCAGGGAGTAGTTTCTGCTTCAGGTGTGCTGATGTGAAGATAGTCAAATGATGTCACAGGGACCTGGTTTCTCTCTCTCCATCTCTCACCTCAAACTTTTTCTTTTCAGGCTAACCCTCCCCCTCATGGTGACAATACAGCTGCTAGTGCCCAGAGACTGCATTCTTCCCATGGGTAAGAACAGTTGAAGAGAAGAGAGAACTTCTCTGCAACCAGTTCAAACATAAACCCTGGACCTAACTTTCAACGGCCTGAATTAGGTCAAGTGTCCATCCCTGACACAATCACACTGGCCAAGATAAAGGAAGACAGAGCTTAGTTTAAAACTAGGTCCCATAACGACCTATATGGGAAAAGAATCTAAAAAAGAGTTGATATATGTATATGTATAACTGAGTCACTTTGCTGTATAGCAGAAACTAACAACACTGTAAATCAACTATACTCCAATAAAAATTAATTAAAAAAAATAAAATAAGGGGACTTCCCTGGCGGTCCAGTGGTTAAGACTCTGCGCTTCCAATGCAGGGGGCTCAGGTTCGATCCCTGGTCGGGGAACTAAGATCCAGTTAAAATAAAATAATTAAATAAGATAAAAAAAACTAGGTCCCATGCTATCCCTGGAGTTAGGGGATGGGTCAGCTTCACCAGAATCACAGGGACATCACATGCAGAAGGAGTACATGTGTGAATGAAAATCAAGGACTAGGGGCTTCCCTGGCTGTCCAGTGGTTAAGACTTTGCCTTCCAATGCAGAGCATGCGGGTTCGATCCCTGGTCGGAGAGCTAAGATCCCACATGCCTCGCGGCCAAAAAACCAAAACATAAAACAGGAGCAATATTGTAACAAATTCAGTAAAAACTTTAAAGAAAAAAAGAAAATCAGGGACTGTTATTAAGAACAGGGTAGGACTTCCCTGGTGGCGCAGTGGTTGAGAGTCCGCTTGCCGATGCAGGGGACACGGGTTCGTGCCCCGGTCCAGGAAGATCCCACGTGCCGCGGAGCGGCTGCGCCCGTGAGCCATGGCCGCTGAGCCTGCGCGTCCGGAGGCTGTACTCCGCAACGGGAGAGGCCACAACAGTGAGAGGCCCGCATACCACACACACACAAAAAGAACAGGGTAAATGGATATTAAGCACCCAAACTCCTCCATATCCACCACAGTCATGTGCTAAACTGGAGTCTAAAGGTCCCCTTTTAACCTCTTAACCCCTAGGGACTGCAGGGGCTACTGTGAGTCTGATCCTGGGGGTAGGCAGATGTGAACTGGTGGAGAAAACCTAACTTCTCTGTTATCACAGCCCTATTCCCAATGTCCCTGCCAAAAACCAGGGCTGGGGCAAAGGCCCTGAGATTAAAGACACACACACACACACACACACACACACACACACACATCACCTGTGTACATACATACATATATGTATACATGTACAGATGTGTGCATGTTCCTGCACATATATAAGAGGTTTTTAAGGAATTGGCTCACAAGATTATGGGAGCTACTGAACCCAAACCCCATACAGCAGGTCAGCAGTCTGGAAACTTGAACAGTTCTTCCATGCTACAATCTTGAGGCAGAACTTCTTCTCTAGGAAACCTCCATTCTTGCTCTTCAAGCCTTCAACTGATTGAACAAGGCCCACCCTTATTATGGCAGGTAATCTCCTTTACTTCCAGTTAACTGATTGTAAATGTTAACCGCATCTACAAAATACCTCCACAGCAACATCTAGACTGTGGGGTTTTTTGGTTTTTTTGGTTTTTTTTGCAGTACGTGGGCCTCTCACTGTTGTGGCCTCTCCCGTTGCGGAGCACAGGCTCCAGACACGCAGGCTCAGCGGCCATGGCTCACAGGCCCAGCCATTCCGTGACATGTGGGATCTTCCCGGACCGGGGCACGAACCCGTGTCCCCTGCATCAGCAGGCAGACTGTCAACCACTGCGCCACGAGGGAAGCCCTAGACTGTGTTTGACCAAATAACTGGGCATCACAGTCGAGTCAAGTAGACATGAGAAATTAACCATCATCACAGTGACTGAGGTTGATTGTCCATTTCATCCTCACAAGCACCCGGATTCCAGCAGTCATTGTCTCCTGGGATCTGGGCACCGGACCATGCCGTGCCAAGTTTGGCTGGCAGCAAGGAACGCCCAGTGCAGAAGTCTGGATCCCACTCCCACCCTGGGCCAGGAAATGAACTATATGTTGGATGATGGAGCAGAAAGCTGGGAGGAGCCTCAGTTCTGAGCCTGGGATCTCCATGCCACTATGCCAGACTTGGGTTGCCTACTTGCGGACTTCTTTTGAGCGAGAGGAAGAAGCTTCTATTATGTTTAAGTCATTGGGTTTGGGGGGCTTCTCTGTTATACGCAGCTGTTACATGAGCCCAATTCTATGTAATACAAAAACCAAAGAAAATGAAACTCACTTAAGAAAAGATGATAAACAAAGGACTAAACAAGGAAGCATTTTTTTAATAAAGCATAATTCAAGATGACGGAAATAAGACTACAGAGATTTTTTTTTTACCATAAATATAAATTAGTTTAAAAATCCTTCTAAAAGACTCTCAGACTGGGTCAAAACCATTTCAATCATATTTTTTCAGGGAAGGTATATCAGCAACAATTTTCAGAAAGGTTAGGGTGTTAATAACAAACAAAGTAAAATTCAAGCCAGAAAACAGTCAACAATTAAAATGTTGTTTAATATTGCCACTATCTTAAAAACATTCACAAACTTTTATGCACTGAATAACATACACACACACACACACACACACACACACGCACACACACAGGCACACACATGCCCATTGTTACCACTTAGAAGAGTGCCAGGCCCAGATGGTTTCACAGATGATTTCTTTCAAAGCTGCAAGAAAGTAGCAACTTCACTACCTCAAAATTTGTTTCAGTAGCTAGAAAAAGACATATGCTACCAAAACATTTTACACAGCCAAACTGATCCTGAAAACAAAACCTACTATGAATATTGTTGCAAAACTAAATAAAATACTAGCAAAATTAATCAGGAAATAAATTAAAATAATACTACAACAATGCTGCTAATTAAAGT
The DNA here is from genome assembly GCF_008692025.1 of Phocoena sinus. NCBI lineage: Eukaryota > Metazoa > Chordata > Mammalia > Artiodactyla > Phocoenidae > Phocoena > Phocoena sinus. The sequence goes on from NC_045775.1 coordinate 75,681,482, forward strand.
TTACTACAAGAATGCAGGGATTGGGACTTCCCTGGTGGCGCAGTGGTTAAGAGTCCGCCTGCCGATGCAGGGGATACGGGTTCGAGCCCTGGTCCGGGAAGACCCCACATGCCGCGGAGCAGCTAAGCCCGTGCGCCACAGCTACTGAGCCTGCGCTCTAGAGCCGGTGCTCTACAGCAAGAGAAGCCACTGCAATGAGGGGCCCGCACACCGCAAAAAAGAGTAGCCCCCACTCTGGCAACTAGAGAAAGCCCACGTGCAGCCACGAAGACCCAACGCAGCCAAAAGTAAATAAATTAATTAATTTTTTTTGAAAAAAGAATGCAAGGATATTTCAATATCAGAAAATTTACTGGTCATATTTCAGCACATTCATTGGGAAAAGGAATATATATATATATATATATATATGTTTATCTTGATATGAGCCACAAAGTTTGCTTTTTTTTTTTTATTTCAGCTATATCTGATTTTGTAAGTTCTTGGTAAATTAATCATAGATGAGTTCTTTCTTAACAGGACTAGAAATATCTGGTTCATACTAATTAGCCAACTTTTTTTTTTTTTTTTTTTTTTTAGCCAACATTATTTAATGGTGAAACATTAGAGTAATTTCCTTTAAAATCAGGAAAGATATCAGGTTGTGAATTAGCCTCACTGTGCTTTAACATCGCTCTGGAAGTCTTAACTATCACCATAAGAAATAAGAGGCATTATTATGGAAAGGAAAAGAGAAAAATGTCATTATTACAAATAATTATCCCAATTAAGATTCAGCAAATAAATGTTAGAATTATTCAGAGAGTTTGGTTAGATTATTTAAATCACAAAATAACCATAAATCAACTGCAGCTATAATCAGTTAGAATATATAAAGAAAAAATGCCATTCATAAAGTTAAAAAAAAGACCTAGCAGATTATATTTTCAATAAACTCTGGCAGACTGTATTTTTTTAAATTCTCAGCAACAGTAAATCCCATCCCACATGCTCTTCCTCAGTGTGTCCTGGCCACTCCCCTATAAGAGACAGAGTCCAGGTCCCTGGCCCTTGAATCCAGGTTGGCCTTGTGACTTGCTTGGAACAGAGAGAATTCAGCTGACTTCTGAGGCTAGGCCAGAAAAGGTCAGGCCTGGTTCCCCCTGGATGCCTGCCCCCATCCATATGCCAGGTAAGAAGTCCTATCCTCTGAGGCCACCAGGTTGGAGGGGTCACTCTTAGCACTCCAGCCCACAGGCTCCCACAGTCCCAGTTGAGCCCAGCCTTCCAGTGTCCCCATCAAGGGGCCAGATGTGTGATGACTCCGCTTTGGAACTTCTAGACTACCCCACTTGCTAGCTGAGTACCATGAAGTGACCTCAACTGATGCCACAAGGAGCAGAATTGCCCAGTTGAACCTGCTCAGACTCCTGACCCACAGAATGCAAAATGGTGCAGCCACCGTGGAAAACAGTTTGGGGATTTCTCCAAAAGTTAAACATAGAACTATCATCAGACCCGGCAATTCCACTCCTAGGTACATATCCAAAAGAACTGAAAGCAGAACTTGAACAGATGTTTGCACACTCAAGATCGTAGCAGCCTTATTCACAATAGCCAAAAAGTGGAAACAACGCTAGGGTTTTTCATCAACAGTTGAACGCTAGGGTCCATCAACAGATGAACGGATAAATAAAATACGGTATATATGAACTTTGGAATATTATTCAGCCATAAAAAGGAATTAAATTTTGATACATGTTTCAACATGGATGGACCTTGAAAACTTTATGCTTAGTGAAATGAACCAGACACAGAAGGACAAGTATTGTATGATTCCACTTATATGAGGGACCTAGAATAGGCAAATTCATAGAAACAGGAAGTAGAATAGAAGTTACCAGGGGCTAGGGGAAGGGAGGAGTGGGGAGTTATTCTTTTTTTTGGGGGGGGGGAGTTATTCTTGATGGGTACAGAGTTTTGTTGGAGATGATGAAAACGTTTTAGGTATAGATAGCGGTGATGGTTACAAAATACTTTGAACGTATTTAAGGCCACTCACTTGTACACTTTAAAATAGGAAATTCTATGTTGGGTATACTTAATCACAATCAAAAAAAAAATTTCCCTGATCCACAGAATACACGTGATACAGCAAAATAGCTGTTTTAAGCCACTAATTTTGGAGTCATTTGTTAAGCAGAAGGAAACCAGAACACAACACGTTTAGGAATAAATTTAGCAAGAGATGTACAGAACACTACCAAAAGTCTACTGGTGGAAACTGAGCACGATTTGCATGGGATGGGAGATAAATTAGTCAGAGTTCTCTAGTCAGGGTTTCTAGACAAACAGGAGGTCCTGCCACTTCCTCCCTAGTCTCTTCCTTTGGGGTCAATCCACATCATCCATCTCTCCCTCACTGGGGCAGCCTAAAGTACGTTAAACCCAACAGAGTTTGCTTCCCACCAGCACTGCTCACCAATGTACGTGTCACGCAGGACATGATTTGTACCAAGAGACGTTTGCCCCACTCTAATCTTTATCAAACTCATAAATAAAATAAACACTTATAATAATACCCTCATGTAAATGTAATAAAGACATCTCTAGACAATGTTGCTCTTTTTATTAAGCTGCAAAAGGGTATCCTTACAAAGCAAGTCTGTAGGTACCTCCCTCATTCCCACGCCACAGATCACCCTCTTCCAAACACATTGCTGCCTAGCCCCTTCTTTTCAGAAATTCTAGAGGCCTTACAAACTACTGACACAAGGCAGATGAATGGCCCTTTAGCCAAGGCTGTGCCATCGCTTCTGCCCAGCTTACCTGGAGGTACCTACCGGCTGTTGGAGGCCCTCACATGGTTGTGTCCCCCTCTTCTGCCCACAGGCTCAGGGTGCAGAGGGGGTCTTTCCAGAACCTCTCGGTCACACTCGGGGTGGGGCGGGGGGCGCAGGGCCTGTCTGCCTGGCCCACCCAGATGCCAGGCTTAGTCCTCGGCCTCCTCAAGCCTGGATGCCACGGGCGCATTCAGGGCAGGTCTAGGCAAGTGGGATGCGCAGGGCTGTTATTTTCAACTCAAGCGTCATGAGAGAGTCTGATGACTTGGGCAGCAATTTCTTGAGTCAACACCGTCCATCATGTGGGAAGGAATTGAGCCTGAGGGTGTTCAGAATCAGCCATGGGGCAGGATGGAGTGGAAGGCACCCCCCAAGGCCGGCCTCTACTGGGCTCAGGGCTCCGTGGCCACGTAGAGCAAGAAGCGGCTTGAGATCCAAAAGCGCCAAACAAACGCGTGCGTAAACCTGCACCCTCCCGCCCCACCCCACCCCACCCCACCCCACCCCAACCCTGACCCCCGGTCCTCGTCCACAGGTGAACGCGGAGCCCCCGCGGGGCGAACGAGCGCCATCTGGCGGCCCGCCGTGGAGGCTTCCACAGAGACAGTGACCCCAGTCACTTATGTCACACTGAGTAACCTGCTCCGTGCCCGGCAGCGGCGTTGCACAACTCATGGGATACCCGGGGGCGCCATTCTCAGAGAAGCCAAAGTAAAGTTGCCCCTTGGAATGAAGCGCCGCTGTGGTCCTGTCTCAGCCTGTGAGGGACCCACAAGCTAGTGGAGGAGAGAGCACGCTTGAGCTGGACCGCGAATGTGGTGAGGAAAGGGAGAAAGGGCCTTGCGGACAAAGGGCGTGTGCCCAGCGCAAAGGCTGTGAAGGGTCTCGGCATGCTGGGTCTGGCTAGAGCCTAAGTGCATGGAATTTGGATGGAAAAAGAGGGTAGGAATAGCTGTGAAGCTTCCCCAGGGCCATTCTGGGGAGTTAAGGCTTTATCCTGAGCCACACATTTTTTTAAAAAATAAATTTATTTATTTATTTTATTTATTTTTGGCTGCGTTGGGTCTTCGTTGCTGCGCACGGGCTCTCTCTAGCTGCGGCAAGCGGGAGCTACTCTTCGTTGCGGTGCGCAGGCCTCTCATTGCAGTGGCTTCTCTTGTTGCGGAGCACGGTCTCTAGGCGCGCGGGCTTCAGTAGTTGCGGCACGCGGGCTCAGTATTTGTGGCTCGTGGGCTCTAGAGCGCAGGCTCAGTAGTTGTGGCGCACGGGCATAGTTGCTCCGCGGCATGTGAGATCTTCCCAGACCAGGGCTCGAACCCGTGTCGCCTACATTGGCAGGCAGATTCTCCACAACTGCACCACCAGGGAAGCCCATTCCCCAGACATTTTAAATGTAAGAAGCTTGCAGATGTGCATTGCTAGGCCAGCACAGTGTTTTAAGAAAATTTAAGTTGGCATGGCTTCAAGAGGAGCTCGTGCTCTCAACCAGACCCCACCAAGCCCTGTAGTCTGCAAACATGCCCAGCCTCACCCCTATGCATCACTTCCCCAGCCCTGAAGCACATGAGTTTATGACCGTGCAAGGTCATGGGGTGTTGGCTCTGGACACCACACGTAGGAACTGGCAGAGGAAAGAGGGGGTGCCATCAGACTCCATTCCCTCTCACTGGATGATTGGGGGTGAAGTGCCCCCCCAATTATCATCACGATATGAGGTGCCCAGGCTTCCAAGGAAAGGCTGTGCCCTGGTCCCTACCAGGCCCTGGACACAGAGTACTTACTTCAGGGTCAGCTTTCCTGTCCTTGCTTAGATCAACAGTGTCTGGGCTGCCCCTATTTCGAGGATTGCCCCTTCCTCCCTGGCCCAGGACTCCCCATTCTCTGTGACTCTGTCCTCTCCCAGGAGAGCACTGGATGTGTTAGACGGAGAGCAGACTTCTCTCATGCAGGGTTGGAGGGACACGAAGGAACTCAAACCACCAGCCTGCAGGCAGCCACAAGCAGGTTCCAGGTACACCAGGGCACAGGTGATGGCTGTTGAGCCAAAGACCTTAGAAGGGAGAACGAGCGCCATCTTGTGTCCATTTCTGGAGTGGCAGCAGAGAACTGGGACACGTTTCTATATTTTGTTCCAACTCTGTTCCAGGTCTCGAGCAAAGCAGAAAAAATACAGAGAGTAATGTAGTATCTAAAGTCCACAGCAGACCAGAAACAACAAATGTAAAACATTCCCTCTTCTCTGACCACAGCTGCCCTCCTCCATGTTCCCCAGACAGTTCACACTGGGAGGGTTGAGGATGGAGGATCCTTTATGAGTTTTTGACCTCAGAAAGCTTCCTCCTGCTTTGATCCAACTTCGGAGTTAAGTTTGGGCTCTCAGGAGGTCCCCTATTTTCTTGGGGGCTTCCCTACAGATCCCTGCACTCTACCAACTCTTGTTCAGCACTCTATAGCTTGTTTACCTTTAAGCTTGAGAAGCATTTAGGAGAAGTAGAAGGAGATGCAACTTTCCTAGAGGAGGCCTTCAGAGGACCCTTAAAAGAGGGTGTTAGTGCAGCCACCAGGGCCTCAGCCGGGTCTCTGGTGGGTTTTTTTCCTCCTTTCCAAAGCTGCTTTTCCACCCATACTCACACACTTGTGTTGGGCACCTCTCAACACAAGCCCTATCTGAGTGGGTAGAGTCCCAAACCCAGACACATGGGCCCTTATTATCACCTTTACTGCTGAGCACCACTCGGAGACAGACAGGAGAGCAGGTCTGAAGGCATTTTGAAGAAAGCAGGTCTGGGACCAATGACCCCTCCCCAAACTGTCTGTAAGAGGAGAAGATGCCCCAGAGCTTAGATATTTTCTTAATTAAGGATTATAGACCTTGAAGATGGCGGAAGAGTAAGACGCGGAGATCGCCTTCCTCCCCACGGATACACCAGAAATACATCCACACGTGGAACAACTCCTACAGAACTCCTACTGAAGGCTGGAAGAAGATCTCAGACCTCCCAAAAGGCAAGAAACTCCCCACGTAACTGGGTAGGGCAAAAGAAAAAACAGAGACAAAAGAATAAGGACGGCACCTGCACCAGTGGGAGGGAGCTGTGAAGGAGGAAGTTTCCACACACTAGGAAGCCCCTCCGCGGGCGGAGACTGCGGGAGGCGGAGGGGGGAGTTTCGGGACCGCGGAGTAGTGCACAGCGACGGGTGTGGAGGGCAAAGCGGGGAGATTCCTGCACAGACGATCGGTGCCGACCGGCACTCACCAACCCGAGAGGCTTGCTGCTCACCCACCGGGGCGGGCAGGGCTGCGAGCTGAGGCTCGGGTTTTGGTTTTGGACGGAGCTCAGGGAGAGGACTGGGGTTGGCGGCTTGAACATAGCCTGAAGGGGTTAGTGCACCACGACTAGCCGGGAGGGAGTTCGGGGAAAAGCCTGCACCGGCCGAAGAGGCAAGAGACTTTTTCTTCCCTCTTTGTTTCCTGGTGCGCGAGGAGAGGGGTTTAAGAGCGCTGCTTAAAGGAACTCCAGAGACGGGCGCGAGCCGCGGCTAAAAGCGCGAACCCCAGAGACGGGCGCGAGCCCCCGAGACGGGCGCGAGCCGCGGCTGAAAGCGCAAACCCCAGAGACGGGCGCGAGCCGCGGCTAAAACCGCGGACCCCAGAGACGGGCGGGAGACGCTAAGGCTGCTGCTGCCGCCACCAAGGGGCCTGTGTGCGAGCACAGGTCACTCTCCACACCCCTCTTCCTCGGAGCCTGTGCAGCCCGCCACTGCCAGGTTCCCGGGATCCAGGGACAACTTCCCCGGGAGTACGCACGGCGGGTCTCAGGCTGGTGCAACATCACGCCGGCTTCTGCCGCAACGTCACGCTGCCTCTGCAGCCGCAGGCCCGCCCCGCACGTAGTGCCCCTCCTACCCCCATCCCCCAACCCCCGGCCTGAGTGAGCCGGAGGCCCCGAATCAGCGGCTCCTTTAACCCCGTCCTGTCTGAGCGAAAAAACAGACGCCCTCCAGCGACCTACACGCAGAGGCAGGGCCAAATCCAAAGCTGAGCTCCTGTGAGCTGTGAGAACAAAGAAGAGAAAGGGAAATCTCTCCCAGCAGCCACAGAAGCAGCGGATTAAAGCTCCACAATCAACTTGATATACCCTGCATCTGTGGAATACCTGAATAGACAAGGAATGATCCCAAATTGAAGAGGTGGAATTTAGGAGCGAGATCTATGATTTTTTTTCCCTTTTCCTCTTTTTGTGAATGTGTACGTGTATGCTTCTGTGTGAGATCCTGTCTGTATACTCTTGCTTCCACCATTGTCCTAGGGCTCTATCCGTCCATGACTTTTTTTTAAAAATTCTTTTTCTTAATAATTAAGTTTAATTGTAATAACTTTATTATACTTTACCTTCGTTCTTTCTTTCTTTCCTTCCTTCCTTCCCTCCTTTAGACAACGAATCACCCCAAATTGAGGAGGTGGTCTCAGGGAGCAGGATTTATGATTTTTCCCCCTTTACCTCTTTTTGTGAAGGTGTATGTGTATGCTTCTGTGTAAGATTTTCTCTGTATAGCTTTGCTTCCAACATTTGTCCTAAGGTTCTATCCGTCCCTTTTTTTTTTTTTTTTCTAAATATTTTTTAATTCAATAACTATATTATACTTTATTTTATTTTTACTGTATCATCTTTCTTTCTGTCTTTTTTCCTTCTTTCCCTCCTTCCTTCCTTCCTCCCTCCCTCCCTCCCTCCCTCCTTTCTTTCCTTCTTTGCTTCTTTCTTCCTTCCTTCCTTTCCTCCTTTCCTTCTTTCTTTACTCATACTTCTACTAATTCTCCCTACTTTTTCTCCCTTTTATTCTGAGCTGTGTGGATGAAAGGCTCTTGGTGCTCCAGCCAGGAGTCAGGGCTCTGCCTCTGAGGTAGGAGAGCCAACTTCAGGACACTGGTCAACAAGAGACCTCCCAGCTCCACATAATATTAAACGGTGGAAATATCCCAGAGACCTCCATCTTAACACCAGCACCCAGCTTCACTCAACGACCAGCAAGCCACAGTGCTGGACAACCTATGCCAAACAACTAGCAAAACAGGAACACAACCCCACCCATTAGCAGAGAGGCTGCCTAAAATCATAATAAGGCCACAGACACCCCAAAACACACCACCAGACGTGAACCTGCCCACTAGAGAGACAAGATCCAGCCTCATCCAGCACAACACAGGCACTAGTCCCCTCCACCAGGAAGCCTACACAACCCACTGAAACAACCTTAGCCACTGGAGACAGACATCAAAAACAACGGGAACTACGAAAGTGCAGCCTGCAAAAAGGAGACCCCAAACACAGTAAGATAAGCAAAATGAGAAGACAGAAAAACACACAGCAGATGAAGGAGCAAGATAAAAACCCACCAGACCTAACAAATGAAGAGGAAATAGGCAATCTACCTGAAAAAGAATTCAGAATAATGATAGTAAGGATGATCCGAAATCTTGGAAGTAGAATGGACAAAATGCAAGAAACAGTTAACAAGGACCTACAAGAACTAAAGATGAAACAAGCAACGATGAACAATGCAATAAATGAAATTAAAATCACTCTAGATAGGATCCATAGCAGAATAACTGAGGCAGAAGAACGGATAAGTGACCTGGAAGATAAAGTAGTGGAAATAACTACTGCAGAGCAGAATAAAGAAAAAAGAATGAAAAGAACTGAGGACAGTCTCAGAGACCTCTGGGACAACATGAAACGCACCAACATTCGAATTATAGGGGTTCCAGAAGAAGAAGAAAGAAAGAAAGGGACTGAGAAAATATTTGAAGAGATTATAGTTGATAACTTCCCTAATATGGGAAAGGAAATAGTTAATCAAGTCCAGGAAGCACAGAGGGTCCCATACAGGATAAATACAAGGAGAAACACGCCAAGACACATATTAATCAAACTGTCAAAAATTAAATACAAAGAAAGCATATTAAAAGCAGCAAGGGAAAAACAACAAATAACACACAAGGGAATCCCCATAAGGTTAACAGCTGATCTCTCAGCAGAAACCCTACAAGCCAGAAGGGAGTGGCAGGACATACTGAAAGTGCTGAAGGAGAATAGCCTGCAACCAAGACTACTCTACCCAGCAAGGATCTCATTCACATTTGATGGAGAAATTAAAACCTTTACAGACAAGCAAAAGCTGAGAGAGTTCAGCACCACCAAACCAGCTTTACAACAAATGCTAAAGGAACTTCTCTAGACACGAAACACAAGAGAAGGAAATGACCTATAGTAGCGAACCCAAAACAATATATAAAATGGAAATAGGAACATACATATCGATAATTACCTTAAATGTAAATGGACTAAATGCTCCCACCAAAAGACACAGATTGGCTGAATGGATACAAAAACAAGACCCTTATATATGCTGTCTACAAGAGACCCACTTCAGAACTAGAGACACATACAGACTGAAAGTAAGGGGATGGAAAAAGATATTCCATGCAAATGGAAACCAAAAGAAAGCTGGAGTAGCAATTCTCATATCAGACAAAATAGACTTTAAAATAAGGACTATTAAAAGGGACAAAGAAGGACACTACATAATGATCAAGGGATCGATCCAAGAAGAAGATATAACAATTGTAAATATTTATGCACCCAACATAGGAGCACCTCAATACATAAGGCAAATACTAACAACCATAAAAGGGGAGATCAACAGTAACACATTCATAGTAGGGGACTTTAACACCCCACTTTCACCCATGGACAGATCATCCAAAATGAAAATAAATAAGGAAACACAAGCTTTAAATGATACATTAAACAAGATGGACTTAATTGATATTTATAGGACACTCCATCCAAAAACAACAGAATACACATTTTTCTCAAGTGCTCATGGAACATTCTCCAGGATAGATCATATCTTGGGTCACAAATCAAGCCTTGGTAAATTTAAGAAAACTGAAATTGTATCAAGTATCTTTTCCGACCACAACGCCATGAGACTAGATATCAATTACAGGAAAAGATCTTTAAAAAATACAAACACATGGAGGCTAAACAATACACTACTTAATAATGAAGTGATCACTGAAGAAATCAAAGAGGAAATAAAAAAATACCTAGAAACAAATGACAATGGAGACACAACGACCCAAAACCTATGGGATGCAGCAAAAGCAGTTCTAAGGGGGAAGTTTATAGCAATACAAGCCCACCTTAAGAAGCAGGAAACATCTCGAATAAACAACCTAACCTTGCACCTCAAGCAATTAGAGAAAGAAGAACAAAAAAACCCCAAAGCTAGCAGAAGGAAAGAAATCATAAAAATCAGATCAGAAATAAATGAAAAAGAAATGAAGGAAACAATAGCAAAGATCAATAAAACTAAAAGCTGGTTCTTTGAGAAGATAAACAAAATAGATAAACCACTAGCCAGACTCATCAAGAAAAAAAGGGAGAAGACTCAAATCAATAGAATTAGAAATGAAAAAGGAGAAGTAACAACTGACACTGCAGAAATAAAAAAAATCATGAGAGATTACTACAAGCAACTCTATGCCAATAAAATGGACAATCTGGAAGAAATGGACAAATCCTTAGAAATGCACAACCTGCCAAGACTGAATCAGGAAGAAATAGAAAATATGAACAGACCAATCACAAGCACTGAAATTGAAACTGTGATTAAAAACCTTCCAACAAACAAAATCCCAGGACCAGATGGCTTCACAGGTGAATTCTATCAAACGTTTAGAGAAGAGCTAACACCTATCCTTCTCAAACTCTTCCAAAATATAGCAGAGGGAGGAACACTCCCAAATTCCTTCTACGAAGCCACCATCACCTTGATACCAAAACCAGACAAGGATGTCACAAAGAAAGAAAACTACAGGCCAATATCACTGATGAACATAGATGCAAAAATCCTCAACAAAATACTAGCAAACAGAATCCAACAGCACATTAAAAGGATCATACACCATGATCAAGTGGGGTTTATTCCAGGAATGCAAGGATTCTTCAATATACGCAAATCTATCAATGTGATAAACCATATTAACAAATTGAAGGAGAAAAACCATATGATCATCTCAATAGATGCAGAGAAAGCTTTCGACAAAATTCAACACCCATTTATGATAAAAACCCTCCAGAAACTAGGCATAGAGGGAACTTTCCTAAACATAATAAAAGCCATATATGACAAGCCCACAGCAAACATCATCCTCAATGGTGAAAAACTGAAAGCATTTCCACTAAGATCAGGAACAAGACAAGGTTGCCCACTCTCACCACTCTTATTCAACATAGTTTTGGAAGTTTTAGCCACAGCAATCAGAGAAGAAAAGGAAATAAAAGGAATCCAAATCGGAAAAGAAGAAGTAAAGCTGTCACTGTTTGCAGATGACATGATACTATACATAGAGAATCCTAAAGATGCTACCAGAAAACTACTAGAGCTAATCAATGAATTTGGTAAAGTAGCAGGATACAAAATTAATGCACAGAAATCTCTGGCATTCCTATATACTAATGATGAAAAATCTGAAAGTGAAATCAAGAAAACACTCCCATTTACCATTGTAACAAAAAGAATAAAATATCTAGGAATAAACCTACCTAAGGATACGAAAGACCTGTATGCAGAAAATTATAAGACACTGATGAAAGAAATTAAAGATGATACAAATAGATGGAGAGATATACCATGTTCTTGGATGGGAAGAATCAACATTGTGAAAATGACTCTACCACCCAAAGCAATCTACAGATTCAATGCAATCCCTATCAAACTACCACTGGCATTTTTCACAGAACTAGAACAAAAAATTTCGCAATTTGTATGGAAACACAAAAGACCCCGAATAGCCAAAGCAATCTTGAGAACGAAAAAAGGAGCTGGAGGAATAAGGCTCCCTGACTTCAGACTATATTACAAAGCAACAGTAATCAAGACAGTATGGTACTGGCACAAAAACAGACAGATAGATCAGTGGAACAGGATAGAAAGCCCAGAGATAAACCCACGCACATATGGACACCTTATCTTTGATAAAGGAGGCAGGAATGTACAGTGGAGAAAGGACAGCCTCTTCAATAAATGGTGCTGGGAAAACTGGACAGGTACATGTAAAAGTATGAGATTAGATCACTCCCTAACACCATACACAAAAATAAGCTCAAAATGGATTAAAGACCTAAATGTAAGGCCAGAAACTATCAAACTCTTAGAAGAAAACATAGGAAGAACACTCTATGACATAAATCACAGCAAGATCCTTTCTGACCCACCTCCTAGAGTAATGGAAATAAAAACAAAAATAAACAAATGGGACCTAATGAAACTTCAAAGCTTTTGCACAGCAAAGGAAACCATAACCAAGACCAAAAGACAACCCTCAGAATGGGAGAAAACATTTGCAGATGAAGCAACTGACAAAGGATTAATCTCCAAAATTTACAAGCAGCTCATGCAGCTCAATAACAAAAAAACAAACAACCCCATCCAAAAATGGGCAGAAGACCTAAATAGACATTTCTCCAAAGAAGATATACAGAATGCCAACAAACACATGAAAGAATGCTCAACATCATTAATCATTAGAGAAATGCAAATCAAAACTACAATGAGATATCATCTCACACCAGTCAGAATGGCCATCATCAAAAAATCTAGAAACAATAAATGCTGGAGAGGGTGTGGAGAAAAGGGGACACTCTTGCACTGCTGGTGGGAATGTGAATTGGTTCAGCCACTGTGGAGAACAGTATGGAGGTTCCTTAAAAAACTACAAATAGAATTACCATATGACCCAGCAATCCCACTACTTGGCATATACCCTGAGAAAACCAAAATTCAAAAAGAGTCAGGTACCAAAATGTTCATTGCAGCTCTATTTACAATAGCCAGGACGTGGAAACAACCTAAGCGCCCATCATCGGATGAATGGATAAAGAAGATGTGGCACATATACACAATGGAATATTACTCAGCCTTAAAAAGAAATGAAATTGAGCTATTTGTAATGAGATGGATAGACCTAGAGTCTGTCATACAGAGTGAAGTAAGTCAGAAAGAAAAAGACAAATACCGTATGCTAACACATATATATGGAATTTAAGGGAAAAAAATGTCATGAAGAACCTAGGGGTAAGATAGGAATAAAGACGCAGACCTACTGGAGAACGGACTTGAGGGTATGGGGAGGGGGAGGGGTGAGTTTTGACAGGGCGAGAGAGAGTCATGGACATATACACACTAACAAACGTAGTAAGGTAGATAGTTGGAGGGAAGCAGCCGCAAGGCACAGGGATATTAGCTCGGTGCTTTGTGACAGCCTGGAAGGGTGGGATGGGGAGAGTGGGAGGGAGGGAGACGCAAGAGGGAAGACATATGGGAACATATGTATATGTATAGCTGATTCACTTTGTTATAAAGCAGAAACTAACACACCATTGTAAAGCAATTATACCCCAATAAAGATGTTTAAAAAAAAAAAAAAGGATTATAAGTTTGCATGGAATATTTCTGTTTGATGATCCTTGCAATTCTCTCCCTGGACAATGTTTTTTCTTCTTCTCCTTTTCTTATTTTGTTGCACTGTTAATTTTTTTTTTTTTTTTTTTTTTTTTTTTTTTTTTGGTACGCGGGCCCTCACTATTGTGGCCTCTCCCGTTGCGGAGCACAGGCTCCGGACGCGCAGGCTCAGCGGCCATGGCTCACGGGCCCAGCCGCTCCGCGGCATGTGGGATCTTCCCGGACCGGGGCACGAACCCGCGTCCCCTGCATCGGCAGGCGGACTCTCAACCACTGCTCCACCAGGGAAGTCCTGTACTGTTAATACTCTTAAGGTCACCTTAAATCTATTCTGGCATAAGGGGGGTGGTATACACATATAGGTATGTGTACTCAGAGGCTGGCAAATAAGAGGTCTTTTGAATTCATGAGTGAGTGATTCATGAGGCAATGTAATACCCAGGTTGGAACAGGAGGGGGCGTAGGTGAGCACGAGAGTTGTGTTCAGGTCACAGAAGGGGACAAACAGAAGCAAGAGACAGTCAGAAAATGAAGCAGGTGTTGGTGTCCAAAGGCTGCTTCAGCCAGCAGCTCATGGCAAAATGGACAAGCATCACTAACGCACCAGTGGAAGCAGGGAACTGAGTCAGTCAAGAATACAGATTTCTGGGCTTCCCTGGTGGCGCAGTGGTTGAGAGTCTGCCTACCGATGTAGGGGACACGGGTTCGCGCCCCGGCCTGGGAAGATTCCACATACCGCGGATAGGCTGGGCCCGTGAGCCATGGCCGCTGAGCCTGCGCGTCCGGAGCCTGTGCTCCACAACGGGAGAGGCCACAACAGTGAGAGGCCCACACACCGCAAAAAAAAAAAGAATACAGATTTCCCCCCGCCCACCCCAAGGTGGCACAAATGCTATAAAAAATAAAAACATGCTAGACTGGTCCAAAGTCCAAGGGCAAGCAAATCTTCAACTCACACATATTTTTTATAAACCCCTAAAACCACAAGCAATTGCCAGGTATAATAATAGTGATTCCTGAGTAAACATTTTCATAAATATTTTTTTGTATAGAAAACATTTCTTTAATTAAATTAATTCTTTAATTTTTTTAAAGAAAATGCTTCAGCCATCAAATTTGTCAGCAAAATGAAACAAGGACACTACATACTAAAATGCCAAAGTTACATGAGAAAAAACAACCAACAAGCCAGAAAAACCTGATTTTTTTTTTTTTTTTTTTTAGGGCTGCATTCTGATATATGTGGGGATGGACTGATGTCGGCATTTGCTTTAAACTTCTTCAATAGAGACTAAAAGAAGAAAAATGAAAAGGAGAGAACAGGTAGACAAAACAAATGTGGGGAAATGTTCATATGTGTTGAATCTGAGCAATGGGTACATGGGGATTCTTTTTCTATTCTCTGTACTTTTGAATATGTTTGAATGTGTTCATGAAAAAATATGAAGACTTCCAGTTTCAGCTAGAACATGTAAACAGTTTGGAAATTGTCATCCGCTTCCTCACAACAAGAAGAAAGTGAAAACTAACAACTTTTCTTAGATCCATCAAAAAGTTGAAGAGGTAGGGCAAATCTCCATGATGAAAAATGGAGAGAAAGGGGAGTAGAGATCCTCAAAGCCAAGCAGACATTGCTGGAGCCAGAAACTGGTAGGGAATTTAACAGCTATTTTGACGAATGCCTGGAGGCTAAGTGTGGACTAGATTGAGAGTGAGAAACCCCTGGGCGTCCAGTCTTAGGGGCTCCACATTTTCATGAGTTTTGGACACCAGGAACCCCATCTGGTTCTCACTGTAAAGATCCAAGAAAAATCTCCTGATGTTTCAGGTAGGGAGAGGGGAAATGTAACCATTGTGAAATATGCCCAAGTCATTCTCCATTACAGATGTCTGCCCACTAAGGGCAACTACTCTACCAGAGCCTTATCCGACTTGGGGGTGGGGATGGGGGCAGCATTAGGCAACTCCAGCCCCCTCTAGCCTTCCTGTCTCAAGTCAGGTGAAGGAATAAAAGTCAAGGAAGTGCTTCTGAAAGTCACAGCTCAGGGACTCAGGGACTCAGGCCCTCCCCTCCCCCACCCCCCAAAAGAACAGAGATGTAATCAAAAGATTATAGAATCCAATACCTTACTACCACTTCAGCAGGACTCCTGTATAATAACAGTGGATTACCACTGAGATAGCTGCAATATACAGGCTGTATTTAAGAAGGAGTTCTTGGAGATGGAAGCAACTTAAATGTCCATCAACAGATGAGTGAGTAAAGAAAATGAGGTATATACGTATGATGGAATATACCTATCCATTCTTTATGAAGAAGGAATCCCCGTCATACGCTACAACATGGATAAATCTTGATGATATCATGCTAAGTGAAATAAGCCCATCACAGAAAGACAAATAGTGCCTGATTCAACTTATACGAGGTATCTAAAGCAGTCAGGCTTACAGACACAGAAAGAAAATGGCGGTTGCCAGGGGCTGAGGGGAGTGAGAGGCAGGGAGTAGGTGTTCAGTGGATGTTGGATTTCATTCCAGATGGGGAGGTGCTGGGGATCAGCTGCATGGCAATCCGCCTGGGGTTGACGGTATTGTACCATATACTTGGAAATTGTTGAGAGGGTGAATTTTATGTTATGTGTTTTTTTGCCACAATTTTTTAAAAGATGCTCTCAGAAAACTAAAGACAACAATGAAGGGGAAAAAAATATGGTAACTAGAGGAAACTGAAGCCTCTGGCACCTACAGCTATAGTATGCACTAAACATGGCCCAGCTACGTCTAGCCAGATTAACATAAACCTTTCACATGAAAGCTTAATTATCTCAGTTTCTATCACCGATACATCATGTCTAGTTTTCAACAAAAACTATAAGGCATGCTAAAAGATTTTTTTTAATACAATTGAAGAAACAAAGAAAACATCAGATTCAGATATGACACAGATTTTGAAATTATCAGATAGGGAATTTAAAATAACTATGTGTAATATGGTAAGGGTTCGAATGGAAAAAGTAGACAACAGGCAGTCACAGATGGTTAATGAAGCATAGAGGTGGAAACTCTAGAAAGAATCAAAAGGAAAAGCTAGAAATAAAAAACACTGTAACAGGGAATTTCCCTGGCAGTCCACTGGTTAGGACTGGTGCTTTCACTGTCCTTTCACTGTCAAGGACACAGGTTCAATCCCTGGTCAGGGAACCAAGATCTCATAAACTGCGTGGCACAGCCGAAAACAGAACAAAACAAAACAAGTAACAGAAATGAAGAATGCCTTTGATGGGGGACTTCCCTGGTGGCGGACTGGTTAAGAATCCACCTGCCAATGCAGGGGACATGTGTTCGATCCCTCGTCCGCGAAGATCCCATATGCCGTGGAGCAGCTAAGCCCGTGCACCACAGCTACTGAAGCCCGTGCACAGCAACAAAGATGAAATGCAGTGAAAATTAAATTTTTAAAAAATGTTTAGGATGATAAATTAAAAAAAAGAATGCCTTTGATGGCCATATGAATAGATTGGACATGGCCAAATCAGTGAGCTTGAAGATATGTCAATAGAAACTTCACAAACTGAAATGTAAAGAAAGAAAGAAAAACAAGAACAGAATAGCCAAGTACTGTGGGACAATTTCAAAAGATACAACATATATGTAATGGGAACACCAGAAGAAGAGAGAACAGATTAGAGAAATAACTAAAATAATAATAACTGAGAATTTTTCAAAATTAATGACCGCTTAAAACCACAGATCCAGGAAGCTTTGAGAATACCAAACATAATAAATAAAAGGTCTACACCTGGTTATATATTCAAACTGCAAAACTAAAGGCAACAAGAAAATATTAAAAGAAGCCAAAGGAGAAAAACAGCTTACCTATAGAAGAATAAGGATAAGAATTACATCCAATTTCCCATCAGAAACCATGTAAACAAGAAGAGAATAGAGTGAAATATTTAGTGTTGGATGAAAAAAACACCTACCTAGATATCTGTATCCAAAAAAATTATTCCTCACAAGTGAAAGAGAAATAAAGACTTCCCAGACAAAACTTGAGTTTGTCATTCATAGACCTGCCCTTCATTTTAACAAAAAATGTTAAGTTGTTCAGAGAGAAGAAAAATGATAAAAATCAGAAAATCAGATCTACATAAAGAAGTGTTAGAAAGTAATGCAACATTGTAAATCAACTATACTCCAATAAAATTTTTTAATAAAATAAAATAAAGACGAAGTGTTAGAGAAGGAATAAATAAAGGTTTAAAAATCTTTTTTCTAACTCTTAATTGATCTAATTGATAACTGTTCAAAGTTATGATAGCAGCAATGTATTTGGCAATTATACCATCTGGGTAAATGAAATTAATGACAGCAATCTTACAAGGGACAAGTGGGAGGAATTGGGAATGCTCTATTACAAGGTACCTGCACTACTTGTGATACTCATGAAGTGGTATAATCTTATTTTAAAATACATCTAGTTCATTGGAAATGTATACAACAAACTCTAGGATAACTACTAAAAAAGAAATATACTTGATATGCTAAGAGGAGAAAAATAAAATTTAGAAAATACTCAACTAAAACCAGGAAAGGCAGGAAAGGCAGGGAAGATAAAAAAGAAATAAAGAAAAGCAGGAACTTGAACAGACACATATATTAGGATGTTCATAGCAGCATTATTCACAATAGCCAAAAGTGGAAACAACTTTTATCAAAACAATAAATGTCCATCCATCAACAGAAGAATGGATAAACAAAATACGGTATATCAATACAATGGATTATTATTCAGTCTTAAAAAGAAATGAAATTCTGGGCTTCCCTGGTGGCGCAGTGGTTGAGAGTCCGCCTGCCAATGCAGGGGACACAGGTTCGTGCCCCGGTCTGGGAAGATCCCACATGCCGCGGAGTGGCTAGGCCCGTGAGCCATGGCCGCTGAGCCTGCGCGTCCGGAGCCTGTGCTCCGCAACAGGAGAGGCCACGGCAGTGAGAGGCCCGCGTACCGCAAAAAAAAAAAAAAAAAAAAGTATGCTTTCAAACCATGGTGGAATCAAACTAGAAATCAGTAACAGAAAAATTGCTGGAAAATCCCCAAATATTTGGAGATTAAACAGCACACTTCTAAATAACACAAGTCAAAGAAGAAGTCACAAGAGAAATTTTTAAATATTTTGAACTAAATGAAAATGAAAATACAACTTAACAAAATTTGTGGGATGCAATGAAAGCGGTGCTTAAAGGGAAATTTATAGCATTGATTGCATATAATAGAAAAGAAGAAAGATCTAAGAATAAACAATCTAAGCTTCATATTATGAATCTAGAGAAAGAAGAGCAATAAGCCTAAAGCAAAGAGCCTAAAGCCTATAAGCCTAAAGCAAAGAGAAGAAAAGAAATAATAAAACTTAGAGCAGAAATCAATGAAACTGAAAACAGGAAATCAATAGAGAAAAATCAATGAGCCAAAAGCTGTTTCTTTGCAAAGACCAATAAATGGATAAACCTCTAGCCAGGCTAAGCAAGAAAAAAGAGAAAAGACACAGATCACTAATAATAGAAATAAAAGAGGGGTCATCACTACTGATCCCAAAGACACTGTAAGGAATATAATGAACAACTCTATACCCACAAATTTGATAACCTAGATGAAAATGGACCAGTTCCTTGAAAGACACAAACTACCAACATCCACACAAGGAGAAATAGATAATCCAAATAGGTTTACACCTATTAAAGAAACTGAATCAGTAATTAATAACGTCCCCAAAGGGCTTCCCTGGTGGCGCAGTGGCTGAGAATCTGCCTGCCAATGCAGGGGACACGGGTTCGAGCCCTGGTCTGGGAAGATCCCACATGCCGCCGAGCAACTGGGCCCGTGAGCCACAACTACTGAGCCTGTGCATCGGGAGCCTGTGCTCCGCAACAAGAGAGGTCGCGATAGTGAGAGGCCCGCGCACCGCGATGAAGAGTGGCCCCCACTTGCCACAACTAGAGAAAGTCCTTGCACAGAAACGAAGACCCAACACAGCCATAAATAAATAAATAAAGCAAACTGTCAACAAGTAAAAATAAACACTATAAAAATAAATAAATAAATAAATAACGTCCCCAAAAAGAAAGTACCAAACTGAGATAGTTTCATTGGTGAAGGCTTCCAAACATTTTTTGAAATAATATCTATTCTTTACAGTCTCTTCCAGAAAATAGAAGCAGAGAGGACACTTCTGATCTATGTTTTCTTAGACTTGGTATTTATCTATTTGTCATCCATTAGTCATAGGCAAAGTTATTTACATCTCCCCTTCAATCCAGAGCCCTTACCATTTATCTAACTCTCACAAATAAAGACAATATTTCTCCTGCCCTAAATCAATCCAAGGTCAAGTACCGGACACCTAGGAACAGCCCTGATGTCCCAAAGCCCACCAGAAGTATTCAAACTAGCCAGTCCTAAGCTGTTTCCCTTACCTGCTTTGCCTTTTCCATGGAAAACACAATAAAGGCTCTGCCCCAGACTTTCTTGCTCCCTCTGCCTCCTGACCAACCCTGGTGCTTCCTCACATGCCCCTGCCTGCAGTGGCATGCCCTTCTTCTCTTACGAAATGGAAGTAATAAATTATTCTTTCAAAAGTGGTTATCTTTGTGTCTGTCACCTTACCATACCTGGTTAAAACAAATCCTGAGAACACATTTTAGAACAACTTCCTAACTCATTGAATGACGCCAGGCTTACCCTATCACCAAAATCAGATAAAGATATTATAGGAAAGGACAACTACAGATCAATATCTCTCATGAACATAGATGCAATAATCCTCATCAAAACATTAGCAAATCTTGGGCTTCCCTGGTGGCACAGTGGTTGAGAGTCTGCCTGCCGATGCAGGGGACACGGGTTCGTGTCCCGGTCCAGGAAGATCCCACATGCTGCAGAGCGGCTGGGCCCGTGAGCTATGGCCACTGAGCCTGAGCGTCCGGAGCCTGTGCTCCGCAACGGAAGAGGCCACAACAGTGAAAGGCCCGCGTATGGCCAAAAAAAAAAAAAAATTAGAAAATCCAATCAAACAATCCTTAAAAAGAATTATACGCCGTGACTAAGTGGGATTTATTCCAGGTATGCAAGGCTGATTCAACATTCAAAATCAATTAATGTAATCTAACATATCAACAAGATAAAGAAGAAAAATCTTATGATCATATTGATGGGTGCAGAAAGTGCATTTGACAAAATCCAACAACGATTCATAATAAATGAACACCCAATCAGCAAACTAGGATTAGAGGGGAGCTTCCTCAAGTTGATAAAGAATATCTACAAAAACCTTACAGCTAACATCATACATAATGGTGAAAAACTAGATGCATTCCCCCTAAAATCAAAAACAAGGAAAAGATATCTGCTCTCATCAATCTTATTGAACAGAATACTGGAGGTCCTAGCTTGTGCAATAAAATAAGGACAAGAGGGGGAAGGGTATATGAATTGGGAAGGAAAAGATAAAACTATCTTCGCTTACAAATGACGTGAATGTTTAGGTGCCTAAAGAATCAATAACAACAAAAAATTCCTGGAACTAATAAGCATTATAGTAAGGTTTCAGGATAAAAGGTAAATATACAAAAGTCTATTACTTTCCTACATACTACCACGAACCATTGGAATTTGAAATTAAAAACACAATACTATTTACATTAGCAGCCCCAAAAGATAAATATTAATACTTAGGAATATGTCTAACAAAATATGCACAGTATCCATTTGAGGAAAACTATAAAACTCTAATTAAAGAAATCAAAGAAGATCTGAATAAATGGAGAGAGATGTTCATGGATAACATTTAATATTGTTAAAGTGTCAATTCTTCCCAAATTGATCTGTAGATTCAAGGCAATCCTAATCAAAATCCTAGCAAGTTGTTTTGTGGATATCTACAAGCTGATTCAGAAGTTTATATGGAAAGGCAAAAGGCTCAGCATAGTCAACACAATACTAAGGGGGAAAAAGAAAGTCAGAGGACTGACACTATCCGACTTCGAGACTTACTGTAAAGCTTCAATTATCAAGGCAGTGTGTGGTATTGGCAAAAGAACAGGCAAACAGATCAATGGAACAGAACTGAGAACCCAGAAATAAACCCTCACAAATATAGTCATCTGACAAAGGAGCAAAGCAGTTCAGTGGAGAAAAGACAGTCTTTTCAACAAACGGTACTAGAATTAATAGACATGCATATATAAAAATAATAATAATCTAGACACAGACCTTTCACAAAAATTAACTCAAAATGTATAATAGATCCAAAGGTAAAATGCAAAACGATAAAACTTCTAGAAAATAACGTAGGAGAAAACCTAGATGATCTTGGAAACAGTGATGACTTTCTAGATACAACACCAAAAGCACAACACATGAAAGGAATAAAATGATAAGTTGGACTTCATTAATGTTAAAATATTCTGCTCTGTGAAAGGCACTGTCAAGAGAATGAAAGATAAGCCACAGACTAGAAGAATATATTTGTAAAACACATATCTAATAAAGGACTTGTATTCAAATATACCAAAAATTTTTGAAAATCAACAGTAAGAAAAGAAACAACCTATTAGAAATTGGGCAAAAGAGCTAAACATACCGTATCAAAGAAGGTATACAGATGGCAAATAAATATATGAAAAGATGTTGAACATCATATGTCATTAGGGAACTTCAAATTTAAACAACACTGAGAGAGCATCACACATGTATGAGAATGGCTAAAAAAAAATTTAAATAAGAAATAAACCTGACAGGGCTTCCCTGGTGGCGCAGTGGTTGAGAGTCCGCCTGCCGATGCAGGGGACACGGGTTCGTGCCCTGGTCCGGGAAGATCCCACATGCCGTGGAGTGGCTGGGCCCGTGAGCCATGGCCGCTGAGCCTGCGCTTCCGGAGCCTGTGCTCCGCAATGGGAGAGGCCACAACAGTGAGAGGCCCGCATACCGCAAAAAAAAATAAATAAAAATAAAAGAAATAAACCTGACAATATCAAATGCTGGTGAGGATATGGAGCAACAGGAACTCTCACTGATTGCTGGTAAGAATGCAAAATGGTGCAGCCACATTGGAAAGCAGTTTGGCAGTTACTTATAAAACTAAACATAGTCTTACCAGGGAATTCAGCATTCACAGTCCTAGGTATTCACTCAGTTGAGCTGAGAACTTCTCTGTAGGCAAAAAGCTGCACATAAATGTTTATGGCAGTTTTATTTATAATTGCCAAAAACTTGGAAGCAATCAATGGAATATTATTAAGTGATAAAAAGAAATGAGCTATCAAGTCATGGAGGAATCTGAAATGCATATTACTAAATGAAAGAAGCCAATCTGAAAAGGCTGTATGATTCCAACTATCTGACATTCTGGAAAAGGCAAAACTGTTAGAGGTGGTAAAAAGATCAGTGGTTGCTGGGGGCTGGGAGATAGGGGATGAAAAGGTTAAGCACCGGAGTTTTTAGGGTGGTGAAACTATTCTATATGATGCTTTAAGGGTAGATACAAGACATTATGTATTTATCGAAACCCATAGAACTATAGACACAAAGAGCAAACCTTAATGTAAACTAGAGACTTTAGCTAATAATAATGTATCAAAAATATTGGCTCTTTAATTGTAGCAAATGCATCACACTAATGCAAGATGTTAGTAATAGGAGAAACTGTGTAGGAAGTTGGTCTTGTGGGAACTCTCTTTACTATCTGCTCACTTTTTTCTGTAAATATAAAACTGTTCTAAAATGATCTATTAATTTTATTTTTTTTAAATATTCATTTATTTATTTGGCTGGGCCGGGTCTTAGTTGCGGCACGCGAGATCTTCGTTGCCGGTGTTGCAGCATGCAGGATCTTTAGTTGCGGCATGTGAGCTCTTAGTTGTGGCATGCAGGATCTAGTTCCCTGACCAGGAATCAAACCTGGGCCCCCTGCATTGGGAGTGTGGAGTCTTAACCGCTGGACCACCAGGGAAGACCCTAATTTAAAAAAATATATGAAGCTTTTATTGATAGATAGCATTGCAATATAAGTGAGCACAAATGTTTTTGCCTGTGATTTCCTGCTACCGCATGATCCTCCCTATCTGGGCAGCTAGAACAAGAGCCTCCCCCTTCCACTGGTTAATGGCAGGGCTATTATAGAGGAATGAAGAAGAAAAGAGTCTGAGTCTTGGCTTTAAGCTTTCAAAACTCCAAAGATGATTTAGAAGACTATTCTATCCATTAGGTAAGGTTTTCCCATGAAGGAGGAGGGAAGAAATGTGCTGGAGTGAGAGAGAAGAGCTGAAGGGGAAGCAGGAGGGTGAAAAAGACCTGAGAAGCTCCACATCTCCATCCAGATAGCTTTAACAAAACATCATAGACTGAGTGGCTTGAACAACAAACACTATTTCTCATGCTTCTAGAAGCTGGGAAGTCCAAAATCAAGGTGCTGGCAGATTCCATGTCTGAGAGGGCCCTCTTCCTGGATTGCAGTTGGTAGTCTTCTCCTTATGTCCTCACATGGCCTCTTGGTGTGTGCACGAGAGGGAAAGATCTCATGTCTCCTTCTCTTTTATAAGGACACTAATCCCATCATGAGGGCCCCACCCTCATGACCTCATCAAACTCTAATTACCTCCCAACGACCCACATCCAAATACCATCACATGGGAGTTAGGGATTCAACATATGAATTTGAGGGGTACACAAGCGTTCATTCTATAGTAGTCCCCCAAGCTACAGGAGAGGCCAAGAAGAGGGAATAGTGAGAGAAACCCAGAAAGGCATGGGTGATGGTCCAGGGGCAAAGAGGCCTACCCTTCCCTTCCTGGGGAGGGAGGGACTCTGGGGCTCCCTCGTGGGAAGGGGGAAGAGGCCCAAGACAGCCTCCGGACCCTGACTTCCCAGGCTGGAGCCTGAGGAAGCATGGCCAAATTTCTCCCTCGCAGGAGCTGTGAAAAATCCAGAACTGTGGGGACCCTCAGTCAGGAGAAGCAATGACACAGCAGTGACCTTGATGGACCAGAAGGACAGTGTCCACCACAGTGGACACCAGCCTGACAGACAACAGCAAGGATGGACTCCCTGCTCATCCCAAATCCCCACCTGATGCTGTGATCCCCTCCACATTCCTCAAAAAATCAGACTAACAATTAATCGAGGAAACTCTGACTGAAAAATAGAAGTTAGGTTGAGTTCTTTAAGTACAGAAAATTACATGTCTTACGCACCTGAGTTTGTGGGTTAGGATTCACTCACAAAAAGACTCGATAAACCTTCCTTGCTTCAGCCTCCAGGGTAAAGACGCTCTCTCTCATTTACTGCTCTTTTAGCACTCTTTTCTCATCAAAGGCATCCATCATAACTTTCAAAGAATGCCTTAAAGAAGAAAAAAATCATTTTTTCAAACACAGCATGCTTTCTCCCTTAAAACAGGGTATGTAGCAACACATTCAGAGGTGCATGTTAAACCAGCATCTGAAATGCCTTCCTGGATAACACAGTCTACCCAGGAGCAGCAGTTCTTCCAACTGACATTTCTGATACGCAAATAGAGTGGAGAAGAAAAATTAGTTAAATATTTTTGCTGCCTTTGGTAACAAGGATGATCTGAACAGATTGCTACCATACGCAGAAGCTTCTGTGTGGACAGCTCTACCTACCCTCCATCCCACCAGATCCCATGCCCATTCCAAACCTCCCTTTCACACCTGGTACTTGAAATGTGACTTAATTATCTTTTCTTACCCTGTATACAGCTCTGACTGGATGATTATATAATAATTGTATATACTTACATATCATTATATGTATAGATAATGATTATATATTATCTATATATGTGTGTAATAATTATGTTTACTGTCTTTTTAGAGGATGGAAAGACATAGAAACATGAGATACAGGGCTAAACCCTTTAATGTAATGGAGAATGGTTAACTTTTATTGGGTGATTACTATGTACTAGGTTTTCCATTTATTAACCCTTTTAGTCTTCACAATCCTATGAGAGAGGTACCATTATCGTCCCTATTTTTTAAGTTAAGGACCATGAGGCACAGAGAGGTTAAGCAATGTGTTAAGCAAGGCCACACACACAGGAATCCAACACCAGAGGCCGTGCTGGTAAGGACTGTGGTTTACTGCCTCCCATCATGTGAGTCTCATTTAATGACATTTACATACATTATTTACTCTTACTGTAGTACTACGAGTTAGACGTCATCCCCAATTTTCTAATGAGAAAACTGTGACCCAGAAAGGTTAAGTGATTTTCCCCACAAGACACCCAAATATTAAGTGGTAGAGGTGGAATTCCATTCTCAGAGAATTTTCCATCACACCAGTAGAATGCAAGGTCAGTGAGGGCAGAGATTTTTCACTTTTGCTCATTGCTGTTTCCCCAGCACTGAGAACATTGACTAGCACACAGCAGGTACTCAATATATATGTGTTAAATAAATGAAGGCTTCCCCTGCTACAAATGCCTAAGTAAGCAACAATTATTGTCAGGAGGTTAGAATCACGTATCCATGCAGATAGCCTTGATTTCATTGTGCAAGATTCGGGGATCTCCCAGCTGTTTGCAACTCAGATTCTTCAATTTACATATGAGGGGAAAGTTATATGATATACATCTACTCATCTAACCTTCATCTTTTTCCAGAAAAGGTTTAAGGAAGTTTACAGGCTTATAACCAAAGAGAGATGAAAACTGAGGCAAAAATATGATGGAGACAAAGTAAAGCCAAGAATGGGGCTCAATAATTCGGAGCTTAAGGAACTCAGTGCTTGCAAGGTGGGCCTTATATTATGCTCCAGGCTTCCTAGCAGCCTGTGCGAAAGGAATATCTGATTAGTTACACAATCCACAGTGTCTGTGAGATGAAGGCAAACTCCTGGATCCGAAGAAGTATAACTATTCTTAGTCCTAAAATCAGAAAAACCTCTATATTGGAATTTCTCATGAAGGTGACTTGTGTGCGTTTTATTAGAAACTCAAAAAGTGAAACCAGAGGAGGAAGGTCCCAGGGTAAGAATTTAACTGAGACTTTACATAGTGTAACAGAGCTTATAGCTCCGTGCACTGGATTACATGCTAAGAAACAAGTCCCTACGCATTGGCAGAGTGATATGCCATTGTGTGATAGACCTTACAGTTTTCTAGTTTACTTAGCTGAGGACACACCAGTAAGCCTGCATAGAAGGGATGTTCCTAGTGGAACTCCACTGGCCCCTCTCAGATCCATGGGGATGCACTGGTGACTATTCCCTTAGCTGCACTAAGACATGGCCAACATTAATTCTCTTCAGTTGTTTAGTTACTCCAATCCTTCAGTTAAGTCTCTTCTAGACATATGGAATTACAAAGTGATCATGGTGGTGATGGTGGTGGTGGTGATGGTGGTGATGGTGGGGTTGGTGTTGGTGTTGGTAGTGATATTGGTAATAGTAATGGTGTTGGTGGGGGTAGTGCTGGTGATAGTGATGGTGGTGATGCAGATAATGGCAGGGGTGGTGGTGATGCTCGGGGTGATGGTGGAGATGATGGCGATGGTGATGGTGGTTTGGAGAATACAGGGAACGGGCAGTAAAGCTAAAGCAAATGTAGCCTGCTGCCACATTTCGACAAAGTTGGAAGAAACCACAAAGGAGACTAATCCTAGGATTTCTGGGCACTGACCAGCAGCCACAGGAGAAGCACAAAGGTGACCTACCTCTTTTGCAAGGCAGTACCTTCTGGAAGGGCCAGGATTCCCCTCAGAAAATAGCTTTACATTCCTGTAAGTGCACAGGCAAAAGAGACCTCAAAGTTCTACTCTAAATGACCTGGACAGGGACTTCCCTGGTGGTCCAGTGGTTAAGACTTCGCCTTCCGGGCAGAAGACCTAAATAGACATTTCTCCAAAGAAGATATACAGACTGCCAACAAACACATGAAAGAACGCTCAACATCATTAATCATTAGAGAAATGCAAATCAAAACTACAATGAGATATCATCTCACACCAGTCAGAATGGCCATAATCAAAAAATCTAGAAATCTAGGAGAGGGTGTGGAGAAAAGGGAACCCTCTTGCACTGCTGGTGGGAATGTGAACTGGTACAGCCACTATGGAGAACAGTATGGAGGTTCCTTTAAAAACTACAAATAGAACTACCATATGACCCAGCAATCCCACTACTGGGCATACATCCTGAGAAAACCAAAATTCAAAGAGTCATGTACCAAAATGTTCTTTGCAGCTCTATTTACAATAGCCCAGAGATGGAAACAACCTAAGTGCCCGTCATCCGATGAATGGATAAAGAAGATGTGGCACATATATACAATGGAATATTACTCAGCCTTAAAAACGAATGAAATTGAGCTATTTGTAATGAGGTGGATAGACCTAGAGTCTGTCATACAGAGTGAAGTAAGTCAGAAAGAGAAAGACAAATACCGTATGCTAACACATATATATGGAATTAAAGGGGGAAAAAATGTCATGAAGAACCTAGGGGTAAGACAGGAATAAAGACACAGACCTACTAGAGAATGGACTTGAGGATATGGGGAGGGTGAAGGGTAAGCTGTGACAAAGCGAGAGAGAGGCACGGACATATATACACTACCAAACGTGAGGTCGATAGCTAGTTGTTAGCAGCCGCATAGCACAGGGAGATCAGCTGGGTGCTTTGTGACCACCTGGAGGGGTGGGATAGGGAGGGTGGGAGGGAGGGAGACGCAAGAGGAAAGAGATATGGGAACATATGCATATGTATAACTGATTCACTTTGTTGTAAAGCAGAAACTAACACACCATTGTAAAGCAATTATACTCCAATAAAGATGAAAAAAAAAAAAAAAAAAAGACTTCGCCTTCCAATGCAGGGGGTGCAGGTTCAGTCCCTCATCAGGGAGCTAAGATCCCACATGCCTCCCAGCCAAAACACCAAAACATGAAACAGAAGCAATATTGTAAAAATTCAATAAAGACTTTAAAAATTAAAAAAATTAAATAAATGACCTGGCCAAAATGGTTTTCTTCAAAAATGTATGAAGGAAGCTGAAATCTGACTCCTGACTTGGCCAAAATAAACACTCATTCAGTCACGCAGAGAACCATTGCCCAGCTTTGAGCAATGCTGCCTCCTCGTGCCCCTCTCCACCCATGAGGTGTTCGCAAAACTGCACGATGGCATGGAAGGGTGACTTGATTGTTTAGGTCAGGGGTAGGCAACCTTTTCCCATCAAGGGACAGACAGCAGATAGGCTCTGCAGGCCATATGATCTCTGTCGCAACTACTCACCTCTACTGCTATAGGGCAAAAGCAGCCACAGACAATACGTAAAGAAACAAGTGTGGCTATGTTCCCATAAAACGGTATTTATGAAAGCTGATATTTAAATTAAGTATAGGGCTTCCCTGGTGGCACAGTGGTTGAGGGTCTGCCTGCCGATGCAGGGGAAACGGGTTCGTGCCCCGGTACGGGAGAATCCCACATGCCGCGGAGCGGCTGGGCCCGTGAGCCATGGCCTCTGAGCCTGCGCGTCCGGAGCCTGTGCTCCACAACGGGAGAGGCTGCAACAGTGAGAGGCCCGCGTACTGCAAAAAAAAAAAAAAAAAAAAAAAATTACGTATAATTTTCGCAAGTCCTGCAATATTATTCTTCCTTTGATGTTTTTCAACCCTTTAAAAATGTAAAAACCATTCTAGCCTTGCAGGTCCTATAAAAACAGGCGACAGACTGGATTTGGCCAGCAAGCCATAGTATGCCAATCCCTGGATTAGAACGCCAGTTTCTAAACCAGTCAAAAGCTGGGGAACTTCTACCGGAAATCACAGATTGAGTTTTAGATTCATTGAACTGTGGGACCTTCTTTCTGATGACAGTTCTGCCAGCTGGGACCCCTTCTATCTATTTCAGTGTGACAGAGCCATCTCTTCATCTGTGACAGAAAGCTGGTCTTTCTGTCCTCTGCAGCAGAGGCTGAGCTTCCATTCCAAAGCTGGCCCAGATCATTAGGAAGAATGTTATAAAGAAGGGAAAAGAGGGAGGGTAGAAAACAGTTCCCAGGCCACCCCACCCCCCGGAGGTTCTAACTGCTTTGCTTCTATTGCTGCTGGCTGTCCTGGTGGTGCTACTTTTTTTCTTTCTTTTTTTTTTTTTTTTTCTGTGTTCGATCTTCATTTCTGTGCGAGGGCTTTCTCTAGTTGTGGCAAGCGGGGGCCACTCTTCATCCTGGTGCGCGGGCCTCTCACTATCGCGGCCTCTCTTGTTGCGGAGCACAGGCTCCAGACGCGCAGGCTCAGTAGTTGTGGCTCATGGGCTTAGTTGCTCCGCGGCATGTGGGATCTTCCCAGACCAGGGCTTGAACCCGTGCGCCCTGCATTAGCAGGCAGACTCTCAACCACTGCACCACCAGGGGCTTCCCAGCTTTGAGCAATGCTGGGGCTTCCCACTACTTTGTGGGCAGAAGAAGGAACCAAGTTCTAACTTCTGAGGGGGCAGACCTGGGGAAGGCACTGGTCTACAGGATAGGCGTGGAAGCCACAAAAACACCAGCCCCTAGCCTTGATTTTTCATTCTTTCTCTAATGCCTGTTATCATATTCTTAACAAGTGTCATGTCAACGTATAACATTAAAGGGATTTCCCTGGTGGTCCAGTGGCTAAGACTCTGCACTCCCAATGCAGGGGACATGGATTCGACCCCTGGTCAGGGAGCTAGATCCCATATGCCGCAACGAAGAATTTGCATGCCACAACTGAAAATCCCACGTGCCACCACTAAGACCTGGAGCAGCCAAATAAATAAATTTTTTTTAAAAAAAAACATATAACATTAAAAATATAACAAAAAGTCACCACCATTGGTGGGGAGCACCCTAGCTAGAGCCTTAGCTTTGCTTCTGTAGTTCCTGCCGCAGAGTCAAAGGCAGTAGAAATATCAACAAAAGCTTTAAATTGGGTGGTGGTTCCAAGTTCAAGGTCTAGAGTCAGATAGGCCTGCTAGTTACTAGCTCTGAGATCTCAGTCAAGTTACTTGAAACTGCAGTCTGTACTCCACTGCCATGGCTACTGAGAATAGTCCCTACTTGTCCACCATCTTTGGGTCAGTCCTTCCAGATTTTTCTACCTGGGGGAAGCTCTGCATTGGCTGAGCCTGTCACATGGCAGCACCCCAGTTGCCGGGGGCAAAGCATCTGGCCACCTTTCAGCTTCTACCTTGCTTCCTATCAAAGTATGTACGTTGGGAGATGCTCCCCAAATAGGAAGGAATACAACTAAAAATGACACTTCACTGAATTAATTACATTGTAGAATTATTGTAGAATAATACTTAAGGACATAGAAAAAATGCCATTTATTGGTAGGTCAAATTTTAAAAGATTACAAAGTGAATGTATACAGTATGATTTTATATATATGTATATATACGTTAATGGAAAAATTAAGACCAAAAAGTTAAAAGTGGGTACCTCCAGTAGGATGATAGGATTATGGGTGGCTTTTATTTTTTCATTTGTGGTTTTCTATATATCCCACCAGGGAATACCCACTAAGCTGGCTATAATCAAAAAGCAGATAATAACAAGTGTTGACAAGGATGTGTAATGGTGCAGTCACTTTAGAAAATAGTCTAGCAGTTCCTCAAAAGGTTAAATATACAGTGACCATAATACCCAGCAACCCCACCCCCAGGTATATTCCCTAGAGAAAAAAGAAATATATGTCCACATATAAACTCATACACAATGAATGGATAAACAAAATGTGGCATACACATACAATGGAATATTATTCAGCCTTAAAAAGGAATGAAGTTCTGATACATGCTACAACATGAGCGAAGCTTGAAGACGTTATGCTAAATAAAATGTCAGTCACCAAAGAATAAATATTGTATGATTCTATTTATATGAGGTACTAAGAATAGGCAAATTCACAGAGACAGAAAGTAGAATGATGGTTGCCAAGGGCTGGGGGGAGGGAAGAATGAGGAGTTATTCTTTAATGGGTAGAGTTTCAATTGGGGAAGATAAAAAAAGTTCTGGACGTAGGTAGTGATAGTGGTTGTACAACAGTGTGAAAGTACTTCATGCTCCTAAACTGTACACTTAGAAATTACTAAAATGGCAAATTTTATGTTTATGTCTATTTTACCATAATTTTTAAAATAATTACCAAAAGTTTTAAAAAGAAGTGGAAATGAAACAAATATAGTTCTATAAATGTAAGCAAATTATTTTATACACTTAATAAAGTATTCTACAATAATTTTATAATGATTAATATGGTAACATTTTTTTTTTTGGCCGGGCAGCTTATGGGATCTTAGTTCCCTGACCAGGGATTGAACCCGGGCCTTCAGCAGTGAAAGCACAGAGTCCTAACAAGTGGACCACCAGGGAATTCCCTGGTAAATTTTATATTACTCATATTTTACCACAATAAAAAAATGTGTACATGAATATTCACAGTAGTCAAAAAGTAGAAACAGGGACTTCCCTGGTAGTGCAGTAGTTAAGAATCTGCCTGCTAATGCAGGGGACATGGGTTCAATTCCTGATCTGGGAAGATCCCACATGCCGCAGAGCAACTAAGCCCGTGTGCCACAACTACTGAAGCCTGCGCGCTCTAGGGCCCACGTGCCACAACTACTGAGCCCACATGCTGCAACTACTGAAGCCCATGCGCCTAGAGCCTGTGCTCCGCAATAAGAGAAGCCACTGCAATGAGAAGCCCGCGCACCGCAACAAAGAGTAGCCCCTGCTTGCCGCAACTAGAGAAAGCCCGTGTGCAGAAACGAAGACCCCACTGCAGCCAAAAATAAATAAAATTATTTTTTAAAAAAGTAGAAACAAACCAAATGTCCATCAACTGATGAATAGATAAAATGTAATATATCTGTACAATGAACTGTTATTTAGCAATAAAAAGGAACAGAGTACTGATACATGCTAAAACATTGGTGAACCTTGAAGACATTATGCTAAGTGAAAGGATGGACACAAAGGCTACATATGGCATAATTCCATTTATATGAAATGATAGAATACACAAGTCCATAGAAAATGAAAGCGGTGCCTGGGGTTGGGGAACATTTCTCCTGGCGAGTAAATGTGTAGTTGCTACTGGCTGGGTTTCTTCTGGGGATGGTGAAATGTTCTGATTGTAGTGGTGGTTGTACAACTCTGTGAATGTATTAAAAGCCACGAGTTGTACAATCTAAATGGGTGAATTGGAGCATATGTGAAGTCTGTCTCAACACAACTGTTACCAAAAGCAGTTAATGGGGGGAAAGCAATCTATAAAGGCATAAGCAATTTTAAATTTTAAATGCTAGATGGTAGAGACACAGATTAAATAGTAAAAACAACCAAAACAAATGTTAAAACTATTCAAATCCAGGGCTGACCTCTCCTTGAGACGCCATATTCCTCAAACAGTCTTTGGTTCCACAGGGCCTGGGGGTCCTGTCTGGTACAAGGTTGCTATGATCTGAATGTTTGTGTCCCCCCAAAATTCCTATGTTGAAATCCTAACCCCCAAGGTGATGGTATTAGCAGGTGGGGGCGTTTGGGAGGTCATTGGGTTATGAGGGTGGCGCCTTCATGAATGGGATTAGTGCCTTATAAAAGAAACCCCACAGAGCGCCCTAGCCCCTTCCTTCGTGTCAGGACACTGAGAGAAGACAGCCGTCTATGAACCAGGAAGCAGGCCCTCAATAGACACTGAATCTGCTGGCTCCGGGAACTTGTACTTCGCAGCCTCCAGAATGGTGAGAGACAAGTTTTTGTGGTTTATAAGCTACCCAGTCTGTGGTAGTTTGTTCTAGCAGCCTGTGAGGACCAAGCCAAAGATGGAGTGTCATGCAACCATCCTAGGGCAGTTCCAGACTGAAGGCTTCCTGCTGAGGGGTTCCTGAGAAAGCCGGCAGAAATACAGCTGCTTTCCTAGGGCAGAGCATGTGCTCAGGAGGCCTACGCTGGATTGGGACACTCGTAATGTTTCAAAGATGCATGAAATTTCATATCAAAGTCTCATGTGCCTCTACGCCTCAAAAAAAAAAAAAAAAAATCCCACGTACCTATATGGGCTGGACCAGGGTAGCAGCTGCCTCGTGTATACGGCACGGATCTCACGGCTTCTACAGCACCCCACTCCTACCTGACTCCTGGTAGGTACTCACACTTGCTTTACCTGCCTGGTCCCTAAGGTACACCCCAACCCCCTGCTTAAGGTTTCTAAGGGCAATGAGGGAGTCAGCTCATCAACTCACCTCTTTGGTTTGAGGGGGTAGGGGGATCACCCTGGGGCTGTTTTTTGCCTTTAAAAAATGTTCTGCAATTCTTGGCTAAATTTAAAATGTGAATCAGAAAAGAAAAGGCTTGGTGGTGAGAGAGGCAAGGGACAAAATCCCTCCCTGGGGGGAAAACAAGTCTAGATTTAGAAATTACCAGGAGCTGGGCTCCTTGAGCCACCTTGGCCTTGAACGTCCTACAAAAGAAGGACATCAGTGAGGATTTAAGAGGTACTTGAGACCCCGCCCTTGTGGTGGCCTTTACAGTTTGGTTTCAGTTTTCAGCACGTGGCTTTAAAGGGGACTTTCCCTATCAGTGCAGGAAGCGTTGACAACAGGAACAGCCCCAGAGCAAGAAGCAAACTGAGCTGAATTCAGCTACAACTGGTGAGCAATAAGCTTGAGATGCTGGATTGTCACACAGCTGCCAGCAGCTGGAACCAGCCAGGGGCCCGTCAGATTGGAGACTTGGGACCTGACACAGACCAAACCCTGAGGCTTGTGAAAGCACAGAGCCTTTCTTAGGAGGTGGAAAAGGAAATGAAAGCCAACATTAGGTTGAGCAGTTACTGGCAACACTGAAAGTTCAGGCCAAGTCCACGTGAAGAAAGATGCCCCAGGTGGCCTTTCTGATGCAGGATAAAGGGATCATCTCGATGAACCTCAGCCAGGGACACCATCCCAGACACACAAATTACCATTCCCCTCCCTGTCCTCAGGTAAGGAGAGTAAGGAGAGGGGTGCCTTTAAAAAAAAAAAAAAAAAGGCAATACATTAACATTGTAAATGGTGATCTTATTTGCAAAGCAGAAATGGAGATGTGGAGAACAGATGAGGGGAACAAATGTAAGGATACCAAGAGGGAAGTGGGGAGTGGGATGAATTGGGAGATTGGGATTGACATATATACAATCTTGATACTATGTATAAAATAGATAACTAATGAGAACCTACTGTAGAGCACAGGGAACTCTACTCAATGCTCTGTGGTGACCTAAATGGGAAGGAAATCCAAAAAAGAGGGGATATACGTATACGCATAGCTGATTCATTTTGCTGTGTAGTAGAAACTAAAACAACATTGTAAAGCAACTATACTCCAATAAAAATTAATTTAAAAAAATTTTAATGGTGAGAAGTACACACTGAAGTTTCCCTCTCATCGTCTCTTGGACACCCAGTTCCTCTCCCCAGAAGAACTGTATGTTTCTTTTGTTTCCTTACAGAGCTAGTTTATACAGATACTCTCTCTCTCTCTCTCTCTCTCTCTCTCTCTCTCTCTCTCTATATATATATATATATATATATATATATATATGTATGTATAATTTAAATATATATATATATATAATTTTTTCTAAAAATGTCAGCATATTATAACACAGTTCAGACACTTGCTTGTCCACTTCTCAGTATATCATGGAGAATGTTCCAGATCAGCACATACAGAGCTTCCTCTTTGGTTTTACAGTTGCATAGAATTCCTTTGTGTGGTTGCACCATCTTTTTTATTAATGTTGAACATTAAGGTTATCTCCAGCCTTTGCTATTACCAACAGCGCTACAGTGAAAAACCTTGTACATATGTAATTTCTTGCATGTGCAAGGAAAGGTACATTCCTAAAAAGAGAAAATGCTGGAAAATTTTTGCGCGTTATTGCCAAATTTTCCTACATAAAATCCATGCCAATTTACCGCCCCCCCCCCGCCATTTGCAATTCAGGGCATGTGCTCCAGGTAGGAATTGAGATGATTCAGCCCCAGAGGGAAAGGGCTGCTCCTTCCTTCCAGAGCTCTTCCTTTCTACCTGTATTATTCGTAGTCATCAAATTCAGACTGGTCATTTGGTCAGTCTCCCCAGCTCTGGCCTGTGAACCCGACAAGAGCTAAAAGTTGGGCCTTATCCACCTTTGTACCTCCAGTGTCTGGTCCAGAGCAGGTGATAAATAAATGTTTATTAGATGAGTGAACAAATTAATAAATTGGGCTCCTAGCTTCCATCTAGGAAAAAGAATTGGAAACTGTAGAATAAGGACTAAGCCTGTAATAACCGTAAGAGATTTCTTAACTCTCTGCAACTTTCCTGTGTTTGGGGGTTTTGTCTTCTCATCTGTATTTCCCTAGAGAGATTAACAGTTAAATATCAAAACTCTTCTATTTGCCTCTTGCTGAGTCATATCCTTTATAAGAAACTGGTGAATACAAGTAAAGTGTTTCTCTGAGTTCTATGAGCCATTCTAACAAACTACTGAACCTGAAGAGGGGGTTGTAGAAACCCCCGATGTATAGCTGGTTGGTCAGGAGTACAGGTGGGAACCTGGGCCTTGCTATTGGCATCTGAAGTAGAGGCATGCTGGTGGGACTGAGCCCTTAACTTGTGGTATCTGACACTAACTCCAGGTAGGTAGTGTCAGAACTGAATTGAATTGTTGGACACCCAGATGGTGTCTGGAGAGTTGGAGAACTGGTTGTTGTGAGGAAAACACCCACACATCGGATGTCAGAGTATCGTAAGTCAAAACAGTTCAGGCCTCCCCAGCTCCCAAGCCGGAAAACCTGGCATCATCTTAGGTGCCACCCTCCCACTGCCCACCCTTACCACTAGCCAATACCACCCTTACCAATACCTTGACAACTTATCCTGATTCAACCTCTCAATATCTCTCATCTCCCCTCTTCACCTTTCATTCATCGGTTTACTCATTCAGTCCGATATTTACTAATTACCTTTTCTGTGCCAAGTTTTATGCCAGGCATTGGAAACCAATGAGACCTGGCCCCTGACTTAGGGAAATCACACTCTAGTCATGACTTAGAAAGAAAAATACCATCATAGAGCAATGGAATTCACGCAGAGACAGAGAAACGCCCAGAACCTCATGAAGCCCAGAGCAGGGGTCCCTAGCCCAGCTGGGAGAGGTGGGGGATGGGATGGAGATGTCAGTAAACTTTTCCTGGTGGGATGATACCTGCGTTTTAAAAGTTTAAAGACTGAAGGGGAACTGGCCATGCCAAGAGGAGGGAAGAGGACATACTAAGCGGAGTAGGCAGCCTTGAGAATGGCCCAGAGGTAAGGGCAGCATGGACAAGAGATCGTTAACGGCTCCCTCCTCCCATTCTCCACCACCAGAAATCTCTCTAAAGCTCAAATTTGACTTCCTGTCTCCCCTGCTTGCTGCCCTCTGCTAGTTCCCCTTCCTGATCTGTGGCTTCTCAGCCTCACCTCTGTTCATACATTTCTTAGGGTGCCCTGGACAGTATTTCCTGTCTCTGCACCTTCATCTCTGCTCTTCTCTCTGTCTGGAATTTCCTGCCCTGCCTTGATGGATTTGGCGAACTTCTATTCACACTTCAGGGTGACTCAGCTGTGACTCAGATGTGACTCTGGCACAAAGATCCCCTCCCACTCGCACTCACCTCTGTGGTGCACATATTCCAGGGCCGTGAACTTCACCTACTTACAAGTCTCCCTCCTGCTCCGGCTGTGCGGGTACAGACCTCCTCCACCCACTGGCACCAGGACTAGCCCGCAGCGGATCTTCAGCAAATGAGGAAACGAGGGCTACTGACCAGGTGAAAATGCAGCTGATGACCCAGAAAACAGAAGCTGCTGGAACATTCCTGAGACCCTTTAGAGCTAGAAGGGGCTTGATGTTAGGGGGTGGGGGATGCTGACTACAGAAGGCCTGAGCTGAGGCTTGATGCCTCTGTCTTCAGCTCTGCCTCAGACCCTGGCTCCAGACACAGCCTCAAGCCTCCCAACCAAGGCTCTGACCTGGCTTCTCAACCAACCTGCCTCCTCTTGTCCGTGGATCCGTGTAGACTCCCATTTATAACCGTGAGATGCCATGGCTTAAAGGCACTGTGTAATGGTGATTGTGTGGTTATTATGATCGCGAAGTTGTTCTATTTTATGTAGCATATAACTTTATGTACCTCGTGACTAAGACTAGTAAAATTCTCTGAATTCAAAAAATCCCAATTGAATTTTATTTAATTACAAAAGCAAAGCTCTCTCATTTTGAATGTGCACAACACGTAGTAAAGTCAGGAAAAGAGCCCATCAGTCCCAACCTCCCGCTTTCCCAATCCTAATCACGAGGTGTGACTACTGTTAACAGTTGGGTGTGTGTCCTTGAACGTGTATGCAATCTTGCTCCCTCCCCCGAAAAAAATATACATGTATATATTTAAACGACTTGATGGAACCTCTGTCAAAACACCTAATTCTATTGGATTCTCTTTAATAGCCACATAGTAAGAATTCATCATATCAGAGGTGAGCAAACCATGGCCTCCACACCAAAGATGGCCCAGCACCTAAATAAAGCTTTACCGCCACACAGCAGCCGAGCCCATTCATTTACATATTGCCTGTGGCTGGGTTTGCGCTACAGTCACCGAGACGAGCAGTTGCATCAGAGACTCTATGGCCCACAAAGCCTAAAACATTACTATCTGGTCCTTTACAGAAGAAGTGTGCCAGGAAATTCCCTGGCAGTCCAGTGGTTAGGGCTCTGCGCTTCCACCACAGGGGACACAGGTTTGATCCCTGGTCGGGGGACTAAGATCCCACAAGCCGTGAGGCTCGGCCAAGAAATAAAGTGTGCCAACCCCTGAAATATATGGCTGTCCCATGCTTTATTTAATCTGTCCCCTATTAATCACATTTACATTGTTTTCATTTGTTCACCGTTACAAACAATTCCACCATGGGGATCAGTGAGCAAGAACATGACAGAATGTGAAATCAATGTGTTCACACGGAAAGACTTCCTTTAGGGACTTCCCTGGCGGTCCAGTGGTTAGGACTCCACGCTTCCACTGCAGGGGGCACAGGGTCGATCCCTGGTCAGGAAACTAAGATCACGCAAGCCATGAGACGCCCCCCCACCCCACCCCCGCCAATAAAAAGAGGTTTCCTTTAAAGGGGGTCTTCAAGTTAATAGACCAAGTGGCTCATGAGGAGTTTCTGGGATTCTGAGCAATTGTTAAAGTAATTGAGATCTCGTTTTCATGAAAAAGAACCAGGACACCCACCAAAAAGCATCAAAGTACCTTCCAGAATCCAGGATTAGATGAAAATTCAGGGATGTAAGACAATGAAAAATAGATTCTAACAACCACTGGCCTACTCTCTATGATGGCGGGACATAAAGGAGCC
Organism: Phocoena sinus; assembly: GCF_008692025.1. Lineage (NCBI taxonomy): Eukaryota > Metazoa > Chordata > Mammalia > Artiodactyla > Phocoenidae > Phocoena > Phocoena sinus. The sequence goes on from NC_045775.1 coordinate 75,720,306, forward strand.
AAAAAATAAGGAAAGAGAAGGAAAGGAAAGGAAGAGAGTAGGCATGTGTGCTGGATACTCTGTATACAGACATGGTGTTCCAAATGTTAAATAACTGTTATGGAATGGGCATCAACCAGTCAGAACAGACGCAGACCTTAAACAGTTGGTATCGCTGAACCAGTGTGAGCCACTGAATATCGTACTGCCCATATTAACCTCAATTGAATCCCCATAGTATTATGCCACCTGACAGCCAAGAAAAGTAACTTTGAGGAAAAACATCAACCTGCACAAAATGTGTCTTCCTTCAAGGAAGCCTCAGGGATTATCCCCTCTGCTCTGACCGCCAATGATAACTGAAGAAGCAATTATCAGAACTTGTGCACAGTCTCAGACTGTACTGGGGAATATGGGTATGTATGTGTACAGTTAAAGTTATACATAGGTATTTACCCAAAGAAGATATACTAATGGGCAATAAATGTTTGAAAAGATGCTCAGGATCATTAGTAGTTAGAGAAGTACAAATCAAAGCCACAGTGAGGTACAGCTTCACACCCACTAGGATAGCTCTAGTAACAAGATGTACAATGACCAGTGTTGGCAAGAATGTATGGACACTGGAACCCTAGTACGTTGATGGTAGGAATATTAAATGGTACAGACACTGTGGAAAACAGTTTGGTAGTTCCCCAAAAAGATAAACATGGAATTACCTACCATAAATGACCTAGAAACTCTACTCCTAGGTAGATACTCAAAAGAAATAAAAACGTGTTCACACAAAAACTTGTACACAAACGTTCATAGCAGCAGCATTGTTCAAATAGCCAAAAGGTGGAAATAACACAAATATCTATCAACTGACGAATGGGTAAACAAGATGTGGTATATCCACATAATCGAATATTATTCAGCCACAAAAAGAAACGAAGTCCTGATAAATGCTACAACATGGGTAAGCCTTGAAAACACTGTGTTAAGTGAAAGAACAGAAACAAAAGGCCACCTACCTGTTGTATGATTCCATTTCTATGAAATGTCTAGAATGGGCGAATCCAGGGACTGGAAGTAAATTACTTGTAGCCAGGGGCTGGGGGGAGGGGGATTGGGGAGGAACCACTAATAGACTCAGGGTGATGAAATATCCTAGAATTAGATGGTGGACATGGTTGCACAACCCTGTGACTATACTAAAAACTGCTAAGTTCACCCTTTAAAAGGGTGAATTTCATGATATGTGAATAGAATCCTTTTGACAGTTACACATCGTTATATCAATGAACTTCATTGCTAATTAACCTTAATGGTTCGTGCCACAGATCTCCCTGTACAAGAGAGAACATTTGCTTCATTTGCGTAATTTTGGCACATCCCATCTGAGCCCTCATTCCAGCTAATCCTGCTGTGCTCAGCCCTGCTACTGAAGGGTTCTGATTCAGACTGTGTTTCTCCCCTAGGCCCTGTGGGCCCCATGCCACACTTCAGACCCAGCCTGCTGGCTTTCTTCCTGCATACCATGCCCTGCTCGGCCAGACTGCCACCCTGGTAAGGACAAGAGTTAGAGCCACTCCAGGATGGGAAATAGCCTCATTAAAGAAAGAGACAGAGAGAGAGATTGAGGGGGAAAGGGGAAGAGGGAGGGATGGAGGAAGGTCCCAGGTCACTGGAAGCCAAATCTTGCTCTTGACTCATTTATTTATTTGATTTGCTGGATATTTTCTTTTTTTATTTTCTTTCTCTTTCCTTCCCCTCTTGAACCCATTTATCCATCCTTTCTATTGGGTTGGCCAAAAAGTTCGTTCAGGTTTTTCCACAACGTCTTACTTTGTTCTTACAGACCAGGCACAGGATCGGGTCCTGAGGAAGCTGCATGTCTTCTCTTTCAGGTTTGTTCTTCCCTTTGGTGAAGCGTCTCCTCCTTCTGGATTACTCCCAGCTGACATCCTGGGTGACTTTTGCCAGCGGCCACGTGGCCTCGATGGTGGATGTCCTCGGTTCCGGGAGTCTGTCTGCAACACCTCAGCAGCTTCTGACAACTTGAAGTGCATTCCTTGTATCTTCCTATTTCAAGCCCCATGTTCACTGGAGTCCAGTTTCCTGCCTAAGAGACACCCCTCTTGCTCACAGTCTATTTACAAGAAGCCAGGGGGTGCTAGACACTCTCCAAGTCACCAGCTCCTTACACTTCTCTAGGTCTTTAGGGGAAGGACAATTAACAACCCTCAGTCTTCGTTCTAGTGGAGGGTCACTTGTAGTGAGGAAGAGGAGAGATGACTTCATAGGGGAATAGGACTGGATGAAAGGATCGTTGGCCACAAGTTAAGAGCAAAGCCAGAGGAAGAGACGAAGACGGAGTCCTTGTTCATGAAAGGTCAAGATGAGTCCTACAAGCCAGATACATGGGGCACAGTTTGAGGCAACATGGCAGGGTTGAGGGGGTGTCCAACTACCTTTACAACAGGCTTTTTTTTTAGCCGTGGCCACGCAGTTGGCAGGATCGTAGTTCCCCCACCAGGCGTTGAACCCGAGCCCTGGCAGTGAAAGCGTTGAGTCCTAACCACTGGACCTCCAGGGAACTCCCACAATAGGCTTATTATTTTTAACTGCTATATATGTCTTCCTCTTTGGGGGCCAAGTCTTGCCTAGTTTAATTACATGGTAATAACAACAACAGCAACAACAGTAGGTAACACTTATATAGGCTCACTCTGGGCCAGACACTACGGTTGGTGCTTTACATGAGTGAATAAACCTTACTGGGTGGGAGGAGCCACTGTTTGTGCTTCTAGACCAGTGGTCCCTGAGCTCTCCCCACGAGAGTTCTGAAGAATTGGTCTCAGTGGGAGGGTGGGCAGCCGTGGCACAGAGAGAGCACAGGGCGCTGGGTTCAAAAAAATCAAACGCAAACTCAGAACCCTAGTAAAGGAGCACCCGGGACAGTATCAGGAGCCAGCCTGCAGACCAGGATTAGAAAAGAAATCAGAGTGGGAGGTGGGTTCCCAAAAGGGGACGATGCTCAGCACCCCATGGAGGGGCTCGTTCTACACCACCTAATCCCAATAAAGCATGATAAATTTAATCCGGGTCTACGTCAAGAGTTCTTAGGGGGCTTCCCTGGTGGTTTAGTGGTTAAGATTCCGCGCTTCTGGGCTTCCCTGGTGGCGCAGTGGTTGAGAGTCCGCCTGCCGATGCAGGGGACACGGGTTCGTGCCCCGGTCCGGGAAGATCCCACATGCCGTGGAGCGGCTGGGCCCGTGAGCCATGGCCGCTGAGCCTGCGCATCCGGAGCCTGTGCTCCGCAACGGGAGAGGCCACAGCAGTGAGAGGCCCGCGTACCGCAAAAAAAAAAAAAAAAAAAATCAACCCTGGGCCCAGTGGTTTCTGCTGACTCAACTCCTTGGAATTTAAGACACCCAGGAATTCAAAAATCTTCCCATCAACCTCTCAACAACCTCTCAGTGGGCCACTGGGGAAGCAAAGGGCACAGGCAATCCTAATGGTGCTGGGGGTGGGCCTGAGGCTGGGCAGGAACTGAGAACCACTGAAGGTAGGCTGCTGGCCATCACAGGGCTTCCCAGGCCGAGGACGTCTCTCCAGCTCATCCATAGGCCCAGAGGAAATCAAACTCTGCAGAGCTGGCTGTTTTACGCTCATCCGAGTCACACATGACTCAAAGCTAGAATGTTGTTTGTGTGAAAACAGGAGGCCTAACTGGCAAAATAATGGGCTCTGGCCATTGCTCAGAGTCCTGTGCCTTGCCAGGCAAACCCACAAAGCATCCCAAATTACAGGCTGGGAATTGGGTGAGTGAGTGAGCACGACGCTGAGACTGCTGAAGGACAGGTACTATGCCTGTGTTGCCCACTGTCACATCTCCAGCAGCTGGTACGGCCCCTGACCCATGGGAGGTGCTCAATAAAGACTTGGATTAAAGAAAGTGGATTAGCTGTTCTTGGGAGATAAATCTGTTTCTCCTAAGATGAATTAGCCATCCTTTGGACAGTTCCCTCTAAATGAACAGCACTGACCAATGGTTTCAGAGCATCTTTGTCCTTGGACAGTGTGAGAGACGCACTATAGTTTCTAACCTTGTGGCCTCCCCTTTTTTGGATTCTGTGCAAGCCACACACAAGCCTTTTGTTATGACTCGTTACCTGCCAAGCAGTCACCTTATTAACAGTTACATTCCAGGGCTCTTTTCCAAAGCTTGTTTTAACTGCTTGGTGGGTGTTGGGGAGACAGGTGACATACTGAGAATCCCCACCGGCTGCAGGGACTGGTTCATCCATTTGGTGTGGGTTCCACTCACTTCACTTTCAAAGGGCCTCGGGTTCTGACTTTCCTTACAGCCACCAATCCTCCTTAAGTCCATTCTTCCCAGGATCTTCCTATGTGGGTTTGTAAGGGTTTTAGTTAGCATATGATTTTTTGGCATAGTTGAAGCAGGAAATGCTTTCATGAAGAATTCAGCGGCTTGTGGAGATAAACCATGATGTCAGAGGGACATCAGGACGCCTGGACTCATTTTGGACACACCATTCATTTCACAACTTAGCACCCGAAGCCCTCTGTAGTAGCCAAGTGCAGGGCTGTAAGCAAAGTTTGTAAATGAAGAGACACTCCCTCCCAAGGTCAGCAAGCTGGTAAAAGGGAATAGTTTAATTGCAATCACAGAGAATTGTAAAATGAACTGGGAGCGCTTAGTGGGGTGATCCTCCAGCTTTGCATGACCGGGATCCCTGTGGGTGTTCTTTCAAATGCAGATCCTTGGGCTCCACCCCTCAGAAACTCTGACCCAGTAAGTCCGAGGGGGCTGGGAAGGTTTTAACAAACAAGAGCTCCCCCCTCAACCCCCCCAAGAAGGTGATGCTACTGGAAGTGGCCCCAGCACACTTATTGAAGGGGTCAGGAAATTGTTCACAAGGGCAGGGGTCTACTGCTGACTTTTTTTTTTTTTTTGCACCGCAGCGCGCAGTTTGCAGGATCTCAGTTCCCCGAGCAGGAATTGAACCCGGGCGATGGCAGTGAAAGCAATGAAAGCGCCAAATCCAAACCACTAGACCACCAGGGAACTCCCTCTACTATTGATTTTTTTTTTTTTTTTTGGCGGTACGCAGGCCTCTCACTGCTGTGGCCTCTCCCGTTGCGGAGCACAGCCTCCGGACGCGCAGGCTCAGCGGCCATGGCTCACGGGCCCAGCCGCTCCACGGCATGTGGGATATTCCCGGACCGGGGCACGAACCTGCGTCCCCTGCATCGGCAGGCGGACTCTCAACCCCTGCGCCACCAAGGAAGCCCTCTACTGCTGATTTTTAAAGGAGGAAGGAGTAGAAACTTACCAGGCACAGAGGCACAAAATGGCCTTACCTTCGACTTTGAGAAAATGAAGGCCAAGAGACACAGCTCTGCCTAACACAACTTTATTTCTTACGACTGTCAGCAGAGAATGAGTCCTATCGCCTGGTGAACGCTTACTTCACCTGGGCTCCTCTTGTCTCCTCCATCCTCCCCGCTGCCTTACTCAGGTACAGACACACACACACACACACACACACACACACACACACACGCCTTCCCCTAAGCCTCTAAACACACTGGAGTCTCCCCCATTCCTCAAATCATCAGAACCATCCCCTTTACTCTGGACCCCTCCACTTACCACCTTCTAGTTCCCATTTATTTCAATGAGAAGCTTCTTTAAACATAAAAGAAAGAAAAAAAAAAAGAAACAAAAGGGATATGAAACTAGAGAAAATTTCAAAACTAAGGGGGAAAAGGCCCTTCACATCCACATCATAGACTCTCAAGACACTCTTATCAGAATGGCAATTCAATTAATTCCGTCACCAGAATGTAAATGGCTTGAGGATGAGGACGTGATTTTCTTTTTCATCCTTGTAAGCTCGGTGGACACAGAAGACTCCCAATAAACATGTATAAATTGAACAAATAACATAAATCCTTCATATTATCCATTCAGTCTTTATTTTATGTATTTGCTTTATTAGAAAACAAAAATGGCATCATGCTGTTTGTACATCATTTACAAAAGGATCAGTGTATGTTTGAAGTCTGATTTTCTTATTGAAAAGATACCACAAATATATTTCTAGCTGCTTTGGGTTTGGATAAATAATTTATTTAGGTTGTCTTCAGTCTTAAGTATTAAAAAGAACATTGTGATAAACGTCCTTGTATCTAAAATCTTTACATGTATCAATCATGCTTTAAAGAGACCAAGTGAGTTGAAGTGAGTTTGCTATATCAAAGACTGGGCAAAACTCTATGGTTCTTTGAAATCCTGTCTTAGAATGGTTGTAACAATTCATATGAATTGTTATTAATAAAATGAACAAGATTTTAAAAAATCAGTGATGGGGGCTTCCCTGGTGGCGCAGTGGTTGAGAGTCTGCCTGCCGATGCAGGGGACACGGGTTCATGCCCCGGGCCAGGAAGATCCCACATGCCGCAGAGCGGCTGGGCCCGTGAGCCATGGCCGCTGAGCCTGCGCGTCCGGAGCCTGTGCTCCGCAACGGGAGAGGCCACAACAGTGAGAGGCCCGCGTACCGCAAAAAAAAAAAAAAAAAAAAAAAAAATCAGTGATGGGACCTTATATTAGATAAAGTAGTCAGGAAAGGCTTCTCTGAGGAATTGACTTTAGGTTAAGGCTGCTACAGGAAGAATCAGGTACGGACACTCCAGGGATAGGAAAGGAAACCACTCTGCAGCCAGAGCAACCCATCTAACACGGATTACATAGTGGGGGCAGAAGACAAGCTGAAGTAAGTAGAGGCAGACCCTACCAGGACTTTAGACCTTGGTAGGAATTTGAGTGATAGTCTGTAAGAGATGGGGAGCATTGAAGGTGAACCATCTGAAGGGCTCTAAGCAGTAGATATATGATCCATTTGTAACTCTGAACTGTAGCTCTAGGAAGGAAACACATCAAACTATAACGATGTTTACCTCTGGGTGGTAGGTTTATAAGTGATCTTTATTTATTTTCTTTATGTTTTTCTGTATTTGCCAAAATTTATCCAATGAGTATGTATTACTTTATAGTTTTAGAAATTTAGTCAAAAAAGGGGAAAAATCTAACTAGAAGTGGTACAAAGGACAACAGAAGGGGTATGATTAGTGGTGAGGGGCCAAGATGTACTGAGGCTCGAGGAGGGAGGGTAGCAGCCTGGAGTGGTTTGGTTGCCATGGGAATGGAAAGGGATGAACCTGACCAATGTTTAATGGGTAAAATCCACTGGTGACTGATTGGCCACAGGAGGTAATGGGAAGGAAGTCTAGATGACTACTGGGTTTCATCTTGGGTAACTGACTAGGTTGATGATGACTCTGCTCCACCCAGTAGAGGATACAGGAAGAGCACAGACGTGGGAGGGAAGGTAAGAGTGGTATCACAGGAAATGAGAGTGGCCTACAGCATAAAAAGCCAAGCAATCAGATGAATCAGGTTATAAAGCTGAGGAAGAGGAGTGACATTTTATGAAGCTTGACTATGAAGAGAAAGAAACAATAAGGTGGTAAGCAGAGGGAATGTAGGGCTGAGGTGTTTCTTGGCCAAGGGAAACAAACCAGCAGAGGCTGCGTGGCTGGAAGTATAGATGTTAAGGAGGTGACTGAAGGAGTATGATCCAAGATGGGGTGAAGTGGGATCATAAGCAGAGGTGGGATTGAACTGGAAAAAGGACATCTTGGCTCTTCTGGGATGGGAGTGAGGGCATGAAGCAGTAGGATACACATGTACAGATTCCTTTGGGGGTTAATAGTGGGAAGGGGAAGTTCTTACTTTGTGAACTATATTCCCTCTGTGAATTAGAAGGTGAGGTTATCTATTGGGGGGGGTGGATAGGTAAGTAGTGGAAGCCAAGCGGTGAAGGTCTGTAATAATCCGAGAAAGGAAGAGGGTGCTGATCAGATAAGAACTGCTCAATGGTACTGAAGTCCAACTGAAGTTGGATCCACTAGATTTTGTAACAGTTCCCCCCCGCCTGACGAATCCGTTTATTTGCATCATATTTTACATTGTGTTCTGCATGCCAAGAGAATATAGGTGGGGGGAAATCGTCATGCAGTTGATTCCGGATTGGGAGTTCGCAGGGGTGGTGCAGCTTGAGAATGAGGGGTCTAAAGAGTTGAAGGTCATGAATGAGAATAGTTTTAGTTGACCATAGGGAACCCACTGGGTCAGGAAGAGAATAGGGTTAAAAGAAAAAGAAAAGAAGTTAAGTGGAAAGATCAAAGGATTGAGGTCCTGAAGAAGTAAAAGAATAGATTTAATGGCAGAGTAAGAAAACTGGAAAAGTAGGCAGTCACAATAAACCAGGAAGTCATGTAGTAGAGCTCTGGGTGTGGTCAGTAGAGGGCAATGGGTGGCTGAAGTGCAGGTGCACACAGATTGTTAGAAACCAAGGCATTGCAACGCTCTGCTTGAAAATACTCAGAGTGGCAGAATTTGAAATGAAAACTGGAAAGCTGGAGGCCTCCATGACTCTTACCTAGTGACAGTGAGGTGGGTGGAGAGCACAGAGCGGTGAGGTACCAGATAGCATGAGCCTTTCTGACCCTTTCCAGGGCTCTAGGGAGGTGGCAGAAAAGGGTGGTTAGCAGCAGGGCCTCTGAAACACACGGGGGGCTCAAATCCTGGCTCTACCAGCGACTAGGTATGTGGCCAAGTCAATTAACTTCTCTGTGCCTCTCTTGCCTTATGAGTAAAATGAAGCTATAATAGCACCCACAAGAAAAGTGCTTATCGAAAGCTCTACCTGTAGCAGAGCACTACTTAAATGTCAACATCATTATGATTTCTTATTTGTGCAATGAAGGGGTTGTAACAGTCTCTAAGGCAGAGATTCTCAAACTTTTTGGTCTCCGGATCCCTTTATGCTCTTAAAAATTACTGAAGACTCCAAAGAACTTTTTTTTTAATGTGTATTATACCTATTGATTTTTTAAAATAAATTTATTTATTTAATTTTTTGGCTGCATTGGGTCTTTGTTGCTGCGAGCGGGCTTTCTCTAGTTGTGGCGAGCGGGGGCTACTCTTCGTTGCAGTGCACGGGCTTCTCCTTGTGGTGGCTTCTCTTGTGGAGCACAGACTCTAGGCGTGCAGGCTTCAGTAGCTGTGGCACGTGGGCTCAGTAGTTGTGGCTTGCAGGCTCTAGAGCACAGGCTCAGTAGTTTTGGTGCACAGGCTTAGTTGCTCTGCAGCATGTGGGATCTTCCCAGACCAGGGATTGGACCGTGTCCCCTGCATTGGCAGGCGGATTCTTAACCACTGTGCTGCCAGGGAAGTCCCTTATTGATTTTTAATTAAAATTAAAATCTTAACATAACCCATTTCCTAGAAAATCTTTTAACATAACCCATTTCCTAGAAATACAAATATTTTTAAGAAAAGTAATTTTTCAAAATAAAAAATATTTGGAAGTGTGACATTGTTTTACATCCTTGCAAATAGTACCTCTAATGTTCAGCTTAACTGAAGACAGCTGGATTCTCTTAGCTGCTTCTGCCTTCTATCTACTGAGATGTGCTGTTTCAAGTACACAAGAAAACCCAAGCAACTCACCCTCTGAAAGGGTCTTGAGGACCCTGGACAACACTTTGAGAACAGTTACTTTAAGTTTTCTTCCAGCTTTAAACCACACTACTGGATCCGAGACAGAAAGGAATCATGTGATTGTCTGTCTTGGAGGAGTTTAGCTAAGAAACAATATGAAAACTAATTATAAATTATGCACAGCATAAGTGAGCACAGGGAACTTACTGGTGTGCCTGAGGGTCAAGGAAGGCTTAACAGAGTACAAGGAATTTTAATTTAGGCTTGAATTTCTTGTCCTCCCTTTAAGCAGAGGGAAGCACATGTGCAAAGGCCCAGAGGCAGGAATCAATATAGTATGAGATAGCACAGGGTACACTGGCAGAGGCAGGAAAAGTCCTTACACTGGAAAAGAATGTTGGGCCTTATATGAGAAGTTAAACTTCACCCTCTAATCACAGGAGGCTGGGGTGACGAGAGTTTGCTTTTCTTTTTTAAAGTTAGGTTTAGTGAGGTACAATTTACACAGAAGTAAAATGTAATCTTTTAGGTTTACAGATCTATAAGTTGTGACAAAGGTATACAGTAAACACAACACAATCAAGACAGTATTCTCATCACCTCAGTAAGTTCTCTGTAGTCAATCCCCATCCCCCACCCTCTCAGCTGTAGGTCATTATTAATCTGATTTCTGTTCCTACAGTTTAAGTTTTCACTTTTTCTTTTTCTTCTTTTGGCCGCGCGAGCAGCTTGCGGGCTCTCAGTTCCCCAACCAGGGACTGAACCTGGGTCACAGCAGTGAAAGCCTGGAATCCTAACCACTAGGCCACCAGGGAACGCCCTAAGTTTTTACTTTATAAAATTATACATTCACAAGAAGTTGCAGAGAGAGCCCATGTACACTCCCCCCTGGCCCCCATGGTAATATCTTACAAAACTATAGAAAAATATCAAACCAGGAAACTGACATTAGTGCAATTAACTAGACTACAGACCTTATCCTGATTTCACCAATGTTTATGAGCATTAGCTTGTGTTAAGGTACATAATTGGGCCACTGTATGGATTTGGGTTGGCAAGGCAAGGACACAGAAGAACTCAAGGAAGTGCAGGCAAACGAAAGAACTGGAAGAAGCATTCCTGGAGAACAAGAATCATTTTTTTAAACATTTATTTATTTATTTGGCTGCACTGGGTCTTAGTTGCGGCACGCGGGATCTTTTGTTGCAGCATGGGCTCCAGAGCGCGCAGGCTCAGTAGCTGCGATGCGCGGGCTTAGTTGCCCGGCGGCATGTGGGATCTTAGTTCTCTGACGAGGGATCGAACCCGAGTCCTCTGCACTGGAAGGCGGATTCTTAACCACTGGACCACCAGGGAAGTCCCAAGACCGAAAATCATTTGATGAACAATTTGGTATGAGCTTTTACATTAATCCTTTTTTGGGAAATGCAGTCTCCTATACGAAGGACAGCAAGCAGGTTGTTTTAATTGAAGGGCCTGATCTCTAGTTGAATTGAGGAAATGTTTCATCTAGTCATGAAAACCCTGAATAACCATAATATTCCTGCTTACTCTTATTCAAATAGGAAAAAATACATTTTTTTAGTGTCTTCATTTTCTTACTTTTGCCTGATTGAAAACAATGTTAACTGTCAAAGATCTGATATTCCCTTCAGGTTTAGACAGTCATCTGTATGCTCTCCTTAATAGGATTAGCTAACATTTCCCCAAACCAAAAGAAACTAACTCTTATTCCTTCCTGGAGTATTTGTCAGCTCTCCTACCTGCTCCAGCATTTTACCTGACTATATTACTGATAATGCCCTAACCTCTATAACTTATTATTTACAGACATCATTTACTCATCACAAGACTATGGGGTGTTGCTGTCTTCACTTTTACAGCCCAAGAAATTGAGGGTCCTAAGAGTTTGGTACCGGGGAATCACACACGCAATACTGTACAATGCTTAGAAAGACACTGGCACAGGGCAAGCATTCAGTAGATATTAGCCTTGTTGGAAGCCCTATTTTCTCTATCCCACCAAGCCCCCTTACGGCCTAGATGAACCTCTTTCTTCAACAACTGTGCTGGCCTGAATTTAGGCAAAAGCTCCATACATGCACTGGAAGTATTTCTGGTGACAGTCCTCATTTAAACCCGTTTGTTTAAGCCTTAGGTTGACTGGGAACTAGTTCATAATTAGTTACTACCAAATACAGCCCCTGGGTACAGCTGAGTGACCTAATACTTAGTTCCCTGACTTTAAGATGAGCTTTTAAAAATACCTTTCAAATCGAGAAGCGTCTTGAAATCAGATGTAATGAAATATGGTAACAAACTGTGTTTTTACTGTGTCCCGTGCTGGATATTTTATATACACTTTAGCTCTTAATCGTCCAAATACCTGTTGTTATTATTATTGTTATTATCATGTGTAATCGCGCTCATTTTAAAGATGGGACAGTCAAGGCACAAGGAGGCTAAGTCATTTGCTCCAGGTCACACAGATAGTAATGGTGGAAAGGAAAAAGAGTAATCCCAAAGCAAGCAGTACCTTAGAATCCAATTTCAGTAGACTCAGCCTAGGGACACACTTCTAGTTTATGGAGAAAAACAAAAATTCAAATATAAAAGGGTAAATGCCCAAGGTTACATAGAGGATATCAGAACCAGAATCCACGGCATTTGTCTTGACTCCAAAGTGCGATCTCTTTCCACTAAACCACGCTACCAATCGACACGTGGTAAGGGGGCTGTATAAATATTTGATGAACTAATTAAGGCCTGAAAACAAAGTTGACAAGGAAGAGGGTAAAAATGTAAAATATAGATAAAAACAGAAAAGTAGTTCACGGACAGGAAAAAAAGGAAACACACACACATACAAACACACCCCAACAGTTTTCAGAGAAGAATATTCAGGGTGAGCCAAGGTGCTGGAACAAACTTTGCGCGGGTGCTGCCGGACACCCGGGCTGGCGGGAGCGGAGTCTTCGAAGTAGATGGTTCCCGAGGAGCCGGCCCTAGGGCACAGCAGCCAAGACCGGCCGCCTCCCGGCTGGCCTCTCGCGTCCACGCCCTACCGACCGCGAGTCACCTCGCCGGGCAACACCGGACGACTCCCGGAGGCCAGCCGCCTTTCCCTTCGGGGTCGCTGGCTTAAAAAGAAATACAAACACATGTCCCCAGCCGGTGCGCAGCCTCCCGTCTGGATCGGAGGCCGCAGGGCGCTGCCCGCTGTCGGCCCGGCAGCCATACGCCCGAAAGGGGGGAGCCTTCCGGGGTCGCAGCTCGCTGCCGGGAAGCACCCGCCGTCGCGGTTGGCCCGGCCCACCGGCGGGGCGCCTACGGCCCGGGCCCGGATAGGCCCCAGGCGGGGCTGAGGGCGGCCGAGCGCCCCTCGATCGCGCAGGCCGGTCATACTGGCGAGCGGCTGGCGCCGGCGGCCGGGCATTTTCTCTTCCTGCCTACGCGCTGCGCGGCGGCGGCGGCGGCCAGGCCGAGGCCGGGCTCGGGCGCCCGACCGCAGCCTGCCGACGAGCGCGGGCAGCCGCCGCCGCGCCGCCGCGCCCTCCAGCCGCGGGGCTCCGGGCTGCTAGGCCCGGCGCGGGCTGCGAGAGGCGGGGCCGACGTGCGGGCGGCGGAAGGAGGCGGAGTAGGAGGAAGAGGAGGAGGAGGAGGCGGCGGCCGGGAGCCGGGGAAGAGGGGCGGGGGGTGGGCCGGGGGAGGGGAGGAGCGGGATTTGCGGAGCGCGGCGCCGCCGCCCGGAGCCGGCGGGCCCGAGAGTGACCGAGTCACGGCGGGCGCCGGCGGAGCCGCGGCGTCGGACCCGCCTCCTGGAGGAGCTCAGCCTCGGCCAGGCCCGGCCCCATTCCCGCCCCGTGCCGCCTCCCCGCCGCAGCCGCCGCCGCCGCGGGAGCGCTCCGCTGCCCACCCCGCCCCCGCGGCCAAGCCCGGGAGTCGAGTGGGAGTCGGCCGGCCGGCGCGGGCAGCGCCGGGACCCCGCGGGGGACACTGCAGCCGGAGCCCGGGAGGGGCCGCGCCGCCACCGTCTGAACTAGGATGTCCCGACATGAAGGTGAGAGGAGCCCCCACCCCCACCGCCAGGGCCTCGGCCTACCCCGCCCGGGTCGGGCGCCGCGGAGGGCGGCCGGGAATCGGCGGAGACTTGGGCCGAGCCCGAGCCGGGCCCGAGGCGCCGGGCCCGAGAGCGAGCGAGGGCGGAGAGCCGCGGCGCAGCCGCCGCTGCTGCCGCCGACACCGCCGCGGCCCTGAACTGGGCCTGGTGCCGGAGGCGGGGCGACCGGGCAGGCCGGAGGGTTTGCACTGTCATGGGGCGGGGGAGGGGGAGGGGAAGCGGCGGGGCCCGTTACCGGCGGGAGCCGGGCCCTCGGGACTGATACCGGACGCCGCGGCCCGCCCGCCCGGCCCCGGAGTCGCTGGGCCCCGGCGCGGCCTAGCGCTCCCGCCGTCCCGGAAGGGCCCGGCGCGGCCGCCGAGCGGGGCCGCAGACGGCGGCAGGAGATCGAGGAGCCGGCCCGGGACCTGGCGGGCGCGTCCGGTCGCCGGGAGACGACGGCGAGTGCCCCGCCTGCGGGCGACTGCGGGGCGGGCGGGAAGGCTCTGCGGCCGGGGAACGGGAAACTCCCGCCGCCTGGAGCCCGCCCCGGCCTCGCGGCTAGGCCTCGGCGCGGCCCTGAGCTCGGGTAACCAAGTTCCCGGGGCGGATCCGTCCCGGCCGGGCGAGCAAACTCCCTGCTCGGTCACCCGGTAGGAGGGGAACTGGCTCCCGGCCGGCCGTGGGCCCGTCTCCCGGCGTGCATGTCTCCCTAAACCAGGTTTTGGTAAATGACCGTGGTGAGGTCTGTTAGTGGTCAGGGAGCGTTTTGGACTTTGTTTTGCGATTTAAAAACATGATGGGGGTACAGTTGCAAATCAGCAGACAGCTCTAGACCGGCCCCAGGGCACAAAGAGAAAAATGTTTAGAGCCGTGGTATAGGCGTTGATCTGGTAAAAAATAAAGTTAACTTCAGTTTGCTGCCATATGGTTTAGAAAAGGGGGCGGGGGGTTGTGTTTTCTTTGTTTCACTACCACAGGCCTTTAAATTAAAAGTATTACGAGACTTGGCGAAAAGTTTATCCTGGTAAGGTTAATGCAAGATTGTAGAAGTGGCTTGAAGATATTGTGTACTCTGGATGTTAAAATACTGTATAGGTGATGTAGGAGTGGAGAAAGTTTAGTGAGTCACATTTGTGTGTGCATCACACTGTTAGAAGGGTATTCTTAGGGAAATACAGGCCTTAGAATTTAAAGATTGAAAAACTCAGATTGTTCAAAATTATATTCAGAGCATTACTAATTATAATGTAATTTGAGATGGACTCCAAGAAAATATTGTGTCCAAGGGTTCTGTATTTTAAAGTCAGAAAACTAATAGGAAATAGGTTATATTTTCTTCACTTACTGTGTACAAGTGTTGGACAGTTTGAAATAATAAGGTACATAGGCTCATAGAAATATTTATAAGCTATGCCTATTTTCCCATTTTTTTCTACTTAATGGCAATACATTTCCTATCTTGTAATTTAAAAGAAGTTGTAATTAAAGTTATAATAAAATTTTAATTGGGGATATTAAAGTTTATCTTAGGCTGAAGTCGTGTGTACATTGACCACCTTCAAGACAAAACGAAAGTGAGTAATGGCTGCAGGCTCTCTTACTCATAAGAACTAGGAGAGTTAAAGTTACAGAATCATAGCAATGGAAGAAGGGTGTTTGAGACCCATTCTCCTTGCTTTAAGAAAATATCCAGGTAGTTCCAGATGGAATATTCAGATTGAATGGTGTCCTGGGAAGATTCCTTTACCCTCAGTAATCTTTTAGAGTAGTTAAAATCCCACAGTGTGAACATTCTTGAATGTAACACAAATTCTGTAATTTAAGCCCAGTTTTCCCTGTTTGGTCCTGTGGAAAGGCACGTGGTCATGAAACTTACATTTACCGTTTAGTTACTTGAATATTACTGAACTCCTCAGCACATGAATAGCACACCTTTTCTGGTAACTTACATAATGCCAGAGGTTTCTGAAAAAGGAGCATTCCTATAATATATCAGTTGAAGACTTATAGTACAGTATTTGACAAGTGATTACTTTTTAAGGGTCTGGTTTATGGCCTAAGGTAGGAATGGCAATCTCATTAAGAATCACATTTAATTCATTAGATATATGTTTTGTGGAATTTTAGTTTAGGCTGCCAGTTATTTTCATCAGTAGAAATTTAGCCTATCAACAAATGTAGAGTTTGACACCCTCGATATTATAGTTTGTTTCTTACCCTTTCTTCTTTGGGCCAAGTAATCCCATTTCTTTAGTGGTATGATTTTTGAGCCCTTTCAATCATCTGTCCACCTCCAAATTCTCTGTAGTTGTTGTTTTCCTTTCAGTAGTATGACCCAGGACTGGGTGTAGTAGTCTGCGAAACGATCTGAACTGAGCTGCCTGTACTGTTGTGCTTGCATTGTGCTTCCTTTTCAGTGCCTTCTGTAGGCATGTAATTTGTTACTTTGTCTTTGGGCCCATCCTAATGAGTTGCACTGTTTTATATGTAACATGTAACTTTGGACAACACAGCCCCAGGATGGACATCTGTCAAGCTTAGAGTCTGTACTTGGTGAAGCAGTGGACTACCTCTGAGAAATGAGATGCAACTAGAAGCACAGAAAAATGTCCTAGCCCAGGGGTCAGCATGCTTTTTTCTGTAAAGGACCAGGTAGTAAGTATCATAGTCTTGGCAAGCTATAAGGTCTCTGTCCACTCTGCCATTGTAGTATAAAAGCAGACAGCATGTAATGAATGAGCACAGCCATGTTCCAGTGAAAACTTGCTTTATGGAACTGCTGTTGAATTTCATTTTAATTTTCATGTGTCATGACATGATTCTTTGTTTTACCATTTAAAACTGTAAAAACTGTTCTTAGCGTGCAGGCTGTTCAAACACAGGAGGTGGCCGAATTTGGCCCATTTTAGCCTGCAGGCTATAATTTGCCTACTTTTACTCTAGAGTAGAGCTTTAGAGAGCTGATGGAACTGGAATTGTTGGGAGTCCAGAAAGGGCCCGCTCTGCTTGGTGTTTCCTTTGGGAATGGGGAGCAAGTCCATGGACTGAGCCAGTTCTGTACCTGTTTCCAGCAGTACCATGTCAATTGGGATAGAAGTCATTGTTCCTGAGGCATGGGAAGCAGACTCCCCAACCACCTTCCCAGACACCGTCTGAGTGGAGATGATGGTACTCTACATTGTCTCCCGCTTGCCCAACATGACTTTTCCAACCAGAATTCCAGGGCCTTTTAATTCACTTTGTAATGTTCTTGTCACGTTAACAAACATTCTACAACATGAGTTCCTAGTCACTTTATGTTCAACATACCAACACCATCTAGTTTCCATGTTATACACAGTGAAACCAATCATTTTCTATTTCATTTGTAAGAGTATTTTTTTAATGTTTCACTACATACTTCCTTTTAAATACATTTAAAGTATAACTGTGTTATGCAGAGCTTAAAAACTATATAATAGCTTTGCACATGTTTTAAAAACATCAAATTACTCAGTGCTTATTAGCTAAAATGAAATTATGAGTGTTCTTGCATGAGTTGGAGCCTAATTGATTACCTGGGTTATTACCTTAAATCATTCAACCTTTTTTTATTCGCTACTATGTATAAGGCCCTGGGTTAGTTACGAAGAATGTGGGGATGAATGAACAAGACACAGCTTCTCACCTTAAGTTTGGTGGGGAAGGTGCATGTGTGCACAGCTTCTACTGCCCAGTAGACACACCATAAGGAAGGGATAAACAAATTGATGACAAAATAATTACCAACTTTTTTTCTTGCTAATTTTGCCCAATTTCAGAGAGGGAAATCTATTGTGATTCCTAACTCCTTTTTCTTGAGTGCCGCCTCAGCTTTTTTGTGGGCTACTCTTGATTTTGGATAAAATTGTTCGAGATTTCAAATAGAGTTCCTATCTCTACCTGATTTATATTTCCCCTAGTTTTTTGAAGATTTTCATATGTAAAAATGATAGTGAATAAATGGACAAGTGATGATACTGTGTTATTCTCAGAAGCATCTGATACTGTTTATTTTCAGAATGTAATGTACAAGAGTAAGTAGGCCATTACTCTAGTTTTTGAAAGTTGTACCATTTTTTTGAAATTGTAGAACTCTTCTGTTAGTAGATTTCTCTTCTCTGAAAGTGCTGTCTGATGCTAAAAATGCACATGCAGACAATCCCGTAGTGAATTGCAGTAATTTTGTTTTCAGGATTTGGGGACTGGAAAGCCAGGATTGGCAATTAGCATGTGATTTTAATGTGGTGACTTTTGCCTTCCTGTGGCAAAGTAGATTCACTCCCACTGAAAAGATCTTTGCCATCATGTCAGACAACTTATTTTACTTAAATGATCTGTTGAAAGATTATGACATTCTTACTTGACTTTACATTTCAATAAATCATGAATTACATTTACCTTGACTTTCAATAAAGGATAGAACATAAATATTTTAATTTCTGGGGTCTTTGATTTCATGATTTTGTATAAAGTTGATTTTGAAGCCCATTTTCCCCATATATTGACATCTGTGTTAAAGTTAAAATGTGACAAACTATAACTTCCCTCTCTTATTTTAAATTAGAAATTTAATTTGGAAGAAATTCCTTTTAGTCTTAGAATTTTAAAAATTTATCAGCAGCAATCTTGCTTAAAGATTGAAAACTTTTTCACAGTGGAAAATTAGGAAGCTTCTGATGTGAAACTACCAAATTCCTTCATATTACGCTTGCAACATTTCAGAAAAGAAATCCATGCCCTTATGAGTCGTAACTTAATTTTCAAAAATCAGCTTTATAACATCTACCATATATATTTGCTGAGGTTTGGGTGTTTTTTTTAGACTGGGGGTTCCAAAAGTTGTTCTTAGTGAAGATTAAGGTATCGTTGTGTTATCCTAAAAATAGTGTGTTTTTAATTTCATTATAAATATTGCTGTGTGGCTACGTTCATGAATACGGAAACGTTTCCTACCCATCATACTCATAAAATTTAAAAGGAGTGCTATTCATAATTAAAATTTTTGTTGATAAAAGCTTAATTTCATGTTAATTTTAGTGTTGTGCTAGGAGCCGTGATGTTGTTCATTTCCTTAAAATGATATGGTATGCCTTTTTAGTCACTTAAGCTATTCATTATAATTGAAGAAAGAGTGTAAGGGGTATACAGATCAGAGAATTTTTTAAATGTGCTAATTTTTATATATTATCTATGTCCTGATTCATGTTGGAGATATTGGATAAGGCAGACAGTTTCCTGAGGGAACAAATTACCTGCGTTCCATGGGAAGGAAGTGAGTATTTTGGGTGAAAAGAGAGGACGTTTTGGGGATGGTAAGGACAAGAGGCCAGGAGGGTGATGGCAGAGGAAAGTTAGGGTGGGCCTGAAGCTTGGAAATTATCTGTAGTCACAGGGAGTCAGAAACACAAAACTAACTCTTATGCCGATGAAATGTCTCAAGAGCTGCATGCCAGGAGGTAAAAACTCACTGTCCTGTGAAACTAGCAAGAGATGAATTGCCTGATTGGGCACCTTCCAGGGTGCCATCCCTGCTACCTTTCTCACTGCCTTCACACATGTTTGTTAATCCGTGTTTTTAGCTGTGTCTTTCTGAATAGTGACAAGCAGAGTGTGGGTCTATCCAGTTCATGTACATGGTCTGTGTATCTTTTCAGGGCCACAGTACCAGCCATCAGTCCAGCAGACTGCCAGTAGCCACAAGGGGTATCAGGGAGAAAGTATGGATGGATCCTTGCAAATCCATCACTGCTGTGAGAAAAAACCAGCTGAAATCACAGGAGTGGGTCGGTCAATCAAGTCACCTTCAGCTTGGAGGGACAGACAATAAGTGGGTGAAGCCTCTTGACATCATGACTAATTAGGTTTGCACATTATGTTCTGCTGAAGTGTGTGTCTGTGTGTTCCTTCTCTTGGTAGTATTCATTGCCACTGTCATGAACTTCACATTTTTCTACAGTCAGAGGATCTTCGTTCAGAGCGCCACTTTAGAGTGCTAACTTGATGAGTTGACCATTCGAACAGTCACAGGTATACTCAACTATAATGTTTGGTTTTGACTTTTGTTTCTTTTGTGCCTTAAGACTCCGTCACCCTCCCCATCCACCCAGCAAAGTTAAGTTCCTCCAGTGGCACTCCTGCCTCATTCTCCAGGCGTTTTTTTATGCTGCGATTGTTTACTTGTCTGCCTGCCCCACAAACCACCTGAGGGGTAGGTATAGTGTTACACTTACCTTTGTACCCTACCACCTAGCATAGTGTCTGGCCTTTGGAGGCCCAGTGAACATTTGCCGGTGATTGTTAGAGATGTTAATACTTGTCTAAAAAATGGTGAGACTGGACAATGCATTCCTGTTTTTATCTGGAGGAACTGGTTAAGAGGGAGAGAGATTGTAGGAAAGAGAACTTGGAACTTCCATAAAAGTAAGAGGGGATGAATAAACTATGTACATGGAATGAAAATAACTTAGGGTAGCTGACTCCTGTGGGAATGGCCTGGGACTGGACTCCGAGGTACTGTTTTGTTCTCCTTCTGGCTCTGGTTTCAGATTAGCTGGCTGTGGGTTCTGCATATTAATTGTACTGTGTATGAGTTTTTTGGTTCATTCAGTCATTCATTCAGCAAATATTTATGGACTGCCTACTCAAGTACCACTCGAAGTCGTCTCCAGAGCTTGCCACAAGTTGTTGACCCTTGCTGCGGGATGATGATATCCAGCGGGTTAGAAACACATGTTTGGGAATTAAATGCTGTTGCATAGGTTGTGGCTCTTTTCCAGTGTGCTCGAGTTAGTCCTTGAAGTTTATATTTTATGACAGGATAGTTAAGTCATGTAAGTGTTTTAATGTTTTGGCAATATTTGCTCCCCCTTCTTTTTTTTTTTTTAAGCTTATTTTCATTCAAGCTTCACAATCACTTCTAATGCTGTCCAGCAGTACATTTCTTTCTTTAACAATATTATCCTTAGACTGTAAGACTCAACACACATCTGCATATATAAGTATCTTTTTGATATTGCATACTTAGAAAAGAGCTCAAGGGATTAAGCTTTTTGTATTCAGTATAGTTTTTTTTGCGAAGTCCTTATGGTTATATAGCAACTGTTGGGGTGAGTAACTAGACCCTACTTCCTTCTGTTATTCTTCCTCAGCCAGCATTCTCCCTTGGTGTCCTGTGATTGTAGAGGTTTGGCAGTGCAAGCAAATGAGAAACTTTCTAAGTCAGGAGTTAAAAACATTGAAATAAAATGGGCGGGGATTATATAAAGGAGTTGTTACAGATGTGTCCCTTCTCTGCAAGAATGATATACATGCTGGGTGCTGGGGGCTGGTTTGGTGTTGGGAGCCAGGTAGTTTTCATAATCAGAGATCTTATGTTCATCCTTATTGACACTACTAGGGATTCTGACACAGTTAATTGCAATTTGAATTGAATGTAACCTGTTCACGTGTCTGTATAGCTATAGATAGGAATATACATAGTAGTCACAGAGGTAGAACCAGTCTTCCTGTCCTTGGGAAAAATGGTGATTAGAACCTCAAGTTACAGTGGATGAGCATCTGGCCCGTGGTGATCCTGTATTAGGCCAGGATCAGGGAGCTTCACTCCATGTCAGACATACTGCATATCTTCATGCTCATTCATTGTTCCATATCATTTTCTGCAAGCTTCTTAGAAATCACCCAAATGGTAGAGGAGATAGCAAATCTACTTGCAGAATTGGGGTGCATGATCACACTGCCCAACAGAAATCTAATTGCAAGTCACATGTAATTTTAAATTCTCTGATAGCTACAGTAACAAAACTAAGGAAGTGAAATTAATTTTAATAATTTAATGATTTTAACCCAATATATACAAAACAGCATTTCAACATGCAATCAGTATACAAATTGTTTATGAGATATTTTTACATTCTTTATTCTTTACAATGCTATAAAAATCTAGGGTATATTTCACACTTAATACTTTTCAATTCAGATGCTAGATTTTCATAAAGAATACTTGGTCTTGGGCTTCCCTGGTGGCGCAGTGGTTGAGAGTCTGCCTGCCGATGCAGGGGACACAGGTTCATGCCCCGGTCCAGGAAGATCCCACATGCCGCGGAGCGGCTGGGCCCGTGAGCCATGGCCGCTGAGCCTGCGCGTCCGGAGCCTGTGCTCCGCAACGGGAGAGGCCACAGCAGTGAGAGGCCCGCGTACCGCAAAAAAAAAAAAAAAAAAAAATGAATACTTGGTCTTAGTTGAGACATAGTTTAGACACATATATCAGGGGTCTGCTAATTCATCTTTTGATCATGTACTGTCTCTTTTTGTAAGTACATGTTGATGCAGTATTGCCATGTTCATTAGCATTCTAGATTTCTGTTCCTAGAATTTCTCTCCTATGAAGCTAGGTTTTACCTTACTTTTTCACCTTAAAATTATTTTTAACCTACTTTAACTGCATATAACCATCACGATAGAAACCTACTTTATAAACAGCTACAAATGTATATAAATTCTAATCCCTTTGTGAGCTGTTCAGATTGATGAGGTATAAAGTAATGGCTTCAGGGTGATTTTAATGTGAGTTTGGGGGTTATTTTAAAGTCCCCTGCGTTGACAAATGTAGAATTTGCAAAAATTGTTACTAGTCCATTTCAAGTTCTATTATGGTGAATTCATCATTTGAAAACAGTGACCCCTAGGCTTGGTAATTTATTGTCCATATATTTCATTGTATAGATTAGATCTCTAGTATCCATCTCCAAAAGTCTCTTGGCCTCTAGCAATAGAAAGACAGGTGGTTATGATTGTTCTTTAAAGTAATTTTAAGGAAACTGACTATGGAGTTAATACTTAGCCCACTATCAAGGTTAGCCACCCACTGGTGACTTCTCTCTTTTACCTGTTTGGCTTATTGTTTTCCAGTTACAGCTAGATTTGCAAGTGAAAATAGAGTGTTTGGAAGACAGTCTGTTAAAAATTAAAGACCTAGTGTTTTTCTGTCTTCATTTTATTAGAGCAACATTTCCACTGAGCAGTCAGTTTTACGGTTCTTTTTTTTTTTCCCTGCAGTCCCCCTCCAGCCAGATCACTGGAACATAAGGAATCCGTGGCTCGCTCTCTCTTTTTTTTTTTTTTAATAGTATAAAAATGCTAGTACTGTCATTTTTGGGTACTCTCATCCAGTGGTTCTCAAAGTGTGGTTCAGGACCAGCAGTATCAGCATCACCTGGGAATTTGCTAGAAATGCAGATTCTTGGACTCTACCCTAGACCTACCAAATCAGAATTTCTGGGGGTGGGGCCCAGCAGTCTGCGTTTTAACAGGCTCCTACCTGGACCCAGTTACAACCAAAGGCATTCTTTGCCTGAGGTTGTTATTGCTGGTGACAGGCACACAATGGTTGTGGGACCACTTTTCACCGTGTGATACTAACCAAATGGAAATGGAGCTCATGACCTTGGCATCATTCTTCTTGAACGTCATGCTCTTGTCACCTGAGGAGGTGCAAGAGGAGCATAGCTCTCTGCTCCAGACTAGTTCTGTTTGTTTGTTTACTCAACATATATTTATTGAATGTGTACTTGGGGCTAGGCACTATTCTGGCCACAAGGAAACCATAGTGAACAAAACAGAGAAGCTTCCTGTCCCTCTGACACTCACACTCTATTAGAAGGAGTATACTGGGGGTGTATGGCCTACAAGCCAAACTTGGCCACTGCCTGTTTTGGTCAATAAAGTTATATTGGAGCACAGCCACATCTCCTCTTTCCCATATTGTCTAAGCTGCTTTGTGCTACAGTGGCAGGCTTGAGTAGTTGTGACAGAGAAAGCTGAACATATTTATTCTCTGCCTCTTGGAAGAAAAGGTTTGTGGATCCCTGAGAAAGACCATGAAAGAATGAATAAGTAACAGAGTGTTAGGAGGTGACAAGTGTTATGAGAACCCATACAACAGGTTAAGGGAATAGAGAACGGGGGCCTACTTTAGATACAGTGGTCAGGAAGGGCCTTTCTGAAGACAGAACTTTAAAAGAAAAAATTTGAATTAAGTGAAGGATGTGTAAAGGAGGGTACAGCAAGTACAGAGGCCTTGAGACTTGGAATGCTCTGGGAACAGCAGTGAGGCCACTGTGGATGGCGGACAGTGATCGAGGGGGAAGAGGTAGGAAATGGAGTTGGCATAGCCAGGCCAGACCCTGCATACCCTGTATGGTGGGCTGTGGTGAGGACTGTTGCATTATTAGTGCTTTGAGAAATACACTGTAGAAGCCCTTCTTTAGAGAGATCTTTCTGGCAAAGGCTGGAAACTAAATCCCTAATGAAGCACATTCCAGCATCTCTAAGAAACATTTCTTTTTGAACTTTCCCCTATACTCTTCACTCTAGGGAGTCCACCAAGTAGGAGAATGGGAGGGAGTAGACTGCAGAGCTAAGAAAACATGAGCGAGTTGGAGAGAGGTAGATGGGACAATACTGAGGAGACCAGGGTTTCTAGAAAGGAGACTCCCATATGCCAGTAAGTCCTAACTTCCAGTTCAGTGCTACGGATCTGGTTTCTGTAAAAGATTACTAATATACTTCTTTGGCCTCTTCCCAGGGGTTGTTGTGGAGATGAAATGCCAGCACATGTAAGAATGTTTTCTAAGTTAGATAAAGTGCTGCACAAATGTAAGGTGATGGTATTTTTATTATGGGAGATAAGATTGGAGCAAGGTAGATAGGGAAGGATTTTGATTGCCACACTAAGGTCAGTCTTTTCCTTTTTCCGTACAGGTTATGGGATGGAAGGGGGGTTGGGGTAGTGCATCAAAAGTTTTAAGCAGAGAAAGGGCATGATGAAGAGTGGCATGTTTTAGGAAGAGTAGTGGGGTCCGTGTGCAGAGTAGGTTGGTGCCTGGGGCAGGGACCAGTTAGAGACTGGCGGAATGAGCTTGAAGTTAAAAGGACCTGGATTAGTCAGTGACAGTAGGAGCAAAAAGAAGAAATATGACTTGAGAGAAAGTCCTGTTGCAAGAGAGGAAGGACTAAAGTATAATTTCAGGACAACCGGCCAGGGTGCTGGGAGGATAGCAGGTTCTTTTGGTACTTAAGGAAGATAGGAAGGGACAGGTGGGGAAAAAATAATTTGCAGCTTTTGACGTTCTGAATTTAAGGTGATGGTAGGCCATTAGGTAGAAATCAGGAGTTGAGAAATACTACACTGGGGCTCAGGAGAGAGAAATCTTGGTTAGAAGAAACAATTTTATAGCCCCCTACATTGACGTCTGGGGATTGGCTAGATTTCTAAGGAAGAAAGCATCTAGAGAAGGGAGGATCAGAGAGCAAAGGGAGAACCATGATTGTGATGTGACTTGGAAGCCACAGACCGTTCCTGACCACCCATCATGTGCAGTAGCACTTGTCATGCAAGTATTGACTTTACTCCTTTAGATATAGGCTGTTCTGAGTAGGGGTGAGAGGTGGAGTAGATGAGGAGGTGGGAAGGGGAGAAGCTAATGCTAACCAAACATCTGCTATAGAAATAGTAATATTTATTGAGAGCTTACTGTCCGAGGGGCACTGTGCTCAGCATTTCACGTGTACCAACTCATTTAGTTCTCACAACTGTCCTGTGAGGTGTATATTTATTTATTTATTTATTGTTTTGTTTTGTTTTGTTTTGTGGTACGTGGGCCTCTAACCGTTGTGGCCTCTCCCATTGCGGAGCACAGGCTCCGGACACGCAGGCTCAGCGGTCATGGCCCACGGGCCCAGCCGCTCCGCAGCACGCGGGATCCTCCCAGACCGGGGCACGAACCCATGTCCCCTGCATCGGCAGGCAGACTCTCAACCACTGCGCCACCAGGGAAGCCCGAGGTGTATATTTATTATCCCAGTGTAATGGATGAGGAAGTTGAAGCACTGAGTTCAGTACCTTGCCCAGGGTCACACAGTCTGCGATGAAGCTGGAATTCAAACCCAGGTCTGGGTTCTCAACATTAAGCTGTACTCTGTACCAGGCACTTTATAGACTGGTTCCTACAGCAGGGATCACAATTAAAAGGCTTCGTAAAATTTCAAAACAACCCAGCAGATATGTTATCCTGCTTTACAAATTAGGGATTTGAGTCTAAGTAAGAGAGGTTAGCTTATTTGTCCTAGGTCACCCAGGTAGTAAGTGGTAAAGCCAGGACTTGAACTAAGTTCTGTCAAAAACGAAAGCCCATGATCATTTTATTTCATTCAGAGGTCAGTAAACTCTGTGTACAGAGCTAGATAGCAAGTACGGCTTTGCAGGCCACATGGTCTCGACTGCAGCTACTCCACTCTGCTGCGGTGTTTTGAAAGCAGCCCTAAGACTAAACATAAACAGATGAGCATGGCTATAATCCAATAAATCTTTATTTGTGGATACTGAATTTGAATTTCATATAATTTTCAGGCATCACTGAATATTCTTTTTAAAATTTTCTAAACATTTTTAAATGTAAAAACTGTTCTTAGCTTGTAGGTTGGACAAAACAGGTGGTAAGCCAGATTTGGCCCATGGGCAGTGGTTTGCTGACTCCTACTTTAATCCATTCATTTAATAAATATTACATTGAATACTTTCTCTATGCGGAGACATTGTGTTGGGCACTGGGGATGAAAAGCAGAGGGAGTTCCAGTTCCAGCCTTCTAAGATGAGACAGGTAATTATAATACAATGTAGTATGAGCTATAATAAATTTATACCTACAGGGTATAGTGAAGGAATAGATATGGGAGGCTTCTCAGTTTTATGGATGAATTCATGAATGCATCCCAAAAGGAGTTATGTATTTGAGCTGTATCTGATGTTGGGGAAGAGTATCCCATGGAAAGAGACATGGGCAGAAAGAATTTTGCTCTGAGGGGAGACCATAAGAAATTTAACAATATTGGAGCAGAAAGGGAGGGGCTGATGCCAGGAGATGAACCTTGTCAATAGGATAGGTTAATGGGAACGAGTTTTTAGGAAATTTTAAACCAGTATGACTTTTGTGTTCTAGAAAGAGATGCTCTGAAGGATGGGTTTGCGGGGGGTGGGGCGGGGAGACGGACAGGTAAGTTACCACAAGATAAGATAATTGCTATAGTGGGTGCAAATGAGAGACCTATCTGGTGAATGGTTAGGCGTGGGGATTTTGGAATAATGAAGAGTCTAGGAAAACTCGAGGTTTGGGCTTCATTAGTTGGGCAGTGCTATTCATCAAGATGCATATCTAGGACAAAGAAGTATGCTTTAAGGGTGAAGGTGGGAAGTAGGGAAAAGAGAAGTGACTTCCATTTTTAGCAGGTTGGGTTTGAGGTACCTGGGGGACATCCGGGTAGAGATGACCAGGGACAGTTGAACATGTGGGTCTGGAATTCAGGAGGAATAGGTCTGGGCTAAGATAAATCCATAGTGGTAGAGTTGATTGCTCAGTGATGGTGAGAACATACAGATTAAGAAGATTGGTAGACCAAATCATTCAGCCCTTGGGAACAGTTCACGTTCAAGGAGCAGGAGACTGGCTGAAGGGGATAGCCTGGAGAGCGGGAGAGCCAGGGGAGAGCATTGTCACTGAAACTTAGGAAGGTGATGTTCTGGAAGGAGGATGTGGTTAGTATTGCCGCAGAAAGGTCAAGAAGATAAGGAGTGAAGTGTTCTTTGGCTGGGACTGTTGCAGTGAGGAAGGTTGTGGAACTTAATGAGCACCTTCAAAGGTATAGGCTGGGGCCCAGATTGCAGTGTATTCAATCCTGAAGGACCATGAGAAACTGGAAACACTTCTTAAAGATTAAGCTGTGAAGGAAAGGAGAGATGTCTGTAGCTAAAAGGTAGATACTACAGACTGATAATAAAGACTGGGAAAAGTCATTCACTCAACAAATACTGTGCCAGGTACTGGTGTTGAAACTGGGGATAGAGTAATGAAAGATAAGAGGAAGTTCTCAGCGTAGAGCTTATGTTTTAATGGGGAGGTTGGATACAGAAAAGGAACACATAATTTAATTTTGGTTACTGATAAATATTCTGAAGAAGATAAAGCAGACTGGGGGATTAAGGATTGAATATGATGGGAGGTGAAGGAGTGGTCTGTGTGTTTTTTTAAAAAAGATTGGTCAAGAAAGCCTTTCAGAGGAGGGTGACCCATCTCAAGCAGAGACTTCAGGTATACAAGCCCTGGAGTTAGAATGAGGTAGGTTATGCGAGGAACAGGGTGGCTGGAGCTGACTAGGTGAGGAGGTGGGGATAGCCTGGGCCAGATTACATGGGGCTTTACGGGTGATGGTGGGGCATTGGGGTTTAATCCTTTGAATGTGGATCTAACAAGGACACGGGCAGGCCAGGTGGGTGAGAGGAGGGCCATTTACTGAGATGTGGAGGGGAGGAGCATTTGTGGAGGCTGGAGTCAGGAGTTCAGTTTCAGACATATTAGGTAAGAGATGTCTGTTAAATGTTCAAGTGGAGATGTGTGCTGAATCAGCTGGAGTTGGTTGAATGAGTGTGAACAGGTACAGGCTCAGCAATATCATTAGGTATCTTAAAGTCAAGACTTGGTGTGGTCCTGCTGCCTTTCTTTCCAGTTTATTGTGGCTTGAGTCCCTGAACCTTCTAGTAGGTAAGTGTCTGTTTGGGGGGCCTGTGAACCTGTTTTTTTCCCCCAAAGTAGCTAGAGAGAGGGAGCATAGAGGTCACAAGCCTGGTGTGTCTCCTGTGCCAGTGTTGCAGTGATACAGGTCCAGGCCAGGAGAGCTCAGTGTGGGACTTAGGCCCGTTTGGCAGCTGGATAATGAATTAGTTTATTTGAATCCTTTTCTCTCCAATAAAATCAAGAGAAGATAGAATAATAGACCTTTTGGTCCAGAAGGAAATCAACCTTTTTTTTTCCCAAATAAAATTGCAGTCTGGAAAGGCTGAGTCACACTACTCGAGATCACAGTGAGGGCTAGGATTCAGATCCTGACTCTTATTCCAGGCTCACTTTGTACTATATATGCTGCTGGGATGAAGTTACCCAAAACTGTAGGCTCAGGGAGAGTTATTAGTTTGTAGATACTCTGAGCCTAGATTTCTTCAGTGGATAAAATTTTCTGTTCACTCAAGGTTTTTTTTTCCTGAGTTGCTGACTAGTAAATTTATCAGTGGGACTTTGGAGCCAGACCACCAGGGTTCAGACCCCAGCCTGGCCACTTACTTTACAAACTGTGACCTTGGGTAAGTTGTTCACCTCTGTGTGTATCATTTCATGAGGTGGGCATAATGCTGGGGTGGTTATATTTGATGGTTATTATATATATAATGTTTAGAATAGTGCCTGGCATATGGTAAGCACTCATTGTCTGAGCCATCATCATCATTTTCATCTTGGACGTACAAAACAGTTGTCTACCATACTTCTCAGTTCCGTGCCTGGAATTTGAGTGTTAACGTTATGCAAAGTATATAAGAGAAGATATAGGAAGGTAGGGTAAGATAAGGTATATAAGGTAAGATATAGTCTCTACCTTTGAGGAATTTGCATTATAATGGAGGGAGAAGTTTTAAAAGGCTTACCTATTTGTTATAGGACAGTGAAAGCCTTGAATAATCTCTTACTTTCCTAACATTCTGTGAATCTGAGTGTTCAGATGAAGGCAAAGGGACTAAGGAGAAAGAGGTTTGAGCAGGTTTTGTGGATAAGGGACTTGCCTGGGTAGAGGAGAAGCAGACATTCCAGACCAATGGGGTGGGCAGAAATGAGTATGTAATAAGAAGGCCAAGGTAGGAAAACACAATTTGTGAGAATTTGTGAACAGCTAAGAGAACAGTTTTGCTAGGGAAAAGGCCCATGAAAAATAGTAGTGATTAGGATATATCGAGGATATATCAAAACCAAGCATACCAGACTTACCTCTTTTGATTGGGCTTCTAAATTGGTATATCAAAGTATCGCCATAGACAGTATCTTTCATTAAGGTGTATAAAAGACTGTCATTGTCCTCGTGGACAGGATATTAGCTATATTAGATGATGATGTCAGAGGAGTGCATCACTGATTGAGTAGCTCAGAGTGTTGATCCGTAGATTAGTGGCGACCTAGAGTAAAGAGAGGACTAAGGAGGTGATTCTGTACCTCTTTTTTTCTGTTCTAAGATTTTTTTTTAATTGACTGAGATTAACACATTGGTAATATATTCCCCTGTTCTCTTAACCAGGTTCATCACATCAGCATTTTGCCATTTTTAAATCAATTTCCTACCCCCTTCCTTTTGGGGGGTTTGAACATTTTTAAAGCAAATCCGAGACCTGTGTATTATTTTACCCACAAATATTTCAGTATTTATCCCCAGTTGATAGGGATGCACACACACGTGCACACACACGTGCCACAGTATCATTATCACACCTCACAAAATTAACAGCAATTCTTTAGTATTATATAATACCCAGTTCATCTTCAGTTTTCCCAGTAGTCTCAGAAACGTCTTTTTAAAGTTAGTTTGTTAAAATCAGGATCCAAAGAAGGTCCACATAATTACATTTGGTTGTTATGTCCTTTAAAATCTCTATAACAGCCCCCCACCCTTAAAAATGCTCTTTAGTTTTTGAAGAAACCAAATCACTTCTTTGGTATTTCTAACATTCTGGTTTGCATTTTTATGATGTCGTTTTATCATATTCTTTCATTCTCTGTATTTCTTTTAAGCGGTAATCAGTTCTAGAGGGTTGATTCAGATGTTTGTTTCATAGAATATTTTATAGGTGCTGAATATTTCATAATACTTATTATATCACATTAAGAGGCCCATAATGACTGGTTGTCTTAGTGGATTCAAATGTCAGCTGTCCCTCCATTGGCAGTTACTGATGTAAGCTGCCTGGATCTGTTGTTTCATAGTGATTGCAAGATGTTGATTTTTCCATTTTTGTTTTTCCTATGTTTATTTTATTCATTGGAATTTTTCTATAAAGAACTCTGATTCGCGTACTTTAAAGAAGTCACTGTAATGCTCTCATAAAGGATAAATAAAATGAAATAGTGCCTTTCAGGATGTAAATGCTCAGGCGTAATTAAATTAGAGGAAATAATGAAGAGGTTAGATACTTGTACCTATGTAAGACTCACTGTGGGTCGGATAGCTTCAAATGCAAATCCATACAGACATGTTGTGTTGGCAATTCACCTTCAACAATGTTGCCATCAGTGCTGTTTCTGTTGAACAACTCTTGGTGTCAAGTTTTAAACAATTTACCCAAACAGTTACTGATGATTACAGTGTGTGTTTAAATCTTACAAAAGATACTTAGTATCTATACGTAAAATTCAGTTAGCTTCCAAGTTCAAATAATTATAAACAGGATTTTCCTGTTTGGACCTTTGAAAGATATGTGAAAGGTAGAACAGCAGTTCTTCATTGTGTCATATTGTCCATCACATTGCAGGTTACTTAAATCCCTGGCACTGACCTCCCAAATGCCAAGATGACACCCAAATTTCAAAATGCCCTTCCGGAAGTAATACCACACTCTTTAAAAACCACTAGTCAGGGCTTCTCTGGTGGCGCAGTGGTTGAGAGTCCGCCTGCCGATGCAGGGGACACGGGTTTGTGCCCCAGTCCGGGAAGATCCCCCATGCCGCGGAGCGGCTAGGCCCATGAGCCATGGCCACTGAGCCTGCGCGTCCGGAGCCTGTGCTCCGCAACAGGAGAGGCCACAACAGTGAGAGGCCCGCGTACCGAAAAAAAAAAAAAAAAAAAAAAAAACCACTAGTCAAGTGCAAATATTATTAAGACAGGAAATCAAATAACCACTATAAATAAACATTTGAAAATAGGAGATAAAAACCACCTCTCGGGCTTCCCTGGTGGCGCAGTGGTTAAGAATCCGCCTACCAGTGCAGGGGACACGGGTTCGAGCCCTGGTCCGAGAAGATCCCACATGCTGCGGAGCAACTAAGCCCGTGCGCCACAACTACTGAGCCTGCGCTGTAGAGCCCGTGAGCCACAACTGCTGTGCCCACGTGCCACAACTACTGAAGCCCACACGCCTAGAGCCCATGCTCCGCAACAAGAGAAGCCACCGTCATGAGGAGCCCGCGTACTGCAATGAAGAGTAGCCCCCGCTCACCACAGCTAGAGAAAGCCCACATGCAGCAATGGAGACCCAACACAGCCAAAATTAAATAAATAAATTTAAAACAAAACAAAAAAACCCAAACCACCTCTCTTTTTTGCTAATATCACTTTATGCCTAGAAAACGTGAAACTTTTAAAATTATTACAATTATTGAGATAATTTAGTAAGCGATTGGTGTATATACCTAGAGGTGAGAATTGCTAGGTCATAGCGTAAGTGAGCAACTTAATTTTCATTTAAAAATTGTTCTTGCACTCACTTATTTTCCACATCGTAGAATTGCTTGTTTCTTCCTGATTGTTACCAGTCTTAAGGATATTAAACCTTTTTTATATTATAGGACTTTTTTCTGAATCGTATTTGCCTTGTATATGCTTTGGCTCCCCCAAAGACTTTTCACTTTCATTATAGACCTATCTCTGTCTTTTCTCTATGCCTTCTGGGTTTCATCCTGCCTTAAAAGGCTACTTTTTTGCCCTTTGCCATGCCCACAGTTTTTTTGTTTATTTATTTGTTTTTTAAGATAGAAAGGATAAAAAGAAATTGAGGGAGTGACTTGAAGGCATCCATATGGGGAGTAGGGAAGGTGAAAGCACCTGCTTTAGAGAGACAGGGAGGACCTGGAGGTGGGAGGTAGATCCCAGAGTAGACTGAGAGCCCAGGAGGTGAGGGACGTTTGTGAAGCAGGCAGCGAGTGTGAGGGACCTTGTAGGACAATTGTTGGCCACTGATCTGTTCAGTAACTGGGGGGCCACAAATTTATTTGACCTTGACTTCTAGCAAGAAATACATTTTTACAACACCCAGAAAAACGCACACAATGGAAACAAAAGTTTCATGAAATGGTCCCGTTTGCAGTGTACTCTGATAATTTTCAGTTGTTTTCAAGAAATTCTGATTAAGATCCACTAAATTAATGATTCTCAACCCAGTCAGACCTAGTGCCTCATTTATTCTTATAACAAATATTCTAAGGCTGTTGATTATCCTGAAATAAAGTTAGTAGATAGGTCATCAGCTACCTTAGATGTTACAGTGAAGTAGTTGACAGCCTGTACCTGCTTACAGTAAATACCTTCGGATTTAATGTAAAATAGATAGCTAGTGGGAAGCAGCCGCATTGCACAGGGAGATCAGCTCGGTGCTTTGTGACCACCTAGAGGGGTGGGATGGGGAGGGTGGGAGGGAGGGAGACGCAAGAGGGAAGAGATATGGGAACATATGTATATGTATAATTGATTCACTTTGTTATAAAGCAGAAAGTAACACATCATTGTAAAGCAATTATACTCCAATAAAGATGTTAAAAAAAAAAAAGAAATAGGCTCAGAAGACATACCGTATAAAAATTATAGGAAAATGAAAGAGCTGAGATATATGTAGATACTAAAATAAAAACTGTTAGAATAAATAAAAACAATATAAGAGGAAGAGGGAAATTTTTAAAAATGGAAAATATGATGAGAGGGAAGTAATTTTACTTGATGTGAGGATAACATAAGAAATTAGACTGTCAACATGGAGAAGTAAAAGTAGTATCACATACTCACCAGTGAGTTTGACCTATTTATACCTGTGATGTCAAAATAATTCCCTGTGAAATGACCTGGCATGAGACAAGGAAGTGATAAAGTCTCACAGAAAACCTGGAAGAAGCCATCATTAGCAACCTGCTTTCAGACTCTAGTACTTAACTACCCTGCAGGGCATATCCTTTGATGGGCAGCGGGTTGTAGAGGATGGATTAGAAAAAGAAACAGTTAACAGCCATGTGGTAAACTTGGAGAGACATTCTCAGAGTAAAAAAAGAAAGAGAAGCAGCCCCAAAATAAATAAGTTTAATATTTACTTTTCACAACATAGATTTCTAATATCGGATAACATAGGATGATCTTGATGTGAAATTTTTTTAATGTTAATAACGTTTAGAAAGAACCCTCTGTTTCATAAATCCTTACTAACTTAGTGTTTAGAAATAAATCTATTCAGAGACGTCTCTGTTACATACTATTTGAAAGTTACGGCTATAAAAGCAGTCTGATGGAGGTATGCTGTACTGGAAACTCAGCTACTACAAACAGCTTGTCATCAGATTTTCTGAAATGCTAAACAGTCTTAGTCCTAAATGAAGCAAAACAGTCTTTTCTTAACTTATAGGATAGTGTCACACCTGGAAAATAAGTTTACTAAAGCGTCAAGAAATAGTTTGTGTTTATGGGGAAGATGGAGTTTGGTAGTATGCTCAATTTTAAAGTTTTTTGTTTTAATTTCCTACTTGAATGTCTGGTGGGAGATTTGGAAAATCTTGTTGGGATACTGGGCAATTCTTTATTGCATTTCCAGACTCCTAGCATCTTTGGTGCCTTTCCCCCAATAAATGCCAGTAGGACCCCAATCATTGTGGTGACCAAAAAATAACCCCCATAGGCTCCCTGGGGATGGTACCTCCCAGGTGAAAGCTTCTGTGATTAAACTGATTTTACTGGGTCCTGAGCTACAGTTTGCAAAAACACTTAGGGAAGCCTCTGGGTCCTCCTGAAAACTAGTAGAAGAATGACTTGCAACATTATTGCAAATGTAAGATGGTTATTTCCCTAGTGTTGATAGGTCACTTCAGTTTGCTTTTGTTCTTTACATTCTGGCTTTCATACTCCAAGACAGATATTGATGGTCTTAATAAACTCATTTGACCTCCAATTTAGATGGTCTCATTGTCCAGTGAAACGCTCAGAAATTCTTTCAAAGGCATGTATCAGTTTGTCTAATCTCTAAACACAGCCCATGCATTGACAGAGCACTCACTACACTGTTTTTGAGTGTCATTCATTGAACCATCTGCCTCGTTTCTTGGTTTTTTCGGGTTTTTTTTTTTAATAAACTTTTTATTTTGTAGTAATTTTAGATTTACAGAAAAGTTGCAAAGATGGTAAATAGACTTCCCACGTACCCCTCACCCAGTTTCCGCAAATGTTAACATGTTAACTTGACAAGTTTGTCATAACTAAGAAACCAACATTGGTGTACTGTTACTCACTAAACTATAGACTTACTCAGATTTTTACCAGTTTTTCCCCTTATATCCCCTTCCTGTTGCAGGATGCAGTTCAAGATTCCATGTTGCATTTAGTGCTTCCTGGTTTGGACTTGAGTAGCTGCGCGGAGAGCAGTGCGTTCTTTCTCTGTACTGGGTCTGTGTGGAGCCGGCACATTTTCTCCACACTGCATGCTCTCTGTTCTTCTCATTTTGTCTCTTAGTAATTTCTCTTGACTGAGTTTCTAGATCTTTTGCCATTCTGTCAGTATGTTGTATTTGTTTCTCATTTTAAAACAAGACATCCAGAACTGAGGGCAGTTCTTCACGTATAGTCTGACGAGAGCAAAATGTTGCGG
This sequence comes from Phocoena sinus, assembly GCF_008692025.1. Lineage (NCBI taxonomy): Eukaryota > Metazoa > Chordata > Mammalia > Artiodactyla > Phocoenidae > Phocoena > Phocoena sinus. Next base: position 75,755,469 of record NC_045775.1, read on the forward strand.
AAATATTACAGTTGTCTATCCCACATGACTGTTAATGTAGCCTAAGCTTGTTTGTTTATTTCCTGGCTTTTGTAAGCAACTGCATCCCATATTGGGCTAATACTGAAGCTGAAGTTCTGCTTAGTTAATTCACCCAGAGTTTTTTTGTTTTGTTTGCTTGCTTGTTTTAATCACATGAATTGCTCTTTAATCCAACAGCAAGACATTATGTGAACCCCTTTAAAAATTCATCTCGTTTGTTTTGGCACACCCATTTGCCTCTTTGAATTTCTGTCCTGTCCTCCAGTGTTTTAACTATTTCTTTTATGCAAAGCTTATAAGTATGCTTTCTGTCATTTTCTAAGACACTAATAAAAATATCGTATAGAACAGGGTCAAATACAGGACCTTACCATGGCACAAGAGGGCAAGTGAAAAGAAGCTGTATAGCAAGTATGTAACTGTATGAGGAAGCTAAAAAATGTTGTCAGCATAGGCTGAAGGCCGTGATTCAGTCTTATATGCTGACTGGGGTGGCGCCTAAACTAGAACTCTTGCAGAATGAGAGCAAATGAATTTTTTGGAGGACTGGTAGGTGGAGGGTCGGTTTTACCTAAGAATGGAGCCGGCTCCTATTCCTAAGACTGTCAGCTTATGCTTCATTTGACTGGATGTGCCTGAAACTTCTACTTTAAGAGTTCATGAGCCTTTCTTGAATTAGGCCTTTTTATGAATGGCATTGAAAATTTTGGAGGACTTTAGACACACTTTTTTTTACTATCAAGGATTTTTTTTTTTAATATTTATTTATTTATTTTTGGCTGCATTGGGTCTTTGTTGCTACGCACGGACTTTCTCTAGTTGCAGCGAGTGGGGGCTACTCTTCATTACAGTGCGCGGACTTCTCGTTGCGGTGGCTTCTCTTGTTGCGGAGCATGGGCTCTAGGCACGCAGGCTTCAGTAGTTGTGGCACGTGGGCTTCAGTAGTTGTGGCTCGCAGGCTTTAGAACGCAGGCTCAGTAGTTGTGGCGCGTGGGCTTAGTTGCTCCATGGCATGTGGGATCTTCCCGGCCCAGGGCTCGAACCCGTGTCCCCTGCATCGGCAGGCGGATTCTTAGCCACTGTGCCACCAGGGAAGTCCCTCAAGCATGTATTTGAATGATACTTCCTTTTCAGTAGTGCCTGTTCATGTATCATTTCCCATTTTTCTTTTTTGTTTTTCCTGTTGGTCTTTTCTTAATCTTTAAGAGCCCATTGTTTGTTGTATTTGTTGCAAATATTTCTCTCCATCTGTTGTAATTGACTTATTTTGTGGCTCTTTTGTCAATATTAAAGTTTTATACTTACCTATTATCAAATTTACATTGTGCTTCCTTGCCTCCTTGATGGTTTCAGGTTCCCTGTATTGCTTAGAAACTTCTCACACACTAAGAGGTAAAATAAAGAGATCCTCTTGTAGTTTCTTTTAAGAAGTTCATAGCTTTTTTAAAAAATCTAAACGTACTTGCCATTTTTAAGATATATGCCAACCAGTCATTCCTTTTCGTTGAGAATGGAATTTTTATGCATGTATGAAAAATGTGTCATGCATTCAGAAATGTGCAAGATGTCTACATTCAGTAAAAAGATAATAAGACAAAGGACATTGTATCCATCTGTATTAAAACATAGGCTGTCTCCCAGACATGTCCATAACCACTATCTGGACCTCTGTCTTGATCATCCTCTTGCCTTTCTCTATAGTTTTATCCCCAGTAAATCTCTTCCTATCTAAGCAGCGTATTGTTTAGTTATAAATGGCTGAGTGACAAGCTCAGAGCTCTCTGTGTGAGGAAAGGGCAGTTTGCACCATTGGACACAAGCTCCTAGGAGAGGAGAAGCTGAACAAAGTCTGTCTTCAGCCTCCCTGGGAGTTTCCCAGAGACCCTTTGCAGAAGTCACTGGGTGAGGTCACGAGTGGACCTTGAAAGATCAGGGCCACCACAGAGCGGGGGATTTGGCTGGGCCTTCGTGTGGACCAGGGTGGATCTCCAGCCGAGATGTGGTCAGAGGACAGCCGCTCGCATCCCCCGCTCTCAGGAGCAGGTCAGAGCAGAACACCTGTGGGGTGAAGCTGAACTCCCTCCTGGAGTGGAGAACAGGAACTTACTTCATCAGCCAAGTCCAAATGAGCAGCTGGGCCTGGGCCACACTCCCTGAGCATCATTCTGTCCTCAGGTCAAAAGGAAAAAAGTATATAATTTTGTGTGTGTGTGTGTGTAGTTGATTCTTGTTGTTCTTGGTAGCTGTGTTCTATAAAGTTGCCGTGAACACTGAAGTAGCAAATACTCAACCAATGCTCCAGTAGAAATACAGGGCTACGTTCCTGTGAGCCTCTGATCACACTTTCATCAACAGATCAATACATAACCTTGTTCTCTGTGTGTTTCTGTTGAAAGACATCTTACTTAATATACAGTTGATTCATAAACATAGAAGTCATAGCTAACAGCACTATAATTCGTGACTGGACAGAGTTTATCTAACACATATTTTCTCAGCCTTGTGCTTAGGAACACTAGACAGCACTTCAGCACTACACTAGGGGCCACTTTAAACAGTGAGATCACCTACAAACAATACAGAAAGTTGAAAAACGTGACAGTACATAGACCATGAAAAGGATGCTTGTTTACAGGATGAACTGAAACAAGAAGGCAGAGCGGCCACTTGTTTGAGCTCAGCTAGGAATGTGCACATTGCTAACTCAGATGTGCATGAGTGACTTTGAAAGCACTGCAGGTGTGCTATGTCAGTAGGCATGTGTATGTGTGTGTGTGTATACATACACATACATACACACACATGTACACACACACACGTACACATACATACACACACACACACAAAAACAGGGAAAGTTAATCCAAGATGTTAGACGCCAGGATAGTAACTTGGGGTAGTTACTACTAGAAGGGGCGTAAGGGAGACTTTTGTTCTGTTAACTTGATCTGGGTGTTAGTTACGCAGGATGTGTTCACTTCGTGAAAACCAAGCTGCGTATTTATGATTTGTGTATTTTTCTAAATGGTGTTCCACTTCAGTAAATAGTGTAAAACAAACAATACTGTGGCCTCAGGATCTGGGCGGTGGCCACTCATTGTGCACGGCTCTTGAGTGTCACTGCTCTGTTGTGGACAAGTTGTTCTCAGCTACTGCATGGCTGTCATTCTGGGGGTTCCCACTTCACCATCTTCCTGCTGATTTTAGTTGCTTCTCTCTTCTGTTTCCTAGATTCGATCTCCCCATTATTTCCTCTTCTCACTCTTCTGTAGTTTCTGGAGAAAGGGTGCACTGGGAATAATTTTGTAAGAACTTAACAAATATGAAAATATTGTTAATACTACCCTCATCCATGAATGATAACTTTGCAAAGTATATAATTTTAATTTGGAAGTTCTTTCCTTTAGAACTTTGATGACATTAGTGTATTACCTTTTGGAGTCCAGTGTTCCTGTTGAACATATCAAATTCTTGATCTTTGTGTGTGACCTCTATTTCCTTCCTCCCCTATTCCCTCTCCTGGAAGCTAGTAGAATCTCCCTTAAGCCTGCTCTTTCGAAATGTGGTTACTTGCTTTTCTTTTATCCATTTTGTTCGGTACTGTATGGGTCTTTTCAGTCTGTCAATTATATCCTCTTTTCTGGCAAGTTTTCTTGAATTATTCTGTTGATTATTTTCCTCTCCTCCATTTTCTTGCTTTCAGGGTAAAGTTTTAAGAACTCTTAGGATTTACTCTCTCAACAACTTTCATATATAACACACAGCAGTGTTAATTATCTTTGTCATGTTGTGCATTTCATCCCTAGTACTTATTTATCTTATAACTGGAAGTTTGTACCTTTTGACTGCCTTCATTCAGTTCCCCTTTCCCCCACCCCCTGCCTCTGGTAACCACAAATCTGATCTCTTTTTTTCTATGAGTTTGTTTGTTTTTGAAGTATAATTGACCTACAATACTGTGTTAGTTCCTGTTACACAACATAGTGACTCAATATTTCAGTACATTTCAAAATGATCACTACAGTAAGTCTAGGTACTATCTGTCGCCATGCAAGGATATTACGTAGCTATTCACTATATTCCCCACACTGTTCATTTCATACCTGTGACTTGTTTATTTTGCAACTGGAAGCTTGTACTTCCTGATCTCCCTCACCTATTTCTTTCCTTTCCCTACCCCCTCCCCTCTGGAAACCACCTATTTGTTCTCTGCATCCGTAGCTCTGTTTCTGTTTTGTTATGTTTGTTCATTTGTTTTTTAGATTCCACATATAAGTGAAATAATACAGTGTTTGTCTGACTTATTTCACTTAGCATAATACCCTCTAGGTTCATCCATTTGTCACACATGGCAAGATTTCGTTCTTTTTTTATGGCTGGGTAATATTCCATATTATACATATGTATATATACGTATGTATGTATACATACACACACACACCCACATCTTCTTTACCTATTCATCCATTGATGAGCACTTAGGTTGCTTCCATATCCAGCCCATTGTAAATAATGCTATAGTGAACAACCTAGGGGTATATATATCTTTCCTAATTAGTGTTTTTATTTTGTTCAGATAAATACCCAGGAGTGGAATTGCTGAATTGTATGGTAGTTCTATTTTTAATTTTTTGAGGAGTCGCCATAATGTTTTCCATCTCCCTGATGATTAGTGATGACGGGTGTTTTCTTCATGTGCCTGTTGGCCATCTGTATATCTTCTTTGGGAAAATATCTATTCAGGTTTTAATCGGGTTTTTGTTTTGTTTTTAATGTTGAGCTGTGTGAGGTTTTGGTATGTTTTGGATATTAACCCTTTATCGGATATATTGTTTACAGATATCGTCTCCCATTCACTTGGCAGCTTTTTCGCTTTACTGATAGCTTCCTTTGTTGTGCAGAAGCTTTTTAGTTTGGTGTAGTCCCATTTGTTTATTTTTGCATTTGTTTTGCCTGCTTCAAGAGACATATTCAAAGAAATGCTATTAAGACCAATGTCAAAGAGCTTACTGTCTATGTTTATTTTAGAAGTTTTATAGCTTCAGGTCTTAACATTTAAGTTGTTTTTTTTTTTCCTTTGGTTGCGCTGGGTCTTAGTTGTGGCAGGTGGGCTCCTTAGTTGCGACTCACGGGCTCTTAGTTGTGGCTCACCTGCTCCTAAGTTGCGTCATGTGTGCTCCTTAGTTGCGGCACGTGTCCTCCTTAGTTGCAGCCGGTGGGCTCCTTAGTTGCGGCTCACCAGCTCCTTAGTTGTGGCATGCGAACTCTTAGTTGTGGCATGCATGTGAGATGTAGTTCCCTGACCAGGGCTCGAACCCGCATCCCCTGCATTGGAAGGCAGATTCTTAACCACTGCACCAGATGGGAAGTCCCACATTTAAGTCTTTAATCCATTTTGAATTTATTTTTGTGTGTTGCTAGAGAGTAGTCAGTTTAATTCTTTTACATGTAACTATCCAATTTTCCCAACACCATTTATTGAAGAGGCTGTCTTTTCCCCATTGTATAGTCTTGCCTTTGTCATAGATTAATTGCCCATATAAGTGTGGGTTCATTTCTGGGCTCCCTGTTGTGGTTCCTTGATCTATGTGTCTGTTTTTGTGCCAGTACCATACTGTTTTGATTACTTTGTAGTATAGTCTTGATGTCAGGGTGCATGATTCCTCTGGCCTTGTTCTTCTTTCTCAGATTGTTTTGGCTATGCAGGGTAGTTTGTGTTTCCATACAAATTTTAGAGTTATTTGCTTTAGGTCTGTGGAAAATGCCAATCGTATTTTGATAGGGAATTCATTGAATCTGTAGATTGCCTTAGGTAATGTGGTCATTTTAACAATATTAACTCTTCCAATCCATGAACGTAGTATACCTTTCCATCTGTTTGTGGTGTCTTGAATTTCTTCCATCAGTGTCTTACAGTTTTCTGAGTACAGGTCTTTAACCTCTTTAGTTAGGCTGATTCCTAGGTATTTTATTCTTTTTGATAGGATTTTAAGTGGTATTGTTTTCTTAATTTCTCTTTCTGATAGTTGTTAGTGTATAGAATATGCCACAGATTTCTGTATATTAAGTTTGTGTCCTGCAACTTTACAAATTCATTGATGAGTTCTGGTAGTTTTTTGGTGGTGTCTTTAGGATTTTTTATGTATAGTATCATGTCATCTGCAAACACTGACAGTTTTACTTCTTCCTTTCCAATTTAGAATCCTTTTATTTCTTGTCTGATTGCTGTGGCTAGACTTCCAATGCTATATTGAATAAAAGTGGTGACAGTGGGCATCCTTCTCTTGTTCCTGATCTTAGAGGAAATGCTTTCAGCTTTTCACCATTGAGTATCATGCATATGTGACCTTTATTATGTTGATGTTTGTTCCTTATATACCCACTTCGTTGAGAGTTCTTTTTTTTAATCATAAATGGATAGTGAGTTTTGTCAAAAGCTTTTTCTGTATCTGTTGAGATGATCATATGATTTTTATTTTTCAGTTTGTTAATGTGTATCACATTGATTGATTTGTGGATATTGAACCATCCTTGCATCCCTGGGATAAGTCCCAGTTGATCATGGTGTATGATCCTTTTAATGTATTATTGAATTAGATTGCTAATGTTTTGTTGAGGATTTTTATATCTGTGTTCATCAATGATATTGGTGATATTGGTCTGTAATTTCCATTTTTTGTGTGATATCTTTGTCTGGTTTTGGCATCAGGATGATGCTAGGCTTGTAGAATGAGTTTGGAAGTGTTTCTTCCTCTGCAGTTTTTTTGAATAGTTTGAGGATAGGTGTTAATGTTTGGTAGAATTCACCTATGAAGCTGTCTGGTCCCGGACTTTTGTTTGTTGAGAATTTTTTGATTACTGATTCAATTTCATTACTGGTAATTGGTCTGTTCATATTTTCTATTTCTTCCTGATTCAGTCTTTGCAGATTATACATTTCTAGGAATTTGTCCATTTATTCTAGCTTGTCCATTTTATTGGTATATAATTGTTTGTAGTAATTCCTTATGATCCTTTGTATTTCTGTGGTGTCAGTTGTAACTTCTCCTTTTTCATTTGTGATTTTATCGATTTAGGCCCTCTCTCTTTTTTCCTTGATGAGTCTGGCTAAAGGTTTATCAATTTTGTTTATCTTTTCAAAAAAGTAGCTCTTAGTTTCATTGATCTTTTCTATTGTATTTTTAGTCTCTATTTCATTTATTTCTGCTCTCATCTTTATGATATCTTTTCTTCTACTAATTTTGGGTTTTGTTTGTTCTTCTTTTTCTAGTTCCTTTATGTGTAAGGTCACTTTCAGGATATTGAAACGTCTAGATTTGGGTTCCAGTTTTCTTCTCTTTAACGTTCTATTCTCTCTCTTTCCCTCCTGCACCTTCTCCTTCTGGAAATAATTTAGTTAAGATGTAACTCAGACTCTTCTCTTTTCAGTAATACTTGCATATTATTCTGTTGTCAACAGTGCCTTGAGTTCCCTAGGTCAGAGGCCCTCTGTTTTACCTTCTTTAATGAATAAACTTCCCATTTCCACTTGGAGTAGAGTATGTTGGAAAGGCAACTTACAAATTTAACTGCTTCTGGAAGAGCTTTTACATCTTTCATCTTTAAATGATTTTCCACTCTAATCCAAGTTCCAGCAATACCTGATGCTGCCAGTCCTAGACATTTTGTTGAATGTGTACTGTAAATTGGGTGGTTTTTTTGCTTCCCCCTTTACCCATACAAGGATTCAGCTAACTCCATTACCACTCATCCATCTGCTTCCCAGCTTCCAAAATTTTGTTGCTATTATTTGTTTGTGTTCTCCCTATTCTTATGAAATTGTCTTTTTTAAATTCCAATACTAGATTTTAAGATTTTCAGAAAAGAACAAAATTAGGTCTTACCTTATTATCTGTTCTAGACCTTATCATCACAGAATTATGGTTCAGTCTTAAATGCCACTGTCCAGTGCACTGTTGTCCAGTGCAGTAGCCACTAGCCATGTGAGCCCTTGAAGTGCAGCCGTGCAATTCAGTGTGGAACTGAATTTTTAATTTTATTTGTTTTTGTTTGTTTGTTTGTTTGTTTCTGGCTGTGCTGTGCAGCTTGCAGGATCTTAGTTCCCCGACCAAGGATCGAATCCTTGCTCCCTGCAGTGGAAGTGTGGAACCCTAACCACTGGACCACCAGGGAATTCCCTTTATTTTATTTTAATAAATTACATTTAAATAATCACATGCGGCTAGTGGCTGCCATACTGGACAGTGCAGTTCCAGTGCTGGTGAACTAGGAGTTGGAATGTAAATTCTAGTCAGCATATCTACTACATGGAAGTTTTTTTCCTGTTTCCTTCTCCTTAATTTATTTATTTCTTCATTCATATCAACGTGGACACGTGGATTTCTGTATTATTCAGTGGGCATTATTTTTTTATTATTGATTTTGATGCTCAAATTATCCCAGATTTGGACAGTGGAAACCCCATTCAGGTTTTTCTGTGTCCTTTTGACATGTACCCTCTTTCTGGATCATTCATTCTAGACCTTAGACATTACAGGCTCCTCACGTACTCACCCTGTCCTAACCTCTGGAATCATCCATTTCTCCAAGGAGCTCTGGTTCCTCTTAGTGGAGGATAATGGAAACCAAGATCTGGTTGCTTGGTGGGCTCATTGCTGCTGGACCAGCACTGCTTCTAGGCTCTGTAAGCTGACAAGGGATTTTTAAGACTGATGGCTTTGGACAGCACGGATAAAGAGATATTTCTATCATTGCAAAAAGGGGAAAGATGGGGTGACTAGAATTTAGGAGTTCAGAGACTCCTACTTCCCCAGGCCCATCTCTACACAGCTGGTGCTTGGCCTTTGAGTGGATTCAGCTGGTTGGTGATGAGAATGCCAGAAGAGCTTGGTGCTAGAACCCCTCTGCTGCTGGAGGGGTGCTTTCTTTCTCCCTCTTTAACCTCCCATTGGCAGAACGTGAACCAGAAGCCAGCTGCCAAGGGAGTATGAATAACTTGAGCTTGCAAACCCTAGACCATTGTTTCTCAGCCTCAGCACCACTGACATTTTGGGCCAGGTGGCCATCCTGTGCTTTGTAGGATGTTCAGTGACAACATCCCTGGCCTCTACGCACTTGATTCCAGTATCCACCCCACTCCCAAATGTTTCCATATATGGCCAGATATCCCCTGGGGAGGCAAAATGACCCCATTGAGGACCACCTCCTGGACCATCATTGCAGAAAAGAATATAGAAGGGTAGACTTGGAGCTGAGAAACAGTAGTACTAACCAGCACCCTACTTTACTTTACACAACCTTGAAGTGTGAAGGAAGGGAAGAGAAATTAACATTTACGTTCCTGTTACAGCCCTGCAATATAGAGAGATTAGTATATGCTTTTTTTTTCTTTAGTTTATGAGGAAAGCAAAGACCAGTTAAGTAATTTCTTCGCAGTCAGGCAGGGTTCAAATCCTTGCCAATAAAGTTATTCGTTTACATGCACTTGAAGTTTGTGCTTGAATTTTTAGGTTGTAGTTATTGCCATAGTCTTTTTAAGTGGGGCAACTATTCTTTTGAGTGTTGCATTTTCAAGTCATTATGGATATATTGTCAACCTGGGTGCATTTTCTGGATGGTGCCCTACTGGAGCCATGCTTAGAATAACGGCTAAAAATGTTCACAAACAGAGGGAAGAAGAAACATGAATAATATTTGTTAGGCAATTTCCCTGGTGGTTCAGTGGTTAGGACGCTGTGCTCTCACTGCTGAGGGCCTGGGTTCAATCCCTGGTCAGGGAACTAAAATCCCGTAAGCTGTGTGATGTGGCCAAAAAAATAAATGATGTTAAAGCCAATGTCTTATTTTGTTTTTTAGTTTTGGATACTTATATTTAAGTACTAGTTAACTTGATTTCCTAGAGATTTGCTTCAGACTATACAAGCACTGCCTATTTTTCTCATTTTGCCTTTATGCCTAGTCCTTTACTTCTTTCTATTCCATACTGTTGTGTATCACTCTCAGTGGTAGAAAGACATGTCCTCTCTCAAAGGAAATCTCCCAAAGATCAGCCTAATACTTTACAGTACCTTGCACCTTGCATGACTCATGATCGCCTCGGACCTAACATCCAAAGTAGGCTAGTGTGCTTTCTAAGCCAGACATAAACCGCTTTTTCTCTTCCAGTGCTAGAGCATTCTCTGTACTTTGCGTTATTCCTAGTCCTCTCCAGAGTTTTATATCTGTTGTAGGTCTCTTTGCTTTAAAATCAGTGAAGGAACTAGAGCAGACACAAACATAACGTAACAGTTGAAGGTAGGATTTTTGAAGACCTGTTAGATTTAAAATCGGTTCGCCTAGAAAAGAGGACGGGGACTTCCCTGGTGGCACAGTGGTTAAGAATCCGCCTGCCAGGGCTTCCCTGGTGGCACAGTGGTTGAGAGTCCGCCTGCCAATGCAGGGGACACGGGTTCGTGCCCCGGTCCGGGAGGATCCCACATGCCGCGGAGCGGCTGGGCCCGTGAGCCATGGCTGCTGAGCCTGCGCGTCCGGAGCCTGTGCTCCGTAACGGGAGAGGCCACAATGGTGAGAGGCCCGCGTAGTGCAAGGGACGCAGGTTCAGTCCCTGGTCCGGGAAGATCCCACATGCCGCAGAGCCTCTAAGCCTTTACGCCACAAGTACAGAGCCTGTACAGACCCAACGTAGCCAAAAAAAAAAAAAAAAAAGGAAAGAGGAAGAAGTGACTTGATTCTTTTTTTAAATAAATTTATTTATTTTTATTTGTTTATTTTTGGCTGCACTGGGTCTTCGCTGCTGCGCGCCGGCTTTCTCTAGTTGTGATGAGTGGGGGCTACTCTTCGTTGTGGTGTGCAGGCTTCTCATTGCGGTGGCTTCTCTTGCTGCGGAGCATGGGCTCTAGGCGCATGGGCTTCAGTAGATACGGCACACGGGTTAGTAGTTGTGGCTCGCGGGCTGTAGAGTGCAGGCTCAGTAGTTGTGGCGCACGGGCTTAGTTGCTCCGTGGCATATGTGATCTTCGCAGACCAGTGATCGAACCTGTGTCTGCTACATTGGCAGGTGGATTCTTAACCACTGCGCCACCAAGGGAAGTCCCAGAAGCGACTTGATTCTTGTCTTAAGCTATGTAGTGGCTTTCTGAGAGCGGATTTAGAGTAATTGCTTTATGTGGAGGAAACATGGAACAAAGGGACCTGAAGTTGTATTTCAGTGTTTTGAAGAGAAGGTACCTCAGGGACTGCTTGGTATGAAGCGTTCTGTTAGGGTGAGGCTAATTGTGGGGCTCTGTTGTACTCTCCCAACTAGAACAGGTCATCTTATATTGCTCTTATTCGTTGGATGTGTTCCCATAGTTCTCTGCCACTTACTCTTCATACTCTATTTTAATTGCTTGTTTACTTATCTTTATTCCCTATTAAACTTTAAACACTAAGTGGGTCCTATAGGTGCTCAGAAACTTGTGTTCATTGAAGTAATGTTGTTACAGTAATTTAATACAAAATTATCTCCTAATATCCGTGCAGGACAAATCCTTTACACTATAATAGAAAGGGCTGTCATGTGCAGACTGTGAATTTATCACAAATAAATGTGCAGCCGTTTCTAGCTCAAATAATTATTAAATAGTATGTTTTCTGGTCCCTCCCTATTCATCTTGTGGTTTTCTTCCCCTTTCCCTAAAACAGTTGCAGAAAATCAGTTTTAAAGTGTTTAAACCATAGGCAGAATGTTCTGGGGTGGGGGGGTGGCAAGTCCCATTAAGTATGTTTCACCCTTTAGTTGTTTAAAATGACATTCTTCTCTCTCACAAATATATGTAGTCTGTCTTTCCAGGAAAGGCAAGAGGTCCCCTACTGCTCTTTGTACTGTATTGGCCAACTATGCAATGGGAAGGCATTCTAAACAGCAACTTCAGCCTGTTGTCAGTGCCCACTAGTACGCTGTCCACGTCGTCTGTGCGGTGTCTAGCGTACCCAGATCATACACTGTGCTTGGGAGAAGTCATTCTGTGAACGCTTAGCTTGAAACTCAGTGACTAGTTGATACTTCAGCAAGAATTAACAAGTACGGGATATAGAATCCATCTCTGGGGTCAAAAAACATTAGTTTTATTCTATAATTTCATTAGGTCAGCTATTTTACCCATTTATACCTCAGTGTAAAACCAGCCATCCTGTCAACCTTCCATGCTACTGTACAAGTTGAGATGGGATTGGGGGAGTTTTGTCTGTGTTAGGTTTTCGTGGAGTTTTTTAACGAAACATTTTAAACGTAGAAAGAAAGAAGATTTTGCAGATATGGACGAATTTCACTTTGTACCCTTTCTTGATTCCATTCTGTTTCCTTCCTTTTTCTCCCTACTTCCCAGAGGCCATCACTTCTTGGAGCTGGTGTGTATCCTTTCCGTTCACATTTCAGCATGCTTTCCACATATGTATGTGTCCATAAACTCTAATTATAGAGTATTGTGTATTTTTAAATTTACATAAATGCTTCCATGTGGTTTGTATCCTTTTACAACTTGTTTTTGTGGGGACTTATACATGATAATAGCAGTTTGTTGGAGTACGATGTTCTAGAATTTCATTATGTGATTATGTCACGTATAATAGGTTGTTGATTCCCATGTCTGAAGATGTGTGTATGCCAGATTTCCTTATGTTTGAAAAGACCAAAAAAGAAAAATAAATTATATATTTGAGTCATATTGATATTCTGCTGTGATTTGAAAGAGTGAGGCCTGACATGTTTCTTGCTTACTGAAATTTTATTTTTTTTATTTTTTAAGGTTTTTTTTTTTTGTCTTTGTTTTGTTTTGTTTTGGTTTTGGCTGCGTTGGGTGTTCGTTGCTGCGCACGGGCCTTCTCCAGCTGCAGTGAGTGGGGGCTACTCTTTGCTACGGTGCACGGACTTCTTATTTTGGTGGCTTCTCTTGTTGCAGAGCACAGGCTTCAGTAGTTATGGTGTGTGGGCTCAGTAGTTGTGGCTCGCAGGCTCAGTAGTTGTGGCACATGAGGCTTGGTTCCTCCGCGGCACGTGGGATCTTTGCAGACCAGGGGTCGAATCCGTGTCCCCTGCACTGGTAGGTAGATTGTTAACCACTGTGCCACCAGGGAAGTCCCTGAAATTTTAAATGAAAGAGATGGTAATGTTTTTAAACATTTACCAATATAGGACATGAATTTTCAAAAAGTTAAGAGAACACTACTCTAGAATAAGAACTTAACAAAATAGTGACTTTAGGTAGAGCTGTGTTTGATCAATTATCAACCTCTGGAAATATATGTATATGTAAAAACACCTGCCTTGAAAGTAATTCCTCAATCTCAGGGTTTCATTTTAGAGAAGTTATGTGATAAGTAAAATTAAAGTCTCTCACAAAATAAAGAATTAAGGAAAGAATAATAAACATGACATTAAATGTATATCTCTATGCCATAGTAAATAAAAAGTTCTAAAGACATCCATTCCTGAAACAAACAAAAAACAGATTAATTGTTGTCAGATGATCTGCTTTAGTAGGTAGCCCTTCATCGTCGTCACCGTTTGTCACTTCGTGATGGTGCGCCTTAGGAGCAAGCTACGTAGTGCTTGTGGGCCTCAGTTTATTCATCTGTAAAAGAAGAACAACAGTTCAGTGACCAAGCCCTTAGCAGGTGCCTGAGGCATCAAGGTCAGTTAAACACTGATTGGTTAGTGGAGATGATCTGAGGGAGAGTCTCCTATGTCATTTTTTTTTTTTAACATCTTTATTGGGTTATAATTGCTTTACGGTGGTGTGTTAGTTTCTGCTTTATAACAAAGTGAATCAGTTATACATATACATATGTTCCCACATCTCTTCCCTCTTGCATCTCCCTCCCTCCCACCCTCCCTATCCCACCCCTCCAGGCGGTGCTCGAGCCGATATCCCTGTGCCATGCTTCCCACTAGCTATCTACCTTACGTTTGTTAGTGTATATATGTTCATGACTCTCTCTCACCTATGTCATTTTATACCTGTTTTAAGGGCTTTAATTTTTCAGACCGGTCCCAATAGGTTTGAAACGTAATGTATTTTTTACTAGTATTCTCCTTTACAAGTCTCTGCAAAATGCTCATATAATCACTAGATATTTTTATAAAAATTACCACCTTCTTTAAGAGCACTTGTCTTTTTGGGAGGGCTAGAGCTTTCTGCCCTTGCCCTGTAGGCCTGCCTGGAGGGTCTTTAAAACAGGGCAGGGCTTCTCTGGTGGCGCAGTGGTTGAGAGTCCGCCTGCCAATGCAGGGGACACGGGTTCGTGCCCCGGTCCGGGAAGATCCCACATGCCGCGGAGCGGCTGGGCCCGTGAGCCATGGCCGCTGAGCCTGCACGTCTGGAGCCTGTGCTCCGCAATGGGAGAGGCCACACGACAGTGAGAGGCCTGCGTACCGAAAAAAAAAAAAAACAGGGCAGTGTTTCTGATTAGTGTGCATTGCTTATAGCAACTAAATGGAGTTGCACACATATTTGGAAATACTGAGATTTTAGTTTTGGCTTTTATATATAAAATTGTTAACACAATCTGTGGCTGATAAAAAAACCTGCTTCCCAAGAACAGACCCTTCGTTTATACAGCTGGCAGCCAAGCTCTTCTGGTATAATGTTGCCGAATGGGGGCTGATGCGTAGAAGTATTCGGCACAGCATTTTTGCTGACTTAATTTTCCTTTCTCCTACGGGAAACAAGTACCTGTTGTTCAGTCCCTTCTTTTTCCCCCCTACTTTCATCATTCAGTCATTCTTACATCAAGAGGTCTATTATAGACACACATTAATCCTTGTTTCCCTTCTCTCTTTTGAGCTCTTATCTAAATACTCTAGGAAAATGTCCCTTTCTCTTTTCATCCACTTCATTCAGCAGATACCCACTGAATTCCCACTTTGTCCCAGGCATTCCTTACACACCTCTTCTTCCTTCGTTTTATGTGTGAGTCAGAAAATAGCTCTAATCATGGCCGAGTATAATAGTAGATTGAGTAATATAGAAGCTTCTCTATTTCCAGATGAGAGGTTCTGAAAGACTATTCCTAACTAAGCTTACTCATGAGCAAGTCCATTGTTACTAAGGTAGGTTTCTGTTCGCAGGCCAGGGATGCATTTCTACGAAATAAGAGCATAGAACAGTTCTTTAAAACCAAGGAAAACAGCCAGTTGTTCCAAAATGGGCCAAATTTCACTACACTAAAAACTTTTAGAAATGAATTAAACTTCCCTCTTTGAAAAAATGCATAAGGAACTCCTTAAATATAATGTCCAGCCCCTGCCTTTCTGTCCACTTTGTTGGACAGACATGAACTAGCTTGGAATCATCCATAGCCATGAAAGAAGTTTTATCGTATTTTCCAACTACCTCATGACTTTGTTGTGAAGATTAATAAAGTAATAATGAAAATTGGCACACAGTAAATAATGATGGAAGTTGCTGCTGTTACCACTGGAGTATTATAGCTCTGTGTAGCAAAGACCTTTACTCACTGCTGTATCTTGGCACAGAACAGATAGTAGTGGAAGGATAGGTGGATGCTCCTCATTGTTACATGTCATCAAACTTGTAGAATTCCACCTGAAAACAATAAAGCAGAAGTTAGAAAGCTGAGTCCCAGTACAGAAAAGGTTGTTTTAAGTGGCCGGGTAAATGTATCACAGGTTCAAGCAAGTCTGCTAAGTGTGAAGAACACACATACTACATGATCTATTTACCATGCTGTTCCATGTTTTCCCATAAAATTCCTCGCCATCACCCTGCCCTTGTTCTTCTGAATCGTAACCCTCCCCAGGTGTATACGCTCCTTCTGATTTCTCTTTTCTCTGCCCCTGGCATCTCTTTAACTATACGTCTTTTCTTTTTTTTTTTTTTTTTATTTATTTAAAAAATTTTTCTATTTCTGGCTGCGTTGGGTCTTCATTGCTGCACGCGGGCTTTCTCCAGTTGGGGCGAGCGGGGGCTACTCTTTGTTTTGGAGCACAGGCTCTAGGCACGCAGGCTCAGAAGTTGTGGCTCATGGGCTCCAGAGCGCAGGCTCAGTAGCTGGGGCTCACAGGCTTAGTTGCCCTGCGGCATGTGGGATCTTCCTGGACCAGGGATCGAACCCCTGTCCCCTGTGTTGGCAGGCGGATTCTTAACCACGGAGCCACCAGGGAAGTCCTAAAGGTCTTTTCTTTTTCTTTTTTTTTTTTTTTTTTGCGGTACGCGGGCCTCTCACTGTTGTGGCCTCTCCCATTGCAGAGCGCAGGCTCAGCGGCCATGGCTCACGGGCCCAGCCGCTCCGCGGCATGTGGGATCTTCCCAGACCGGGGCACGAACCCGTGTCCCCTGCATCGGCAGGCGGACTGTCAACCACTGTGCCACCAGGGAAACCCATCTCCTTTTGAGTCTCTCCCTTTATCATATGGCATAGATTTTTTTTTAAATAAACATGTATAGAATTACATGTGTATTTAATTGGGGGGGGTGCGGGATTCTGCTCCTAATTCTAAAAATAGAGTAGGGCTTTCTTTTTTCTTTAAAAAGAAACAAACTCCTTGAGTTACTTTATCTTTGCAAGGCATGATTGATTCTATTTTCCCCAATGTTTCTTTAATAGAAGGGGGAAAAGCTTTCTACTCCTGATCTAGGCTCCCAGCTTGTGAAGCATTATAAAATTTGTCTTAGGTTCCAACGATTTTGCTTCTAGAAATATCCCTTGACCATCTTCTTTAATTCTGGCTACTTCTGCTGTTCACTGAATTATAATAGTTCATTTCTTTAATTGCTTGTGTTCATCTGAGATCCTCTTCAAAAGGTTGCATGATTCTTCAACCATCTAAATGCAAAGAGCCTCCTCTTTGGGAATTGCCCTTATCATTGTCAAGTTGTTTTAGTGGCATAGTTCTCTGTGCAGATCTTAATATGAAAATTGTTCTATAGCATGTAACACACACACACATTCTTTTTTTAAAAGTCACACTTATTTAGAGATGCATAGGGCCTGAAGAGAGAATTCACTGAAGTAGAAAGAGAGCCTTCTCTCCAAATTACATGGCATCTAGAAGTCAAAATAGATTGTCAGTGGCAAAGGCTGAATAATCCCAGGGCTTCAAACTCAGGTGGAGTCTCTTCCTGTTGTGTTTCTTTTCACTGTGTATCTTGACAGGTAGCTTTCCCTTTGTCGACCTTCCCTTCCCACCGCCTCTCTGTTCCCTACCTAAAAATTCATTCAAATCAAAAGAAAAAGCTGTATCAACCTCTGGGTTTTTCTTTTAAAAGATATATAAATGTATATATAATGTACACGTTATATATATATATATATATATATAAAAGTAAATAAACCTTTGTTTATTTTAGAAAATTAAGAAAGAAAAAAGACTACATATTATTTTGGTGGATTTGTAAACATCTGTTCCCACTAGAGGGCATTCTTTCCTTTGATTTTAGTTCATAGCTTTTATGTATTTATTTTACAGAACTGCTAAATATAAAGGTAAGTGTTGAGGGTATGAATGTGTTCAGATATACCTATTATAGAAAGGGGTTGTCAGATATACACCATTCTTTTTATGTAAGTTTCACACATGGGCATGTCAAAATTGAGGTTAAGCTGTATTTCCTAGCATTTTTGTTTGTCTTGTTAGGTGAACTTGATCAGATGGGGAATCACAAATATCCCACCATAACTTTAAGATGTAGCTTGTGTAGATGTAGATATGGTACATATATACAATGGAATATTAGCCATAAAGAAAGAATCAAATAATGCCATTTGCAGCAACATGGATAGACCTAGAGATAATCATACTAAGCGGAGTACGTCAGAAAGAGAAAGACAAATACCATATATCACTTATATGTGGAATCTAAAATACGACACAAATGAACTTATCTACGAAACGGAAGCAGACTCACTCACAGGTACAGAGAACAGACTTGTGGTTGCCAAGAGGGTGGTGGGGGGATGGATCAGGAGTTTGGGGTTAGCAGATGCAAACTGTTATATATAGGATGGGTAAACAACAAGATCCTACTTGTATAGCAGCAAGGTCCTACTGTATAGCACTATGTTCAATATCCTGTGATAAACCATAATGGAAAAGAATATGAAAAAGACTGTATACATGTATAACTGAATCACTTTTCACAGCAGAAATTAACACAACCTTGTAAATCAACTATACTTCAATAAAATTTAAAATAAAAAGACGTAGCTTGTGCTAGTTGCCATGTTACGAAGTAGTGACTGTCTGAATTTGTTTATGACAATATGGCTAAAGATAGATTATTCAAGGATGAGTTGCGTATTTTATTATTTGGTTAAGTCAGTTTTTGCAGGGTGTATATAGTATAGAGTAACTGAAACCTAACATTTTTTAAATCCAGGAGATCTCAGTGCTAACACATAGTGGTTCTCCAGCCTTGCCTCTCAAGGCGATATTTTATTTGACAATATTTGAATTCTTGTTTCTATTATAAATGATACTTTTCTATAAGAACTTTTTTTTTAACATCTTTATTGGAGTATAATTGCTTTACGATGTTGTGTTTCTGCTGGATAACAAAGTGAATTAGCTATGTGTATACATATATCCCCACACCCCCTCCCTATTGCATAGGAACTTTAGTTCTTAGCATCTTAAATATATCTTATTGTTATCTCACCAGAAGGAACTTCATTCTTCCTATCAAGGAATTGATCGTTTTACATATGCCACGTATATGTTCTGTTTCACATTTTCCTGAGTCTCCTGGTACCAGGTAGAACACTGTAATTAACCAAGCGACTGTGCATTGAAGAGCTGGCTTGTTTTCCCTGATAGGAAAGCACCTGTAGTAGACACAAAGGACCAAATTTTGTTAGTCTGTGTTATAGAGTGAATTCTGACAGGTATACTTGGAAGAGGTTGTGTTTTGAGTGAGAAATCTGGGGTTCTTTTCAAAGCTAAATGAGATTTAGTAATTTCAAGTTGGGGCAGAGGGAGACCGGGTTACTGTTGAGAAACTGTGGCAAAGCCTGTGCATGCTTCTGTGCTTTTTATTCAGAGACTTGGAGCTACTGTCGAGAGGTGGTATGGAATCTTCTCTAAAGTGAGATATTGACCAAAGCTTATGATGACAGATTAGAAGTATTAAATTGGCAGAGCTGTTACAATGAGAAGGAGTAGCAGGTTTCTGGAAAATTGTATGTGATAAAATATTTTTACTTCCGACTTCTTATTCATAGTACACTTTTCACCAAAACAAACCCTCTGTAGCATACTTGCTGCTTTAGATTATTATTAAAGTTACTCTTACTTATGTTGTAAGAAACCCTGCTGAGAACTTACCTAATATAATGTTTAATGGTCAGACTGAAATATATATTTGTGTTTGAAATAATGACCTTGAATCACAAAAGTTGTTAAATGTCTTTTTTTGGCGGGGGGAGAGGCACATGACTTGCGGGATCTTAGTTCCCCAACCAGGGATTGAACCTGCGCCCATAGCAGTGAAAGCACGGAGTCCTAACCACTGGACTGCCAGGGAATTCCCCAAAAACATACATTTTAGAAATGATTCCGTCAAAAATAGTTAATAGGGCTTCCCTGGTGGCGCAGTGGTTGAGAGTCCGGCCTGCCGATTCAGGGGACACGGGTTCGTGCCCCGGTCCGGGAAGATCCCGCATGCCACGGAGCCTGCGCGTCCAGAGCCTGTGCTCCGCAATGGGAGAGGCCGCAGCAGTGAGAGGCCCGGGTACCGCAAAAAAAAAAAAAAAATTTTTTTTAAAGAACCTCAGTTTCTTAAAGGGCTAACAGTTACTGAACTCCAGCTGGATTGTAGGTGAAGCCTGACACCACTCGACATCCTCACCCCTTAGGAGAGCATTTAGATTTAGATAGCTTCGAATTTTATCAGCGAAGTAGAACAGGCAAGGAACAGGCATCATCAGCATGTCCCTACTGAAACTGATGCAGTGTTTGGCAATATCGCCATCCCCAGTCGCCTTAAGCTTTGTTCATTTATACTTGTCGGTGGGCACCACACCACAGAAAGAAAAGTGGGGCCTGCAGAGTAATGGTGGATGGGACATGCCAAAAAGTTCGTGTTCAAAACTGAGCTTGCCTTTCAGGCACCTCTTTAGCTCAGTTCACACTACATTTTGTTTGACAGTTATTGTACCCTATTACATTAAACTTTCATTTGTGAATCTGAATAGCTACTTACCCTTTTCAGTACCTTCAGTGCTGTGCTAAAAGCATTGTCATGCTTGGACGCTATTTTGAATAGGCAGATTTTGAAGTATTCCATCTTTTTGCCCACCGTCTTTTCAGTGAAGCTTTCTTTGTCCACACTATTTATCCTTTTTTGCTTTATTTTTCTCCATGGCACCTATCTTCTAACTTGCTTTATAACTTAGTTTGGTTATATGCCTGTCTTCACCCACTATTTTAGGCTATCATTCATTCTTTTTTAATTCATTCTGTAATGGACGGTTGATGGCCCTTTGGGTTGTTAACAGCCTTTTTTTTTTCTTTCCGGTTGCAGAACCTGCTGTGAACATTCTTTTTTTACATTCTTCTGGTGCTCCTGGGCAAAAGTTTCCCCAGGGAATAGATTTAAGAGTGAAATTGCAGTCACAGTAATTGTACATGTTTAACTTGACTAGAATATGAACAAAATTTGCAAAGTAGTTGTGCAGATATGTGTTCCCACTAGCAGCGTCGAAGAGTTTCTGTTGCCCCTTGTCTTCTCTAGCACTTGATATCAACAGACTTCCACGTTTTTGCCAGATTGGTAGATGTAAAATGATAGCTCATGATGGGTTTTTTTGCACTTTTTTGATGACTAATGAGATGAGAGTCTTTTCATATATTTATTGGTCACTTGTGTTTGTTGTTCTTTGTAGTGCCCATTGAGGTCTTTGCCCATTTTTCTGTTGGATGTTGGTCATTTTCTTACTGATATGTGAGAGTTCCTTAATGTATTCTGTATTCCTTACTTTTGTCTGTCACGTGTGTTATATTTATCACCAGTTTCTGGGCCTTGTCTCTTCTGTCACTCTAGGGTATTAAAAGTGAAGGAAAAGTCTTAATTTTAACGTGGTTGAATGTATCTTTTTATGGTTTGGGCCGTGTGTGTGTGTGTGTGTGTGTGTGTGTGTGTGTGTGTGTGTGTGTAAGAAATTGTTTCCTACTCTGAGCTCATAAAAATATTCCCTACATTGTCTTCAGAGACTTTTTCACTTTCCTTTCACGTTTGTCTTTAAACCATTTGGAATTGGCTCTTGTGTGTAGGATCTGTGGAAGAGATCCAATTTTATTTTCCCCATATATAGGTGATCACCTGTCCTAGTACCATTTATTGTCTACTCCCTCCTTTCCCCACTGATCTCTAGTGACCTTACTGTCATGAAACAGATTTCAACATGTGTGCATCTGTTTGGGGGCTTTCTGTACTGTTCCTTTGGTCAGTTTGTCTGTCTCTATGCCAATGCCATTCTATCTTTTTTTTTTTTTTTTTTTGGGGGATAGGCCATTCTATCTTAATCACTGTAGCTTTATAGTAGCTCTTGATATGTTAAGCAAATCCCTCCGTCTTGTTATTCTTCAGGAATATCTTGGCTATTCTTGACCCTTTGCAAATTGTGTAAAAATTTGAGTCAGCTTATCATGTTCCACAAAAAATTCTTTTGTGATTTTTTAATTAGAATTGTATTGAATCCACAGATCAATTTGGGGAGAATGATATTTTATTATGTTGAACCTTCTAGTCAGTGAACCTGGTATTTTTATTTTTTAAAGCTCTTTGTCTTTGAACACATTTTTACTAATTTACTTCATAAAGGGCTGCATATCTTTGGTTGGCTTTTTTAAATTTATTTATTTTATTTTTATTATTTTTGGTTTCATTGGGTCTTAGGTGTGGCATGCGGGATCTTCGTTGCAGCGTGCGGGCTTCTCTCCAGTTGCAGCACGCGGGCTTAGTTTCCCCATGGCGTGTGAGATCATAGTTCCCTGACCAGGGATTGCACCTGCGTCCCCTGCATTTGTAGGTGGATTCTTAACCACTGGACCACCAGGGAAGTCCCCTTTCGTGAGCTTTATTCATAGGCACTTTTCAGAAATGCTACTACAGATGACGTAATGTTTTTATTGTGGTAAAATGTGCACAGCATATCGTTTTAACCCTTCTTGCATGTACAATTCAGTGGCATTAGTACATTCACATTGTTGTGCAACTATCACCACTGTCCATCTCCAGAATTTTTTTATCATCCCAAACTGAAACCCATTAAACAATACTCGCCATTCTCCCTTCCACCCAGCCTCTGGTAGCTAACCACTGTTCTACTTTGGTTTGTTGGGGGGGTTTTTTAGGGGGGGGGGTTGTTTTTGTTTTTGTTTTTTCTGTGAATTTGACTAATCTGAGTACCTCATATAAGTGGAATCATAAGTGGCGTTTTAAAAATATACCAGTATTTGTCTTTTTTGAGTGAAGAAATCAGTGTTTTATTAAATTAGTTTTTGTATTTAGCTAACTTGCTTAAAATATTAATTTCAGTAATTTAGCTGGAGTTTTCTGTATAAGCAAGCATTATCACATGTGAATAAAAGGCTTTCCTACTATTAAACCTGCCCATTGAGTTTTAAATTTTAATTAATCTTTTGTATACCTAGATAGTTCATTTTCAAATCTGTTGGTTGCCTCTTCAAGCTCTTTATGTCTTTTAAACTGTTAAGTGTTATTTGATATTCGATTCTGTTATAAACTGTTTGCCATTCTGATTCTGCTGTTTCTGCTACTTTCTGATGGTGTTTTGTTTTTTGTTGGTATTTTGTATGAACTGTCATTCCTTCAAATTTTATTTCTGCCAGATGCCTGGTGGCAGTACTAATTTAGGACCACTTTAAATTAAATTCTTGACCTGAGAACCATTTGGGAGTCCAAATTTGGGCTCTCCACTTATAAGAAGTCTGGACTGGTTTGTAGTTATAACTTTTCAGGGTTTTGTTGTTGTTGTTTTGTGCCTGGGGAGAGGGGGATTTCACGGGCAAGTTTTGTAATCCCCTAGGGAGAGTTTCTAGCTCACCCATGTACTGAGGGTATATTAGGGTCTCAGCTTTATGAGGAATTGCCTGTTCAGACACCCCGCCGTGGCAGACCTTGGTCTTTGCTTCCTGTGTCTGTCCTGTGATGCTGTGAAAATTTAAGCTCAGATTTTTCCAAATAGATGCCCACTACTTGAGTGATTCCATTTAACCATTCCTCTTTCACTTGGGTTTTACCCTCTTGCTAGTTCATCAAGGCATTTAAAATGTTTTTCTGCATTTTTGGAAACATTTTAAGTTACTTCCATTAGGAATGTAAATCAGGGGAACAAATCCACCATGTAGTTGGAAATTCCTATATCGTTTTACTGTGTTGTTTTTAGTCATTTTGGAAAGGAAATCTGGGATTAAATGCATATTTTTTTATTTATAAAATTGAAATGGAGAGTGGCCTTTTACGGCTGCTAATTAATGATATTTCTTTTTTTTATAGGTGTCAGCTGTGATGCATGTTTAAAAGGAAATTTTCGAGGTCGCAGATATAAGTGTTTAATTTGCTACGATTACGATCTTTGTGCATCTTGTTATGAAAGTGGTGCAACAACAACAAGGCATACAACTGACCACCCAATGCAGTGCATATTAACAAGGGTAGATTTTGGTACGTATTTAATTAAAATTTTAATGAATTATTATTTAGAACTTTGTGTGTATGTGTATGAAGAAGTAAAGGCAAAATGTTCTAAAACTGTCCCCAGTAGCATACATGAGGCTCCAAATTCATTAAAAATAACATGAGTCTTACTTTTATATTCTAAGTAATTTTTCCTCTTATAGTTTATTTATGAAAGCCATTCAGAAATAAATACAACCGGCAAGGTATGAAACGGAAGAGTGCCTCAGTAAAGAAGGAATAAAGTTTAAACTGACCGTTCTTGCTAACAATACACAAGTCTGGTTATCAGGAAGCAGATTATTTCTACAGTTGATTAGAAGGCACTGTCAATTCATAAGAAAAGCTTTAAATGTTTCATGCTGTAATTTCTTACTAGTCAACACTTGTTATTATCTGATTATAGCCATCCTAGTGGGTGTGAAGGTGAAGTGGTGGTATCTCACGTGGTTTTGATTTGCATTTCTCTGATAGCCAGTGATGTTGACCATCTTTCCTAGTGCTGATTAGCCATTTGTGGATCTGCTTTGGAGAAATGTCTGTTCAGATCCTTTGCCCATTTTTTAATTGGGTAATGTGTCCTTTATTATTGACTTTTAATAGTTCTTTGTGTATTCTATATACAAGTTCCTTACAGATAAATGACTTGCAGAAATTTTCTCCTATTCTGTGGGTTGTCTTTTCACTTTCTTGATGGTACGCTTTGAAGCACATAAGTTTTAATTTTGATGGTGTCTAGTTTATCTGTTTCTTTTCTTTGTTGTGCTTTTAGTGTCATATCTAGGAAACCATTGCCTAATCCAAGATCGTAAAGACTTAAAATTATGTTTTCGTCAAAGGGTTTTATAATTTTAGTATTTACATTTAGATCTTTGATCCATTTTGAGTTAATTTTTGTGTGTGGAATGAGGTAGAGTTCCAACTTCATTCTTTGGCATGTGAATATCCGGTTGTTCCAGCGTCATTTGTTGAAAAGACTATTTTCTACCCAATGAATTGTCTTGGCATTACTGTTGCAAATCGGTTGACCAGAGGGAAAGGGGAAATTGGGGTGTGTTGGTCAAAGAGTACAAAGTTTTGTTATGCAAGATGAATACGTTCCAGAGATCTAATGTATAGCATGGTGACCATAGTTAACGATATTGTATACTGGAAATTTTCAAAGAGGATAGATCTTTAAATTAAATCTTCTCAACACACACACACACACACACACACACACACACACACACACACAAAATGGTAACTATGTAGAGGTAATAGAGATGTTAATTAGCTTGATTGTGGTGATCTTTTCACAGTGTATACATATGTGAAAACATATTTATACCATAAATATATATAATTTTTATATGTCAAAGATAGTAAAGCTGTTAAAAAAGAAAAATCAATTGACCATAAATGTCAGTTTTAATTTCTGGACTCTCAATCTGTTCCGTTGATTTATATGCCTATATACCAGTACCACAGTGTCTCAATTATGTAGTAAGCTTTGAAATCAAAAAGTATGCGTCTTCAAGCTTTGTTCTTTTTGAAAGTTGTTTTGGGTATTCTAGATCCCTTGAATTTCATGTGAATTTTAGAATCAACTTGTCAAATTTCTGCAAAGGAGCCAACTGGGATTTTGATAGGAATTGTTTTGTATCTGTAGATCAGTTTGGAGAGCAATGTTATTAAGTCTGCCAACGCATGAATGCGGGGTATCTTTCTGTTTATTTAGGCTATCTTTCTGTTTATTTAAGTCATCTTTCATTTCTTTCAGCAAAATTTTGTAGCTATCAGAGGATAAGTTTCACACTTCTTTCATTAAGTGTATTCCTAAATGTTTTATTCTTTTTGCTTTTGTAAATGGAATTTTAAAAAATTTTTATTTTGGATTGTCCATTGCAAATTACAGAAAAAGAATAGGTTTTTATATATAGATTTTGTATCCTGTAATGCTGCTGAACTTGTTTATGAGTTCTGATAGTTTTTTAGTGGATTCGTTAGGATTTTCTATATACAGCAGGGGTCCCCACAGCTACTGGAACCAGGCCTCACAGCAGGAGATGAGCGGCGGGTGAGCAAGCGAAGCTTCACCTGTATGTACAGGCACTCCCCATCGCTCACATTACTGCCTATCAGATCAGCGGCAGCATTAGGTTCTCATAGGAGCGGGAACCCTACTGTGAACTGCACATGCAAGGTATCTAGGTTGCACGCTCCTTATGAGAATCTAACACATGATGATCTGAGGTGGAGCTGAGGCGGTGATGCCAGCGCTGGGGAGCGGCTGCAAATACAGATTATCATTAGCAGAGAGGTTTCACTGCACAGAGATCATAATAAATCAGTTGCTTGCAGACTCATATCAAAACCCTATCAGTGGGCTTCCCTGGTGGCGCGGTGGTTGAGAGTCCGCCAGCCGATGCAGGGGACACGGGTTCGTGCCCCGGTCCGGGAGGATCCCATGTGCCGCGGAGCGGCTGGGCCCGTGAGCCATGGCCGCTGAGCCTGCGCGTCCGGAGCCTGTGCTCCGCAACGGGAGAGGCCACAACAGTGAGAGGCCCACGTACTGCAAAAAAAAAAAATCCTGTCAGTGAGTGGCAAGTGAAACAAGCTCAGAGCTCCCACTGATTCTGCATTATGATGAGTTGTATAATTATTTCATTATATATTACAATGTAATAATAGTAGAAATAAAGTGCATAATAAATGTAATGTGCTTGAATCATCCCGAAGCCATACCCCCCCACCCCGCCCGCATCCATGGAAACTGGTCCCTGGTGCCAAAAAGGTTGGGGTTTGCTGATATACAGGGTCATGTCATCTGCTAATAGAGATAGTTTTACTTCTTCCTTTCCATCTCGATGCCTTCGTTTTATTTTCTTGCCTAATTACTCTGGTTAGATCCTCCAGTAAAATATTGAATAGAAATGGCAAGAGTGGACATTCTTGTCTTGTTCCTGGTCTTGGGGGGGAGGCATCCAGTCTTCCACCAGTAAGTATGATGTTAGCTCTGGGTTTTTTGTAGATGCCCTTTATCAGGTAAGAAAGTTCTCTTCTTTTTTTTTTTATGTTTCTTTCCACCTACCCCAAATTCACTTGGCAAGACTTATGCATATAATAAATGGTCAGTATATATGTAATGGGTAAATATTTTTAAGATAGTCTTAATTTCCCTAAGAATGAATGTGCACGAATCTACCACGTAGTAAACACTTTCTTTCATTTTCTCTTCTCACAAAAACGATCATATCCTCTTAAAGTAGGTATTTGTTTCATGTTAAATAATGAGATCTTTGTAATGAAGTGACATAACATACTAAGTGTACTTTCAATTGCATTTCCTTTTGTGCTACTAATGGAGAAAAATAGACTTATTCCTTGGCATGTGTTAATCAGGCAAACAAATTATTCCCACAGACTCTCACTAATTGGTCAGTTCTTCAGTAACCAAGTTGGGCAGAGTACGTTGTGGTAGTTCCCCATTCAAGTTAGCATTTATAATAACTGAATGTTTAGGGTCCTTCCTGCTATATGATTGGTATGTTCTGTAGATAAATAGCTGCATCTAGGAGTTGGCATATTGATCATTGTCATCTGTTCTTTCCCTCTGAGCACTTGTGTTCTTGTATATGATATATCCTGCTGATTCTTTGTATTGACATTGGTGTTGCCACAGTATATACAGAGATAAAGAAAAAAAATAAATTACAATAAAATTAGAACCAAATGTGAAGTTAGAGATGTTTCAAAATTAAATGAAGGGATATAAAGCTGTTTGCTTGCTTTTCTCTTAAGGCTGTAGTAGCAAGTAGAGAAGGAATTTGGGAAGAGTGACATGGAGTCCTTGGGAGAATAAGGATGTTACAGAGGTAAACAGAGAGGTACCTAAGCACTCCTTGACAAAGTGAGGCTGTTGGTGGAGATTTCAGGCACCCTGTTTTTTTTCACATTATTGTACCACATGGTTACATTTTTATATATTTTTAAAAAACGAATAATAATTATTTCTCAATGCAGTTCCACTCTGTTTTTCAGATTTGTACTATGGTGGGGAAGCTTTCTCTGTAGAGCAGCCACAGTCTTTTACTTGTCCCTATTGTGGAAAAATGGGCTATACGGAGACATCTCTTCAAGAACATGTTACTTCTGAACATGCAGAAACATCAACAGAAGTGGTAAGTGAAGCAGCCTTGTGTCTAAATGATATGGTAAAGTATATTATTTCTAACATAAATAAAGCCATGTCACTATCATCTACCTCCTGTTAAGTGTACTGATACTGTTTGTGTGATAACTGTTAAATTATCTTCTAACAGCAAATTTTACACATCCTAGGAGGGAGGCTGCACGTGTACGAGGTGATGCCCCCTGTTTGTCCACACTAGCCTTTCTTGCCGTGTTGCTAAAAGCACAACGTGGAATCTTAACCAAATTCAGGAGCCTTCAGTAAACACGTGGTGAAAAGGTTTAAAGCAACACATCTCTTTCCATAGTATTCTAGCTGCCTGATTGATTTCTCTTTTATAAGGAAACCTTCACAAGGAAATTTTAAAATCTTTGGTCATATACTAAGTAGAAATCCATTGTCACATCTCATTGTGATATATCACTGACCTTCCTTGGTTTTCATCAGATCATATTTCTTGCTTCATAGGTCAGAGCTTTGAGGTCCCTAGAAGTTCCTCCTACTCTGATCTTTGCCAGTGGCCAGGGACCCAGAATAATACACAAAGAAAATCTTGGCTTGAAAGCTTTTTGGATATTTTACTTGACACCTGAGTCAGCATATATCCAACTTCAAGAAATG
Organism: Phocoena sinus; assembly: GCF_008692025.1. Lineage (NCBI taxonomy): Eukaryota > Metazoa > Chordata > Mammalia > Artiodactyla > Phocoenidae > Phocoena > Phocoena sinus. The sequence continues at coordinate 75,783,981 of NC_045775.1, forward strand.
ATGAGTGCACCCCAAAGAGTCCCCTTCCCCCCGTTCACCATTGGTAACAGTAGATAAAGAGAGCCATGAGAGCTGGAACTGTGGGTGTGGAACTCAGAGAGTTTGGGCCCAAGCATTTGCACATTGCTTCAACTCATAAGCCCCTGAATGTACTCAAAGCAAATTAACTGAAACTCAGGAGAAGTAAAGTAATAGTGTATCCAAGGACTCACAGCTAATAAGGGGCAGAGTCAGGTGTTTAAACTCAGCCAGAGTCCCTCTGGGTTGTAGAGTCCCTACTTAACCACTGTCTTATTCTGTCTCCACTACAGCCCTGCTGTTAACAGCTGTGAGAGTACAGGTTCACTGTTACCTCCACTTACACTGCTAGTTGATGTTAAAGTTGTTATAAGATTCATAGTTCAGACAGTTGGTAAATTTACATTATGTAGTTCTCAAATCAAATTTTACCGTCTAACAACTCAAAAATGCTCTCATCCTGCACCTTGGGGAACCTCAGAACACTATTGTCACATTTTACTTGTGTCCTTAATTTGTTCTTTTTATTCTACAAAGGTGATTTTGCTTCCTTTTGGAACAGTCCCAGATAACAGTGTGAAGAATGAATGCTGATTTGATTGCATCTCTGTCCTGGTTGTTGTGGGAAAATTGGAATAATTTCTCTTTGATTTAAATTCTGTTAAGTTTGAGAATTTATTTACCTAGCTATAATAAGGAGGGGTTTCCCTATTGTAAACCTGGCATTCTTAAAATCATTATTATATTAGCCAGTAGGCCCTAGTGTAGTAGTTCCATCACCCCTTTGGGACAGGACAATGTGTCGGTTTTCCACATCTAAAATTGGGGAATCCAGTGGAAATTCAAGTCCTCTCCATGAATGAAAAGCTAATTATTCATTTTTTAAAATGAGAGTCAACTACCAGCAGCCTTGCCTTTATTTTTTTCCAGAAAGTAAATACAATTTATTTATACTCCTTTGTACCTGATACACAGTTTGAAAATTAAATACCATCTACAAATAGTTTTATGGTCTGTCTCTCATAAGTTGTGTTCAGTTATATGCCTTCGTTTAGTTCCCCAACTTTTGGAACATAGCTCAAGGCAGCGGCCATACCATTTTTTCATATTAGTATTTGTGTAATATTTTAAGGCTTTCTCTCTCTCCTCATGGGCTCTTAGTCTGTATGAGCACCGCATCTACCTCGCTTCCCACTCATTAGCACACCCAGACATTTCGAAGTGAAAAATAGCAAGCAGGCAAGAATCTTTGATACAAAGGTGCTTGATTCTTTGAATCATGTAGGTCGTGTCCTAGATCCGGGGCTGACATCAGCAGGTGTACCACGTGTGGAATACTGGCCAGTGTCCGTGCTCAATGATTGCTGCCTGTGCCTTGCCAGGTGTTAAGTATTTTGAATGCCTCTAGGTATATATGTGAAACACATTATCAGCTCTGTTGTGTTACAGTTATACGTAAATGTCCATGTGATATTATTATGTGTGCCCTCTCAACACCCTCCCCCCTGTGTTTTGCCAAGTCATGGTAATTAAAGCATTTTTGAATTCTGGAGTTCAGGAGTGACTCATGTTATTTTGGAAGGTAGGGAATTAGATTCACATAATAACTGTATCTCTGTTTCTATTCCTGTTTATATTTTTCTTCCTAAATGCTCAATTTTCTATCCTTCTTTGCCCCTGCATTTCCTGCATATCTCTCCTCTGTACCACCAGCTTGTACCTTCCTCTAGGACTTAAGGATCTCACTCCTCTAACCAGCATCCCTTTGGAACATTTAGGAGTGAGAGGATATATCCCTGCAGATATTACTGTCACCACTAGTAAGCACTTACCGATACCTGACATAGCTAGTAAGAAAGTGTACGGAAGGTTAATTTTTTAAATAACTTTGTAGTCTTTGTGTGTATATATATATTTTGTTTGTTTGTTTGTTTGTTTTGCGGTACGCGGGCCTCTGACTGTTGTGGCCTCTCCCGTTGCGGAGCACAGGCTCTGGACATGCAGACTCAGCGGCCATGGCTCATGGGCCCAGCCTATCTGCGGCATAGGGGATCCTCCCGGACCGGGGCACGAACCCGTGTCCCCTGCATCGGCAGGCGGACTCTCAACCACTGCGCCACCAGGGAAGCCCCTTTGTCTATATTTTTGTCTCCTTTTTCAACTTGGGACTCTAAGGCCCCAACCTAAGATTTGCCTCCTTTCTTAAGATTAATTTAAGATTGCTCAAGAGGCTTTTGATTTTGAGGATATGGAGGATCCTTCAAACTAGATATTATTAAAAACATCTGACTTAGAATGCATAGTGAAGATGATTAAAAATTTTACAAGCAGATTGGGTGTAGTCTCAGGGATCTTTTTATAAACACCAAATCTGATAAGCAGTGTGATTTTGAAGTTAAGCACAAGTTCTTAAAAACCCTCATAGTTATGAAATCTGGTTGATTGGGACTAGTTTTTGGTTGCGGGAAGAATTAAGAGGGGAAGTAGCACAGTATGTAATTATCAAAATCCATCAAGCTGGTAGTAGAAGTGAGCGCTAGAGGTCAAATGGGATTACAAACATGAAGGATTTGTTGAGGAAGTGGTAGGAATGTGGAAGAAATACGGTGGGAAAGCTTTGAACATAAAAACATTAAGCATGACTCCTGAAATTTTTCTTAAATCTTACATTTGAGGTGACTTGCACTGCAGCTAATTAGAAAGCCTTTGGGGATTTTTGTTGTTGTTTTTAAATGAAATGTAGCTTTACCTCTAATTAATGACATGTAATTAATCTTTCAGTTCCTTGTTTAATAAATCTCTTGCAATTTATATTAAGAACATTATGCTTTAAAAAGTAAAAGTACTTTTGTTCACCAACATTTTCTTCTCACTTCTAGAAATCTGTGTTGCAGTATACTACTCCGTTCATAATTGCATCAGTTCTCTAGCATTCCCTGCTGGAAGCTTTTTGCTTTCTATTTTTCATTTGGTTTTACTCTTTGGTTTCTTTCCTCTCCAAAAAGGGGAGGTTAGGGCAATCTCCAGCTTTTAGGTTTTCATACATGTAAGTGATACAGTCCCTCCGTTTTTTTTTGGTTTTTTTTTTTTTTTAATTGTGTTAGTTTGTTCATTTTATTTTCCCAGGGATACATCCGTATAAGTTTCTGAACTTGGCACAAGGTTATTCATAATATCATCTTATTATATTGTCGATGTCTACACTATCTGACTCTTTCTCGTTTCTTTTTTGGTGTTTTTTTTTTTTTTTTACCTTTTTTCTTTTTTTAATTAATTTTTATTGGAGTATAGTTGCTTTACAGTGTTGTGTTACTTTCTGCTATACAGCAAAGTGAATCGTCTTGCACCTTGGGGAACCTCAGAACACTATTGTCACATCCCTCCCTTTTTAATGAAGACCTAGATATGTTTGTAACAAATTGAGTTTAATTTTGAAATAGCATGGTTGTATTGTGTTCTATTTATACTGATTTGATAAGAAGTAAAAACCAAGAAGAAAGAATTATTTTAGAAATTTTTCACAATCTGACTATACAATTTTATTCTTATGGAGAAACAGGATGACATAAAAGGACTTTTAAATTTGTTTTTAAATGAGTCAGAATAATCTGTTTTAGCTGATAATTTTTTTTTTTTTTTTTTTTTTTGTGGTACGCGGGCCTTTCACCGCTGTGGCCTCTCCCATTGCAGAGCACAGGCTCCGGATGCGCAGGCTTAGCGGCCATGGCTCACGGGCCCAGCCGCTCCGCGGCATGTGGGATTTTCCCAGACCGGGGCACGAACCCGTGTCCCCTGCATCGGCAGGCGGACTCTCAACCACTGCGCCACCAGGGAAGCCCTGATAATTTTTTTAATATTTAGACGGTTGTTTGTCAATTAAAAGGAGCCATAGAACACAGAATAGAAATTATCATCATTGTGGCATTTTGTGTATAAACAGATGCATTTGATACCTAAATTCAACAAGCAGGAAAATACAAGATCAAATATACTGCAAACCAAAATAATGTGACAGGTATGGTTGATACATGAGGGCTATGAAAGGTTGCATATCTTTAAATTGTGTATAGGGCTTTTAAATTTTGACCATCAAAATAGTATCTGTATTTCATTGAAAGACCATTTTAATATGTAGATATATAGAGCTAACTTCCCAACACAGGTATTTCCTTATTAGGAACAATAATAGTGGAGTGAACCACAATTTTTACAAATCTTCTAATCTAATCTTGTACATTTTCTTAAATATTATAATTACCTATTTACTCTTATAATCAGGTAATCAAGAAAAGTAAGCATTTAAAAGCCAAATACACATTTTTTTTTAAAAAAATAGGCTTTGATTGACTGTTACTACTTGCATTCTTCTTCAAAGAATGCAGTTGGATGCTGTCTGCTTTTCTGTGAACTAACAATGGTATTTTATTTAATAATAGTGGAGGAATACATAAAACTACCGTTGCTACAGGCAACCGTATAGCTACTACTCATTTGCATTTAGCTAGAGAGATTATAGAAGACCAGGATTTGGTACTTTTACCATTTGTGCTTTTCATTACTTTTGACTCAGAACACTTTCTTTTTTATAAATCACTTTTTTTTTTACTATCTTTAGTATTTGGCTATCTTTGCACATTTTTAATAATAGTTATTTTGAGTATATTTACTTGTTTAAAATCAGATAGTAATACTTTTGATTTTAAGGGTGATACAGCCATTCGTTTCCCAGTAGATTCTTGAATTGATAGCACAGAAGGAAATGATAGGAGACACGTTGGGGATTCCAGATTGTTCTAGGATAATTCAATTTATGTGTGTGTCATGATATTTTAAAAGATATTTCTATAAGAGATCAGTTCCTTAAGGTGATATGAAAACCAGGAGGGACATCATTTAGAATATTATGAAAATGAGGTAATGAAAGCTTTTCCAAGAAGGTGTTGTGCCTGGTATTTCAGAGTATATTGTTATCCTGGGTAGGGTTTTCATTGCTCTGTACTTCCCTCTGTGTTGAAGTAAACTCCTGTAGGGGAAGGTGAGTAGGCAGTTTTCAGAATGGGAAGAACACCCAGTGTGAAGGGGAGTGCTGGGTAAGAGCAGCAGGTGTAGAGACATTCACTTTGAGTTCTTTTTTTCTTTGGCCACTGGTTTGGTTTCTTCTTTGTCCTGTGAAATACTGGCTTGTCTAGTTCAGTGTCTGGACAGCTAATTTCAAGTCAGTGCATAGAAGTGGGGCCTCTTCTTGCAGGGCTTGCAGAAAGATTTGTAGGGAGCGGGGTATAAATTAAAGATGGGACCTCTCTGGCAACTATTGGAAAATTATAAGGTAGCTCAGTAGTCCTTTAAACACTTTTCAGCCTTGTCTCTTCTCCTGGTATCCCTTTCTTCCCCATCGTACCCCTCAGGTTAAAAAAAGAAAAACTGGTTAAGAAAATTATTCGAAGACGCCAGTCTCGGTCTTCATAGCTGAGGTTATTTTTTCTAGGAAATCCGACCAAACTCAGCCTCACTTGACAAACTTGTAATGCTCTTGAGGAGAGAGCATACAAAGCTTCTGTCATTGCCAGACACTCAACTCATAAACAACATAAACCCACTAACTTACGTGGAGTCATTTGTGACTTTTCACTAAAACTGTTGCTGGCTTTGGACTCTGCCTCCCTGTGCCTGTCTCCCTGCAGCTCGCAGGTGCTTACGGACACACTATGCAACAAGAGGTGCCCGTTTCCTTTTCTTTCTCTAGGTCTACAGGGGACATAGATAGCTTACCCCAGGATAGGTGGAAACAGTAAAGCTTACACTGGGGTTTTTCTTCTCAGTACTCATGGATACGAGTGCTCATATTCAGAGTGAACTGTGAACAGGATGAAGAAATGCGAGCGCCCTGACCCCTTTGGAGTTATTTTTCATTGTGGCTAAATTATGTTTTTTCAAGTGTTATGAACTCCCAGGACATCAGTATACACATGTAATTTAAATCTATATCCAAGAAACATGTTTAAAACCAAAACTTTATTTATTTAGTACTCTTAAATCATATATAAAAATGTAAGGAAAACTGAAATTTTTATATTTAACAAAAACTCCCTAACATTCTAAATGCTACTCTTGGGAAGCAGGTGACAGTTCCAACCTCAGCATTAAAATGGGGAGAATGGAACTGAGGAGAAAAATAAATTCAATACGAAGTAGCTTATACTTAATTATAAGTTAATTTGAGTGTTCCACTGCAACAGCAGAAAATTAGATTATAATCGAGTTGAACATTGTGATCACTCGGGTCTTGAAAGAACCTATATCTGTATTGACAAAACAGGTGGCTAAGGTGCATGTAGCTACAATTTAGATGGTTCTAGAGAAGGCCCAAAATGAGTTTGTTGACCATGTAGCATAGATTTTCCACTAGTGCTTTTTGTATGTCCTCAAAGCAAAACTTCACTCTGGTCTTATTTTCATTATATCTGCAGATTTTATAAGATAAACTACTTTTAATTACTCAAGAGATCCAAAAATCTGGAGTTATCAGTTAGCCTTAGCAGTTGTTAATTCAGTAGAATGTCAACTCTCTTTTTTTAGTATGAGGAGTAAAATATAATGCATGTGAGGGGTTTTGTATGTCATGGCTTTAAATTATAATAGCTCCTTTGGGTCACCACCTTTCAGTAAAAGAAACTTTGTTAAAAACACCCCCATTGAATTGCAGTTGATCAGAAAATCTGCCTTACAGAACAAGCCCGTGGTATTTCTAGAGCTGAATTTGAGTTCCTCAAGAGGAGAGACACAAATTGTGCCCCGGACATGAATTGTACCTAAGTATTTACTCAGTAAATACTTAATGAATTAGTTAATCCATAGTAACAAAATTATACAGTATGGCAAATTTAACCAGTCAGAACTTTAAGTTTACCAGCTTACCTGGACTTCACAGCATAAGTCCTTTAACTTACAGAAATTAGGACACGGTTGTAAAGAGCAGCACAAGAGAAGGTATGCTTATCGCACTTCCAGAAGTTGCCCTTATCTTAAACGACACTCACAAGGCTTTACTTAAATGTTTTTATTTGAATTTACTACATAGTCTACATAAATATCGTAAAAAAGGAAGACCCCAACTTTAAAAAGAGGCTATTTTTGTAAATGTCCTTTGGACACCTGGTTTGGAGCTCAGAGCACAGTAAGCACATAAGTTGCCAGAACACATCATGTAGTGAACTTTGATTTCAGAGCTAGCTTGGGAAAACCTAGGTAACCTTATACTAGAAAATTAGTATAGTATCAAACAACACAGGAAAATTATTTGGCTTGAAATTATGTTCTTGTGTTAATACTGGGGAGAAACAGCACATTCACATAAGGATGAAGAAATAATCAGAGCTTTTCTGAAGACACGAGAGCTATGGCATTGGGCAGGTTCTTCACTGCATTTTAATTTTGCTTCAGAACTTATAACTCCTCAGATACAAGGCTGTTACTTTTAATCTTTTCAACCACGATTAACTTCATAACTTGACTCACAGCTGTAATAAAGGAATGAGGAATGGAAAAGGGGGAAGGAGTTTTGAAGTAATGACTGGACAAAAAACAGGGAAACAAAGGAGGATGGGGGCTGCAGAAGGGCTAGGGTGTGAGAGAAAGTGTGGGTGCCTGAGCAGAAATTAACTGAGGTGTTAGCTGTGATGGAGGAAATGGGTCAGGGTGGGGTACAACATTTACTTTGCCCTCAGACGGATGACGTCAGAAGAAAGGCTGTTCTGGGTCATGCCTGGGTCAGTTATTAAGGACAGCTTAGGGAAACATTTGCTGGTCTTTCTCAAGACTTCATGTATTCCTAACTTCTCAGTGTGTCTCTCCAACTATTAACCAGGAGCATTACATCTAATATGTCAAGTGTGAAGTAGTGCTTTCTGAAGTCATCAGATTCTTGGAGTAAAGCACGATGGCTGTCAGCATAATAAATTTAAAACATGGCCTCTACCCACACAGACTTTATAGCATGTCTAAAAACCAAACTAGCTCTTATGACACAATTGGAGAAAAACGCAAGGAGTCAGGGCTTTGTGACTTGAGGTAGGCCTTGAAAAATGGTGTTACTTCAAAAAGTGGACAGAATGGAAGGAATGGTATTACTCAAGGGAAGAGACATGAACCAAGATGCAGTGTTAGAAAGGACACAGAAGGTGGAGAGGATGGTAAGGCATTGATTGTTGTGTGAAGTGGTGGGAAAACTGAATCAGCCAAATGAAGCCAGATAGTAGAGAACCTTTAAAGCCAGAATATTTGTCCACTTGGTTTGGTGGACAATAAAGAGAAGTGTTTGCCCCTGTACAGAGGAGATACATTTTCTCTACCATCATGGCACCTAGGCTCTCATTTGGGAAGGGAAGGATGGTAGGGTTTGAGTGATTCTGTAGTTCTTTTGAAATAGGATGAACTTAATCATAATGATGATGTGGATGAACATGGATCAAAAAAGGGTAGAGGGGCTTCCCTGGTGGCGCAGTGGTTGAGAGTCCGCCTGCCAATGCAGGAGACGTGGGTTTGTTCCCCGGTCCGGGAAGATCCCATATGCCGCGGAGCGGCTGGGCCCGTGAGCCATGGCTGCTGAGCCTGTGCGTCCGGAGCCTGTGCTCTGCAACGGGAGAGGCCACAACAGTGAGAGGCCCGCGTACCGCAAAAAAAAAAAAAAAAAAAGGAGTGGGGGGAGAAATTACAAAGAAGCTTTTGCTGCCTGTTATAAGACCATGATCATCAGAGAAGTGATGCCTCAGACATTTGGTATCACCAGAAAGTAACAATAGAAGATGATGTAAGGAAATCACAGCTTTTGAACATGTATTCTCAAAAGGAAAATGTTTCTCATGGGTGTAAAATTAGATCAAAGAAATAAATGAGTTTATCAGGTTTGTGATCCAGAAACCTAGTCAAGAAATGCCGATTGCCAGGGCAGTTATTTCACCTAAGGTGTTTGCTGTGAGAAGAAGCGTGGTGTCCCAGAATCTGAGTTCAAGGGCAGTTTCAAGTGGTCTAAGAAGATGATGCATTGAAGTGGATCCTCCTCATGGTGAAGAACCTACCTAGCTCCCCAGCAGCTGCTGAACGAATCTGGTGAAAGACCAGTCTCTCTGTAATGCTGCAGTCTAGCTTCAGTGAAGGCCAGGTTATATGCTGGATCAGATAGGCAGTTTTTAAAATGCGTTTTTCTGTAGCAGTGAACAAAATGGGCAAGAAGTGTATCCAAAAAAAGGAGGGAGAGAGAGAGAGGAAAAGAACTCACCACATCATAGGAACTTAAATCCTCCTCTCTTGTTGTTTTAAAGCACTGTACAGTAGCCAGACAGAATGCACCTGCAGAGGGTTTTCGAGTTCAAGAAAGAAGTGGGGGGAAATCCGAACTTGCTTTAGACTGGTTGATAATTATATGGGGCGCTTGCTTTTAGATTTCTTTTTTAATGTACGTAGCCTGTCACAGGGAAAAAGGTTTTGTAAATTCAGTAGTGACTTAGCATTTACATGTTGAATAGTAACTTCAGAAGGTATGTTCTAGACATTGGTCACACAGGTGACCACCGGTGTTAAGAATCTATACTGACTGGTTACTCACTGGCAATCATGCACTGGGAACATGTGGAAAAATGGAAACTCCATTATGTTTTTGGCCTGGGGTCTCACCCCAGTACATAGGTAACGGCTTCCAAAGGAGCTACAGGTAAAAAGCAGGACTGACGGTGACCCTCAGTGGCAGGATGACGCAGAAGGGGAAGACTCGAGCAATAGCAAAGATTGCTAAGACTGAGAATAGCAAGGACATTTGTGAATAAGCATGTGGGGGAGGGGTAGCTAATGACAAGATTTGGTGTTTCATACAACAGGGTAAGTATTATTTTTCAGTACCTTTGTATATTCAAGCAGTATTTACCAAACTTTCTAATTATAAAGTAACTGGGACCCTTGTCAAAATACAGATTCTCAAACCTAGAATCACTTTCTAGGCAGGAGTCTAGGAAACTATATTTTTATATATATATATATATATATATATATATTTTTATACAGCAGGTTCTTATTAGTTATCTGTTTTATACATATTGGTGTATACATGTCAATCCCAATCTCCCAGTTCATCCCACCGCTACCACTCCCCCCCCCCCCCGCCACTTTCCCCCCTTGGTTCCATACGTTTGTAGGAAACTATATTTTTAACAAATGCTCCAGATGAATTATATCCTTAGCACATTTAGGAAGCACTGACTTAAGCCAATTCAGTAAGCCTTAACGTTGACAAATTGTTGTAATTTTTTTAATTTTTTATTTTATTGAAATATAGTTGATTTACAGTGTTGTGTTGTCATAATTTTAAGCTAATGTGTTAGCTTAAAATTAATGGAATTTTCTTGTTCAGGTGATAGATATTTCTGTATCATGTGGCGGTAGAAGTATGATAAATATTAATGTTGACAGGCTCATAATTTTAGGGTTAATAGCCTATCCTTTGGATATTTGTGGAATTTGCCTATCTTGTAAAAGGTATTAGGTACCATCTCGGGGAAGTAAAGACACACTCAGAGCTAAGCTGCATTTGTGCTCCTGGGTGCAGGGTGGCATCTGTCTCTATTCCCACCTCTTCTTTGTTTCTCCTGCCCCACTTTGCTCTTCTTTTTCTCCCTTCTTCTTGTTCTCTCAATTATCTCTCAGAAAGTACAACCTTGATTTACCAAAGTTTTTATCCTAAAACATGAGTTAGCTTTCTAAGTATAAAATGTAAAAACTTGTAAGGTGACCGGGCCTCCAGTTCCATCAGCACTTAGTTTTCCCTTCCAGGTCTTCATCTGAATTAGCTTCATGTGGCCCCAAGTGTCACAGCGTCTTCCACTTGGTTCTAATCTAGCCTCTTGATTTTTGTGTGCCAGCTGCCAAACTAGATGGTCCTCCTACCCCAGTAGTTCCTTATCCTTGGTAATTCTTTATCCCTAGTTACTAGAGAAGTGTTTGCTTTTGTGTTATTTCTCTCTAAGTGAAGCAGTCTGAATACCTTCATCCTGCCTTATCCCGATAGTGAAATATAAAAGATTTTGAATTACAGAACTGAAATTAATATATTAATTATATAATATAATTATATAATATATATTAATATATATTAATATTGAAGGATCCTGATTTTCCTTCTATTCTACATCCCTAACTCAAAGGTGATTTTCTAGTTTGTAGGAGATTATCAGTCCTATGAGGACATTCTTAGTATGTTTGGTATCTGTACTTTCCCATTCTGTCTTCCTTCCAGGAATGCATGTTCTCAAGGAGACTTTCCTCATCTAAGTTCACTTACATGCATCCTCACAGTACTGCAACTTCTGTAGCTGTCTTTGTGCCGTTCAAGTTATAAATAGATAACCACCTTTTGGTGGTTATTTTCTCTTTGGATAAAAATCTCATACATGCAACTGGAGGTTGTTTCTGCTTCTCCAAACATTGTCAGTCTTTTTCCTTTTAGCAAATCTGGTCACAGTTCCCAAACAAGAAAGAAATCACACTGTCCTGCATTTCTCAAAGAGTTTACAATCTAGCTAGACAAGACAGAAACATGTGGAAAGTAAAATAAGTATATCAGACTCTACCCCACAGTGTCACAGCACAGGAATGGTTCAGACAGTAAAACCCAAGTTCCTGGTAAGGAGAGAGTTGATCATCTGTACACTTGTAAACAGATCCAATTGCTTTTCTCTCTGGCACCAAAAAAAAGAAAAAAAAAACAAGACGTTTCTGGCATCTTCTGAAAAAACACAGGCATAGCTATCTACTTCTTTCTCTCATTTGCCTCACAAGTATGTCCCATTGTGACCTCCCTAATTCTTTTGCACAGTCTTGCTTATATGTTATTTTTCTTGAGCAACTTTAGGTTTTCTTGAGGATATTTCTCAGAGTCCTGAGGCAGATAATCAGGACAGCTGACTGCACATTAAGAGGAACCTAGGATCACATCAGAGTCTGGGAACTTCTGCTTTCTAGTCATTAGAGATAGGGATTTGTGTTCGCTTAGGCTCTAGGAATCAGAGTGATTTGTTTTCCCCTCCGTATCCCGGTATTGTCCTTCCAGGTCTCGCCTTTTTCCTGCTGCCTCATCTCCAGTGCCGCTCTCCTCTCCCACTTGCTGTGAGCTGGCAGTAAGGTCAACCAGATGCCCAGTTTTACTCCAGGTGAAAGAACTTAGGCACGGGATACATGTATTGGCAAGATGAATCCTACCCTCAGCTCTCCTGTCCCTGGAGGGGCACAAGCTGAGACCTTTCATTGTCCTGGTCCTGTGGCTCCCTTTGGTTGTGCTCCTTTGCTGATATCAGACCTTTCTTCTTGGTTCTGTTCTTTCAGCTTGAAGTTCTTCATACTTCAAGGTTTGGCTACCACTCTTAGGCCATCATCTGTCCAGTTGGATTTCTGGAAGAGTAAGGGGCTTTCCCCTGAAAGTTGTGCATTCTTCCTGTCCTTCCCTCTCCTTCCTCCTATTTCACCACTTCTGTTGAAACTGCTGTTTCAGAAACCACGTTCCCAACCTGTCAAGCCTCCTCTGCCTGTGGACACGTTATTTTATTTCTTCTTTCTCCTCTGTCCCTTGCCCTCAGGCCCACAGCGAAGTTGTCTTCTACTCCTTGACCTGCTCTGATCACAGGCTTTTGTCCTACCTCCCGTCCTTCTGGGAAGTAAAGTTCTAAAAATGGTCTCTCATACCCACTCGCCACCTTGGAAGTCCCATTCATGAATCGATAGAGCATATTTGCATATTATCAGTAGTCATTGTCTGTCTTACCATACCACATTCAAAGTATTTAAGTTCGTGCAGTTGTGTTTTTAGTAAGAGCTTTGCTGTCTTGTTTGGCTGTTGGCCCTCAAGTCTAGCTTACTTTAGGGAAGCTTATGTCTCAGCCTTTACCAGTAAGACCGGACTTAGACATGAATGTGCACTAAATAGCCCACTAAAAAACTATTTTTATGGAAACTGTGTTCCTAGACCATGCAGATGAATTGGCCAGGCTGTTGGAAGTCGTTGCCAGAGCTCAGATTTGACCTGTGCGTTTAGAATTATCTGTCTGAGCCTGACAGACGTCTGCTTCAGTGGAGTCACAGCACTGATGCCTGTGGTTCTTGTTCAGCCTCCGCAGCTGTTCACTAGTTCAGGATCTGCTTTGTTTTTGCCTGGTTAAAACCTGGTCAAGGTAAAATGTACAGTAAAGTATTCATCTGGAAACATGTCTGATCAGTGTTCATCTGTAAGTAAACCTGCTTTCTTTACTTTCATTTCAGATTTGTCCAATATGTGCGGCATTGCCTGGAGGCGATCCTAATCATGTCACGGATGACTTTGCAGCTCATCTTACACTTGAACACAGAGCCCCTAGAGATTTAATATCCTTTCGAGAGGCAACAAGGGGAAAAGTTGTTTGTAACATTTATCATTTCGATGAATTTTAAGGACGGCATCCCCAAAGAGGAAAACTAACCTCCAGACTATCTTAGTTGATTTAACCTTTTCCTAAGAGTGACTCAGTGTTAAGGTGCAATTTCTTATTTCTCTTTTTCTGTGCTGTGACTGTTGTATTAACCATGCTCAGTAAGTGGAAGTTCCCTTGCTCGTCATCTTTAGTTCGTTACCATCAGACAGTTTGACCGGGTTATAAGTCTTCAGGAGGGTGTTTTCATACGAAAGAGGAAAATGCTAATCCAAATTAAAAGCTCGTTCATTAACTATACGGAGGATGTATTGGCTTGCCACCCCTGTTCTCTGTTGCCTCACCCTGTTATAGGCTGGATGGTGGGCAAGTGTGCATCGTGGGGCTTCCTTCCCTTTTGGAGTTTCCTTCTCCAGAGAGAGCCGTTTCCTGCCCAGTCTCTGAGTAGGATAGCATAAGGTCAGGTTCAGGTCTAAATTCCTTTCCCACTTTCATTTCTGCTTCCCCTCCCAAACCAATCTCATGACAGTTCCTGGCAGTATTCCCTAATAATCGCCAAGAGATTACTGGCCCCCCAGAGTAAGTTAATTTTGTAGACTCGGTGCTTCTGGTTTCAAGTTATGAATTGTTTTTCTGAAACTATCACCTATTAACGTAGGGTTCTGTTCTCATGTAAAGGTTTTAGTGTTCGCTGCAATTTGAAGCAATTCAAGAGCTAATCACAACCTTTCTCCCTGCCAGACTTCATTCTGATTCCTTTGCTTGCCTCCTGGCAATCATAATTCAAGCTTAGACTTATTTGAGGAAGAAACTGGTCTGGTGGTTTTCTTATCCTACAGGTCCCATCCCTTGCTCACAATTCCTAATATTCTAATTAGAAATATGGCCCTTTAGAGTTAGGGGAAGATAAGTGGAAACTAATGGCAAGAAAAAGATATCGACCCATCCTGAGAAGTTAGAATATCAGCCTGGACTGAGCCAGTCTAGGACAAGTACTGAAAGAACAGAGGAACCCACTCTTCCTCTCTCCTAAATGCAGGGGACACTAAAAGCAAAATGAAGAAAGCGGTGCTTGCTTGTTTTTGTTTTTGTTTTTTCCAAGAGAATATGAAGATCCAAATAGGCCAAGAATACTTTAGCCTTAGGGTCACTTCGCATTTTGTATAAAAGAATCCTATAACGAGACCCAGAGTTATGCTTGATCCACGCTTCACTCCATCTTCATGGAGAAGCTGGGCAAATAACTTAAAACCATGCTGTTATCCTGCACTTTTTCAGCAAGTTCAAGGGCCTCTAGTGAAATTAGTATCCATTCAGTAGAATGTCCCGTATCATCTACATGCATTTTTGTAAGATTTTTATGAGTCTTTCATTACCAAGAAAAGATTAACTTATGCAAAATATAAGAATAAGAGAAGTCATGTGTTGCATTTTAGATTACTAACAAGTATTATCATTAAGTTCTAGAAAGCAAAATGTTGGCATAGCAGTTTTCCTGGAAACATAGCTGATTTCTCAGGTACTTCAAGTGCTACTGTGTGGTAATTTTGTTTGACATGAGGGAGTGACTTGTTTCTAAGCCTCTTAAGCACCCAAACTTCTTTTTTTTTTTAACTACTTTGATGGAACTCCTCCTAAAGTGCATTTTTTACGCTTTTTAAAAGCAGAGTGTGATGATCACAACATTGCTTTCTGCAGAACCCAAGGCACTGTCATACCACCATGAAACAGTGTGCATTACGGTGGCGCCTGAGGGCTTCCTGGAGCCGCCACCCACCCTGTCCCCACGTGACTCCTGAACCATCAGCTGAAAAGGCTGGGAAGTCAACACAAAAATAAATCTGTATTATATAGCTGTCTGTTGGCTGCTTTCTTTTTTTTTTTTAATTTTTGTTAGAGTATGCTTGATTTAGAGTGTTGTGTTAGTTTCTGCTGTACAGCAAAGTGAATCAGTTACACATATACATATATCCACTCTTTTTTAGATTCTTTTCCCATATATTGGCTGCTTTGAAAGAAGATCTCCCCTGCTACAATATCTAGTTCACCCAGTCGCCCTCCCCACCCTCTTTGCACACTCACACTCACCTGTGTGGAGGCAACACAGCGTTGTCTTCATGAGTTTTGGCAGCTTTTCGCTCCTCGGGACCTTCTTCAGTGTAACTCACACGCAGGTGCGTCAGATGGTCGAGGCTGCCGGAACTTTGACTTCTTGATAAATGTGCTGTTACTCTCTCTGTGTCCACCTGTACAGGAAATTCAAATCTGGTTTTCTGCTTAGCAGCAGCATTGGAAGAAAAAAAAAAAACTTGACAGATTAAAACTAATAGCCAGAAGGAGTCTTTTACTCCTGAATTTAAATTATTTATACTGTTCGGTTCTCATTACAGATGGTCATTGAGATTTGATTAGCCTGTATATTAGCACAGTTCTCACCAAATATAAAAAATTGCTGGTTATTATTTGTGGTTACTTCGGTTTGAGCATATATGGAATTCAATACTGAGTTGAGGGTAAGAGAATGTCTCACCCCTGGTGTCTGACCAGGCAATGCCTCTCACCTCGTTTGGCAGTGTTAGGAAGGAACTTCTTCCCACCTGGAGAAACTTTTTTTTCTCTTTGAAAACACACACACATGCACAACATATACACACAGTATACACATACTCACATGTTGCTTTATATTTGAGTGTCTTTTTTTAGAGTTAATAGCCCTCATAGATAGAGTTGTACCATTTGTATTCTAAATGAAATGTGCTATTTTAAAATGCTTATAATTGGGAAATCTGCATGTCTATCTCGCAAGAGGACTCGAGTGATTTTTTTTTTTTTTCTTTCTATGAAATACTTCAGTTTTTTCCTTAACTTTGGAGTTATGATGAATCGAGTGGTGTTCGACATGTACGTAGAATGTTTCACCCTGGCCGGGGATTGGGAGGTCCTCGTGCACGTAGATCAAACATGCACTTTACTAGCAGTTCTACTGGTGGACTTTCTTCTTCTCAGAGTTCATATTCTCCAAGCAATAGGGAAGCCATGGATCCTATAGCTGGTAAGTTAGTTTCACATTAATAAAGGAAATGGCTGGAGATGGTGGAGCTCCCTTTAAAAATTTTTGGTAGGATCTGTATTCTTAGTCTCTTATCACACGCCACATGTTCCTTGACAAAATTCCTCTAAATTTTATAAGTATAAAACATGTTTAAAGTAGACCACATAAAGTAGTTCATATTATTTTGGCATTTCTTTAAGTACTTAGAGGTATAAGAGAATAAGGAACAGTCAATGTTCTATTTGTGGCCTCCAGTGAAACCCAAGAAAGTCATAGAAGATGTCAGAGTTGAAAGACCTGCAGAATTTCATGGCTCAGCCTCCACAAGCACACAGATAAGAAAATTAATTGACAGGACTAAAGAATTAAGCTCTTCTCATGGAAGAAAGTCAAGTAGGAGTGTCTTGTCCTTGCCTTGATTTGAGAACTATATTATTGTGGAACATTCATGTTTTAATAGCTTGGGAAAATCTTACTTTAAAAAACATTTGGGGGCTTCCATGGTGGCGCAGTGGTTAAGAATCCACCTGCCGGACTTCCCTGATGGCGCAGTGGTTGAGAGTCCGCCTGCCGATGCAGGGGACACGGGTTCGTGCCCCGGTCCAGGAGGATCCCACATGCCACAGAGCGGCTGGCCATGGTCGCTAAGCCTGCGCGTCCGGAGCCTGTGCTCCGCAACGGGAGAGGCCACAGCGGTGAGAGGCCCGCATACCGCAAAAAAAAAAAAAAAAAACAATCCACCTGCCAATGCAGGGAACATGGGTTCGAGCCCTGGTCTGGGAAGATCCCACATGCCGCAGAGCAACTAAGCCTGTGTGCCACAACTACTGAGCCTGCGCTCTAGAGCCCGCGAGCCACAACTACTGAGCCCACGTGCCACAACTACTGAAGCCCATGCGCCTAGAGCCCGTGCTCCACACAAGAGAAGCCACCGCAGTAAGAAGCCCACACACCACAACGAAGAGTAGCCCCCGCTCGCCACAACCAGAGAAGACACGCGTGCAGCAACGAAAACCCAACACAGCCAAAAATAAATAAATAAATTTGTTATCTAAAAAAAAAAAAACACACATTTGGGGCTTCCCTGGTGGCGCAGGGGGACACAGGTTTGAGCCCTGGTCTGGGAAGGTCCCACGTGCCACGGGGCAACTAAGCCCGTGTGCCGCAACTACTGACCCACGAGCCACAACTACTGAAGCCTGTGTGCCTAGAGCCCGTGCTCCACAACAAGAGAAGCCACTGCAATGAGAAGCCCACGCACCACAGTGAAGAGTAGCCCCAGCTTGACGCAACTAGAGAAAGCCCGCGCACAGCAACAAACACCCAATGCAGCCAAAAATAAATAAATAGGAAAAAATTGTTTAAAAAGAACAACAACAACATTTGAACATGTAGTTCATAGCCAAGCCACCGATCTCATGCACGGCCAACCTGGGAAGCCAGCAGCAAAACACAAGGTTTGACAGTCAAAATGTCAGAAGTCACTGTAGCCTGAGACCCTGAAAGATACAGTAAGCGCTGGCAGGCAGTAAGAGTCCAGGGAGCCTGTACAAGTCCGAAATGTGTACGTACAGTGGAACGCATACCTGAAATGCAGCTGAGTATACATCTGTCATCGAAAGTAGGAACAGTGTTATTCATAAAATCTTCCTTAAAATGTGAGATATTCAGTGTAAAATCGTTTTTTTTTTTTAATAGATTTATTTATTTATTTTTGGCTGCGTTGGGTCTTCGTTGCTGTGCACGGGCTTTCTCTACTTGCGGCGAGCAGGGACTACTCTTCGTTGAGGTGCTTCTCACCTCAAGGCTTCTCCTTTCAGTGGCTTCTCTTGTTGTCAAGCATGGGCTCTAGGTGCGCAGGCTTCAGTAGTTGTGTCAAATTGGCTTCAGTAATTGTGGCTCACGGGCTCTAGAGCACAGGCTCAGTAGTTGTGGTGAACGGGCTTAGTTGCTCTGCGGCATGTGGGATCTTCCCAGACCAGGGCTCAAACCCATGTCCCCTGCATTGGCAGGCAGATGCTTAACCACTGCGCCACCAGGGAAGCCAGTGTAAAATCTTAATTTCAAATGTGCTTTGGGCATTTGGATGTGCAGTAAGCCCCAAAAAACTGAGTTTTGGGAATTTTAAAAAATACTTCTTCATCCAAAAGTATATTTACCTGCTGTCTTTGGTAGCAGGCTCTAAAAGTTAATGTGATTTCTGGGGGCAAGATTCACAGTTGAGACACTTTCTCCATTCAGTTTTTTTCTGTCAGTGAAAATTAGTTTATGTTAGTGATGGACTATATGAAAGATTGGTGTTAAGAGCCCCTGGAATAAAACTACAGTGAGCAGTAAGGCAGAAATGTGCCCTGGAAATGAATTTTAATGGTGAAGAGCTTTGCCAGCCTAGTAATGTTGAAAGGGCAATCATCAAATCCATGTAAGCCAGATAGACCCTCCACGTGGGAGAAGGCAACTACTGCACCTCACTTAGATGACAAGGCAGGGACAGAGAGCCACCTGGCTTCTGATGAGCACAGCCTTGTCCAAACAAGAGCGTCTAAATAGGCTGTACAGTCAGGAGCTAATCAGCTTCACTGGGCATCACCGGTGGTCCTCACTGCAGTGGTGCTCTGGGGCTCTCAAACAGCAGTACCAGAAGGTTCCAGAGAAAGAAGGCAGAGGCAAGTGTACAACCGTCACAGTTAGAAATGATGCAGGTCTCTTGGATTTAATTCTAAAGGGCATTCAATCATTAAATAAATGTTTGAGTGCTTACTATGGGTCAGGTGCTGTTCTAAGAACCAGGCATATCGTAAACAGTAGGCTTGATCCGTGCCTTCATGGGGCTCATGTTGAGAGGGTTTTTGTTGTGTTTGGACCAGCAGATGAGCCACCTTCGCTTACTAAGATACTAAGAGAAAGTGTAACTAAATCAGCCCATTATGCAGACAACTTGAAAAACAATTTGCTATGTTTTGCTTAAGAATAATTGTACGTGAGCTAATATTCATATGTATTTGCGTTTCCCGTACACAACACATACACAACTCTTGCCTCTAGGAGGCATCCTAAAAGGTATTAAGCTCCAAGCTGGAACTGTATGTTGCCACAGGTACCTTCCTGTTGACAGTCATTTTTAATGTTCCTCTGGTAAAAGAATGATCTGTAGCATTTTGTTTTCCTCATATTGAAGTAGACATTAACGTCTCCATTTCCATTGGCAGAGCTTTTATCCCAGTTATCAGGAGTGAGACGTTCTGCAGGAGGACAGCTTAATTCCTCTGGCCCTTCAGCGTCTCAGTTACAGCAACTGCAGATGCAGCTGCAGCTGGAACGACAGCACGCCCAGGCAGCACGGCAACAGCTGGAGACTGCACGCAACGCAACCCGGCGCACTAACACAAGCAGTGCCACCACTACAATCACACAGTCCACGGCGACAGCCAGCACAGCTAACACAGAGAGCAGTCAGCAAGCTACCCAGAGTTCCCAGTTTCTTTTAACAAGGTAGTTCATCTATTAATGTAACTTTGAGAAGTAGTATTTTATTAGCACCACGCAGACTGAGATGACCTTTTCTCTTTTGTGCTTATATGTGTTCTTAAAGACTCAGCCTTGGATCAAACCATTAAAACTCACAGATCTCTAATCAAAACTGTATATTCAGTATTTCTTTAAAAATATGAAAAGTAATAGTTTATTTTAGATGAACTAGGAATGCTGATGGTCCTGTTCTAACGGTGTATCATCATCTGATATGAATTTCTTTTCCCATATTGCCCATAAAATGTAAACATCGTATCATTACATATATGGGACATACTAGGTACATTTATTGTCATAATTAACATTGCTGTCTTTTTATTGCCAGTTTCAGTCTGCTGTGAAATATCCAAAAGTACAAGAGAAGATTTTATAATGTGGTGGTTTTCTCCTGAGAATTTCTAAAGAAGTGGAATTTAAGTTTCTGTGGTTAGCGTACACAAAATAACTATTTAAAAAAAAATGGTTCACCACAGTGTAAAAAATACTTAGTACACACAGTAAATGGCTCTGCTGGAAGGAGTAGAGTTCTTATTTGCTTCTGAAAACTACCATTAGCAACCAAATATGTTCCTCTGCTGAGGCCTCGTAGGCATTTTATGTGACTTTTAAAAATAAAAGAATTTTAGAAAGAGCAGTAATGAGTAGGCTCAGCAGGTAAAGAACCTGGACCAATTTGGACTTTTAATGGAATAGAGAGGAATATAAAGTTAAAAACTGTGACACGAAGAAGAAAATTAGTGTAATATATCAGTTACCTCCAAAAAGTAATGTGTGTGACAACTAGATGTTAGAAGAAAACACTGTTTCTGTGGATATTTCTTTTATCTCATACTTTTAAACATCTCTGTTAGTACAGTGGCACGTGTGTATAGTTGTAAATAACACATTGTTGATGCAGAATAAAAACTGTTTGCACATCTCTGCAAATAGGACCCCTGTCAAGAGCCCCAGCTTTTACTAGTTTGGACCTTAGGCAAGTCACTTCACTTCTCCAAACCTCAGTTTTATAATATCCCATGAGTTTTGCCGCATTAGAATGAGAATTGTTTTGAGGATGAAATGGAGTACAGGTATGTGTATGGTCTGGCTCAGTATCTGGCATGTAATAAAAGCCCAGTTAATGGTACTTATTATCATTTGGTGCGGATCTAAGGAGGAAGTTGCAAGTGGAAAATTTACCTTTGTATTATCTCTGCAAAGTGAGTAACTGTGCCTGATTGATTATCACCTTCAACGCAGAGGAAGCACAGAGCCACAGATCTAGGTACCTGCCTCAGAAAGG